>NC_136068.1:1541449188-1542649188 GCF_964261635.1 Lissotriton helveticus | reverse complement strand
TCCTATCTTCCCAATATTCTGCGCATTGGAATAGTACCTACAGCAGTAAAGGCCTAGGCCAGACGTTAACTAGGTCTACTACTGTCGATGCTAGACTTAATTTGTGGGTTTGCCAGCTAAGCTCAGAGTTCGCTAGAAACTTTCTCGAATGTTCAAGGAAGGGATTAACTCCCCTGATTAGACAAGAAGGGATTTAGTTTCTGACAACCATAGAACATGACAACTTTGCTCTCCCCTAATCAAGAGTCAATCTCAAGAGTCGTGTGAGCACAAGGCAATTATTTTACTCAGTCAGTACGTGCATTCTTAGTCTCATCAGAATGTAGAGAAAAGGAAGAGACGGGCGTGTTCAATAAAAGATGTTATTTATTGATCAGTCTCTTTTCTCGTACAAGAGAAATGGATCGATATTATTGCAATACTTATAGTTAAGTAAAGTGCATACATTAAAAGCAATAGTATAAAATAATACTGTAAAAACATTGATATGGTTTCTGAGCCATATGATGTTTAAAATGATTAAAATATATTTACATACACATATACATTTGACTAAACGTACTCAACTGGTGTTTCTAAATACGCCTACCCCGTGTACCTGACCTAAGTCTAATGCGTGGGCGGGAATAGAAAGTTACAGTTTAAGTTAAGTTTGTTTTTGCCAAGTGAATAACTAAAGAATTCTCTGTGAGGGGTTATTCAGTTCTGTACCTGGAAGTTAGGATGGATGAGGAATAGTATCTCTTTCTCTGCTCTCGATATTCCAGGCTGCCTGCGAGGGCTACCCGGAAGCGCCGGTGCTGGGTCTCTCGGCTTGAGATAGCAGCGCGTCTCTCAGCGCGTCAGGAAGGCGGGGCTGTTGCCTGCGGGGTCTGCTTCTGCTCTCGGCTTCGGCAAGTATGGCTGCTCCGTCTTGTCACCACGCGTGTGTTTGCATAGGGCAAGGTCGGCAATATTTATACCTTAAAGGTGCCGGGATTGACGTAAGGATGGACATAGGTACGTCAATAAAGATGTCATACGACTTGCTCGTTAGCACATTCTTTACTAAAGTTCTCTGTGAAATCAAAACAATGGCCGCACGGATTATCCAGGTTGTCATAGGTTTGATTTGTTATGAGAACGTCGTATGCCTTATCAGGGGCTGGAGGAATGTCGCTTGTCTAATTAGATCTCAAGCGTTATGACCTAATCAGATAACACGTTCCTGTGCCGTAGTGTGACTGCGTCAGATAACGGTATCTGCATCATGGGGGTTTTCTTGCCTCATGGGCTGACTGTTAGTTAACTAGCTAGGTAGTTTAACCAGAATAGGGTCAGGAATAGGGGGATCGATTCAGAACCTATAGAAATACACGACACCCACTCCACGCTAACTATGGTCATATCTACTAATCTATGCATAGTATAACATAGTACAACATACTATAGAGTATAGTGTATACCTTACCACCCCAAAATACATAAATGCATTTTGAAATTTTCAAATATACTGAAAAATTGCAGTCATATATATTGTATGCACTTAAGCTATGAATTAAATGCAAAAGTAAGCACGCATTTTATGCATTATTGCTTGTTGGTATATGAGAAATACACATGAAATGGCTCTTAATATGGCTATACAGAAAGAAAAGTCGAAACCATTTCATCACATAATATATTTTGTGAACATACCAGCGGGCAGCTAAAGTCTATATAAAGTCTATAAAGTATCTAAAAATAGAAATCTTAGTTCTCTAGGAATAGTTTTCTTACTTTAAGCAGAAGATCAGTGTCCCGGGGAAAAAATATATAGAAAAATATTTTAAGGGCTTGCTGAAAAAAGTTGCTGTCCGTGAACTGGATTGTAATTGTTCATGTGACTTTATTTTTAAAGTTGAAGGCCGAATTCAGGGAACGCCGTGTGCGAGTTTACTCAAAAGTCTCTATTTCTGTTCCGGAGAGAACATCATATCATTCAGGCTTTCGAAAAAACTGTCAACAGCTTCATGGGAAAGTTCCTCTAAGTCGGAAATAGGGGTAACCATGCATTCGTGCGCATGATTGTCTCCATTGACATTCTGATTTGCATTGCTGACAGAAGGTCGTACCTGTTCGATGCTGCTTTCATCTTGAACTTCACTACTCTTCAATCGTAGTGGTGAAGATTCCAGGAATGCCGTCATCAGAATTGGCAGCCTTTGAGGGCAGCACAAAGCGTGAACCTTGGTAGGAACCAACAGTGTATCTGCATCCACTGGCGCATCCGATTGTAGCGTCAGACAGGTGTCTAACACGCATTCTTCTCCGCATAGCAGACACCTTAGTACAGGTAAAACACACCTTTGCCACATTGGTCGAAATGATAGAAACCAAGTCATGTTTAGGTCTCTAAGCCGGGAGAGTCCCAGGATTTTTGATATCCGGTCGCGGTATCCAATGGCTAGGATCGTATCTTCCATTGTCGCGAGAGTTTGATCTGTGACATGGGTTGCCATAACGAAAAATAAGGACTAGGAATAGGATTCCTGCAATTAGTCCCAGGATCAGGGGAAGTCCGCCAAAAATCGAATGGACGAAATCTGGAAAAATACCCAGTATGGCTTTGAATGGTGTTAATGCCATCGAAAATACTGTCTTAAATACCTTTGAGACCCCAGTGGTATCAGAAATATTTAAGATTTCGCTCAGGATTTCCGCGAAATGTACGGGGGAATTAGTTGGTAATAATGTATGTATCTCTGCAGTCGTCCTTGCGACTTGTAGATCATACGTTTCTTTAGATGACGTGAGCCTTGTAGGCGTCTGAAGAAGCACTGTTTTCATTCTGCTTAAAGTATCCATTCGAATAGAAGTAATTTTCAAACCGGGCCATGCCCTTGCCTCCCTGTCTGGAAAGGAGCTGGGGAATAAAGAACGTCCACAGCACTTGACCTTCGCCGTTGTAGTTACTAGATAAGGAGTCCCGGGCATAAGACTGCAGCATCTGCGGTCTACAATAAGAATGTAACTCCCATTATAGAGTCTTTGAAAGAATGGTTCTATTTCAGTTGCAGGTGCGCCTTGCTGGTGACATGAAAGGTTGTATGAATTCCCTTCACAGGCTCCGTGCAAACTAATACCGTTACACAGAAGCGTGCCGCTTAGTGACATAGCACAATTGTTGCCACTAAGAAACACTTTCTGTCCTTTGTTACTGACACATGCATGTGAATAGGGCAGGTTCCAAGTTGTTTTAAGGTACCCCTTTCCCAATTTCTCGTACATGCCAGCCTGTATATATTTTTGGCAGTATTGAAACCTGAAGGTTGAGATTGGAATTTTTATGATTCCGTGTATTATCCATTCACTGACAGGTCGTTCTGACATTGTCATTGGTAATCTTTCTAGTTTTTCAATGCTCAAGATTGTATAATCAGCACCCTTTTGCGCCATACCGATTTGTCTATCAGTAAGGTTAAAGATTTGGAATAGTGACGTTGTGTTGATTAAACGCCAAGGCACATAGCCTGAACGCAGATTTTGTAACGTCCAGCCAAGCTGTACAATGGAACGCAATTGTGACTGTCCATGTTGTAATAACAGTAAGTCTTGCGATAATATATCGATTGCTGAAGACACAATGCTGTCCAATGAAAAAATTCTGGAGGACAGAGTCATTAACCCATTGTCCACTACAGAAAGTGATCTTTCCAAATTGATACGGTCAATTTCCCGTATTCTTTCTGCTGTCTCAATTTGAGTAACCTTCCAGGCCTCATTGTATGCTGCATATACAGAGGCTGCTATGAAACGCTTTTGACGCTGTTTGCGTGGTCCCAGTATGAAATCACGCAAGTCAGCACCATCAGTAAGTAAAGTTAGGTGTTGCTTAATTTCAGGCAGTGTGGAAGTCAGTAGCCATTGAAGGCATAATTTGCCCACACTGTAGGTTGTTATTATCCCTGGGTGATGTCTTTGGGGATATCTAGGGTCTGGCCTGGTCATTTTGAAACCCTGTGTTTTATTCAGGAATCTATCTTGACAGTTATTTGTATCTGTGGGCCAGATCAACCATTGTTTCCAATCAGGATGTGTTCTGTTTTGGTTTAATATATGGTTTACGTCTATCTCTTCATCTGTATCAGAGCTATTGCTAAACATTGTTGGCTTCGGAATAGAGGGGTTATTTAAATCTTTGATTTTGGCTAAGCCAAGACAGGTGGTTTGTTGAACAGTGTCATTTAAAAATATCATTTGTTCTGGGATCATGCAGGCTCTAAACAAAGCTTCTATACCCTGTACTTGCCATTCTTTTGTACCCCAAACACTTTTCAAATCAACATTTTTGTCCCAATAATCAAATCCAAAAGTATTCATTTTTTCAAAGAATGAATCTGAATATATCAATTTTGTGTTGGTTATCATGGTTTTCATCCCTGTCTTGTTTGACAATTTAAAATAAAATGTTTCAGCATTACTTGTGTTAAAACCTGAAAAATATGAATATTTGTCGTAAACGGTTCTAGAGCTTCCTTTTGGAGGCGTAGCACAATGTTCCCATTGATTATAATTTAAAACATTTCTAGGTTGTGCAGATTTATGCAAGAAATGGTTACCATAATGGTTATAGCAATACATACTATCATAATTTGTAGAACCCTGCAAATAATCATGTTTTGTAAATTTAGCAGACATTACTAAGTCAGACATCATATTATTTATACTTTCAAAGTCCCAATCATCAGCAAATGAGTTTGGTTTTGCAAAATCACTCAAGGAGATCTTGATTTGGTGTGGATATTTCAGGATCTCGACCGGACCATAAATTTCATAGTCAGTGTTGTCCCAGGCTACCCCACCAGGTATTGGAATTGCTGTGAAGTTGGCTGAAGAAAGTTCTGAAGAAAGTTCTCGTTTCTTGACGTGTGAAGATGTGTGTGGTTTGAGGACCAAGTTGATGTTCTGACTTGCTGTGTCCATTTTAGCATATTTTCCCTCAATGAAGCGTCCCAAAGTAAATACCATGATGAGCCAAAGTATGAGGATAAATGCACCAAAACCCACCCAAAATTCAATCCATGGAGAAACCAGATATGTTTCTTTCAGTTGTTTCAAAAGTTCCTTAGCTTTGTCTTTAAAGGATTTTGATGATGGCTGTGTCTTTTGTTCACTGAAGCCGTCAGAGGAATCATCGAAGTTGATGAAGTAACCAGATGCAGTT
Source organism: Lissotriton helveticus (assembly GCF_964261635.1). NCBI lineage: Eukaryota > Metazoa > Chordata > Amphibia > Caudata > Salamandridae > Lissotriton > Lissotriton helveticus. The sequence continues at coordinate 1,542,644,003 of NC_136068.1, read as the reverse complement.
CTGTCAATTGTTCCAATTGGTTCAGGATTTTTGTTTTTTGCATTTTCACTTGGTACTTCAGTATAGATTGGTGTCTCTCTGCTAAATGTCTTTATTTGGGTTTTCAGAGGTCTTAGTTCTATTGCATTGTTGCATAGTCCTTGTTGTTCTTCTGTAGGCGTTTCGAATGTGATGAGCCTCTTTGATAGGACCTCTGTACTGGTAGCAAACCTTGGTGTTCTGCTACTTATTGGGAGTCCACTTGGCCTACTGTTTGTTATCGGCCACATGTTGTGGTTTTACCAGGTCGATGGATACAACTCGGTTCTCCTTTTTTCCAGCAAGTGGCGGTAGTACAACTGATCTTGTCCCGTTGACAGACAAGACAGGAACTGCCTTTCTGTAAGAAGGCCCAAATTCCTTCTTTACCGCGATCTTCTCCCTGACTAGATCCCCGACTTTTGGAATCCAGACAGGTCTTGCTGGGACAGGTGGTGAATCTTCAGTGGTCGTTGGCTGTTGTTTCAACTGTATGTTGCTCAGGTCTTTTCTTGTTTTGTTTAAGTCCTGCAAAATAGCCAAACGGTCTTTGACATCAAAGGTTTTTTCTATTACCACTGAAGTCTGACTATCAAGGTCAGAGATCAACATCCTAGTTCCGAATAATAATTCGTACGGACTGAATCCCTTCAGAGAATTTCTTGGCAAGTTATTTAGACTACGTTGGACACTTATTAGATGTTTGACCCACCCAGCTCCCGAACCTAATATCCTTTCTATTATAGATTGCTTTCTGCCTTGGTTTTTTCTTTACACCGTCCCATACCCTCAGGAAGGAAGTGAGAAGATTCCCGCTGGGCTGTGCTCATTTGGCCATGTTTCCCCCCCAGGCTGGTTTGCTTGAGTGAAAGAAATGGTCGAACGTAGCATGCTCTTAGCGTATATGCCATTTAGACTCGCAAATCTTGTATAATAGTCCGGACGTCAGCCAAGTGCTGGTGATCTACATTATAAGTGGAAACTAGCCTGTATATGTTAATCGCAAGCCATTCTTTTTGCTGGTAATATTATCTGCCTTGATACGACGAGGTATTAAACTGCTTCTCTCCCCACTGCGATCTCTGTTGCAGTTTGGGCAGTTTTTTACAAACATGGTGTAGTGCAGGCTCATGCCTGGCCACCAGTACCGTGATTGTAATTCTTCCAGAGAATCTTTTAATTTAAGGTGTCTGTGACCCTCGCCCATGTGTGCGTCTGCGATTAACAAGTTTCTCCTGTCCATGTTTGGAATCACTCTATCCCCCATTCCAGGGATTCGAGCAAAAGGGACGGAGTTTGCATCGATTATGTATGTATAATTGAGTGGATAATTGATCGGTAACGCTGAGCAGTCGCCTTTTGATGACGTTTTCACCGCCAGCAATGTTTCGCCGTCAATGTATTTTAATGTACGCTTTTTTCGATCTACGGGAGCCGGTTTACTGGCTGCCGCTGCGGCTGTTTCAGCCAATGAATTCCCTACAACGTGAACGCCATCACGCTGGTGACTCAGTGAGTGTGTCACGTGAGTCTTTGGTAGTTCTTTTTTCAAAAGAGCTACTTGTTCCCAGAGCAGTCTCTGCTTTATTGGTGCATCTGTGTCATCTTTGTAACCGTTCTGAATCCATGTCTGCAAATCCTTGTTTTATGCTTTGACGCAGTAATATGAATCTGACACTATAAGTGTCGGGAATTCGCGATCCGCATTATCTAGCGCCATTTTCAAAGCTAATATTTCAGTTTGTTGTTCTGAATTGGTTTCTACTGAGTGTGTCTTTGTTAATAGAGGTTTTAGTTTACCTCCGCGCCACACTTCTTTTGTAATCTCACATGTGGGATTGTATGCATGTTCTCCCCAAACGGAGGGTTGAGCATGTCCGTCTGTATAGATTACACAGGCGTAATGTCGTAGAGGCAGAATGTCGATTGGCAGAGGATACGTCTTTTCATATTTTAGATTTTTCAATTCTTCTAATTCTGGATCAAAGTAGTAGTATACTTTGTCCGTTGTGATGGAATTCACCCATTGTATCCATTCCGGATTCAATGTTGTTGTTGGTAAATTACACGGTGTTGTTAGTGCCTCGAAGGCTGATTCAGCTGTTCTGACTGTGATATGTCTACCGTCAGCTATGTCTTTTTCTCTAGCTATTGCGGTTTGAACTGCTTGAACAATTTTTCCTTTGTTGCTGAATCTCTGTTCAGCTTTTGTGTACAAGTGTGATTTGAATGCAATTGGTACCTTATCTCCCTCATTAGAGGTTAGGTATGTGAATCCGCATCTCCCTGGGATGACTCGGATCACAAGGTTGCGTGTATTATCACGGGTTTCTAATTTTGTTTTAATTAGCATGTCTGTTTGTAAGGATCTCAAAATTTCTGTGTGTGCTTGAGTCCAACTGGATCTTTTAAAGTCTGGTTTAATTAGATCATAAAGGGGTTTGACCCTTTCTGCGTAATTTGCAATATATGTTCTTCCGAAATTTAGGAAGCCTAGAATTGACTGTAGGTTTTTTAGTGTTTTAGGAGCTTGGATTACGGCACATTTCTCTAGGAAATTGTCTGCCAGGCTTTTACCTTCACTTGATAACTCATATCCTAAGAATAGGACCGTCAGATGGGCAATTCTGGACTTTTTAAAGTTGAATTTGTAACCCTCTGCAGCGAAACCAAGTATTATGGTGTTCACTCTTTTCAAGTGAGTTTCCAAGTCATCATCCGTTAAGTAAATGTCATCGACATAAGATAATGCTTCATCATCATATAGTTGTAGTAATTCTGTTACTCTCGCTGAGAATACCCCCGGGCTGTTCTTGTACCCCTGGGCTAACCGACAGAATTGTTTTTGAGTGCCATTTACTGAGAAAGCTGTTAAATATCTGCTCTCTGGTGCTATGTTTTGACAAAAGAATCCATTGGAGATGTCCAAGGTTGTTTTGTATTTTTTGCGCACTATGTTATTCATTAGTGCAGCACTGTGTGAGTTTTGCACTGCAAAAGTTTTGCAACATGTGTTAAGGAGTCGGTAATCCAAAACTAGGCGATATGAATTGTCTGGTTTGGAGACCGGAAACAAAGGATTGTTCATTTGTGAGGTGCAAGTTTCAATCACCCCCTGGTATTCTAGCTGATCTAGTATTTCATTTACTTGTTTTTTAGCTTCTTGCTTGATTGGGTACTGCCTTTGTGCAGTTGGTTGTGATTTTAACTGGACTTTGTGAGGAGGAGAATCCTCATCCCATCCTACATGATTTTTATATAAAGCAGGTGCTAAGGCCACTGCCCACTTTCTAGCAAGTGTATATTTTTTATGAATCGGTATTTGATTCGAGAAGGCAGGCATAATTACTTCTTCGCCATGAGGGCACTCCCTGACAAACTCTGGTGGCCAGTCTTTTTCAGCTAGAAGGATGTCATAGCCTTTGGAGAGGTTATCCCAAAATAGTCCCCTAATTTTCCTAGTCTTATCTCCCTCTATACGTAATGTTATCTCGTATATTTTGTGGGGCTTGCTAACTCTGGTATCTGCAGTTTCCACTTGAAGGTATTCATTCGTGTCCACTGTCTCCAGATGATTCATAAGGACTTTGCGAGCTATGCTCACCTCTGCTGCGCTGTCTAGCATTGTCTGAGCCCACTCTCCGTTTTTCAGTTGTGTCCTCAGTATTCTCGGCATTGTTAACTACCTTGATACTGGCTACCTTCTTTTTTGGAAATTGTGATTTCTTTTTCAGTTGAGCAGGTTCCTTGTCTTTGGACTTGGCGTGCTCTTCTGATCGTCCTCTTCTTTCCGATTTCTGCGAGGAATTCTGAAAAGATTGAGAGGGACGTGTATCAATGTCTTGATATCTATCAGGTTTTTTAATATTATCCCTATTTCTAAGGTTATATCTATTCCCAGAGGGGTCACTCTGGGGTGACCTTTGTCTCGGGTTTGGAGATTTCTCTCTTCGCCTAGGAGACCTTCCTCTGGACTGGAATTTCTTTTCTTTAGGATTGGATTGTTTATTTCCATCCCAGTTCTTTTTTGGTGAATTATTATTATTATTAAAAAACATTTTTTCTGGACTTGTAGTCAGTTGCGGTTTTACTGGTATTCCACCTAGACTATCTCTGCCTAGTTCTTCATAGGATTTTTCTATGATTCTGGCAATTTCAGCTGGTTGGTCTGCTATATCTGTCTCTTTTAACCTCTGGCGGATCGCCACGTTCGCTGCTTCACCTTTTATGTTGGCTAATAATATAGCCGAGACCTGCTTGAAGTCTTTCAGTAATTTCATACCAAGAGTTAAAGCAGGTTCTGGACCGTATTCATCTTGAATTTGTTTTAGCACATCTGGTATTACCGAAATGGATGGAACACCGTGCGTTTTTGTATAGATGGAAGCAAAGACTGTACCCCAAGTGTCACAGTCCTCAATGTGTGGTGCGATTCCCATTGGGAGACATATAGTCAGAATCCTGTGTTTTTCCAGCGGGGTGGTGTCAGGAAACACCGCCTCTATTTGGGTAATTTTCTGTGCCAACCAGAATGGTATCTGTTCCCGTTTAGCTGGAACTTTACCTAGGCAGGATTGGATGTTCTGTGGTGTAATTTTATTTGTGTTCCCCTGGTGAGGGGTCAGCTGTGGAAGTTTAATCGCTGGCTGAATTGTTGAAGTCCGCATTACATACTGAACTAATTGTCTGTGAATTTTTAGTAGTTGTTTTAGCTGTATTAACAGCTCTGCTGCAGGCATTCTTTCGATGTCTGGATGTGGTGTGTATCCGGCTAAGACCGGCCACGTTGCTCCTGGTCTTCCTAAAGGACCGAGCCTTGTAATGTGATTGTTATGTATTAGGGCGCCATCAAATAAGAGCAAATGCTCTTGGAATTTGAGTGGTACTTCCACCTCCTCGAAAGGAGTGTACGTTTCAGGAGGTTCCTCTACTTTGTAATAGTGGAAGTACTTTGTTACAGCATTTGCTGCTGGAAAATGTATCCATGTATAGTATACCTCTGTCTGCCGATATTCGTGTGCCTCAATTACGAATATGACTGTGCCACCTCTAGGTGTCAGTCCATTTTCTATAAGTTTTAAGGTTATAGATCTCCTTTTAATGACCGGAATGAGTATTATATCCGCGTCTGCTGCTTGCATGGTAGCATCAGCATCTGCTATTTCAGTAGCTAATCTAATTGCCTCTCTTTCTCCCTCACTGTCTCCCATTTTACTGACAGGATGGTATTATTTTTGTTTGCAGATCAGGTTTCTTATGGAAACAGAGATTAGATGCACAATATTCTGGAACTGTTTTATCCTTCAACGTTGACTAGACCAAGAACCATACATAGGAGTTCCCTCCTGCGAGGTTTTGGAGGATATAATAACCTTTCACCCACTCCAGACGTCTTTGGAGTATTTGGGAAAAGGGGTCTGAGTGAGAAAGCACGACTGAGTTACTCTAAATGTCTTACGTTAGTTTTATCGCCCTTTCCAAACGCGTTGGGCGCCATGTAGTGTAGCTCCTATCTTCCCAATAGGCTCTGCGCATTGGAATAGTACCTACAGCAGTAAAGGCCTAGGCCAGACGTTAACTAGGTCTACTACTGTCGATGCTAGACTTAATTTTTGGGTTTGCCAGCTAAGCTCAGAGTTCGCTAGAAACTTTCTCGAATGTTCAAGGAAGGGATTAACTCCCCTGATTAGACAAGAAGGGATTTAGTTTCTGACAACCATAGAACATGACAACTTTGCTCTCCCCTAATCAAGAGTCAATCTCAAGAGTCGTGTGAGCACAAGGCAATTATTTTACTCAGTCAGTACGTGCATTCTTAGTCTCATCAGAATGTAGAGAATAGGAAGAGACGGGCGTGTTCAATAAAAGATGTTATTTATTGATCAGTCTCTTTTCTCGTACAAGAGAAATGGATCGATATTATTGCAATACTTATAGTTAAGTAAAGTGCATACATTAAAAGCAATAGTATAAAATAATACTGTAAAAACATTGATATGGTTTCTGAGCCATATGATGTTTAAAATGATTAAAATATATTTACATACACATATACATTTGACTAAACGTACTCAACTGGTGTTTCTAAATACGCCTACCCCGTGTACCTGACCTAAGTCTAATGCGTGGGCGGGAATAGAAAGTTACAGTTTAAGTTAAGTTTGTTTTTGCCAAGTGAATAACTAAAGAATTCTCTGTGAGGGGTTATTCAGTTCTGTACCTGGAAGTTAGGATGGATGAGGAATAGTATCTCTTTCTCTGCTCTCGATATTCCAGGCTGCCTGCGAGGGCTACCCGGAAGCGCCGGTGCTGGGTCTCTCGGCTTGAGATAGCAGCGCGTCTCTCAGCGCGTCAGGAAGGCGGGGCTGTTGCCTGCGGGGTCTGCTTCTGCTCTCGGCTTCGGCAAGTATGGCTGCTCCGTCTTGTCACCACGCGTGTGTTTGCATAGGGCAAGGTCGGCAATATTTATACCTTAAAGGTGCCGGGATTGACGTAAGGATGGACATAGGTACGTCAATAAAGATGTCATACGACTTGCTCGTTAGCACATTCTTTACTAAAAATCTCTGTGAAATCAAAACAATGGCCGCACGGATTATCCAGGTTGTCATAGGTTTGATTTGTTATGAGAACGTCGTATGCCTTATCAGGGGCTGGAGGAATGTCGCTTGTCTAATTAGATCTCAAGCGTTATGACCTAATCAGATAACACGTTCCTGTGCCGTAGTGTGACTGCGTCAGATAACGGTATCTGCATCATGGGGGTTTTCTTGCCTCATGGGCTGACTGTTAGTTAACTAGCTAGGTAGTTTAACCAGAATAGGGTCAGGAATAGGGGGATCGATTCAGAACCTATAGAAATACACGACACTAGAACTGCGGTAGGACTCCAATTACTTTTAAATTCCTTCGCGGTTTTCATGAGATCACTGGATCTGAGTGTAAACTTTTCCAAATCCCATGTAATGGCCATTGGTCAGAGAACCACAAGGGTTAAAACTCTTTACTGTGAGGGGAACATTTTAACCAGGGTCTCGACGTTCCCATATTTAGGAGTTTTATTTGATGACCAGGGATCCTGGGGAACTTAAATTTTAGCTAACAAAACTGTTATGACCAGAGCCACATCGGCTGTCCTAGGTTTTGCTCGCAAACTAGGAGCCAGACCAATGAAGGCCCTTCTTCAAATATACAAAGCTAAATGTATATCTCTTGCAATGTATGGGGCTGATCTGTGGGACATTAAGAGTGTGAAGGCAGTTCAGATGGTTGAAGACAGGTTCCTAAGGAACACTCTATCCGTCCCGCAATCAACAGCCAATTACATTGTCCCTCAGGAATGTGGAATTGGCTATGTTGAAGATTCAATTGCTGTGGCACCCTTGTTAAAATGGATAGTGACTTGGCTAAACCCTGAACTAGTGTTAAACCAAGAGATCTTGAAAGATTGTATGGCACTTGACCGTGGGTATTGTATCCCCTGGCTTAAATATGTTCATAATCTATCAGAAAAGCTGGGTAGACCTGAACTGTATAACTCACCAGAAAAGTTATCGAGGGGAGATATAAAATGGACTAAAGAAACATACCTGCGAGTAGCCACTATGGCAAGAGAGGAGAGGGAGTTGGAAAAAGCGACAGTAAGGGCTCATCAATTGTGGAAAACTACCCTGTCCATGGAACCATACCTGGATATCGTCACAAACCCTAATCACCGATTTCTATTGATTAGAGTTTGATTAAATCAATTTCATTTTCTCCTCGGTGATTTTTCCAGGTTGGAAGAGGGTTGAAGATCTTGGGGCTTGTACCTGTGACAATTTCTCTGGGCAGGACATTATGCACTTTATGTTTTTCTGCGAGCATCTTACTGGTATCCGGAAGCGCTTTATTCTCCCACTTTTAACTAATAAGGGCTTTGTGCAGGTTAAGCCAGCTTTACTCTATCTGCAGATGTTAAGAAATGTAAGGGAAATTTTTAACGTTGCCAACTTTCTCTCTGCGGCTGTTAGAACCATAAGGAAAATAAGTTAAGCCTACATTGTATATGTCCTAACTTATTGCCGTTTTTTGATGTAATCTACCCAAACTGCCTTTTCGAGTGTTTTATGTATGTAAATATTTGTATATTTTTAAAGAATTTTTATATGTAAATCATGGTTTTATATCACTTTTGACACCATATGTCTTTTAGTATGCTTTTATGGTTTTGCACATAAACCGAATAAAGTAAATTTGACTGACTGAGGTCTCTATCGAATATACTAAACTTAATAGTGAGTGCCAGCTAGCTCAGAGGTCACTAGAAACTTTCTCGAATTCACAAGAAGGGATTAGTTTTTGACAGCCGCATAAACATGACAACTTTGCTTCCCAAGAATAAGAAATATATCTCTAGAGTCACGGAAACAATAGATAAGTATTTCACTCAGTCAATCGTGCATGCTTCGTTTCAACAGAGTTTCAGAGAAATAGAGAGACGGGCATTATCAATAAAAAGGTTTATTGAACAGTCTTTTTTCTCATGCAAGAGAAGTGAACTGCTACAATTGTTAAGCAGACTGCAAAGTATAATGCGTACAGCGAGAATAGTATTATAAAATAATACTATAAAAGCATTGTATGGTTTCTAAGCCATATAAAAATACATACATAAATAACATTGTCTAAAATAGTCAACTGGTGCTTCTAAATACGCCAACCCCAATGTACCTAACCTAGGTCTAGTAGGTTTCGTTGTTTTTGCCAAGAATCTACCAAAGGTTTCTCTAGGTTCTAATCAGCTCCATACCTTGGTTTAAAATGAAGGAGGTCTGGTATCTCTGTCTCAGGACTCGGTTTCCCAACACCCCGCAAGGGGAGCTTGGAAACACTGGAGCTGGATTCTCGCGAGAGAAAGGCAGTCTCTTGATCAGTGCATCAGCTGGAGGGTCGGCTTCCTTCGGCACTTGCTGTAGCGAGCTGTGTCGGGCAAGTAGATAGTCGAACTGCTCCGAACCACCGTAGTTTGCCATAGCAAGTGAAGGTATATTTATACATTGAAGGTGTTTAGGAATGCCATAGATTGACATAAAGTCAGGCATAATAACGTCAGGAAAGAACCCCTAGGGAATTGTTGTTCTTTGCAAAGTACATGAGTTCTTGGACAAATCAATATTCAAGCAAGGGGAAGTTCCCTAACTGCTTAAGCCGATTTTCCAAGAAATCGTTGTGTCATTTGGTACGGGTTGAAGTAGCCATGCCTGTATTTGGTGTGCATGGGCTATGTATAAATAAGGGATTGATTTCTATGCCTATATAAGGGCATGAATCGGGAGAATTCACTCAAAGCCTAAAACGCCACACAACAGTAGATCTGCACAAATATTGCGTTGTCATATTTCTTGCTAATTCTAAGCTTGATTATCCTATCTAGTTTTCCATCTTCCTGTCTGTTTAAGATACTTGTGCTTTCTATCGTCTTGACCTATGCTTTAGCTTCATTGTCACTATTTGTGTCATGTGACGTTATAAAGGTGCTTTTTGAAATCATTGAGGGGAATACTTACAAAGAATTCAAGTAACGCAAGTATAGTTGCTGATTGCATTGAATTTCTTTTTTTATTTTTTTTAAAGGTTTTATATAGCGCTGACTAGACCCAGAGGTATCAGAGTGCTGTACATGAGCATCAGATCATAGGTACAGGTTACATCGTTACAAAGGTTACACAGTTATTAGAGCATGGTAACATAGTTACTTGTATGGTTGAGATGAACATTAAGCACAAATACGTAAGGGGAAAAGCAGGCAGGGGGAAAGATTCAGGGGAGGGTGCAGGAGCTGGGGAAGTAGATAGGTAATGAAGGCCGGAAAGAGGAGGGGAGGGTGAAGGACAACGCATGGGAAGAGGAGGGGAGGGGCGACGGGGAACACAAACCGGTAGACGAGTAAAAGCAATGTATAAAAGTCCAGTAAGCTGTGATCCCAGGGGAAGTGGTATCACTTCCCTATCTCAGTTGTGGGAGGCTCCCTTTACGCAGTTTACTCTCTCAGAAGGGTCTCTAAAACTCCAAGGCCAACATTCTGGATCCTTCCCCAAAAAGGGGAGAGGGAGTGCTTTGGCAAGGGGTGCCATACCATACCTCAGCTGTGAGTGGCTCCCTTGGCGCAGTGGACTCTCTCAGCAGGTTAGCTGAGACTCCAGAGTATAAATATTAGATCTTTCCCCAACAAGGTGAGAAGGAGTGCTTAGTCAAAGGGCACAAAGGACAGGGGGCTAGGCAGACTAGCAAGCAAGATGAGAGGCTCAGGGGAGAGGGGATAGGAGCTAGCGGCTAGGGAGGTAGACAAAGAGAGAAAGAGCATTTAATGGGAACAAAGGTAATTAATGAGTTAATCTATAGCGCTTGCTAGACCCGAGGGAATCAGAGCGCCTTACATGAGGAACAATAATGTTGCAATTTACATCAGTTAAAAGTTACATAAGTATCAAGAAAAGCATTTAAAGAACATAGGGGACAGTTAAATGGAGCAAGGAAGGGTAAGGGGATAGGGTAAAGTTGAGCAGAACTGGGGCATATCTACTTAGACGTAGCGTTCAGTTCTACTCTCTCCCTCTGCAGAAGCACTTGGGGCTGCCATGCACCAACGCAGACACCCTTGAGTCATACTGCAGGGGTGTCTGCCTTGTATCCAGGATAGTTTTTGTACAGGAACGATTCTCTTCACGCATAAAAACGAAGTGCCTCATTATGAGTTTGGCAGTCTTACCATCATACTGCCGCAGCGGCTGTCCCAAGAAGACAGCCAAGGCAACGGTCTACCGCCCGTTGTATTATTGGTCATGGAGAGGCCAGGAGTCACCTTTAACCACAGGCTGGTGCCAGACATAAATGTGGCACCCCTGGGCACCTTCTTCAGAACACTACTGGGCCTGTGGAAGACAGAAGAAGGACTGCAACTGCTGTTGTTACCTATGAGGAGAACAATAGGGCTGTACCTGCTTCCACTTGAACACATGACTGAGCAGTGACTCCAAATGTCAGTTGGCTGGCTTCCTGTCAGATAACTGGACCTGCCCTGGACCCTGCTGTTGGCGTCAGTTGGAGTGACCCCCAAATCTTGTTCTTGATGTCCTGGAACCCATGGCTAGTGTTAAAGTGCACTCCTCCTGCGCAAACTGCAACAGCTGGGACTTAGAACTGTTTTACTAACTTTCTCTGTAGAACTGGTAGGAATCCACTGTCGAGCCAACACCATTCGACATCGAGATATTCCTAGGCACAGACACCGGTCTGCATCCCCTTGGAGATTTCCCAACTTTATTGATGACTACACTGGGACCCGCTATTCAGCAACCCGCCATTGCTGAGCCCCCAACTTGCGTCCAGATTGTAGTTTGCCCCTCCGATGACTCGTCCATGACCACCTTTGCTCAAAGAAAATTTCTGAATCCAAAGGTAACTATCATGTCCAACCCACGCTTCATCATTGCGGGCCTTAAATATTGACTTTGACCTTGGGTATCGTGATCAGTTAGTGTTTTGTGATTTCTGGTGCTATTTTTACTTACAACTTTGAAAATTCAGCACTCTGGTTCCCCTTGATGGATTTTTGTTGTTTTGGTCCCAATTTGTTCATTAAAACATTCTTGAATTCTATAAATTCGAGTGAGATTTTCATCGTGATTTGTTTTCAACCTTTCGACTGTCTTGGTAATTCTAAATACTTTTTTCAAAGTTAAGACTATCTTCTCAGTGCTACAGCTATCAGAAGTTGAGATCAGGTTCAGTTACTAAAACCCTAACTGGATCTACCAAGAAAAGTGCCAATATATCTTGCAGGAGACTATCATCTACCCTAACTTTTAATCGACTTCCTCACAATCTTTACAAGCAAAGTTTGTTAACACCTTTGAACAGTGAGCATTTCATTCACAGATTGCCACTATTGAGAATCTTATGTACTGCACTGCAATATGCTGAACCGGGGATAGCCGCCTACAGCTATTAAGGGGAAACACAAGGTTAGATAACATCCTCAAGAAGAAAATAAGTGTAAACTTAAAAAACACAGTAATCCAAAACAAGACAGAAGAGATGGAAATGGCACTAAGCAGGAGGAGGAAATATTTTACTGAACAGAACCTTTGATTTATAGCACCTTTCAATACATATCAAAAACAAAATACATTATTTACAAATGCCTGAAAACATTTATGAGAATAAGGATGAGGACTGGTCAAGGGGTCAAGGTGCAGTGATGACCGTGTTCCACTCATGACTTATTCTCATGACTTCAAACCTCTGTTGGCTAGCCTCTCCTACTCAGGCCTTGCCACTCTTATCTGAGTACAAACATAAAATATCCATATATCGTGCACATCTCACTTGATGTACTTGCAGAATATTCACATGTGTTCACCATGTAATTATTCCCGATTACGCATGGGACAAGATTAAGATATAACTGCCTTTTTTGCCCTGTTACTATTGTTACATGTGATTGAACTAAACAGACTGTATGTTTACATGATTTGTTCTCTTTTCTCCTCTTATACATACCCTGCAGCAAATTGACCCTGCAGTAATTATCTCTAGCATGGCGCACATAACCATATAGTGAAAGTGGAGCTTCTGACTCTACTTGGTCAAATATTACCGATGTTTAACCAATGTCCGTGCAATGAGCTACTGCGGCCCTGCGGTGCAAAGACGACCCCGGTAACGTGCGCAGACATCCCATCTTGCAGCAGACTCCCTGCTGCTACCACCGGGGGGGCCCTGTCATTGGCATAATGGGGGTGAACTGTGTAGCAGTTGGAGGCCCTCACCCACCCCAGAGAACACTCTTCATCGGAGCTGCCTGCCCCGCCATGGATCGAGGGGCGCAGAGGTGCCCCTACCCAGGAGTCTAAGCACACAGCCCCCTCTTCCGGGACTGGAGGCGTGAGGACAGCTGAGCCCAGCCTTCTTTCAGCCCTTCAACCCCTGTATGCCCCCTCTCCAACAACTTTTGTTGTAGTCAAACAAAGTGCTGCTGCAGCCGGGCAGGAGCGAGGAACCAGTGAACTTTTCCCAGGTATGGGGGCGAGGGAGCCATGACCGGCTGATTGTCTTCGAAGTTACTCCAGTTGACCCGAGCCTACACGCCTCCTCTCCCTTCCTGACTTTGATCTCTGAACTATGTACCTCCCCGGACTTCTCCTGGCACTCTAATTCATACTCACTGGGTCACTCTCATGGACTTCTTTACGTTTTTTCCTTTGTCCTGGCTGCCATTTTGCTCTGTTCTCGCCCGCTTTTCTCTGGACCCTGACCCGCCATCTTGTCCATTCCCTCGTCCTTTCCCCTTTTCCCTTGTTTCCCCCTTGACGATCCTTAAATGTTTCTTCCTTTTTCTGATTTGCCTTTTCTCCAAACCCTTGTATCCCTTCCACCCTCCCTTGGTGTTGTGACTGTGTCCCCCCTCCGACCCCACTTAATGGAACTCTGCTCTCCTGGTTTTTTGGGTCTTGACCTGAGAAAATCTACTATTTGTATATATATGCATATAGAGATAACTCTAATCACTAGTATATGCAGTAGACCTTTGTACTCTCTACCATTCCTATGTGACTCTTAGAGTATATCCATTTGTATCCCTTCCTTACGTATAGATAGAGATAACTCTAATCACTAGTATATGCAGTAGACCTTTGTACTCCCTACCATTCCTATGTGACTCTTAGAGTATATCCATTGATATCCCTTCCTTATGTATATAGAGATAACTCTAATCACTAGTATATGCAGTAGACCTTTGTACTATCTACCATTCCTATGTGACTCTTAGAGTATATCCATTCATATCCCTTCCCTATGTATATAGTGATAACTCTAATCACTAGTATATGCAGTAGACCTTTGTACTATCTACCATTCCTATGTGACTCTTAGAGTATATCCATTCGTATCCCTTCCTTGAATATCTCTTCCGTGTGTGACTTTATAACTTGTACATTTGCATATTTTTTTCTGTTTGTATCTTTTATGTAACACATGTAATCCTAAATCCTTATGTATCACTACTGGTTCTTATGTAAATCGCTCTGACACCTTCGGGTAATGTTCGCGCTATATAAAATTACATTAAATAAAAAAATAAAAAAATAAAAATTGTATTTAATAATTGTTTGAACTTGGTGGTTTTGGTGTGCCCAATTAATTATTGCTGTAATTATTTCTAATATATAATTACTGCCATGATTTTGTTTGTTTTAAAAAAAAATTTGCAATACAACTCCTAATGCATTCCTGAACCTTTCACTCTTGGTGGCTTCTTCCCTTTTCCTACGTCATTCTTGACGCACCCACTGGTCCCCCAGGGGCCTTTACACAGCTTCCATTGTACACGGCCTAGCCTTCAGACCCACGTGACTACCGTCACATGACCCTCACGGCCGGCTTTTACTACCATTTCACACTCTGCCCTGACCACCCAGACGCTTAAATTGTCCCGCGCCAGCCTGCTATCCAGAGGATTGGTTCCACCCCTACACTCGCCTGTGTTCATGCCGCTGACGAAGTGACCCTACAGCCGGCTCCATTCGGTCCCTCACCTCATTCAGGTATGTCATGGCTACTGTACACCCACTGAAGAGGCTCACCCTAAGGCCTGGTACATTTCTAATGCCTTTATTTAATTATCCTGGCATGACTGATGTTCACATTTGTGCGCTGCTCGTTATAATCACTTGGATTTACGGAGCCCCTTCAGAATCGGCAGATCTCCTACTTTCCACGCCGATTCAATCGTTCTATTGGGTAATTATACTGAGCTCTTACCTAGCGCTGCCCACATCCCTTCTCCTGTCACCAATTGGCACCTTACTTAAACGCTAATTGTTGCGTTTCTTCCAGGTATGGATTTACTGCTTCCTGATGTCTCCCATCTTCTGGCCTAGTCAGATTGATCTATTTCGCAGTTATGCATGCATTGTCCTAGCTTTTCTCAGGTAATTGTCTATCACCTGGACCCTCCTAATTTCTTATATTGGGCCACTTTCCCGCTCATACTAATTTCCTCTCCTTTCCCCCCTTATAGAGCACTATTTTGAAATACAGGACCATTGTCCTGATGATGACCTGAAATCAATCAGGTTGAAACGCCGTCGACTACCCAGCACAGAACTTTGGGGCTGTTGTGGTTAATTAATTTACTCCGAATTCTACATATCATATTGTATATATTTATCTTGTATTTTTGACTACTTTGTAATTCTCCTTATGCCTCTCGCCACTCACGCTGTTATCTTTCAACCCTGTGTCACTGCGCCGCTGACTATCACTAGCACGCCCAGTGCCCACTTGTGTGTTATGGTCACTGTATATTGAATTGTACTGTAGTGCTGTTATAACTACTTACAAATAATAACTCCTTCACCTTGTCCTTTTCCGTTGTTGTCTCGCGTCCTTTGTTCCCCTATCCTATGTGATTTTACACACTTTTTTATTGCCCTTGTCAATGATTTCCAGCTGAGACATTGTTGTATGGTACAAACTTTGCCCGGTCTCACCTGGGTTAACAGGTTCACTCCTGTAATTGCTTCTTTTTTAGAATACAGTGAAAACACCTACATACACTAGGTTACACTAGGGGTTAGGGTAACACTAGAATTGGAATGACCTCCCCAATAAAGGCCCTAGTACCTGATAGTGCAATGGGATTGAAAATACATTATAGTCCCTAGTATATATTAGGGCATGGCAGTTTAGAGGCCAGCAGCCCTTTCTGCACTTGCATGTGTCACTTCTCAAGCCCGAGGTCAGTTTAAAAGCAGCCTTGGGTAGCAGGACTGCTTTTAAATAGCAAATTGTGCCCAAACTCAACTTTCATGTTTGGGGCACCTACAAAAATAATAAACTGCGATGCTTTGGCATAGTAGGTACCCCCAGGGTCTTCCCTAGGTAGCTCAGGGGTAGGGGGGCGTCAGGTTATTATAAGGAAGACCCTTACAAAATGAGTTTTATATGCCTTGGATTAGTGAAATTCACATTGCATTTGCCACATTGTAGTAAAGTGCTTCCCTAAATCGACTTTTGTGCTAGGAGCACTGTGGAGTGAGGAGCTGCAAATGTTTTACATATTTAGAATCACAAACATCTCCCCTAGGTAACCCAGGGGTGTGGGGCCATGTAGATATAAACTGGATCCTTATTAAAGATATTTTATACGCCTTGGTGTTGGAAAAATGGCCACGTCATTTTTTCCATTGCAAATTCCCAGTCAAATAGGTTAACATGGCAAGAAGTTATTTATTAAAATTAACTCGTGTTCAGGAGGTCATAAAAATACCATTCAAGGACTGCCTAGAATGGTATTGATAAATCCAACAATATTCTATTGTTGAATTTATCCTAAAATGTACAGACAAGAAGTTGTAGGAATTTCTTGTCTGTAGACCAACATTCAGCCCTCTAGTGCGCTGACCTGATTGGCTAGAGTTCAGTGGATTAGCCAAGCTGCTTTGATGAGGAGATAAGTAAGCATGGGCGTAAAATCCGTTCCGCTCACGGAATTTGCGGATTTTCGGCAAATTCGCAATCCGCGAACTCTCGCGAATTTGCTGAAAATCCGTAAATTTGCACGCGGCGATACAATTTTGCGGCGAGCGGCGTTCACTTACCGTCATTCAGCGTTTGCAGAGTAGTTTTTCTCCATATTTTGCGTGTGCTGCGCCATTTTGGATCTTGCTGCGGGATCCCGCGGGAGTTTGGCGACCGCGATTACGTCATGGCGGCTTGCCACCTTGCACAGCACGCATCGCGAGAGTTCGCAATTGCGAACACGTAGATGCGGAGGGCAGCAACAATCTCGCACTCGCGAAATTGCAAAATTTGCAATTCTGCACAAGAAATCCACCAGCAAGCAGCATAAACCTTCTGGAAATGATGATTTTTATCAGAATAACTCCTCAGGTTGACATTTGACTGCACTTTTTTTTGCAGGGAGTCCATTTTGGGGGGGAGGGAGGAAGGAAGTGCCCCACAGTCTCCAACTTCCTGTTCCTGTCCAGCAGGCTCCTCCCAGTGCTTTCTTCATGTGCTGGTCACTTTCATTTGGATCTTGACCTGGAAGGATTACTTTTTGTGGATGCTGCTGGAGATTTGGATTTGAGGCCTTTTTGACTTTCTTTGGATCACTTTTGGATTAGAAATCAACTTTCACAAGTAAGTTTGTTTGGGGCATTACAGTTGCTGCACCTACAATTTTGGAACTTTTTCAGAACATTAAATAAAATATATTGTGGGTAGCCACAGTATCCAGTAGGACCAGGGTTAGTTATGGGTGCATGATACAACTGTTTTGTTGAATTTAAACATCATTGAGGGCATGGATGGCCTGGGATTGTGCTGAATTTTGTGGGGGTTTTTAAGATTTTTTTGGGCTGCTGTTGGGGCCTTTTGCCCAGGGGTAGTGAGTGGTGCATGGACTGAGTCTGCCAGTGGGCTCTCTTTAATGTAAACATCCTGGATGGCATTGGATTGTGGTGATTTTTGTGTGTGTTTCGTTTTTTTGGGGTGTACTGTTGATGTGGACTGGCCATGTGGGTGGTGATGGCCATCTTGAGTGCTGGTACAGTCAGGCCCTGCACATGTGCTTGGGATGCAAGGGGCCATTTTGAAGACAGGCAGTGTCTGAGGCCTGCACCCATTTTTCCTAGCTTTCATCCATTATGCCCAGGGGTAGTGAGTGGTGCATGGGCCTAGTCTTTCTGTGGGGTGTCTTCTTGAATTTAAACATCATTGAGGGCATGGATGGCCTGGGATTGTGCTGAATTTTGTGGGGTTTTTCGATTTTTATGGGCTGCTGTTGGGACCTTTTGCCCAGGGGTAGTGAGTGGTGCATGGACTGAGTCTGCCTGTGGGGTCTCTTTAATGTAAACATCCTGGATGGCATTGGATTGTGGTGATTTTTGTGTGTTTTTCGTTTTTTTGGGATGTACTGTTGATGTGGACTGGCCATATGGGTGGTGGTGGCCATCTTGAGTGCTGGTACAGGCAGGCCCTGCACATGTGCTTGGGGTGCAAGAGGCCATTTTGAAGACAGGCAGTGTCTGAGGCCTGCACCCATTTTGCCTAGCTTTCATCCATTATGCCCAGTGGTAGTGAGTGGTGCATGGGCCTAGTCTTTCTGTGGGGTGTCTTCTTGAATTTAAACATCATTGAGGGCATGGATGGCCTGGGATTGTGCTGAATTTTGTGTTTTTTTCCGATTTTTTTGGGCTGCTGTTGGGGCCTTTTGCCCAGGGGTAGTGAGTGGTGCATGGGCTGAGTCTGCCTGTGGGGTCTCTTTAATGTAAACATCCTGGATGGCATTGGATTGTGGTGATTTTTGTGTGTTTTTCATTTTTTTGGGGTGTACTGTTGATGTGGACTGGCCATGTGGGTGGTGGTGGCCATCTTGAGTGCTGGTACAGGCAGGCCCTGCACATGTGCTTGGGGTGCAAGGGGCCATTTTGAAGACAGGCAGTGTCTGAGGCCTGCACCCATTTTGCCTAGCTTTCATCCATTATGCCCAGGGGTAGTGAGTGGTGCAGGGGCCTAGTCTTTCTGTGGGGTGTCTTCTTGAATTTAAACATCATTGAGGGCATGGATGGCCTGGGATTGTGCTGAATATTGTGGGTTTTTTCGATTTTTTTGGGCTGCTGTTGGGGCCTTTTGCCCAGGGGTAGTGAGTGGTGCATGGGCTGAGTCTGCCTGTGGGGTCTCTTTAATGTAAACATCCTGGATGGCATTGGAATGTGGTGATTTTTGTGTGTTTTTTGTTTTTTTGGGGTGTACTGTTGATGTGGACTGGCCATGTGGGTGGTGGTGGCCATCTTGAGTGCTGGTACAGGCAGGCCCTGCACATGTGCTTGGGGTGCAAGGGGCCATTTTGAAGACAGGCAGTGTCTGAGGCCTGCACCCATTTTGCCTAGCTTTCATCCATTATGCCCAGGGGTAGTGAGTGGTGCAGGGGCCTAGTCTTTCTGTGGGGTGTCTTTTTGAATTTAAACATCATTGATGACCTGAAATCAATCAGGTTGAAACGCCGTCGACTACCCAGCACAGAACTTTGGCACTGTTGTGGTCAATTAATTGACTCCGAATTCTACATATCATATTGTATATATTTATCTTGTATTTTTGACCACTTTGTAATTCTCCTTATGCCTCTCGCCACTCACGCTGTTATCTTTCAACCCTGTGTCACTGCGCCGCTGACTATCACTAGCACGCCCAGTGCCCACTTGTGTGTTATGGTCACTGTATATTGAATTGTACTGTAGTGCTGTTATAACTACTTACAAATAATAACTCCTTCACCTTGTCCTTTTCCGTTGTTGTCCCGCGTCCATTGTTCCCCTATCCTATGTGATTTTACACACTTTTTTATTGCCCTTGTCAATGATTTCCAGCTGAGACATTGTTGTATGGTACAAACTTTGCCCGGTCTCACCTGGGTTAACAGGTTCACTCCTGTAATTGCTTCTTTTTTAGAATACAGTGAAAACACCTACATACACTAGGTTACACTAGGGGTTAGGGTAACGCTAGAATTGGAATGACCTCCCCAATAAAGGCCCTAGTACCTGATAGTGCAATGGGATTGAAAATACATTATAGTCCCTAGTATATATTAGGGCATGGCAGTTTAGAGGCCAGCAGCCCTTTCTGCACTTGCATGTGTCACTTCTCAAGCCCAAGGTCAGTTTAAAAGCAGCCCTGGGTAGCAGGACTGCTTTTAAATAGCAAATTGTGCCCAAACTCAACTTTCATGTTTGGGGCACCTACAAAAATAATAAACTGCGATGCTTTGGCATAGTAGGTACCCCCAGGGTCTTCCCTAGGTAGCTCAGGGGTAGGGGGGCGTCAGGTTATTATAAGGAAGACCCTTACAAAATGAGTTTTATATGCCTTGGATTAGTGAAATTCACATTGCATTTGCCACATTGTAGTAAAGTGCTTCCCAAAATCGAAACTATCAAGTTAACTAACAGTCAGCCCATGAGGCAAGAAAAGCCCCCATGATGCAGATACCGTTATCTGACGCAGTCACACTACGGCACAGGAACGTGTTATCTGATTAGGTCATAACGCTTGAGATCTAATTAGACAAGCGACATTCCTCCAGCCCCTGATAAGGCATACGACGTTCTCATAACAAATCAAACCTATGACAACCTGGAAAATCCGTGCGGCCATTGTTTTGATTTCACAGAGAACTTCAGTAAAAGAATGTGCTAACGAGCAAGTCGTATGACATCTTTATTGACGCATCTATGTCCATCCTTACGTCAATCTCGGCACCTTTAAGGTATAAATATTGCCGATCTTGCCCTATGCAAACACACGCGTGGTGACGAGACGGAGCAGCCATACTTGCCGAAGCCCAGAAGCAGAGCAGACCCCGTTGGCAGCAGCCCCGCCTTCCTGACGCGCTGAGAAAAGCGCTGCTATCTCCTGCCGAGAGACCCAGCACCGGCGCTTTCGGGCAGCCCTCGCAGACAGCCTGGAATATCGAGACCAGAGAAAGAGATACCATTCCTCATTCATCCTAACTTCCAGGTACAGAACTGAATAACCCCTCACAGAGAATTCTTTAGTTATTCACTTGGCAAAAACAAACTTAACTTAAACTGTAACTTTCTATTCCCGCCCACGCATTAGACTTAGGTCAGGTACACGGGGTAGGCGTATTTAGAAACACCAGTTGAGTACGTTTAGTCAAATGTATATGTGTATGTAAATATATTTTAATCATTTTAAACATCATATGGCTCAGAAACCATATCAATGTTTTTACAGTATTATTTTATACTATTGCTTTTAATGTATGCACTTTACTTAACTATAAGTATTGCAATAATATCGATCCATTTTTCTTGTACGAGAAAAGAGACTGATCAATAAATAACACCTTTTTATTGAACACGCCCGTCTCTTCCTTTTCTCTACAATCTGATGAGACTAAGAATGCACGTACTGACTGAGTAAAATAATTGCCTTGTGCTCACACGACTCTGGAGATACACTCTTGATTAGGGGAGAGCAAAGTTGTCATGTTCTATGGTTGTCAGAAACTAAATCCCTTCTTGTCTAATCAGGGGAGTTAATTCTTTCCTGAACATTCGAGAAAGTTTCTAGCGAACTCTGAGCTACGCTGGCAAACCCAAAACTTTAAGTCTAGTATCGACAGTAGTAGACCTAGTTAACGTCTGGCCTAGGCCTTTACTGCTGTAGGTATTATTCCAATGCGCAGAGCCTATTGGGAAGATAGGAACTACACTACATGGCGCCCAACGCGTTTGGAAAGGGCGATAAAACTAACGTAAGACATTTAGAGTAACTCAGTCGTGCTTTCTCACTCAGACTGCTAAAGGTCAAGCTACCAACCAGAATAAAAAGGTCCTTAAGTATTGCCCGGCGGTGTCGCCTCTTAAACCCACAAGAAAATAATCAAATGAAGAGGCAGGCGCTGGAGACTGGAAGGCAGGAAACAAGGGTTTTATTCAGCATTTCTCCGGAGGAGAACACATCGGTTCGGACAGCAAGTATCGTCACGAGGTGCTCTAACCGCATCTCTGAGGCCTGGTCTCTTATACATAAGTTTATTGCTTTATTACCTACAACACATCCTTGGCAATGCTTTGATGTACGGAGGGATATCCTCCGAATCTCCCCTTCATACCCGTTCCCACACACATTTACAGTTGAAGTCCCCACCCCGGTCACAACAGGTGATGATTACCGCGCAGCTGGACATTCCGCCGATTCATGGAATGTGGGGGTTTGGTCGGATCTCATAGGGTGAGGGCTTTGATCAACCCGGGGGTCCTTTGATAAGGGAAGCTTTCTACTGTACGGGGAGGGGCAATAAACAGTATCGGCAGGGCTAGGTGTCGGCCTGGGAACGGGGAGGACAAACGGGCACACAGGAAAAGGGGTTTGCATCAAAAAGGGCCTGGGACCATGAAAGGAATGAAGGGAAGTGTCGCGCTGGGAGCAGGGTGGGGTTCCGAGGCAGAGCCGCGCTGAAGAGGGGTTTATGACCCAAGACGTGTGAGAGTGGAAAGGGGGGGGGGGGTTGTCAGCGCGCGAGGGGTCGCCTGCGAGGTCGAGAGTGAGAGAGACGCTGGCTATCGGCACGGGGCAGGGAGGCCATGGTGTACAAAATGGCTGCCGCTTATGCGCACGAATGGGCCCAGGGAGAGCAAGATGGTGCCGATAATGTTGACATTTTCGGTCTAACCTTTAACAGTCCTCCCTTTTCAACATATCTAGCCAACTTGCCTACTCAATGTCAATCTTCATCAAATTCCCAACCTCGGCATCATATAATGCCCCCATGCGTTCGTTTCCAAAGTCCACGACCTTAGGACAAATACAGTTCGCACATAATGAACACAGGGGTGGCAGACATTGAATCCCTAAACATAGGCCACATATTACTACCACAGGAATTAGGATAATGGTGAACAGTCTCCAGCCCCAGTTCTTAACGGTGTTCCAGAACCAACCACCAAGCGACCATTCTTCCTGTTCCTGGTGGACTTCCGAAGAGAGTCTGTGAAGATGTTCGATGGCTTTGTACACTGAGGGCGAGTTGTCCGGTATGTATGTACAGCAGCTGGACCCAATAATGCGGCATGCTCCACCACGGTCCGCAAGAACCACATCTAGGACAAGGCGGTTCTGTAGGGCCACCAAGCGGACCGCTTGGAGTTCGGCGGTGTTGTTGGCAAAGATACCAGCCGTGATATTCATTGTTGTCTCAACTGCCTGCGTCAAATGTCGGATGGCCCGGCTGTTTGCCATCGGGCCCCAAAGAGGAACAAGTCCCTTCATAGCATCGAGGAACTGTGCTCCCGTTGAGTCGGCTTGCTCGATGTCCTTGGCTCGTTTTTGTCTATGATGATTCGCTGGGGCCACATAAGTCGGAGGAAGGATGAAGGAGATGTAACAAGTGGCCCCCCAGCCTTTGGGGAGCCAAGTGTAGGCTTTGGTGCCGCAGACAAAATACATGTTTGGGGACGACACAAAGGAAGGTGGATCCGTGGAGTCCAAAGTTCTGGTGAAACGACAGGCACTGTGGCCCACCAGCTGTGTCCCATGTCCTTCTATGCACATGTGGCCTGTGACGTTGATGACTGACAGGGCCACAGTCAGGGTGGCAGCCGTTCGTTTCCGCAGGTAGGAGAAGGTGGGTCTGGTTGGATTGTTGAACACCTGCATTTCAATTCGTTCTTTAGCAGGGATATCCATGTGGACGGAGTCGTTGGAGGTCTGCGGGCAGAAGTGTGTCTTTGTTTTGTTTCGCCGGACCCCGTGGGAGAAATGCGTTGCGGTTTTGCTGGAGGTGGCATTGTCCTTGTAGCTTTCTTGCAGGAGGATCAGCCAAGCAAGGCAGGAGCCATGAACCGAGAAGGGTGAGGGGATGAATGGTATCGAGTGCCCAGTGGCGTGGGGTAGCAACCCACAGATCCAACAGTTGGTGGCATTGGAGGCGAGATTGTGCTGGTGAAGGAGCTGTACGAAAGAGTTATTCCAAAACTCCTTTCGCCTCTCTCTGAGTTAGGGAGAGAGCGAAATCAGATAATGTTCCTTCGCGGTGATAGGCTGAGCAGTGGTCAGGAGTGTCTCATGAGCAGGTGAATTTTCTTCCACAATCCAGAGTGTGGTCATGAGGAGAAAGCAAAAAAGGATTGCGATGAAGAGTGCAATTGTCTTTGAGCTGTGGAGTCTGTCTGTTCTTGGGTTTCTGTAGTGGGTATTTCCTGTTGTCCCCATCATCTTCTTATTTGGCGCTTCCATCATCTTCTTATCTGGCGCTTCCATCATCTTCATTTTCAAGGTGCTCGGTAGTGGGCAGAACCACAGACTTAGTTTAGCCTCTCTCCAGGCAACCCTTGATTGCTTTGGGTCACCGTTTTGAGATTCAACTTAGTTCGTGGTCTACTTAGCCGAAGCTCCCTCCTTTCAACGCAGGAAATACCCTTCTCTGGATGGCACAGTGGGATCGGAGAATTTGGAAAGTTCAAGTGTTTCGGTATCAGGATAGCAGGTTAGTGACGGTCGGTCCTTGTTCAGGAGCTCTTCTTGGTCGCCGATGTTTTTCGCCGTGGCCAGGGTCGGGGAGACCTTCTTACAGTGGTGCGCGTGCAGCCAATGCCTTTTCCCCTCCACGCGAAGAGCCGTCCGGGTGGTGATTAACACTTGCCAGGGGCCCGTCCACCGGGGTTCCAAACTTTTCGTCCGCTGAAAATTTCGGATCAGCACGAAATCCCCGGGTTGGATGGCGTGACCCGGACCCCTGGAAGCATCGGGGATGGCCTGCTGCACCTGCTGATGAATGACAGACAGAGTTTCAGTCAATTTATACAGATAATCAGACATTAGGACGTCCGGGACGTCATGAATGGAAGTTGGCTTTGGTGCAGACCAGATACTCATGGGTCGGCCGAAAACAACTTCATAAGGGGTTAAGTGATGTCTGGTGGGGGTGGAACGCATCGATAGCAATGCTAGGGGGAGGGCATCTGGCCATTTCAGACCTGTCGTAGCTACTATTTTGGCCAGTTTAAGCTTTAGTGTGGCATTGTGTCGCTCAACGAGTCCAGCGGACTGGGGGTGAAAGACTGCATGAAATTTCTGCCTGATGCCCAACCCCTTTAAGATGAACTGGATGACTTCGGCTATGAAGTGGGGGCCATTATCGCTCCATAAAATACGACAAAGGCCGTAACGGGGGAAAAACTCCTTTAATAGTACCTTTGCAGTGGCCATAGCAGTGTTGTCACGGGTTGGGTATGCTTCCACCCATTTGCTAAAGGCGCACACCACGACAAGCACGTATTTCAGGCCTTGGCACCTATCTAGCTGGATGTAGTCCATTTGCAGGACCTCAAATGGGTGGTTTGGGACCCCAAATCCTCCCCGGGGCACTACAGTTCCTTTCCCGGGGTTGTGTTGCAAGCATATCAAGCATTGTTGGACCAGATGTTTGGCGGAATCTGTGATTTTATCATTGTGCCAAACTCTGGAGACAAGTTCAATCATGGGGGCGGATCCTATGTGGGCAGGGGAGTGTGCCATAGCCAGTATGGGAATCAGGTATGAATCAGGTAACAACCATTTGTTTGTGTCCCTTGTCCGCCAGCAGCCTTCATCGTCTTTTAATCCCACCCGTGCCCATTCAGTCAACTCGTGTTGTGAGCTAGCCGTTTGAATGTCTCTAATAGTGTCTCTAGCGTCAGTCCATTTTTCTGCTTGTGACCTGGTCACGTACATATGTGTTGTCGTCCTATTTTCAGCTGTTGTTCGGGCAGTGACGTCGGCTAGCGCATTTCCCTGTCCAATGATGTCTGTCACCTTTTTGTGTGCCTGGCATTTGATGACTGCAAGCTTGTTGGGGAGAAGGACGGCCTCGATCAAGGCGGAGACTAGATCCCCGTGCAAAATGGGGGTGCCATGTGAGGTCAAGAATCCCCTTTCCCTCCAAAGGAGCCCAAAATGGTGAACCACCCCAAAGGCATACTGGCTGTCGGTGTAAATGTTTGCTGTAGTTCCTGTTGCCAGGATGCAGGCTCGGGTCAGGGCAATCAGTTTCGCTGCCTGGGCAGATCGTTGCGTGATACGGGCTGTCTCAACTACAGTTCGGGCCGTGGTGACTGCATAGGCAGCGGAAGTGGTGCCATCGGGGAGTTTGATGCAAGAACCGTCCACCCACAGCTCTCCGTCAGGGTCAGGGAAAGCCGTGTCTCTGAGGTCAACCCTACTTCTAGTCTGTTCGTCTGTAAGAGTCACGCAGTCATGTGCAGGGTGCACGTTGGGATCGTTCTCTGGCAAGGGTAACAGAGTTGCCGGGTTCAGTGTGGTGCATCTTTTCAGGGTGATATGGGGTGCAAGCAAGGTCAGTTCGTATCCAGTCAGTCGTGCACTCGTCAGATGTTGCGTCTTGGTTTGGTTCAGGAGGGTGTCGACTGCATGGGGTACCAGTACCGTGAGGGAACTCGAGAGTATGATCCCCTCACTCTGTCGGATAGAGATCGCAGCAGCAGCTACGGCTCGAAGGCAGGCAGGCAAGGCTCTGGCTACAGGGTCAAGAGTGGCGGAGAAGTAAGCGCACGGTCGTTGCTTAGGGCCGATGGCCTGGGTCAGGACAGATAAAGCGCACCCCTCCCTTTTGTGTGTGTAAAGGGAGAAGGGCTTTTTGTAATCAGGGGTACCTAGGACGGGGGCCGAACAGAGGGCATCTCGTAGTTCCGTGAAGGAGGTTTGACACTCAGAGGTCCAAGGGAGTGGGAAAGGGACATCTTTACCTAGCAGAGAAAGCAGTGGTTTCACAACGAGGCTAAAGTTTGGTAACCACTGTCGGCAGAAGGAGGTGAGGCCTAATAGGGAGCGGACCTGCTTCTGGGTCTTAGGGACAGGGGTATCTAGAATGGTTTGGATTCGATCAGGGGTGAGTTCTCTTCCTTCTTTGGACAAAAGGTGGCCTAGGTAAGTGACCTGGGGTTGGCAGAATTGCAGCTTCTTCTTGGAGACCTTGTGGCCATTTTCCGCAAGGAAGTGCAGGAGTTGAATGGAGGCTGTGACTGCTAATGGAGTGGTGTCGGCTGCTAAGAGGATGTCGTCGACATATTGCACTAACACCACTCCATCGGGTAACTGGACTTGATCTAGTTGTCTCTTGAGGGCCTGGCTGTAGATGCTAGGGCTTTCTGTGTAGCCCTGGGGTGCTCGGCAGAACCTATATGAGCGGTTTTTTAGGGTGAAGCCGAAGAGGTATCGGCTGTCTGGATGGATGGGGATGGAAAAGAATGCATTTTTGAGGTCAATGACAGTGAAGGTGGTGGCAGTAGAAGGAATCAAAGTCAGGATGGTGGTGATGTCCGAGACCACAGGGTACTGGGGTACCACCACTTTGTTGATCTCTCGAAGGTCGATGATAAAACGGTATGCTTTCTCATCGCCCTCTCCCTGTTTCTTGATAATGGGCAGGATAGGGCTGTTGCAAACGTTGCTAACTACTTCCTCCACTACTGCAGCGTCGACTAGCGACTGAATAATTTTTACCAATGCCTTCTCGCCCTCTGGCGATATCCGATATTGTGGAAGTTTTGGGAGAGTTGCGTCTGGTCGGACAGTAATGTGCACTGGGTCGATTAACATGCGCCCTACGTCCGAATCCGTCTTGGCCCATAGATATGGAGGCAGAGTGTCAAGCAGGGATGTGTCAGTGTCGGTGATGGAAAACATGCGTCGGGGAGGGCAATGTCTAAGCAGGACAGGGTTGTCGTAAAGAACTCCGTCTTGAGAACATCTAATCGTCGCTCGGAAGTGTTTCAATAGGTCAAGTCCCATAATGGCGTCAGGGCTATTGGAGGAAAGCAAAAACGTGGTGTCAGTGGTGTTGTTTTCTACGTCAAAGAGGATCGGGCGGACAAAGGGTTAGTGGAGGGCGTTCCATCGAAACCTGTCGATGTTATAAGTGAGCCGGACAAGGGTGCCCCCGGAATCAGTCGTTTAGATAACGCACTACGTGTTGCGCCAGTGTCTACCAGAAATGGTGACGTGGTACCCAGGACCTTAGCAGTGACGTAAGGGCCTTGCTGGTCAACATAGAGCTCGACTGGATCCCTCCCCTGCCCTTGGCAGTCCTATGCAAAGTTGTGGGTGTCATCATAGTCAGATTGCTGGTATTGGTTCTGTCTGGGTCAATCGAATGCATTTGATCTACCTGATCTGTCGTTAGTCGTGTCATTTGAGGGCCCTCGCTGCTGTCCCTTATTTCTCGGCCCATTTGCTATGTCCTTGGGGTCTTTGTTTCTGATCATGTCCAGAAGAACCGGGCACTGGGATTTCCAATGGCCAGTCCCTTTACAGAAAGCACACTGGTCCTCTCTAATGTCTGTACGTCCACTGTGGGGAGTTGAAGTACGGTCTTGGGACTTAGGGGCATTCGTCTGATAGTTTCCCCGGTATTGGTCTCGTCCTATAGTCACCCCTTGCAGCTGGGCTATCATCACCCTCTCCTTCAAATCCTTCTTCTTCCTCTCGGTTGCCCTATCGTTTTCATTTTTCTGATGTTCATAATATTGGGCCATCTGGAGGATAGCCGTAGGTTTGGAGGCTGCCCAACTACTCTCGCTAGCCTGCAGTTTCTGGGAGACCTCGGACGACAGACCCTTAACATAATTTTGGACGAACAGATGGTGTCCGGTTGCAGTGGTCATGTCCTGGCCGCTGTAATCGGAGAACACTGTTTCGAACCGAGAGAAGTATTCCGATACATCCTCCTGGGGTTTCTGGCGACAGGCCGTTACTATCGACCAGTCCACTTTCTTTTCTGGAATCAGGGTTTTCAATTTTTGTACGATTTTATCTGGGAGGTCTAAAATGGATTTCAAAGGCTTCTGTCCCGGTCCTCGTTGTTTGTCAATTTCCTCGAATTGTGTCCAGGTATGTCCGAGCAGCTCATGGTGGTCGACTTTCCGGATTTGCTTCCACACATCAGCTGGTAGACATAACCCGAAAAACAAGTCGATGTCAGCCAGGGTCATAATCGTTGAACCTAGGGCTGTACCTAATTCAGTATAGAAGGCAGTGGGGTTTTTACGCAGGTCGGGTAGAGATTTCCGGAATGTCAGAATCTCTTGTCGGTCCCATGGCTGGTAGACCCAGTTGTACACTACCCTTCCTTTTGCATCTTGGTGGTTTGCATCCTCGTGAGTCCCTGCACCTCGTGGAGGCACCCAGTAAGGGGCAGCCTCTCGTATTGGCATCATGGCGCTAGGTGGCTCAGTTTGTGGTTCGGTCGCCACGGATGTCGTGGGTTTAGCTCCCGATTCTCGTTCCGTGAGGTGGTGGAAAACCTCAAGCGTACGCGTAAGGAGATCCGTCACATCACACTCGCCCTCATCCCCGATATCGACCTTCCGGTACAGAGTCGTTAGGCTCTCGGGACCTTGGTCTCGATATCGGTCCTCGTATGCATTCAAGACATGGTAACACAGTCGTACAGTAAAGTGTCGTCTGTGACTCCCTGTATATGATTTAAACATATCCGTGATGTACTCTTCACCTTCCTTCCTTTCTACCAGTGTCCTTACTATCTTGTCGATCCCTGTTCGCTCATCTTTGCTTAGTCTGCTTATTCTGGCGGAACCGGTCCCTCGGGTCTCAGGGTCGCCCAACGTTGCCGTTTGCAGAGTTATTGGTACAAGAGGTTCGGCCGACATAGAGACCATGGGGGCCGATGCTGTGGCACTACCCTCATTTGCACCCGGGGGTGGTGGGTGTTGTGCTAAGGGTTGGGAAGGGGCATATGGAGGAGGCATGTAGATGGTCGGAGGGCCTAACAGCAAATCATCGCTCGCTCGCTTTTGTCTCGAGGATAAATCAGGGTAGAGCATGGAGGGTGTTCTAACCGGGCACTGGCTTGATGTTTCCATTTCTAGTTTCTGTTTGGCTTTCTCCCTTTCCTTTATCTCTCCTTCTAGCTTCTGAGCAGCTAGGTGGCTGCTTTTCGCAGCTCTTTTTCCAACCTACTCTCAATTTTCCTTTTATGTTGTTCAGTTTCTTTGCGCCACATGCCGAAACTATCAAGCATAGCGGGCGTTGTCTTATTTTTACCTAGGGCTGTTTCTAGCGCGTTTATTTTGTCATCATCGAAGGATCCTATCAGTGGCCACTGACTTCCTTCATTCTTTTTCGTATATTTATGCCACAGTTTGTTATAGGCTATAGCGATCAATCCATGCTTCATGAACATGTCCTTATTAGGGGTGCCTTCCGGTGGAGCCGGATGGTTCATCTCTAATAAGCGGTCCGGGCTAAACAGGCTACCGATCAGTGGGGAGAAGACAGACATGACGGCTCGCAATGAGGGACAAAAAGTCAGCACTGCCTATCTTATCACTGTGTGCAAAGACTAGACAGAATATTTCTATTCTACGTTGTTTGCAAGCAGTGAATACCTCATGGACCAATAAAAATAAAAAAACAATTCAGTGGGAAGAATAAGTAGGCTCGCAAAGGTCTGCGTTACCTACCCTTTCACTATCTGTAAAAAGGGGGAGAGGGGCTCTTCCCTGTTTGCAGACAGAGAATCTCCAGAAAACAGTTTGTGAACAATAGTTCAGTTTCAAGTAATTGATCAGTGGGGGAGAAGGATAGACACGACAGTTGTATTACCTATCCTCCACTGTTTGAAAAGGGAGAGCCTGTTGTTTCTCCGTTTGCAGACAGAGGATCTCCAAATAAATTAACAAAGAGTAATACTAGTATTTTCTGGACAATTCAAATAATCATTTCGCAATTCGTCGTGTTTACACGACCTTACCCGGACCGCATGGACAGTTTCTTGTCTTCCGAATCCAGCGCCCGATCGTCCTCTTTTCCTCGTATTCCTCACGGCACTCCTGATGGTTCCCAGTCAGGACCGTAGATCACTAAAGAGAGGTCTGTTCGGAACCAGTGAAGTTCGGATGATCGGCTGTCAGACGAGGGTCTATCGGACAGGCGCGCTCCCGATCGTTGCAGTCGTTCACTCTGTCGTCAGGACCTCTCCCACTGGATCCACGAGTCGCTGATGGGCCCCACGTTTGGGACGCCAATTGCTAAAGGTCAAGCTACCAACCAGAATAAAAAGGTCCTTAAGTATTGCCCGGCGGTGTCGCCTCTTAAACCCACAAGAAAATAATCAAATGAAGAGTCAGGCGCTGGAGACTGGAAGGCAGGAAACAAGGGTTTTATTCAGCATTTCTCCGGAGGAGAACACATCGGTTCGGACAGCAAGTATCGTCACGAGGTGCTCTAACCGCATCTCTGAGGCCTGGTCTCTTATACATAAGTTTATTGCTTTATTACCTACAACACATCCTTGGCAATGCTTTGATGTACGGAGGGATATCCTCCGAATCTCCCCTTCATACCCGTTCCCACACACATTTACAGTTGAAGTCCCCACCCCGGTCACAACAGGTGATGATTACCGCGCAGCTGGACATTCCGCCGATTCATGGAATGTGGGGGTTTGGTCGGATCTCATAGGGTGAGGGCTTTGATCAACCCGGGGGTCCTTTGATAAGGGAAGCTTTCTACTGTACGGGGAGGGGCAATAAACAGTATCGGCAGGGCTAGGTGTCGGCCTGGGAACGGGGAGGACAAACGGGCACACAGGAAAAGGGGTTTGCATCAAAAAGGGCCTGGGACCATGAAAGGAATGAAGGGAAGTGTCGCGCTGGGAGCAGGGTGGGGTTCCGAGGCAGAGCCGCGCTGAAGAGGCGTTTATGACCCAAGACGTGTGAGAGTGGAAAGGGGGGGGGGCGGTTGTCAGCGCGCGAGGGGTCGCCTGCGAGGTCGAGAGTGAGAGAGACGCTGGCTATCGGCACGGGGCAGGGAGGCCATGGTGTACAAAATGGCTGCCGCTTATGCGCACGAATGGGCCCAGGGAGAGCAAGATGGTGCCGATAATGTTGACATTTTCGGTCTAACCTTTAACAGTACCCCTTTTCCCAAATACTCCAAAGACGTCTGGAGTGGGTGAAAGGTAATATCCTCCAAAACCTCGCAGGAGGGAACTCCTATGTAAGGTTCTTGGTATAGTCAACGTTGAAGGATAAACTGTTCCAAAATATTGTGCATCTAATCTTTGTTCCATTAAGAAACCTGATCTGCAAACAAACATAATACCATCCTGTCGGTAAAATGGGAGACAGTGATGAAGAAAGAGAGGCAGTTAGATTAGCAGCTGAAATAGTAGCAGCTGATACTGCAGCACTAGATGCGGACGGGGATATAATACTCATCCCGGTCGCCAAAAGGAAATCTATAACCTTAAAACTTATAGAAAATGGACTGACACCTAGAGGTGGCACAGTCATATTCGTAATTGAGGCACACGAATATCGGCAGACAGAGGTATACTATACATGGATACATTTTCCAGCAGCAAATGCTGTAACAAAGTACTTCCACTATTAAAAAATAGAGGTTCCACCCGACATTTACACTCCTTTCGAGGAGGTGGAAGTACCACTCAAATTCCAAGAGCATTTGCTCTTATTTGATGGCGCCCTAATACATAACAATCACATTACAAGGCTCGGTCCTTTAGGTAGACCAGGAGCAACGTGGCCGGTCTTAGCCGGATACACACCACACCCAGACATCGAAGGGATGTCTACTGGAGAGCTGTTAATACAGCTAAAACAATTACTAAAAATTCATAGACAATTAGTCCAGTATGTAATGCGGACTTCAACAATTCAGCCAGCGATTAAACTTCCACAGCTGACCCCTCACCAGGGGAACACAAATAAAATCACACCACAGAACATCCAATCCTGCCTAGGTAAAGTTCCGGCTAAACGGGAACAAATACCATTCTGGTTGGCACAGAAAATCACCCAAATAGAGGCGGTGTTTCCTGACACCACCCCGCTAGAAAAACACAGGATTCTGACTATATGTCTCCCAATGGGAATCGCACCACACATAGAGGACTGTGACACTTGGGGTACAGTCTTTGCTTCAATCTACACAAAAACGCACGGTGTTCCATCCATTTCGGTAATACCAGATGTGCTAAAACAAATTCAAGATGAATACGGTCCAGAACCAGCTTTAACTCTTGGTATGAAATTACTGAAAGACTTCAAGCAGGTCTCGGCTATATTATTAGCCAACATAAAAGGTGAAGCAGCAAACGTGGCGATCCGCCAGAGGTTAAAAGAGACAGATATAGCAGACCAACCAGCTGGAATTGCCAGAATCATAGAAAAATCTTATGAAGAACTAGGTAGAGATAGTTTAGGTGGAATACCAGTAAAACCGCAACTGACAGAAAGTCCAGAAAAAATATTTTTTAATAATAATTCACCAAAAAAGAACTGGGATGGAAACAAACAATCCAATCCAAAAGAAAAGAAATTCCAGTCCCGAGGAAGGTCTCCTAGGCGAAGGGAGAAATCTCCGAACCAGAGACACAGGTCACCCCAGAGTGACCCCTCTGGGAAAAGATATAACCTTAGAAATATGGATAATATTAAAAAACCTGATAGATATCAAGACATTGATACACGTCCCTCTCAATCTTTTCAGACTTCCTCGCAGAAATCGGAAAGAAGAGGACGATCAGAACAAAGAGAAGAGCACGCCAAGTCCAAAGACAAGGAACCTGCTCAACAAAAAAAGAAATTACAATTTCCAAAAAAGAAGGTAGCCAGTATCAAGGTAGTTAACAATGCCGAGAATACTGAGGACACAACTGAAAAACGGAGAGTGGGCTCAGACAATGCTAGACAGCGCAGCAGAAGTGAGCATAGCTCGCAAAGTCCTTATGAATCATCTGGAGACAGTGGACACGAATGAATATCTTCAAGTGGAAACTGCAGACACCAGAGTTAGCAAACCCCACAAGATATACGAGATAACATTACGTATAGAGGGAGATAAGACTAGGAAAATAAGGGGACTATTTTGGGATAACCTCTCCAAGGGCTATGACATCCTTCTAGCTGAAAAAGACTGGCCACCAGAGTTTGTCAGGGAGTGCCCTCATGGCGAAGAAGTAATTATGCCTGCCTTCTCGAATCAAATCCCGATTCATAAAAAATACACACTTGCTAGAAAGTGGGCAGTGGCCTTAGCACCTGCTTTATATAAAAATCATGTAGGATGGGATGAGGATTCTCCTCCTCACAAAATCCAGTTAAAATCACAACCTACTGCACAAAGGCAGTACCCAATTAAGCAAGAAGCTAAAAAACAGGTAAATGAAATACTAGATCAGCTAGAATACCAGGGGGTGATTGAAACTTGCACCTCACAAATGAACAATCCTTTGTTTCCGGTCTCCAAACCAGACAATTCATATCGTCTAGTTTTGGATTACCGACACCTTAACACATGTTGCAAAACATTTGCAGTGCAAAACTCACACAGTGCTGCACTAATGAATAACATAGTGCTCAAAAAATACAAAACAACCTTGGACATCTCCAATGGATTCTTTTGTCAAAACATAGCACCAGAGAGCAGATATTTAACTGCATTCTCAGTAAATGGCACTCAAAAGCAATTCTGTCGGTTAGCCCAGGGGTACAAGAACAGCCCGGGGGTATTCTCAGCGAGAGTAACAGAATTACTACAACTATATGATAATGAAGCATTATCTTATGTCGATGACATTTACTTAACAGATGATGACTTGGATACTCACTTGAAAAGAGTGTACACCATAATACTTGGGTTCGCAGCAGAGGGTTACAAATTCAACTTTAAAAAGTCCAGAATTGCCCATCTGACAGTCCTGTTCTTAGGATATGAATTATCAAGTATAGCCTGGTTGACAATTTTCTAAATAACTAGAAGAATTAAAAAATCTAAAATATGAAAAGACGTATCCTCTGCCAATCGACATTCTGCCTCTACGACATTACGCCTGTGTAATCTATACAGACGGACATGCTCAACCCTCCGTTTGGGGAGAACATGCATACAACCCCACATGTGAGATTACAAAAGAAGTGTGGCGCGGAGGTAAACTAAGACCTCTATTAACAAAAACACACTCAGTTGAGACTAATTCAGAACTACAAACTGAAATAATAGCATTAAAAATGGCGCTAGAAAATGCGGATCGCGAATTCCCGACACTTATAGTGTCAGATTCATATTACTGCGTCAAAGCATATAACAAGGATTTGCAGACATGGATTCAGAACGGTTACAAAGATGACACAGATGCACCAATAAAGCAGAAATTGCTCTGGGAACAAATAGCTCTTTTACAAAAAGAACTACCAAAGACTCACGTGACACACTCACTGAGTCATCAGCGTGATGGCGTTCACGTTGTAGGGAATTCATTGGCTGAAACAGCCGCAGCGGCAGCCACTAAACCGGCTCCCGTAGATCGAAAAAAGCGTACATTAAAATACATTGACGGTGAAACAATGCTGGCGGTGAAAACGTCATCAAAAGGCGACTGCTCAGCGTTACCGATCAACTATCCACTCAATTATACATACATAATCGATGCAAACTCCGTCCCTTTTGCTCGAATCCCTGGAGTGGGGGATAGAGTGATTCCAAACATGGACAGGAGAAGCTTGTTAATCGCAGACGCACACATGGGCGAGGGTCTCAGACACCTCAAACTGAAAGATTCTCTGGAAGAATTACAATCACGGTACTGGTGGCCAGGCATGAGCCTGCATCACACCATGTTTGTAAAAAACTGCCCAAACTGCAACAGAGATCGCAGTGGGGAGAGAAACAGTTTAATACCTCGTCGTATCAAGGCAGATAATATGACCAATAAAAAGCAGGGCTTGCGATTAACATATACAGGCTAGTTTCCACTTATAATGTAGATCACCAGCACTCGGCTGACGTCCGGACTGTTATACAAAGATTTGCGAGTCTAAATGGCATATACGCTAAGAGCATGTTACGTTTGACCATTGTCTTCACTCTAGCCCTCCGGCCGGGGGGGAAACATGGCCAAATGAGCACAGCCCAGCGGGAATCTTCTCACTTCCTTCCTGAGGGTACGGGATGGTGTAAAGAAAAAAACAAGGCAGAAAGCAATCTATAATGGAAAGGATATTAGGTTCGGGAGCTGGGTGGGTCAAACATCTAATAAGTGTCCAACGTAGTCTAAATAACTTGCCAAGAAATTCTCTGAAGGGATTCAGTCCGTACGAATTATTATCTGGAACTAGAATGATTATCTCTGACCTCGACAGTCAGACTTCAGTGGTTAAAGAAAAAAGCTTTGATGTCAAAGACCGTTTGGCTATTTTGCAGGACTTAAACAAAACAAGAAAAGACCTGAGCAACATACAGTTGAAACAACAGCCAACAACCACTGAAGAATCACCACCTGTCCCAGCAAGACCTATCTGGATTCCAAAAGTCGGGGATCTAGTCAGGGAGAAGATCGCGGTAAAGAAGGAATTTGGGCCTTCTTACAGAAAAGCAGTTCCTGTCTTGTCTGTCAACGGGACAAGATCAGTTGTACTACCGCCACTTGCTGGTAAAAAGGAGAACCGAGTTGTATCCATCGACCTGGTAAAACCACAACATGTGGCCGATAACAAACAGTAGGCCAAGTGGACTCCCAATAAGTAGCAGAACACCAAGGTTTGCTACCAGTACAGAGGTCCTAACGAAGAGGCTCATCACATTCGAAACGCCTACAGAAGAACAACAAGGACTATGCAACGATGCAATAGAACTCAGACCTCTGAAAACCCAAATAAAAACATTTAGCAGGGACACACCAATCTATAATGAAGTACCAAGTGAAAATGCAAGAAACAAAAATCCTGAAGCAATTGGAACAATTGACAGAACTGCATCCGGCTACTTCATCAACTTCGATGATTCCTCTGAAGGCCTCAGTGAATCAAAGACACAGCCATCATCAAAATCCTTTAAAGACAAAGCTAAGGAACTTTTGAACCAACTGAAAGAAACATATCTGATTTCTCCATGGATTGAATTTTGGGTGGGTTTTGGTGCATTTATCCTCATACTTTGGCTCATCATGGTATTAACTTTGGGACGCTTCATTGAGGGAAAATATGCTAAAATGGACACAGCAAGTCAGAACATCAACTTGGTCCTCAAACCACACACATCTTCACACGTCGAGAAAAGAGAACTTTCTTCAGCCAACTTCACAGCCAATCCTATACCTGGTGGGGTAGCCTGGGACAACACTGACTATGAAATTTATGGTCCGGTCGAGATCCTGAAATACCCACACCAAATCAAGATCTCCTTGAGTGACTTTGCAAAACCAAACTCATTTGCTGATGATTGGGACTTCGAAAGCATTAATAACATGATGTCTGACTTAGTAATGTCTGCTAAATTTACAAAACATGATTATTTGCAAGGTTCTACAAATTATGATAGTATGTATTGCTATAACCACTATGGTAACCATTTTTTACATAAATCTGCACAACCTAGAAATGTTTTAAATTATAATCAATGGGAACATTGTGCAACACCTCCAAAAGGGAGCTCAAGAACTGTTTACGACAAATATTCATATTTTTCAGGTTTTAACACAAGTAATGCTGAAACATTTTATTATAAATTGTCAAACAAGACAGGGATGAAAACCATGATAACCAACACAAAGTTGATATATTCAGATTCATTCTTCGAAGAAATGAATACTTTAGGATTTAATTATTGGGACAAAAATGTTGATTTGAAAAGTGTTTGGGGTACAAAAGAATGGCAAGTACAGGGTTTAGAAGCTTTGTTTAGAGCTTGCATGATCCCAGAACAAATGATATTTTTAAATGACACTGTTCAACAAACCACCTGTCTTGGCCTAGCCAAAATCAAAGATTTAAATAAACCGTCTATTCCAAAGCCAACAATGTTTATCAATAGCTCTGATACGGATGAAGAGATAGACGTAAACCATATATTAAACCAAAACAGAACACATCCTGATTGGAAACAATGGTTGATCTGGCCCACAGATACAAATAACTGTCAAGACAGATTCCTGAATAAAACACAGGGGTTCAAAATGACCAGGCCAGACCCTAGATATCCCCAAAGACATCACCCAGGGATAATAACAACCTACAGTGTGGGCAAATTATGCCTTCAGTGGCTACAAACTTCCACACTGCCTGAAATTAAGCAACACCTAACATTACTTACTGATGGTGCTGACTTGCGTGATTTCATAATGGGACCACGCAAACAGCGTCAAAAGCGTTTCATAGCAGCCTCTGTATATGCAGCATATGTGTCGTCAGCAATCGATATATTATCGCAAGACTTACTGTTACTACAACATGGTCAGTCACAATTGCGTTCTATTGTACAGCTTGGCTGGACGTTACAAAATCTGCGTTCAGGCTATGTGCCTTGGCGTTTAATCAACACAACGTCACTATTCCAAATCTTTAACCTTACTGATAGACAAATCGGTATGGCGCAAAAGGGTGCTGATTATACAATCTTGAGCATTGAAAAACTAGAAAGATTACCAATGACAATGTCAGAACGACCTGTCAGTGAATGGATAATCCACGGAATCATAAATATTCCAATCTCAACCTTCAGGTTTCAATACTGCCAAAAATATATACAGGCTGGCATGTACGAGAAATTGGGAAAGGGGTACATTAAAACAACTTGGAACCTGCCCTATTCACATGCATGTGTCAGTAATAAAGGACAGAAAGTGTTTCTTAGTGGCAACAATTGTGCTATGTCACTAAGCGGCACGCTTCTGTGTAACGGAATTAGTTTGCATGGAGCCTGTGAAGGGAATTCATACAACCTTTCATGTCACCAGCAAGGCGCACCTGCAACTGAAATAGAACCATTCTTTCAAAGACTCTATAATGGGAGTTACATTCTTATTGTAGACCGCAAATGTTGTAGTCTTATGCCCGGGACTCCTTATCTAGTCACTACGACTGCGAAGGTCAAGTGCTGTGGACGTTCTTTGTTCCCCAGCTCCTTTCCAGACAGGGAGGCAAGGGCATGGCCCAGTTTGAAAATTACTTCTATTCGAATAGATACTTTAAGCAGAATGAAAACAGTGCTTCTTCAGACGCCTACAAGGCTCACGTCATCAAAAGAAACGTATGATCTACAAGTCGCAAGGACGACTGCAGAGATACATACATTATTATCAACTAATTCCCCCGTACATTTCGCGGAAATCCTGAGCGAAATCTTAAATATTTCTGATACCACTGGGGTCTCAAAGGTATTTAAGACAGTATTTTCGATGGCATTAACACCATTCAAAGCCATACTGGGTATTTTTCCAGATTTCGTCCATTCGATTTTTGGCGGACTTCCCCTGATCCTGGGACTAATTGCAGGAATCCTATTCTTAGTCCTTATTTTTCGTTATGGCAACCCATGTCACAGATCAAACTCTCGCGACAATGGAAGATACAATCCTAGCCATTGGATACCGGGACCGGATATCAAAAATCCTGGGACTATCCCGGCTTAGAGACCTGAACATGACTTGGTTTCTATCATTTCGACCAATGTGGCAAAGATGTGTTTTACCTGTATTGAGATGTCTGCTATGCGGAGAAGAATGCGTGTTAGACACCTGTCTGACGCTACAATCGGATGCGCCAGTGGATGCAGATACATTGTTGGTTCCTACCAAGGTTCACGCTTTGTGCTGCCCTCAAAGGCTGCCAATCCTGATGACGGCATTCGTGGAGTCTTCACCACTACGATTGAAGAGTAGTGAAGTTCAAGATGAAAGCAGCATTAATCAGGTACGACCTTCTGTCAGCGATGCGAATCAGAATGTCAATGGAGACAATCATGCGCACGAATGCATGGTTACACCTATTTCCGACTTAGTGGAACTTTCCCATGAAGCTGTTGACAGTTTTTTCGAAAGCCTTAATGCTATGATGTTCTCTCCAGAACAGAAATAGAGACTTTTGAGCAAGCTCGCACACGGCGTTCCCTGAATTCGGCCTTCAACTTTGAAAATAAAGTCACATGAACAATTTTTCCCACCAGTTCACGGACAGCAATTTTTTTAGCAGCCCCAAATTAAATTTTACAAACATTTCGGGACACTTATGTTCTAAGAAACTATTCCTAGAGAACTAAGATTTCTATTTTTAGATACTTTATAAACTTTAGTTGCCCGCTGGTATGTTCACAAATATTTTATTATGTGATGAAATGGTCTCGAACTTTCTTTCTGTATAGCCATATTAAGAGCCATTTCATGTGTATTTCTCATATACCAAATAAGCAATAATGTCTACAAATGCGTGTTTACTTTAGCGTTTAATTCATAGCTTAAGTGCATACAATATATATGACTGCAATTCTTCAGTATATTTGAAAATTTCAAAATGCATTTATGTATTTTGGGGTGGTGAGGTATACACTATACTCTATAGTATGTTGTACTATGTTATACTATGCATAGATTAGTAAATATGACCATAGTTAGCGTGGAGTGGGTGTCATGTATTCCTATAGGTTCTGAATCGATCCCCCTATTCCTGACCCTATTCTGGTTAAACTAACTATCAAGTTAACTAACAGTCAGCCCATGAGGCAAGAAAAGCCCCCATGATGCAGATACCGTTATCTGACGCAGTCACACTACGGCACAGGAACGTGTTATCTGATTAGGTCATAACGCTTGAGATCTAATTAGACAAGCGACATTCCTCCAGCCCCTGATAAGGCATACGACGTTCTCATAACAAATCAAACCTATGACAACCTGGAAAATCCGTGCGGCCATTGTTTTGATTTCACAGAGAACTTCAGTAAAAGAATGTGCTAACGAGCAAGTCGTATGACATCTTTATTGACGCATCTATGTCCATCCTTACGTCAATCTCGGCACCTTTAAGGTATAAATATTGCCGATCTTGCCCTATGCAAACACACGCGTGGTGACGAGACGGAGCAGCCATACTTGCCGAAGCCCAGAAGCAGAGCAGACCCCGCTGGCAGCAGCCCCGCCTTCCTGACGCGCTGAGAGACGCGCTGCTATCTCCTGCCGAGAGACCCAGCACCGGCGCTTTCGGGCAGCCCTCGCAGGCAGCCTGGAATATCGAGACCAGAGAAAGAGATACCATTCCTCATTCATCCTAACTTCCAGGTACAGAACTGAATAACCCCTCACAGAGAATTCTTTAGTTATTCACTTGGCAAAAACAAACTTAACTTAAACTGTAACTTTCTATTCCCGCCCACGCATTAGACTTAGGTCAGGTACACGGGGTAGGCGTATTTAGAAACACCAGTTGAGTACGTTTAGTCAAATGTATATGTGTATGTAAATATATTTTAATCATTTTAAACATCATATGGCTCAGAAACCATATCAATGTTTTTACAGTATTATTTTATACTATTGCTTTTAATGTATGCACTTTACTTAACTATAAGTATTGCAATAATATCGATCCATTTCTCTTGTACGAGAAAAGAGACTGATCAATAAATAACACCTTTTTA
The DNA here is from genome assembly GCF_964261635.1 of Lissotriton helveticus. Classification (NCBI taxonomy): domain Eukaryota; kingdom Metazoa; phylum Chordata; class Amphibia; order Caudata; family Salamandridae; genus Lissotriton; species Lissotriton helveticus. Next base: position 1,542,602,957 of record NC_136068.1, on the reverse strand, counting down.
TTGAACACGCCCGTCTCTTCCTTTTCTCTACAATCTGATGAGACTAAGAATGCACGTACTGACTGAGTAAAATAATTGCCTTGTGCTCACACGACTCTGGAGATACACTCTTGATTAGGGGAGAGCAAAGTTGTCATGTTCTATGGTTGTCAGAAACTAAATCCCTTCTTGTCTAATCAGGGGAGTTAATTCTTTCCTGAACATTCGAGAAAGTTTCTAGCGAACTCTGAGCTACGCTGGCAAACCCAAAACTTTAAGTCTAGTATCGACAGTAGTAGACCTAGTTAACGTCTGGCCTAGGCCTTTACTGCTGTAGGTATTATTCCAATGCGCAGAGCCTATTGGGAAGATAGGAACTACACTACACTGTGGAGTGAGGAGCTGCAAATGTTTTACATATTTAGAATCACAAACATCTCCCCTAGGTAACCCAGGGGTGTGGGGCCATGTAGATATAAACTGGATCCTTATTAAAGATATTTTATAAGCCTTGGTGTTGGAAAAATGGCCACGTCATTTTTTCCATTGCAAATTCCCAGTCAAATAGGTTAACATGGCAAGAAGTTATTTATTAAAATTAACTAGTGTTCAGAAGGTCATAAAAATACCATTCAAGGACTGCCTAGAATGGTATTGATAAATCCAACAATATGCTATTGTTGAATTTATCCTAAAATGTACAGACAAGAAGTTGTAGGAATTTCTTGTCTGTAGACCAACATTCAGCCCTCTAGTGCGCTGACCTGATTGGCTAGAGTTCAGTGGATTAGCCAAGCTGCTTTCATGAGGTGATAAGTAAGCATGGGCGTAAAATCTGTTCCGCTCACGGAATTTGCGGATTTTCGGCAAATTCGCAATCCGCGAACTCTCGCGAATTTGCTGAAAATCCGTAAATTCGCACGCGGCGATACAATTTTGCGGCGAGTGGCGTTCACTTACCGTCATTCAGCGCTTGCAGAGTTGTTTTTCTCCATATTTTGCGTGTGCTGCGCCATTTTGGATCTTGCTGCGGGATCCCGCGGGAGTTTGGCGACCGCGATTACGTCATCGCGGCTTGCCACCTTGCACAGCACGCATCGCGAGAGTTCGCAATTGCGAACACGTAGATGCGGCGGGCAGCAACAATCTCGCACTCGCGAAATTGCAAAATTTGCAATTCTGCACAATAAATCCACCAGCAAGCAGCATAAACCTTCTGGAAATGATGATTTTTATCAGAATAACTCCTCAGGTTGACATTTGCCTGCACTTTATTTTGCAAGGAGTCCATTTTGGGGGGGGAGGGAGGAAGGAAGTGCCCTACAGTCTCCAACTTCCTGTTCCTGTCCAGCAGGCTCCTCCCAGTGCTTTCTTCATGTGCTGGTCACTTTCATTTGGATCTTGACCTGGAAGGATTACTTTTTGTGGATGCTGCTGGATATTTGGATTTGAGGCCTTTTTGACTTTCTTTGGATCACTTTTGGATTAGAAATCAACTTTCACAAGTAAGTTTGTTTGGGGCATTACAGTTACTGCAACTACAATTTTGGAACTTTTTCAGAACATTAAATAAAATATATTGTGGGTAGCCACAGTATCCAGTAGGACCAGGGTTAGTTATGGGTGCATGATACAACTGTTTTGTTGAATTTAAACATCATTGAGGGCATGGATGGCCTGGGATTGTGCTGAATTTTGTGGGTTTTTTTAGATTTTTTTGGGCTGCTGTTGGGGCCTTTTGCCCAGGGCTAGTGAGTGGTGCATGGACTGAGTCTGCCAGTGGGCTCTCTGTAATGTAAACATCCTGGATGGCATTGGATTGTGGTGATTTTTGTGTGTGTTTTGTTTTTTTGGGGTGTACTGTTGATGTGGACTGGCCTTGTGGGTGGAGGTGGCCATCTTGAGTGCTGGTACAGGCAGGCCCTGCACATGTGCTTGGGATGCAAGGGGCCATTTTGAAGACAGGCAGTGTCTGAGGCCTGCACCCATTTTGCCTAGCTTTCATCCATTATGCCCAGGGGTAGTGAGTGGTGCATGGGCCTAGTCTTTCTGTGGGGTGTCTTCTTGAATTTAAACATCATTGAGGGCATGGATGGCCTGGGATTGTGCTGAATTTTGTGGTTTTTTTCGATTTTTATGGGCTGCTGTTGGGGCCTTTTGCCCAGGGGTAGTGAGTGGGGCATGGACTGAGTCTGCCTGTGGGGTCTCTTTAATGTAAACATCCTGGATGGCATTGGATTGTGGTGATTTTTGTGTGTTTTTCGTTTTTTTGGGATGTACTGTTGATGTGGACTGGCCATATGGGTGGTGGTGGCCATCTTGAGTGCTGGTACAGGCAGGCCCTGCACATGTGCTTGGGGTGCAAGAGGCCATTTTGAAGACAGGCAGTGTCTGAGGCCTGCACCCATTTTGCCTAGCTTTCATCCATTATGCCCAGTGGTAGTGAGTGGTGCATGGGCCTAGTCTTTCTGTGGGGTGTCTTCTTGAATTTAAACATCATTGAGGGCATGGATGGCCTGGGATTGTGCTGAATTTTGTGTTTTTTTCCGATTTTTTTGGGCTGCTGTTGGGGCCTTTTGCCCAGGGGTAGTGAGTGGTGCATGGACTGAGTCTGCCTGTGGGGTCTCTTTAATGTAAACATCCTGGATGGCATTGGATTGTGGTGATTTTTGTGTGTTTTTTGTTTTTTTGGGGTGTACTGTTGATGTGGACTGGCCATGTGGGTGGTGGTGGCCATCTTGAGTGCTGGTACAGGCAGGCCCTGCACATGTGCTTGGGGTGCAAGGGGCCATTTTGAAGACAGGCAGTGTCTGAGGCCTGCACCCATTTTGCCTAGCTTTCATCCATTATGCCCAGGGGTAGTGAGTGGTGCATGGGCCTAGTCTTTCTGTGGGGTGTCTTATTGAATTTAAACATCATTGAGGGCATGGATGGCCTGGGATTGTGCTGAATTTTGTGGGGTTTTTCGATTTTTTTGGGCTGCTGTTGGGGCCTTTTGCCCAGGGGTAGTGAGTGGTGCATGGACTGAGTCTGCCTGTGGGGTCTCTTTAATGTAAACAACCTGGATGGCATTGGATTGTGGTGATTTTTGTGTGTTTTTCATTTTTTTGAGGTGTACTGTTGATGTGGACTGGCCATGTGGGTGGTGGTGGCCATCTTGAGTGCTGGTACAGGCAGGCCCTGCACATGTGCTTGGGATGCAAGGGGCCATTTTGAAGACAGGCAGTGTCTGAGGCCTGCACCTATTTTGCCTAGCTTTCATCCATTATGCCCAGGGGGAGTGAGTGGTGCATGGGCCTAGTCTTTCTGTGGGGTGTCTTCTTGAATTTAAACATCATTGAGGGCTTGATGGCCTGGGATTGTGCTGATTTTTGTGTGTTTTTCGACTTTTTGGGGTGTATAACTGATGTTCCTCTGTCTTCCATTGCTTTTAGGTGCACAAGAGAACCACCAGTGCCAGGAAGAAGTCCTGCTGCGGTGTGTGCAGCACAACGTCACGTGTGGCCACAGACAACTCTGCAACTTGTGCAACTGCGGCCTGCTGTTCTGAGTGACATCTGAAGAAGATGGCCCCAAAAGAAGTTGCCAGTAGCACCTCTAGCAAGAAAGTTGCCAGTAAGGAGCAGAAGAAGCAAGTGGCGCCACTTACCAAGGAGACTGGTGTGACGACCGCCGAATTTTTTGGTATAAAAAAAGTACGCCTGCAGCAGCAGCGGGGTCTGCTGGGGACCAAGCTGGGAGCAGCACCTCCGCTCCATTGGGCTCAGTGCCACCACCACCACGCCAACTTAGGTCCAAGCCCTTGAGTGCTGCAGAGGCAGCCAGTATAGTTGTTCAATCACCATCGACCAGTGATGTTGGCTCATCGCAAGAAAGTAGCAGCATCCCTCAATCAACACAGGTTGTTGTAACTCATCTGACGAGTGTTGAACAACCACAGCCGCAACAACAACCACATGTGCAAGTACAAGCCCAAGTACATGTGGAAGGAGAGGCGGTGCAAGGAGAGGGGCAAGCACAGGTGCATGGAGCGGCACAAGTTCCCACAATAGTTGTTCCTCCCGAAGTAGGGGCACATCAGGAAATCGACATTCAAGCCGAGGTATCACATGAGGAAGCCACTCCTCCTGATGATTCATTGTCTTCCAGATCCCCAGCAAGGAAAAGATCAAGTATGGTGTCTACTTCTTCTTCAAGCCCCCTTCCTTCTGATGATATGGATCAAACTTGGGAACCACCACGGCCATCTGAGAGTGAGGCACACCATGATCTGACAAAGGTAGCTAAGCGTAAAAGGAAGGTCCCCGAAAGTCTCAGAGTCATGGAGTGTGATGATGACGCTGAACAAGAAGGGGCGTATACTGCTCCTGCTGATGAAGACTCTCACGACGACAACGCAGTCATCATAGGCGTCACTCCAGCCTCAGCGGACATGCAGCACACAGACATTTTCACCCTAGCCCGAAATGCTGCTGAGCGTGATGATGATAATGGCGGCGTGGGAATGGGACCACCAGGAATGCAGTTAACTAGTACAGCGACACCACCACCTACAGCTTCCATATTTTCTCACCGGAAGGGACCTTCATCCACCTCGACCTCCATGTCCTCAATTAGTGGTGCTGTAAGTGCACAACGTACTAAATTTCGGCAACACACATCCTCCAGTTCATCTGGCATTAGCAGCATTCCCAGTATCGCCTCCTCCGCTCCCCACAGACATTTCAAGTCCGCAGTTTGGGACTTCTTTAGTGTTAGCCCAACAAGGGAAAACATAGCCATTTGTACCATTTGTAAGGTTCGAGTTAGTCGTGGTAAGCTTGGTACTAACTATGGTACCGGAGGCCAGAGAGGTCATCTTGAGAGACAGCACACTGTCAAATGGCTGGCGCACCTAAGGGAGATCAAGGATGCCCGAATTGCAAGTCAACAAATAGTATCCGTTGATGTTTCATCTGCTGATGACGAGGAGGAAGAAGAAGCGTCAGACATTTCTTCACTTACACCTAGTACCCCTGTCAGCAGCAGATCTATGAGCCACACTAAGAGTGTGGGAGAGAGTGAGACACCAATGCGAAAAAGTTCATCAGCGAGCGTAACTGGGTCGAAGAAGTCATCATCATCATCCCGTAAAATGGTCCAGGGCAATATTAGAACCATGTTGTTTTCAGACGCGCCATATGAACGCAACCACCCAACGGCGCGTCTGTATAACACTAAGCTGGCTAAAATGCTAGCGCTGGACCTTCTCCCTTTTTCTTTTGTAGAAGGAGTTGGTTTTCTAGAATTAGTGGCAGCGCTCTGCCCTAAATGGAAGGTTCCTAGCCGGTTCTATTTTGCCCGAGTTGCGGTTCCAGCACTACATGAAGATGTGCTGGATGTGATTGGGGCAGCTTTGCAGAAGAGTGCTGTTCACACTATACATCTGCTATACATCTGACAACAGATATGTGGACCAGTGGCGCAGGCACTGATTACATGTGCATCACTGCACACTGGGTCTCTTTTTCAGGGGTTAAAGCAAAGCTAAACTCAGGTGTTGACCCGGACCAAGTTTTTAAAGCTGCTCGGAAACATGCAGCACTAGCCATGTTTGGCTTGAAGCTTCATCATACAGCAGAAAACATTTTGAATGAGTTTAACACAAAGGTCTTTCACTGGCTGTCCCCAAAAAAACGCGAGATTGGTTATGTTTCCACTGATAATTGCGCCAATGTAGTTAAGGCCATGGATCTGGGTCACTATTTCAGAGTGCCGTGTTTGGCGCACTGTATAAACCTGGTTGTTACAAAATTCTCGAGTGAAGACAGTCCAGCGTGCGAGTTAGTGGCCACCTGTCGAAAAATGTGCAACCATTTCAGCCATTCTTTTAAGGCCCGGAAGCATCTGAGGAGCCTGCTACATGAACGTCGAATGCCAGTGAAAGCACTCATCCAGGAGGTGCCAACACATTGGAACTCAACCTTCTACATGCTTGAGCGTCTGTATGAGCAGTTTACGGTACTCGATCAGTATTTTTTAACACTGGGTACAGCTCAGAAGGACCTGAGGCTAGATGCGGCGGAATGGAAGCTAGTTAAAAGCCTGACAGACATGCTTCGTCCTTTTGAGGTCTTCACGCGTGCAGTCAGCAGGGAGGACTGTCATTTGGGAAAAGCTATCCCATTGTTGCGCATGCTGGAGCACAAACTGAAGGCGGTCTCTTCTAAGTTTCAAAAAGATGAAGAAAAGCAAGAAGCTTTTGTTTTGGCGGAGAAATTATTAGAGCGCCTACTTGGCGATGAACGCCTTCAAAAGATCCACTCAGAACAGCATTACATTTGTGCTACTATTCTGGAACCACGCTACAAAAAGGCGCTGGCAGGCAGAGCATTATTTCCTTTTGGTGATGAAGATGTTACAAAGTACAAACGTTGGCTAGCCTTGTCAGCCATGAGGTTTGAAAGAGAACGGCAGAAAATTGAAGGAAAAGGCAGTACATCAGCATCAGCAGGCCATCCCCAGTTAAAAGAATCCACTTCTGCACCAGTGGCTGTGGCAGAAGTGACCTCTCAGCCGTTAAAGACACAGGCAACCGGATCATCTGCACCAGACACAACAGAAACATTGGGTGATGAATAGGATTGGCTAACTGAGATTGGGTTTGGTTCTCAAAAGGTCCAAGCAAAAAGTAAGCAAAGTGGAGGAACCGTGGAGAACCTTCAGTCGATGGTGCAGGACTATCTGAATGACTCAACAGAGGTCTATGTTAATGGTGACCCATCGGCATATTGGCATGGGAAAAAAGAATTGTGAATATAAAAAAGAATTGTGGCCAGAGATCATCAACCTGGCTATAAATTACTTGTCTTGCCCACTCGCAAGTGTGTCTTCTGAACGTGTTTTCAGTGCTGCTGGTGGCATTGTAACTTGCGAACGGACCCGCCTCTCGCCCAAAAATGTGGAGAGGTTAACAATGATCAAGATGAATCAGCACCTCATATCACCAGATTACAAAGTACGAGAATACACGCCGGAAGAAGACGAGGAGGACAGCAACTTAGATGAGGGAATTTCTTCTGTGTTAGGTGACACTGACCTACTCCTGCCTGAATTCGCAGAGTATGAGGACGAACTCTTATTCCCTGACACCGAGCCCTGAAAATGAGCCAATGAATCAATAACTTTCTTTTTCGTCCTTATTCACTTTTATTCCTGTGTGTCTGTCTTTCTTTGTTTTGCACAGTTAATATAATTAAAATTTAATCACCGGTACTTTAGCTTTTTGCCTGTTTGGGGGGCTTCTACTTGTTTCCGCCTGGGTTGACGGGTCTGGAGCCATTGCTGGGAAGCTCTAATATCGGATAAAACTGGTTTGGACAAAATCCATGAGGAAAAAGTTTTTTGCATTTTCTGACATTTCGCTCAATGTAGCGTTTTCGGGGGCCTGTTTGGGGGGCTTCCTGGTGTTTGTGGGTGGGTTTCGGGGTCTGGGAGCAATGCTGGGTATGGATAGTTTTGATAGCAAGAGGTTTGAAGGAAATCCATGGAGGCAGAGGGGAGTTAGGGCCTAGCCTCAGAGCGCGCGCTGAGTGATTTTGGAAATTTTCCTGAAAATTTCCAAGTCCCCACTTTTGTATATTTGCTTTTTGCCTGTTTGGGGGGCTTCTACTTGTTTCCGCCTGGGTTGACGGGTCTGGGGCCATTGCTGGGAAGCTCTAATACCGGATAAAACTGGTTTGGACAAAATCCATGAGGAAAAAGTTTTTGCCTTTTCTGACATTTCGCTTAATGTAGCGTTTTCGGGGGCCTGTTTGGGGGGCTTCCTGGTGTTTGTGGGTGGGTTTCGGGGTCTGGGAGCACTGATGGGTATGGATAGTTTTGATAGCAAGAGGTTTGAAGGAAATCCATGGAGGCAGAGGGGAGTTAGGGCCTAGCTGCAAAGCGCGTGCTGAGTGATTTTGGAAATTTTCCTGAAAATTTCTAAGTCCCCACTTTTGTATATTTGCTTTTTGCCTGTTTGGGGGGCTTCTACTTGTTTCCGCCTGGGTTGATGGGTCTGGGGCCATTGCTGGGAAGCTCTAATACTGGATAAAAGTGGTTTGGACCAATCCGGAGACGAAATTGTTTTGGTGTTTTTGCAGAGACTTGCTTGTCTTTGAGGTGCTCGTTGGGGGGGTCCGGGTGTTTGTGGGTGGGTGTTGGGGTCTGGGAGCACTGCTGGCACAGTCTAGTTTTGATTGCATTTGCTTTTCAGGAAATCCATGGTGGAAAACGGGAGTTATGACCTAGCTGCACAGCGCGTTTGGACAGAAGGCAGAAAAATATTGTAAGTAATATGAGATTTTCCATTTTGGCTGTTTGGGGGTGTTGTGCTTTTTTGCGGGTGGGTTGGCGGGTCTTGGGGCATTGCTGGGAAGGTCTAATACCGGATAAAACTGGTTTGGAGAAAATCCATGCGGAAAAGCATTTTGGCACTTTTTGTAACTTAGGGTTCGGGTTAGCCCTAGCAGCAGGATTGCATGTGTTTCGGGGTGTTCTAGATTTTTGCAACTGAGTTCTGGGGTCTTAGAGCACTCGTGGGAATGTGTAATTTTGGTTGCAAGTGATTTGAAGAAAATCCATGGTGGGAAAGGGGGGATTTGGCATAGTTAAAGAAAGCGTTTGCCACTATTCTTAATTTAGGGCTCGTTAGGGTTAGCAGTATTTGTATTGCATCTGTTTGGGTGGGGGGCTGTTTGTGGGGGGGTTTGCGAGTCTTGGAGCGATGCTGGGTATGGATACTTTTGCTTGCTTGCAAGTGCTTTGAATACAATCCACGGTGGGTAAGGGGGGATTTGGGCCTACATTTACTTTCAAAGTACGTTTTGTCACCAGTTTTCTACTAGGCCTCGTTTTTTGAGATCTGATTGGTGGTCTTCTACATTTTTGCGACTGGCTTTAGTAAGGGTCTGGGTGGGAGCACTGCTGGGAAGGTCTATTTTTGTTCTAAAACACAGTTTACAGTACACCTAGCTTGAGGGAAAAGATCCGCTAAATTAATTTGCCCATACTTATTTATCCTTCAAAAGGAGACTCAGACAGAGTACGCACTTTCAAACATATTGTACTGTCTATTAGGAAACTAAAAGTGTGACTTTTTGCACTACACAGCTTACATACCTTATATTTATTTGTCAGTGGTGTTCTAATATCACTTCCTGTTTTTCCATCAATAATTACAGGCCGGGTTTCAGTCTGTGCAATGGGAAAAAAAGGATGAAGTCAGGCTTCACATTAGCGAGCCGCAATTCAGCATCCGCCAGGCAGGCAGTGGACAGGGTGTCTTCTGGTCACCAACATTGATGGACGGAGCGTCAGCTGGAATGGAGGAGTCCCGCTAATAAGAGGAATGGTTTGATGCATGCAACTTACCAAATTCAACAGGACAGCTACAACAACATACAGATACAGTATCCGTTCTTTTCTAATTATCTTTAAAGTAATGTTATTGCTGTGAACTTCTATGAGTGCGACTCTGCATTTCTTGGATCTCCATTCTCTGCTTCTAAATTCATCCCTAAAGCCATTCTATAGGTTTTACTTCTGCTATTTTTTAAACCTAATTTAATGTAAGAAGTGTTTCTCTGAGTGCAGAGATAGGCAAGTGAAAACGCTGCAGCCCTGTACTGTCGCATTCTGTCATTCACGGTTGTCGAAAATAGTACTTGCTTTTCAGTAACCATGCATGCAGTCGTGCATGCACTTCCTTTATGTCACTTAAAAGATTTATGGTTAGCTTTATACCCAAAGATTTCTTTATCTTCAATTATTGTTTGTCCATGCTGTGCTTTTCTTTCTTCTCTCAACAAAACTTACCCCCAAAAAAAAACCCATTCCCATCCATTTTCCAAACCCTAACCCTCTTCCCCCGGGCTGTGTCGTTTTGATTGATGTGTGACTAAATGACAGCAATAATTCCACACACTTGCTGGGGAGGATAAGGTCATAGCAACAGGCTGGTGAAGGAATCCGAGGATATATTCTAGACTTACTCAGCTTCAGTACTATTTCTTGTATTAGTAGGCAATGTCAAAGAAATTCAACGCAAGTACTAGTTATACTTTCAATACTTTACCATTTGTTAGGCTACATTGTGGCACTGTTCTAGTTACTGTCACCTGCTATATTCTCTATCGTACCATTGTAATGCTCCAGTAAGGACAAAGCAGGTTTCATTTTCTTTTTTTCCATAGGCATGCAACTGCCACTGTCACACCACTAGTACCACCGCAATGAGGACATTTCATCCGCCCAGGATTGCCAACCTCAATCGCCATTTCCCGTGGAGCCAGCCCTGGGCCTAGCCCTACTTTCAAACACAAATTACAGGTAAGATAAGCGTTTGGTGGGAGGTAGTATAATGGAGTATTAGGAGAGACGAGAGATTGACGGTAGTACTACTAAAGTCCTAGGACTCTTGAATTCACTTACTCTGTGAGAGGCACTTAGTGTTGAAAACATTTAGCCATTTACACTTAAAGGAAGAAAATGACACAGACTTAAGTTTCAGGAAAACAAACTTACTGTTAAACCCCCACCCACCAGACTCAAAAGCAGTAAAAAACAGGTATGCTCAGATAAAGTTTCAAAAAGTATATTTGTGTAGCCCTAACAAAATAATCTCCCGCAAGACCCTCCCTAACCCCAACGATTGTCCTTCAAAAGTCCCAAAAACAACCCAAGTCCCAATTCCCACCCCCCAAAAGTCTCTAAAAAAGGGGCAAGGGACACTACGGCAGGATGCTGTTCACTTTAGCGGCCAGGGCATCATACTCCTTGCGGAGGGTGGCATGGTCGGAGCGGAGGCCCTCCACCAAGGTCTTATATGTTAGGACCTCCTGCTCCAGGTAGGACACTCTGAGGCATAAGCGGCGCTGTCGTGCCTTGCAACTCCTGTGGGGGGCAGCTGCTGTCTTTGCTGCTCGGCGGTGGCGGTTGGCTTTGGTAGCCCGGCTCCGTACCGCTGGAGAACTACGCTGGCTGGCAGCCCGTGGGGGCACGGAGGAGGATGCAGCTGTCCCAGTGGATGTACCAGTAGACTGCGTGTCCTCCTCCTCCAGGGCCAGCAGCCGCCGATATTCGGCGACAGTGGCATCCAGCCTCCGTTGCCGGGCCATTCGAGCCAGATCCTTCCTTGTTGGTTTTTGGGATTTGGAAGGAGCAACTATATGAAGAAAGAAAGACGTAGTCTGTAACCAATGCTCCTTAAGATTAACACAAAATGATTGAGCAGAAAGTTGTGTCACGGTACAACTAGCAACTTGAAAGCACAGTACTTATCTATTGAGGCCAGTATCTATCTAACCTCCTACTTCTTCATCCTTGCTCTAACATTAGTGGGAGTTTAAGAAACAAATTCTACAAGCACTATGGACTTCCATTACAGTCAACTATGACAGTACACCACTCTTATTCTTCGTCTTCTCTCTTGTTTAGGAAAATTGGTACGTTATCTTATGCAAGCCGGCATAATGCCAGCGCCGTGAACTTGAACCCGAGAAAAACAGACGCACACCATGATGAGTGAGACAGACTTGCGTTACTGTACCGGTCCAGTACATGCAGGTGGTGAAGCTCTTACTTTTCTATTACGGGTGGCACTGCAAATACTCTGTTAAAAGGGCTACTGCTTAATTAATTTAACATTCACCCTACAGTGCAAATGAGTACTAGAAAAGGAAAATGAAGAAGCTAAATAATCTGATTATCTATCACTTCACATGGGATGTATTTGATTACATATGGGATGACTTTAGGTGCTTTGCTTTTTATTGAGTGAACAGTGATACACCCACACATGAATGACGTACTACTACTAAACTAAACTTATTAAGAGAGGTAGGGAGTGTCCACCGTAATACCCGGATATATGCTGTGCTTGCAGTTGCAATACAAACTACTGCTACTATTCCTGGTAGTATTTGGACAAAATTACAACTTCTTTTCCTTGCCTTTCCTACACTAGAACGGACGTGCGGGTGCGGTGTTACATGCTCTTCAAAGTAACACTTAGTTCATCCAGTGACCGTCTACTCTCTCTAGATACACATATGCTATCTAAGAGTCAGATAGTACCATGATCCAGGCATCCTTCCATTCAAAGTATATGCACACATACAGTTTCTGTTTCACCCACCCAGGCTGTTCTCCTTTCACCCATCCTTGCTTCATCATTCACCCAGCCATGCACCATACCATATTCTTTCCTTCCCAGCCACCTCAGGGACCAAGCAAACACATATCATTCATCTTTGCCAGTCATCAATAAATTTCTCGTCCTTCCACACTTACTTACACCCTTCTTTCGCTTTTCGTTCATCCCATCCATCAAGTTCATCTCAGATCTGATTGGGATTCTTCTCGCCAAAAACTTCACAGCACAGTCGAAGTACATTTAGAGGAGGCTACTACCTGGTTGATTTATAATACACCCGTGCAGAAAGCACACTCTGCAGTCTTCAATCTCAATAAGTAAGGAATATATAGCTTACCTCTGCCCGCCACCACCGTGTGAACCCTCACAGGCACATTGGTGTCGTCCGGCACTTGCACCGCCTCCTCCCCAGAAGTGTTCTCCTCATCCAGCACCACCACCTCCGCGCTGGCCCCGCCACCAGATGTTCCACCTACAAAGTACATTTAAGAATGTTAGAATACACCACTCACTACTATATAATATTTGGTCTAGGAATAAAGAAATGTGAAAAAAACAGAAAACAATGTAATAATTTGTGACTGTCTACTCTAAAGTAAAAATGTCCCTTTTTCCAGGGAAGGCTGTTGTCTTGCTGCACTTTTTGGCACAACCGGTGAATGCTCGCTTTTTATTTTTAACACGCACCACTTTTTCTCCTAACAGACAGAAGCTTGACTTCTAAGAACACGAGCAAGATCAAGTTCAAACCAGGTGAGAGCTCGGCTCGACCACAAGAAATGTGTTCAATTAATCGTCAGCACTAAGCACTTTTCCATTTTCAGTTAAACGTTTAGTTTTATGACAAACTTGATTTTAATAAATGTGTTTACTTTTAATAAAGCTTTTAAACTTAAATAGACTCTGTGGTTTTTGGTCCTCCAGACTAGAGTGGCTGAGCTAAAGGTTTTGCAATTTTTGCAAGCATGAGTCCGTGCCTCTGACACTTCTTGACTCTGACTCCGTACTCTTGTTCTGCGTTGGATAATCATCATTGGGGATCAATCATCAGTGACTTTGGGAGCTAAATGACTCTGCCACACTATCTAGTCAGTAAGGAGATTGGGGGTTCAACTACAAAGTCTGTTATCACTGAGGTATGTGGAAAGTCTAACAGCGCCTATTATAATTGATAAGCTGAGCAATGCATTATTTAGTGTCCATAGTTCTGTTTGTGCAGATTTGTCCCTGCAACAGTTGCAACAGTAGTAGAATGGATTGTCCTCCTATCCAAACCAAAAGTAAAGTAGTATCTTATTCTTTCTTGGTGGTCATTCACCTTTTTATTGTTGGCAATTGTCAAAGCATAAACATTTAGAAGACTTGAAAAGACATTATGGACAATCCCTGAGGACTGCACTCAGTGCATCGAGCTATTGCTGACTAGAATGGGAGTCCAATGGAATTGCCAAATGTGCAATCTTAGTTAGCTACACAGACAGACTAATAAGAATAATCTAGTAATACCACAGGGAGTCATAGTCGAGGCAGGATAAGAATTTAGATACAGTCTACAAGAAGATCAAAGACGATTTAGAAAAAATCGAATGAGGAACGCTAGGAAAAAATAGGTACTCTATATTAAAATTAAAACTTACCGGGGCCAGCAAAGGAGCCCTCGTCTGACCGATCCTGTTCAGCAGCAGCAGCAGCAGCCTCCTCCAATGCCCTCTTGCCCCTGGGGGGAGCTGATGTACAACATGAAAGAAAGAAAGACCAGAAAACATGGATGATATTTGTCAACCTAATCAAACATTTCAAAAGAACAATAACAAAATATTTTGGCGAAATAGCAAATAGAAAACTATTCCACGGGATATATTGACCGATCTCATGTGGTCTACTACGTTATTAGTATTGCTTGATTTGCGGATCGTCGACTTGGAAAGTTCTTATGTAACTCACTAAACAAACTACTAAAAAGGTTCGCCTAGGACTGGCAGGCAGCAGTCCGCAGCACGCGTAGTGACAGACAAAGTCAATCGTGATTGCAGATCAGCGACAACACTAAAAAGTTTCCTACTACATTAACCAGTCATTAAAATACTCAAACTATCAATCCACCACCACTATTTCTTCTTATCGCCATGTGTACAAAGGAAGGACTGGACTTGAGTCTGTAGGGGCTGATTTTGAAGCCCCTTGCGGCTCTTTTGCTCCATTGTTGCGTGACTTTTGTGACGCAGCGGCAGAACAAAAGAGGCGCCATGGTGCGGCTCTTTTGTTAAGAACGTGACGCATATGGGAGATGCATCACGTTGTAAAGCCCTGCGCCATCAGGGGGCGTTCTGGCGCAAGGGAGGGTGTTCCTGCGCAGGAACGCATCCTAAAAGTGGCTGAGAGACATCTACAAGATTTCAATCAGTCACTTTGAGGACAATGATGCGTGACTCAAACCCTGCGCCTGCTTGAAGCAGACGTACGGCTTGACGCAGCATTGGGGAGATAGGGCACCCCAGAGCATTGCTGGAGCTGCACCATCGTTGCGACGCAACTCCAGCAATGCGCCGCCTTTACGGCACAGAAGCGTAACGCTTCGGTGACGTTTTGGGCACATGGTGCGCCGCATTGTAAATACGGCGCACCATGGGTGGTGGTGGCGTGGCGCACAATTACTGGCGCATCCCTGCTACTTTGCAGGGATGCGCCGGTAATTAAAAATCTGACCCTTAGTGTCTAGCATTACGCAGTTCTTTAAACTACACTCATGCATAATTTCACAGGCCAATGAAATGAACACAAAATCGAAAACAAATAAGCATAGTAGCAGCGCTACTGAGAAGGAGAGCAGTGCACCTGAAATGAACAGAAGATTTTGAAATATAATTTACCTACAATGTAATCAGCAGCATTATTGCTCTTGGTAAAAAACAAAAAGTTGCAAGATAATAACACACAGAGCAGGAGAAAACAGAGTAGTAAAGAAATAGCTAATACTACTCACTAAGCCCGTGGATCTCAAGGCCGAGCAGGTCCAGCAGATCGCGTTCCCGGTCCAGGATATCCGTCCAACAGTGGGTGACCTGGTTGTAGGTGCGCCGGACCCGAGAGTGTTGGTACATGGCCCTGCACACCATCTCCCACCGCTTCCGGCGCTCCCGGATCCCGTACCCGCTAGCGATCTTGCCGCCTGCCTTGATGGTCCTGGGGAGGCGGCGCTGAACATAAAAAACTAGTGCGCCCACCTCCTCCGCGCTGAAGATCTCCCGGGCTTGGACATTCTCCCCCCTCAAACGCCCGCACGGGAGCCGGGCACGGGGTGCGGGACCCTTCCCCTTCTCAGGATGCTTCCCGGCTCCCTTCACCATGGTCTGGGCAGAAAGGAAGCTAAATAATAAAGGAGAAATAGAATAGGGAAGAAGAAAAGAAAAGAGTTTAAAAAAGTAGTTTAAAATTAACCAAAAGTAGCAGAAAACACAAAAATATAGAGCTAGAAAAATAGAGGGATAGATAATAAGTAAAATAGATAAAAAAAACTTCAAACAAGCAAAGGATGGCAGAGATTCAGAGAGGATACAGAAAGCATGCCCAGAACCATAGCAATGAATGAGAAACAAGATGGGCGCGCCCGTTCACGACCGCGTGGGTAAATTCGCGCGAGATTTTCCTCGCGATCACACACGAAATTGTACTAGCGAGCCGCACACTTTGCGAGATTACACATAGCGCCCGGAAACGGAATTACGTCACGCAAACAAGATGGCCGCGCCCATGTACGACCGCTAGGGTAACTTTGCAAACGTTGCGCTACAAGCGGCTTGCAAACACGCAAAAAATCACGCGAACAAACACGCCGCAAAAAAACTAATCGTGTATTCGCACGAATTCGCGGCTTCCGAAATCGATCTCGCACGAATTCGCGCCCCGCGAATCGCGCAAAATTGCCGAAAAACGATTTTTGCAAAACTGAAAGCACTCAGCAGGTGCAAAAGGTTAATCTTAACATTAGTAACCATTCACTCTAGTGCTTCCTGAGGGGCCCCTCCAGAGTTCAGTTGCCTATTTGCAACTATTCTATGACCCTGCTCTGACCCTCACAGCAGGCTCATAGAATAGCTACAAGTAGGCCACAAAGGTCCTGTGAAAAAAAGTGCACTGCAACAGAAAGCAAATTACAGATAAGGAAGCAGGTGCCAGCCAGACTGGAAGTTTAAATTCAGTGACACATTAATCAACCCCAAATTAATTCATGTAAGTTGAAGCAGGGCAGGTGTGCTTGCTTTTTTTCACCCCCATAATCTACAGTGATAAACCAACCAGAAGGTGGCAGTGATGTACCAGAGGGTGGCATGGGTGTACCAGAGGGTGGCAGTGGTGAAACAGAGGGTGCTGTGAACCTTGATGATGAACCAGATGTAGAAACAACATAGTTGCGGCCGTTGCGAGCCGACAAGTAAGTTCGCAATTGCGAACTGGTACACAAACCTCGCGAACTGGCAGAAACCCTTGCGAACACAAAAAAAAAAAATCCGCAAATTCGCGAGAGTTCGCGGATTTTGCGGATTGCGAATCCGTAAATACACAAGTTCCCGGATTGCCAATTCAAAAAATCCGCCCATGCCTAGTGATAAGTAGCCAGGGGGTCAGAGAGCCATACTGAGTTCTGCTACATAGGAATGATATGGCAGGGGGAGGGGTCGTAAACCATCCTCTTCAAAGAAAAGTTACAGCTCTAACCTTTGAGCCCAGCCAGATGTCAGGATTAAGACAGGAATTCCCAGATATAAGTGGAAGAAACATATGTAGATAAAGCCATTCTGTGGGCTGGTTTAGTTAGCTCTTCTCTCTCTGTTGAAAATTCTGACATATTGAATTTTGTAAAAATGTTGCTTTTTGAGAGACTATTGTGCCACACTCTGGGGGAAGTAGTTATGCTCTGGGGTGTTGCCATGTACCTCATTAGACAGGAGTGCCCTCCTGCTTGACCCCAGAGAATACTGCATATGTATCTGAGAAGGGCAGTACCTCTCAGATCTGCTGCTTGAAACTTGAGACAGAAGATGGGTCCATGCTGAAAGTTTGATTTGCACCCACTAGAACTTGCACTCTCAAAGACTGTGCATGCTACATTATTTGAAACGACAGTACATTGGATGTACCTTACTTCAAGAGGAATAAAGAGGGACGCCAAGCTGGAAACTTTATTTGCGCCATCAGGCCCTGCATTCTGACAGATTGGGCCGGCTGCATTATCTGGGACCACAGCCCTTTGGATGTACCTTGTTTCAAGAGGAGTGAAGTGTGAGCTCCGTGCAAGCTCCGTTAAGTATCGAGAGTGACGGCGGGTCGAGAGGCACGCCGTTGCTAATGTGCTTGAAATGAAGTAACGACTACAGATAACGATTAAACTTAGGTGTATCACCTATCATAGTGAGCACCAGAAATCTGAATTTGGATTGCATTACGTATACTGGAGACTTAACACGTCGCGCTTTGAGTGATTACCTACTTTTCATTGAAAGTGGGAGACAAACTGAAGGTCTTCGTTAAGAATACTTGCTGTTAAGGAAAGACTACGCACCAATTTATGTGTTTGAAGTAATGATCCGGGTACTTCTGTGACCATCATAAGATCGGAGTAATTTGACTACTGCCCTGAGGAAGCCCTATTCAGGGCGAAATGTGTTGGTTGCACTCTTGGTGTACTATTCCACCACTTCACGTCATATGTGGTCCAAGAATCCATTAAAGGATCATATTTAACATCATTTGAAGAGTCAGGATTGATTCATCTATTGTGCATTTGCGCATTTTGAAATGTTTATGTTGCCTCTCTGTGCTTTTTTAGGTTAACAGAGCTCACCTGCATCAACTCCACCCAGAGTCCCCTGCCTGAAGTGTATCCAGGGGACCTTTAAGGGTGTTGTCCAGGTGTCCATGTGCCTTGTGGGAATTGTGGTCCCAACCTTTCAAGGACCATCTTGGAGATTCCATACCCTTGGATTGTGTTTTAGAAACTTTCAGCCCACAAGAGGAACTTCAGGAAGGAGTTCCTTACTGAATCCGGCCTGCTGGAGGAGGCTCCATGGCATCTGGTGGGGAATCCTCCATAAAAGTTTCTAAGTGTGAAGGTAAATTCTTAACCAGGGCCTCCGCTTAGTTTATCTGACCAGGGTTCCATCACAGTTGGCGTCAAATTTTGACTTTGTCATGGTCAGAGGCAACCAAATGGCACTATTTGTTTCTAAGCACTAGAAACTGTTTAATCTTTAAAAAATCATATCTCTGGTTCCCCACAGTGAATTTGTTTTCGTTTAGGTGTCATTTTAAAGATACAAATATTTCCTATTCTTATAAATTGTTTTTTGATTTTAATTGTGTGTTGTGTCTTAATTATTTACTGAATTGGTATTTTTAAATGCTTTACATACCTGTCTTTGAAGTTTAGCCTGCCTTCTCGCAGCCAACCTACCAAGGGTTGAGCATGGTAATAATTTTCCAAGACCTATTCTGAAACCTATATTGTGTTAGCGGATCAACATGGCCCATGCCCGGTCGAACTTTGATGGAACTATTCGGTTGACCTTTGACGATGCCCCCTGGGCGGAAACAAAAACTGTTTGTACTCACCTCAGTGCACGAGCAAACATGGCCAATGCCCGGTGGAGATGTCATATGCAGCTAGAGGAAAGTCTGGCCCTGGTTTCACCCCTTCTGCAGTCACCCACCCAGCCGGTCATCTGACATTGTCTTCCTCGTTTCAACGTTGTGTTTCCTTTCCTCCCCTCCTCCTCCCCCCGTGATTCTTTGATCTAATTGATGTAAATATGTAACCTGTAACTTGCTGATCCTCCTGTAAAGCGCTCTGATAACTCCGGGTCTAGTCAGCGCTATATAAAACTTCTCAAAAAAGATAAATAAATAAATTGCCAGTGGTTAATGGCTATCTGTCACTAATAATAATCCACTTTCCAACAGTATCTTAATATAATATAAAGAACCATTGCAATACTTGTGCTAAGTAGAAAAAAAATGACACCAAATTTGGTCAAAAGAGTTTATATATATATATATAATATATATTACCTACAGTTATAGCTAAGACCTATTATCCATTGGAAAACTGCAACATTCTATTGCTAATAACTTTGGCGTCGATTGATGAATTTTCTTGTAATTTCCCAAACGTTTGGGCAGCTCAGTTCCGCTCCTTCCTTGAAAGTTTGGGGGTGATGGGTGAAGCGGGGGCCGAGAAAAAAGGGGGGACCCAAAATGCGTTTTCCCCATGCAATTTCTCATAGGACCTTTAGCCACGGCTACAGCTCGAATGCCTGAACGGAATTACACCAAATTTGTCAGAGAGGTAGTCCTCAGTTCCGACTTGTGCCTTTGTCATATCTGGTATCAATCTGTTCAGTAGTTTCTTTAAAAATTACAGTTAAAGTCATTTATATATCTATGGGCGCGGAGGATCCGCGGATTGTGTGAGGATTGGCCTCGTAGGATAAGCGCACCGTTCCGTTCACTCGCAGAATTCTAATTGGCTGTCAAGCAGTTGTAAACATTCAAAACCAGGAACTGTTGGCAGCCATTTTGTGCCTCGGTAGAAGCGAGTGGTGAAGAAGTCTGTGAAATATGTTGGCAAAACATGAACAGGGGCAGGTTAGACACACCCTAACCCCCTAGTCCTGCACAGGGGGTGACATAGGGACCCGTAGGGCAAAAAAAGTAAGAACATTTTTTTACAAAAAAAGTCACGAGATGCGCGTAGGATCCGCGCATTTGGTCACTGAAAAAAACAAAGCATGTATTTTTGAGATATATATCAAGCTTATGTGTACAGATGTTGGGTGGTTCTAGAAAGAGCCCTTGTGTTTATTGAGAGATTTTAGTAATTACAAGTAAGTACCAATGCAGAGTCTAAAGTTCATGAGGGAGACTCGGTTTCCTTCATCTGTAAAATGTACACTATCTCTTTAATAGATGCCATGCATATTGAAACGCGGATTGTTGTGGTATATGGACAATATTCTATAGTCTCAAAGAAAAGTAGAAAGATTTATTCACATGTTTATTCACTTATCTGCGCAGATCAGGTGTTCCAGTCTTCCCCTACGGTCGACCTCTTGCACCTGCTGGGGTTGTCCATCAATGTGCCGAAGTCGCACCTGTGCCCCTCTCAGAAGCTCCTCTTCATCGGAGGTTGTAAATCTGGTACACAGTGTTTTGTTTTACTTTGTTTTCAGTTCTATGATGTAGAAGATCCTGGGTAAATATAATGTTTTTTGTACAGCCAGTAACTTTAAACCCTACCCCCAAACGGCTTTCTGCCTGTAACCATAGTAACAGTTCATGGAACACTTACGTGAGCACAGAGGTTAAAAGTTCACAACACGAAGGGCCCTATTAGGATGGCGGACGGACCTGCGTCCGTCCGCCACCCCAGAGGTGGAGGGACCGTCCGCAGGGGCAGCGGCGGTCCCTCCGTGCAATTTAGGATGTGACCCCCACCCTGGCGGTCACATCCTGTATGTTTAACATTGCGGCGGGTGCTGCTTGAAGCAGCACCCGCCGCAATGTTAAAAAAGCAAGCAGTGCATTTGCATGCACAAAGCGGCAGGCACCTTCGTGCATGCAAATGCAGGGGGGTACCATAGGTACCCCCCATGTGCACCCCCACCCTCCCCTTCACCCTGGGGGCCCGAAACGGGCCCCCAAAGAAAAGACCGTATGCCTTTTCGTGGTGGCATTGCCGCCGCGGAAAGGCATATCCCTGAGCAAATCCTAATATGGCTGGCGGTGTCTGACAGACACCGCCACCATATTAGAGCTTTTCCGCCGCGGTCTCGCGGCGGAAAATCGGCGGACGGTCTTGCCATCTGCAGATGACCCCCCGCCATCCTAATCTGGCGGGGGATCATTTCTCTCTACGCCGCGGTGAATCCGCATCCTCGGGGCCGGCGGTGGCTTCCGCCGGCCGGGAGGATGCGGATTCACCGCAATCGGACCCCAAGTTGCTAATGAGTTAGCCTCAGAATTATACTTCAAATTATAAATGTCATTTCTATTGATGACTGCTACCCCCACAAACAAAAACAGACGTATGTTTCTTTTTAATTAACTTTTATTAAAACAATAACTGGAACTATAACTAACAAAACAATATAATAAGCAACATATAATATGGAGTCCAAAAGAAGTATTGTAGTTAATCTGCAAAACAAAAAAGAAAATTAGTGTTTAAATTTAGATGATTGATGTGACTAAATGAGGTCAAACATTACAAGTCAAAGTCACACTTGATGATACTTATATTTTTTTGACTGTTTGCAGAGTGCCTGAAACGCTTCCACTGGCATTGTACATGCAGACTTTGGTCCACCCTTTTTTATCAATTTTTGCAGTTTGAGATATAATGTCCTACCTCTGTTATTCATCTCCTACTTTGTCCTTTCAAATTATTTTGTAAAGACGTTAACAACAATTAAAGTGAACATTTTCTGCATACTTTTAATAAAGCATTTGACACAATGTATAGTAACACCGTATTTATTGAATGTTTTGAAAATAATTTTCACAAGTCTTAAAAAAGGTGAATGCAAGAAAAGTTACTTGCCGCATATGCAAGACTGCTTTCAAGAGGAGACCCCAATAAAGAGGACTGGTGTGGAACTTCAAGTATGCAGAAGCACTTGCAGACTAAGAATCCGGTCAACTTTGCAAGGGAAGAGTTAGGGAGATTGAGAGAGGCTCCTCCTGCTTCATGAGGAGGAAAATGTACCAGTGGAGCGACACTGTCAACCTCTACTGCACAGCCTAATATTCGTCTCCAATTTGGAACCCTTAAAGAAAAAAAGTAAGAAGGTTGGGAGCTCTGTATGCCATCCTAATACCTAATCATCCTTTAGTTATACAGAGATCTACCCTGTATCAGACCTATCCGTACAAGTGTGAATTTGAGATTATCTGCCACCGAAAACCCCTCAAGTACTTATATCCGTTACTTTTTAACTTCGTCAAGTAGCCGTATTGTGAGTATTTACCTTAAAGTTGTCCGTTAAAAATTTGTGAATCTCTCTGGCTTCATACAACTAGTTCATGCCATATTTGAGACATTGGTGAAATGAACTGGAACAGGAGGAAATACTGTCTTCAATGTTGGTAACTTGCTGCTGACTTATGTAACATTGTGGTAACAGAAAAAAAAGAGTTAAAAATGTATATGTTGGGGGCGTGGCCAAGGCAGCCATCATGGCGGACGCAGCCTGAGAGAGCTGCGTCCCGTCGTACATGAATCCGTCTTTTTATCCTTTATCCCACTCATCTGGCGATACCCCGACGGAAGGTCCCCGAGGCTGATATTGGCGGCGAGCTTCCTGAGCGGTCTTGGCTGACCCGGGCCACCGGGGACTGTGCAGGAAAACCCGGAGACGAGAGGCCTATGCTGGAAGGCGGAGCCGGGGACCTCGAGTTTCGTGAACGGCGTATGGCAGGAATGGTCTACCCTCGCCGATCAGCAGGGAGGTGAGGCAGCGGTCGGAGACCGGAGAACGGCGCCCATCTGGGAGTGACGGCGGCGAGGCCTGGGGTGCTCCACGAGACCGGGGCCTAAATTTTGGTGACTGTCCGGGGCAGAGCGGAGGGAGGGTCCTGAGCATCGACGGGCCCCCCCCCTCCCTGGCGGCCGGATCGGGCCGCGGAGGCAGTGAAAGGCGGACAGAGAGCCTCCGCGTTGCAGAAGACCCTACAGGGGGGACAGGCAAACTAGGAGCACCGGGCCTCGGCGTGAGTGGCAACGGAGCGGCCTGGAGACGGCTACGGGGCCCGGGACTGACTTCCAGAGGCTGGTGCTCCGGTGAAGGCGGCAACATATCCTGGCAGTAGCGGGCCCACAGAGGCGCAAGTAAGGTGGTGTGCTCCAGGGCTGAGACGGTGCGTGCTTGAGGGGAAGGGGGGGTTCTGAGGATTGACGTGTCCCCCCCTCCGGCGACCGATACGGGCCGCAGAGATAGTAGGCAGCAAACAGGGAGCCCCCCCTTCATGCGGGGGCAGACTGGGGCCCCCTTGGGTCTGCTGGAGTATTGTGGAGAAGATTGATGGCTGCGGGGCGCCGGGCCTAAGGGAGACGAGGCCTAGCGGACATTGTGGAGCGACCTTGGTGACTGGCGAATGCTCCTGGGGGAGGTGGGCCCGCGAGACACGAATGTGGTGGACACCATCTCCCACCGCTTCCGGCGCTCCCGGATCCCGTGCCCGCTAGCGATGTTGCCGCCTGCCTTGATGGTCCTGGGGAGGCGGCGCTGAACATAAAAAACTAGTGCGCCCACCTCCTCCGCGCTGAAGATCTCCCGGGCTTGGACATTCTCCCCCCTCAAACGCCCGCACGGGAGCCGGGCACGGGGTGCGGGACCCTTCCCCTTCTCAGGATGCTTCCCGGCTCCCTTCACCATGGTCTGGGCAGAAAGGAAGCTAAATAATAAAGGAGAAATAGAATAGGGAAGAAGAAAAGAAAAGAGTTTAAAAAAGTAGTTTAAAATTAACCAAAAGTAGCAGAAAACACAAAAATATAGAGCTAGAAAAATAGAGGGATAGATAATAAGTAAAATAGATAAAAAAAACTTCAAACAAGCAAAGGATGGCAGAGATTCAGAGAGGATACAGAAAGCATGCCCAGAACCATAGCAATGAATGAGAAACAAGATGGGCGCGCCCGTTCACGACCGCGTGGGTAAGTTCGCGCGAGATTTTCCTCGCGATCACACACGAAATTGTACTAGCGAGCCGCACACTTTGCGAGATTACACATAGCGCCCGGAAACGGAATTACGTCACGCAAACAAGATGGCCGCGCCCATGTACGACCGCTAGGGTAACTTTGCAAACGTTGCGCTACAAGCGGCTTGCAAACACGCAAAAAATCATGCGAACAAACACGCCGCAAAAAAAACTAATCGTGTATTCGCACGAATTCGCGGCTTCCGAAATCGATCTCACACGAATTCGCGCCCCGCGAATCGCGCAAAATTGCCGAAAAACGATTTTTGCAAAACTGAAAGCACTCAGCAGGTGCAAAAGGTTAATCTTAACATTAGTAACCATTCACTCTAGTGCTTCCTGAGGGGCCCCTCCAGAGTTCAGTTGCCTATTTGCAACTATTCTATGACCCTGCTCTGACCCTCACAGCAGGCTCATAGAATAGCTACAAGTAGGCCACAAAGGTCCTGTGAAAAAAAGTGCACTGCAACAGAGAGCAAATTACAGATAAGGAAGCAGGTGCCAGCCAGACTGGAAGTTTAAATTCAGTGACACATTAATCAACCCCAAATTAATTCATGTAAGTTGAAGCAGGGCAGGTGTGCTTGCTTTTTTTCACCCCCATAATCTACAGTGATAAACCAACCAGAAGGTGGCAGTGATGTACCAGAGGGTGGCATGGGTGTACCAGAGGGTGGCAGTGGTGAAACAGAGGGTGCTGTGAACCTTGATGATGAACCAGATGTAGAAACAACATAGTTGCGGCCGTTGCGAGCCGACAAGTAAGTTCGCAATTGCGAACTGGTACACAAACCTCGCGAACTGGCAGAAACCCTTGCGAACAAAAAAAACGCAAATTCGCGAGAGTTCGCGGATTTTGCGGATTGCGAATCCGTAAATACACAAGTTCCCGGATTGCCAATTCAAAAAATCCGCCCATGCCTAGTGATAAGTAGCCAGGGGGTCAGAGAGCCATACTGAGTTCTGCTACATAGGAATGATATGGCAGGGGGAGGGGTCGTAAACCATCCTCTTCAAAGAAAAGTTACAGCTCTAACCTTTGAGCCCAGCCAGATGTCAGGATTAAGACAGGAATTCCCAGATATAAGTGGAAGAAACATATGTAGATGAAGCCATTCTGTGGGCTGGTTTAGTTAGCTCTTCTCTCTCTGTTGAAAATTCTGACATATTGAATTTTGTAAAAATGTTGCTTTTTGAGAGACTATTGTGCCACACTCTGGGGGAAGTAGTTATGCTCTGGGGTGTTGCCCTGTACCTCATTAGACAGGAGTGCCCTCCTGCTTGACCCCAGAGAATACTGCATAAGTATCTGAGACGGGCAGTACCTCTCAGATCTGCTGCTTGAAACTTGAGACAGAAGATGGGTCCATGCTGAAAGTTTGATTTGCACCCACTAGAACTTGCACTCTCAAAGACTGTGCATGCTACATTATTTGAAACGACAGTACATTGGATGTACCTTACTTCAAGAGGAATAAAGAGGGACGCCAAGCTGGAAACTTTATTTGCGCCATCAGGCCCTGCATTCTGACAGATTGGGCCGGCTGCATTATCTGGGACCACAGCCCTTTGGATGTACCTTGTTTCAAGAGGAGTGAAGTGTGAGCTCCGTGCAAGCTCCGTTAAGTATCGAGAGTGACGGCGGGTCGAGAGGCACGCCGTTGCTAATGTGCTTGAAATGAAGTAACGACTACAGATAACGATTGAACTTAGGTGTATCACCTATCATAGTGAGCACCAGAAATCTGAATTTGGATTGCATTACGTATACTGGAGACTTAACACGTCGCGCTTTGAGTGATTACCTACTTTTCATTGAAAGTGGGAGACAAACTGAAGGTCTTCGTTAAGAATACTTGCTGTTAAGGAAAGACTACGCACCAATTTATGTGTTTGAAGTAATGATCCGGGTACTTCTGTGACCATCATAAGATCGGAGTAATTTGACTACTGCCCTGAGGAAGCCCTATTCAGGGCGAAATGTGTTGGCTGCACTCTTGGTGTACTATTCCACCACTTCACGTCATATGTGGTCCAAGAATCCATTAAAGGATCATATTTAACATCATTTGAAGAGTCAGGATTGATTCATCTATTGTGCATTTGCGCATTTTGAAATGTTTATGTTGCCTCTCTGTGCTTTTTTAGGTTAACAGAGCTCACCTGCATCAACTCCACCCAGAGTCCCCTGCCTGAAGTGTATCCAGGGGACCTTTAAGGGTGTTGTCCAGGTGTCCATGTGCCTTGTGGGAATTGTGGTCCCAACCTTTCAAGGACCATCTTGGAGATTCCATACCCTTGGATTGTGTTTTAGAAACTTTCAGCCCACAAGAGGAACTTCAGGAAGGAGTTCCTTACTGAATCCGGCCTGCTGGAGGAGGCTCCATGGCATCTGGTGGGGAATCCTCCATAAAAGTTTCTAAGTGTGAAGGTAAATTCTTAACCAGGGCCTCCGCTTAGTTTATCTGACCAGGGTTCCATCACAGTTGGCGTCAAATTTTGACTTTGTCATGGTCAGAGGCAACCAAATGGCACTATTTGTTTCTAAGCACTAGAAACTGTTTAATCTTTAAAAAATCATATCTCTGGTTCCCCACAGTGAATTTGTTTTCGTTTAGGTGTCATTTTAAAGATACAAATATTTCCTATTCTTATAAATTGTTTTTTGATTTTAATTGTGTGTTGTGTCTTAATTATTTACTGAATTGGTATTTTTAAATGCTTTACATACCTGTCTTTGAAGTTAAGCCTGCCTTCTCGCAGCCAACCTACCAAGGGTTGAGCATGGTAATAATTTTCCAAGACCTATTCTGAAACCTATATTGTGTTAGCGGATCAACATGGCCCATGCCCGGTCGAACTTTGATGGAACTATTCGGTTGACCTTTGACGATGCCCCCTGGGCGGAAACAAAAACTGTTTGTACTCACCTCAGTGCACGAGCAAACATGGCCAATGCCCGGTGGAGATGTCATATGCAGCTATAGGAAAGTCTGGCCCTGGTTTCACCCCTTCGGCAGTCACCCACCCAGCCGGTCATCTGACATTGTCTTCCTCGTTTCAACGTTGTGTTTCCTTTCCTCCCCCTCCTCCTCTCTCCGTGATTCTTTGATCTAATTGATGTAAATATGTAACCTGTAACTTGCTGATCCTCCTGTAAAGCGCTCTGATAACTCCGGGTCTAGTCAGCGCTATATAAAACTTCTCAAAAAAGATAAATAAATAAATTGCCAGTGGTTAATGGCTATCTGTCACTAATAATAATCCACTTTCCAACAGTATCTTAATATAATTTAAAGAACCATTGCAATACTTGTGCTAAGTAGAAAAAAATGACACCAAATTTGGTCAAAAGAGTTTATATATATATATATAATATATATTACCCTCTGGCGGTCGCCAGTAGGTAGTTATAGCTAAGACCTATTATCCATTGGAAAACTGCAACATTCTATTGCTAATAACTTTGGCGTCGATTGATGAATTTTCTTGTAATTTCCCAAACGTTTGGCCAGCTCATTTCCGCTCCTTCCATGAAAGTTTGGGGGTGATGGGTGAAGTGGGGGCCGAGAAAAAAGGGGGGACCCAAAATGCGTTTTCCCCATGCAATTTCTCATAGGACCTTTAGCCACGGCTACAGCTCGAATGCCTGAACGGAATTACACCAAATTTGTCAGAGAGGTAGTCCTCAGTTCCGACTTGTGCCTTTGTCATATCTGGTATCAATCTGTTCAGTAGTTTCTTTAAAAATTACAGTTAAAGTCATTTATATATCTATGGGCGCGGAGGATCCGCGGATTGTGTGAGGATTGGCCTCGTAGGATAAGCGCACCGTTCCGTTCACTCGCAGATTTCTAATTGGCTGTCAAGCAGTTGTAAACATTCAAAACCAGGAACTGTTGGCAGCCATTTTGTGCCTCGGTAGAAGCGAGGGTGAAGAAGTCTGTGAAATATGTTGGCAAAACATGAACAGGGGCAGGTCAGACACACCCTAACCCCCCCCGCCTGCTCAGGGGGTGACATAGGGACCCGTAGGGCAAAAAAAATTAAGAACATTTTTTTACAAAAAAAGTCACGAGATGCGCGTAGGATCCGCGCATTTGGTCACTGAAAAAAAACAAAGGCTGTATTTTTGAGATATATATCAAGCTTATGTGTACAGATGTTGGGTGGTTCTAGAAAGAGCCCTTGTGTTTATTGAGAGATTTTAGTAATTACAAATAAGTACCAATGCAGAGTCTAAAGTTCATGAGGGAGACTCGGTTTCCTTCATGTGTAAAATGTACACTATCTCTTTAATAGATGCCATGCATATTGAAACGTGGATTGTTGTGGTGCGGCAGCGGTCGGAGACCGGAGAACGGCGCCCATCTGGGAGTGACGGCGGCGAGGCCTGGGGTGCTCCACGAGACCGGGCCTAAATTTTGGTGACTGTCTGGGGCAGAGCGGAGGGAGGGTCCTGAGCATCGACGGGCCCCCCCCCTCCCTGGCGGCCGGATCGGGCCGCGGAGGCAGTGAAAGGTGGACAGAGAGCCTCCGCGTTGCAGAAGACCCTACAGGGGGGACAGGCAAACTAGGAGCACCGGGCCTCGGCGTGAGTGGCAACGGAGCGGCCTGGAGACGGCTACGGGGCCCGGGACTGACTTCCAGAGGCTGGTGCTCCGGTGAAGGCGGCAACATATCCTGGCAGTAGCGGGCCCACAGAGGCGCAAGTAAGGTGGTGTGCTCCAGGGCTGAGACGGTGCGTGCTCGAGGGGAAGGGGGGGTTCTGAGGATTGGTGTGTCCCCCCCTCCGGCGACCGATACGGGCCGCAGAGATAGTAGGCAGCAAACAGGGAGCCCCCCCTTCATGCGGGGGCAGACTGGGGCCCCCTTAGGTCTGCTGGAGTATTGTGGAGAAGATTGATGGCTGCGGGGCGCCGGACCTAAGGGAGACGAGGCCTAGCGGACATTATGGAGCGACCTTGGGACTGGCGAATGCTCCTGGGGGAGGTGGGCCCGCGAGACACGAATGTGGTGGACTATTCCTTGGCAGTGACCGTGCGAAGTTAAACCGAATGAGGACCTTGAGTAGATCCTTGGGACAGAGTGGTCTGGGGCCGTGACGCCAATTTGTGACTGCTGCAACGAAGCTGTGTGGCACTGCCGGCGTGGCTGGCGGGCATTGGCATGGGACATTAGAGGTGGTGAACCTTTGATACGGCTTGGTCGTCGGGCGGCTGCCGCCTTTGGAGCCCACAAACAGTGTAATAATTCTGGGACGAGGAGCCCCCTTCCGCCGACACAGCAGAGGCCGAGTGCTTGGGAGGACCCTGCCCTGCCATGACCAGAGGAGGGAATAGCGGGGGGACTTCGAAACAGGGTCCCATGGATAAATGTGCGGGCCCAGGCAGAGGTTCAGGAGCCCCCGGAGGCCCCCAGACATCGGGGCCGGACAATGCGGCCCTTATGGCGGCGATCACGCAATCCAGAGATATGCTAGACACAAAGATCGGGGCGGTGGGGGCGGATGTTACCGTCTTGAGCCAAGACCTATGGAATGCCGTGACCCGCATTACTGAAGCTGAATCTAGACTATCGGAGGTGGAGGATGGCATGGCAACCTTAAAGAAAAAAGTGGCTACTATGGAGGGAATTCAAAAGGGCCTAGTGCTCCGAGCCGAAGATGCGGAAGGGCGGGCTCGGCGCAACAACTTGCGCTTTATTGGCTTTCCAGAGGACTGCGAGAAAGACAACATGGAGGCCTTCCTGACACGATGGTTGGAGGGGTGGATGCCGGCGGACTCCCTCTCCCGCTGCTTCCTAGCCGAGCGGGCACACAGAGCGCTCCTCAAGAAGCCGCCGGTTGGTGCCCGCCCACGGCCAGTGATAGCGCGGCTCCTCAACTACCATGACCGGGACGCTATCCTGCGACAAGCACGGGTGAAAGAGCCCCTCATGTATGACAATCAGAAGATCCTAATATTTCCGGACTATACTAAACAAGTACAACAGCAGCGGAAATCTTTCACAGCAGCTAAGGCGTGACTGCGAGACCTGAAGATTCAATACGCCCTGCTTTTCCCGGCCCGCCTACGGGTGGTTTATCGGTCTCGTACCCTTTTCTTCACCTCACCGGAGGACGTGTTTAACTGGACCGATGAAACTGTTAGAGTCCGAGCACACACTCCACCTGGGCATGACTCGGATTCATCCTCGACAACGGCGTCACGGCAGCCTTCCCGGAGATCGCGAAGTGCCAGCAACTGGAGGTCCCGGCCAAAGAAAAATTCTCCCTCTCGAGAGGGACACGACGTAGGGCCGGATGTATCAGACACCCGGAAGCCAGATCCTTGAAATACTAGGGAAGACTTGAGGATACTTTCTGCAGTTACTCAGATATGGCGGGCGAGTGACATTTCATAGCCTCTACTGGGGACGACGAACTGATCGGGGACTAACCACATCCGATGCTGTACAGTTCCAATCAAGTTGAGATGGGATGGGGGTGGGTATGGGGGGGGCGATGATTTGGCGGGTGGACACGTCCCTCGAGGTTAGAGAAGTTTATTGCCTCTAGGGGGAAAGTTGGGGATTAAGTGGTTGGTTCATGGGGATCCATTGGAGTAGGTGGCTCCCGGCCTCCCGTTGGGGGTCGGAGCGCACCTTCACCGCGACAGATACTTCACTGTTGTTGAGGTATGGGGGGGGAGGAGGGAAGTTGGGGGGTTGTTTGACTGGGGGTTGATGGGGGGTGGAGGGGTGGGGGAGGCAGGAGTTCAGGGGGGAGATAGTCCTCTACAGCACGATGGTTCATCAGGTTCTATTGCTGGCAGGTGTGCAGTTTTAGCCCCCAATACCCGGCAATTGGAGTTTCAACCAATAGATGGCCGCTAGAGGTCCCGAGCCTGAGGCCCCAGGGGGTCGCTGCGAATAGTCAGCTGGAATGTAAGGGGCATGCTGGATAAAATTAAGAGGGGCGCTGTGCTGAAACAAGGGAAGAATGAGAAGGCAGATGTCCTACTGTTGCAGGAGACGCACCTCCTGGGCACAAAAGCCCTAAGTTTGCAGCGTTACGGATACCAGTAGGTGTATCATGCTGTCTTCGTTAGAGGTTCCAGGGGAGTGGCGGTTCTGATTCACTGCATGGTGTCCTACGTTCACTCGACACAATGAGTAGATGCCCAGGGCAGGTATATATTTGTCAAAGGAGCGATTGGAGGGGAACCAGTGGTTTTCGGCAGTGTGTATGCTCCTCCCCCGCTGCTGTGGTCGCTTGTTGAAAAACTGTTCACTGTCTGGGCCGAGATCCCGGACATGATGGCGGTCATTGGGGGTGACTGCAATGATGTTATGAATGGTCAGATAGATCGCCACAGACCCGTTGGTGGGCAGATGGTGGGCGCCCCTACCAAGTTGAGTGACATGGTGAGAGGAATGGGCTGGATGGATGCATGGCGCTATCAACATGCACATAGCCGGGAATTCACATATGTTTCTGGGGTACATAAATCCTTTTCAAGACTAGATTACCTGTTTGTCCCCTGCGCTCGGATTGGGAGGGTGGACTCGACGGCTATACTGCTGCGGGGTCTTCCTGACCACTCCCCTATTTCAATCAATATCCTCCTGGACAAGAGGCGACTGCCGTTTCGATGGCGCCTCTCCACTTGGCACTTGCAACAGGATGATTACCAGTCTCACATGAGGGAGGCCATAGCCCACTATTGGGAGGACAATGAGAGATCAGGGACGGACGACGTGACCCTCTGGGAGGCACTGAAGCCCACACTCCGAGGAGTGGATATAGCCTGGTGTGTGGCAGCCCCCAGGACACGTAGGGAGGGTTTAGAGAAGGCGGCGGATCGGGTCCGTGATTTAGAAGAGCGGTGAACGACGACTGGGAACGACGAAGACTTGCGCTGTCTGCTACAGGCACAGCAGGACTCTGCGTCCCTATACCTTGATGAGTCACGCCAGATGTGGCAAGCTACGCAGAGCAGGATTTATCAATGGGGAGATAAGTCCAGCACAATGCTGTATAAGCTCTGCCAGGGCACTTTCCAGGCGCAGACACTGCCGGCTCTTAGAAACAAGGCCGGAGATTCTTTGTTAGCTCCTGGGGAGATCGCGAACAGCTTTGCGCGCTACTACGAGGCACAATATGCCCCCAGGGAATCTCTCCCAGCAGATGCCATCGATAAATTTCTTGCAGACTTCCCGCCACGGGCACTCTCGGAGGAGGAGCGAGATCGCCTCGAGCTTCCATTGTCAGCAGAAGAATTAGGAAAGCCCCTTGGGGAATTGAATGCAGGGAAGGCCCCCGGACCCAATGGGTTCCCGTGCGAGTTCTTTAGGAAATACCACCTCCAGCTGGGGGCGCACTATAAGAGGGCGCTGGATGCGGCCAGGGAATGTGGCCGCTTACTGGCGGATTGGAGACATGCTGAAATAGTGGACTTTTGTAAACCAGGGCGGGCCCCCGAACGTCACAAATCATATAGACCCATTTCGCTTCTCAATGTTGAGGCGAAGATATTGGCTATGGCCCTTGCCAATCGTCTCCTTCCGTACATCACTAAATTGGTCCATCCAGACCAGGCAGAATATATGCCGCATAGAGCGACGAGACACAACATCGGGCGCGCTCAGGTGGCAATGGAGATGATGCGGGCCACAGGCACCCAGGCGGCACTTCTACTGGCTGACATTGATAGAGCCTTTGATTCGTTGAGTTGGGTTTACCTAAAAACTCTCCTGCCTCGCCTGAATTTTGGACCCCAGTTTTTATCCTATATTCAGTTGCTGTACACTGACCTGACGGCCTCGGTAAGAGTGGCTGGGGCCGTGTCTGGCACCTTTCCAATTGGACGGGGCACCCGACAGGGGTGTCCCCTCTCGCCGTACCTGTTCGCCTTTGCCATGGAGCCCCTGGCGGCGTGGGTGCGCATACGCACAGATGAGGGGCTTTGAATGGGAGGCTGGGCCATCGGACGGGATTGCGCTCTACGCCGATGACGTGCTTTTCTTTCTCACGGACCTCAATAGTTCAGGACCGAGGGTCCTGGAGATTATGCGGGTGTTTGGGGAGGTATCGAGGCTCAATTTGAATGTGCGGAAGTCCACACTGTGGACACTGGGGGGCACTGCGGAGCTGGGTGCCTGGGCGTCGGCCTTGCAGGGGGCGACTGGGGGCCTTAAATACCTTGGGGTGTTCCTGACAGATATACCTGGAGTCTCGTGGGAGCGAAATGT
The DNA here is from genome assembly GCF_964261635.1 of Lissotriton helveticus. Classification (NCBI taxonomy): domain Eukaryota; kingdom Metazoa; phylum Chordata; class Amphibia; order Caudata; family Salamandridae; genus Lissotriton; species Lissotriton helveticus. The sequence goes on along the minus strand of NC_136068.1, from coordinate 1,542,569,815 downwards.
CGTTCCTGTCTGGGATCGGGTCCGGTCGGACATGAAAACGTGGTCCCGCATGCCCCTGAATCTCTATGGCCGCTCGGCCATTTTCAAGATGGTGACCCTCCCACACTTACTCTACCAGCTTCAGAATTACCCCAACCCTATATAACCGCAGTGGTTTCGTCAGGTCAATTCGGCATTAGGCCAATACCTCTGGGCCTGGGGTGCGGTGAGAGTGGCGCTTCGTTTCCTTTCCACATATTGCGGCGGCTTAGCATCCTCGGATGTCCTGTCCTATTATCAGGTGTCCCACTTGTTGGTATTGCATGAGTGGTGGTATGGGGAACGGGGAGAGCCAGCCTATGCTCTGGAGAGATACCTGATGGAGCCAGACACCCTACATACTTTATTGTACTCAGCTGGGAAGAGAAAGAGGCTCCCGGTGGTCACAGAGGTGGTCTTCCAGGTCTGGCAACGGGCGCTTCATCGTATGGGATGGTGGAATAGACTGACCGAGGAGACTCCACTGTGGCAGAACGGGCGTTTACCGGCTCTGGCGTCTTTACAGGGGTTTCGCGGTTGGGATGCAATAGGAATCTCGATGTTGGGCCATGTAATGAACGGCACAACCCTAAAATCATTCCAAGAGCTAAGGGACGAATATAGTATGCCCCAGACCCAGTTCTTTAAATACTTGCAGTTCCGTCATGCCATCTCCCCCGCACTGGAGGGACTAGACTCCTTACCTGAATTCAGCCCTCTAGAAGCTAAGATATTCATGGGTGAATTGGAAGATAAGAAGATATCCCACATCTACCAATCATTGGTTACACATTGTTCCTCCTCCCTTGATAAGCTGCGGACTACTTGGGAGGGTGATGTGGGAGCAATGGAAGAAGAGGACTGGAGGGAGGCCCTTGCCGCCCCCAGGGGAGCGGCCGTAGCCGTACGATTACGAGTCATACAATTTAAATACTTACATAGAGCCTACTATACTAGAGAGAGGTTGTGGCGAGCGGGTTTGATTGCATCCCCTGAATGTCTGCGATGTGGTCGGGAAGTTGGCACCTTCCTGCATACGGTATGGTCCTGTGGAGCGCTGGGGAGATTCTGGACAGGTGTTTGGGACTGTTTGGCTGAAGTATTGGGTTGGGAGCTCCCCCGTACACCGCAGCTGGGCCTTTTTCATATCAAGGAACAAGTGGGTGGCAACCTCTATAAACGTCACTTACTGCTTCTTGGCCTCACAGTTGCCAAGAGGGATGTTGCCCATGCCTGGAAGGACCCTAGGGCCCCCCCGGTGGGAGTTTGGAAAAAGGGTTTGGACTACTGTATGGGGCTGGAGCGTCCAGTGTTTGAGACCCGGGGTTGCCCCAGGAAACACTACAAAATATGGAAGAGATGGGCTGAGTACAGGGGACTGTGGCTGGAGCCGCCAGCACAGCGTGATATAGATGACGGACTGGTGCTGTGAGAACCTGGGTGGAGGAGAATTTTCATTACCTGTTACATAACTTTCTTCTTTCTTGGACCTGAGAGGACATCGTGCAGGGGCTAGGGTGGGATCCGGGTGGGGCTAGTTAATAAGGGGCAGGGGGGTGGGAGAGTAGTGGTAATTATGCTTCATTGAATGATTGTATTGATTGCAATTCTATGCATTTTGATTATATGCTCACAACCCCGGTGTTTGGAGTACTGTGGTTTCTCTGCAATCTCTCTCAAGAAACAAAACAAATACAATTTTGTTCTGAAAAAAAATGTATATGTTGTACATATGTCCAAGATTAATTTTAATGTTCATAAAAACAATTGTTCTCAATAGGATTGGGGATGAAGAGTAATCATCAGAGGTTATATTTAGACAGCAAAATAGGAAATAGTATTGCATTTTACAAATGTTAGGCCGATATTGGTCACCCACTTCATTCACAAACTCCTGGGCTTGATCTGATAGAACCCTTTTTGGACTTCCACGATGTAGAAATTCAGAAATAAATAGCAAGGAAAATGAAAAGACAAGTTTACAAAAAATAAAAAATAAAAATAAAATTTTGACTTTGTATCTGAAGTACAGGCTGAAAGCATTAAAGTGAGAAATGGGTTTCAGAAAGAAATGTCTATAAGACTATCACAATGCAGATTAATATTTTATAAAAATATTTATAGAAGCAAGAAAAATTATAACTCATACATTGTTCAATTTTAAATCACATATTTGGGCAATAAAATCGGGAGGACATGCTTTTTTTTACGTTTGGTTGATTTAAGAATGGCTACGAATTCTAGTAAAACATGACAAATAACAGTTATCTGTCTGCAAACACACGAAATACAGAAGTACTTATCTCAGAACGGTGTTCGATCATGAAATGTTGAAGACAAACCTTATAACTCCATTAGGTCCAATGCAATTTTTGTCTGATAACATATGGAGAGCAGTCAGTGGATCTGGTGTGTCGAGTTGTTCAACACCACGTGGTATAGTATATGGGCAGGACAGCTTGTGGTGACCAGTACATTTCATGGTTGAGATATCTGTATAATGAGATAGAACAGGGGTCAAATGAAGTTTAAGGTTATTAAAAAAACATGAAGAGCGTGCTAAAATACAACATTGACCAATCAATTGCATGTGCAGTGCATGGGGAGGAAGCAGCACGTGACGCACTACTTAAAAAATTATATGAGGCAGGATTAAGTGATTTGCTCAGAAACATCACCTACAAAGGCAAAATATTTAAGTTATAATAGCTGGAAACCGTGCTAAAATACACTTTTGCCGAAAACATTATTTTTGCAATGCATGGGGCACGTGACGCACTACTTACACGAGAAAAGCTACATCGTATTCACTTGAACAACACGTAGCACACTGCTGTAGGAGTGGCCACGTGGTGCTTGGCAAATTAAACAAACGCACCAGGATTAAGTGATTTGCACAAAAACAAAAGTTACGAAGTCAACTTTAACGATCTAAAAAAGTAGGAAAGCGTGCTTAAAAACAGCATTGCCAAATCGAACATAAATTTGCATTCATGCAGGATTTAAAGATTGTTCAGAATAATTAATTTAAATACTCTTAAAAAAAGTGCTCACCTACGAAGAAGTGGATAATAACACTCTCAATGGCTGTGACAGCGGAATAGGCAACGTTCAAGAAGGTTGGCAGCTTATAAATGCTTTGCAGAAGGATGATTGGTTGAGCATGATGTCACTGGGTGAGAGAGCTGTGATTGGGCATGTTGTAATTGAGCTTGCGCAAATAAAATTAAATACTTTAGGGGTACATAGCCAGACGGTGGGACGTATTGTGAGCATGCGTAACATTAACACGCATGCGCTACCACAAACATGCATGCGCAAAGTGAAGGCAACTCCTACGGGGTACATACATAGATGGAGTTTGGATGTCCCCGTGGTCTTGAAGTGGCTTCAGGAGGCGGGCTTTGCAGCCCCCTCCATAAAATAATAATATATAATTAGCCATGCCCCGGGGGCTGGGGACCCCAGTGCCCGGAATTGGGCACGGGAGGGGGGCCACGCGGCCCACTTCCCATAAAAAAATTGAATACGTATACTTCGCTTATTGTCATCACTCCATAAGCGCACCCTTACAATCACGTGCTGAAGGCTAATAGGCTGTCAAATGGTTGTCAACATTCGAAACTAGAAACTGTTGGCACACATTTTATGTCTCGGTACAAGGGAGGCTGAAGAAGCGTGTGAAATGTGTGTTTAAAACGTGAGAAGGGGGAGGGTAGACACACCCTGTTCCTCTAGGTCTCCTCAGGGGGTCCCACAAGGTCTCCCAGGGCCCCTATGTTTTTTCTTCTTTTTTTGGGAAAAATCACGGTGTGTGCATATAATCCGCGCATTCTAGCAATATTTAAAAAAAAAAAAGAAGTGGGCTTCCGCACGTCTTTGGTAATTTGCATTCTTTCAACTATTTAGAGGAGATCCAGCAGTGCTGTATCCAGGATCAACCACTGAGTAAGAAAAGGTAACGATAACATTATTTATCTGCTAAGTGAATTTCTACCCATAGGATAACAGTGATGTACTTTTTAAGAAAGTTAAAGAAAATTAATAAAATAATAACCTCAGATAATCTCTTGTCTTAATATTTATATTAAATATATATATAAAATACGTTTTTCAACATTGAAAGAATCGCGAAAGTCGCGCACACACCGCGTCTGATATATCTATGACATCACGCGCTACAGCACGTCCGTCACGTCGCGTTATATGTACATCTCACGTATGCGCATGGCGTCGTGCACAAGTTGCATAGCAACCACGTGGGAAAAGTTGTACCCGTCGCACACCCTTTGCGGATCCTAGACAGAGACCCTAAAATGGCAGACATGTTTCGCGCAGTAAATGAGTAGGGTGTTCTTAGGGTGCGCAACAGCAAAAAAAAGAAATAAAGAATACAAATAATTCAAGTATATTATAAACAATATAAAATAATGGGTAAAAAAATGATGGAAAAATTTTTTAATAAAAAAATGTGTAATGTAATTTAAAAAATAACATCTAAAAATAAAAAGATTAAAAAAATGTAGTTAGAAAATATAAAAAAAAACAGTAAAAATATTTACAGATTAGCATGTAAAAAATCTTTGAAATTCACTGAAAAAAAACATAGGTTTCAGACATGTTATAGTTAGGAATTAGCATTAAAAAAACCTTTGAAATTCACTGAAAAAAACATAGGTTTCAGACATGTTATAGTTAGGAATTAGCATTTAAAAAACCTTTGAAATTCACTGAAAAAACCATAGGTTTCAGGGGTGTTATAGTTAGCTGGACATTTCACTCGTATAAAACCATTGAAATTCCCCCTATAACTCGCGCGCCCGCAATCCACTGCTGATGATGTCACATATTACATCATTCATGACATGGTCAGTGACTTCACTGATGACACCTCAAATTACGTCACTGATGACATCACTGATTACATCATCCATGTGACAAGCTGATATACCTGATCATACAGTAGCATAATCTTTAACACACATTTTAAAATATGAAGTACCATATTTGAAACATTGACACACCAGTACAAGTTTCTAAAATCCCACTCAGTGATTCCTACATCTACACACACATCTAAACACTTACCTATAGATTCACTCATACATGCTAACAAAGATCAATAGAACACTTTTAAATATACTTATATACCTAAATCAACATTATACACCAGCACATATCCTAGTCCTTTATGCAGACATCCTACCCACTTATGCAAACAATTGGTCATACTTACATTTACTTAGCTATACACTTTTACAAACGCCACTTTATTTATTCATATAGATATTAACTCATACTTAGTGTGTTATAAAATCAGTTTTACAAGTATACAGTTATCCATACATCACTCATACAATCACTGAGTATTATGTATACTTATTTATATACAATAACTGTCACATACACTGTCTTTTATATTTTGAGTGTGTTGGACATATATCATTGAGAAATATATTTACTCATCACCACACCCATAAAGAGATTCACTCACCCAAACAAATGTTTCCACATACAGTCTTAACCTCTTATACTTACTAAATCAACTATTTACACATCTTTCCACAGTCACACATGTCCCACCCAACCATACACACATTCATTCACTATCCCATACAAATACTCATTTAACTAATTATTAACTAATGTAGACTTTCACATAGGTAGTAACCAACTTATGTAGTAGTTTACACAAAAAGAGATAGAGTGATACAGGTATTCATACAGTTTAATCACGATCCCATATATTTAGTGAGACACTTAAAATTCCTCACTTAGACTGTCAATCACATTGGTACTAAATCCTCCATTCACACACTTATACATCCACTCAGTCTTCAAGGCAGATTGCTATATATATATAATACATATTTAAATAACGAACCAAACCACTTTCACTGGATGATGTCATCAGTGATGTCACCACTGATGTCAATTGAGATGTCATCAGTGATGTTATCAGTGATGTCACTGACCATGTCATGAATGAAGTAATATGTGACATCATTAGCAGTGGATTGCGGGCGCGCGAGTTATAGTTAGTACAACTAACTATAACGGGGGAATTTCAATGGTTTTATATGAGTGAAATGTCCAGATAACTATAGCACCCCTGAAACCTATGTTTCTTTCAGTGAATATATATATATATATATATATATATATATATATATATATATATATATACATGTATATATGCATGCATATATAAATATAAGTTAACAGAACCACGAAGTTGTAAAGCAGTGGCCATCAGAATGCATGTCTGTTTTCAATAAAGTACATTTCTCATCATTTGGTGTTATCCCTACTTTGAAGGACATGGGTAAGATCCACTTTGAGATGAATGCCACCTTTTAAAAACTGTCAGGTACTTTTACAGTTGTGTGCAGCAATATCCTGTTCTATGTAGCAGCACAGAGTGTGTGTTTGTGTGGGGGTTTGTGTTACTATCCTTGTGGGCACTTGGATGTGATAACACTCACGCTGTATGGACACCTTCCAGCACAAAACCAAACCTGGGACATATAGTCCTCTTTCTATGTGTTCTGCAGAATATAGCACAAATAGAGAGAGGAAGTAATGAGGAGAAATAGATATATTTCTCCTCATTACGCCTCCTCTGGGAAGGTGAAAATTAATGGAAATGCGTCAAAATCCATGAGAGTTGTATGGGAACACCCACGCAACGCCATTTCCAAGCCTTCCCTGGGCAGAGTAATGTAATGCAACGATTTGTGCTGCATTGCATTACTCCAGGTTTTTGGAGCCACTCAAAGCCACACAAAGTGGCTTTGCATGGCTTCAAAACTCTGTCTTAAGCTGTGCGTCGCTAACAGCTTAATTTAAGAGCAAGTCAAGGAGTGCAGTACAACAAGTCACCTTGCTGCGCAGCACTGCACGACAGGGAAAGGGCAGAAATGCACCATATTTACGGCAATATGGTGCATTCCAGTACTTTCCCTTGCACTGGTGTCCTTTTGGCAGCATAACGCCAATGCAGGCACACGTACACCATGGTGCAAGGGTTCCTGTGGTGCATGCAGGATTGTTTTTGTGCAGAAAGGGGCACTTTCCTGCACAAAACCAATCCTGGGGGCAAATACCTCTTTCTATGTGTGCTGCAGAATGCAACACACATAGAAAGGAAGAAACGAGGAGCAATAGAGATATTTCTTTTCGTTACGCCTCTCCTGGGAAGGTGTACTTTTTGGTGCATCCCCAGGTTTACAAGTCCTTGTAAATTTGGGGATGCGTCAAAATACATGGGAGTTGAGTGGGAACACCCACGCAATGCCCATGGGGCACCTACCCAGGGCAGAGTAAACTAACACAGCAACTCACTCTGCATCGCGTTACTCCAGATTTTCTAAGCCCCTCAGTTACGCAAAGTGGCTTTGTATGGCTTTCAAAATCTGATTTAGTGGTTTGTGTCAGGCATGTGCCATGTTGCATGGTTCAAAAGTGACGCAAGCCTCTTATAAATGAGAGCCTCAGTGTTTTTTACATCTGACGTACACATAATTGAAGGCAAATGCGCACACATAGTGTTTGCTTCGCTTTTGTGCATGATTTGGCTGCATTTCCTACTTTTTAGGTCGGGCCTAGAGGCAACAGGCATGCCCTGCTCTCCGAGGCATGCTGTAATGTCTCTGGGAAGTTAGAAGACACCCACCATACCCCACCACTTGTGATTGGTTACTTGGTCCACCTTTCTTTTTTTTATTTCAAAGGATTTTATTGTGAAAATTTCCTTCAGTACAGTACAGCAGTGATGCAGGGAGGGGGTCCTTGGCGCATTCTTGGTTACATAGTACTTGCATTCTCTGTATAGACTGGTTTTCACTGTAAGTTCTGTTCTAAATGCTGTAGTTTTGGTTCATGGATAGAGTACATTTGTCCTGCCTTGTGACTGTTTTGTTTCCGCCTGGGCATTTGCCCCTGCTGCATGGATCGTTTCAAAACGGGCCATATGTTTTGGTACCCACACTACTTTATCTTTTGACTTGGCTCGTTTAGTAATTTCCAGTTGTCTTTTACTCTTCCTCTCATCCCCCTCCCCTTGTCCTTGTTCACTTTGCTCCCACCCCTCCCATTGTCAGTATTCCCTTTGCACCAGTCCCCTCCCCGCTGTCCATGTTGTATTTTTTTCCGCCCCTCCCGTTGTCCGCATTCCATTTGCTTCTGTCCCACTCCATCTTTGTTCGTGTTGTCTTTCTCCCTACACCCTCCCACCCTCAGTATTCTCTTTGCTTCCGCCCCCTCCCCACTTGTACATGTTGTCTTTTTTCCCTCCCCCCTCTCGGTGTCCCTATTACTTTTGTTCCCGCCTGCTCCCCCGCTGTCTATGGAGCTGGGCTGGGAGAGAAGTTTGGGGCAAATGAAGATTGGGTAAGAAGTGGATATAGTTGGCAGCTAGGACTGAATGAGCGAGGGTAGGACTTAGAGTAGCAGGGATGTGAGTAGGGATGCACAGCTGTAAACAGAGACACAGTCAATAGCATTATTAGCAATGCAGTTAACCGGGAGTTATGAAATGCGCAACTTTGCAAAGCTTTGCGCAATGCTCCCTCAACGTGTCTGCCCCCAGGGACAGCATTGCACATCCTTCAGTTTATCTTTAGTGCTTTAACCTTTGTGACCCAATTGGTTGGGCGTTTGAATCTGTACAAGTAGTTCAATAGTAATACAGCATACTGCTTTCGTAACTTTCCAAATAGCCTGTTTTGCGATGCCTGTGCGCCCTACACCAGGGAATCGCAAACTACCCCTCAGAAGCCTGTGTTGTGCCAGAAAACCAGACATTTACCTTTCTTTGGCATTACCGTCCCCGTCTCCTCCTGCTATCTTATTGTAGACGTGGCTCCTATAGATTCATTTGTTTATTAAGTGTAGCAGGAACACTTGTGACTGCGGGGGACACGTAGGTCACCCAGGCACTCGTCACCAGCCGACTGGACTACGGGAACACCCTCTACGCCGGAACCACAGCCAAACTGCAGAAAAGACTCCAACGCATCCAGAACGCCTCCACACGACTCGTCCTGGACATCCCCCGACACGGCCACATCTCCGGCCACCTGAGAGACCTGCACTGGCTTCCCGTCAGCAAGAGGATCATGTTCAGGCTCCTCACCCACGCACACAAGGCTCTCCACGACCTGGGCCCCAAGTACCTCAACGACCGCCTGACCTTCTACACGCCCACCCGCCAGCTGCGATCGACCAGCCTCGCCGCCGTCCCACGCATCCGCAGAGCCACCGCCGGAGGAAGATCCTTCTCCTACCTGGCAGCCAAGACCTGGAACTCCCTCCCCATCCACCTTCGGCTGACCCAGGACCACCTTTCCTTCAGGAAGCAACCCAAGACCTGGCTGTTCGTGCAGTAACGTATCCCCCCCCCAAGGGCCTTGAGACCCTCCCGGGTGAGTAGCGCGCTTTACAAATGCCATGATTGATTGATTGATTGAGGCACATTAAGTCTTTCAGATAGGACTTGAATGGGTGGGTCGCTCTTGAGTTACAGCAGGCTATTGGAAATCCTCGCTAAACTGTTCGAAAGTCTTAGCGTCAGTGTTCACAGTCCATCTCTTACGTGCTTCCTATATCTAGTGGATTATGGTCATTGTAGTTATTAATGTGTTACACTTTACCTTACATTTTGATCCGACAGAAAGCGCTATGAGGCACCCGCGTGGAAGCAGGTTATATACAAATGTAAAATACAATACCATATAAGCATGTTGATTGTGATGCTTCAAGCGATCCATGAAATATATATTTTAATAAGCACACCTTGATTCCCTGCTAATGTTGGGAACCAGCCTTAAACTCCCCTCCCCCCGCACGGTGTGCCTTATTACAATTCTGAGATCTAACTTATGATATTCAGCTAAATGTATTCGATTTACTTGACCTTCCATCGTCTCTGTGGTCCCACGTGCTGCTTCATGTGACTTCACTACAACTTTACTATTCTGAAAGAGCCATAGATAAACATGGATGTATAGGCCACCTTTTTTATGAGCTTCGCTTGTGATTTGCAACGGGGAAGGAATGATGCAGCGGGGCTGCAGTCATCTGACTGGGCAGCCAGTGTGCTTTTGTCTGGTTACTCACATCAGGGGGTTTGCAACTGTGTAAGTGCAGCCTGCATTTACACTGTCTCTGGCAGGGAATAGTCCTGGTGGACACAACTTTAGTTGAGCCAAGGTTTGTAAAGCTCATCAGCCTAGGGTTGCTTTTCTAGGCCTGGTGTGTTTTTTTTTAGGGCTCGGGCCTACGTCACACTGCGTCAGCAGTGTGGGCGGAGCCCAAGAGTCCTGTAGTTAGCGTTTCCGAAAACTAACCTAAAAATTCCTGGCTGCTCGTGAATTTTTCGTCCTTTGTTTTGGCAGCTGCATTTTGATTGGGCTTCTCGTGCGTGTCTTTTCGGAAGAGAGCACGCAAAAGGGTATAGGCGGTAGAGTATCTCCGCCTATTGCATATTCCTTTCGGACACGCGCAGCAGAAGGGCATATTTCTTCAATTATCGCGGCTGTCAGGGGCCGCGGTAATTGAAGACAGATGCTGAGCGCGCGTGCACCAGTCTCCAGTTTTTAGGGCTCGGGGCTACGAGCGCGCACCACTGCTCGTGAATGCGATGTGTTTTGATTGCAAAGTACACACTTACACGCAACTTCTCCATCAGTTGTGAGGAGCGCTGCGCTGCATTCACCTATTTTGGCCAGGCACCATATGAATGCACTGCTCTCCGTCTCACCTCGAGTGGTATATTTTTGAGAGGTCTTCTAGCAGCTGAGAACTCATCACCTCTTAATAACTCCCTTCCCTCCGCACAATGTTTATGCCCAGAATGAACATCACCTTGGAGTTACACTGTCACAAGGCACCATTTGTGACTAAATGCATTGTTCATTCTTTTGCTTTTCGATGCGTTGCTTTTGCATAGGCGGCACTACCATACTCCAAAGAGAGAAACCAAATATTAGATCCGTATATTATCTAGTGGCCTTGCTACTGTCCACATGCAACCCGGCTGCAGACACCCTCGAACACTTTCTTTTCTGTAAGTATGTTCCTAACCGCCAACAGGCCTCCGGCCATGCTGACACCTTCCATCTCTTCGAGTATTTTCGCCAAAAGAATCGTGATCACCAAGGCGTGAATGCCACTTGTTAGACAAAAAAACCTACAAGTTCCAGAATGCACTGGGCTACCAAATAAACAGTGGAGGCTCACTGACTGTGTCACGACTGTCAAGTGGGGGCGGTCCGAAAGTAAACATCAAAAGGCATGGGGTCATATACTGTACCTGCTCTGGCTCGACGCCTTCCAGGGTCCCAGTTAGTAACCTCCACCAGAAAGTTGTGCTCTCCACTGGGAGATGCTCTCTTCCCTCCATCGTCTCTCCTGAGCAGGGCTCCTGGCACAGCGGTGCTTTACTTAGCACACACGAGGTCCAAATGGGAACTCTCCGCCTCTTACGCGTATATAAAACTCTCGCCTGAACAGGTTCGGGGCAACTATGCACACTTTCAGTGGACCCTGCTGTTTGGTGTGTTTTCCTCTCCAATGCAGGCGGGCGCCTTCTCTCCAAACAGCAGGACAGGTGCCCTCTTTTCTGAAGAATATCCCTTGCTCACGCGCCGCTCCCTCTGCTTCAATGTGAATTGTGGTATATCTTTCTCCCCTGGACCCCATTGTCCAGTCTGAAACAGCCCATACCGACAGACTCTTACAGCACCCCGCACTTCCTCCTCCTGTCCGGACACTCACATACACACACCCGGGCCGGCCCCCGACAGGAGCAGGAAGGAGCGTGTCCTCCCCATGCACTTCGTCCGCCCACTCCGTAAAGCCTCAGTACAGTGCAGTCGAGGACCAACTCCGCGTTACATAATGAACTGAAATCCAAGGGATAGGAAGCAAGTTCCTTGACAATAAAATATCCCTTACATCACTAAAAACTCATAGTTACCAGCTTCTGTGATCGAAAAGGGAGATTTGCAAACTCATGTGGTTGCGCACCGGCACCAAACTGATAACAGCGGACTGCTAAGAACACCCCAGATTAAAGACATGGTGCCGGACCCTTCTGGGAACAGTCAACATGTGGCACATTGGAAAGAAGAGCGACAGCTGGCATGTTAAGTGTGACACTCTCAGTTAGCCCTGGCTTCATAACCAAGAGCGCACTGTTCTCTGTGACATGCGGTTTCACGTTCATCATTGTCACTGTCAGGGTCATCATCATACCTTCTATTGGTGTAGCTGGTGCAGCGCCACCTGGACCAAGGGGGTATATTTGTGCGGCAAGAAAACGCCGAATTTGTGTGACTGTGAGTGCAGAGTGAGTGCAGAGTGAGTGCGAAAGTGACAGTGAGTGCAGAGTGAGTGCGAGAGTGACTGAGTGCAGAGTGAGTGCAGAGAGAGTGCAGAGTGAGTGCGAGAGTGACTGTGAGTGTGACTGTGAGTGCAGAGTGAGTGTGAGAGTGACTGTGAGTGTGACTGTGAGTGCAGAGTGAGTGCAGAGTGAGTGCGAGAGTGACTGTTAGTGCAGAGTGAGTGCAGAGTGAGTGCGAGAGTGACTGTGAGTGCAGAGTGAGTGCGAGAGTGACTGTGAGTGTGACTGTGAGTGCAGAGTGAGTGCGAGAGTGACTGTGAGTGTGACTGAGTGCAGAGTGAGTGCAGCATGAGTGCGAGAGTGACTGTGAGTGCAGAGTGAGTGCAGAGTGAGTGGAGAGTGAGTGCAGAGTGAAAGTGAGTGCAGAGTGAGTGCGAGAGTGACTGTTAGTGCAGAGTGAGTGCAGAGTGAGTGCCAGAGTGACTGTGAGTGCAGAGTGAGTGCGAGAATGACTGTGAGTGCAGAGTGAGTGCAGAGTGACTGTGAGTACAGAGTGAGTGCGAGAGTGACTGTGAGTGCAAAAGTGACTGTAAGTGCGAGAGTGACTGTGAGTGCAGAGTGAGTGCGAGAGTGACAGTGAGTGCAGAGTGAGTGCGAGAGTGACAGTGAGTGCAGAGTGAGTGCCAGAGTGACTGTGAGTGCAGAGTGAGTGCAGAGTGAGTGCAGAGTGACAGTGAGTGCAGAGTGAGTGCGAGAGTGACTGTTAGTGCAGAGTGAGTGCAGAGTGAGTGCCAGAGTGACTGTGAGTGCAGAATGAGTGCGATAGTGACTGAGTGCAGAGTGAGTGCGAAAGTGACTGTGAGTGCCAGAGTGACTGTGAGTGCAGAGTGACTGCAGAGTGATAGTGACTGCGGAGTGACAGTGACTGCAGTGTATGAGTGTGCAGGCTGAACACATGGATACAACACATTGCCATTTACAATGCCATTACCTCTAACTCAAAACAAATCCGAGACCTATTGCATTTCTAATGCTTGTTTTTGCAAGGGGCAGGTCTTGGAAAACTTTTTATATTCCCTGTAACCTTTAGTCACTCCACAGCGTGACGGGAAATCAGTGGGTTTGCCATTTAGTTTGCAAATTAACTTCTTTGCCAATGAAGGAGTCGCCGATCTCTTCAAACAAGATTGCAGATGTCCTTGGCATTGCAAAACAAAACAATGTAGACCGAGAGGTAAAAACACAGGACTATTGAATTGGAAACTTCTCTGCAGTGCCACACATTCTAGTTTTCCTTGCAGTGATTTTCCCCTTATGCATTTAAAGTGCTTGTTTAGCACTTTGTATTTTCTCCAGTTTATAAGCTAGTTGTTTTATGCCTTTTTTTGTAACCATTTTTAAGGGATAATATGACTGCTACAAAGAATGTGTACCATGCAGATCACAGCAGTGTATTTTATGTGCATAGCTCTGAGGGTAACTGCTTTTGTCACAGAGATCCTTTTGATACTGTGCAGTTCATAATTTACAATAGTAATCTAGCACAGTGAGATAAGAACTGCCATCAAAGAGCTGCATGCAACCACACTCGTGCATGCAGTCATCTATTCAAACACTTAGAGAAGGATTACCAAATATGTGGGCGGGTCTTACTTTTATAGTATCACAGACTTCCTCACGCATTTCAAGAGTAAGCCAGGACTTAGCGCGGCATGGTGAGACACTTATAAGGCCCCAACGGCGAGACCTATTGGCTATACCAATGCTTGTTATTCAGGGCTTTAAGTGGGGGAAAAGGGGCGTGACACATTTCTTAAAGGGGTGTGGCCTATCCACGTAGGGGCGTGGTTTAAATCAAGATAACTAGCATTGTGTGCTTAGGAAAATCATGAAGACGCAAAGGGTAATAAAATAGGCAAAACGTTTTTTTAGTAAGTATAAGCTATAACATACCAAACACTTTAAAAACATGTAAAATTGATTTACATTACTTAGAAATCTATTGCAGTAAGTTTCCTTTTCACTGCTGCTAGATTCTGTTGTAGACCCTCGTCCCTCGCTTGCTTTAAGGCAGAGCAGGGTCACACTGGTTGCTGGAGAAATCTTGCTGCAGGCCGTAAAAGCAGGCTGTGTGGTTCTAACCAGCTGTTGTTGTGCCAATGGCTGGCACGATGACGTAGGTGGCACTGGGTGTTCGAAGAGAAGGGAAATCCCGAGAGAAAGTGTCTCTCTTCAAAGGATTTCCCTTCCTGCTACAATGACGTCACACCTTAAGAAGGGCACGCGCATGCTCACCGGAAACGCCAAACAAAAAACCGAGATGTCTGGTCACCCTACCTTTGAGGCCCAAAAATAGAGCCCCCTAGACACCCCTTTCGAGGACCACCCAAAAAACTGGGTGTACTCAGACCCCCACAGACCTCCCCCACTTAAAACCCTGTTGTTATTGTATATGCTGTTACCACTAGCCCAAAACTGGTGATAATACCAATTGTTAAATGCGAGTGAACATAATTTACTCTACTCTTAAAGCACAACAAATACAGGCATAACGTTTGTGTCCAATATTTTGTGTGCAAGCGCCTCGTGTTCAGACGAGCCGCTCCCACAGTATGAATTTACATTTATAGACACACCGGTTTCCTTGAAATGCTTATTGTTTGTTGCGTGATGAGGAGGAACTGACGGGCCAAGTCAGAGGAGGAAGCACTATGCAAAACAATGCATTTGATTACCTATCATGCGTGGCACAGTCCTTCCCCAGCAGAAGCACACACACACACCGGGAAACACGATCACATCAGCATATCCATAGCTACTTGGCAACAGCTTCCATCCCCCGAAACCCCTCGCCCCCCCTCTGTGCCCCGACGCATCTCACCAGGAAAGCAGACAGTTTAGAAGCAGCTGGTGCTTGCTCTGAGCACCGTAATGTGAGTTTCCCAGAGAAGCCTTTTAGGCATATGTGGCGAGGGAATGGGAGACTGCATCTAGACCATTCACTGAAATAGAGTCATACATTTGCATATACGAATAAGAAACATTTTACCAAAACACAGTGGCTTAACCAAACTTGAGGGGGGCCCCCTGCAAACTACATGGAGGCCCCCCCCCCCATCCTCCGTGCCAGTCTAGAGCTCTCAGGCCAGTGACCCGCCATACTGCAGGGGATGTGGGGCTATTGTTACACCACTGTAACTAATCCAGCCATTATAAGTAACACTGGATGGTGGAGTCAAAGGTTCGGCTTAGTCTGCCAGCAGGCTATCATAGGTGGTGGTCCATTCATTACAGGGTCCCTGCCATCAGTACGCCGGTGAAGTTTGCCCAATTTTAGGTGGGTTTCCTGATGCAGACTCCTGTCATGATATACAACATCGGGCCAACCCATCGTTCAGTTTTGACAAAAGTGCATCCACTGCTCCTTCTCGTTTCCGTTTTAAAACATTAGACAATGCGACAATGCAGTATTTCAAAAGCAGATATAACTACAAAGAGCACATTTTGATAATACATTTTTATTAGTAGACAATAGCAATCATAAGAGGCATTGCATAGCTTCATACACACTTTGACCCCAATTCCATCACAGTCTCTCTCTCTCTCTCTCTCTGTGAGTCAGTATCTCTCTTTCAGTCAGTCAGTCAGTCTCTCTCTCTCAGTCAGTCAGTCTATCTATCTCTGTCATTCAGTCTCTCTCGGTCAGTCAGTCTCTCTGTCAGTCAGTCTCTCTCTGTCAGTCTGTTAGTCAGTCGGTCTCTCTCTCTCTGTCAGTCAGTCTCTCTCTTTCAGTCAGTCAGTCTATTTCTCTCTGTCATTCAGTCTCTCTTAGTCAGTCAGTCTCTCAGTCAGTCAGTCTGTCAGTCAGTCTGTCAGTCAGTCAGTCTCTCTCTCTCTCTGTCAGTCTGTCTGTCAGTCGGTCTCTGTCTGTCAGTCGGTCTCTCTCTGTCAGTCGGTCTCTCTCTGTCAGTCGGTCTCTCTCTGTCAGTCTCTCTCTGTCAGTCGGTCTCTCTCTGTCAGTCTCTCTCTCTCAGTCAGTCCCTCTCTCTGTCAGTCTCTCTCTGTCAGTCTCTCTCCCTGTCAGTCCCTCTGTCTGTCAGTCTCTCTATCAGTCCCTCTCTCTGTCAGTCTCTCTATCTCTCTCTTTCTGTCAGTCTCTCTCAGTCAGTCAGTCTCTCTCTCAGTCAGTCTCTCTCTTTCTGTCAGTCAGTCTCTCCCTTTCTGTCAGTCAGTCTCTCACAGTCTCTCTCTGTCAGTTTCTCTAAGTCAGTCAGTCTCTCTCTTTCAGTCAGTCTCTCTCTTTCAGTCAGTCAGTCTATCTCTCTCTTTCAGTCTCTCTCTCTCTCTGTGTCAGTCAGCCTCTCTTTCTGTCAGAGTCTCAGTCTCTCCCTCTGTCAGTCAGTCTCTCTCTGTCAGTCAGTTTTTTTCTCAGTCAGTCTTTCTTTCTCTCAGTCAGTCTCTTTCTCAGTCAGTCTCTCTCTCAGTCAGTCTCTCTCTCAGTCAGTCTCTCTCTCAGTCAGTCTCTCTCTCAGTCAGTCTCTCTCTCAGTCAGTCTCTCCGAGTCAGTCTCTCTCTCTAAGTCAGTCAGTCTCTCTCTGAGTCAGTCTCTCTCTGAGTCAGTCTCTCTCTTAGTCAGTCTCTCTCTCTGTCAGTCCCTCTCTCTGTCAGTCTCCCTGTCAGTCTCTCTCTCTCAGTCAGTCCCTCTCCCTGTCAGTCCCTCTCTCTGCCAGTCTCTTTCTCAGGCTCTCTCAGCCTCTCTCTCTCAGTCTCTCTCTCACAGTCTCTCTCTCACAGTCAGTCAGTCTTCCAGACAATCTCTCTCTCCCTCTGTCATTCTCTCTGTCAGTCATTCTCTCTCTCACGCAGTCAGCCAGTCTCTCTCAGTCAGTCTCTCTCTCTCTCTCTCTCTCTCAGTCAGTGACTCTCTCTGTCAGTCAGTCTCTCTCTGTGAGTCTCTCTCTCTCTAAGTCATTCTCTCTCTGTCAGTCAGTCTCTCTCACTCTGTCGGTCAGTCTCTTTCTCTGTCAGTCTCTCAATCTCTCTCTCTCTGTCAGTCAGTTTCTCTCTCAGGCTGTCTCTCTCTCTCTTAGTCTCTCTCTCTGTCAGTCAGTCTCTCTCTCTGTCAGTCAGTCTCTCTCAGTCAGTCATTCTCTCTCTCTGTCAGTCAGTCTCTCTCAGTCAGTCGTTCTCTCTCTACCTCAGTCAGTCAGCCTCTCTCAGTCAGTCAGTCTCTCTCGCGCAGTCTCTCTCCCAGTCAGTCTCTCTCTCAGTCAGTCTCTCTCTCTCTTAGTCTCTCTGTCTGTCAGTCAGTCTCTCTCTCTCTCCCAGTCAGTCTCTCTCTGTCAGTCAGTCTCTCTCAGTCAGTCATTCTCTTTCTCTGTCAGTCAGTCTCTCTCAGTCAGTCGTTCTCTCTCTACCTCAGTCAATAAGCCTCTATCAGTCAGTCAGTCTCTCTCGCGCTCTCTCTCTGTCAGTCTCTCTCTCTGTCAGTCTCTCTCTGTCAGTTTCTCTCTCAGTCAGTCTCTCTGTCAGTCTCTCTGTCAGTCAGTCTCTCTCGCAGTCAATCAGTCTATCTCTGTCAGTCAGTCTCTGCCTCTCTCTCTCCGTCTCTCTCTCTGTCAGTCACTCTCTCAGTCAGCCAAACTCTCTCTCTCTCTCTCTCTCAGTCAGTTTCCTAGTCAGTCAGTCTCTCGGTCAGTCAGTATTCAGTCTCTGAGTCAGTCAGTCAGTCTCTACTCTCTCTCCATTCTCTCTCTCCATTCTCTCTCTCAACTCTGTCCACTCTATCTCTACTGTCTCTCTCCCCACTCTCTCTCCACTGTCTCTCCACTGTCTATTTCTCCACTTTCTCTCTCTCTACTCTCTCTCCACTCTCTCACTATCTCTCTCTCTCCACTCTCTTGCCACTCTCTCTCCACTGTCTCCCTCCACTGTCTCCCTCTACTCTCTCCACTGTCTCTCCACTCTCCCTCCACTCCCTCTCTCCACCCTCTCTCCCTTCTCTCTCTCTACTCTCTCTCCACTCTCTCTCCACTGTCTCTCTCCACTGTCTCTCTCCACTCTCTCTCCACTCTCTCTCTCCACTCTCTCTCTCCACTCTCTCCACTCTCTCTCTCTCTCTCCACTGTCTCTCTCTACTCTCTCTCCACTCTCTTCCACTCTCTCTCTCTCCACGCTCTCTCTCTACTCTCTCCACTCTCTCTCTCTCCAATCTCTCCTCTCTCTCTCCACTCTCCACTGTCTCTCTCTCCACTCTCTCTCTCCACTCTCTCTTGCTCACTCTCTCTACTGTCTCTCCATGCTCTCGCCACTCTCTGTCCACTCTCCTCTCTCCACTGTCTATCTCCACTCTCTCTCCACTCTCTACTCTCTCTCCACTGTCTCTCTCCACTGTCTCTCTACTCTCTCTCTCTCCACTGTCTCTCTTGACTGTCTCTCCACTCTCTCTCCCTCCACTTTCTCTCTCTTCACTCTCTCTCTCTCTCCACCCTCTCTCTCTCCACTCTCCCTCCACTTTCTCCCACTCTCCCTCACAAAGTAGTGTGCAATCCATGGGCATCCGCAGAAATGTTTCCGGGGGGGGCATATTTTTAACTTAATCACCATCCCCCTTGCACCGTTCTTCCCTCTGCCTTGTCTCCTGATCCGCCCTGGATGAGTAAAGAGGGTATCATCCAGGAGCAGCTTCAATGTAACAGCTACAACCACATAGTGGGGACAAAGGTCTCCTGATCCGCCCTGGATGAGATAAGAGGGTATCATCCAGGAGCAGCTTCAATGTAACAGCTACAACCACATAGTGGGGACACAGGTCTCCTGATCCGCCCTGGATGAGATAAGAGGGTTCTCATTTTAACTTTTATGTATTTTACTCACGTGCACTTCACTTTGTTTTTGGTCCTGACGAAGCGCCAATGACCTACGGGCGATAGAGGCGCGAAACATGTTGACCTTGACTAGTGACACCCAGGCATAGTGGGCCTTGTGGGGTCAGTCATTTTTAAGCAGTACTTTTAACTGCCAAGGGTTACCTAGACAATCTTGTCGCTGCTTCCATACCCTTGATTTTATCACACTATCATGTTTGCACGTAATTGATTTACCCTCCCTTACCCTTCCCCACACACTTGCATGCAACATCCGGCTAATCCTCCAAAAGATCTCCGATAAAGTGACCCTTCGGGGACCCGTAGGGAATTGCAGCGCCGGCCCTACGAGGAGCAAAATTGCCCGATGATGAAGCATGACATCCTCCGGGGTGTGTAAGGGCAGCAGAGGATGTAGCATGTCTTTCCCTCTCCCATCAGGGTATTTTTTACCTAGGATTACTTTTCCCCATTCTTCCCTGTTTTTAATGTATGGGTGACTATTTGCACTCAGATACGTGGGTGACTTTTGCACCCTGGTATAGGAACTTTGTCCTCTTTTTGTGAACAGTGGTTTTTGATGACAATGGTAACTTCAAACCCCAGAAATTGGACATCGCAAGAAAGCGAACTCCCTAACAGGTGCATTTGGAATTATAAAAAAGTCCACCAGTAACTTAACCTACCAACCACTACTCAAAGTCATATCTGCAAAATTGCTACCTTCCCTAACCTACGGTAGTGAGGCGTTAAACGGAAAAGACGCAATAACAATAAACAAAGAAATCTCAAAAACTTTCCGATCCCTTTTTTGTTTATCTAAAAATGCTTCACAATCCCAAATAAGACTGGAATTCGGCTTGAACAACCAACTACATGCTCGGATGGGTAACAATTAAAGTACGGTACAGAGTAAAAAATTACAATGAGAATATCATTTCACAGCTTTTATGGAAAGAAATAGAGGGCAATAACAAATCATCTGTTTGGACATATCTTGAGAAGGCTTTGAATGAATTTGGGCTTAAGGAGATTTGGATGACCACTATTCCTCAGGAATCTTTAAAAAAAATTGTAAATAAGACAACTGATATCCTATCTATGATAAGTGACAAAGAGTCCCTGGTTAAAAGGAAACATGCTTGGTCCATAATAAATGGTTACAAAAAAAAGAGCCTGCAACAATATTTAAATACAGCATGGACTTGGAAATATAAAAATATATTCATGAAAGCTCGATTCGGAATATTACCCGGAGAGTCTCATGCATTACCATGGAAAAAGCTCGAAAATAACTTATCATGTCGGCTGTGTAACACAGGAGAAGAAAACATTATGCACCTACTATGCCTCTGTCCAGAACTAAAAAATGAAAGACTAACACTGTTAAAAAGTTTCTTCAATGAAAGATCAATAAGGACTTGTAGACAAGCACTGCTCCAGTGTCTTTGCCCAGACGATATACTCAATAACTCTGTCTTCTCAAAATTTGTAACAATTGCATGGAAAAAACTTGAATTTTTATAACTATTAACTGTCATATTGTTCATATTTTTCTGTGCTAAACTTTTAAACATATGAATTTATAAATGTAAAACAGTTTTATAATCCACATGTACTATTTTTAAAGTTTATTGCTTCTTTTTTAAATCACTTTCCTTTTATTCTATTATCGTAATTGAAATGTTTATATTGTGCATTCACTCTTTGTAAAGATTTTAAATAATCAATCAATAAACATTTACTTACTTACCCTCTGGCTTGCACCCTTCTGCCCTCTGGCTTGCAGCCTTCTCCTCTCGCCTTGCACCCTACTCCACCTCCGCCTTGCACCCTTTTCTACCTTGCACCCTTCTCCCCTCTGCCTTGCACCCTTCTCCTCTCTGCCTTGCACCCTACTCTACCTCCGCCTTGCACCCTTTTCTATCTTGCACCATTCTACCCTCTGCCTTGCACCATTCTCCCCTCCCCCTTGCACCCTTCTCCCCCTCCTCCTTGCACCCTTCTCCCCCTCCCCCTTGTACCCTAATCCACCTCCACCGTGCACCCTTTTCTACCTTGCACCATTCTTCCCTCTGCCTTGCACCATTCTTCCCTCTGCCTTGCACCCTTCTCCCCTCTGCCTTGCACCCTTCTCCCCTCTGCCTTGCAACCTTCTCCTCTCTGCCTTGCACCCTTCTCCCCTCTGCCTTGCACCCTTCTCCTCTCTACCTTGCACCCTTCTCCCCTCCGCCTTGCACCCTTCTCTACCTTGCACCCTTCTCCCCTATGCCTTGCACCCTTATCCTCTCTACCTTGCACCCTTCTCCCCTCCACCTTGCACCTTTCTCTACCTTGCACCCTTCTCCCCTCCCCCTTGCACCCTTCTACCCCTTCTGCCTTGCACCATTCCCCCCTCTGCCTTGCACCCTTCTCCCCTCTGCCTTGCACCCTTCTCCTCTCTGCCATTCACCCTTCTCCCCTCTGCCTTGTACCCTTCTCCTCTCTTCCTTGCACCCTTCTCCTCTATGCCTTGCACCCTTATCCTCTCTACCTTGCACCCTTCTCCCCTCCGCCTTGCACCCTTCTCCCCTCCACCTTGCACCCTTCTCCCCTCTGCCTTGCACCCTTCTCGGCCACCCCCTTGCACACTTCCCACCCAATGGAGGGGGCTGCCACCTGGAACAATGGAACCATTTTAAAAGCATGATGGACTAAGTCTGGCCCTGACTGGGCTCACACCAGATGCACAGGTGATCCAGGGGGGGCATGTGCCCCCCGTGCCCCCCTCCCTGCGGACGCCCATGGTGTGTTCTAACAAGAGTGCTTACCTGAGGGCCCCATTTTGCTGCCTCATCCCTTCTCATATGAGTATTGCCGTGGAGAATGCAGTCTCTGGGGCCCCACCTCCACCCTTGTCCCTGTCTCTTCTCTTCTCTTGTGGGGTGGGCTTTGCTTATGGAGAGGAGAGAGTGTGGGCCGGGCTCTGTGCTGCCTCAGAGGAACAGTGGAGCCTGCTGTCTCTGGGGCCCCCACCCCAACCCCCACCCCTACCCCAACCTCCACCCCCACCCCCACCCCCATCCTTGTCCCAGTCTCTTCTCTTCTCTTGTGGGGCGGGCTTTTCTTATGGAGAGGAGAGAGTGGGGGCCTGGCTCTGTGCTGCCTCAGAGGAGCGTTACAGAGGAGTGTTTGATTGGTTCAGATACTCCGTCCATCATCATGGCTTGGCAGCTCAGGCTGGACTGTTCCCAGGAGGCACAGGGTCAGACTGATTTGCAAATGGCCATGTCTGAACTGGGGTGGCAGAGTGGGCTAAAGAACGGTGATGGATTTAACCCAGATCTTTTGACTGGGCGTGAGTGTTTGATTGGTTCAGATACTCCGTCCATCACCACCCCCTTTTGTACCGCTTTGTTCGCCATAAGTGTGGCAGGGTATGCTCAGACGTGAGTCCTTTGCTCACTTTGCCACTGGATTTAAGCAAGCCGGGCTGAAGACGGCTGTAATGCCAGAAACCGGTCCTTGGAAGCTTGTTTCCGGTCCAGGGAAGGCATGGCTTGGCAGTTCGGGCTGGACTGTTCCCATGAGGCACAGGGTCAGACTGATTTGCATATGGCCATGTTTGAACTGGGGTGGCAGAGTGGGCTAAAGAACGGTGATGGATTTAACCCAGACCTTTTGACTGGGTGTGAGTGTTTGATTGGTTCAGATACTCCGTCCATCACCACCCCCTTTGGTACCGCTTTGTTCACCATAAGTGTGGCAGGGTATGCTCAGACGTGAGTCCCTTGCTCACTTTGCCACTGGATTCAAGCAAGCCGGGCTGAAGACGGCTGTAATGCCAGAAACCGGTCCTCGGAAGCTTGTTTCCGGTCCAGGGAAGGCATGGCTTGGCAGTTCGGGCTGGACTGTTCCCATGAGGCACAGGGTCAGACTGATTTGCATATGGCCATGTCTGAACTGCGGTGGCAGAGTGGGCTAAAGAACGGTGATGGATTTAACCCAGATCTTTTGACTGGGTGTGAGTGTTTGATTGGTTCAGATACTCCGTCCATCACCACCCCATTTTGTACCGCTTTGTTCGCCATAAGTGTGGCAGGGTATGCTCAGACGTGAGTCCCTTGCTCACTTTGCCACTGGATTCAAGCAAGCCGGGCTGAAGACAGCTGTAATGCCAGAAACCGGTCCACGGAAGCTTGTTTCCGGTCCAGGGAAGGCATGGCTTGGCAGCTCAGGCTGGACTGTTCCCACGGGGCACAGGGTCAGACTGATTTGCAAATGGCCATGTCTGAACTGGGGTGGCAGAGTGGGCTAAAGAACGGTGATGGATTTAACCCAGATCTTTTGAGTGGGCGTGAGTGTTTGATTGGTTCAGATACTCCGTCCATCACCACCCCCTTTTGTACCGCTTTGTTCGCCATAAGTGTGGCAGGGTATGCTCAGACGTGAGTCCCTTGCTCACTTTGCCACTGGATTCAAGCAAGCCGGGCTGAAGACGGCTGTAATGCCAGAAACCGGTCCTCGGAAGCTTGTTTCCGGTCCAGGGAAGGCATCGCTTGGCAGTTCGGGCTGGACTGTTCCCATGAGGCACAGGGTCAGACTGATTTGCATATGGCCATGTCTGAACTGGGGTGGCAGAGTGGGCTTAGGAACGGTGATGGATTAAACCCAGATCTTTTAACTGGGTGTGAGTGTTTGATTGGTTCAGATACTCCGTCCATCACCACCCCCTTTTGTACCGCTTTGTTCGCCATAGGTGTGGTAGGGTATGCTCAGACGTGAGTCCCTTGCTCACTTTGCCACTGGATTCAAGCAAGCCGGGCTGAAGACGGCTGTAATGCCAGAAACCGGTCCTAGGAAGCTTGTTTTCGGTCTAGGGAAGGCATGACTTGGCAGTTCGGGCTGGACTGTTCCCATGAGGCAAAGGGTCAGACTGATTTGCATATGGCCATGTCTGAACTGGGGTGGCAGAGTGGGCTAAAGAACGGTGATGGATTAAACCCAGATCTTTTGACTGGGTGTGAGAGTTTGATTGGTTCAGATACTCCGTCCATCACCACCCCCTTTTGTACCGCCTCAGAGGAGCAGCGGTGAATGTCTCTGGTGCCCCCACCCCCATTCTTGTCCTGTGCCTGGCTCGGTTCTGACTGAAGAGAAACAATGTTGATACTTTGTTTCTCTTCAGTCGGAGGCCCCCCCCGCACCGCGGGGGCTGTGGGGGCGTTTGTTACACCCCTGCTAAAACATAGACTAATGCAAACACAGAAAACTCACACGAAGTGTAAAACAACCAAATAATGCCTCTTTGAGAATTTCCTTGCTCTGCAATGTGCTGTGGCATTTAATTCAAAACAGTTTTTCAGTGGTGGGGTTCTAAAATATAATTTTGCAAGAGTCATGGAATAATTGAAAAAAAATCAGTAACAGACATGTCAATGTAAGTGTAAAAGCAAAGAGAGGGTAAAGCGCAAAAAGGTGAATGTGTTGAATGAGGTAGGAAACTGCGTAGACTGCTTGGCCTTGTCTAATATCAGTTGTTCAGTGGTAAATTTGTAAACAATTAAGCACCAGGGCCTTTGTTAGGCGGACACCTCAGCTTGCTCACCCATTGCCCCTGCCAGCAAAAACAACACAACTACTTAACATCACAACCTACAAGTGTAACAATTCAGACTAATCTAGGGCCTGAAAGCTAGAAGAATAGCTTGGGTGGCAATTATTAGTCAATTTTAATGTACATTGAATTAATAAACAACTACTGTTGTGTCCATCTCTAATTTAGATGAACTATGCCACCATGTGGCAAACTGTCGTAAGTGCCGGTTATTTCAATTAAGTTTCAGTGCTGAGCACCAGAAACCACTGGTTCAAATGTAGCACTGTATCAATGTCCAGAATTTTTTTTTTTAAACCACACAAGAAACAGGTTTCTTGAGAATCCCAGAAAAGTACCTCATTTTAAAATGTGATTCACAAAGTTGGAGTGTCAGTCGTAAAAGGTCAGTGCGAAGAGAAGTGTGAAATTATAAAACTGTTGATAAATATGTGCGGTGATGCACCTGACAATGAGTGTTGTATGTGTTAAAATGGAAACTGAAATCAAGGAGTGCCACCAGCTCAGCTGAAGGATAACAAAAATAAATCTTTCTCTTTTCAGGTCAGAGACAGTACTAGGCATCCAACCAGAAGGTGTCTTGTTTTAAATGCACCTGTACTCTAACCTAATTACACAATTCATCGTCACCATAAAAGATTATATCTTGGTTAGGCAATAACAAGTGCAAATTCAGCCACCTTTGGGAAGCAAGGAGGAATTCTGGGGCATATCTATAAGGCCACGCGATAATTATCGCTCAGCGCACTTAGCGTAAGTATATTTATCGCCGTCTAGCGCTGGAAAATATCGCAGAGATAGCGTGTTATCATCAACGCCTATCTCCAATGCGATATCAACCCAGTGATAGAGGCTAAATGTGCGATTATCGCTGGAAATCCAGCGATAGGCGATAACTTGATGATGGGGCAGGGCAGACTTAGCCATAATATCCACCTTCCATAAGATATAATGGCTAAGTCAGATTGAAAGCAGGCATAAGGAAAGTAGCGATAAGCGCGGTTAGCGCTACTTTTCTTATCGCTGTGCAGGTTAGCGTGCAGATTAATAATAGGAGAAATGTCGGTTAGCGACATTTCACATGTTATTCTGGTGAGGAACGCCCACTTTGCATCTCATTAGAGATGCAAAGCTGGGCGTAGAGGAAACGGGTGCAGAAGCATGAAAACACACACCACTACTCTCACGGCATGCCAGTAAGATTTCTTTTTTTCTTTTTTTTTGCTGTACTTCGTAATGGTATATATCACCAAAGCATCGTCTAATCTTCGAGACATCATCCAGGATTGTGTCACCCGAACCGTGCAGCAGACACCCTGGTCTTGACTTGGGAAAGGCTGGCCACATCTTTTCTTGCGAAATCAAATTTATATTTCCCTAAAATGACTTGACCCTAATGACAATAGTGTAAGCGTCTGAGGGAGGACTGGAAAAGGGACCACCAAAGTCCAGAGTGCCAAAAGATAATTCTTCTGCCAAAGCCTTGCATATGGCTCCGGAGTACTTAGTATTCAATTTGATTTTGTTGGAAAATAGGTGGAAATTTACTCTTTGCTCAAGTGATCACAAAATACCAAGCGTAAATATAAAATTAGAGCAAATGCTGTAAAATTCTGTAAAACACACTATGCCATGTATATAAACAGTTAAAGGACAAGCCACAGGAATTATGTAGTTCAGCAGCAGCACTGTTTAAAAAAAATATGGATTTAAAAATACGGATTTAAAACACTTGTCACATAATCCACTGATAATTTGCAGATTTTAACAAAAGAACAGTTTGATTGTAGCTCAAACTAACTTAAAGATAAAAAGCATCACACATGGGGCTTTTATGTTGCACTGCTATCAGTCGTTACAAAAGAGAACAGGGCTGTTCCTGGGAAGGAGAGTGTGTGATAAGAGGGTCAGGCCAGGGAGCGTGAATTGGAGGTGAAAGATAGAACAACACCTACCAAGGGGTATCCATTTTGTTGGATATAGAGGCCTCACACACCCTTGCAGGTGTCATGCTTCATCAAAGGCAATGCTCCTCGTTGGGTAGGCGGTGCAATCCCCAACGGGCGACGCCCCCTGAAAGAGGGGCACTTTAGCGGAGATCTTTTAATCCAACTGCCTATGGGTGAAGTGCGGGTGAGGGGCCGGGAGGTTGTAGACAAGGCAGTGAGTTAAAATGAGGCAAAGGGTACCAGAAAACAACTTTATTCAGGTGGTCCCTTGCTTCAATTAAAAAGGAAATAGTCTATACTTGCTGGGAAATTAGGTGTCCCAGCTCAAGATCAGACTAGAAGGTGAAGGAAGTGGTCAACATGTTTCTCGCTAATAGTACAGTGACATGCGATTCGTCAGGACCTATGTGGAGGTAACCTGTCTACAAAACATGATCTATCTGAGTATCAGTGACTCATAATAGTGAATGGAAAGAAGTACCTGTTGTACCTTGCCTAAAATAGGGATAAAAGGAAGACACATCAATAACAGGTTAAATTAATAACTCATGCTCAGGGTGACCCTATAACACACAGTGACATACTAGTGAGGGTGCTGCTAGTATGTGATTAAAACCAAAAGTCAGTACTCAACTGAGGGAACATAGTAAGAACCATGTCCCAATGGCAGAGTACAGTTTAAAACACAGCAACAGCAGTATTCAGATCGAACCCAACTCAGCTAATGGTCAGAATCTAAGTGTTACAACAGTAACCAGCGGGTCGTACATCGGTGGTGAAGCCTCTGTAT
Organism: Lissotriton helveticus; assembly: GCF_964261635.1. NCBI lineage: Eukaryota > Metazoa > Chordata > Amphibia > Caudata > Salamandridae > Lissotriton > Lissotriton helveticus. The sequence goes on along the minus strand of NC_136068.1, from coordinate 1,542,542,250 downwards.
CTAAGGCTAAGCATAAAAAAGGGGAAGAAAAGGAGGACAAAAGCAAGCGTATTGTCATAGGTGCTAAAAGATTAAGCACGATAGCAATAGTCCTGCCTGTCCTGGCTATGACCAGCATAAGTATTGACCGTTCATAGTAGATGTGGCACTAAGGATAGTAATAATAGTAAAAATTAAAGCAATTGTACAATGTACCAGGCATCTCATATCAAAAAACAAACATACATCCAAGATAAATATGTCTGTTTCCTGCAGCGGAATTGGTGAATATGGTGCTCCGTGTTTGTAATGAAAAACAGGTAGGATAAACAAATTGGTTGCAGTAGTTAGAACACCAACATGATTCATAAGTATCAAGCTTGCAGGTCCGTAGGAAATCTAGGTTTTAAAACAAATAAGACCCTCAGCAAGAAGTTTCAGAGGGAGTGTGTGGATCAAGACTTGTTTGAACACACTGGAACCCCGGAGACCGCACCCTGCGTTCAACTTCGTGTCTGGTCAGTGACACATAATCAAGGTCTCAGCGAAATTTGCGCCTCTAGAGTGTCCTGGCTAATCTGACCCCTAAGCGCGACTGAGTGCGCGAGATGGGAGAACACTCGCCCCTGCTAGCGCGTCAGAAACACAAGTTAGTTGCGCGGCAGAGAGTAGAGTTAGTAGCGCGGGTGAATGAAAAGGAAAAGAATACCGTCCCTGTCGAGTACAAAGGCGTGGCGTATTACACTGACGCCCGCCCGTGGCACTTACTTCACTACTCCCGTGTCCGTGCAAATTAGCCTACCCCTCTCTGCTGGTACCGGGTAGAACAGCTCCGGAGGGCGGCCATGATTTAAAGCACCGGTAGAGCTGGGCGGGTCCATTGAGACGGCCGCGGGTCACGTGGGTCGGGTTAGGAAGGCAGCGGCCATCTTTGAAAGGAGTTTGGGATCGAATATCCAAATGGAAACTATTGTTGTGATATTATTGAGTGAAAAAGCACAAATGGGAGCGATAGTTTGTGGCGCTAAGTGGAATGTAAATGGCAGGCTGAGTATGGGAATAAAAAATAAATGTAGTTTCAACCTCGCTCATTAGATCTCAGAGGCCATCAAATACAGCAGAGTGCAATTGGCGGCCATGATGGAGTGGGGGATACCATGATGTGGTGTTGAGATAAAGTATAATCAGTGTGTTAGGTAGCTGAGCCAAATTCTAGTCAAAGCAGTTCCCAGTAAGAACCCCTCTATGTAGTAATCACTAGGGAGGGGGAGGGGAGGGGGAGAGAGTTAAACAATAGGACCCCTCTATGTTGTAATCAGTAGCAGGATGCAGGGGGACATGCAAGGAAGTGGCCAGTCAAAGTGAGCTCCATGGAATATCCTCGTTCAGGCCCTTTCTGTCCGTAGCTAAACGATGTATCCATCTTTGCTCTTTAAAAAACAGGTTATGTTTGGATGCATTTGGACTGGCTTCAAGGATGAGCCACTTCAGGGAGTCTGCTGTGTGGTTCTTTTCAATAAAGTGCTTGCACATCTTGGTGTGATTTCTTTTGCAACGAAAGTTGCTTTGATGTTCTGAGATGCGTGTCTTAATGGGACGCGTGGTCATCCCCACATATTGGAGTCCACATGGGCATGTCAGTAGATAAATACAGTTGGGTGTGTTACAGTTAGTATGGCCCCTTAGTTCCCAAGTGAATGTCTCGGTGAGAGGAATAGTCTTATGTATAGACGTGAGGGGGCACACTCTACACGACCCACAGGGGTAAAGTCCCTTAACTGGTGGTAACTGCCACAATGTTGTTTGTCTGGTTGTTCCCGATTTCTTGGGTCTGGTCTGGATTAACATATCTTTTATGTTCCTTGACCTCTTGAATGCAAAGCGGGGTAATTCCAAGGTGAGAACGCCCGTGTTAAGGATCTGTCAATGGCGTTTGCTAATCTTCTTGACTTCATTACAGGCAGGCGTGCATGTCGTCACACATGTCATAGGGTTGTTCCCTTGGGGTTCCGGGATCCTACGTTTAAGTAGTGCCCCCCTGTGGTTGTTGAGCGCTCTTTTCTGGGACATAGTGACTTCCCTGTTAGGATAGCCCCTGGCGATTAGGTTTCTGGACGGAATGGCAGACTGGGTCTTATAGTCAGAGAGGCTGCTACAATTGCGCCTGGTCCTCAGGAACTGCCCAATGGGTAGATTGGCCCGCAGTGCTTTGGGATGGTGACTCGTATAGTGGAGAAGACTATTGCGGTCAGTGGGTTTCCTGAACATGGTTGTGCTCAACTGACCCTCTGTTAGTCTGATAGTTAGATCCAGGAAAGAAATCTGTGCAGCGGAAGCTGTCATGGTAAAGTTAAGGTAGGGATTGAGGGAATTGATCCATTCAAAGAAGTTGTTGTATGAGTCGGCAGTGCCTTCCCAGAAGATCAAGATGTCGTCAATGAACCTCTTCCACAATTTGATGTTAACGTGGTAGGGGTTCGTATGTTGGTGTATATGTTTTCCTTCAAAGTCGGCCATGTACAGGCATGCCACCGATGGAGCAAATGTGCTCCCCATTGAGGTGCCCTGGGTTTGGTGGTAATATTGCCCCTTGAATTCGAAGTAATTCTCCGTGAGTGCGTGAGTGGCGCATTCCATTATGAATGCTGGTGGTGTGTCCGAGTTCCAAGCCTCAGCGTTAAGGCACTCTTCAATCACCCCTAGTGTAGCCCTCTGTGGGATGTTGGTATAGAGGGCCTCCACGTCTAGGGTAATTGGATAGTTGATCTGAGTGCTTTCCTGAAAGTCGTCTAGTAGTCGTAGAACATCAGTGGTGTCCTGAATATAAGAGGGAAAATTGCCTAACCAGGGGCTGAAGGTAATGATCACAGAATTGTGAGAGTGGTTCCAATATGGAATCAATCCCCGAGACAATGGGGCGGCCAGGTACAGGTCTTGTACCCTTGTGGATCTTGGGCAGGATATAGAAGTAAGGGACCCTTGGTTCTTTCTTAGTCAGGAATTCCGCCTCCTTCTTGCTGATCCATTCCTGGCATTCAGCGGACTCCACTATGCCTGATATTGTGCGCTTCAGGTGTGCAGTTGGGTCGGCGGAGATCGGTGTGTAGTACCGTCTATCCCCCAGTTGTCTAAGACATTCGGTATCATAATCAGTTGTATTCATCAGGACGGAGGCCCCGCCTTTGTCTGCCTGTTTGATAGTTATTGATGGGTCAATGACAAGGGAGTCCAGTATCTGCAACTCTGCCTTAGAGATATTCTGGTGATGTTTATGGTTGTCCATTGCCTTGATTTCCTTCAGTACTGCTTGTTCATAAGTGAGGATTTCATTAGGGACCATCCCACTGTTGGGAGTGAAGGTAGAGGGATTATGAAGGCCTGAATCCTCAGTAGCTTCATATGGTCTCCCATCGAAGAAAGCCCTAAGTCTGATCTTGCGAAAGAACTTCTAACTTCTGTACTTCGCATATCTGTTGAAAATGGTCAATCTTAGGGGTCGGGACAAACCTGAGTCCCTTTTGTAAGACCTTTTCCTCATCAGAAGAGAGTTGGCGTGCAGAAAGGTTGACCACCAGGCTCACTTCCGGGTTGTTTTGCTCCTGGTATCCATCCCTTGGGGCTGATTGTCTTCCCACTGTACCCTCTTGTCTGGTGGGTTTCCGCGCTTGCGCCCGCGCCCTCTGCCCCAACCTCTGCCTAAAAAAGGTTGGGCACCACCCTGTGGGGCAAATTCAGGCAGGTACTGTGCACCATATGGTGGTAGGGTCGGTGGAAATTGGGGGTATTGCCAATACGCTGGAGGGCCATGGTAGGGGGGGTGTGGGTAGAACTGTTGTCCACGTCTACCGCCACGTTTGCCCCATCGTTGATGTGGCTGCCAGTCATCTCCGCTGGAGTTACTGTCACTATTGGAACCTCTTCTTGAGGAGGCTGCGCTAGAGTCAGAGAGGTAGCCCGTCCCGGGTGGGACATAGTCCTCTTTCAGATAGGGATAGACTTTTTCTTTTGAGAAGCGTTGAATATCTTTCTGTAGCTTATTGACCTTCTGTGTCATCAGGTAGTCCTTATGCTCAGCTAGGTCTTTATTGAGTTCTTCAAGTTTAGTTTTAAAACCTGGGTTAGGAACCACATTCTTCAATGCACTTTCAGCGATCTGAATGCGGCTGAGCAATGCATCTGCCAGGCGTTTGGCCGTGTTGACAATCAGGATGAGGAGGTCATGAGTGCATTTCCAAGAAATCTGGGACCACTCAATTTTAAATTGGCCATCCTCCCAAAAGATCCTAGGAAAGTTTTTGACAATGAGGCCATTGGGGGCAATCTTGGCTTTGAAGTATTCAGCCATAAGTGCCCCATGCAGGGTAACCCTAACCCATTCTCTTTTGAGGTCTGAGAGGGTCTGCCAATCTTCGGAATTGCTTCCCGTGGCTGCGTCAATCTCTACTCCAAGGATTGACGGTATTCTAAGAATAGCTGCTGCATCGTCTTCACCGAAACTCAATCCTGGGCCATCCATATTGTAGTGGTCAGGCGAAGTCGAGATGACGCGAAATAAAATGGGGGGGGAAGGGGTAGGACAGCACCCAATTATGAATGGTCCAAATACTTCCTAACAAATATAGAAGGAGGTATTATGTGGGGGATAGAACAGGTCTTACCCACCTAGAATGAGCTCCCGCGGTGGTTAGCCGTGCTCAATAGGGTATACAACAAAAGGGAGGAGTAGATCTAGTGCGATCTTCAAGGACAAGAGTACCACTCGGGGCGAGTGGAAGGTCCCGCCACAGTAAGTGTCCTAGGAAATCTAACGTTACAAAAGAGAACAGGGCTGTTCCTGGGAAGGAGAGTGTGTGATAAGAGGGTCAGGCCAGGGAGCGTGAATTGGAGGTGAAAGATAGAACAACACCTACCAAAGGGGTATCCATTTTGTTGGATATAGAGGCCTCACACACTTGCAGGTGTCATGCTTCATCATAGGCAATGCTCCTCGTTGGGTAGGTGGTGCAATCCCCAACGGGCGATCAGTGTCTGTGGGACCCCTAAGCGGGTTGCGGGCTAAGTGGGATAGACTCGGGGCAGAGAGCTTACGGACACGGAGTGGAACAAAGTCTTGCATTATCCTAAGAAAATTTTCCGCAACACACGCCTAAAATATATACAATTCAATTACACACACATGGCTTAGATGACACCGCACCGCCTCAACGTGACGTATGGGGGAGAAGTTCATCCGCGCCTTAGATGCATGCATCCAGATGTGGACTTTGGCCATATGACATGGGACTGCCATAGTTTGCATCCATTCTGGGAGGCTGTGCTTGGTAAACTCAAGGAAGTGCTGGATATTCCCAGACCCCCAAAATGTAAGGTTGGGAATAGGCTCATAGACCTTGCACTGGGCCTGGCTAAACATAGGATAGCGATGGAGTGGAAGTCCCCGAGGAGGCCGTAGTTCGAGAGCTGGAACAGAAATGTTATTCTGTGGGCTGGGGCAGAATATAGAGCGGTTTGTTGGGAAGAATCTAAAGGCATGAAGAAGCACCCAATAGCTGGACAATGGAGGGAGGTGATGGTAGCTTGGAAAACGCCGGAAGATGTTACATCTGATGCGACAGGCTCAGACCCTGGCTTGGAGTCCCGCCCTGGAAGTATGCAGCGCGAAGACACTAGTGGACCTCAGGAAAATCCTGAGCACTAACTCGACTAGTAGCTTTGTGTGAACCTACTGGGCAGGGACCGGCTCTTCAGGCTTGGTAGCTCTGAAAATTGTTAAGAGCCCAACCCCCATGCTCCTTCACTTTGACAAGAGGCTTACTTGTGCTTCCCCCCTATACGTACTGTATTGGATGTGATCTATTGCCCTCCTCTGCACACGGTTTATTTACTTCTTTGTTTTTCTTCTTATTTTTGGTATTCCTTTTGTTATAAGGATGTGTATTTCTTTGATATTAGAAGTAGCATTTAGATATGTATGACTGTTATGCTTGTATCTCAGATCATTGATGGACATCCCCATGTTTAAGCTATTGTGATCAAACTTTAGTGGAACATGAACTAGGAATTGCAGTCATTGCTTGAAGTTGGTGGCAACATGATGATACCTTAACTTGACGTGCTCTACTGTATATTTAGTCTGTACAAGGAGTAGCTGGGACCAGATTTGGATTTTGCTTTTGAATATTGAGTCCTGCACCTCTGAGTTGTGATATTGCTACGATCTGTCATTTATTCCTATACAAGATATAATGTATTTTATGATATGCATATTGATTATTACAAAATGCCAATAAAAATATATTTTTTTAAAAGGCTCGCTCCTCTGTTTGTGGTATTTTGTACTGAGGAATACGAGGCAAAATGCGATTGTCTTTAATTTTGATGGAAACTGGGGGTATCTGCAATAGTCCTACGTTCATGTCACCTGTTGCCCACAATGTGGGCGGCATGTCCTTAAATTCAATAGGGAGGGGCACATCTTTGGATAGACACTGCTTAGTGCTGACCACATTCGGGCCCATTGTCATGTAAACACCTTCCGGGAACAATAAATGGTAGCATGCAACTGCTTTATTAAATCTAAGCCCATCAGATTTTCTCCGCAATTCGATGAATCCACAGTAAAAGGAACTAAATTCAGTGTAAGAGGTTTGGAAATGGGTCTCACAACCGATACACCAGAAAATCCTACCAAAACATTACGATGGCCAGACAGAGCTGCCCCGGGGATTAGTGAACGAGAAATAGAGCTATGCATTGCACCTGTATCCACCAAAATTATTTTGCGGAGCCATGCAAATCTGCGGTAACGTAAAGACCGCACTGAGCTACAGGTATCTGAAATGGTCCCTCACCCTGTCCCTGGCTGTCCAGGCTCTGAGACATTCCTGTCACCTTGTGTATATCATAGACATCATGATAATACTGCCCACCCCTATTGTCATCAAAGTAGCTACTATCCGGACAATCATGTGAGGCTGTGATATGCTGTGCTCCGTCATGTCCACTAGCTCCACGACCCCGTCCACGAGAACCTCATCCTCGAGGGGCCGCAACTTTCTGCAACAACACTGGACACTGGATACGCCAATGACCTTCCTCTTTACAATACGCACACTGATTCAGCCCTACAGGCATAGTATTCCGGCTAGTACGAGAAAGCTATCAGTCCAAACCACCACGTCATCCACCATTCCCCCTAGAAGCCTGCTGCAACAACACCTTCGTCTTCAAGTCTTTATGCTTTTTCTCCATCTTCTCCTCGTCCTCATTTTCCCAATGCTCATAATACTGTGCAATGTTCAAAATAACAGAAGGGGAAGAAGTAGAGCAAGTATTTTCAGAAGCCTGCAACCTAGCCTTGATCTCCGGAAGTAAATTCAACACAAACCTATTAACAAACAATTGGACACCTCCATCAACAGACAAATCCTGCCCACTGTAGTCCAGAAATGCACCTTCAAACTGAGTGAAAAAATCTGACACACTTTTGTCTTTCTTCTGACGACAAGCGGAGAGCATGTCCCAATCTACCTCTCTTTCTAATAATACGGCCTGGAAAGCAAGTATCTCTGCTCTAGGCTTCTCACCTGGCTTCCTCTCCTGATCCCATGCCTTCATTTGATCCCAAGCACCCCCCAATTCTGCAACATGATCTTGCATGTGCACTTGTCTCCAAATGTCAACTGGAACCAACAAGCCAAAGAACATTTCAATATACACAATAGTCATAACCGGTGAGGATGCAGCCTCAGTCAATTCTTTCTAATATGCTGTCGGGTTTTTCCTAGGGTCAGGCAACTGAGTCTTAAGGGATAAAACTTCACTCCTTTTCCATGGAGTGTAAACCCGCTGTTCTTGGAACCGGGCCACTACCCGTGGTCTAGTAACAATGTTATGCTGATCCCGTAGCTCTGGTATTTCAAGGTGATATATGGGGGGAATGTCCCTCATCGGAAACTGGGATACTGTCTTCGGGCTCTTCTCTAGCAGCCTACTCTGATAAGTGGCCAACATCGCAACATTACCATAAACTTTGCCAGCAGTGGCACATACATGATCTCTAATGTCATAAATAATCTGGGGTGCTACATCATTGAAACACTGTTCCCACAGTCCAATCAAAGAAGCTGACATGTGCTTAAGGGCATGCTGCTGCACAAAAAGCTCATAATCTTTCATCACACTCTACGCATCTTCCACACTGTAAATGGGGTTAGGAGCCCACTGGGCAGCCTGATTGGCTACTATCCGTTTCGCTTCATCTCCCACATCAGATCGTATCAATATCCGCCCCAGTCGTTTCCTAGCAGTTGCCCAGTCTCTGTCCCCTGGTACACATACCGGTATTCCACTACTCAATAACGTCGGGGGATGGAAGAACAGGGTGGGAGCGGCAACACGAGTAACAGGCACCAACATCGCGGACAGCTGCGACGTAGGTGTAAGGGCTGGCAAGAGAGATGCCGAAACAATAGGTGTAGCAGGGAGACTGGCAGTCATCGCAGCCGCAGAAGGCGAAGTAAAAGAAAGGACAGGAGGCTCTGTGGCCAAAACAGCTTAAGCACTAGCAGAAGGAACAAAAGCAGCAGAGACAGGAGGAATGGATGACTGAGGCTGTGGCAGGGCAAGGTATATTCTCTGCAGGCGTATGGAGGTGGAGGTCGAGTATCTAACAATTCCTCCACAAAGGTGTCATTTTCTTCTCGGGCAACATAGGACTTTTCACATTGTAATTGAAATTTCCTATCAGTACACACTATTCCTTTTTAGGTCGAGCTGGTAACAGCTGGAGACCTAATGTTGCCTGTCACGAGGGAAGGAGGACAAGAGGGTGTTACCCGCTTTTCCCCTGGATTTGTGTGCGCGAACGCGCACGTTCCGTCCTGCGCCGCGCCGTGCACTTCCCTCCCATACTCCCAGCAAGTCAGCTGCACACAGACACACACACACACGCGCGCGCACACGCACTTACACAGACACGCAGGCACCCAGACAGGCAACCCCCCCCACCCCCACAGTCACACACACACACACACGCATACACAGAGACTCCAAGACACATACACACACACACACGCTCACACACACACACAGCCCGCCGCCGCGCGCGCGCACACACATGTCCCCCGCCCTCGCAGCCCAACCTAACAAGACAAAGCCCCACTCACCGGCTTCCTTAGCAGCGGCTCTCACCGGCAGCAGGACTCTTCCTCCCTTCTTCGGCACCGGGGCGCAGGGTAGGCTCCTGCCTGCTCCGGTGCTCTAAACAATCGCGGCTCTTCCGTGGGAGGCGGGGTAGGCTCCCGCCCTCCTACTTCCTGTTTCCGGTTGTCCCGGCCGGCCTGCCTGACTTCCTGGTCGCAGGCCGGCGGCGCGAGCTTTCGACGGACTGCAGCTCTCGCGTTAGAACCGATTGCGCTTTGGCCCCGATTGCGAATTGCTTGTTTTTTAATGTGACCAGGCTATCGAGCTGTACGTCACATGGGAAACTTCCCTGAATGCTGCGCACGATGCACGTGATAGGAATTGCATTTGGCTGCATTTATGATTTTTTACAAATGTAGCCCGGCAACATCTAATGCAATGTTTGGATATTGACAGGAGTTTGCGCGAGTCGTGAACGGGATGATTTTCTCTATGCCTTCTGATTCAGTGAGTCTCATGGCGGCAATTGATTCATATGTATAATTTCTTCATTTTTCTTACACGTTTTATATGGAATGATGAACATTTTTGTTTCGAGTGTTTGTTTGTTTTATTTTCGGATTTATTCTTAAAACGAATGGACACGAGAAGAACGATGTTTTCTATGTCTATACCTTGTTTTCCTTAATTGGTCAAGTTGCTAACAGAATATTCCACTGTCTTATGTTCCCGTCAAATGTACACTGTGCTAACATGCCTTGCTCGATTGTTTACAATGTATGCACGTATTGATTTTCCGTGCAGCATTTTCTGTGACAAGCTTCCAACACCACGCGCCCCAGGACCCCTTAAAGCGGAAAAAAACTTTAAAGGGAAGACAAAGCCCAAAAGAGACAGAGAAGCAAACACACGATGCAGGTATTGCATGTAATATGGCTGTGACTGTGGAACGCCGGTTATAGGCATTTGACTACAGCCTCATGACGACCACAAGTTTGACGGGGTTGATCACATTTTCATCCTTCCTAGGTCGGCACAATGAGCATCATTCATGTGGATAATACATGCTGCTTTTATTTTAAGCATCAACTGACTAGTTCGCCTTTGATAATGAATGATACACTCAAGGTATCTCAGGCGACAGGATGTGGCCTAAAGGCTGGAGCTGCCGATGGTGGAGCACAGGATGGAGTCTCGCCGTCGGCTCATCATCCTGGGATTCTGGCCAAATCACTTAATCTTGCGTCCTTGTGTAATGTAGCTGGTTCTCACGTTAAGTGCTCCAATACCTTCAGGTCGAGTTCGCGCTATATAAAAACTGCAACAAAAAAAGGTAGGAAAAGCAAGGTAGTCATTTCAAAGAAAACTAATGACCCAAATTAGTTCAAGGCAGGAGATGTGTGTACCGAAGGGTCGGAACTGTTAACTTTGGAACTTAAGAACCAGGTTCGAGTTCCGGAATCTGCTCAACATCCTGTGATTCTCGGCAAATCACGGCATCTGCCAGTGCCTTTAAAAACAACACACATCTGACCTTGTGTAATGTAACCTGTTGGTCATAGAAAGCACTCGTAATGCATTTTGGCTAAATGTGTGCTGTAGTGTATACAAACTGCACAAAAAACTAAAAAAATGTCTGCCTATCCTGCCACGTCACTACCTCCCGTCCCCAAAATATCACGAACTAACCAAAACTGTCTTGGTTAGTTCGTGATTTTGGCAAGACATGATTGGAAGGCTGGCCCTCGTCCGGTGCCACGTAGATATGCCACTCAAGGCCCTTTTAACCTCTAACCTGTGCCATCCCAAAGCTTCTCCACTGCTTCCTCCACAGGGTGGGGTGTAAGCTGTGTGGCCAGGCCCAAGAAGGAGGTGAGCTGTGTCTCATCTGCCTGTCTATGCAGCCTCCCTTTTATGGGGCTGTAAACGAGTTTATTGTGGGCAGAGTCTCCCGGCTCCCCGCTGCCACTTCGGTGTCTCTTTGATAGCCCTACTTCAATGGGATGGAAAAGCAGACATTGTAAAGGGGGAGGGGGAAACTGGGCGATAGCTGCAGGATACAAGAACTAAAAAACACCCATCAATTAAAGGAAATACAACTTTAGCACCCCAACTCGCAGCGCAAAAAGCAAGGGAAGTTTCAGGCAAGGTTACCTAATAAGCCATGGTCTGGAAAATATTTAGTTTTACAGGAATAGGACTTTGATGCGCAGGGTCTGTGTGTGTGGGGAGGGGGGTGGTATGTTATGAAGACATAGGCGAAATATCAACAATGCCAAACAGTAGCTTCCACATAAAAGATGAACACCCCTGTGATTCTGGCAAAATCAATTAACCTCCACGTGCCTACAAAATATGAATATATCCCTATGTAATGTAATTGGTGCTCCAATGCCTTCGGGTTGAGTTCGCCCTTTATAAAACCGCAAACAAGAAAACAAGCATTTGCAATGCAATAGGTCTTGCAGTTGTGAGAGTTTGAGCTATTGGCATTGTAAATGACAATGCCTTTTATTTATGTGTTGGTTTTTAAAACATAAATAAAAGGCAATGTCATTTACAATGCCAATAGCTCAAACTTTAATAATGCGAGACCTATTGCATTGCAAATGCTTGTTCTATTTTCGCCCTATCATGCACTACAGCTTTCTGCGTCAATGTCTGCATTCTCCCCTTCCGGGCCTCTTTCTCTGATTTCATTCGTCTCTGTTTAGCCTCCTTTTGCCGTGTTCTCCTACTAATTTTTTGCAAACAATTTCTCCTGTAGAAAATGAATTTTCTGTTCATCAAAAGTGCCCGTCAACGGACACTGCAACTCGGCATTGTCCCTCATATATCTGTGCCATTGCGTGCTAAACATAATAGGGCCAAGGCCATGTTTTACGTACATATTGAAATTTGGGGTGCCTTCTGGAGGCGCTGGCTGACTTTCTTCCAATCGAGCATCGGCAGAACAGCAATGACAGCTCAAACAAAATATTTTACTAACACAAGGTGTTTTCAAAAGAAAACAAGTTTACTACTTATGCCTAGCAGAGATTTGCAAATATCTTTACCAAAGTCAAACCTCAGACCTCATCAAATACAAATCAAAGTGGTACCATGTTCATAAAGAACTCAGATAAATGTAAGCGCTTGTCCAAAGACAGTCCACAGACCTTGTCAAATACAAATCAAAATGGCTCCATATCCACAAAGAACCAAAGCAAACTCACCTGATGCACAGAGGTCAAACGAGTTTATTCTCCACTGCTAACTCTTCGGACCAAACGGTCACATCCAAGGGTTTTGCCATTCAGGACCCCAGTTGGGATGATCGCTGGACGAGGCACCACCCGGTCAGACAGACGGGGCAGCTGCGAGTGCAAGACTCTCTCGGGCAGGGATCCCCGGTCTGCCCGTCCGACCTGTCATGACCCGACTTCCTCACCCATCCGCGGGCAATCATGGGTCACCCAATGGGGTCCCTGTTCGGGCGGCAAATTAAGGAAGTCACCCGATTAGGGTCGCTCGGGTCACTCACGACCAACTCTCAGCCTTCCATACAAATGAAGAGTCGGTCAGATAGTAGAGAATACAAACCAAAGGTGTTTATTAATGGTACACTCGAGTGGAGTATGGTCTGACCAGCCTCCTTGGATTGCTGCAGAGGGAATGATTTCAGCAAGCTTAACAACACATGAAATACAGTTCAGAACCGATAATGACACGCCCTCACTGGAAATTTCCAGTTGGTAGCTGGTGAACAAAGGAGGTACGGAAGGATGAGTCTAGGTCCTGAGATTGGGTACATGCTATCTCAACGCCAAGGTCACTCGGCCTATGCCCGCCGCTCTCAGGGTGGGAGCAGGCCTATCTACAGGGAAAGGTATGCACTAACAAAGACAGTGTATTCATAAGCACAGCAAAGCTCAGCCTTGGAGAAACAAAAAAAAGTATTGCAGCTTCTTTCAGCTGAAGCAGACAGAAAGTGAGACATAAGTTAGTTTAGATCATGGCTAAAAATGGCGGCTGAATACAAAATGGTGCAGTGAATGCTAACTTAAGTCGTACAAAGCATAGAGAATTTGGCTAAAAACATTTATATTCCCACAAAGCAGTCATGCCAAAGGACACCTTGGCGTATATTCCTACCAGTGCTGTCTGGCAGCATATATATGGTAGTACAAACAGCTTATTTATTATTTATCCTGTGCAATCTTAGTTGCCACATAACTGGTGTTCACAGAGGGAACTGTCTGTGATAAATTGCATTTCCAAGATTGCTCAAGGTCTTAAGCATGATGTACACAGACCACCGGCCAGTGCTTAATTTGAGCAGGTGTTTCCCGGTGCTCAGCACTAGCACTTAATCGTCAACACCGGTGCTTTTAGCATGAACTCGACCCAAAGGTATTGGAGTGCTTTTCATGAGCACCACTTAAGGACACGTTCAGTTTTTGTAGGCACAGGGAGTTTATGTCATCTGCCTAGAATCACAGGATATTGAAACTACTTCCCCAGCTCTAAAGTCAGCAGCCCCGGCCCTTACACCACATCCTCTCCTCACTTGTAGGGTTTTGTGGTTAGTAGTTAGTTCTGTTAAAGGTCTTGCCAATAGGACCAATGGTTGGTGTAAGCTGCCTCCTGACGAAAGCCCCGGCACTTACCTTTTCACAAATTTACCACTGCCACAGGCCATATCAATGTATAGCTCCCTTGAAAGTTTTCTATTTTACACTAGGATCACATCGCATTAGTATCAAAGTAGAGTTCACCTGATTTCTCAACAAATGCACATTAAGCTGTATCTTTGAGTTATGCTGATTGCAGGTGCCACAGTAGACATTTGGTTTTCTCTGGCCCACTGACAGGAGGCTCACATTTTGTCTACTACATATCCAAGGAAAATTACTGTAATTCATTGGCTCCTTATAGGAAATATAAGTGGTATACATTTCTGGATACTAACTTCGTTGATTCATCTATTTTATGAATCGGATGTTTGTGCTTTCAATTTAAGTTTCAATTTAGTTATAAATTGATTTTAACAGTTCAGTTTTTACACAAGAATGCAAAAGAATGAAACAATAAATGTCATAATTACCATAATTAAAGACACATCTAAATAAACATTAATCATGCACATGTCCATTAATTAAGGTATCATTGGATGACCGTACCTACACCACATCTAATAACTGCTTCAAAACGTAGTTGTGTTCACATAGTGTCTGGTTTCACCATTAACAAAGGTTTTTTCTTCTGGTTAGCAAAATCATTCGACTTGAAGAGAGTATTTCGTTGGACTTAAACTTGTGGTCTTTTTATCCTCCTTTAAAATCATCTACTGTGTATTTCATATTTTATTGCCTAAACCACTATGAATATTAAAGACAAAAGGAAATGCTGTGCAGAGAATGATATACAATGAATGGAATTCTATTTCTCATTTCACTTCAAAATTAGTCTAATGTCAAACATAAAAAAACTAAGATAAACTTTAATACCCTTAAGATTAGCAATCCTTTCAATATTCCTGCCAATTGAAATCTTTATATGATTATTCTAAAACGTAATATACTCTTTGTATAATGTTTCTTTGTAATAATGTGTGTTAATAACCTGCCTGTCCCAGTGATGGTTTTACCACTTAAAAAACCTGTACCATGTTGGATATAGAGGCCTCACACACTTGCAGGTGTCATGCTTCATCATAGGCAATGCTCCTCGTTGGGTAGGTGGTGCAATCCCCAACGGGCGATCAGTGTCTGTGGGACCCCTAAGCGGGTTGCGGGCTAAGTGGGATAGACTCGGGGCAGAGAGCTTACAGACACGGAGTGGAACAAAGTCTTGCATTATCCTAAGAAAATTTTCCACAACACACGCCTAAAATATATACAATTCAATTACACACACATGGCTTAGATGACACCGCACCGCCTCAACGTGACGTATGGGGGAGAAGTTCATACGCGCCTTAGATGCATGCATCCAGATGTGGACTTTGGCCATATGACATGGGACTGCCATAGTTTGCATCCATTCTGGGAGGCTGTGCTTGGTAAACTCAAGGAAGTGCTGGGTATTCCCAGACCCCCAAAATGTAAGGTTGGGAATAGGCTCATAGACCTTGCACTGGGCCTGGCTAAACATAGGATAGCGATGGAGTGGAAGTCCCCGAGGAGGCCGTAGTTCGAGAGCTGGAACAGAAATGTTATTCTGTGGGCTGGGGCAGAATATAGAGCGGTTTGTTGGGAAGAGTCTAAAGGCATGAAGAAGCACCCAATAGCTGGACAGTGGAGTGAGGTGATGGTAGCTTGGAAAACGCCGGAAGATGTTACATCTGATGCGACAGGCTCAGACCCTGGCTTGGAGTCCCACCCTGGAAGCATGCAGCGCGAAGACACTAGTGGACCTCAGGAAAATCCTGAGCACTAACTCGACTAGTAGCTTTGTGTGAACCTACTGGGCAGGGACCGGCTCTTCAGGCTTGGTAGCTCTGAAAATTGTTAAGAGCCCAACCCCCATGCTCCTTCACTTTGACAAGAGGCTTACTTGTGCTTCCCCCCTATACGTACTGTATTGGATGTGATCTATTGCCCTCCTCTGCACACGGTTTATTTACTTCTTTGTTTTTCTTCTTATTTTTGGTATTCCTTTTGTTATAAGGATGTGTATTTCTTTGATATTAGAAGTAGCATTTAGATATGTATGACTGTTATGCTTGTATCTCAGATCATTGATGGACATCCCCATGTTTAAGCTATTGTGATCAAACTTTAGTGGAACATGAACTAGGAATTGCAGTCATTGCTTGAAGTTGGTGGCAACATGATGATACCTTAACTTGACGTGCTCTACTGTATATTTAGTCTGTACAAGGAGTAGCTGGGACCAGATTTGGATTTTGCTTTTGAATATTGAGTCCTGCACCTCTGAGTTGTGATATTGCTACGATCTGTCATTTATTCCTATACAAGATATAATGTATTTTATGATATGCATATTGATTATTACAAAATGCCAATAAAAATAATTTTTTTTAAAAGGCTCGCTCCTCTGTTTGTGGTATTTTGTACTGAGGAATACGAGGCAAAATGCGATTGTCTTTAATTTTGATGGAAACTGGGGGTATATGCAATAGTCCTACGTTCATGTCACCTGTTGCCCACAATGTGGGCGGCATGTCCTTAAATTCAATAGGGAGGGGCACATCTTTGGATAGACACTGCTTAGTGCTGACCACATTCGGGCCCATTGTCATGTAAACACCTTCTGGGAACAATGGTAGCATGCAACTGCTTTATTAAATCTAAGCCCATCAGATTTTCTCCGCAATTCGATGAATCCACAGTAAAAGGAACTAAATTCAGTGTAAGAGGTTTGGAAATGGGTCACACAACCGATACACCAGAAAATCCTACCAAAACATTACGATGGCCAGACAGAGCTGCCCCGGGGATTAGTGAACGAGAAATAGAGCTATGCATTGCACCTGTATCCACCAAAATTATTTTGCGGAGCCATGCAAATCTGCGATAACGTAAAGACCGCACTGAGCTACAGGTATCTGAAATGGTCCCTCACCCTGTCCCTGGCTGTCCAGGCTCTGAGACATTCCTGTCACCTTGTGTATATCATAGACATCATGATAATACTGCCCACCCCTATTGTCATCAAAGTAGCTACTATCCGGACAATCCTGTGAGGCTGTGATATGCTGTGCTCTGTCATGTCCACTAGCTCCACGACCCCATCCACGAGAACCTCATCTTCGAGGGGCCGCAACTTTCTGCAACAACACTGGACACTGGATACGCCAATGACCTTCCTCTTTACAATACACACACTGATTCAGCCCTACAGGCATAGTATTCCGGCTAGTACGAGAAAGCTGTCAGTCCAAACCACCACGTCATCCATCATTCCCCCTAGAAGCCTGCTGCAACAACACCTTCGTCTTCAAGTCTTTATGCTTTTTCTCCATCTTCTCCTCGTCCTCATTTTCCCAATGCTCATAATACTGTGCAATGTTCAAAATAACAGAAGGGGAAGAAGTAGAGCAAGTATTTTCAGAAGCCTGTAACCTAGCCTTGATCTCCGGAAGTAAATTCAACACAAACCTATTAACAAACAATTGGACACCTCCATCAACAGACAAATCCTGCCCACTGTAGTCCAGAAATGCACCTTCAAACTGAGTGAAAAAATCTGACACACTCTTGTCTTTCTTCTGACGACAAGCGAAGAGCATGTCCCAATCTACCTCTCTTTCTAATAATACGGCCTGGAAAGCAAGTATCTCTGCTCTAGGCTTCTCACCTGGCTTCCTCTCCTGATCCCATGCCTTCATTTTATCCCAAGCACCCCCCAATTCTGCAACATGATCTTGCATGTGCACTTGTCTCCAAATGTCAACTGGAACCAACAAGCCAAAGAACATTTCAATATCCACAATAGTAATAACCGGTGAGGATGCAGCCTCAGTCAATTCTTTCTAATATGCTGTCGGGTTTTTCCTAGGGTCAGGCAACTGAGTCTTAAGGGATAAAACTTCACTCCTTTTCCATGGAGTGTAAACCCGCTGTTCTTGGAACCGGGCCACTACCCGTGGTCTAGTAACAATATTATGCTGATCCCGTAGCTCTGGTATTTCAAGGTGATATATGGGGGGAATGTCCCTCATCGGAAACTGGGATACTGTCTTCGGGCTCTTCTCTAGCAGCCTACTCTGATAAGTGGCCAACATCGCAACATTACCAAAAACTTTACCAGCAGTGGCACATACATGATCTCTAATGTCATAAATAATCTGGGGTGCTACATCATTGAAACACTGTTCCCACAGTCCAATCAAAGAAGCTGACATGTGCTTAAGGGCATGCTGCTGCACAAAAAGTTCATAATCTTTCATCACACTCTACGCATCTTCCACACTGTAAATGGGGTTAGGAGCCCACTGGGCGTCCTAATTGGCTACTATCCGTTTCGCTTCATCCCCCACATCAGATCGTATCAATATCCGCCCCAGTCGTTTCTTAGCAGTTGCCCAGTCTCTGTCCCCTGGTACACATACCGGTATTCCACTACTCAATAACGTCGGGGGATGGAAGAACAGGGTGGGAGCGGCAACACGAGTAACAGGCACCAACATCGCGGACAGCTGCGACGTAGGTGTAAGGGCTGGCAAGAGAGATGCCGAAACAATAGGTGCAGCAGGGAGACTGGCAGTCATCGCAGCCGCAGAAGGCAAAGTAAAAGAAAGGACAGGAGGCTCTGTGGCCGAAACAGCTTAAGCACTAGCAGAAGGAACAAAAGCAGCAGAGACAGGAGGAATGGATGACTGAGGCTGTGGCAGGGCAAGGTATATTCTCTGCAGGCGTATGGAGGTGGAGGTCGAGTATCTAACAATTCCTCCACAAAGGTGTCATTTTCTTCTCGGGCAACATAGGACTTTTCACATTGTAATCGAAATATCCTATCAGTACACACTATTCCTTTTTCTATTTTCGCCCTATCATGCACTACAGCTTTCTGCGTCAATGTCTGCATTCTCCCCTTCCGGGCCTCTTTCTCTGATTTCATTCGTCTCTGTTTAGCCTCCTTTTGCCGTGTTCTCCTACTCATTTTTTGCAAAAAAATTCTCCTGTAGAAAATGAATTTTCTGTTCATCAAAAGTGCCCGTCAACGGACACTGCAACTCGGCATTGTCCCTCATATATCTGTGCCATTGCGTGCTAAACATAATAGGGCCAAGGCCATGTTTTACGTACATATTGAAATTTGGGGTGCCTTCTGGAGGCGCTGGCTGACTTTCTTCCAATCGAGCATCGGCAGAACAGCAATGACAGCTCAAACAAAATATTTTACTAACACAAGGTGTTTTCAAAAGAAAACAAGTTTACTACTTATGCCTAGCAGAGATTTGCAAATATCTTTACCAAAGTCAAACCTCAGACCTCATCAAATACAAATCAAAGTGGTACCATGTTCATAAAGAACTCAGATAAATGTAAGCGCTTGTCCAAAGACAGTCCACAGACCTTGTCAAATACAAATCAAAATGGCTCCATATCCACAAAGAACCAAAGCAAACTCACCTGATGCACACAGGTCAAACGAGTTTATTCTCCACTGCTAACTCTTCGGACCAAACGGTCACATCCAAGGGTTTTGCCATTCAGGACCCCAGTTGGGATGATCGCTGGACGAGGCACCACCCGGTCAGACAGACGGGGCAGCTGCGAGTGCAAGACTCTCTTGGGCAGGGATCCCCGGTCTGCCCGTCCGACCTGTCATGACCCAACTTCCTCACCCTTCCGCGGGCAATCATGGGTCACCCAATGGGGTCCCTGTTCGGGCGGCAAATTAAGGAAGTCACCCGATTAGGGTCGCTCGGGTCACTCACGACCAACTCTCAGCCTTCCATACAAATGAAGAGTCGGTCAGATAGTAGAGAATACAAACCAAAGGTGTTTATTAATGGTACACTTGAGTGAAGTATGGTCTGACCAGCCTCCTTGGATTGCTGCAGAGGGAATGATTTCAGCAAGCTTAACAACACATGAAATACAGTTCAGAACCGATAATGACACGCCCTCACTGGAAATTTCCAGTTGGTAGCTGGTGAACAAAGGAGGTACGGAAGGATGAGTCTAGGTCCTGAGATCGGGTACATGCTATCTCAACGCCAAGGTCACTCTGCCTATGCCTGCCGCTCTCAGGGTGGGAGCAGGCCTATCTACAGGGAAAGGTATGCACTAACAAAGACAGTGTATTCATAAGCACAGCAAAGCTCAGCCTTGGAGAAACAAAAAAAAGTATTGCAGCTTCTTTCAGCGGAAGCAGACAGAAAGTGAGACAGAAGTTAGTTTAGATCATGGCTCAAAATGGCGGCTGAATACAAAATGGTGCAGTGAATGCTAACTTAAGTCGTACAAAGCATAGAGAATTTGGCTAAAAACATTTATATTCCCACAAAGCAGTCATGCCAAAGGACACCTTGGCGTATATTCCTACCAGTGCTGTCTGGCAGCATATATATGGTAGTACAAACAGCTTATTTATTATTTATCCTGTGCAATCTTAGTTGCCACATAACTGGTGTTCACAGAGGGAACTGTCTGTGATAAATTGCATTTCCAAGATTGCTCAAGGTCTTAAGCATGATGTACACAGACCACAGGCCAGTGCTTAATTTGAGCAGGTGTTTCCCGGTGCTCACCACTAGCACTTAATCGTCAACACCGGTGCTTTTAGCATGAACTCGACCCAAAGGTATTGGAGTGCTTTTCATGAGCACCACTTAAGGACACGTTCAGTTTTTGTAGGCACAGGGAGTTTATGTCATCTGCCCAGAATCACAGGATATTGAAACTACTTCCCCAGCTCTAAAGTCAGCAGCCCCGGCCCTTACACCACATCCTCTCCTCACTTGTAGGGTTTTGTGGTTATTAGTTAGTTCTGTTAAAGGTCTTGCCAATAGGACCAATGGTTGGTGTAAGCTGCCTCCTGACGAAAGCCCCGGCACTTACCTTTTCACAAATTTACCACTGCCACAGGCCATATCAATGTATAGCTCCCTTGAAAGTTTTCTATTTTACACTAGGATCACATCGCATTAGTATCAAAGTCGAGTTCACCTGATTTCTCAACAATTGCACATTAAGCTGTATCTTTGAGTTATGCTGATTGCAGGTGCCACAGTAGACATTTGGTTTTCTCTGGCCCACTGACAGGAGGCTCACATTTTGTCTACTACATATCCAAGGAAAATTACTGTAATTCATTAGCTCCTTATAGGAAATATAAGTGGTATACATTTCTGGATACTAACTTCGTTGATTCATCTATTTTATGAATCGGATGTTTGTGCTTTCAATTTAAGTTTCAATTTAGTTATAAATTGATTTTAACAGTTCAGTTTTTACACAAATAGGTGTGTGTTTTAAGATATAATGTATCCTTTTACAGTAGGTAACACTTAAATTCTGCAAAAGAATGAAACAATAAATGTCATAATTACCATAATTAAAGACACATCTAAATAAACATTAATCATGCACATGTCCATTAATTAAGGTATCATTGAATGACCGTACCTACACCACATCTAATAACTGCTTCAAAACGTAGTTGTGTTCACATAGTGTCTGGTTTCACCATTAACAAAGGTTTTTTCTTCTGGTTAGCAAAATCATTCGACTTGAAGAGAGTATTTCGTTGGACTTAAACTTGTGGTCTTTTTATCCTCCTTTAAAATCATCTACTGTGTATTTCATATTTTATTGCCTAAACCACTATGAATATTAAAGACAAAAGGAAATGCTGTGCAGAGAATGATATACAATGAATGGAATTCTATTTCTCATTTCACTTCAAAATTAGTCTAATGTCAAACATAAAAAACTAAGATAAACTTTAATACCCTTAAGATTAGCAATCCTTTCAATATTCCTGCCAATTGAAATCTTTATATGATTATTCTAAAACGTAATATACTCTTTGTATAATGTTTCTTTGTAATAATGTGCGTTAATAACCTGCCTGTCCCAGTGATGGTTTTACCACTTAAAAAACCTGTACTTGTAACTAAGTCAAATTATATACTGCCTTTTTGAAATACCATTGCATCTCTCATCATTTGTGGTGATTGCCAGGCCACTTAAAGCCAGCTCCTAAATTTGGTCTGTTAACTGTAAAGCCAAGATTTCAAAGGATTGCTTCAACCACAATGTGACTGGAGAGATGGACATGTAGGCCCTCATTAAAAGAACTATGGTAATACCAATTTGGCCAATCATAGGAGCAACCAGACCAATTGGATTTACAAGATGTGTGGGAAGCTGCACTCCCATTTTTTTCCTCAAGCACACTGTGCCCAGAAAAAATAACCAGCAATCTGTGAGTATATTTGTAACAGCATGGAGATAATGCACCCAGAAATTACTGCACCTGGATTATCAGTTTTCTGGGTGCAGTATTACTGCATCAGGAATCTAGGGATTCCCATAATGAGGTTGAAAGTGGTAAATGCCTGACTCACCTTTTGGTCCTGGGTATTGTGACAAATGCAGATTATTTTTGAATTATGTGGACAAGAATACCTTAAACTGTTCCAAATGGGTGATCTATCAAGGACAGAGCAGCTAGTTCTACATAGACTATGAGGAATACATTTTCACTACTTAACTACACCTTCATAAATGGTGAGTTGTTCTACCGATTCCTTGACTTTTATAGTGTAATATGTGATGAGGGTGCCAATATCAGTCAACTACTCAGTTTAATCCTGATTTCATTCACTTAGTGGAGTTTGTATGCAATGACCAAATGTCTCAAAGACTAACATATTTAGGGTTTTATTGTTACAAGGACATTCAATCAAATAAAAATAAAAACATTCCAGCCAAGAGACAAAAAGAATACATCCTCTTTAAGGACATACTGATATTTGTTGTCACAAACATATGTTGATATATGATATGATGCAAGTTTCTCCGGATTTCTCAGGAATGGTGTCCACTTACTAATAACATACCTATTTGGCAATAGCGTGATAGTGATGTTAGTAATCCATGTAAACACCTCAGGAAACTACATAGTAAAAACGAGTCACTACCAAATACTGACTAACTCATTCACCTGAAAAGGCATAATTGTGGATCCATGCAATTAATTAGTGGAAGCCATTTCAGTATAATATAAAACTAATCTCTTTGGTGATTGTATCAGCATACTTCCTATTCTCACACTTGAAAATATAGGGCCTGATTACGGTCGCATAAGGCCTGACAGCCTGTTGGTGGCGGGCCCTCTGCCATCGTAATGCGAATTTCCCCCGCCATATTATGATGGCGGGGGAAGCGTTGGGGAAGCATGGCGATCGTAAAGACCGACCGCTACGGTTCCGTCAGGCAGTCCTTTTCCGACAGCCTGTTGGAGCAGCAACATTGCCCAGCTTTCCCTTCCCGCAAGTCGTTTTCCGGTGGTCAACCCGCCACGAAAAGGCAGGCGGAAACAAATTTTGGGCCTGGAGCAAGGGCACTGGTGGCACCACATAACCCAGCACCATGTGGATGGCACTGCATGGTGCTTGCCATTAAAAGCAGGGATATAAAATGACCTTTTTTTTGCATTGCGTCTGGGGCCGCTGACCGCATCCCCACCACAATGCAAAGTATAGGTAATGGACCGCCGTTGTGATGGTCACATCGTAATTCGAATAGTGGGGAGGCCGCCTCATAGGCAGCCGGTCCCAAATCCGAAATTATGGCGGACGGACTGAAGTCCGTCCCACATCGTAATGAGCCCCTACGTACTCATTAAAACAGGTGTGACAGCTGAAAGAGTAAAACAGTGACTATCAATCAATAAATGCAAAGTTTCTATGACCAAAGGGCCTGGTTGTCTAAATAACAACAATATGAGGCAAACTCGTATTTGGTGGCCATGGTCTTATTTCCATGTTTCTATACTACCTTGAAAGGCTTTCTGTAACTGCCCTGATGGTGTTAATATTTAAGAGGGAAAATAAGATAATCCAGTGGATTACTTGTTCCTTGACATGCTACATCCACCAGTTAAAAAATTAACCAAGTTCGTCTTTGATGTATTATATACTAGGATAACTTGAAGGGTATATTACCTAATTAATTAATGTTCATGTCAACAATGTTCAATACAATGACACTATCAGTTTACCAGGTGCTTGCAGAGAGTGTTGTCTCATTGGATGGTGTGTTCATCTGCTTATCTGAGGTTTTTGAGTGAATAGCTTGAGATATACCTTCGAAAAACTTTTGGAATTGGGTCTCCCTATCCTCTACATATAGAGGCAGATTTTCAAGAAACTGATGCATCTGTTGAGATGCGTCAGTTTCCCTTCACAAGCCTGTGATACCCTTGCGGTACCATGGATGCACCGTATTTACAATGCGGCGTACCATGACACAAGGACTGACAGATGCGACACATCTGTTGGCCCAAAAGTCACGCATTCCTGGAGTTGTGTCACAAGCATGGCGCAACTCCAGCAATGTACGGCGAGGCCTATTCCCAATGCACTGTGTCACTCCTTATGTCTGCTCCAAGCAGGCGTAGAGTTTTGACGCAGTGATGTCCTAGAAGTGGCGCATTGAAATCTACAACATTTCAGTGCTTCACTTTTATGAGGCTTTCCTGCATGGGAACACCCACCCTGCATACATTAAACCTGACCAGTAGCGGTCGGCAGTAGGAGTTACTGCAGGGCGGTGACGTGGGCAGGGGGAGGGGCAGAGAGGGGGGTAGTAATGTATGGATTACGGAGTTTTACAGGTAAGTAAACATTTAAATAAATAAAACGAATTTCGTTGCGCGCACTGCATCACATTTGGTGATGCAGGGCGCTCAACGAAATACGTTTTATTTATTTAAATGTTTACTTACCGGTAAAACTCCGTAATCTATACATTTCTACCCCCACCCTGCCCCTCCCCCTGCCCACGTCACCGCCCTGCAGTAACTCCTACTGCCGACCGCTACTGTACCTGACGCAGGTATAATGGGACGCAGGGCTTTACAACATGACGCATCTACCTAGATGCCTCACGTTGTAAATTGGCCGCATTTTCTACGCCGCCGCTTCGTCACAAAAGAGACTCAATGGCGTACTAAAGTTTTGCAAGGGGCTTGTACATCTGCCCATAATGTGTGAATAAAAACTTAACATATGGGGAAGAATCTCTACTTGTAACATACCCTCTTGAACTAGCAAGTCTGTATTGTGACCAATGTCAGTGATCTAGATAAGGCTGCACATTTACCCCCCTGTTGGATTTTCAAAAGTGGGTGCTGTTAACTATTTAGACAATTTGCTACTTTGTCAGCTTTGGTTGGGTTAAAAATATCTCTCAGCATTGGCTGGTAATGCTTGCAGAAATTCTTTTAACATAAACGTTACCAATGTTGAATTGGTAAAAATATGTATGTATTTACGCAGAGCACTATGCAGTTTCTTCTTTTTCACATTTGCATATTTTATTTGTATTGAAAACCAATTGAGTTCAGCATACTCATTAACAATTTGAAACGATGTAGCAAACCCAACAAGAAACCCACCTTCGACCCCCACCCACACCTCTCGTCAGGACATAAAAAATTGAGCAGATTGAGCAGGCCTAATCTCCTACTCAAAATAATCAAAGGTAAAACACTGTGGGGCTAGTTTATCAATTTTTCACGTAGCGTAACACAGCAAGTTACCGTGCTGCGCTGATTGAAACGGAAAGGGCAGGAATGAGCAAAATGTAAAATTGTATGGCGCATTCCAGTAGCGTACCAATGGGGGTGGTGGGCAGTCCACCCCAGGCGGCACAAGTTTTGAGGGCGGTGGTCTCCCCCGCTCTTTCCTATGGTAGTCGCCGGGCGGGGAATGCAGGAATAACCAGCACCCCCCCCCACTTTTACCGGTAGCCGCCAAGTGGCAAAAGCACATACCGACATGGGTCTCTGGCGCATTCCTGTACTTTCCTAGTTCTGGCACATTTTTGGCTGCCTGGCACCAATGCAGGCAACCTATTGCCATGTTGCAAGGGTGCCTGGGTTGTAGGCAGTATTATTTTTGTATGCAGCACTTGTAGAAAGAGGAAAACACGAGAAGAAATAATGGCCTAATTTATGGGTTTTTTGCCATTGGACAAAAGAAAATTGCAGGAATGCGCCGTATCTATTAGATATTTCTGTCCTTTTCCCCTGCGCCGGTGCACAATGGGTTGCCAGGCACCTATGCACCATGGTGCAAGGGTGCCTGAGTTGAAGGGATGATTATTTTTGTGCACGAAGGGAAACCATTCTGCACAAAAACAATCATAATGGGCTTTTCCCTCTTTTTATGTGTGCTGCACAATTCAGCACACATGGAAAGAGGAAAAACAAGGAGAAATAAAGATATTTCTCCTTGTTGTGCCTCCCTTACGCCACCCTTGGGGATGTATATGTTTTTGGCATTGCCTCAGAGTTATGATTTCTCGTAAACCTGGGGCAGTGTCAAAAACCCATGGATGTTACTGAATATGCCCCAGCAACACCCATGGAATGCCCCTTTCACGCAGTTTTCTGTGTGAAAGGGGCACATATTTTTAAGGCCATGAAAAGCCACATAACATGGCTTTACTTGGTCTTATAAATATGCCAGTGGCACATTGCACCACCAGAACGTCAAAAAAGTGACGTTCCGGCGGCATAAAAGTGCCGCCAAAGTTATTTCTCCTTGTTATGCCTCACCTGGAGATGCGCAGCATTTTGACTCATTCTCCGGTCTCACATTAATGGTAAATATGGAAATGTCATAACACAAGACTTCTCGGGTCTATGCTAGGATGTGGCTAGTGTTTTGACAAAGAAAAAGGGTGAGTTGTGTCTCTCAATAAAGCCCCAAAGGGGAGCAATACCGTTCAGGATGAATGCCCTCACCCACCATAGGTAGCATGCTTCATCATATGTGCTTCTCCTCCCAATGGGAAAACCTAGACCCACTGAGGGCTATAACTCCCTCACTGTGAGGTAGGAGCTCCTGGATGTTTTCAGAATGTCCTAAGCTGGTGAGGATGGTGAAATCCCATATGTGAGCGCAAGGTGCCGTGAGGGTGCAGCGCTAAATGTAAGTGAGAAGATAAACGTGATTCTAAAACTACATTGTGGGGACAAAAACATTCTTTATTGACTTGTACAGACTGGCAGGGTTAAAAAGCAATGCAAAGCAGTATATATTCAAACTGATAAGATGTAAAAGACGGTCTACGTGTTTCAGCCTATGTGTCCCACATTTACAGACATGTCCAACATCACCACCACCACGTCCAACACCACCACGTCCAACACCACCACCACCACCACCACATCCACCACCACCACCATGTCCACCACGTCCTCCACTACCACGTCCACCACCACCATGTCCACCACCACCACCACACCACCACCATTTCCACCACCAAGTCCACCACCATGTCCACTACCACCACATCCACCACCACCACGTCCACCACCACCACATCCACCACTACCATATCCACCACCACAACCACAACGTCCACCACCACTACCACCACCACATCCACCACCATGTCCACCACCACGTCCACCATGTCCACCACCACCACCATGTCCACCACCACCACATCCACAACCACGCCCACCACCACCACGTCCACCACCACATCCACCACCACCACAATGTCCACCACCACCATGTGCACCACCACCACATCCACCATCTCCATATCCACTACTACATCCACCACCACACGTCCACCACCACCACCACCACATCCACTGCCAACACCCACACCATGTCCACCACCACCATGTCCACCACTACATCCACCACCACCACATCCACTACCACCACCATGTCCACCACCACATCCACCATCTCCACCACATCCACCATCACCACCACATCCACCACCACCACCAGGTCCATCACCACCAGTCTACCACCACCACATCCACCACCGCCACGTCCACCACCACGTCCACCACCACATCCACCACCATGTCCACCACCACGTCCACCACCACCACATCTACCACCACCACATACACTACCAACATCACATCCACCACCACATCTACCGCCACTACCACCATATAACATGGCTTTACGTGGCCTTATAAATATGCCAGTGGCACATTGCACCACCGGAACTAAAAAAAAGTGACATTCCAGCAGTGTAATAGTGCCGGTAGGGGCTCATAAATGAGGCACAAAGTTATTTTTCTTCGTTATGCCTCACCTGGAGAGGCGCAGTATTTTAACTCATTCCTTCTCAGGTCTTCCCTTAATGGTAAATATGGGAATGTGCCAAAATCCATGGGGAGAAGCGTAGGAACACGCATGCTCCATCCATGGATGCCTTCCTGCAGCAGAGGAATGCAAGGCACTGATTTGCGCAGCCTTGTGTTAATCTAGATTTATCAAGCCGAGCAGGGTCATGAAAGATGGCCTTGTGTGGCTTGATAAATCTGACTTAAGTTTTTTGTCACTCGTTGCCCCCTTGCAAGGGCGAAACAACTCTATGACAAATCTGGCCATCTTCATTGTTATTCTGTAACACTAACACATTTTATAGAGCAAATCCTCACTTATCAAGGAAACTTACAGGTCAGTTTCTTTTGTTAAGCTCTTCAGGGAGACACCCTTTAGGGCTTACTTTTCAAGCGATTTTTCATAAATGTAACTGTAGAATTAGAGGATCAAGAAATATAAAGATGCTTGATATTAAAATATAGCAAAACTGCAGCATCACCATTTGCCTTGTTGTCCATATTTCACACTTATCAGGCCACTTCTGGGTCTCCTTCAGTGTGGTATAGTTAGTTTGCTGTAGTCCATTTGGTCAGACGTCCCTAGAGGCAGGGTACTTGCAGATTTTCACAAAATGGACACCCTTTGTTTATTAGAGGAAGTGTGTGCATTTCTAGCCTTGTGGTCACTGAATCCAGCACTATTGCCACTCTCATCAGATAACAAGCCTATACGTGAACATATCTTCCAATTAAAGGTGTGAATCTTTTATTCCACATATCATAGTTTTATATTTTAAAACCGGTCCTCAGCGTTAGGTTTATTTTGTGTTCAAGGGAGTCTTTAGAAGCATTGTTTAACATTAAAGCCATGCAGAAGAGTTTGGTACTTTACATATGCTCAATGAAAGTGTCTCGCTAGGAGGTACTATAATATTGGAGAGTGGAGACATTACACCTTAAAAGAAAAGTACATTATTTGAGATGTTTAGGTTGAGCCTCCTAAAGAGCGCATGCTCTGTCTATTGCAAGGCATATTGAGGCTTACCAAGAACATAACCAAAAAGCAGTGGGCCCGATTCACAGAATTAACTTAAGACAAAATCCTAAACTTACTACTTTTGGTATTCACAGAATGCACTTACTACTTTTGGTATTCACAGAATGCACTTACTACTTTTAGTATTCACAGAATGCACTTACTACTTTTGGTATTCACAGATTGGATTTACGACTACTAACTTTACGTCCGCGCTCGGGCCGGAGATTCCGGCCTGGAGGCAGAGATTCCGGCTTGGAGGAGGAGCTTCCGGCCCAGAGGTGGGGATTCCGGCCGGTGGTAGAGATTTAGCCATGGCCGAAATCTCCACCTCTGAGCCGGAAGCCCCGCCTTTGGGCCAGAAGCTCCGCCTCCAAGCCGTAAGCTCTGCCACCGGGCCGGAAATCTCCTGCCCGACTGCGGAGGTACAGTTAGTAGTCATAAATACATTCTGGAATACCAAAAGTAGTAAGTGCATTCTGTGAATACCAAAAGTAGTAAGTTTAGGATTTTGTCTTAAGTTAATTCTGTGAATCGGGACCAGTGTATTTAAAATGGGCTTATATTCTGTCAGTATGATGAAATTTTGGTGTCAAAATTCGATTTCAAAAACTTTATTCGATTCCAGCAAAAGAATCATAAAAGTCAAAACAAACATTTAAGACAATTTAAAAATATTTGAAACAATTTTGACCTATAACACACTTTTTTTTGCTAGCATACATTTGGTTATACAATCAAAATCAAAATTGTAGCCCTCAGTTTTCCCTTCCATTTAGGCTAAATTGAACATAAGTTACTGATGCCTATAGGAAAATCAATGACAGAAAAAACATACGTAACGTTAGATGGGCTTACAAGACAAATTCATAGAGCCAAATTAACCATACCATTTTCTAATCATAAATGACACACGTATAAAATTTAGCATTGCACAGCAAACATCGGATGTGGACAAGGTTAACAAGTGGTCATAACCCTCTTTATAATGACATGGTTGCTTTTCCTTGAGGATCGGCTTAATAAACCTGGTTCTCGGGTCCTTATATAAGGGGCAAAAGAGAACAAAATGCATAGTACTTTGGCTGACCCTATTATTACAAGGACAGGGGGGCAGTCTCTCACACCAGCTCCCCTGGTTTGGAAATGCAAAAAGAAAATGCAAAATATGTAACCTAAACCTTGTCAAATAGAATCGCCATTGCATATGATTTGTAAAGGTTAAATAGAATTGATGTTGAAAATTAACCTTAAGAGCGTGAGGCCTGACCATTGAATGCACAATTGAGGATTTCCAATAACTCAATTTGATAACAGATTTAATATCTCCCTGAATATTTTCAGGGTTATCAAAGATGTCACCAAGGCCTATTTTGTGGAGTGTTTTGTTAACATAACATAGCCACGGGATCTTATTCGATTTTGACAATTTTAAACAATCACAAAGGATGTCTCTAGATAATTGTAGATCCTCCGATAGCCATATTTTACCCCATAATAGTAGGGGGGAGAGGTGTATAATATCACTCACATAGCTCAGACCAATCTCCTCATGGGCAAATCTATTTGAGGAACTTAAAGGGATGGCCAATAGACTCTTCAAAAATTTGTTCTCAGTGGTTTGTATTATGTCTGGACTTTCAATTCCCCAAACTCCTGACCCATAGGTAGCTACTGACACACATTTCGCATTATACAGAGATTTTAAATGATCAACGGGTTTTTGACCCAGCTTCCCACAAAAGCGAAACAGACCTTCAATAGAGCGGCTAGCGCTCTGTGCTCTGGTCTTCATTAAAGGGGCCCAGCTTAATTTATTATTGAAAAGGTTTCCCAAATAATTAAAATTTTCCACCTTTTCAATAATGGCACTATCCACTACAAACTTTCTAGTCAAAATTCACTTAAGGTACGTTGACATGTGTCTGGCTGAAATAAAAAGTTCTCTGGCGGCTGGCCCCCTTTTGGCTTTTTTTAATTACTGCACTGGGTTAAAGTGAAGAAATGTGGTTATTATTTCAATTTAAACCGCATAATTATTTTTCAATTTTTTTTATGTAAATGTAAAAGTTTATTGCTTAGTTAATTAAAACCATAATTTTTTTTACTGTTTATGACAACTATGATTAAAAGAATAATTAAAAGAAAATAGTGTTAAAATCGATTGATCATACCAAAGTATCACCAATAAATGTTTCACAGGTTTAAAATCTTCTGTTGACAGTAAATACTCTCTAATATCCAGTGACATTGTGCCTAAACATATACTCTACTGTTTAGTTCGTGGAGGACAGGAGTAAACCGGCAATTAACAGGTGGCAAACATTAATTACTTCATTTCCAGCAAAAATTTCATTGTAGTTAATAGAGGTCTCTACGTCCGGGCTGATCGTGTCCACTTGTGCCTGCTTAAGATGCCGTCCTCAAGATGGTTGTTCTTACATTCCAGTTACTGCTGGCGTTAGACCTTCGGTGGGTGGACTATTGTTCAATCGGCCACCTCCAGGATTAAAAATATATATTTTTATTTAGAAAATCAGTTGAGTTCACATACCTATGTCCTTGCTAGCTGCGTCGAACAGGCGAATAAGGCAACATGAAGGTCTGGTCTGACAGGTGCATGTATGGCCGTCTCATGGGTCAGTTTTTACTGTTGATTTTCGTGATATTGCCACAATTTTTGCCTGCAGCATGCACACATGAATGTAGTCTCCATGAATAAAAAACACCTATAAAGCTTGTTTATTTCAAGTTCGACAATGCCCTGATTCACTAATGGAGGCTACTTTTATGTTGATGTTAGGACCTACTTTATGTGCCAGTCTGACATGCTTGTTGGTAAAACTTTACAGAAATATGTTTCTAAAAGATATATCAGTGTTTGTGTAATCATAATCGACCTATTTAAACTTATGCACATCAGCAACCTAGCTTTGAGTACTGTTCAGTCATGACTTCAAAGCAATTTATTGTTGATTTATGTTAGGGACATTATCTGCACTTCTATCCGAATTACAAAATTGTCATCTACTTACGGGCAGTGGGGGGTGTAAAAGCGCTTATATTCTTATAAGGAAATTGTGTTTTGCTTTTTTGTTAATAGTTAACATTTACGTAGATGCCTTTCAATTAAAGCTTTTTGTGTGAGGATGAATGCTGACTATACCTGAAATGGCATCCAGCCAGTGTGCTTGCAGTGAGCCATTCAGACACAAAGCAGGCTGATAGTCAGGAGTTTGGCACCTTTGGGAGCTCAATAGAAGGCGTGGCGGAAGTGGGTGAATGACGATGCACAGCAGAAGCAGACAATCAAAAGCACTATGGAACTTCCCTTCTGATTTGAGGAAACCGCTCAGTCACTGAAAAGATTTTTATGACCATTGTCTCTGATGGGATTGGGGTAACCACAAAATACTATGTTAAAAATATCACTTGTTAAACCTGCCCAGGATCATATGGACTACGTGAAAACTTGCCAGCCTGTTAGGCATTTCTCATAATTTGTTGCCCTTTGTTTTATTTGATGCTTATTCGTCACCCCAGTTTGCATAAACCCGAAGCATATGGGAACAATATTCCTTTAAGTGCCTCATAACTTTACCACACGGTCAGTAAATCATATCTGAAGTATTAAAGGCTGGGTTAAAGTAGCTAATTATAGTTTTGCAAAATGTGCGTACTTTCACTCAAAAACACTGAAGACCAGATAATTTGCTATTCTGTGCATTCTGAACACCCTGCCATTCCCACACTTCTTTACCAAAACAATACAAAAGGGCTTGACTTAGAATTTAGGGATCCTGTCATCCATCACAAACGTGACTGATATCCCGTCCGTCATCTTACGTTATGTTTGTGATGAAGTATTCGTACGCCAAACTCTAAAACAGGCTCAAAGACACTCAAGGCCTAATTTAGAGTTTGACAGACAGGGAACTCTGTTGCAAACATGACGGAGTACTCTGCCCACCAACCCCTCCTTCAGACGGCCATATTTAGAGATGCATAGACCTTTAGTATTCTGTCAACGGAACCCCGATTGGCTCCCTCGAATAAATAATTTCTTCAGCTCAGTAGGCTGCCATCAGAGACATTTATTTATTTATTTATTTATGTCAAAGGTTTTATATAGCGCTACAGGACCCGAGAGTATCAGAGCGCTTTACAAGGCAGGTGAAAAACAGATAATGAAATAGACTAAAATTAAGCGAGAACGAGTTACAAAATGATAGAGTAGCCAGCATGTCTAAAGGGGCAGAGAGAATAGAGATAGAAATTAAGATGGAAATGGACAATGAAAGTTAGGAGAGAGAGGGGAGTGAAGAGAGGGGGAGTAAGATTACGAGGGTATAGAGAGGGGGAGTTAGTAGGAGTGCATAGTAGAGGAGAGGGGAGTGAGTAGGTAAGGAGTCGTTAGCATTAGATATCCTAATACTTGGAACATGTATGTGTCAGTAAACATTAGATACCCCAATATTTATTGAGAAGAAGTTTTTTTTAGTTCTTTTTTGAAGAGAGGGTAGGGGGGTTGCAACAGATATCTTTTGAGATAGAGTTCCAGATAGAGGGAGCATTATCAGAGAACGCACGGGATTGGGTTTTTTGACATTTTAGTCTAGGAGGGATGAGGACAAGGGAGTTTGTGCTCCTCAGGGATCGAGAGCAACCTGCTTTGTGTAGTTTTGTTGCAAGGTAGGAAGGGGTGTTTTGGTGGAGAGCTTTGTGAGTGATGCAGGCAATCTTGTAGGTGGATCTACCTTCTATTGGGAGCCACTTGAGATTTTTGAGGACGGGGGAGATGTGATCACATTTTCTACAATCAGAGATGAGTCTAGCAGCAAGGCTGAGGACAGATTTAATTGGAGCAAGATGGATTTTAGGGGTGCCGGCCAAAGTGGCATTGCCATAGTCAATCCTGGAGAGGACCAGCGATTGGACAACAAGTTTGAAATCTTCTGCAGGAATAAAAGGTTTAAGTTTCTTGAGGTGGAGAAGGGTGAATAGAGCGCTTTTGGATGCATTTTTAATGTGAGGGATGAGCTTAAGATTCTGGTCAATACTGATGCCTAGGGATTTGACAGAATTAGAGGCGGAGAGAGGGCAGTTTAGAGCTTTGATGTCGTTTAGCCAATGTTAAATGGGAAGAGAATTATTTTTGGGGGAGAAAATTATGATTTCTTTTTTTGGGGGGTTCAGTTTGAGATGGTTCAGATGGAACCAGGTTTGAATTTTTTTCAGGGTCTCATTGAGGTGAAGGATGTCTTTGTGAGATTTGATTTTGTAGTATAATTGGGTGTCGTCAGCATAGAGGTGGTAATTGATATTAGAATGTTTGAGGATGAGGGTGAGTGGTTCCATGAACAGATTGAATAGGGTAGGGGAGAGGATGGATCCTTGAGGGACGCCGAGTGAGACAGGTTGAGGTTTAGAGAGGAAATGGCTAAGCTTGATTTGTTAAGATCTATTTTGTAGGAATGAGGAGAACCATTTGTAAACGGTGCCTTCCAAACCGAATCGATCTTTGAGCGTGCTGAGAAGGGTGGGGTGGTAGACGGTATCAAATGCAGCTGAGAGGTCAAGAAGGATTAGTACTGAGGCTTCTGCTTTGTCAAGGGAACGATGAATGTCATCAATGATATTAAGCATATCAGTTTCTGTACTGCATCCCTTTCTAAAGCCAGACTGGAAGACATTAAGGAGGTTAAAGGAGACGATATGTTTCTCGAGTTATAATAGGCCACACTTTTCAAGGGCTTTGGATAGGAATGGAAGGTTAGAGATTGGACGAAGGTTGTTAGGATCATTGGGGTTAGCTGCGGTGTTTTTGAGAATAGGCGAGATAGTTGATAATTTTGGTCCATATGGGGGCAATGATGGATTTGAGTTCTTGAACCAGAAGGGGGGGGAGGATCTCTGGAGTGGGCAAAAGGTTTTAGTTTCACAATGATATTAGTGATCATAGATTCTGTTACTGGACTGAAATCGCTCCAGGAGGTATTGTTTTTAGCAGTGGGGTTTGTTTTTGGAAGGGTATCCTGTTGGAGTAGGGCAGGGAGGGGAACAGAGGAATCGAGCGGTGCAGAGAAGGTGGTCGAGGGAGAGTTATGAGTGTTGGGGAAGGTGTGTAGGGTGGTGAAAGGTTGGAGTGAGGGTGGGAGGGAAGAGAACGAAAGTTAGAACATGTTGATTTTGTTCGTAAAGAAGCTTGCAATTTCTTTGCATCTGTCAATGGAGGCCAATATTTTAGGAGGGCCAGTGGAGGTTTGTTTTTTTACAATTTTAAAAAGTTCTCGAGGGCGGTTTCTGGCCTGAAATAGTTGCGAACGTAGGAAGGAGGCTTTTTCGTTAAAAATGTGTTTTTTGTACTGGGATCTAGCGGTTCTAAGGATAGCCAGATTGTTTACGCTTGGATGAGTTCTCCAGATCCGTTCATAATGTCTAAGGGACCGTCTTTCATTGTTAAGTTCGGAATTGAGCCAAGACTTAGGAGGAATTTTTTTTGTAGTTTAAGTTTGATTGGGGCAATTTGGTCGAGGGTTTCAAGAATAGAATTGTTGTAATGGTTGGTAAGGTCAATGGTGCTGTCAGAAAGAGGGGGGAGAACTAGGTGAGCCTTAATTGCGGTTTCTAATTCGCCCGGAGGAATACGGTGAAGGTTGCGGGTGGAATTCTTGGATAGTGTACTGGTGGGGGTGGAGAGAATAATGGATTTAGTCAAGGTGAAAAGGATAAGGTAGTGGTCAGACCAATCTACAGGAAGAATATTAGAGAGGGAGGCTAGATCTTTGTTCGTTATAATAGCATCAAGGGTGGCACCTTTGTTATGTGTGGGAGTATGGCAGAGTTGGGACATATTGGTGATGTCCATAGTATCGTTAAGTAGGATGACAGAAGGATCAACACTGTTGTTCCAATGGATGTTGAAATCACCGAGGAAGAGATTTTTAGAATGTGAGAGTGACGATTGTATGATAAGATCAGTCAACTCTTCCGTAAAGGGGATGTTGTTTCCAGGGGGGTGGTAGATAGAATGTATCCGGGTAGTGGAGGAGTCCGATATGATGAGATCGGCGCAAAGGTATTCAAAGGATGAAGGGTCTTGAAGATTGACTAGTGAGATGTTAAGTTCAGCTTTAAAAATTATGGCGAGACCATCGCCTGATTGGTCGATTCTGTCTTTTCTAATGATAGAATAACCAGGGGGGATAAGCAAGTCGAGGATGGGAGTGGAGTGGGAGGTGAGCCATGTTTCGGTTAGGAAAGCAATGTCAATGTTTTCACTAAGAATGGTTTCAGCGATTTCAATGGCGTGACAGGAGGCAGATCTGCAGTTATTCAACATGCAGCAAAGGGGGGTGGGGACTGGTGGAAGGGAGGTGGGACAAGTAGGGATAGGTGTGAGTAGTTGGGGTGGTCTGGGGGAGGAAGGAGAAAGGGAGAGTTTGTTAGTTCCTAAAAGAACTGGAATAGTAGACAGATGCATGGGGCAGAAGGCCGATTGGCAGTTAGTCAACGTGCAACATAGGGGAGTGGGATCGGGTGATTGGAAGGGGGGACAAGGGGGGATAGATCTAAGATGTTGGGTGGTCTAGGTGAGGAGGGCGGAAGGAGGAGTCTTCTAGTTCCTAAGAGAACTGGGATAGAAGATTTATGATTAGAGGGTAAATTGGATGACGGTGGAGGTGGAGAGATAGTTAAGTTCGAGGAATGATTAGTTTTGGAGGATAGAGATGGAGAGATAGTTAGGTTAGAGGAACTGTTAGCTTCATAGGTTGTTGGTTGAGTGTCACGCTGTGGTTGATCGGACATGTTGGTGTTATATGGGGTCGCGATTTGTGAGGGTTGATTGGGTAATGTGTAGGTTGTGTGGTTGTTAGAAGGAGGAGGGATTTTGTAGGTGATAGGGTTATGGTGAGAGTATGTGGGTTTGCTGAGGAGGGTGTCAGTGTGTGAGGAGATAGTTTTCGAAAAGAGTGAGATATAATTTCTAAGAGAGGAGAGTTCTAATATGAGGGACAAAAGTATAAGTTCAATGGTAGGGGAGGTTAGAGAATGAGTTGATGGGTGCGGAGGGTCTGTGCTTATTGGACTGTTCGTCAAATTAGGGTTGGTTAGCGGGGGAATAAAGTGTGGATGAAGAGGTGAAAAGCCAGGTGGGGGTGGGAGGGAGTTGTGTGTGTTTTTGGAATCGGGGGAGATCAGGGGGTAAGAGGGGGATGTAGGAGGTAATGTTGTTTGGATGTAAGAAGTATTGCAAGGAGGGGGGATGTTGGGGGGAGGTTGAAAGGTGAGGTGTGTGCACTGGAATGTAGCGAATTAGGAAGAGGCGATAAGGGGGGGAGAAGTGAGGGTAGGTGGAGAGGGGGTGTAGGAGGTAAGGTTGTTAGGGTGTAAGAAGTGTTGAAAGGAGGGGGAATGTTGGGGGGGAGGTAGGAGGGAGAGGCGTGTGTATCAGGGCATAGTGAGTTGGGAAGAGGGGATAAGGGGGTGGGAGAAGAGAGGGAAGATGAACGTGATAAGAGATGGGGAGGGTCGTGGGTATGAGGTAAGAGGGACGGGGATGAGATGGGGTGATGAGACTAGGGGTAGAAGGGGTGAGAGGGCAGTGTTCGAGGATTGTGTGATGGTTTGGGATAGACTGCTAATTTGTTGTTTATTGGGTACTGGAGAGGGCAGTGGAGAATCAGGAGGGAGCAATAGGGGGGAGGGAGAAATGAGGGGGGATGAATGCAATAAAAGTTGGGGACGGTCAGAGGAACAAGGTAAGAGGGAGGGGGAAGGAGTGGGGGTTTGGGGTGTAGTTCTAAAGTGTTTTTCATTGGGAGTATGAGAGGGAGGGGTAGAATTGGGAGGGAGCGATGGGGGGAGAGAGGAATGAAGGCAGATGATGGCGCTGGTTGGGGTAGGTCAGAGAGGTGAAGTAAGAAGGAAGAGGATGAAATGGGGGTGATGGATCTAGGGCTAGGTGGGGTGAGAGGGCAGTGTTCGGGGATTGAGTGGTGGTAAGGGATGCAGTGCTAATATGTAGGTCATTGGAAGTGGGAGAGGAAGGGGGGAGTCAGGATGAAACAATAGGAGGGGGAGAGGAATGAGGGGAGATGCATGCATTAGAAGTTGGGGTTGGTCAGAGAGACAAGATATTGGTGATGGTGAAGAGAGGGGGGAGGTGCGTCAAGGGGAAGAGGGTTATAGCGGGCCGGATTCAAGGGTTCTATGAGGGTTTGTGATAAGGTGTTAAAGTGTTGTTCAAAGATGTCGAGGTGCTTTTCAGATGCTTGGATAAGTATGGTACCCAATTTGAAGATGGAGATATCTATTTCGCCAGGAAAGGAAGAAGATGGTGTGGTGGAGAGTTTAAAACCGTAGGGGATGTTGCTTGAATTAGAGATTAGGAAGTGACTTAGGAATATGCTTTTCCATTTAGAGGGGCGTTTAGTGAAAAAGATGAAGTTGGTGACAAGTGAAGAGTTAAGGCTATTATGGTGATCAGCGAATAAGGTTTCAGGGTGGAGACAGTTAAGTTTGTGTTTGAGTTTTTTGTTACCATGTTTAGAGAGACGGGATGGATAGATGATAGACCAAGAGTTAGGGCCAAATTTGGAGATGTGAGGGGTTGAGATTAAAGGTGGAGGAGTGAGTGGAGGCATGGTTTAGAGAAAAGAAGGGGGGGGAAAGAGAAAACACACTGGAGTAAGTACGCACTGGTCTTCTAAGGGAGTGTGGAGGATGGTGCTAAGCGAAGAGGGGGTAAATAAGTGAGATCAAAGCTTGTTCATTCAGAAAGTTGAGTGGGTGGAATGTAACTTAATCATAAAAGGTGAGGGAGTAACATAGTCGTAGGAGATAACATTTCAACAAGTGAGGATGTAAACAAAGGTTCAATGTGTGAGGTGATGACATAAGTATATAAATAACAGTTTAAGGTGAAAGAGGGGCAGCCCAGAGAAATTAGTAGATAGGGTTGTATAGTAGGGGAAGGAGTTGGACAATATCCTGAACCAAATATACAATTAGGGTATAAATGTGATCTAACCCTAGTCACATAAGTAAACACATAGAGAAAAGATGGCAGAGTTATAGAAGGATAAAAGGATTAAACATAGAGAGCAGTCAGTAGAGTATCGTGAGACATATTACAATGATCGGCAGTGAGGGTGGACTAAGCAGAGGAGAATCAAAATATACAATATAATGGAGTATATAACAAAAAGAGGATATAGCATGATGAACAGTCCTGTTTACATTGAAGAAAAATAGAAGGCATCACAATAAAATAGCACAACCAAACGATATAATAGAAGTGCAAATATACAACATTGTAAACTGAATGTGATCGAATAGCTGCCGGGAGGGAGCTGGAGATAGAAGGAAGTAGAAAATAGTGAAGATAACTAGTATAGAAGGGGTATAGGTAAGAGGGTAATTTAGAATAGAGAGTCAGTGGGATGGGTGATAAAATTGAGGGAGGTGGTAAAGGTAAAGTAATGAAAAATAAGTAGTGTAATTGAGTGGGGAGAAGAATAATTAAAAGGCAGAATAAAAGAAGGAAAGAAGAGAAAGGGAAGTAAGTGGAAAGAGGGAGTTATAATTATAGATAGCAGGGGGTAATATATGCTAAAATAGTGCAAGGGAGAGAGGGACATATCATCAAGTACAGTCGCTTAAATATAGAGAATTGAAATTGAAAGGAATTACATATAAATTAAGAGAACATGATCAAAATAAAATATTTAAACGGAGGAAGGACTAATAATAATACACAGTAATAAAATAAAATAATTAAAGGCGATGAAAGATATGCAGTGCAGAATGGAGAAAGAACAACAGTGAAATAATACATTCAAACATAAATTAATAAAGTGCGCAAAGTGAACAACAGTGAAATAACAATTCAAGCATAAATTTGTAAAGCGCACGAAGTAATAAGGTAGAGAGTAGTGTGCATATCACAGGGCAATCTAGTAGGGGGTGGAGATAAAATCACAGATAAATAGGTGTAACATATAGTGAGAACATCTAGTGGAGGGGGTATAGTAAGGTGAAAAATGGGGTGAGGAATGGTAAAGAGAGGATATAAGTGGGTATGGGGGAGCGGGGCTGCATTCAAAGATGTGCAGGGTTGTGGGATGAAAGTTTAAGTGATAAAAAAAAAGTGATGTCGGGGCTACTTTCAAGATGGCGGCCGAATTAGTGTAGGTGATGATAGTCCTTTTACAGTGTCTGTAACTCAGATGGGCAGGGGGGAGCAACAAAATGGTGTCTCAGTTAAAAGTTGTTGATTGACCGAGAGTAAACAAAAGACAAAATGGGTTCCAATTAGTTAGATTCTCTCGAAGGAAAAAGTAAAAAATAGCGAGAAATCATGCCCTGTCCA
This sequence comes from Lissotriton helveticus, assembly GCF_964261635.1. Taxonomy (NCBI): domain Eukaryota; kingdom Metazoa; phylum Chordata; class Amphibia; order Caudata; family Salamandridae; genus Lissotriton; species Lissotriton helveticus. The sequence continues at coordinate 1,542,501,943 of NC_136068.1, read as the reverse complement.
AAGATTTCAGGGAAATAAGATGTATGATCACAGGCTTCCCATCCAGAGGCATCTAGTCCAGGGTTTCAGCTCAATTGTTAAAGATGGGAGCGAACTGTACGCTTCCAAGCGCTTCTTACCATGCGAACTCCCGCGAACCTACCAATGCTCACGCATCTCGCGGTACGGGGTTGGTAGAGAGGATTACGCGGCGTACGGTGTAGGCGGTACGAAGCGAAAGCCTCAATCCAGGGTATTAGAAAACAACAGGCGTACAGGCTCGATTGGGAGGGAATCGCATCAGCAGAGTATAGCGCTCAGGTTTCAATGAGCCTAGACTCAAAAGCGTTCAGCAGAGGTATGTAACGCACCTAGCGCTTCAATCAATCACTCCTTCGGGGCTCTCTCACTTTCCCTAGCCGCCGAGCGCTGGTTCCTTGTAAGCGGCGGAGGCAGGTCTAATCAAGTTCAGGGCGACATCGAAAGAGCCAAAGTTTAGGCTCAGTGCAGAACCAAGCTCCTCAGCACGGGATCTGAGAGCTAGCAACCCCCGAGTGGAAATGCAAGCAGCTCCGATGTCCGGGAAGCACCGTTAGAGTCGATCTCCGACTCCGTGTAACTTACCGGAACTGTGCAGAGGAAAAGGGAGCCCGAGGCAAAAATTATATCAAGAGAAAGGCAGCCTCAGAGCCTATCGGGTCTGGATCGCGGGGTCCTCCAGCCTCAGGCAATGAGAGCAGTAGTCCGGTGTGGGAGGGTCAGCCCCGCAGCGTCATGGACGAAAATCGTGGAGAGAGGCAGCCCCGGAATCGATCAGGACTGGACTGCGGGCTCCTCCGGCCTCAAGCAATGAGGTCTTGGACGATATCGTACCCGGTGGCAGCGGCTGCAGCAAGGGTCATATCCTCAGGCATCACGCAGATCGTCATCGGGGATCGGACTTACAAGCGTAGATCGACCCAGGTGTTCGGCGGAGGAAAACACAATGAGTTTACGCTGGAAATCCAAATTTGTTGGGAAGAACAGATGGGTGATGTTATCCAGTCCCGGGGGGTGGCAAAGGAGGGCCAGTGAGGTAGTCTACCTGGGGATTTCCACCAAAAAGGTGATCCCTAAACCTGGAGCTCTGCAGAGCAGCTCCTCCTCAGGCGGCCATCTTGCTGTTTTCAGCAACGCGCCCTATTTAGGAGAACACACAGGGTGTGGGAGTGATTTTTTTGTTTTTCAAAAGCAAACTTCCACTTTAATAGCTTGATTTTGGAAAGCAAAAAAATTTCAAACCCAACAGCAGCTTTACACCAAACTTTAAGTACATTGAGAGGAGCTTTTCTGGTGGTGGTTCCTTCTAGTGTACAGGGAAGCATGGTGGATGCTCATCTCTACAGACACTGCACCAATTGCCAAAATCAAATCAGACCCTTAAGCAGGATTATCAAACATCTAGCTATTAACACGTATGCATGAAGTCGTAAGCCAAGTTTTGTATTGTAGAATTAAAATATGGCTCCATATGCTTGTTGCGATCATGAACCACTCTCATTTGCATCATGATCATAGGTGCCCTTTTCAGAGTGCAGAGTTGAGCAGCATGTTAGTTGTGCAATGATCTATACTGAATGTATCAGGCGTGAGGTATGGGAGTGTACTTTTACCATGATGTAGTGGAGTCAATCACGTAAGAATGAGGTGGTATGGCATAGTGTGAGAATAGATTCATTTATTCCTGCAGCTACCTATTAATTTTAGTTTTAATCATAGTATAGTAGTTAGAAACATGAGATGAGCTAGAAACAGATTTTTTTGTGCTCTTTGAAATTCAAGACAATTGCAAATTTCTCTTATTCTTGCTGGGAGGAAGTTGGTATCTTTCTTGACCATTAGAACAAAGAAGAATTTTCGTTCAGAATGAGCTTAATTTCGGAAAGGGAGAAATGAGGAGAGAGCCCACCTAGATTTTTGAGATCTGGATTCATGGAAGGAGTGGAGTTTTTGCTTTGAGAAGCAAAGGCTTGTGCCATGGATAGCATGATGAGTGATGCACATTGCTTTCAGTGTGGTGTGTCTAGCCATAAGTGGAAATAGTAAAGATTGAAACGCCACTTTGAAACACGACCAGTTCTGATTTTTTTTTTTTAACAGAGTTTTATATAGCGCGAACTTGACCCGAAGGTATCGGGTGATCAGAGCGCTTTACATAGCACCAGTTGCTTTTACATGAAGACACATTCATTTTTTGGTAGACACAGGAAGATGAAGTGATTTGCCCAGAATCACAAGATGTTCAGCGTTATTGCTGAGACCCGAACCCAGTTCCCCAGAATCGAGGTCGGCCGCCCTAGCCATTAGGTCAACTCCTCTCCCCAATGAATTACACATTGAGCGTTCTGTCTCTGTCTACACCATTGTGCACCTTTAAGCTGTGTGCTCAGGGTATACTAAACAATATCTGAACAAACAATATGTATATATGCGGTATTTGTATGCTTGACACCTAGCCAAAGGCAGGCGAGTGCCTGTACAGGGTCCGCTCAATTACACTTAGAAAATGCACTGGCCTAAGTGCAGACATTAACACCGAAAGATCGCTCTGCAAAGAGCGGTGTTCCCCCGGAATATCGAAGACAGGATAGCGTGATATGAGAATATCGAAACAGAAATACAGAAAGGCAGGTATAGATTTTCTATACAAAAATCCAACTATAGATTTGAACAACATATATATCTTTAACGTATGTAGATTTGGGGTTAAGACTAGTACATTTACACTTCCTTTATATGCACCTATCTTTTGATATTTTGGTCCTCAATATGTTGCCCATGATATTGTTGTATAAGTGAAAGACAGAGCCTCTTTTTGAAACCACAACTAACAGGCAAATTATCAAGGGATTTATCTCCGCTTTTTTGGCTTTAAAAGCCAAGAAAGCGGAGATAAAATTATCTCCCTATTACCTAGCTGTCGCTAACACCAGTTAGCGACAGCTAGTAGGAGATAGCGACCATCTTGGGCCCCGCTCTGCATGTCAGAGATATTTATCACTAATGACATGCAAAGTGGGCGTGCCAAGATGTTAGCGACTGGAAACAGTCGCTAACATCGCTATCTCCTATTACCAACTTTTGGAGATATTCGCGCTAAGCACGAATATCTCCAAAAGCTAACACCTGCCCTGAGCAGTTCTTAGCCATGTTATCCAATGGGAGGTGGATAACATGGCTAAGAGCATTAGCTTGGTAATGCATGAATATCGCGGACTTTACTGCGATATTCATGCATTTCGGCCGGTTTTTATCGCTTAGGAGATAAACCTTGATAATAGCAAGGCTCCTAAGTGATAAAAATCGTCGCAACACGGCGATAAAATTATTGCCGCTAAGCCAACATAGCGATAATTATCGCTAGTTGTTGGTAATATGCCCCTAAGTCTTTTACAGGAGATTTCTCTGCTCGAAGAAGATGCAGGGATTGACTGCAGTGCGGTAGTGAATTAGTTCAACCCTCTCCAGAGAGTAGCCTGGAGGACCCTTGGGATTCCTGTAATTCCCTGCCAAGGACTGCCCTTAAGGTGTGCATTGACTGTGCACCACCTTTTGTGGTGGTGCATTAACTGTGCACTACCTAATTCAATGGTGCACAGTCAGTGTGTCACCTTGTGGCCATGCTGCCGCACAACCTGAGCCAGTGTAAACCACAATACAGAAGGAGACATGCATGCACCTGTGGCCCGTAGTGTAATACAAAAGATACACCCAGGTGCATGAGTGCTATGCCCCCAGGGCACTTTTTTAAATATTTAGGCCCAAGATGTAAAAGCTAAGAGCTGTCCGATTCTCTGTAGCTTCTGAGTCCCTTCCTGGGATGCTAAAAAGGACATAACTTTGATGCAATCTAGACAGGGGAGTACGAGGTTGATGTAGTCTTGTATCTTTTGGTGGAGCATTAAGTAAGTAACCCTGGGCGTAGTTCGCGTAGTAGCGCTAAACGTAGCTACGCGAAGTGCACTTCGCACTACGCAAGCTACACGTAGCTACACAAACTGCGTAGTGCACTGTGCAAAATGCTGTTCGTACTGATTGCACAGTCCTGGATGCTTGTCCACTCTGTGCAATCAGTGTAAACCGCATCTTGCACAGTAAAAGCAGTCGTTTTCTACTGCTTGAGTAGATTTCTACTCGAGCGGCAGCTTTCTCAACGCGGACTGGTAGTTTCTCATCGCGAGAGGTCGTGAGCCTATGCGACCACTCGCAATGAGAAACCTGACCTCCCCGCGTTGAGAATCTTGCATCGAGGTTTATTTTCCACGCTCGCGATTGGCAACTTGATGTTGCTGATCGCGAACAAGGAAAAAGTCTCGCCGGGATGTCATTTTGCTTGCTCGCTGTTGCCAACTTGACATTGAGGACCGCGAGCAAGCAAAAAATGACCGCTACGCGTGAACACGTACACACACAACAGCAGACCAAGGTCAAGCACCTCAACTCCTTCAGTTTAAAAAAATCAACAAATTAAGTGCTACAACTTCCGGCATCCGCTGTTGAGAGATGCCTATTAACAATAAGAATCCAAAACAAAGGAAGGTGCACTTCGGAGAAGTCAGGACCAATGACAAGTAAATACTTTATGGAATCTTCTTTTTATCGAATTCTTGAATAAAACACCGGCACACAGCCAACGCGTTTCGTTCCCCAGTGCCACGGGAACTTCGTCAGGGCTTATATAGTCTATAGGTTCGTAACCTGCGTAGTATTGTACATTCATGTATGGATCAATGGATTGTCAACCCCAGATCGCGTTGTCCTGGATTTGATAATAGGTTTCAGGAAAATCGGAGGTGAATTTGTAAGTTGCCAAGGTTCGCGTTGTCCTGGATTTGATAATAGGTTTCAGGAAAATACGAAGTGAATTTGTAAGTTGCCAACGTCCACGTTGTCCTGGATTTGATAATAGGTTTCAGGAAAATACAAAGTGAATTTGTAAGTTGCCAAGGTTCATTGTATTGATGCCTAAAATATCTAGAAACGCAAGAACAAGTTGATGTACCACAAGGGTGAGTACTCGTATCTGGACGCAACTAAAAGTGATGTGACCTATCACACGTCTCTCGACCTAGTAATTGGAATGTTCCATGCGCAGAAGTCGCAAGGTACTTGGGTGGAATTTCACGGAAAGCAAGGCTTGATACAACAACTGTTTCCACCCAATTATTGCCGGTATGGCGAGGTCTCGATGGGTAAACGGTAAACCCCCAGAATCCTTCAAATGTCGGGATTCATATGCCGGGCAGCATGATAACTGGCACAGGCGTAAAAAGCAGCACTACGCGTGTTTGCACTGTGCTACGTGCAATTTGCTTAGTGCGAAGTAGTGCAAACTTCACAAACAACGCAAGCGTAGCGTAGTACTTCGCCCAGGGTTATAACTAAGGGTGTGGTTCTGTAATTCTCAAACCTGACTCCATTTTAGTCTTGCCCTCACGTAGGCCTGTGAAGTAGGCCCAACGAACAAGTGGTCTGCCCTTCTGAGTTCGTGCATATATTAACTTGGGTTTTTCTGACTCTGAATGAACTGCAGAGAGAGAGTAACCCTTTTCACCTGAAACTGACCTTTTGCAAAAACCAGTTTCACTAGCTGATCGTTGTCTGAGTTTTTCAATCACTGTTCAGGACCTCGTTAACCTTTAGTTTCCTTGCACATATCTTATCCTAAACAATATCTAAATTGTTTCTTTTCTTACGACTTTCTTTTCTAAACATGGGTTTTTGCCATGTGTCGTGACTGCCATCTGGTGTTGCCTTTTACTAGGCCTCAGAAGTTAGTCTGCGAGCAAAGCAGTCTGACCTTTTTTGGGTCATATATACATTAACTAAGGTTTTGTTCGTGCACTGGAGTTAATTTCAGAAGCTGGCCTTTCACCTAGAATTGACCCTGCCAAGCCAATTTCCCTGCAAGATCGTTATCCACTTTTCCCAATCACCATTCAAGACATTTGTTAACTTTTAAGTTTCTTTACGTTTCTGTTATCTTGCACATTATCTGAAACTACTTTTCTTTACTGTTTCTTCATTTCATGGGTTACGCTTTCAATTAAGGGTTTTTTCGGCCCTTCCAGATTATTATTTAGATATGCCTAAATATTAACTTGTGGGTTGGGACTCTGTAAAATGAGCTTTACTGTATGATGCTGTGTAATGTCATGTATTTTCTATTGGTTGAATTTTGGTGCAGGGGCGTGCATTTTAAATGTACCTTTTTGTGTATAAATAGGGATGTCTCGCTTTAGTAAAATTGAGCAGTTTCTTGAGTTGTACACCGTGCGGTATTACTGGGATTTCTGCTACTAGCTGCAGCTAATAAATTTGATCTCTGACGCCACCTAGAAGTATTCCGTGTCTCTGTATACCAAGGCAAGGGAACCCAGGGGACTTTGGGCGTGTCCCTGGCGCCGCTGGGTACTTGAAAACCCGGTTCTTCAGTTGGCGCCCAACGTGGGCGACTTCAGTGGTACCGGTCCAAGCCCGAAGATTGCAAGGAGCCACGTGAGGAAATTCTGGAGGAGGGCCCCCACTTCATCGACCCCTGCATGTTGACGTGGACCAAAGGTCTTTTCTGCGAGGCTTCTCGCTTTCCAACGGCTACGAAGGACTGCTGCCCTGACTGTCGCCTTGTCTTGGACCCTCCGATTAATGTTTGTAAAGCGAGACGATAGACGGTCTTCTGGTGGCGTGACAGATATTTGGTTAAGTATAAGTGGGTCGCTCCCACGACTTACTTTGTTTTCTTGGTTTTGATTTGGTTGCTGCAGTACCCAAAGCCGAAGGGCTTGTATATTTACGAGTGTATCATTTTTTGATTCCCTTTGAAGTTTGAAACCAGACTAGTGAGCAAGATGCCTGGTCTTGGTAAATTTGGTAATTGGTTTGTTTGTGGTAGTAACAGGGATTCCCGATTGGAGGATTCATGTCCGATACCTCCGGTTGGAACTCCGACTTATGACCTCTATTCAAAACACGGAGTGGGCCCTATTACTTTTTTTTGCAAAAACAATTTTTATTGGCAATCATGTTCGATAATATATCAGTACAGTCGGCAAAATAATGCAGCGAGAAATGGCAAACCAGGACGATGATACGTTTCTTACATGAAGCCTTTTATACATAACAGTCCCCAAATCAATCCCGCCCTGCATCCCACCCCCCCTGTCAGTGTGCCCCTGTCCTCCCTCAGTAAGCTGTCAACCAACAGAAGGTCACTTCCCTGCTAAAAATAAAAGGAAAAAGGTAAGTAGTGCATATTAATGGGGGATCCGATCTCTCAGAAACCCTGTCTTACTTGTGGCAATCGTGTGTTTCGTTGGAAGTGGGGTATCCCCTAAGATAACATTCCTATGGTGCTGCTGCTCCCTCATCGTCACTCAGGTCGCTCTCAGGCAGCTGGAGCGCTATCACCAAGGCCTCCCACGCTCTAGCCACCTCTATGGCCTTGTCATTATCTAGGCGCCTGGCCTGTTGCAGCCGCAATGCGCTCTCCGCCCTCGCCCACCGTATCAGAGCGGCCCTCTAACGCAAGTAGCTGGATCCCTGGCTAGATTTCCAGTGCATGGCGATCTCTCTTTTGGCTAGAATCAGGCCCAAATCATAAAACTTACTAGTAACACGAGTGCGGGGGGTGTGAGGGAACCATAACAATAAGCAAGCGCCCATATCTGCGTCTACCTGCCGGTCTGTGACAGCATTCAGGCAGGCCATTACCGCTTCCCAGTAACCAGTCAGCTCACCACAGGACCAAAACATGTGTGCGAAATCTGCTCCCGCCGTCCCGCATCGAGGGCAGAGCGACGATGCGCCCTCAAAATATTGCGAGACCTTAACTGGCGTTAGGTATGCACGGTGCAGAGTAAAGAACTGGATCAATTGGAACCTAGCGTTCCTAGTGCCCTTCCACGCCCGCCGCAGTAGCTGTGGCCATGTGGACTCCGGAATAGGTCGTCCAATATCACCTTCCCACTTGGCTCTCAGCCCATCCAGGGGCTGTAGGGTTTCGGTCGACAGCCTCCGGTAGAGGCAGGTGACAGCCTTGTAAGTACCAGCTGCCATGACCACATATTGGCAGCACTCGGATGTCGGTGGCTCGGCGAGCCCTCCCCTCCAGTGTCTCCGAATACCGGCCAATAGCGCTGCGTGCAAGAGGTAGTCACCTATCGGGAGGTCGTAAGCGTCTCGCAGCTCTTGGAATGTGAGCAGCGAACCATCCTTGTAAAGATCACCGAGCACTTGCAAACCGAGCTCCTCCCAGTTCGCCAGCGCAGACCAGTCACCTCCATGCGGGAAGGCCGTGCACATCCCCAGCGGGATCTCAGGGGCATATGGGCGAGCGGTGCCGGAGCGCCTATGGCACCGAAGCCAACAGCTACGAAGTGTACGTTCCTCCAGGGAGAGCTGGTGAAGGTCCAGCTTCTGACCCAGGATTATAAAGGAGAGGACATGTCTGGGAAACAGTTTGCCCTGTATCCCCTCTGGGCCTCGGTACTCTAAGGCCACCCCCTGGGTGAGCCACTGTAGCTGCGCCGCCAGGTAATACCACTCAAAATCCGGGACCGCAAGTCCTCCATCTGCTCTGGGACGCATCAACGTGGCCAGCGCAACGCGCCGTCTACCCGAACCCCAGATGAACCCGGAGATCAAGGAGCGGAATCTGCTAAAAACCGACGCCGGGATCCATATTGGCAGAGTGCGAAATAGATATAATAAACGGGGAAGTGCTACCATTTTCAGTAATGCCACTCGCCCCGCGACCGATAGAGGTAGTGTCCGCCAGAATCCCATGCAGCCTTGCAGTTGCCGGATCGCTCTGTCTATTGAGGAAAATTGAATTTTGCCCTGTTATGCGTCCCTACGTGTTCCCCAACATGTAATATATATGCATGATTTCTATGCATTTCCCCTCCATGGCCGATAATAAAGACGCATTTACAGTTGCGTCCAACGTTAGTATGTCAGTTATCCAGTCCTCCGTGAAAGCAACGTGAATTAGGCTTTCAGGCCTATGTTGCCAACGTATTTACATGGTGCACGTTAAATCATCAAGATACACCCGTTTCTAAGGCCCCACAGGACCCGGACACCAGATCCAGGCCTCAAGTCTCCTGTAACGTTCTGAGAGATGCAGCCCCGCCCGCATCCCTGACCCTTCCCTTACTTCCTGCCCAGCAACGCTGTGCCCGGCTAGGCCCGGCCTGCCTGCCAAGAATATGTTATGCCTACAGTTATCTGTTCAGCTCCCCGGATTTACATTCCTAGCTAACGAACAGCATAAACATATCCATCTACAGTCTAGTCTTTCTGTCTCCATGCAAGTGAATTACTGAATTAATATCCATAGAAGATCCATAGCTCACGCAATACATGAAGAAATATATGCATACACTAGCCTTTAGTGACAAGTAGCCTTTGCCCTGATGACTTTTAGAATCAAGCAACATGTTCTCCAAACACAAGATATCAGATACGCTATAGGTACAGGTCGTTCTGACATCCCAGACTTCAGTCTCCTCTACTAGTGCTAGAAGTCAGCGCCCCCCAGCCCTCCCCAGTTATACGTCATGACTCGTTTTGCGCGCACCAGTAGGTTAAAGGTTCCAGCTGCCCATGAAGCCCCCTCCATGTGTCCACCCACTTATGACACTTCTGTGACGTCTACATCACACACCTCCGTGCACGCCTTCTTTCACGCCCATATGTTTCTTATCTTTCGTTTGTCATTTGTTACGCCTACTGTACTCAATGCAACTGTATGGTTCTACTATATATATTGTATGATGTTAATGAAATGTTGAGATTGTCCCTTCCTGAACTTTAGTAGGTGATGGAACCTGATGTCCATTGGCTCGAGCCACTTAATTAAAGCCCGTATGACTCAGATACCACGGACTCTGCCTCTCATTTATTGAGCTATCCTTTTCATTTAATGCATAGAAAAATAGTACCGGTAATTTATTTATTTACCACATAATGGCGCCCGAATAGGGACGAGCCCCTTCCCCACGCGCCGGCGATGTAACGCAGGCCCCCTGTCCCCTTCTACAGCCGTGACGGACCCTACTGTGCACCTGCAGGTTTTCCTGCTAAACTCCCTCTGGCCCACGGAGGAGACGGAGACTGCGGTCCAGCATCCAGACGAGGCGGTGAGGAAGGCGGAGAGTCCCGACCAGAGCCCAAGCCGAGAGAACAAGGTCCGAGGTATCCAGAGGCCCACCTGTTGCCGAAGCCCGAAGCGCATGCGTAGTGCGTAGCAGTAACCAGACGCCGTAGCAGTCCAGTCCAGTCCAGTTTCCGAGGCCTTCAGTTTGCTTCCCGGTGAGTACCATTGCTGGGAACGCATCTAGACGGGTTCATTATTTTGTGCCCGGTCCAGACGGGTCTGGGTACACAGATCCGGTCCGACGTGTTCACCTAGGTGGATACGGTATGACGTGTCTCTTTATGAGACCGGTATGTTCTGTACTGTTTTAGCAGTGCATCCAGTAATTCTGTTTTCTAGTATAGTCTCTCGAGATTTCCAGTATTATGTTTTCGACGTACTAGGTAGTATCTGTTCGAACTGTTTTTAATGTGTTTTGATGTCGTGGTGTGAATGATTTGTTTGCTATTTCATTACTGTGTTCATTGTGTTCAAGTCGAAGTACGTTTAAATATGCCTCTGTTTTCAAAGTTACGTCAGATAGGAACCAGAAAAGGGATACTCGAAGAATCAGTTCCGGTCCCACCTAGGGACAGTCCCGGACATTTCATGTATCATAAACATGGCCTAGATGCCATACTGTACTTAGACTTATGGGTAGACTATACCAAACATCTGGAAGAGAAATATAGATGGCCTGTTTCAGGAACCTGGGATGCTGAGTGCATCATGAGAGTAGAGGAAGCATTATGGAAAAAGAAAGCCAGACAATCCCAGAAAGATGCCATAGAATTGTGGCGTAAAGAATCGCATAAAAGAACAGAAAAGGAAATCAGAAAAGCAGAACTAAGTAGGGAATCATCAGAAAAAGCCCAAGAAAGGGAACTACTAGAAGAAGGTGAACGAGTTAGAGCAGAACAGTTAGACAGACAAAGAAATGCCCTTATTAAAGGCATGTATCCCCTACTCGCCGAGGGCCTGCCTCAGGCGACCCCGGAAACATCCTGTAATTTACCGCCACCATTGGTCCCGGCTAAGTTACGTCATAAACCAACCGCAGCTGAAATTTTCCTTTCTTCCTATTTAGACGACACTGTCCCAGAATATACAAATCCGAATCCTCCTCCGCCTGCTCAACCTCACAACCCTGGTAATAACGCGATTACTGTTCCTCCAGCCATTGGTCCCGGGAATCCCTTTGATCCGCCAGTAACCCCGGACCAACCCACATTACGCTTGCCTACTTTACCAGTCACACTACCAGCAACGGCACATCCAGTATTAGTTGCCGATTCTAGTTCAGGAGGAGCAGGGGGAGGTATCCCTATCACCCCGCCTCAAGTAAAACGAATGACGCTGAGAGACGCAGCATTACAGCGCACGCCAAAAGTAGCTACATACGCAGCCCTCAAACAATACCTTACGGATTGTAGATATGACCCAGTGCCAGGCGAAGATCAGATGATATTATATTCCATACGTCTACGACGAATTGCAAGCTATTTGGCTATCATACCAGAGATGAGGGAACATTTAGACAGAATATATCATTTCATCAGGACAGGGGAAAGACCAGAAAGTATTCACGAGGCTATGGCCCACAGGAAAGTCGAGACTCAAAATATGATCTTGCAGTTTTTGATAAATTGTTTAATAAGAGAACAAGACCAGCCTGGTAAAAACAAAGACGAGATGAAAGTCCTGACAAAATGGAGTGACAATATAGCAGAAGGAAAACACAGTAAACAAGGTTGTATAGAATCCATGTATAGAAAGATTCGTAAGGAAATTCTAGGCATACACGAAAGAGAGACCGCGTCCTCCTAGACAGGAACATGTTCCACAAAATACGCAACCACCACAGAACGCACAACAGACAGTAACAGTAACGCAGCCTATAGCTGCCACACAACAAGTTACACAGCAGATGTACCAGTATGCACAGTCAGATTATCCAGAATATCAGCAGTATTCATGAAACAGCCTAGAGAGAGAGGTTGGCTTGCCTCTTATCGAGGTTCCTGTAGATCAAGAGGGTCCCTATGTACACAGCCAGGTATTAGGGAAAGACAGAAAATTCCTGATTGCTACAGGGGCAAGTAGAACTACCATCAGTCATGACGAGGTTCCAGGGGCCCCTCTCTCAGGCTCAAGAAATGTTTCCCTGGGATTTTCAGGAAAGCCTATTGTTAATGAAATATCGAAACCAGTTTCCCTAGAAGTTGGTCCATTGTCCCGAACTACAGACTTGTTACTTATGAAATCATGTCCAGAAAATTTACTTGGTATTAAAACCTTGAAAGAACTGGGTGCAGTGATTTGTTGTTCTCCGGAAGGAGTGAGATTGTTTTTACCTGATTTTAAAGGACATTATGTGTTAAGAGATTTTGATCCAAGATTACTGAATGTACCACAGCATTTATGGGCGCAAGGCCCTACTGATGTAGGTTGTATGCACATTACACCATACAGTGTCACTCTGAAACAAGGAATTGTACTACCGCGAATCCGACAATACAAGTTGCCACCTGAGGCTGTAGCAGCCTTATCGAAAATCATTGACGAGCTCATTGCTCAAGGAGTGGTTGTAGAAACTGACTCCAATGTATGTAATTCCCCTATCATTCCAATTCTTAAACGTACTGACCCAAATGCACCTCCAGTTTATCGACTAGTGATTGATCTTCGAGAACTTAATAAATGTATCATACCCCAGTACCCAGTGGTTCCAGATATCTCTTCCCTATTGACTGCCATTGATTCTGAAGCAGCGTTCTTTACTGTCATCGATCTCAAGAACGCCTTCTTTAGTGTCCCCATCCATCCGGACAGCCAGTTCCTTTTCGGATTCTGTCTAAATGGACGAAGCTATAAATTTACACGTGCACCTCAAGGGTTCACAGAAAGTCCTAGTATTTACAGTCAAGCACTGAAACGACAACTAGATAGTATTCACATGCCAACTGACACTGCCCTGCTCCAGTACGTTGATGACCTATTAATTACAGCTCGTACAGAATGTGACTGCGAACGTGCGTCACTGACAGTCTTGTATTTTCTGGCAGAAATGGGGCACAAGGTATCCCCTTCGAAACTGCAATTCTGTGTCCAGCAAGTGGTGTACCTTGGTCACTTGCTGTCCAAGAGGGGTAGACAGCTGACACCTGACTGTATCCAGTTAATTGCACATCTTCCACAGCCCCAGACACAGAAGGAGGTACGAGCTTTTATCGGCCTCACTTCTTACTGCAGACAATGGATCCCTCAGTACGCATATCTAGCCAAGCCACTGATACAGTTGACAACACAGGAGGCAGCGACATTGACTGTCCTCCCTTGGACTCAGGAACATACACTTGTTTTCGAAGAATTAAAGAAAGCTTTATGTCAAGCACCTGTTTTAGCGACACCAAACTATAGTAAACCTTTTACACTTTTTGTCACTGAACGCGATGGTACAGCATTATCTGTTCTCACACAAGATCAAGCAGGACAACACAAGCCTTGTGCTTATTTTTCTAGCACATTAGATCTAGTAGCCCAGGCTTTGCCTGCGTGCCTCAAATCAGTTGCAGCCACAGCTTTAGCTATCAGACAAAGTGATTCCATAGTGTTAGGACACCCCCTGACAGTACAGGTTCCACACTCCGTGGAAGTTCTTTTAAACCGAACACAGACTCAGCACTTGACTATAGCTCGATTGACAGGATATGAACTTACACTGTTTCAGCCACACATAGAAATCAGACGTTGCAACATATTAAACCCTGCTACACTGTTACCCTCGATTACCTCAAACTCTATAACACATGACTGTGTGGAAGTTATTAACACCATGACGAAGCCAAGACAAGACTTGACGGACATTGCATTACCTGACCCAGACCTGACACTTTATGTGGATGGTTCATGTATGAGAACAAGTACAGGAGAGTTAGTAGCAGCATATGCAGTGACTACTGAAACTGAAGTTATAGAAACACATCGTATTGACACTCTGTCTGCCCAAGCAGCAGAGCTCATCGCTCTGACCCAAGCCTGCATACGAGCCAGGAACCTGAAAGTAAACATATATACAGATTCACGTTATGCATTCGGAGTCGTTCACGACTTTGGAGTCCTCTGGCAAGAAAGAGGTTTTATGACCTCTCATGGAGCCAAGATTCAGCATGGCCCCCTCATTCAAGCTCTGTTAGAAGCAATACATTTACCTACAGCTATAGCCATCATGAAGTGCAAAGCACATACAAGAGTCACTGACACCATTTCCCAGGGTAACGACCTGGCAGATCAAACAGCCAAGCTTACAGCTCAGACTCCAGACATTCCAGCGGACACGACAAAGACAGACATTTCAGTCCTGACGACTTGCATGACAGTCAAGGATCCCACACAAGATGTACTAGACATACAGACACATGCTACTCCAGACGAAATCAAGAAATGGACTGAACAAGGAGGGGTCCTGACAGATCAGGGATGGTTGACGAAGGGAAAAGCCACATGGTTTCTCCCCGACTCTATGGTTCAAGCCATCATTAATACAGCACATAGTCCAGCACACTTAGGAGAAAAAGCCATGTTAGACAGCATCCAGAACCTCTGGTTTAACAAGCATTTACGAGCAGCAGCGAAGCAGAAAGTGCGTACCTGCATGATCTGTTGTCAGTTCAATCCAGGTAAAGGTGTTCCCGTGGAACAAGGTGGATTTCATCCTCCTGACCACCCTTTTGAAGTCCTCCAGATGGATTATATTCAAATAGATCGATGTCGAGGATTCAAGTATGTCCTCGTAGTTGTATGCGCTCTGTCCAGATGGACAGAAGCATATCCAGTCTCAGATTATACTGCCGTGACCACTGCCAAGCAGCTGGTTCGTGAGTTTTTCCCTCGATATGGTTTGCCCCGTGTCGTGTATTCAGATAATGGACAGCCATTCTCGTCCGAACTCATGAAACAGGTATCACTTCTGTTAGGGTACCAGTGGAAATTCCACTGCGTACGACACCCCGAGGCAGCTGGCCTCGTCGAGCGACACAATCAAACTCTGAAAATACGATTAGCGAAGGTCTGTGCAGAAAAAGGTGTAGATTGGATGGTAGCCCTGCCGGTTGCCCTCTTCTATATGAGAATGGTGGCTCACTCCAGATCTGGTTTGTCACCATATGAAGTAGTTTTTGGTCGTCCCCCGGACATGTGGGGTACACCTATGCCTCGTAAAATCACCGACGTTGACAGTAACATGCTGACAGATTACCTAGCTTCCTTGATGTCTGCACTACTCTCTTGTCGTTCACAGGTCGCGGCTGCCTTTCCGGACAACACCCAGGTGAAACCGCACGAGGTAGTTCCAGGAGATCTAGTTCTGGTTCAAAATTTTGATCGCTCAAGCCCTCTGGAGCCCCGCTGGAAGGAGCCAAAACTCGTTCTGATGACCACAAGGACCGCCGTAAAGCTAGAAGGAAGAAAAGGCTGGCTCCATTCCAGTCACATCAAGCGTTTCCATGGACCGTGTCCAAAGACTTTTTTCAAGGACTGCCCCGATACTGACTCTAAACTTCCCCTGTTAGAGAAAACTCCGCAGCAGGAGTATAAAGTCAAATTGAGGTCTAGTAAGTCAGACAGCGTTTAATTGTTTAAGTCCCCCTCGGGTGAAGCGGTTAGACAGGTTTCTGATATGTATGAGATAGACCCACATAGTGAGAGAGATAGACGAAACTTCAAGAAAATGAACTATTGTAAAAGTCTCCGAAGCAGATGCATTGTTACATTATTGTTTATGTTTTTTCTGAGTCTTACGATCACATGCATAAGTTGTATGTTACACGTATTTTTTCCTCCTCTCGATTCACATATACACCTTTCCTCTAATGATACAGTAGAGCACACATTTAGTGAACTACCCCCTCACGAGTTATCCTATCGACTTGCAATGCGCAACAATACTTTTATTCGTATGTTACACTATTCGCATCAGACCAGTAATGCCACTAATTGCTGGGTATGTGGTCGACTTCCCCCTTATCAGACAGTGAAGGGAGCTCTGCCACTCTTTCCCTATCCGTTTTCACACAATGGTTCGTGTGGAGCATGGTTTTCATTAACCTCATCTGTAGACGATAAGTCCCTTCTGAATACAGTTATGAATGAAACCTGTTTCCCAGACAAGGACGGTCTTCCCCATAGGACAGGGATAGATCTAGAAAATGAAGTATATGATCTAGGTAATTTTTCCTCTAACCTCATGATTATGAATGTTCAGTCCGAGACTAATTCAGACTTGCCTTCTATAACAGTTCTACCAGTGAAAGGCGAATTATGTGTTAGAAAGAATGGTTCAGTACACCTAGGACACAGTGATTGTACTACTGTGGTCGAATACAGTGACAAAGGGAAGTCTATTTTCAAAGCTTCACGTCATTCTTATTTTATATGTGGTCAGACCGCTTATGTACGTTTGCCCCTAGATTGGGATGGAACATGTTACATTGCATTCCTACTGCCACCAGTTTTCCTAGCCCCATCCGATTATCACCGAAATACCCATCTAGTACACGTCAGACATAGGAGGGAGGTTGAGTCCCCAATTGTCGATCAGACTGAAACTGCATTGGAACAGTATACGGATTTCAATAAAGGTTTCTTTTTCTTCATAGGTCCTGTCCAGAATAGTAAATTAATACGCAGGTTAACCAGAACCCTTGAAGCGGTAGTGAATGAAACTACTTCCGCCCTAGGAAACTTAACAGAAGAGCAGTCTGCTATGAGACTTGTTGTTCTTCAGAACCGCCTTGTCCTTGACGTCATTCTGGCCGATAGGGGCAGAGCTTGTAGAGTCATCGGATCTAGTTGTTGCGTTTTCATTCCTAATAACACACCGTCTGTGTATTCAGCAATAACTAGACTTCATAAAATAGCTCATCAGCTACACCAGAGTCCAGGCACCTGGACTTGGTCCGACTGGCTCTGGAGTGTAATTTCTGCATGGGGATGGAAAGTACTGTCATTCCTGGGATTAATAGTAATGATCATATTCAGTTGTTGTCTCTGTTTACAATGTGGCCCAGCGATCTGCGGCTTGTGCGCTACATCTTGTATTCCACGTCCACGATCCCATACCCAAATGAAAAAAGACGAGCAAATGATGCTGTATGAACAGATAGATGGTCTCATAAATATTGATGTTTCCTGAAGGGAATGTAGGGAACAAGGAGGGAATGAGGAAAATTGAATTTTGCCCTGTTATGTGTCCCTACGTGTTCCCCAACATGTAATATATATGCATGATTTCTATGCATTTCCCCTCCATGGCCGATAATAAAGACGCATTTACAGTTGCGTCCAACGTTAGTATGTCAGTTATCCAGTCCTCCGTAAAAGCAACGTGAATTAGGCTTTCAGGCCTATGTTGCCAACGTATTTACATGGTGCACGTTAAATCATCAAGATACACCCGTTTCTAAGGCCCCACAGGACCCGGACACCAGATCCAGGCCTCAAGTCTCCTGTAACGTTCTGAGAGATGCAGCCCCGCCCGCATCCCTTCCCTTACTTCCTGCCCAGCAACGCGGTGCCCGGCTAGGCCCGGCCTGCCTGCCAAGAATATGTTATGCCTACAGTTATCTGTTCAGCTCCCCGGATTCACATTCCTAGCTAACGAACAGCATAAACATATCCATCTACAGTCTAGTCTTTCTGTCTCCATGCAAGTGAATTACTGAATTAATATCCATAGAAGATCCATAGCTCACGCAATACATGAAGAAATATATGCATACACTAGCCTTTAGTGACAAGTAGCCTTTGCCCTGATGACTTTTAGAATCAAGCAACATGTTCTCCAAACACAAGATATCAGATACGCTATAGGTACAGGTCGTTCTGACATCCCAGACTTCAGTCTCCTCTACTAGTGCTAGAAGTCAGCGCCCCCCAGCCCTCCCCAGTTATACGTCATGACTCGTTTTGCGCGCACCAGTAGGTTAAAGGTTCCAGCTGCCCATGAAGCCCCCTCCATGTGTCCACCCACTTATGACACTTCTGTGACGTGTACATCACACACCTCCGTGCACGCCTTCTTTCACGCCCATATGTTTCTTATCTTTCGTTTGTCATTTGTTACGCCTACTGTACTCAATGCAACTGTATGGTTCTACTATATATATTGTATGATGTTAATGAAATGTTGAGATTGTCCCTTCCTGAACTTTAGTAGGTGATGGAACCTGATGTCCATTGGCTCGAGCCACTTAATTAAAGCCCGTATGACTCAGATACCACGGACTCTGCCTCTCATTTATTGAGCTATCCTTTTCATTTAATGCATAGAAAAATAGTACCGGTAATTTATTTATTTACCACACTATGTTGCCCTCTAGTACGGCCAGCGAAGAATGGTAGATGTGTGTACCTAGATAAGGGAGGCAATAGTACTCCCACCGCAATTCACCCTCCGGGTGGGAGTCACCCGTCTTCGATACCAGCGGGAAGAGACAAGATTTCCTCCAGTTGACTCGTAGTCCTGAAAGGTGGCCAAAATCTAGGAGCAAGCGTTCGGCCCCACGCAGGGAACCGTCGGTGTCTGCCAAAAACAGCAAGCAGTCGTCCGCATAGAGGGAGATGTAGTGGGTGTCACCTCTCAGTGGAAGAACTTCATAAGCTCGGCCCATACGGGCGTGCGCTGCCAAAGGCTCTATAGCGAGCGTAAATAGTAGAGGGGACAAGGAGCATCTCTGTCGTGTCCCCCGACCAACCCTGTACGCGGCAGAGATGGTAGCACCTGTTTTGACTCGAGCAGTGGCCTCGGCATAAAGCAAGGCAGTCCACTTCACAAACCGCTCACCCAGCCCAAAGGCCCCCAGTACCCGGAGCAGGTATGGCCACTCGACGCTGTCAAAGGCCTTCTCGATATCGATCGAAAGGACAGCGGCATCAGGGAGGCCGTCACCATTGCCCCCCATGACCCGAAGCAGCCGACGCACGCAGGTGGCGGTGGTGCGCTGGGGAATGGAATAAAGCCCGCCTGGTCAGAGTGCACCAAAGCGCGCATGTGAGCCAGAAGCCGCGTCGCGAGAACCTTGCTCAGAATCTTGTAGTCCGTCGTGAGCATGGAAAGTGGGCGGTAGGCCGAGCGAGAGCTGGCATCGCCGCCACGTTTCAGTAAGGGTATCACCATAGCCTCGCGGGTGGTCGCAGGCAAAGCCCCAGCGTCCCAGGCCTCCCGGTAAACCGCCTGCAACCGTGGTATCAACACCTCGGGGTAGGATGCGTAAAATTCAATCGGTAGACCGTCCACGCCCGGAGTCTTGTGGCGAGCCATGTGCTTAATGGCTACACGTATCTCTCCTTTGGTGATATCCCCGCCCAAGTGGTCCACGTGATCCGGGTCGAGCCGGGGAAGCCGCGCCGCTAATAGGAAATCATCGAGCTCCACAGGCACACTTGACATCTCGCTCCTATAGAGGTGTGCATAATATGCCAAGAATTGGGAGTTGATCTCCGATTGAGTGTAAACCATGTGCCCCTCTGGGGTAGCCAAAGCGACGATCGGAGTGCCTCGGGTCCCAGGATTAGCCAGCCAGGCCAGCAGGGAGCCCACCTTCTCGCGTTCAGCATGAGCTCTAACAAGATACTCCTTATAGTCAAAGCAGCGTAGCTTCTCCATCACTGACGCAACTTCCTCCCGCGCGGTCGAAACCGCACCGCGGGCCTCAGGAATCGTGTGACTACGTCGTTCCTCCGCGTGCAGGCGATCCTCGCTTAGCGCGACATCCTGCAGGAGGGTCTTACGGACTCCCGCGGTAGCCGAAATACAGACTCCCCGAACTACCGCCTTAAAGGCGTCCCACTCCAGTGCCCTACTCGACGCCGTGCCCTCATTATCAGCGAAATAGCCTTCCACCCCAGTGCGTACATCCGCCTTGAACGCCGCGTCCTCTAGCGCCAATGGGTTCAACCGCCACGTCGGAATAGCTTGGTGTTGCCGCATCCATTGGAGCGCCACCAAACAAGGGTTATGATCGGATATCGTTTTAGCCAGGTATTCGCTGTGGCGAACCAAGCACTGAACGTCCGGCAAGCATAGAATGCTGTCAAGGCGAACATGCAGAGCATGCGGGGGGGAGTAAAAGGAAAAATCCCTCTCAGTAGGGTGTTGAGTACGCCATGCATCAACCAGGCCCCAGCTACTTTGCTACTCTCCCCTACTCTTCGCTAGCCTATGAGCTGCCGCCTGCGCCAGTGGTGGGTGAGACCTGTCTAATTCCACATCCAACACAGAGTTAAAATCCCCCCCTAGTCGGACCGTATTAGCCAGGACTGACGCCAGTTTCCCAGGTAATCTCGTGAAAAAGGCAGGCTGCTCCACATTTGGGGCGTAGACGCTACAGAGCATTACGTCCCTCCCATCCAGTCGGCCCTGTAGCGCCACAAACCTCCCCTCAGGATCCACCACTGTCACCAAGGGTTGGAAGGGAACCCCCGCCCGCACCCA
The DNA here is from genome assembly GCF_964261635.1 of Lissotriton helveticus. NCBI lineage: Eukaryota > Metazoa > Chordata > Amphibia > Caudata > Salamandridae > Lissotriton > Lissotriton helveticus. The sequence continues at coordinate 1,542,481,295 of NC_136068.1, read as the reverse complement.
GATCAAAACTCCTCTTGCAAAGGCAGAGTACACAGTGTAAAACAGCTGTCCCCGCCACCTGCGCTGCAGAGCCCGCCCCTCCGCTTGGTCAATGTGGGTTTCCTGCAGGAAGGCCACCTGGATCCCCCTACGAACAAGATAGGCATGCACCTTGTGACGTTTCAGCATGGAGTTCAGTCCCCGCACATTCCAGGTCACACATTTCAGCTCAGGTAAGGTCCCCATTCACAATAGCAAGTACAGTTCTGAGTAAAGAAAAAGCTCCAGGCACACTGATAATTCCCCAAAAACCTGAGCCCCAAGACCACCCAACAAACCCGTGTCCCACCCATCCCCAGAACAGGCCCCCAACCGTAGAAACCCATCCAAAAGCAAGAATCCCAAGAAGAACAGTCTCTGGTAACTACCAGAGTCTCACAGTAGGTGTGAGATAGGGGGGGGGGGCTCGCCGCAACTTCCAACAGACCGCGAGCTCCATATGTCACCGACCGGCCCGCCCCAGTGTGGCCTAGGTGTCCCACATCCCCACCACGCCGATGGCAGGAGCCACAAAGCGTATGAGGCAGCCGACCAACAACAGTTCCCTGCCCGCCCGGGAGACATGTCTTCCCTCAAACACAGATCCGGAACACATCAGCATATACAATACCACTCCGGGGGGGCATTAGGATCATTCGTCCAGCAAGTCATCTGCAGTCCCAGGTGAGACATGGGGCAGCACGGGGTCGCCACCGCCCGAACCCTCCGATGCCGCATCCTCAGAGCCCTTATGGGAGCCCGACTCCATCGCCGACGTCGACTCCACCGCCTTGGAAATGGTAGAGACCGCCCGGAGGGCCTCCTTGCGTTCCAGCTCAGTTTGCGACACGGAGGGGGTCCGAGCCTTCGGCGGTCGTCGCCTGGGTCTCCCGTTCCGCTTAGGTCTCGGTGCTGTGCTCCGCGGCTCCCCAGATGTCAGGTGAGCATCCGCACCGGCTCAGTATAGTTCCAGCCAGTCCCACACCTCGTCAGGAGAATTGTAGAAGGAGGATTTGCCCTCCATCATAATCCGTAGGCGGGCCGGGAACAAGAGAGAATAACGGATACCCTCCTCATGAAGAGCCTTCTTGACCGCCAGGAAGGTTGAGCGCTACCTCTGAACCTCAAGAGAGTAGTCCGGGTAGATGAAAACATGGGCACTGTCCATTTGATAGGGCCCCAGTGCTCACGCCTTTTGCAGAATAATATCCCGGTCCCTGTAGTGCAGCAGGCGCGCCACCACCGGCTGAGGGGGTCGACCCGCAGTTGGAGGTCGGGCCGGCACCCGGTGGGCGCGCTCCAGGGTGTAAAATGGCGTCAGACCCTCCGGGACCACCACATCCCGCAGCCAGGTCTCTAGAAAGCCTAGCATGTCCGACCCTTCAATTTTTTCAGGCAGGCCAACCACGCGTATATTATTGCGGCAGTTGCGTCCCTCCGCATCCTCCGCTCTTTGCTCCAGCAGGTGCACCCGGTGTTGCAACTTCCCCAGAGTGGCCTCAGATGTCTTGACCGTAGGATCCAGTGTGTCCAACCGAACTTCAGCCTGCTTGACCCGGTCCGCCAGTTTGCCGTGGTCCGCCCGCAGGAGCCCCAAATTCGTGGATACCTGAGCGATGTCGTGATGCAAGGCCTCCCTGGTGTCGGTGATGGCCTTCAAGATCTGCTCCAGTTGGCTCTGCGGCAGGCCCGCCATCGATCCGTCGGCCATTGCAGAGGCCTGACCGCTCACCGGTTCCTCCGCAGGATCCGGAGGAGGCTTCAGGCACTTCCCCATGACCGCAGCCGGTCTCAGCCCTCGGTCAGTAGGAGCCGGGCGTTCCCTCAATCAAATCCGCTTGGAGTCTACGCCGTGCTGGCGGGCCAGAACACCGTCCTGCAGTCTCAATGGTCACTCCCCTGGCCTCGCACGTGGCAGCACAGCTGTGGGTCCCCAGGGCCAGCCCCCCACTCCCAGCACCGGGCGGGCGTGTCGCGCAGCCCAGGGCAGGCGCCGCGAGGAGGCTCCGAGGTCGAGCCGCCCCTGCGGATCCAGAAGCAGGGGATCTGTTATGCGGCAGTCAGTGCGTCCGCCATGATGCGGCGACGCCAGCGGTAAATGGTTCCGGTCCCAGCCAGGGGGGGTCAATGCCACTGCACGCCGGGTAAGAACCGACCCCCGGGACTAGGCCCCGTTATGCTCCCAGAGACCACGTCTGGGCCCCAGCTCCCACGCCAGCTGCAGCCGGTGGGGCTCCTCAGAATCCAGCCACGTCAGAGGCCCACAGTGCCGACCCTTCAGGTCTCTCGCCGCCGGCAGAGCACTCCAGTTCCACAAGGCAAGTGCCCGGTGCTAGCAAAGCACTTTCGGCCGTCCGCCATCCCCAGGGCACGAACAGGGAATCTCCCCGGTCCCGCGTCTGGGAGGCCCCCGCAGTCACAGGAGGCGTGCAGCCCTCTCACCTATGGGGACCCTCAAGCAGATCTCGCCTCAGTTCCTCTGCGGGGCAGCCCATCCACCGCCGCCGTCAATCCGACCGCGAAGCTGCAGTCCCGACCCTCGTGGCAGCCGGCGGCCGGCCAGCTTCCACCGCAGGTCGGCCACTCGCGTAATCAAGGCCGGGGAGGAAACAGGGCACACAGGCCGCACAAGATGGCCGGCGCTGTCCAGAAGAGGTCGGGCTCGGCGCGTCTCCACACCGCCGCCGGGATGACCTTACCACCCCAGAGCGAGCCTCAATGTCCGCGGGTGGGGATGCCGTCAAACCCAAGGCAGCAGGGTCAGCAGGAGAATATAGAGCAGGATAAACGGGGAAGGCCGTGACGGAGCTCAGAGCTCACGCGTCCATTTTCTTCGGCGGTCAAGCCACGCCCGAGTGGGCCCTATTACTTATAATGAAGTAAGGGTCCACTACACTAAAAATGATGGTGTTTTGCAATGGCCCCCACATGGTAGTTTTGAAACAGAGATTTTAGATAATCTAGAAGTTAAGCTATTTAGGAAGAAAGCCCGGCTGGCAATGTTGGACTCTTTCCGCCTTTGGCGTAAGGAAGCCAAACAGAGAGAAATTAAACAAGCAAAGAGAGATAGGAAAGATAAGAATATGTCAGTACTACAAGCTGCTAGACAGTTTAAGGAAGATGGAGAAGAGCGTGCGAGTGAAATTTTAGATAGACAGTGTTGTATGGCCATAGATAAATGTTATCCGGCCTTGCCGTCTTCTCCTCCAAAAGTGATTGAAGACCTTGAAAAAGATCCTTTGATCTCTCATTTACTGAGATTGCCACCTCCCTATGTGCAGGGTGCTACTGCGCCTCTATTACCCCCGGTTGTTCCACCCTTTGTTGTTCAAACTCCTGCTGTTGTTCAGCCACCCGGTGCTCCACAGATGGTTTTGCCTTCTCCTGCGCAACCCATTCTAGGGTCGCCAGCCTTGCTATCAGCTTTTCCTCAAACTCCTTTGCCTTCTGCTTCTGCATCTTCGATTTCTACTGTTCTTGTCCGTACACCTTCTTTGCCTCAGAATACTTATTCTCCTGTTCTTATGTCTACTTCTTCCCCTTCTGCTCGAAAACGAATGACCGAGACTGTTGTTAATCTGTTGTCACCATTGTTTGGGTCACTGGATATGACCCCTGTTTCGGAGCGTAAGCAGAGTCGTAGTCAGCTTCCTGGTTCTGAGGAACGGGCTGTGTTGGATTTGTTGGCTCGTAAATGGATTATAAATGCCTCAAGGTATAGTTTGCCAGCGGTTATGGATGTTTTCTTTCAGTGGGAGCTGCCTAAGCAAAGGTATGTTTTTAATATGATGTGTATGTTTTTGCGTCAGGAATGGGAAGATAATGATTTGGGTTTGATCCTGCAGGAACTACTTGATGTTCAGTCGGATTTTGCTAAAGGGATGATAGTAGAATCTGATATTACAGATGCCGTAGAGACGATACTGGCTTTTAGATCTAGCCTTCTGCCTCAGACATTGTATGAACCTGATTCTTCTGTTAGAAGAAAAGCGAGACAGTATCCAATAAGAGAAGTTCCCCCAATTTGGAAGGAAGGGGACCCAAACGCTAATCCAGTTATTCTGCCGCATTTTCAGCGAATATGGGTACATGTCCCTTGGAAGGGAGCAGAGGTCTTGGCTCTTAAGCAGACCTTACCTGACCCTCGTAAGAATCCTGCTGGTTATTACAAGGAGTTGTCCCAGACAGTTGAAGCGTGTATTATGAATTTAGCTGACATCGATATGTTGATGGGTAATGTAGTTCCTCAACCTTTGTGGGCGAAGATTGGTCATGAGAATCATGCTGCTGAATTAGGTGATACATGGGCGAATATTGTTGCCGCAGATGGTAGACAGGAGGGAGGTGCTAAACCTCAACCTCTAGTTTCAGAATTACCAGGTAGAATTATTAATCTGATGAAAACGATGATGCCTGTTTTACGAGTAAATTGGGATAAGTTAGCAGCATGTAAGCAGAAGAGAGACGAGAGTGTATCTGATTTCTTCACTAGGTTTGAAGAGACGTTTATTGATCATAGTGGTCAGGATATGAGTACGGAGGGTGGTCAAAGGTTGTTTGTGGATAAATTTGTCTTTAATTTGCTTCCCGAGCTTTCTAATAAGTTAAAGGACTCTGAGAGTTCATGGGCTGTCTCTTCGTCGGCCCAGATATTGGCTACTGCACAATATTACGAGAATAGGGATAAAGATGAGAAGGATAAAGTGGAGAAGAAAACTAAAGAGTTAAAGACGAAAGTACTTTTGCAGCAAGCTTATCCGCCTCGTCAGAATCAGCTTCAGTTTCAGCAACCTCCACAATTTCAGAGATTGTTACAGAAGCCTGAGCCTTATGTTCAGCGATTCTTTCCTGGCCCTAATCAGTGTGCTTATTGCAGAGAGGAAGATCATTACAAGAATAGTTGCCCGGCTTTGTTACAGCGTGCGAATGGTGTATCTGGTCAGAGAGGTCGTGGTAGTTTTCAGCAAGCTCCTAGGGGTAGGGGACGTGGTGTGATCCCTCAGAATGAGCGTTCCTCTTCCCTACAGAATTCTGTGAATTATTTTGACAGACAGAATGTTCCGAGTGGTCAGTCTGCCCAGTATTATGTTGAGGATTACTATGTCGAAGGTGAGTGTTCTGGTTATAATGATAACTAGGACAGCCAAGGACAAAGAGAGGGAGTAGTGTCAGTTCCAGTACACCAGAGTGGACCTTATGTTGAAGTGATTACATCAGGTGTGGTAGAACCTTTTCTTTTGGATACTGGTGCGATGAAGAGTTCTATTATGCACTCTAAACTTTCTGGCGCACCTTTGTATGGCTTGACCAATGTTTCAGTAGGATTTTCCGGCGCCCCAGTTCGTAATCCGGTTTCTAGTCCTTTGTCCCTTACCATTGGCCCTTGTGAATTGGAAGCTCCACTTATTTTAACGACTGGTTGTGGTGAGAATCTGTTGGGTTTGGACTTGCTGAAAAGATTGTATGCGACATTGCATTGTTCTCCTTCGGGAGTACAACTTACCCTTGGTAAGAAAGTGATTTCCCCAATGTATTTGTCTAAGGATTGTTTGCCACTGGAATTGCGTTCGCTTCGTGATACACTTTGGGCTACAGGTCCAAATGATGTTGGTCTTTTGCAGATTCCACCTTATGTTGTCACCCTTAAGTCAAATGCTAGGCTACCTCGTGTTCCCCAATACAAGATTTTGAGCGATGGTGAGAGAGCTCTTTTAGCGATTGTTTATGATCTGGTTGAGAAGGGTGTAGTTGAGGAAACGAGAGGTAATGTTTGTAACAGTCCTGTTTTGCCTGTCCTTAAACGTACTGATGCTTCTCAGCCACCTGTGTACCGGTTTGTGATCGACCTTCGAGAGGTAAATAAGATAGTCGTGCCACAGTTTCCTGTGGTACCTGATATCACTGCTTTGTTGACTTTGATTCCTGCTTCGGCAGCTTGGTTTTCTGTCATCGATTTGAAGAATGCTTTCTTCAGTGTTCCTATTGCTGAGGAGAGCAGGGATATTTTTGGCTTCTCATTAGGAGGCCGAAGCTTCCGGTTTACGAGAGCTCCCCAAGGTTATTGTGAAAGTCCCTCCATCTATAGTCAAGCGTTGAAAACTCAGCTTGACGGTTTTGTGTTACCTGTTGGTGCTACTCTTATTCAGTACGTCGATGATTTGTTGGTTACTGCTGATGATGAAAAGATTTGTAAAGAGGCTACTCTTTCTTTGTTGCGGTATTTGTCTGACCTTCATCATAAAGTGTCACCTTCAAAGTTGCAATATTGTCGCCAAGAAGTGAACTACTTAGGTCATCTCTTGTCGAAGGAGGGAAGGAGATTGACCCCAGAACGAATTCAAGCGATTGCGCAAATGAATGTACCATCCACACAGAGAGAAGTGCGTGCCTTTTTAGGTATTACATCATATTGTAGACAGTGGATCCCCAATTGTTCCTTGCTAGCGAAACCTCTGTTTCACCGACGAACTCAAGGACTCCAAGAAGACCTGCCGCACCCTCGAGAAAGCCTGGCTCCTCGACCGGACCACCGACAACATGACCGCCCTTAAACACGCTACCCGCAAGCACCACCAGCTCATCCGCACCACCAAGAAGAAATCACTGAAGGAACGACTGGACAACAACGCCCACGACAGCAAAGAGCTCTTCACCATCGTCAAGGAGTTCTCCAACCCCAGCACCGGCACCAACGACATCACTCCGTCACAAGACCTCTGCAACTCCCTCGCCTCGTTCTTCCACCGCAAGATCGCCGACAGCCACAACAGCTTCGGCGCACCACCCACGCACCCAACCATCGAACCAACGCCCCCCACCGCCACCCTACGCACCTGGACCACGGTGACCACCGAAGACACAGCCCGCACGATGAACACCATCCACTCCGGATCACCGACCGACCCCTGCCCACACCACGTCTTAAACAAGGCCGACTCCACCATCGCACCCCAACTCCGGAACATCATCAACACCTCATTCGACACCGCCACCTTCCCGGAGAGCTGGAAGCACGCCGAGCTCAGCGCCCTCCTGAAGAAACCTACAGCGGACCCCACCGACCTCAAGAACTTCCGCCCCATCTCGCTCCTCCCTTTTCCTGCTAAAGTCATCGAGAAGATCGTCAACAGACAGCTGACCGCCTTCCTCGAGACGAACGGATCTCTCGACCCCTCGCAGTCCGGATTCAGAGCCAACCACAGCACCGAGACCACCCTCATCGCAGCCACCGACGACATCCGGACCCTGCTCGACAAAGGGGAAACTGTGGCCCTCATCCTCCTGGACCTCTCCGCAGCGTTCGACACTGTCTGCCACCGCACCCTAGTCCAGCGCCTCAGCAGCATCGGTATCCAAGAGAAGGCACTGGAGTGGATCATCTCGTTCCTCGCCGGAAGAACACAAAGAGTCCGCCTCCCCCGTTTTGCTCCGAGGACACCGAAGTCATCTGCGGCGTCCCGCAAGGATCTTCACTCAGCCCCACTCTCTTCAACGTCGACATGAGACCGCTTGCAGCCATCGCACGCCAGCACAACCTCAACATCATCTCTTACGCCGACGACACTCAGCTGATCCTCTCCCTCACCAGAGACCCCGACACCGCCAGAAACTGCCTACACGAAGGGATGAAAGACGTCGCCGAGTGGATGAAGGACAGCCGCCTGAAACTGAACTCGAACAAGACGGAAGTCCTCATCCTGGGATCTTCGCCCTCCGCCTGGGACGACTCCTGGTGGCCCCCAGCCCTGGGCACCGCACCCAAGCCAACCGACCATGCACGCAACCTGGGCTTCATCCTGGACTCCTCCCTCTCGATGACCAGACAAGTCAACGACGTCTCCTCATCGTGTTTCAACACCCTGCGTATGCTTCGCAAAATCTTCCGCTGGATCCCGACCGAGACCAGGAAGACTGTCACCCATGCACTCGTCACCAGCCGACTGGACTACGGAAACGCCCTCTATGCCGGAACCACAGCCAAGCTACAGAAAAGACTCCAGCGCATCCAGAACGCCTCCGCCCGACTCATCCTGGATGTCCCCCGACGCAGCCACATCTCCAGCCACCTGAGGAACCTGCACTGGCTCCCCGTCGACAAGAGGATCACGTTCCGGCTCCTCACCCACGCACACAAGTCTCTCCACGACCTCGGCCCCAAGTACCTCAACGACCGCCTGACCTTCTACACGCCCACCCGCCAGCTACGGTCCACCAGCCTCGTCCTCGTAGCCGTACCACGCATCCGAAGAGCAACCGCCGGAGGAAGATCCTTCTCTTACCTGGCTGCCAAGACGTGGAACTCCCTCCCCATCCACCTTCGGCTGACCCAGGACCATCTCGCCTTCAGGAAACAACTCAAGACCTGGCTGTTCGAGCAGTAGCATACCCCCTCCCCCAAGCGCCTTGAGACCCTCCCGGGTGAGTAGTGCGCTATACAAATGGTTTGATTGATTGATTGATTGATTGTTGGCATTGACTCTGAAAGATACTCCGCATCCTCTTCCTTGGTCTGACGAATGTCAGAAAAGTTTTTCTGAACTACGCGATGCATTGTGTTCTGCTCCTGTGTTGGGTACTCCAGACTATAGTAAGCCTTTCACGTTGTACGTGCACGAGAGAGAAGGTTGTGCGTTGTAAGTGTTGACACAACCATTTGGGGACAAGCAGCGTCCATGCGCGTATTTTTCAGCAACGTTAGACCCAGTTGCTAAGGCATTGCCGAGTTGTCTGAGAGCTACAGCTGCAGCAGCTTTTTCTATCAGACAGTCTGCTGGTTTGGTATTGGACAATACGTTGATTGTGATGGTCCCACATGCAGTGGATACCTTATTAAACAGGACTAAGACACAGCACCTTACTAGTGCACGTCTTTCAGGTTACGAGTTGACACTGTTGGCTAGCCATGTTCACATCAAACGATGTAATGTGCTGAATCCAGCTACGTTGTTACCGATCTCTACAGAGACGGATCCTCAGGAACAGCATGATTGTTTTCTTCGTACAGAGGAAGAAACGAAAGCTAGAGTCGACCTGAGGGATACTCCCCTTACGGATGTTGATGGTACACTATGTGTAGATGGTTCGTGTTTTAAGCTTCTGAATGGTGAAACGACTGCAGCGTATGCTATTACAACTTTACATACAGTTGTTGAGACAGCACGCATACCACAGAATTCTGCCCAAGCAGCAGAATTGATTGCACTGACTAGAGCGTGCGTGTTGTCAGAAGGAAAGCGAGTGAATGTTTACACCGATAGCCAGTATGCGTTTGGTGTTGCCCATAGTTTTGGGCGTTTGTGGAGAGAGCGTGGGTTCCTTACTTCGCATGGGACAAAAATACAGCATGGGTAGTTGGTGAATGAACTTTTGGAATCTCTCACTCTCCCAAAGCAGATTGCAATTGTGAAGTGTAGTGCGCATAAGAAAGTTGTGGACGATGTTGGTCGAGGGAATGCGTTTGCAGATGAAGTTGCGAAGGAAACGGCGAAAGACATGATGAGCCGTATGTATGTTGCAGGCCCAGCTAATTGGGTTATGGCTGGTGGAATGTGTGAAGACACAATAGAAAGTGTGAAAACGATTCAGGCTGAAGCGACTGAGAAAGAAGTGAGTTTTTGGAGAGTAACTACGGGTATGTTGGATTCAACAGGTTGTTGGGTTGAGTTGTCAGAACACCAGCGATGGTTGTTGCCTGATGCATATGTGCTCCCAGTGGTTACAATGGCCCATGGATTGGCTCACATTAGTTTAAAAGGGATATGCAAGTTGTTGGCTCCGGTATGGCAGAATAGTGGAATTCCCAAATGTGCAGAGAATCTGGTCAAGAATTGTATGGTGTGTTTGATGCATAATCCTGGCAAGGGAACTCCAACTCCTGCAGGTCATTTTGCTCCTCCAACGTATCCGTTCGAGGTTCTACAAATAGATTATATACACATGGAAAGATGTAATAACTTGAAGTATGTCCTTGTGGTTGTTTGTGCCTTTTCCAGATGGATAGAGGCCTACCCCCTAAAGGATAATACTGCCTTGTCTACTGCCAAGGTTTTGCTCAAAGAATTTTTCCCTAGGTATGGAATGCCACGGATTGTATTGTCTGACAATGGAAGTGAGTTTGTGGGTCAGATAATGAAGAAAGTGTGTGCGGGCTTGGGCATCAAGCAGAAATTTCATGCTGCGAATCACCCACAGTCAGCGGGTTTGGTTGAGGGTTATAATGGGACATTAAAGCTTAAGTTAGCGAAAGTGCAAGCAAGCACTGGCCTTACATGGCCCGATGCTTTGCCGTTGGCTCTTATGTCGACAAGGACAACAGTGCATTCTCGTGTGGGACTTAGCCCATATGAGATTGTGTTTGGGCGTCCTGCCAACGTTTGGGGTGTCCCTAGACCGAAGGAATATAGCGACATCGAACATCCTATGCTAATTGACTACTTGCACGATTTGACTATTAAACTGCGTGTCCTTCATCAACAGGTCCACAACCAGCTCCCATCAGCATCTGTGGACCCAGGCCATACCCTCAATCCAGGACAATGGGTGCTCGTGCGTAACTTCCAACGAACAAAGAACCGACAGCCTCGTTGGACTGGTCCCCACCAAATTCTTTTGGCTACTCGGACTGCTGTTAAGGTGTTTGGAAAAAAGAATTGGGTGCACGCTGCCCATACGAAGCGCGTACCCCTGCCTTTGCCGTACGACACTTGGGTTAGAGAGGGTGTGGGAGATTTTGAAGGAGAACGTGTCCCTAGGTTTGTCCCTTTTAGTGACGCATAGCTTGAATGGACTCAATCTGAACTGGAAAATGACAATGTGTTGCAAGAAGCTGTTCCTCCACGTTTGAGATTGGACACTACCGAACCTGAACTTTTGTTTACGGACCAAACTGTGCCGACTAAATTACGTTACAACCTCCGATCTCGGAATAAATAAAGAGACTTTGAACATTATTTTTTTCCACACTGAGATCAAAAAGAGACAATTTCTTCAAGTATTTTGCATTTTACTTTTGTTTTTCTTACTCTCTTGCTTTTTCTGAAATTGTATTATGGTTTTCTGTTAAATTTTTTTGGTTACCATTTGCCTGTTGCAGGGTCACGTAGGAGTACCAACGGTTCAGTTTGTGACCTGAGTAGTGGCAATAGGTCTGCAGGACTTGCGGTGTCCCTACGACCTGCTAATAATCACAGCTGAAGTACTCTGTCAAGATTGCGTGAGCAACATTAGAAAATGAAGATTGTATTGAGGAATAATGATAAAAGGCAAGAGATGAAAAACCAATATTATAGAATGTTGTTCTCCAAGTGTGGTATAGCTTTATCTATTTTAATACTTTTATGTATTCTATTAGCTCCTATATTCTGGTTTGTTCCTTCTACACAATTGACGTCTGCACCAACTTCTCAACCTATGCTTTCCTTTACTACTGTTTCTTCGCACCAATTTCATACTTTGCCTGAACACGAACAGATAAGGAGATCAGAGTTTGTCAACAATTCGTTTATTCAGCTGTTGCATCAGCATTAGTTAGTAGTCAATACCACTAATTGTTGGGTGTGTGGTCTTATGCCTCATACAACAGATAGAGGCATGCCATATTTGGTTTTGCCCTTTAGTTTTAATGGTTCTGCATGGGCTTTCCAGACTATGTTCATCTATGCCAATGAGGTATATCCTTTACGTTCCATGAAAGACAATCCGAGCAATAGTGCCTTGATAAAGGGAATAGCCGATATGATCAGAGATATTGATGCGTACAAGGCTATCCCTAAGGATGAGGTGCTGCCTTACATTGATTGGAATGTGACTGGATACAGTGCTAAGTTGACAGAGAAGGAGAGACAAAAAAGGTCTCCTCCTATTTGGACTGTGCCACATCGAGGTCAATTTTGCTCACAGGGGAATGGTCGGAATCCGAGAGCTCAGTTAGGTAAAAGTGTTTGTGATCACACCTACGTTTATGCATCCAGAACTTCTCCACCGTTTGTGCCAGCTAAAGGTACATATTTCGTTTGTCACGACAGAGCCTACACTTGGTTGCCACCTGATTTTTCAGGAACGTGTTATGTGGCGTTTCTGCTTCCCCGACATATACTGCCTCCTCAGACTATCATAGAACATGATATGGTAGAGGTGTCTTCGATCAGGAAGATACTGCTGCACAGGAAGTAGGAGACTTCTTTAAGGGTTTCCTGCCCTTTTGGGGTCCTATGATGAATAGTAGGCATATTCGACAGCTTGTCCGCGTAGTTGAAGCTACCATTAACGAAACAGCTGGAGCGTTGAGTAATATTACAGCGGAGCTTCAAGCGGACCGCCTTATGACTTTGCAGAACCGTATGGTTTTAGATATTATACTTGCAGATCGAGGAGGAGTATGCAAATTGATCGGATCCAGTTGCTGCATATACATACAAGATAATGCCCCGACAGTGTACCAGGCCATCTCTAGATTGCACAAGATCTCTGAGTCTATTCACGTAGACGAAGGAGATTGGTCATTGACAGGATGGTTTTGGGGACTACTGTCCACATGGGGATGGAAGATCTTGACATTCCTTGGTATGGTTTTGGCTATTCTCTTCTCTTGTTGCCTTTGCATCCAGTGTGGTCCCGCCATTTGTAGTCTTTGTGCTACAATCTGTGTGAGAAGACCCGTCCCGAGAGAAGTGAAGGCTAATAAGATGATGTTACAGCATCACCTTGATGACCTGATGAGAATAGATATAGACCTAGATTCAGATTGACATGAGTTTAGGTTATTGCCTACGTAATGGCAAAAGGAGGGTCTGTGGTTCTGTAATTCTCAAACCTGACTCCATTTTAGTCTTGCCCTCACGTAGGCCTGTGAAGTAGGCCCAACGAACAAGTGGTCTGCCCTTCTGAGTTTGTGCATATATTAACTTGGGTTTTTCTGACTCTGAATGAACTGCAGAGAGAGAGTAAACATTTTCACCTGAAACTGACCTTTTGCAAAAACCAGTTTCACTAGCTGATCGTTGTCTGAGTTGTTCAATCACTGTTCAGGACCTCGTTAACCTTTAGTTTCCTTGCACATATCTTATCCTAAACAAGATCTAAATTGTTTCTTTCCTTACGACTTTCTTTTCTAAACATGGGTTTTTGCCATGTGTCGTGACTGCCATCTGGTGTTGCCTTTTACTAGACCTCAGAAGTTAGTCTGCGAGCAAAGCAATCTGACCTTTTTTGGGTCATATATACATTAACTAAGGTTTTGTTTGTGCACTGGAGTTAATTTCAGAAGCTGGCCTTTCACCTAGAATTGACCCTGCCAAGCCAATTTCCCTGCAAGATCGTTATCCACTTTTCCCAATCACCATTCAAGACATTTGTTAACTTTTAAGTTTCTTTACGTTTCTGTTATCTTGCACATTATCTGAAACTACTTTTCTTTACTGTTTCTTCATTTCATGGGTTACGCTTTCAATTAAGGGTTTGTTCGGCCCTTCCAGATTATTATTTAGATATGCCTAAATATTAACTTGTGGGTTGGGACACTGTAAAATGAGCTTTACTGTATGATGCTGTGTGATGTCATGTATTTTCTATTGGTTGAATTTTGGTGCAGGGCCGTGCATTTTAAATGTACCTTTTTGTGTATAAATAGGGATGTCTCGCCTTAGTAAAATTGAGCAGTTTCTTGAGTTGTACACCGTGCGGTATTACTGGGATTTCTGCTACTAGCTGCAGCTAATAAATTTGATCTCTGACGCCACCTAGAAGTATTCCGTGTCTCTGTATACCAAGGCAAGGGAACCCAGGGACTTTGGGTGTGTCCCTGGCGCCGCTGGGTACTTGAAAACCCGGTTCTTCAAGGGAAAATTTGACATAGACAATTGAAGAATCAGGGAGAGGTTTATGTCCATGATCAAGCCTACATTCCTTACTTGGAGTAAAGATTATCACATGGTCCAAGCTATTTTGACCAAATCGTTGATTTGGTGTAGGTGTTCCATTTACCACAGACTACAAACCTGCCAACCTAATACTATATTTCCACACATGAGAATACAGGAATGAAGGGGCTTGCTCTTAGTGAGGGGGCAGTGCGTTGTAAATGTGGCACTGGACCAGCTACTCGTACCCCACAGCATTAAGGAGCTCAACTGGCACCACCATCAGTATCCTGAGGCAGGGTTAATTGGAACACAGCTTTGTAGAAATTTCCCATTAGAGCTGGAAACCCTTTCTGTGTGAGGGTTTCAAGCTCATCATGGGATTGTGCCTCTTAACCTTATGGCCGTGTAATGAGGAATAAAACTGTGTGTCACATGGCGGCACCGTGGTGAGCTGGCAGGCCTGAGGCTGGCATACTAGAGACAGCTAGGTTTTCCCTGCCGGTCCCAAACAGACACATAAAAATACATTGGACTGCCTGAACTAAATAGGATGGGTGGTCTCATGTACCTAAACTGATGGTCCCAAGTGTATTGGTCCATCGGTGTAAGGATTCTGGCAGCAGAGCCAGCAAACGCACCACTATGGGAAACTTGATATCCACCCAACTCTAACAGAGTGGGCTAACAGTCAATTTGACATATCTTGTGGGAGAGTTCCCTGTTTGCTATACTCTAAATCAGGTCCATAGTTCCCACAGAGAGGCTGTTTTTTCATTCTTCAAATCCTAACCTTGCTGTGTGAAATTCTTGTATACTACTGTTATTTCATGGATATAATTCATTTGGCTCCATGAAAAGGATGGTTTGCAGAGTCCTAATAAAAAAGTACTCAAAAATAATTCCAACTGGAAAAGGTAGGTAGGTGGTAATTGTGCATGATCACACTACTTCTTCTATAATGCTGATTAATCCCTGACATCTACTGCCCCAATTGCCTATATCAGAACCTTGTCTGGACCACAGGCACTATGTTTGGGGATGTGCAAAGTTGGTTCACTTACCTTTGACATTCTGTTTTGAAGCCCTTTTTAAAATAATTTGCTACATTGACTGGGTTTTATTGTTTTGAAATATTCTTGGTGACAGATCCTACAAAATATAGGACTTGTGGGAGAATTAACCATCCAATCCTAATTTACTTGGTGGAGAGTAGCAGGCTAAATAGACATAGGGAACTGGATGACAAGAAAGCTTAGGTGGGCTTTAAGATGTCAAGAACATTCGGTCCCTTTCTCCCAAAGTCTCGGACTCCAAAGAGCCTCAGCATGGTCAACCTTCTCTATGGCCCATGAGTAAAATGCTTACTGGTCAAATGGCACTGCCTTTTCTGTCATGCAAGATAAGCTGAGCATTTTCGTGTGGGTCTCAAACCAAAGGGACACAGTATTTAATGGATAAATCATTTGTTGTACCTGTGTGGCCCTGTTAGAACTTGGTAAGACACAGGGACCAAGTTGTAAAACCCCTCAGGAAAGCCTCTTTTGGGACTAACTTTTTCCACTTTGTTCCCTCAAAGATCATGCATATGCTTATTTCAACTGTATTCCCTTTGACACGACCCATATTTTGTCCTTAACTTTGTGCATAACACCACACAGACCATGAGATAAATTGAATGGGTCCGGATGCAGGCATCAAAATGTACCTCCTTATCTGAACTCAAGAATTAGCAGCCCTTCATTAGATAGAGGTAACACTACATGCTACATTTGAAAGTACCAGCAGTAGAGACAGATGTCATACCAAAGCTAGAAAAACACTTCTCTGCATATTGCATCAATATGATATGGCGAATATCCACCAAATTATACATAAGACTGACATAAGACAGACAGAACATACACTTCACAATGCATGACACTGCATCTAGGATTCATTTTTTGGATGTACACTAAAGAAGTGGTAGGCTGGACTAAGAACATATGACATCTCCCCTGGACATGCTCGGACCACTCACCGGTGGTGCTGCCTTTACAACTTCCAGACCCTATATGCAGACATGGCCTATGGAAGCTACAGTCATCTATGCTACTAGATAGTGTTTTCGAGAGAAAGCTATTCAGACCCCATATTTTGATGTAAACAAAGTGGATGGGATACTTAAGTTCATACGCAGCAGACTGAGTAAGCTAGAGCATGAAATCAAAACACTGGAGGATATATAAAACACTTTATGCCAACCAGGAATGTAGCAAAACTTTCATGTTAATTGGCGGGACTACGTGGATGAGGCTCACTAAGAAAATAAGCTTTGTGGGCAAATATGCATCAGCCAGGAGATATTGTGACAAGCTTGAGATCAAAGCACAGTCTAGCCAAACTCACCCTTCCACAGTTGGTGGCATCGGACATAGTGATGACTAACTCGCTCAAGCACGCTGCAGTACCATCCCAGCAATACACTGACTGCTAGATTTATGAAAGGGCCGTTTTGCGAGTCTTTAATAGCGAATCATAAGGAATCGCTATTAAAGACTTGCAAAACGGGATTCACGTAGGAATTGCTAAATAAATTGCGATTCCTACACATTCCTTATTTGCGATTAGCTAATTGCTAATCGCAAATAAGGAATAACTCCCCATTCATTCCTATGGGCCTAAAGGCTCATAGGAATGAATGGGGAGTTATTCCTTATTTGCGATTAGCAATTAGCTAATCGCAAATAAGGATGCGAATTCAAGGGTGCACCCCTGATATACAAATTCACACAGGTGTGTGTGTGTGTGTAACATGCAATTGAGAAAAATGCAATAAAGTGTTTTTTTCTATTTTTTTCGCTATTTACCACGAAGTCAGACTTCGTGGTAAATAGCGACCAAAAATTGCGAATTCGCAATGTAAAAATGGTTAATGAATTGCATTTAAGGAATCTCAAATAGAGATTCCTTAAATGCAATTCCTCCCAAATGTGCGAATTCTTTATTAGCGAATTTTGCATTTGGGATGATGAATCCCAAATGCAAAAATTGCACTCGCAAAAGGCCAGATTCTCAGAATCTGGCCCTTTGCGAGCGCAATTGAGCTTCATGAATCTGGCTGTGAAGGTCTTCCATCAATATCATGCCAGCCAAGTTATATGACTGTATCAAAAATCCGCCTGCTAATGCAATATACATCTAGTTTGAGGTGGCTATGTTAGCGTAGGTGGAAGCAGATGAGCACTTACTTTAGGGGAAGTGAAAAAAGAAAGAACTCAAAAACTGCTGGGCCTCGGGCACGGACAGGCTCACAAGTGAGTTTTCTGAGGAATACATGGGAGAGCCAGCCCCATCCCAGCTGCTAAGCTCTTTACGGGGAGGCTGGATCCTGCAGGAAGCTCCCATGTCCCTGTGTGACGAAATAATAATTACGTCATTAAAACCGAACAAACCACTCCATTCATGTGACTCTTTCAGATCACTCTTTACAATAAAAATAGATAACAAAATATTAGCAAAAATCCTAGCTGCACTATTGCTTCCGTTGCTAAATGTCTTGGTATTCCCAGACCAATCTGTCATTATTCCAAGTACATTCATTTCTGATGACCTGCAAATGCAGGTGTGCGATCATGCACCACATAGAACCACATTTAAGGCAGTGGCTGTGTTTAATAATAATAATAACTTTAATTCGGTTGTAAAAATACAGCCATAAAAGTACATCATAAAAACACAATAAATCCTCTGCAAAGTAAAAAATACTCTAAAATCGCTTCATTATCTAAGTATGCCCTTGGACAAAAAAGCTGCAATGAGGGATAAAAGTCTTTAAGTGCGCCTGAGAGGCACACAATAGAAAGCAATTCAACATGGAATATCAGAGCCTCGCTAGTGCCCAACAAGATTACAACACAATTGCAAGATAAGGTGACTCGTTCAGGGATTTCAGTACAATTGACTCACAATTTAAAAATGAAAAGCCCCCGAGCCAATGGCCATGGATCAACAAAACACCCCCTAATACATAATAGACTTCTATTATACCACTCTGCCATGACGCTTTGTGTAGGAGGCATAATATGCATTTTTTTTAAAGGTTTAAATTCTAGCCAGAAGTGTGAGTTTGTTGTAATACAGACCTACTCAAGACTCCCATATGAAAAGGACAGAATGAAAATATTCAAAAAAATAAGACATCGTTCCACCCGAGGTGCGGCCTCAAAGTGATGGCAAGTCATTCTCCGGGATACAGAAATAAGGCATACAACTTCAGGCTTCTTGCTCTTATATTCCAGGCCCCATTTAAGAACCTCGAAAGAACAACAACTACTGGTCAATGAGTAATGGGGCTAAGCAGGCGAAGTGCCACCAGCACTGGGTGGCTCCCAGCAGAACAAAGGGCCATTTTATCAAGAAAGGGCGATACATTATCACAGCTTTTATCGGCAGGAAACTGCTGCTAAAGCGGCGATAATGAGCTTGATAATATGCCCTTGTGAATTCCCATAGAAGCCCAAGTTAACACCAGAACCTGGGCTTCTATGGAAATTCACAAGGGCATATTATCAAGCCCATTATCTCCGCTTTAGTGGCAGTTTTCTGCTGATAAAAGCGGCGATAATGTATTGCCCTTTCTTGATAATATGCCCCAAAGATGGGTTTAATCCACTTAGTGCGAGAAAACATGTATTTGGGACAGAAAAATAGGAAATGTGATTCTGATTCTTTAACTGTTTGACAGAATGGGCATTCACAAAGATCGCCAATAGCTCCCTTCCATTTAGTGATCTGGGTGTTAATGGAAAGTGTGCCGATTCTGAACCTGAAATACGGGCACTTGTTTAGTGGGGAGTAATCCTATCCAAAACGTCCTCATACTTTGGCACACACTTGTGAGCCAAGAATCTGTCTATCAAACCATTCAAGTACCACTCATGCCAGGATTCTTAAATGATTTGCTCCCAATATATGCTCTTGACCTTAATGCCCATACTACTGCTCAGTGTCTCTGGTTTGTCCCACAAGTCGGGGCAGATGTATGCAATGGTGGAGGTCTGTGATTGCCTTGGGCCAAGGTGTAATACAAGTCAAGTCAAGAGCAATCAACTTCTTCAGAGCCATTCTATATAGGGGCCATCTGAGGGATGGACCATACTCTTATCCACTACGTCAACATCCTTAGTTTAGCAATGTGATCAATTCTCAGTCTACACCAGTCCCATTTTAGGGGTAACATAGGAGAGCTGCTCGGTAAACTTAGTAAGGACCTTAGAAATCTATTTTCCATTCTTACCAGGGAGCTGGTGTTCCTGTACCCCCAAAGTTCCACACCATAAAGAGCCCCTCCCAACGCTACAGCTCTATACACTTCCAGAACCAGGAATATCGCCATACTAGTAGTATGTCCATACTTTTTTAAGATAACAGAAGATCTGTGCTGCAACTAAGTGTTACTCTTGTCGAGTTGGGGAGCCCAAGAAAGCCTATCTGAGAGTCTCACACCAAGGTAATCTAAGCTCTCAACCCTTTCAATCACTGTTTTGTTGACCTTCATTTTGCCGTTCAATGAACGAAGGGGATTAATGCCCATGAATTTTGTTTTACCTGCATTTATTTCAAGGTCTCTAAAATAACAAAACTTTTGGAACTCTCCCAGAAAACTTTGAGAGTGTGTGAGGTAAGTAAAGTATCATCAGGGCTGATGTTAGCTAATTTAGGGGTGTCATATGTACAATTCTTCAGCCACCCCACTAGTCCATTAATGTACAAATATAATAGTGTGGAGGCATTACACACCCCTGTCTTATCTCACCGCTAATTGTGATCCTGTCAGTAAGGTCCCCACGGCTATTCCATCTGACTTGGGCATATGTGCCAGCATGAATATTAATTAATATCGATAAAAGATCATGGTTGGGTAGGGGAATTGCTCAATTCATTAATTTGCTACGTACCCACCCCACTGTCAGCTTAAAAATAAATAACCAGTTATCTGACCTGATAGAGATTGAATGAGACAGGGACCTCCTCTGTCACAAATATTATTTGCCCTGGCATTGCCCAGCTTCTGCAGGGAATTCCAGTCGACTCAAGGTATAAAATTTGAACCTCATACAATAATACTGTCACGCTATACCGACGACATTTCTTTACTGGTGAGGGACTCTAAGGCTAGACTGGGTCCCATATTTCATAAGATCAACACCTATGGCAGGTGTTTGCCTTACAATTAATTGGTTCAAGTTGCCAATTATGCCAATAACGAGTAAATAACTTGGGTCCCTTCTTGAAGTACTCTATGTTACTATTGGTTTCCAGTGAGGAGCCTGGGTATAAAATACTACCTGGAGACCTGATGCATGAAAATTATGGTAAATGTCTGAATAAAAGCGCCCCAAATTTTAGAAACGGAACAGATGTTGATATCATCCACTATCCTGTTAACTAGCAACAAAACTCCCTTCTTTCCTCCACTATGGCAAATGTGCATCAAGGTAATACAGTACATTTTAAATCTAAATAACACCATGCTTCCATGTTTCCTGGAACGTTCTTGTCAATCGTTGCTATTTTCGTTCTAATTTCCTCATCTACTGACCATTTTCCCACATCTTTTATGCAATCCCCTAACCTTGGTATTTTGAAGCACAACCACTGTATTGCCACACGTCTTTTAGTGAGAAGGAGTGTTAATTGCATAGATTTCTCCTCATTCTACTTCTAGAGTGACAGGTTCCTATACTGAGGACACACATCTGTAGTTGTAGGTCAAGTGTAGGGTGTATGCTTTGTCTGTACCTACCCACTACACTTTTCTAGTAGTTGTTCAGCCTAGGGCAGTACCATGTCAAATGACAGTATGCAGCTTTCACGTGTGATCATTAGATCAGCAGGGGAGGGAAGCTGAACTTCACTATTTACTGTTTGGGGATTTTTACAGAACTATAACAATACATTTGTATGCCCCTGAACATGACTATCATAACACACTATCTCTGCGCTGTCTTGAACAAATATGTAATTACACACTATCTCTGCCGGGACCTTGTCTTCATTACATTCATAAACTATCTCTGTGGGAAACTGGTCATGACGATAATCACACACTATCTTGGTGGGCACCCTGGCGTTACTGTAATAACACACTATCTTGGTGGGGGCTTGAATAGGAATATTATTGCACATTAACTCTGCAGAGACGTGGACATGTCTATCATCACAGAATATCTCTACAGGCACCTGAATATGACAATCATCTTACATTGTCTCTATTGGAACTTGTACATAACTATACTCACACACTCTCTGTGTGAACCTGTCATCACTATAATCACACATTATCTCTGTAAAGCCTTGAACATGACTGATATCATACACAATCTCACCATAGACTTGAACATCATTATCAACTAACACTATCATTCCGGGGCCTTTAAAATCACTATTTCAACTATAAACACACACACTATCTCTTTTGGAACCTGGACATCCCTATAATCACACACTATCAATGTGGGAACTAGAACATTATTTCCAACACTATCTCTCCAAAGACATTAACATCTCTTTCATCACAGACTATCTCTGCCGGGACATGAACATGTCTATTAACATAGATTATGTCTACAGGGACTTGAACCGGGCAATAGTCACACACTAACTCTACGGGGGATTTCAAATCACTATAGTCACACACTATATCTGTGTTGACCTGGACTTCACAATAATCACACACTGTCTTTGCAGGGACTTTAGCATGACTGCCATTACACACTACCTCTACAGTGAATGGAACATGACTTTAATCAAATACTATATCTCTGGGGATCTGGTAATTTCTATCACGCTCTAGTGCCAAGTGCACCGCGCTCTCCCTTCTCTCAGAGGAGGATGTCTGGTATTCGCATGAATGTTCGCCCCACTTGGAATGTGTTTTACCCCACAGGTTGATAAGTGTAAGAGGGAAGTTTATCCTGCATAGGCTGCTGATGGGTAACCTCGAAACGTACACGCTGGTGTTTGTGCACGACAGGTAAAAACCCCATACCAACTTGTACATACGTAGACCCACCTGTACGCCAGGCCACCGAGGGGGCAAAACGTCAGAAGTGGTTTCCATGCATATATATAATCATGGCTAGACACTGCGACCATGGGGTGGAAGTGGACGACCTTGATGGAGAGGGCACTTTTTACGATTGTATCAGTGAAAAGTGATGAGCTAGGGCTAATTTATAGATAGGAGTAGGCGGATGGAAAGGAAGACAGAAGCAGACTCAAGATCTAACAGCACAAACACCCACACTCATCTTTGTTTCCTGGGAGCACTCATCTTTCAGGCCACGAGTGATGTAGTTCCCAGATGGACTTTATGGTTCCCAAATGCACTGTCTCTCTGTTAAAGGAAAGTCCAAATAATGCCTTGTCTCAAAGATGCATTCCAGATTTTCAATAATGACAGATAAAGGGCCGGAGTTAAAGATTGACTTAGAATAATTATGCAAAGTACAAGGCACAGAATAGTGACTAATCAATTAACAATATAGTCAATGTGCCAAGCCCAATTACAGAATCCTGACAGAGATTCACCTTCTAAGAATGGGAACCTCCTCCTTACACCGTAAATCACACTATTTTTATATGGTTTTAGACAAAAGATTCACACATTCACTACATTAGTACATGATTTGCAGGCTCAATATCATCAAGAATCAAGCAAAAAGAAAATTTTGCAAACAGAATACATTGAAGGATTTTCTCACTATCACATTACATTGGTTTCAGTATTTACAACATCTGGTCCATAAATACAACCATCACATAACGAGTTACTTGGTCTGCGAAAGCTAAAATCGTCAGAGGTACTAAGCAATGCATTGTATCTTGAAGTCTGTTATGAAGCTCTGTGGTTATACTGAATAAGCAGCTACCTATGTTATATGAAATCTTTTGATTATTGTAATAACTGCACTTTCACAAATGCTTTATTAACCTTCCTGCTTTCTCAAATTTGCTTGAAAATGCACCATTTGTCGACTCTTTGTAAAAGAAATTCTCGGGGGGAGAACCCCCCAGAACCTGCCATAGGTTGTTCCAAGCTCGCTGGCTATGCTCGCTCTCTGCGGTGCAGTATGACAATAATTTCAAATGTCACCAGCCGCCACTGTAATAATCTCTAAGTGGAAATACACCTATGTTATTTCCTTAACCTTCACAGAACAAATGACCATCTGCTTAGATCTTTTTCATCAAACTCTCTTAATCTTTGAGATTTAGCAAATGTAATTCTGACTTCTTTGTTCCCTATTTGACACCTTCAAAATATAATGTAAGTCTTGAGTTAATGCCAACTCTGTAAGGGGAAAAAAACCACATTTTCATTATTATGGTTTTAGCCTCTCTTTGCATCACACTAAGGGGCTGATTAGGATGGCGGTGGACTTTAGTGTTGGGACCGGCCGCCAGACGTGCGGTGGTCCCGCACCGCTAATTAGGATGCGACTGCCACCAGGGTGGTCGCATTCAGAATATTTGACATAGCGGCCGGTACACCCGCCGCAATGCCAAAATGCCTGGTGTATTGCCATGCACAATGTGGCAGGCACTGCACCATGTTCCCTAATTGTGTTAATTAATTTGTTATTAATTGGTGAGTAATTGGTTATTAATTATTCATTATTAATTAGTAGATACGTTAATTGTGTCATTTTCTTAGGAGAGGGTTGTGGGTGTATAGGGGAGTAGGGTGGGAAGTAATGTAATTAAAATTAATTATTTAATATTTGTATTAATTATTATATATGTATTTAATAGTTTATATTTTTAATTGTGTTAATTAATTTGTTATTAGCTATGAATTGGTTATCAATTATTCATTATTAATTGGTAAATAAGTTGTGTCATTTTCATAGGAGCGGGTTGTGGGTGTATAGGGGACTAGGGTGGGAAGTAATTTAATTATAATGAATTAAATAATAATTTTAATAATTATTAATTATGTATTTAATAACTTGTGCTGTTAATAGTGGTAATTATTTGTTAATAATTCGTTTTTAATTGGTTATTAATTATTGATAGGTCAATATGTTAATTGAGTACTTTTTTTAGGTATGGGTTGTGGTTTTATAGGGGAGTAGGTTAGGAAGTAATTTAATTATAATTAATTAATAATTGTATTAATTAATATTGATGTAGTTAATATTCTATATTGTTAATTGTGGCTAATGTTTTTTATTACTTAGTTATTATTTGGATTTTAATTATGAATAATTAATTGGTAAATATGTTAATTGTGTGATTTTTTAGGATTGGGTAGTGAGTTGGTTGGGAAGTAATTTAATTGTAATAACATTTTTATTAATTTCTTTATATAATATTTATTTAAAGTTATTTTATAGTGTTAAGTGTGTGATATAATTTATTTTTGATGGTTTTTAAATTGCATGTTCATTGTTATTAATGAATTATTTCATTGTTAATTAATTTTGTTAATTGTGTATTATTTTACAATATTGGTGGTGTTGTTTCTAGGGGAATATGGTGGGAGGTAAATTATTTTTGACTAATTAATTTTTCTTAATTAATGTTAATTATTTTGCAGGAGTGGGAATACTAAATTATTTCCCTCTGCTATCCAGCACTTTCCCTTTTGTTGCATTTGCTGGAGTTGGAATAGTAAATTATTCCCTTACGCTATCCAACACTTTCCCTACTGTTACACTTGGTGGAGTGGGAATAGTAAATTATTCCCACCCGCTATCCAACACTTTCCCTACTGTTGCAATCGCTGGAGTGGGAATTGTAATTTTTACCCACCCGCTATCCACTACTTTCCCTACTGTTGCACTCACTGGAGTGGGAATAGTAATTTTTACCCACCCGCTATCCAACACTTTCCCTATTGTTGCACTCACTAGAGTAGGAATAGTACATTTTACCCCTCCACTATCCAACCCTTTCCTACTGTTACACTTATTGGAGTGGGAATATTAATTTATACCTCTCCGCTATCCAGCACTCTCCCTAATGTTACACTCACTGGAGTGGGAATAGTAATTTTTACCCAGCCGCTATCCAACACTTTCCCTACTGTTGCATTTGCTGGAGTGGGAATTGTTCTTTTTACCCACCCGCTATCCAACACTTTCCCTACTGTTGCACTCACTGGAGTAGGGATAGAATATTTTACCACTCCACTATCCAAACTTTCCCTACTGTTACACTTATTGGAATGAGAATATTAATTTATACCTCTGCGCTAGCCAACACTTTCCTTACTGTTACACTCACTGGAGTGGGAATAATAATTTTTACCCACCCACTATCCAACAATTTCCCTACTGTTGCATTTGCTGGAGTGGGAATAGTAATAATGTTTACCCATCCGCTATCCAACACTTTCCCTACTGTTGCACTGACTGGAGCGGGAATAGTAATTTCTACCCACTTGCTAACCAACACTTTCCTTACTTTTGCATTTGCTGGAGTGGGAATAGTAATTTTTACCCATCCACTATCCAACACTTTCCCTATGGGTGCACTCACTGGAGTGGGAATAGTAAATTTTACCCTCCCGCTATCCAACACTTTCCCTACTTTTGCAATTACTGGAGTGGGAATAGTAATTTTAACCCCGCCACTGGAGTGGGAATAATAAATCATTCCCCTCCGCTATCCAACACTTTCTCTACTGCTGCACTTGCTGGAGTAAGAATAGTAAATGATTCCCCTCCGCTATCCAACACTTTCCCTACTGTTGCACTCTCTGGAGTGGGAATAGTAATTTTATCCCCTACGCTATCCAACTTTTTCCCTACTGTTATAGTTATTGTAGTGTAAGAAATGTTTTTACAAATAAATATTATTTTAATATTTTAATTTATTATATATATACAGGTATATATATATATAACGCTTAATTTCCCACCTTTCAATGTCCAGGAAAAGGCACTCACAGGGTTTACTGCATCCAAAATGGGTTTATTTCCAAAAATAATTCATGGACGCAAACATGAAAAAGACGCGTTTCGCCTATGGCTTAGTCTCGTATTTCATGCACCGCCGCGTTGGAGGCACCCGTCTTTAAAGTGCGCTGTTTGAAGGTGGAAGTGGAGCAGAAGGTATATATATATATATGCGTGTGTGTGTGTATTTATCATTTTTATTATGTTTCTAACATTTTATAATTAAATAAAATAATTATTTATTAATCCTATTAAGTTAAAATATATATAAAAAATGTTAAATAGGTATGTTTACATTTATTATTTATCATTTTTAACTTTTTAAAATAATTCTAACTATTTCTTCTAATAATTACATTTATTATTTAATCAATTTTATATTATGTTTAAGAGATTTAAAAAAATGATATCTTAAATATCGATATTTTGATTTCGATATTTTTTTACTTACCTTTGACATAGGATGTCGATATTCTGTCCATCGATATTCTGTACTCGATATTCTTGTAGGTCGATATTTGGTCTGTCGATATTCTGTCAGTGATCCCCTATTTTCCTCTGACTCTGGGTCTTGCTTGTGAGTGATGTACTGCTGGTGGTCAGTTCTACTTTGTGCAGTGTAGACCGATGAGGTTTGTGGGCCCAGGAATGTAACTTTGATACATGGTAGTCGCTCCGTGCCAAATCTGCATAGTCTGAACATGTGTTTGACTTGTGAGGACCGATGGCTGAACCTTTAAGTATGATAGTTTATCAAATTAAGGATTCATTTCCTGTCTAGCATCAATGCTGCTTGATCTGTGTGTCTTGCAGGCTTCATAGGGACTGTCAGACTTTAGTTACTATATTGCCAACATTATACTGTGCATGCATGACCAGGTGTGCTATTATATGCTGCTTGAGTGATTATGAGTATCTCTGTATTTTGTTTGTGCATCAACCCTTATTAATCAATTCCATTAAAATGTAAAATTCATTCACATCAAACATCCCAGACCTATTGACTTTGCCAGTGTTTCTTGAACTTCTGATTACAAAGGCACTAGTATCCTCTTGGCACACTCATGATTTACCGCTATATGTATCAACAAACCATTTTGCATTTCCTAAATAGCGAATTGTAAGGAATCGCTATTTAGGAAATGCAAAACGGTATGTATGTACAAAATCGCTTTCCAATAGCGATTCCTTAGCATTCCTTAATTTGAGATTAGCAAATTGTCAATCGCAAATTACCCCTTCATTTCCATGGGCCAGGAGGCACATAGGAATGAAAGTGCAATTTGCAATTAGCAATTTGCTGATCGCAAATTAGGGATGTTTCCAAGGGTGCAGGGGTGTCTCAAGAACACCCTGCTGCACCCCTGAAAAAGACATTTGGGGGCATATGGCGCACATACATGCCCTAAGGGCATGTATGGGCGTCATATGGCACCTTTGGTTTTTATCAAAAAAGATTTTTGATAAGAATTCGCAAATTACCACCAACTAGAAGTTGGTGGTAATTTGCTAATCCTTAATGGCATTTTTTGCATTTTATTAGTTTGATACATTGCATTTAAGGAATCGCAAAATTTGCAATTCCTTAAGTGCAATCGCAAAATAAGGATTAGCAAATTTTGCTATTCCTTATTTTGCATCAAACTAGTTTGATACATTCCATTTGTCTAATTAGCATTCGCAAAGGCCGAAATTCGCAGAATTTCGGCCTTTGCGAATGCTAAATAGCTTGATACATATAGCGGTTAGTCTTTACAAAACAGTAATAATAATGATAAAACTAATCATATTATTCATAATCACAATATCATGTGACGTTATAGTTTCATACCATTGGAGTGCCACCTAGGCCTCAATCTCCATCATTGCTGTTTTCAACAAATCCATGATTGCCTTGGAACCTGTTTTCAGCATGGTGTTATTGTGCCAAGGCAAGCAACCCGTAAATTAGACACTCCTATCTGTAATTACAGCAATATGTATCAGAATATTGAACACAACAAAAGGTACTACACAAATTGTGTGAGTAACACTTCCTGTTTTGTTAGTCCTGACGAAAGCTCCATAGACCCCTCAGGCCGTAGGAGCTGAAACATGTCGACAATTTTCCTACAATACTCCAAGATCCAGTAACTTGATCTATATGCAGTATGAACATTTTTTGAAAACAGCGGAAATTCACCCTCCATTAAAAAACTTTGGGTGTCCTTCCCCCTTTTTAATAATTTTTTCCTTTTTTCCAACAATTTGTTTTCACACTTTTTTCCCTCTAAACTCTGGACACTGCACTTTAAGACCAGCGGTGCCTCTGGATGAGGCTGGCAAATCACTACCTATTGGAATACCCTATGATAACTGCCATAACTACAATGTGGGGCGGAGGAAACATATATACCGCATTCCAATAACATTGAGTTTTTGAGGGTATTCCAACATACTTCTTAGCCAATGGTCGAGGAGTGTCACAAGTGTCAGTTTTCATTTTGATTAATCCACCATTTACCCCTGGGGAAAGAAACGGACCCTTCAATTCCTCATCCCTCCCCGTTGATAAACTACTGTGCTATTATATGCTGCTTGAGTGATTATGAGTATCTCTGTATTTTGTTTGTGCATCAACCCTTATTAATCAATTCCATTAAAATGTAAAATTCATTCACATCAAACATCCCAGACCTATTGACTTTGCCAGTGTTTCTTGAACTTCTGATTACAAAGGCACTAGTATCCTCTTGGCACACTCATGATTTAGTCTTTACAAAACAGTAATAATAATGATAAAACTAATCATATTATTCATAATCACAATATCATGTGACGTTATAGTTTCATACCATTGGAGTGCCACCTAGGCCTCGATCTCCATCATTGCTGTTTTCAACAAATCCATGATTGCCTTGGAACCTGTTTTCAGCATGGTGGTATTGTGCCAAGGCAAGCAACCCGTAAATTAGACACTCCTATCTGTAATTACAGCAATATGTAACACATCTGCTGGGGGCTGCTCCTATGCCAACCTAAGGTGCCATTTCTCAAACCAACATGCATGTTTGCCAGCCTAGGCGTTTACATTGCCTGGCAGTGTGGAGCGTCAGTTTTAGTGCTAGTCTTCTATAGATTTGGGCTTTACCATCGATAACCATTGTCTAGAGGGGCTGCAAATTTGTGGATTTAGATCAAGCCGTGATTATTGTATTTACTGTAATGTCGCCTCTAGGTGGCTTGCTGTAGATAATGTCTGGCTCTTCTGGGCATACCACGCTGACTACCACCACGTTCACTTAGCAGGCCTCCCCTCCAAGACCAGGTCTCACCTTTAACCCTTTCAACAGGAAACAGATGAGAAAAACTTGGAAAACTAAGGGGGTCATTAGGATGACGAGCGGACTTTGTCCGCCCGCCATCCCATCGGATAATGGGACCGCCCGCCATAAGGGCGGGGTCCCGTGGGGGTATTAGGATGCGCCCGCCACAGTGGCGGGCTCATCCTGCACTTTTAACATTGTGGCGGGCGGTGCTCTCAGCACCGCACGCCACAATGTTAAAAATGCATGTATGTATTTGCATACACAAAGAGGCAGGCACCGCACGGTGCCTGCCACTTTGTATATGCAAATGCTGGGAGGTACCACAGGTACCCCCCGTGTGCACCCCCCACCTAACCTTCACTCCGGGGGCCCGCATGGGGTACGCGAAGTGAAGACCGCATGCCTTTCCGATTGCCGCCACGGAAAGGCATCAGATTGGGCCCATTGTAATATGGCTGGCGGTGTCTGATAGACACCGTCACCATATTAAACCTTTTCTGCAGCAGACGGTCTTTCCGTCTGCCGCGGTCCCCCGCCATGGTAATATGGCGGGGGGAAATGGGTGGCGGCCGGAGCAGGATGTCGGGCGGACCGCCACCGCCCGCATGGCGGTGGCGATCCGCCCGACATCCTAATGGACCCCTAAATGTTCATGACTTATTTTTATGTTATTGGGGTTTCTATAATACACAGTCTGCCACCGGAAGGGCCTGGTTATCTTTTGGGTGACTTTTTTTGCGGTTTTACATAACACAAACTTGGCTCAAGGGCATTAGTGTGCTAAATATAAGAACATTGCGCATTTATTTTCGGAGCGGTAAGGTTAAGTGATTGGGCCAGCCTCACAGGATGTTGAGCTGAGGCCAGAATTTGGATCTGGTTTCCCAGGTCTAAAGCCCTTAGGTCTAGCCGCTAAGCGATATTGCAGCACTATGTCCTACCCTTTCCACCTGGTTTTGTGGTTACCCAGACGTTTGCAGCTGCTTGTGATGACATGTAGAAGGGACTGTGTTCTAGTCGTATTCTCGGTTACATAGCTATGTCAGAATAACCAATGAGCTTTCCGGCATGGCCCTGACGTCAGTGGATCTGCCCCCTGTACGACATTGCCTAGAGTGGCCTTCTTGTTCCTCAAAGTGTATGCATCTCAGAATGGTTCCCACCTACAGCTTTACTTGCAAGTAAATGTAGTTGATTCCGTTGTCTCAAATTGAACCAAATGTTTGTAGCACGGTGAAAGACGTCAGATTATTTTTGGAAACTGGCATACATTTCAGACTTCATTAAAGGCAAGGAAAATAGCATGTCTCATGAATGTGAAATGTATATTGTGAATTGTAGAGCGTAACTTTGGATAGGGCCACTTGCTACTGATGAGGAGTTCCTCTAGGTAGGGAAATAAGACATATTGTAAATTCCCAGGGCAACTCCAAGCTAAGGACCTACAATACAATATAATTTCTCTAACAAAAGGAGAGACAACAATTGGCCAACATTTTATTTTGTAATAGTACAAAAATATTTTTTATTGAGAGCTTAGAAACAAATTTAAAATAGTTCACCCATACACTCCATCCATGTCATCATTCATACTAATCATTCATAAGTAATACATTGAAAAAAACAAGAGACACATATTTTCACATATGTCATGTTCATGTTTTAACAGGATAAATCAAAATTGATGATTGCACTTCAAATATTCGTTAATGACAAGTCATAGATACAGGCTACTCATTTTTTTATCAAATAGGTGTGTCACAACGTGGCTGAAACCCAGGGTAGTATCCAATACATAGTACATACACACCACCAACATAATTATTAGCACATATAAAACAGAATTACAGCTGGGTAACAGTGAATGACAGGGTTATTTTTCACCAGGGAGGACTCAGTGACACCAAATAGACGAGAGTGAAAATCAATGTCTATGACGTCAGTCTGACCCCGAGTGCTGCTGAATGTGGAGGTTGTTAAATATTACGGGTGCTAGGTTTTGACTCTAGCTCATACCGCTTTCTTCCATCCAATGCACTTCCTATCTCTATTACTTCGGCCGAATCTCATTCACCGCTTTTCCCTCTGTACCTGTTTTCCTCTCGTTCACTTTTCCATATTTCTCCTTTTTCTAAATTTCTCTCGGTTCTCTTGCTTTTTCTCGAACTCTTGAGATGAAAAAACTCGCAGAACATCACAAGTGAGTTCGCCATCCCTCAGCAGTGTCCCTCAGCTAACATTAAACCATGTATGTTTTCAACATGGTAGCCTCACAGACGAAATAGTACAGGTGGGTCGGTCTGTGTAACCCGTCTAGATTCTACTTCTCATTCCAAGAGAGATGATGTACAAGTGCTTGCTGCATGGGTAAAGTTTTTACCCTTCTCCACTGCCTGCTTTCTGGTCCTTACTATTTCTCCACGACGTCAGGCTGTTTCTCATCCATTGCTCAACTCCTTGTATACCTCACTTCCTCCTTCTCCCATTGTTTGGCCCTTCTTCTGCAGCATGGTGATTGGAACACACATTGACGTCTCCTGACATAACCACATGCAGTACTAGCAAAACATGCTAGACAACAACACAACTGAAACTCACACCACCTCATTCTTACATTGTCCCAGGCTACCTCTACCCCCAGGATCTTCAACAGAATCCAGGCACAGAGCACTGCTCACTGTTATGGGAAGACACACCACAGCATTGCCTTAAATTCCTATGCCCACCTGAGATGGGGAGGGCATCAGGCAGAGAAGAGCTGAGCACATGGCGGCTGGGTCAACAAGCTACTGGAACATCACGGGAACTCGCCTACGAATATACTTTGGCCTGTATGATTAACATAGAGCTTAATACTAAAGGTGAGGCCATTTTTAGAATCAGATTCCTCAAACCCATTAAAGTATGTTCCTAGGAAAGGGGTGAAGTTCAAGGGGTTGCGTAACTGGGACAGAATCCTATGCTACAAAAAGTAGGACTGCCTGTCAGTTGTCAACACCCCTAAAGTCCACCAGGTAATTTGAAAGGTAATTCTGTAAAGACATGCCTAGTAGAATTTTAGTCTGCTCCAGGAATGAACGTCCAAATAAATCATTAGTGTCTTTAATATGCATTTATTGGAGTCATCAGGGTCTGTGTCTGATGTAACACAGTGCAGCCGACACGTGTTTTGCCCGAAGTGGCTAGCACACCAAGGGCTTTTTCAAGGCAAAAAATCAAAGATAGCAGTGGTCCAGTTGTGTTAGCAGCATAACTTCCAAGGAAAAATCCAGAAACGTCCTCTGCGGTCTTTGATTTTTTGCCCTTGGCGAAACACGTGTCAGCTGCACTGTGTTGCATCAGGCACAAACCCTGATGACTCCAATAAATGCATATTAAAGACACTAAAGATTTCTTTGGACATTCATTCCTGAAATAGACTAAAATTCTACTTTGGGTGTAGTTTGTCCTCACTGGAGAAGTCAAGAGATCTGTGTGAGGGCCAAAGATGCTCTTCTAACATGGAGCAGTGCACAGGAAGCTCAGCCTAAGCAGGATATCTTGCAGAGCAGTGTGAAAATAGAAGCAACTGTGCATGCTAGTACTTTTTGCACCAGGGATATCCTTTCTCACTGTTGATGTGATGATAACATCAATGCTGTCAAGCTCTCATGGTATCCAGGTTTCTATGAGGCCACTGGGTTCTATGGCACTCGGTAGAGAGCAGGCGAGGTGGACTCCCTTGCATTAGTGCTTGCTGAAAAAATCTTCTCAAATTACACATTATTAGATCCTGTGTTACTTAAATTTGGCAACAAGCACCTTTTCTAGGTCAAGCCAGCATCATGGGAGTGGAACCCACCAAAGAAGAGTGTCTCACTTCCAGATGTGCGAAGTACGGCTTTGCCCCATTGCCTTCAGCTCCCCTTGTGCTAGATTAATTAGCATTTCATCTGTTTTGACTGAGTTAACTTATTTACACTAGTGGCTCTGTTGTTATGGTCCGACAACTTTATTAAACTAGTGGCACTGTCATTTAGGCTAGAGTAGTGCGTAAACTATAGCTGGGTAGTGTGTGAGAAGACGATGTGGCGTAAGTCAGAACTGCTGACTTTGGAGCAAGGGAACCAGATTTGTTTTGGAGCAACATCCTGTGATTCTGGACAAATCACAGTACCTCCCCGTGCCCACCATAAACGAATGTGTCTTGTGTAAAGTAACTGGTCCTCGTGCAAAGCGCTGAACTACCTTCTAGGAAAGTTGGCACTATATAAAACTGCAACAACAAAAAAACATGTTGGAACTTGATTGTGCACGTGTGTTAGCGCACGATCAAATCTCAGCCGTGGGCGTATCCCAATGTGCGTATTTTCACAACCAGAGTGACTCTTACGTTGTGTGGGCAGCAAGCAGATGGTTACTGGGTGCTTTCCAGTCTCCTCTGAGTGCTACTCAAGGAAGACAATATCTTTTCTAACCGACTGCTCGGGCAGAATACGAATTCAATATTCTGCTTCCCAATTGTTGTGGTCAGAACTCCTATTTTCCAATTTAGAAAAACAAAAGGAAAAACTATTTTTTTTGTAAGCAACATAGAAAGGGGATTCCCGGGAGAAAAATGCGTTCGCTTTGATTTACTATTTCCTAATTGCTGTGCTCAGACCTCTGTCTGACTGTCTGTAATATAAAGAAAGCGTTCATTTAATTCAAACAAAATAGAAGGGGAGTTTTGCAAGGAAATTGTGTACCCTGCAGTTTATTAAATCTTAAAACTGTTCTGGAAGGTGTCATGTTTTAAGTAGTGTACCACAATATGGAGAGACAGCTGGGATAACACTAGTCTTTACAATCTGTTGGACCTCCTCCTATGTTTTCAGCACAAGCTGGCCAACACCCACAATTCAATGAGAAGAATGGATTGATAATTTTGAGAATTATTTGGAGGCTTTTGATGGATTGATTTTCAGAGCTTCGAGGAAAACAGTGCTTCTAAATAATACTATAGGAAAAGAGGGTCAACATGCTTTCATGTTTTTACCAACAGCAACAGGGTTAGACAGTGCTCAAATTGGTGAGATTTATATCGAGGCCAAGAAAGGGCTAGGAATATATTTCTGAGGGCAAGAAGTAAATATTTTTTAGACTCTCTGCCAGCAAACGGAGTGCGAGGGCAGGGCAGGGCCATTGCATCACTGCTGCCAATGATTGGAAGCATTGAGAGGTGGCAACTTAAGTTGGCATTGCACATGTTGGTTTGGCTCGGTACCTTGCTACGGCGAAACCGACATGTGCAATTCAAACTTCTCCAACCCCGCTGTCTTGAACAGATGGGTTGGAGAGCAGGCACAGGCCTACAGTGCCTTTTGGAGCTTGGAGCCAGCCCGCTCCAGCCAATCAAGATGCTTTAGAACAGCGTCATAATTGGATGAGAGAGTTGGCTGTGGCTTTCACTCCCACAGGATGTGGTGCGGAACAATGAGGACGTACTGCAGAAAGTGTAAGTGTAAAGTAATTTTTTTAATATGTATATTTATGTTAATCAATCAATCAATCATTTGTAGAGCGCACTAGTCACCCGTGAGGGTCTCAAGGCTCTGGGCGGGGGGGGGAGGGAGGGGGTGCAGCTACTGCTCGAAGAACGAAGTCTTGAGAAGTCTCCTGAAGGTCAGCAGGTCCGGGGTTTGTTGCAGCTGTGTGGGGAGTGTGTTCCATGTCTTAGTGGCGAGGTAGGAGAAGGATCTGCTGCCGGTGGAGGTCCTGTGGATGCGTGGGACGGTGGCAAAGGTGAGGTCGGCGGAGCGAAGCTAGTGGTTCGGGGTATAGTAGGTGAGACTTTTTTGAGGTATGCTGGTCTGGCGTTGTGTAGTGCTTTGTGGGCCTAGGTGAGGAGCTTGAAGGTGATCCTCTTGTTGACTGGGAGCCAGTGCAGGTCTTTCAGGTGGGCAGTGATGTGGGTGTGGCGGGGTATGGCGAGGATGAGGCGTGCGGAGGCATTCTGTATGTGTTGGAGTCTCTTCTGGAGTTTGGCTGTGGTTCCTGCGTAGAGAGCGTTGCAATAGTCAATCCTGCTGCTGAAGAGGGCCTGTGTGACTGTGACCGTCCTTCTGGTTCTGGTGGGGATCCATCTGTAGATCTTGCAGAGCATGCGGAGGGTGTTGAAGCAGGAGGAGGAGACGGCGTTGACTTGATGGGTCATTGAGAGCGATAAGTCCAGGATGAACCCCAGGTTACATGCGTGGTCGGTGGGAGTGGGTGCAGCTTCCAGGGCGGCTGGCCACCAGGAGTCGTCCCAGGCGGAGGGAGCAGATCCGAGGATGAGGACCTCTGCCTTGTCCGAGGTAAGTTTCAGGTGGCTGGTCTACATCCAGCTGGCGACAGCCTTCATTCCTCTGTGGAGGTTGGTTTTGGCGGTGTTTTTGGTGAGTGAGCGGATCAGTTGAGTGTCGTCGGCATAGGAAACCATATTGAGGTTGTGCGAGCGGACGATGTTGGCGAGCGGTGCCATGTAGACGTTGAAAAGGGTAGGGCTGAGGGATGATCCTTGGGGCACGCAGCAGATGATCTTAGTGGTTTCAGAGCAGAATGGTGGGTGGCGGACCCTCTGGGTTCTGTCGGTGAGGTAGGAGGTGGTCCAGTCCAGGGCTTTGTTGCGTAATCCTGCGTCATGTAGGCGTGTGCGTAGGGTGTGTTGGCAGCCGGTGTCAAATGCGGCCGAGAGGTCCAGGAGGATGAGGGCTGCAGTTCTGCCATTGTCGAGTGCGGTCCTGATGTCGTCTGTGGCAGCAATGAGGGCGGTTTCGGTGCTGTGATTGCTGCGGAATCCAGATTGGGACAGGTCCAGGATGTTGTCCTCGAGGAAGTGGGTCAGTTGTCTGTTGATGATCTTTTCAATGAATTTCACAAGGGAACGTAAGAAGGGAGATGGGCTGGAAGTTCTTGAGGTCCTTTGGGTCCGCTGTGGGTTTCTTGAGAAGGGTGTTGATCTCAGTGTGCTTCCAGCTTTCCGGGAAGGTCTCAAAGGAGCTGTTGATGATTTTCCGGAGATGGGGTGTGATGATGCGGTTTGCTTTGTTGAAGATGTGGTGGGGGCAGGGGGCAGATGGTAAGCCGGAGTGGACGGTGTTCATGGTCTTGATGGTGTTGTCGTCGTTGACGTGGGTCCAGGAGAGCAGGCGATTGGTGAGGCTGGAGGGCGGTGAGTCTGCAGTGTCCTTGGCTGTAGGGAGGGTCCGGTGTTGAAGCTGTCATGGATGTCATTGATCTTGCGGTGGAAGAAGGTGGCTAGGGAGTCGCATAGGTCTTGCGACCGCAGGATGTCGTTGGAGCTGGAGCTGGGGTTGGAGAGCTCCTTTACGATGTTGTAGAGCTCTTTGCTGTTGTGTGCATTATTGTCAATGCGTTCCTTGAAGGACGTTCTTTTGGTGGCTCGGATGAGTTGGTGGTACTTGCGGCTGGTGTTCTTTAGGGCTGCATGTTTGTCCGGTGCCTTTTTGTGGCGCCACTTTCTCTCGAGTCTTTTCAAAAGTCTGCTTGGATTCCTGGAGGTCGGTGGTGCACCAGCTGGCCTTTCTGTCAGTGCGTCTGTTTGAGGGTTTTTTGAACGGGGCGAGAGTGTTGGCGCAATCATCGATCCATTGCCTGAGGTTGCTGGCGGCTGCATCGGTGTAGGTGGTGTTTGTCGGTGGGTCTCGGGTGAGGGCGCTGATGAGCTGGTCTTCGGTGACCTTCTTCCAGCTGCGGTAGGGGATCCATTGCGGGTGGTGGTTCGTGGTGGTTTTCTTGAAGGTAAAGTGACGCAGTGGTGGTTGGTCCAGTGGAGTTTGGTGGTGAGGCTGAAGGTGACGTGGTTCTGTCAGAGAGGTTGGGATCGAGCGAGTGTCCGGCGGTTTGTGTGGGGGTTGTGACGAGCTGGTTGAATCCGAGGTTGGTGAGGTTATCGAGCAGAGTGATGGAGTTGCTGTTGTCTGCGTTCTCGAGGTGGAAATTCAGGTCTCCGAGGAGGATGTAGTCAGTGGACGCAAGAGCGTGCGTGCTGACGATGTCGGAGATGGCGTCGATGAACTGTGGCTGGGGTCCGGGGGGACTGTAAATGAGAGTTCCTCTGAGGGTGGTGTTGGGGTCAGTGTGGATCTGGAAGTGCAGGTGTTCGGGCGTGCTGGAGGTGTCTGTTGAGCAAGTTGAGACTCTGAGGTTATTGCTACAGACGATGGCGATTCCTCCTCCTGGTCCGTTGGTGCGGTCCCTTCTGGTGATCTTGTAGCCGTCCGGGATGGCTATGGCAATGTCGGGTGCCGAAGAGGGGTTCACCCAGGTCTCTGTTAGGAAGGCGACGTATGGGGAGGCTGAGTTGAGTAGGTCCCAGAGTGCTTGTGGACGGAGCGGGTGTTGAGTAGTATGCCTCTGAGGTGGTTGTGTTCTGCTCTGATGGGTGGGGCAGAGCGTGCGGGTGTTTGGCGGCTGGTGAAGCTACAGCTATATCAGGTGATGGGCCCATGGGTGAGTATCAGGTTGGCCTGGAAGCAGTTTGCTGATCGGCCGGTGTTGAGTCCGTGAAGGAAGCTGGCGCTGTAGCGTTGTCGGTTGTTGTGGCTCTTGCGAGGGCCAGGGGGTCTGGCACTGGGCGCGGTCCAGGCACGGACGGGCGCAGACAGGCATGCCTTAGGCGTGCCTTTGGCGTGCCAGCGGTGCGACCGCACAATCGTCACCATTTAAGTAGGGGAGTGGGAGGGGTGTGCGGCTGGGAGGCGAGAGCGGGGCAGGTTGCGTCAGGAAAATCACTAGCGCAGTGGCAGCGTTATGGGAGCCAAGAGTAAATAAAATACAGTGAGAAGGAGCCAAGAACAAGTAAAATACAAGTGAAAGTAATAATCTAAATGCGGGACCCAGGAGGGAGAGGTCTCAAACTCTGCCTATGTGGGCCGTAGGGCAGAGTACAGACGAGCAGAGCTGCAGGGGAAGAGCTGATCACTGACCAGCGGTCAGGGGTCTAGCTCGCGCTCCCTGCCACGGTCGCCATTTAAGTAGGGGAGGAGGGAGGGCGTGCGGCTGGGAGGCGGGAGCGGGCGGGTTGCGGCGGGAAAATCACTAACACATTGATAGCATTATGGGAGCCAAGAGTAAATAAAATACAGTGAGAAGGAGCCAAGAACAAGTAAAATACAAGTGAAAGTAAAAATAAAAATGCAGGACCCAGCAGGGAGAGGTCTCGAACCCTGCCTGTGTGGGACCATAGGGCAGAGCACAGATGAGCGGAGCTGCGGGGGAAGAGTTAATTACTGACCGAGGGTCAGGGGTCTAGCTCGCACTCCCCACAGCAGTTGCCATTTAAGTAGGGGAGGGGAGAGGGGCGTGTGGCTGGGAGGCGGGAGCGGGGCAGGTTGCGGCGGGAAAATCACTAACGCAGTGGCAGCATTATGGGAGCCAAGAGTAAATAAAATACAGTGAGAAGGAGCCAAGAATAAGTAAAATACGAGTGAAAGTAAAAATAAAAATGCGGGATAAAGCAGGAAGAGGTCTCAAACCCTGTCTGTGTGGGACCATAGGGCGGAGCACAGACGAGCAGAGCGGCTGTGGAAAAGCTGATCACAGACCTCAGGGGTCTAGCTCTCTCTGTAGTTAATGTTTATACTATTGTGTATTTGTTATGTGTATTTGTTTTGCGTATATGTATATATGTGTATATGCTATGTATATTGTGTGTATTTGTTATATGCATATTTTTTCGACCCCAATGTGATTTGCCACCGACCGCCACTGCTAATAAGCGTACTAAACCTATTGAGATGTCACATTTAAGCAATCTGAAAATATGCCAGCTATGTTTTTACTCTCTCAGTCTGACTTTCCATTTTGTATGTAGCTTGTGTGCAGTGCTTTACTCCACTTCACACAGTTATTTATTTATTTTAAAGGATTTATATAGCGCTGGCTCGACCCAGAGGTATCAGAGCACTTTACATGAGTATCAGGTCAAAGTTACAAGTTACATCGATTACAAAGGTTACAAAGTTATAAGAGCATGGCAACATAGTTACTTGTAAGGTCGAGATAAACAATAAGCACAAATACGTAAGGGGAAAAGCAGGCAAGGGGAGAAATTCAGGGGAGGGGGTAGGAGCAGGGGAAGTAGACAGATAATGAAGGCGGAAAAGAGGAGGGGAGGGTGAGAGACACCGCATGGAAAGAGGAGGGGAAGGGCAACAGGGACACAAACCAGTAGACGAGACTAAGCAACGTCCAAAGTCCAGTAAGCTGTGATCCCAGGGCAAGTGGTATCACTTCCCTATCTCTGTTGTGAGAGGCTCCCATTACGCAGTGGACTCTCTCAGAGGGGTCTCTGAGACTCCAAGGCCTACATACTGGATCCTTCTGCAAAAAGGGGAGAGGGAGTGCTTTGGCAAGGGGTGCCATACCTTACCTCAGCTGTGAGTGGCTCCCTTGGCGCAGTGGACTCTCTCAACGGGTGCGCTGAGACTCCAGAGTATAAATGCTTTCACAGTATTCCTCATACTTCATTGGTGCTGGTATGCAGCGGCAGCTGTTAACATTTGAAAATGTTTGGGCGAGTGAAGTGCCTCACAGCTTCCCAAAAGCTAAAAATAAAACAACCACTCCAAAAGACAAAAATAAAACAAGCATTTTGCAACAGAAAAACAAACTAAATCACTACACTGACATGGGTTAGACTAACATTTGAAATCAATAAAATAAAATTAAATGTTATTCACCCAAAGGCTGCGCATCCTCCTCTGTGTTCTTCTGCATCTGCGGCTCCGAGTCGAAGAGCTAACTCCCCTAACCAATTGAGACGTTGCTCTCATGCTAATAAGCAGCATGAGAGAAGCACCAAGATTGGATAGAGCGGGCTAGGAGGACTCTCCTTCAGACCCTGTAAGCATGTGTTTGCTGTCCATCCATTGTTCTCCATTCAGCTGTTAAAACAGCTCAGGTTGGAGATCTTCAAAGTGCGCATGTCAGACTGGCAGTCGCAAGACAGCTGGCCAAACTGACATGCACACTTTGAGTGTCTGGGTACTTCTACAGTCCTCCTTGCTGCCTACCAGCAGTGAAGGGCACGCCCCACATTTCATCTAGCTCTGGGGCAGGCTGCGGCTGTGCATCGTAAGAAATAAAATGGAAATGAAATCATTTCATTGCTGTTTTATTTTTCTCATTAGCTAAGCGCGGATCGCAGCGAGTGTAGGTCAATGCTCTTCCGCCCTGATGAAGACACTGAAGCTGATGGTGTGTGGCCCTCCTCTCCCCTGTCGCCCATCCATTTTTTAATGTAGGGTCACATAGATGTAGCCTTTCATGATGAGTAAGATGCTTCTCTCAGCCATGTTCCCGAACCTTCGTTTTTCGATTCTTAATTTCTTCTTTCTTTCTTTTCCCCATCCACTCTCGAGCTTCTCGAGTCTCAGTCCTAATCAGCAGCGGTGCGTCCATTGGGGCCTAGGGGCGTAGCCCCACAAGCCCCACGGACGCGCTGCTGCAATAATAAACACACACACTGACTGTTGTTGAAAGTTAGTAATCACCGAGCGAGCGCCGCCGGGAATCTGGGAAGCACCCGAGTTATCCGGGAGTGCAGGGGGGGGCTGGTCAGGACTGCTGCGCAGCTTGAGTGACAGTCCACGTGACGCACTCACTCAGCTGCAGCAGCAGACAGCCAGCCAGCCAAGGTATCTTCTAGCGCGCAAGTGACAGGGGGGCAGAAACTACCTCGAGCATGCGCATTAGTGTTCCCCCATAGAGAGTGACCAGGGGGGTGTTTGTTTAAGCTGGCCGGCTTTTCAAAGGCGACACAGGGCGAGCAGTCAGTGGGCCCCCCTAGCCAATCCTGGTGCTGCTTGCAGCGCCAGGATTGGCTGGTCACTGTGCAGCAGGGCAGGGCAATCCATTATTGGATGCCGCGCGTGGGTGGTGCACACACACTGCATAATGGCCAATCACTGTGTGTGACTTCATGTAGTCATGCAGTGATTGGCCATTTTGCGGCGCTGCTGACTGGTCAGATCCTCTCTCTACTACTCGCCACCAGTCGCCTCGTGTGGACCGACCGTGTGCGGGAGCCAGCCTGTGTGTGCCCTTTCTCTCGACTCGAGAGTGAGTACTAAATTGACCGTTATTTATTTCAAATGTGTCCCTGTGGAAACCTCTCATTTATGTTGTGGTACAAATTTCTGCAGTGAGATGGTAAACAGGGCGCTCATAACTTCCCCTCTTTCTATTATGAAGCGCGACGGATTCCTTGCCCTTTCCGCGGTACTCTTTTATTTTCTCCCACAGAGCTGGCAGTCGCGAAATGTCACGGCCCTCGGGAGCGCCTGCGAAGGCACAGAACATCACATTTGCTTTTCAGCGGCTCCCGCGGGGTCTGATATTTCCAGAATCCGGAGTGACCGACTGACCGCGAGGCCATCTAATTTGATTTAGATATGGATTTGAACTTTTACACTCAGAAGATGAGAGAAGGGCGGCCGCTTGGTTGTGAAGTGACATGCCTATGTTGTTATCTCATAACAAACGCTAGGACACCACTAAAAGGAACGCTAATTTGCATATCACTGTCCTCACTAACGAGAGATGCAATTAGCAGTGTTCTGCCCTCACAAAGAGGTATTATAATTAGCGGAGCGATGAAGATGAACAAAGCGCTATATTCAGCACATGGTATGTTAATGAGTTTCTTTTCTCAGGTCAAGCCGGATTCTTGCAGAGATCCTGCCGAGGAAAAGAGATTTACGTTTCAAAGTGTTAGCACGTTTTTTCTTGCTAAGTGTCAGCACGTTTTATCTTGGTAGATGGTTCTGTACTACAAAATACACCGTCAGGCGCTCGCATCAATGCACTGTAAACTGCGCACGGTGCTGCGGCCTGACTGTTTCGTGTCAGAAAGTTGCAGAGTGGCCGATTTAAGGGGTTCACCGCGTGCACTAATCCGCAGAGCAGAAGACTCGACATGGCTGTGCTGCTCAAACTGATAAACAAGAGTTGTCTTACTCGGTGCAATACAATATCTTTACAGACAATAGGAACAGACTAACGAATTAGTGAAGTACTACCATATGAGGAAGAAGGAAAAGGGGATAGGCTTTACTTATTTTACAATTACTCAAATCAGAGAAAAAAAGTGGCTTACTGGTTCTGCAATGAATGCAATCAATCAAGTCAGAGGAAATAACATGCCTGTTACCCGCAGGTGGGCCTTATATTGCATTAATGAGGCTGAGAAAGTTGTGTTTGCAATGCCAGACAGGGCATGGAACTTTAGGGCTATCACAGAATGTTTTCTGGATGGTATGCATGGAGCTCTTCGGTGTGACTGTCCTCAGAAATGGTAAAATTACAGTATGGGGCATCTGTTGCCTTTTCAATTTTGTCACAAAACAAGGCTTTCGGGGTCGGCTCTGGAAGGCTAAAGTAGTCTTCTCAGAAAACTGTTGGAGGGGGTATGATGGAAACTGTCCGGGAGGAGGGTTGAATGGGGGTGGTCGTTTGGAGGCTGGGACGAACCGAGTTTCAAACTTGCCCTGGGTAAAACAGGAACATTTGAGTAGGTGGTTAATGTGATCGTTTTGAAACAGCAGGAGGGGGTAAAGTGTATTTCTTCGCTTAAGTAGTAGAAGTTTTTTTACTAAGTGAGCCATCCTAATGCCTAACATCGGCATGTTTTTCAAGAGAGGAACATCATTTACAGCTGCAGGGTATCTACGGAAACCCTCTGAGGCCATAATTCCTTGTTTGTAGCTCTTGCAGTGACATTGATGGCAAGCATGCTTGGGGCCCCCACGCAAAACGAGGAAAACATAATGGCGGAATCTATTACAAAACAAGCAATGA
This sequence comes from Lissotriton helveticus, assembly GCF_964261635.1. Taxonomy (NCBI): domain Eukaryota; kingdom Metazoa; phylum Chordata; class Amphibia; order Caudata; family Salamandridae; genus Lissotriton; species Lissotriton helveticus. Next base: position 1,542,438,341 of record NC_136068.1, on the reverse strand, counting down.
ATACATTAGCCATGCCACATGAAAACACACATTACGGCACTGAATGGCGCCCGTGCGAACAAGGGATAATCATTAGAGCAGCATTTCAGTCGATTTTCTGTGGATTCATCACATTAGCAATGTAAAGGCTCAGCTTTGGAGAGCAAGGCTGTGCCACCTGCTTCTTTAGATTGCGGCTCGCACTGCAATCATCTGAACAATGCAAGTGCTGAAGATTCTGATTCCCACTTCAAGATTTTCATATAATTATTATACAAAATGTGCTCTTAAATATACACTTTAAATAAGGACGGGGGTTTCTTGTGATTACGTTGCAAAATCTACACATCAAGCCGTTGCACAGACGCGTGGGCCCCGGGGCCGGGGACGCCTGTTCATTTTATTTTCTAAACATGCCAGTGTTCTGCTAATGTTTGGTGCATTAACAGGTTTCAGTTCCAACAGATTTTCCCCGTCTTTTTGCCATTGACTTTTCACTTTTATTTACCGACTGCATCAGTGTAAGCAAAGGCCATCTGCTTCCCTGCTGCTATCCGGCACACTTTTAATTACCCGCCCCGCAGCCTAATAGAGATGATGTACTATTAAACTAAATCTTTCTGACATTAAAAGTAATTATCTCCGAACCAATATTGCAAGAAATGAAATGAAAATTAGCCGCCAGTTGGAGAGGGAAAGGAGTCTCGGGTTGAGAAATGATTGTTCGCAATTGGTGTTTTAAGCAATATGAGTAGCAGTGGATTAACTCGCCAGAGATTCGTGACACGTTTGCCAAGAACTGCGTCACAAATGTATTTCTTAAGAAATGTAAGGTGGTATGTCTTGGTTTGCGAGAAAATGGCTGATGTTGAGGGAAAGGTTTAAATGTTAACAGTTTCTCATTATTTCTAATAATGAGTCTCTGTTGAATTAAACATGTCCAATGCAGGCGTGGCCATTGTCCTACCATAATGTGCCTGGTAACAGAAAGAGAGGCATTTCGATAGCAAATTAATTCACATTACTAATAATACCTTGGTTTTGTTTGTTATTGTTTAGTGGCTTTCGTACATTTGTACACACCTGGAAGTGCAGAGTGTACTTTGTGCAGTTCACAGCATATGAAATCTCAAGCCTCCACACTCAACAAAACCTTAGTCAATCAAGTGTATGCAGCATGCTATAATCTATAATTGGGAAGGTGGTGGGAGGTAATCACACTTTATTGAGCATCAGCCAAACAGCGGAATTAGCGGTGTGCGTCAGAGTCTGAGCTTCAGCCAAACAGCAGAATTAGCAGTGTGCTTCAGAGTTAGGGGCAACTTTGCATGTTATTATAAATTTTTAGCTAATTCAAGCCCAATGTTGCCTAAAAATCTTGAATTATAAGTTAAGGTGTATAAATACACAGACAGGGCTGGACTGGCCGCAGTTGGCACCGTGCGTTTCCCCATGGGCTGCCAGGGGGAACGTGTCCATAACAATAGCACAAGGCACATTTTGTATTTTGTTCACTACCTGTGGACCATTGCCACGTAAGAAGACTTAGTGACACTTAACCTGTCATGCCAGAAACGTTGGCGAGGCTTGAATGAAATAAAGCTTTTTGGGACCATTAAAGAGTGTCCTTTCACACACGTTGTCACATCAAGCATCATCCATCCATCCACCACCCAGCCACCCACTCATCCATCCACCCATCCATCATTCATGCATCCATCCACCCATCCATCCATCCATCATGCATCCACTCATCATGCATGCATCCATCCACCCACCCATCACGCATCCATCCATGAACCACCCAGCCAGCCACCAGAGTTGGATTAAGAAATATCGAGGGTTGAATTAAGAAATAGAGCCACTCGTGAGTGTCATAAAAAAGGTTTAGCTAGATACGAGGCTCGAACCTTGTTTTCCAGCACCAAAGTCGGCCACGCTAGCCGTCAGACCACACCCTCTCCCCTTTTGTGTGGCCCTGCCGTTTTCACATCTTATGATTTCTGCGAGGCTGCAGACTTATTACAGACGGTATTCTTTAGAATAACTTGTTATTGCGAGGCTGGAATGAAAACAAACTTTTCCGGGCCATTAAACAGTGTCCTGTCAGTGCCATACACGTTGCCATCGCTATAACCGCAGTTTCTGCGGGGCTACAATGAAAATACTACTTGTTATTGCGAGAGACATCTGAACCATCGAAAGCAGGGGAGTTGAGTTTTTCTGCATAAAGCGGAGTGGCATCAAATTTGTTTTCACGAAGGATGCTAACTGGCCAAAGGTGAGCGCTGAATGGGTGAATCATTACCACCAAGCATGACAGAGGTTGTAGAACACTTCGACATCCTGCCACAAATATAAAGGGACACGTTACGAAGTATAGGATGTGTGTTCTCTCCCAGCTCATGTAAAGCGCTCTGATACCTTTAGGTCGAGTTCGCACTATATAAAACTGCAATTTGGAGAAAGAGAGCGAGGGAGAGGGTGAGGGAAAGGGTGAGGGAGAGGGTGAGGGAGAGGGTGAGGGTGAGGGAGAGGGTGAGGGAGAGGGTGAGGGTGAGGGAGAGGGTGAGGGAGAGGGTGAGGGAGAGGGCGAGGGAGAGGGCGAGAGAGAGGGAGAGAGAGAGACAGAGAGAGACAGAGAGAGACAGAGAGAGAGAGACAGAGAGAGAGAGAGAGAGACACACACATCTGGTGGCCAAATCTCAAAACATAAAATCAGATAACGTGCAATACCGGCTTCCCTGCTTATCCAAACTGTGTGATCCTAGGCAAACATTTTATTCCACAGAGCCTCATTTTTAGGTTGAAGCCTACCAGACGGTGCAGTTATTTGGTTTGCTCATGACATCGTGGGGAAATTCTGAAAGCTTCTCTGGGAATACATTTCACCTATTGCTTACCATTGTCTTTGTAGTTTGTAACTCGCAGTTGCCTGCTTTTTATTTTCTGGTTTTAGTTGCTTTGGGCTGTCCAGCTTGAGTACAAGCGTGGTTCCCAATGCTTTGTGAAGGCTGTTTCCCAACTGCTGTGCAACTTCTTCTACTCTTAGAGCTGAGATTTCCATGAAAGTCTTATAGTCTGAATTCAGCACCTGAGCATAATAGGACGGAATGTATGAAGCTCTGTGGTTATACTGAATAAGCAGCTACCTATGTTATGCCATCTATTAATGTAATAACTGCACTTTCACAATTGCTTTATTAACCTTCCTGCTTTCTCAAATTTGCTTGAAAATGCACGATTTTTCTTCTTTTTTTTCAAAATTTTCTTGGGGGGGTTATCCCCCCAAACCCCCCTTTTGGGGTTTGGGCTGGCTCGCTGCGCTCGCTCGCTACGGTGCAGCGTGCTAATCACTTTGCGCCTCACCACTTTTAAATGTCACCCACCGCCCCTGGTCCTAATAAAGGCCCTTCTATTGTACAGAGTCGAAATGTCATTGACTACCTTTTATATGAACCACTTGCAGTGTTGTTTATTAATTTGCTTTGTGTTCCATATCAGAGAAGACTGGGACTGGCAGTTCTTTTCTAATGGGTGAATGATCAAGACTGATTTACGTATCACTGTGTCCAAACTGAGGTGGCCTAGTGGACAAAAAAATTATGGGTTGCAATGCAACCCAGAGAGATTGCCAATAGCTAGACAAATAGCAAGCAGCCTCTCATCACCTTTTGTGTGTTTGTTGTTTAGCAGTTTCTCAGTGTCCAAACAAAATAGTACTATATCCAGTCAGAAAAACAGGTGGGACCTCACAGAAAGATACACTCTCTGATGACTTCCAGAGTACAGATGAGTAGAACAATGGAAGTTATACTACCTTATTCTGAATGGCTCAACTAAATCAGGTGTGATGATGCCTGGGAAAATGCAGTTCGTGCAGGTTACCAGCAGTTTTATTTGTGCCTGGGACACAGTGTGTCCACTGCAATTGTTAGTAGGCAGTGCCATACTCCCCCGAGATGGTAGTCAAACGCTGGGAATAAAGAGTGAAAAAGGACTTTGTGGCCAGTTTTACCTCACAGTGTTCTGTTTACAAAAACTTGAACATCTGTTTTTTTGTGTATCACTTTTGCCATTTTTAGGCACTGCAAACAACTGATGTTATTATTTCTTTTTACATGGTAGTCAATTCACCTACCTGGATTGGATGGAGGGATGATTCTGCCTTGCTTGAATTTATACTTTGACTTTCGCAACCAGCGACAAGTGTTCTATCTGCTGATCCACCCTGCCTACTAGCCCGCCTTATCACATTCTTTGCGCAATATCTTTCAGGCTGGGGAAATTGCCAGTGTAAAAATCAGAGGATAAAATGCAATTTGATCAACATTCTAAAATGTAAAACAAGGCACAGGCAGTGATTGCTCGAAATCTTTCAATTTCAGAAGCATTCAGATTGATATTGGCATTATTCTGTGCTGCGAAAGGCGGGAAATGCTGAAGGAAGGTGCAGAAAGCTGCTGTTAGGAAGCCAACTGGGAGAGAATTTGAGAAGTCCGGCAAATTAACCTGGTCCTGCTCCGGGCATACACTGTGACGTCACACACACTTCCTACCAATCCTCTCTCGACTATCTGTCCAGCACACATCTAAGGCGAATTTCTAAATTGTTATAGGTCGCATTGGAGTAAAGAACGAATTTCCCACCCCTATTGGTCTCCTATGATGCTAAGTTTCATGGTAATCTTCGACGGCTCGAGGTCTGTCTGCGTCACGCCCCTTCTTCCATCTACTGAGAACCACAGGTGTGCGCGTGCCAATCCAGTGCCTGGCAGCGGACTCTCAAGGGAGAGCCCAGGTGCTGCTTGCCTTCCAGGTAATTACAGCTTTAGCCTCCAGGGAATAGCCTGGACCGGCGTTATCACCGAGCGCGTCGCCATAGCAATGAATGACACCGCAGCCCAGTAGGACAATGAACAGGGCCAAATGGAGTCTTTTGATTGGTTAAGGGAAATGTTATCGGAACGTCATTGGTTATGGATCGAGCAGGACACGTCGTGGATTGCCCTTGCAATTACCTCATTTATCGCAGTTTAAAATCCACCGTGGATCTTACACTGCGATAAATGAGATCATTAAGATGCCATTCGATTTTGCGTAAGTGCTTGCACTATTGAGGGACTCTATCTTGCACTATTGCCGCGAAAAGAAGGTACGCAGATAACATATACAAGTAGAAATCCTCATTAGTTATTCATTCATAAGTTGTAAATGTGCACTCTTGATTAGATTTGATGGCCCAGAATTACGGTAGTAAGCGTAATTTGAGGTGTGAGTATTTTTTAAAACAGGTGTGTCTGTTTCAGGCTGTTTTCAGGTCAAAAACACCTGGAAAAGAGGGAGAACACCCACAAACCCACACGTCTGTACGTATTCACACACACTGCATGGGAGAAAAAACATTTGAAACATGTTTTCCTTTAGCCTATGTGCTTGTGCGAGAATGTTTCCTAGTTTCTTTGTGATTTGGCCCTTCCAGAGATAGTGGACTTGTGGCAATGCCAGAGGTATGACTAAAAACACAGGGGCATATTTACTAAGAAGTGACAAAGTGCTGCGTTAGCCTTCCTGACTTAACGCCGCACTCCGCCACTTCTGAAACGCAGGGCTGCTCCATATTTACAACAATATGGTTCAGCCATGCGTTTCCCTCTGCGCTGGCGCTAAATTTAGCAGCCTAGCGCCGCCAAAGCAGACACCCTTGCACCATAGCGCAAGGGTGTCTGCATTGAGGGGAAGATTGTTTGGGGCTCATTTACAGGAAATTGACGCATCTGTCCCTGCGCTTGCGTATGAAACCCTTGCGCCACCATGGATGCGCCGTCATGGTGCAAGGATTGACAGATGCATCAGAAATTTTGACCCATCTGTCAGCACAAAAGTCACGCATTGCTGGAGTTGTGCCTCAAGCACGACGCAACTCCAGCAATACAGGAAAGGGGGGCCGCTCGGCCCCCACGAACGTATGGTGGGCCCAGCCCCCCCTCCCCTGTACCCTCGGTGATGGGGCGTGCCCACACCCCAGGGCGGGTCGCGGCGCGATGACGCAACCTGGGGCACCCCATCACCGATTGGTGCTGGCCCCCGCCGTTGACCCGGAAGCGGTGTAGTGCTTCCGGGTCAAGGGGGGGGCCTGGTAAGTTTAAAAGGCCTGGGGAGCGCGGGACGCGCCCTCTTTGCACCCGCGCTCCCCAGGCTTGCTCCTCGCCTCCGTCCGGGGGCTAAAGAATTTAAATTTTTTTTGGTCTTTCTTTGCAGGTGAAGCAGGTTGCCATCGTGGGGCAGGACGAGGTTGTCGGCATCGATCAGCGCGGGACAACGATCGGGTGCTGTGCCGGGTGATGCGGAGCCCAGCTGGTGGAGCGGGGAACATTAGTATGGCCGGGTATCCTGAGGTTGCTGGTTCATATCCGGCTTTATCTTGCATTGAGAAGACGTGGTAAGTGAGTGCAAGGCGTGCCCTGGGATACGATTTGCAGGCGGAATATTGTTTGTGCCCCTGGCAGCATCGTGTGCGGAGGTTTGTCGGCGGGGGGGCTGGGCCTGTGATTTTCGCTATGGGCAGACGCATGGGGGGCAGCAGTCAGACAACGGCGGTCTGACCACGAGGCACACGGCCTGATCCCCGCGCTAACAGCAGCCGATCAATTATAAAAGCGCATGCTCAGTGTGTTAGCTAGGCTACAAGTGGACTGATAAAGTAAACAGGCGAAGCCGGGTCGGCCTGGGGTAGTAACTGGATGGGAGACCCAACAGTGCTTTCTATATAAACAGCAAGCTTGCTATAGGAACACAAGTTCACAGCAGTATTTGGCATTTTGTGTAATTTTAAGCCTTTATTGATCTGGGTCAAGGGGACTGTTGCAATTTAAAGCAGTGGGACGCTGAATTTGTCGCAATTCTTTCGGGCACAAGTTCACATCAGTATTTGGGCACTTCGTGTGAATTTTAGGCATTAATAGATCTGGGTCAAGGGGACTGTTGCAATTTAAAGCAGTTTGACGTGGAATTTGCCGCAAAATTACAATTTAAATATTTTGAGGCAGTTTTGTTGGGAGCCCATTGTCACAAGGGGTCACTGTCTTTTCAGCTAGGTTTGCCTTTAACTTTCCTCTCATCGTAGGTCTGCATTCGGGGGTACAGCGGACCGGACTGCCGGGGCAACACACGGTGGACGTCGAGAACCGAGGACATGGGCAGGCCTGCATTTCACTGCTTCTGGAGGGCCGCCGGGCTAGAGTACGCTCGCCCGAGCACCCAGGCTAGCTGGTGTGTTGCGGTCACAGTTGCGTGGTGCACACGGCCAGCCTGTGAGCCTCCAACTTGGTGCAGGTACAAGGCACACAGTGCCAATAAGTAACGTGTTGTGCAGTGTAGGTTGTGAACCACTGTGAAGGAATGTCTAATAGGCGGGGTGCAAGGGGTTCACGAATGGAGCTCATGTTTCAGACCATGATGCGCAGAATGTCAGCGATGGACAGGAGATTAGGGAAAGTGGATCAGTTGGGAAAGACCGTGGCGGAAATGGGCGAGAGGCTTGAGGCTCAGGCAGGGCCATCAGGAAGACCCAAGCGAGTAGTAGTGCCCCCTAAACCAAGGGGTGAATCAGACGCCTTACCTAAGCGTGTGAGGGCCAAGAGGACTTATGGTCGGCACCCTAAGCCATGTGGGGGAGTGGGGGCCCTGGGGCAGTCCCTGATCTGGTACCGACGGCACCTGAGGCTCCCGCACCAACCTTGCCATCCCCGATAGGTGTACCTAGGGACCTAGCCCCACCAGTGGTCCCACCAGTATGCCCGGTGGTACCCCCGGTGCCCTCCAAGCCAGCACCTTTCCCGGTCAGTGAACCCCCTGGGACTGGTCAGGTACCCCCTGAATTGGCAGCGCAAATAGCGGCTGTACTCCCCTGGTTGGGGATTGGGGGGGTTTTACCCTTATCGACTGATCCCTCAGCGGAGGCGCAAAGACTAGTCGCTAAGATCATGTTGGCTAGGGGTGATGGTGGAGTGCCAAGTGCACCAATTTATCCCCTAACAGGTTCTGCTAGCGATGCGGGGAGAGACAAGACCTTAGAACCTACGCGTGTCGCTGAGAGTGGTAAGGAGGTTGCTTTGCCGGTATTGGGCGAAGGTGCAATACCCTCCCGGGGGGGGGAAACTGGTGCAACATGTGTCACAAGTAGTGAAAGAACTGATTTGGGCGGATAAATATGTGAATATATTCTCATTGTTGATTGATAAAAGGGAGGTGGAGTATGCTAAGTCACAAAAGGATTTGATGTAGCCTAGCGAATGGCGGTCTCAGTTGTCCAAATTCAGGGTGGAGGAGACACTGATTAATTGGATCAGAGCTTTTTCACCCAACCTTCAGGCAGAGATGGCGTGTTACCAAAGTAGAATTGCAATGTTCCGCGAGAATCATGGGGGGGACGGTTGGAAGGAATATGACATTTCTTTCAGGAAATCTAGGGAATTTAACCGCTCGTTAGCCTGGGACAAAGTAGACTCCATTTCCTGGCATGGCCAGTTTTCAGGTGGTCAGTCCACAGGGGTTGCCACAAGCTGGAACAAGGGATATTCGCCCAAGCCCCAACAGCCCTTTCGGCCAACGCAAGGGGGGGATGGGTTCAGTAAGGCCAGAGGCAATGGAGGTGGAAAGGGCGTGTGTTGGGACTTTAACAGGCGCACATGCACCAGGGTAGCGGGCACCTACAAATTCAGACATGCATGCTACATATGCGGCCAAACATCCCACCCAGAGATAGCATGCCGTTCAAAGGGTAGTACTTCAGGCAACAGGGGAAAGAGGAAACAGGATTAGTGGGGGATACCTACAGGTCGCACACTCACCCATCGATGTCCTGGCTATGATCCCTTGGCTGAACAGCTACACAGATCATGCCTCCGCAAGGATGCTGCAAGAAGGTTTCACACATGGTTTTCGGATTCCAGCGGGGGGGTACACCGGGACACTAGAGTATAGGAATCAGTTGTCAGTTAGACACAACCCTGGGGTGGTGGCGTCCAAAATCTTGAAGGAGCTACGCCTAGGTAGGGTAGCGGGTCCTTTCACTGAGATCCCAGTACCTGACTTTGTTTGCTCACCCCTGGGGGTAGTCCCGAAGAAAGAAAAGGGCGAATTCAGACTCATACACAACTTCTCAGCACCTAGGGGAGCATCTTTGAATGATGCAATCGACGAGGGCAACTGCAGCGTCAAGTATGCGTCTTTTGACCAGGCGGTAGAGATGTTGAGAGTTCTGGGTCCCGGGGCATTGATGGCAAAATCAGATATTGAATCAGCTTTCCGATCACTGCCAGTCCATCCTTTGGACCAACACCTGCTGGGTTTTCCCTTTGAGGGCAAATACTATATGGATACGTGTATGTCCATGTGTTGCTCCGTGTCATGTGCATACTTTGAGACGTTCCGTTCATTTCTAGAATGGGTGATGAGACAGGCAACAGGGCACCAACATGTGATGCATTACCTGGACGACTTCCTTTTGCTGGGGGCAGCGGGCTCTCAGGAGTGTGCGTGGGCATTGCAGGAATTTTGCGTGCTCATGCGGGCTTTTGGGGTCCAGCTGGCGCCAGGAAAAACAGTGGGTCCGTCTACATGTCTGGAATTCTTGGGCATCGAACTGGACTCTGTGGAGGGTTGTTTCAGGTTACCCAAGGAAAAGATTGTAAAATTCAAAACAGCCTTACAGCAATGTTTAGTGAAAGAGAAAGTCACATTGCAACAGCTGCAACAGACCGCTGGTCAGCTGAATTTTGCATTAAGAGTGATACCTATGGCACGCCCATTTTCCCGCTCAATCGCGCAGGCCATGAAAGGCCTGCGGAACAAGCATCATCACATTAGGCTGTCAGTAGAGGTGCGCTAGGACATTCGAATATGGATGGCATTCCTGGAGGATTTCAATGGCAGAGTGGTGTGGTGTGGCCCCCCCACCACGTCGGCGGACTTAAGTCTCTGGACCGATGCTGCTGGCAGTGTGGGGTTTGGCACCATACTTGGCGACAAATGGGTGGCACAAAGGTGTCCGAAGTGGTGGATAGAAAGTGGTTTGACGGCAAACATTGGTTTTCTCGAGCTCTTCCCAATATGGGTCGCATTAGTTGTCTGGCCTGAGCAGTTGTCCTACCAATCAGTGATATTCTGGTCCGACAACATGACGGTAGTCAAATGCATCAACCAACAGGCAGCGCGGTGTAAGTTTATACTCCACCTCATAAATGAAATTGTGTTAAGATGCTTGAAGTTGAATGTGCAATTTAATGCCAAACATGTCCCAGGGGTCTTGAATAACGCGCCTGACGCCCTTTCTCGCTTTAAGATGCAGCTATTCAGGGAACACTTACCTGCGGCGGAAGCTTCACCAGCACACTTCCCAGCAACACTTTGGCAGATTGGTGCCCCCATCTACAGAATCTCGTGGCAGCCAGTTTAGCACCCAGGACCAGGACAGCTTATGAAGGGGCGTTCCCATGCTTGGGACAAGCATGGGAAGTAAAGTGGAGACAGGAAGTGCATTTTAACTCATACATGAACGCACTGCACGGAGAGGGGTGCTCGGCGGCAACAGCTAGCAGACACAAAGCGGCAGTCTCTTTCTTTGCACAGTTAAAAGGTGTCAGGGACCCCACAAACAGTTTTTTAGTGCGGAAAGCATTAAAGGGGTGACGACGCCTACAGGCAAGCCCCGCTGATTAAAGACGCCCAATAGGTTTGGAACGGTTGTCCCGGGTGTTGGATGCCTTATCTGACACATGTAGCTCCCCAGGGGAAGCACTCTTATTTAGAGCTGCATTTGCTTTGGCCTTTTAGGGGGTATTGCGGGTAAGTGAACTAGTGGCCAAAAACAAACTGGACAGGGTGGGTGGGCTGCAGCGGGAGGACCTCACGTTAAGGAGTGATTCTATCTGGTTAACGATACGGAAATCTAAAACTGATCAGGAGGCCAGGGGTGATAGCTTGGTACTACACCGGGCACCGACTAATCCGTGCTGCCCAGTGTCACATGTGGAGGCATACCTCAGGCAACGGGTGGCCGGGGCAATGGGGTCCTTAATAATGCATGCGGATGGTACCCCATTGACCAGGTTTCAGTTCCAAAGAGTTTTAGCAATAGCAATCGCCAAGGCGGGTCTTGATCCCAAGGAATTTGGGACGCATTCTTTCCGAATAGGTGCAGCCACTGAGGCAACATCGAGAGGTTTGCATGCCACCAGTGTAAAGAGGATTGGGAGATGGTCTTCCAACGCTTATAAGCGCTATATGCGGCTGAACATGTTGTAAGTTCGGTCAAACCAACCTGACACCTGTCTTGTTGTCTGTTACCTTTCAGTTTCTGGGACCTGTGACGCCGGGCGGAAACTATTACCTCAACGAATACGATCAACAGCAACGTGGCAACATCAAGACGACAGGAGGAGGATGCATGTAGTATGGGTTGTTGGTCACTCTTATGTAAGACGAGCTAAGCCAATTATCTTTGCAGGTGATTGTGTACCAAGGGCAGAGAGCAGGGGTTGTCAGGTCTCATTTCATGGTAGGGGGGGCTCTGCCTAAATGAACTGAGGAGCTTTGTTTCCGACTTACTCGACAGACACACCCCACTGCCTTCAATTGTCATCTTGCATCTTGGGGGGAATGACTTAGTGACACTGGGCAGAAGGGTCCTATTAGCAGAGATTATCGCGGCGGCGGGTTGGCTGGCGAAGGTGCTCCCGGGTTGCACCATAGTGTGGTCTCAGTTAATACCTAGACTGCAGTGGAGAGGGGCTGAGTCAGTTAGGGCGTTGAATCACTCGGTAAAGAGAGTCAACAACAAGATAGAGAAGCTGTTCAGGACACCTAACTTACAGAGTATTCCGCATGGATGCATCTGGGGGGATCATCTCTACTTGCAGGATGGGATCCACTTGACTGAGGCAGGCAATCACTTATTCACAAGGAAAATACTAGCATGGTTAGAAGGTTTTGCGAGGTAGGTATGACCTTTCAGTGTATGCAGTTTGGGGGGGCCAGATAGTCGGTCAACTATGCTGGCCTGTGGCGGTAAGGTCATGATCGGTGAGCAGGAATTTAAGGTACTTAGGGGGCGGCACCATTCTCGAATGGGGTCGCCCAGGGGTAGAGGCCAATGGTCTCTCCTAGAACTTCAGGGGCAGGATATCCGCTTTTTCGGAAGGGTGCGGGGGAGGGAGTAACGCTTTCCTTGGGCTGATAGCCACCCCGCACATACACTATGATGTCATAAAGTGGCGTGAGTGAAAGGGCCCTCCTCTTTGGTTTAATGGAGTTAAAGAAGCGTACGGGGTAACCATGAGAGGTACGTACTCTCCCGGTAACCGGGCCCTGTTGCGCATGCGCACTCATACGTGAGGGCGTAGCTGGTAATAAGGATCTGACACCGGTCAACGACCTTGCCGTAGGCCCAAAAATTGTTAGGATGCAAAATTCATACGTAGAATGTTAGATTAGGTTAGGAACATGCTGTATTAGACATTTGTTAAGGTTAGCCCTTCATACCTGTCTATGTTGATGTAAATCTAATGTCAGAATTTTGCATATTAATGATTGTGTAAATATTGTTTATTTTAACAATTTTAATTTGTTTTCAGATTTTAATAAATACGGCGGGGGGTCCTGAGACCCCCCGCCTTCCAAAGAAACTCTTCACCTGCCTAAGTTACTTGGCATACTGTTGTGGTGGTTGCTTGGCGGGGAGGGGGTGGTCAGTAGTCCCAGACCATAAGGAAAGTGGGGGCCGCTCAGCCTCCACGAACGTATGGCGGGGCCCGGCCCCCCCTCCCCTGTACCCTCGGTGATGGGGCGTGCCCACACCCCAGGGCGGGTCGCAGCGCAATGACGCGACCTGGGGTGCCCCATCACCGATTGGTGCTGGCCCCCGCCGTTGACCCGAAAGCGGTGTAGTGCTTCCGGGTCAAGGGGGTGGGCCTGGTAAGTTTAAAAGGCCTGGGGAGCGCGGTACGCGCCCTCTTTGCACCAGCGCTCCCCAGGCTTGCGCCTCGCCTCTGTCCGGGGGCTAAATAATTTTCCCACCCACCATCCCTTAAAACAGCAATTTCAGTTTGACGTTTGTTGGTAGTATCCTGGATTTTTTACTTGCATGGTACATATGTTGTAAATGTTTTCCGTAGGCCTTTTTCCCCTTTTTGGTACAGGTAATATTGGTGAATATGAACAGTTTGGTATGTTTGTAAATGGTATATCTGGTTTTCTCCTTAGGCCTTTTTCCCTTTCACAGGAGTCTTATTGTCGTATTTATTGTAATCCTTGGTCAGGCGGTAAGGTCATGATCGGTGAGCAGCAATTTAAGGTCCTTAGGGGGCGGCACCATTCTCGAATGGGGTCGCCCAGGGGGAGGGGCCAATGGTCTCTCCTAGAACTTCAGGGGCAGGATATCCGCTTGGTCGGAAGGGTGCGGGGGAGGGAGTAACGCTTTCCTCGGGCTGATAACCACTCCGCACATACATTATGACGTCATAAAGTGGCGCGAGTGAAAGGGCCCTCCTCTTTGGTTTAATGGAGTTAAGGGAGCGTACGGAGTAACCATGAGAGGTACGTACTCTCCCGGTAACCGGGCCCTGTTGCGCAATCATACGTGAGGGCGTAGTTGGTAATAAGGATCTGACACCGGTCAACGACCTTGCCGTAGACCCAAACATTGTTAGGATGCGAAATTCATACGTAGGATGTTAGATTCGGTTAGGAACACGCTGTATTAGACATTTGTTAAGGTTAGCCCTTCATACCTGTCTACGTTGATGTAAATCTAATGTCAGAATGTTGCATATTAATGATTGTGTAAATAATGTTTATTTTAACAATTTTAATTTGTTTTCAGATTTTAATAAATACGGTGGGGGGTCCCGAGACCCCCGCCTTCCAAAGAAACTCTTTGCCTGCCTAAGTTACTTGGCATACTGTTGTGGTGGTTGCTTGGTGGGGAGGGGGTGGTCGGTAGTCCCAGACCTTAATGGGGAGGCCTATTCCTAATACACTGCGTTACTCCTTACGCCTACTCCAAGCAGGTGTAGGGTTTTGACGCAGTGGCGTCCTAGAAGTGGCGCAGTGAAATCTTGTAGATTTCACTGCTTTACTTCTACGAGGCTTTTCCCTGTGGGAACGGCCACCCTGCATACATTATGTCTGACGCAGGTATAATGTGGCCCAGGGCTTTACAAGGTGACACATCGCCCTAGATGCGTCACGTTGTAAATGGGCTGTTTACCCCACCGCTGCATCACAAAAAGTGTTTCAACAGCCGTACAAAAGTGATGCAATGGGCTTTTAAATCTGCCCCTTAATGTGCAGGAAGGTCTCCCTTCCTGCACATAAACAATCTTTAAATGGCGTTGTCTAACTTCTTTGTGTGCTGCTTCATGCTTCACACATAGAAATTGCAAAACGTCATTTCTTAAAAAATGATTGTTTATATGCAGGAAGCGATACGATCCTGCACATAAACAATCAATGGTGGTTTGCTGTTTCTATGTGTGCTGCATAACACAGCACACATGGAAACCGCGAAACAAGGAGAATTTAAAATGTTCTCCTCATTTTGCTAGGTTTTCCCTGGTCTTCATTTTGGCGCTGCCTCTTATTTACGCCACCCTGGCAAATAGGGGGCAGCATCAAAATCAATGGGTGTTGTGGTGGAACGCCCACCGCAACGCCCACTGCCCTCCCCTTTCACACTAAGTATAGCGTGAAAGGGTGCCTTATTTACAAGGCAGCGTTAAGCCACTATAAGTGGCTTAACACTGCCTGTAAATAAGGCGAAGCCCCTATCGCCACTACTATATCCTGAAAAGTGATGTTGTAGTGGCGATAGGGGCGTGTAAATATGCCCCACAATCGTTTGTTATGGCCATTTTGTTGACGCTTAACCAGCAGATTACTGCATATACAATTTGGTGCTCCTTCATATCTAAATGATACGTTTATTTGTATTCCATTTCTAAGGCTTAGATTTGTGCCATTGGGAATGCGGGACATTTGAGTTTTTAAGTCTCAGCTACAGAGTAGACACCTTTTGCTATCTGTAAGCAGACCTACTGTTACCAATGCACGGCATATACATAGAGCGAGTCACTGGAATTATGTGGTAGGGGAAGGACAAACTATGCAGCAGGGTTGAGTAAATTATAAATAAAGCAAAAAGGCAAATTATACGGCTTTACAGGGCAGAGTTTGTAATACTATTACTTCATTACTTTGGGCCAGATGTAGGTAATCCCAATTTACCTATTCTTAAATACCGAATTTTACCGATTCGGTATTTAAGAATAGGTAAATGGGATGTAGATACATTTTCGGTAAAAATTACTGAATCGGTAAGATTTGGTAAATACCAATTCGGTATTTACCGAATCGGTATTCCCCATTCATTCCTATGGGCCTCGAGGCCCATAGGAATGAATGAGAATTACCGATTTGGTAAATACCGAATCGGTAATAGGGGGTAGACCTACAAGGGTGGCAGGGTGTCACATTGACACCCTGTTGCACCCCTGTATAGTGCATGGGTGCACATGTGGCAGACATACATGCCCTAAGGGCATGTATGTTTGCCCCATGGCACTGAATAAAAAGCACTAAATTGCTTTTTAAAAGGTATTCGGAATTTACCACCAACTAATAGTTTGTGGTAAATAACGAATCTTTAAATGTAATAAGCGCTCACTTGAGTGTTTTCTACATTAAGGATTCGGTATTTTACCGAATCGGTAAGTTAAAAATTTGGTAATTTACCGATTCCTTAAGTTACCGATTCGGTAAATTACCGAATCCTACAATTTGGCCACCTACATCTGAAAAGCCTAATTCCGGTCGGTAACGGCCGAAATTCGGTAATTTCGGCCGTTACCGACCGGAATTAGGCTTCCTACATCTGGCTCTTTGTCCTTTATACTCTTTTTAAGACTGACTGGATTTTGTTTGCATCTCATTAGTACCAATTTAACAGCCAAAAACAGCAATAAGCTACAGAAATGTGACCAGTCAACCTTTGCAAAAGGCCTGCCACTGAAGGGCAACATGTGTCACTTCATTGTTATTAACCTTCGAACCATTTGAGCTAGAAGTAATTGTTTTTGTTCGAATCTTCAGATTATGCAGCAGATGATGAAATATGTGGCAAATGCTGCAAATCCATAACTATGCGAACATCGTTAAGGTCGCACAATCGCATAATTCCAGTGGCTCTTCCTTAGAGTGGGCTTTTGGTGAGCCCCTTGCTCATGACTGGATGACTTTGTGGCCTATCTAAGGTCTCTTACCTTGATTCAGTGACTCTTCTCCCGGTTCTTGGGTTTGTCCCACCTAGGAGCATATCCATCGCACTGTGTTTTTACTGAATGAGATGAATCTTTTTCCGCTACTGACTTGCCAAACAAAATAGTCCCAATCTTGATTAGGCCAGGGCGGTAAACTCCGCTCCGCCCACGGAGTTTGCAAAGATTTTCTTATCACGCCTCACTCCTCGTCGAGCATATAGAGTTCTGAAAAACTAGCGGTGTGAAGTGGAGTTTTTTCTCTCTCACGTCTCACCAACATTAAGTTAGCTAGGGCGAGCAAGGAAAATCCAAAGCTAGACCACCTCCTGGTGAAATTTCCCAATGCAGGCGGTCACGGCAGGTCACTTCTGCTCGTGTTGAGAAATCTGCAGCTCATGTTGAGGAAGCTGCCGCTCCAGTAGAACATCTACTCAAGTGGCAGAAAGAAGCAGCACCCTTTTGCTCTGCACATGGTATTGTTCACACTGATTTTCAAGCACAGGACAAATGCCTTACGCTAAATATCAGTGCAAGCAGTGTGATTTACATCACTGCGCTGCTTGTGGAACTCCGCAGAACACGGCGGACTCTGCAAACTCCGCCCAGGCCTAATCTTGCTACAGCTTTGAGCAACTATTACAGACACTGGGCAAGACTGGTGTTCCCTGTCACCAGCAGTCAGTCCCCCGCATTTGCAGTAGAGTCACATTGTTTATTATTTAATTTGAATTTAGCAAGTACCTGACTGTTCATGGCAATATTTACTTATGTGGACTATCTTCATTACACTGTTACATTTATTTATTTTAAAAAGAAAGAGGTGGTGGAAGTGCTGTCATGGAAGGTGAGATGAGCATGCAGCTCCAATTGCACTTCAGCCTCCTGAGTCCCCACAAATTTGCTAAAATCAAGGCAGTACCAGAAAACACTGTTTCCCAGAGCAGGAAGTCGTGGTGGGCACACAGAAGAATCTCGAGCCCTGATCTTAAAAACTCCCTTATCGATGCATGTGATGGGCAGGTATTGGCATCAGCTAGGTGCATACTTTAACCCGTTTGTTGCTTCGAACGTTCTGCGCCAGTGCTGAACGTTCGAAGAAACGGGTGCCGCCACATCAGCAAACGGACATGCGCAGCACTGGCAAGGTAGTGCTCGCGACGACCGTTGGCCGATGGCAGCACTAAAGGGACTAAAGGCTCTGTCTGGTGAATGATGTCACAATAGATCTCAAAACCCCCATCTGACATCATCAATCAAGCCAACATTCAAGACTACTGTTGGAAAACGAGGCAGCATCTGTGAGGCCTGCACAAATAACATGACACATTTGTCCTTCACTGGGAACCAAGCACCCGAGAGCATTGCCTGACTCTCAGAGGGTAGCGTTGCAGAGCAGTCTGAGGCTTACTCAAGGGAGGTGGTGTGGGCTAGTAATCGCCATTTGCAGGTGCGCAAAAATAACACTCAATAATTGATTGTCCAGTCTGTACTTTCCTTTATAAAAGTAAGAGTACATTTATTAAACACACACACACCACTCAATACTATTCACCAATTTACGAATATACATAAGCTGATGGAATTACTTTGTGACATTGCATAACATCTCCACCCTTCCCGCAGGGGGGGGGGGGGGTCGAGTACCACCACTCCCATGTAGGCACATCATCTTGCCCCCAATGCAGTGAATTGGTCTTAACCTGGTGCGAGGGCCCTGCGCACTGGCACCATCCCAGTAGCGACCCCCCCATAACCTCAACAAGTATTAAACAGGCTACACCTGCCTTGGTGACACATGCCCCAGACTGAGCATCTCCTACTGATCATACAGTATGCACCTCTTCATCTTAAGGGCTAACAGTCTGGGGTCTTCACCTAAGCGCAGCAGCAAGAATACAAGTTTACGCACACTTTAGAATGACAGTACTCAGCACCTTTGGATATCATTAAAAGTGCAGTGCAATTACAGCCCCTAAAGGCATCACAGATGATCACAGGATTAAGTAAATACAGTCAGACACACTAGCAGGAGTGTCTAGCCACTTAAATCCACTTTGCTTATGACATCACCTTAAACCAGTACTTTAGATGGAACCTCAATCTCTTGAAAAGAAATAACCATTAATAAATGCATTTCGGTGCAATTACCCTCTTCACCTCCAGGTGATGCCCTTCTCTAGACATCCCCCACTCAGCCCTTTTCTCCTGGATGCAATTATCAAAACACCCTCAGCTGAAGAACAAAAGTTCCAGCCCAGAAAGTGTTAAATGTCGGTTGAGCCCTGGAGGGGTTATTCTTTTCAAATGCACAGGACACCTAGGGTGACTTGTCTCTTCATGCTGGGGGGAGACTGCACTTCTCCAACAGCTCCCCTCAGCACCTTTCCATCATTAAGGGTGACCCCCCCTCTGGGGGGCCACCACGCACCAGATTAACAGGCTTCCAAACGCCTGGTAATGCATTATGGGGCGAGTTTTCTCCTTTCCTTGCATATTTGATGAGCGGCTCTCCCGCTAAGCTGGGGAGAGCCGCGCTGGCCTACTGGCGGCTTCGCCGCATCTTCAGGCCTTGCTAGGGGGCCCGGTCCCACCCGGACCCCCAGGTAAGTCATTCGGCTCGGGGAGCCCACCCCCGGCCGATCTGCAGATTTTCTGGGGCCGGGTCCCACCCGGGCCCCTGACACCTCCTTTGTATGTATGTTAGATTTCTATAGCGCCTTATCACCCAGGGGTCTCTAAGCGTTTTGCAGAGAGTGAGCACCATGCTAGAGGGGAGAGAGTTAGGCATTACCCCAGGCCTCCTGAAACAGCACCGTTTTTAGCTTTTTTCTGAAAGATAAGAGGTGTGTTTCTTTGCGCAGGCTCTCTGGCAGTTTGTTCCATGCACTGGGAATTGTATGGGAGAACGTGCGCCCTCCCAAAGGAGGATAGCTTAAAACGCGGACAAATCAGTAGAGCAGCGTCTGCTGATAGTAAATTCCTGCTTGGGGCGTATGGAACTAAACGTTTCTTGATATATTTTGGGGCTTGTCCGTACAGTGCTTTATGCGTAATTCACAGGCCCTTGAATTTGGTCCGTTGTTTCACCGGCAGCCAATGGAGTTTATGGAGGAGGGGAGTAGCCTGAGTCCTTCTAGGTTTGTTGAAGAGCAGTCTGGCGGCGTCGTTCATGACTATCTGAAGTCTGCTCGACAATTTTTGAGGGATATTGTCATACAGAACGTTGCCGTAATCCAGGCGTGCCAGGATCAGTGCTGATACTGCTCTTCTAAGCGTGTCTACCGTCAGGATAGGGGATAGTTTGCGCAATTGCCTCATTAGCCCCACACAAGTACCCACTACGGCTGAGACTTGGGCAGACATGGTGAGGTTTGCATCGATAATCAGGCCCAAGCTTTTTACTGCTTCAGCTGGTATTGGGGATGGCCCTAATTCGGTAGGCCAGAGGAGGTCGTTCCAGGGGCTAGCTGCCGTTGTGATCGCCAACACCTCGGTCTTATCGGGATTTATTTTTAATGAGTTGGTCGTCATCCAGTTCACGGTGAATTTTAGAATGTTCTGCATTCTCTGGTATGCCATTGGACAGTTGTCAATTTGAATAATAATCTGCGTATCGTCGGCATAGTTGTATATACTGCAGTCCATCTGGTTTAATGTTGAGATGAGAGGTTGCAGGTAGGCATTGAACAATAAAGGTGATAATGCCGAGCCCTGAGGGACTCCGCATGTGATACCTACTGCCTCCGATACCAGGTTAGCCAATTGCACTCTCTGGACCCGTGACTCCAAGAAGGATGTCAGCCTCTTCTTTGCGGCCCGGTCCCACCTGGGACCCCCGCAGGCCTCCCACGTTGGAGGGCAGTCCAGGGAGCCCACCCCTGGCTGCCCCTGCCGGCTCCCCGCTCGGCCCGCACCCTTGTGTGCGACCGCGTGAGCCGGCCCTTCAGTTCTCATCTGCCTGCTCCGGCGGGCAGACAAGGAGACCAGCGCGGCTCCCGCTGGCCTCGGGGGAGTGCAGCGGCACTCCCCCCTCCTTCCTCCTGACTTTGGGGCTCGGGGATGGGGTCCCGGGCCCCCAGACTCGATCGGGGGGGGCGCGACAGCACCCCCCCTCACCCAGGCACCACGGGCCCAGAGATGGGGTCCCAGGCCCCTCCTCCCATCTTCTTGGCGGGAGGGCGCGATGGCGCCTCCCGCCCCTGCCTCCTCACACGGGGCCAGGAGTTGGGCTCCCGGGCCCCTCTTCTCCCGCACCGCTTCAGTGGGAGCGTGACGGCGCTCCCCAGCGCAGGTTTCGTCGGGGGCCAGGGTGGGCTCCTGGCACCCCACGGGGGCATCTTCACGGGGTGCGCCTCGCGCACCCCGGCTTTACTTCTTTGGGGGGGCAGCCCCCGGGACCTGACCCGGGGGCATGATTGCGACCGGCAGCGGAGCCCCACGCGCTTCGTCGTCGGTCCCAGGTGGCGTCAAAGGTCGCCTACCTTCTCGGGGGCATATCCAGGCCCCCTGGAGTCCGATATGCCCAATTTTCACGTCTTCTCGCTCCTGATGGCGTCACCCAGCCACTAGGAGCACTCTCCTTCGTCCTCGGGGTCTCCAAGAGGGTGCATTATGCAGGGAGCGGTTTTCACTTGTTCCCTGCACCTCTCTTCTCCCTGCGCCGAGGCCTCCTCTTCTGCGCCCCGATCCTGGGCTCTTCTTCTGGTGCTGTTAGGGGTCTGGGGGGCAGTCAGGGGTGTCCTCCTTCCAACTGCCCATTGCACCAGGCTCCAGCACCATTCGCCTCAGCAGACCACACCCCAGAGAGAGCTTCTCTTCCTGTGCAAAGACTTTTTAAAAGTTGAATATGGGGCTGGCAGGAAGTCTCTGTGTGTCCTATCAAACAGAGACACCTCACTTCCCTGCCCCTGCTCCCTCCTTCTTGTCCAGCCCCTGGGTTTGTTCAAAATGGCGTAGTCCAGTGTCTCTGGCCACATGGCCTCTGAAACTCAACTCCTTCCCCCCTTACTGCCTTGGTTCATCTTGGTGAGTGGCACCCCGCGACAGCAGTTGAGGGATTGGCTGTTAGCTCCACCTCTCTTTTCTCCTTGGAGGGAAGATCTTCGCTCTGGGAGGAAAGGTCATTAATCTAACCTGCCATGGCCAGACCCCAGCCAGGGACTCAGAGAAATATGACATTTCTGGACAACACAAAAGGGTAAACACACATTACAACGCATTTTTTACAACGCACTACCATTACAACGGAACTTTTACAACGCAAATACCATTACAACGCATTTATTTACAACGCATGTTTTTACAACGCAGGTACTTTTACAACGCATACCATTACAACGTAAGTATTGGTAAGTATATAATTATATTTAAAATGTTATATGTTAGGTTTTTTTTAAAGGGGTATTTTTAGGGTT
This sequence comes from Lissotriton helveticus, assembly GCF_964261635.1. Classification (NCBI taxonomy): domain Eukaryota; kingdom Metazoa; phylum Chordata; class Amphibia; order Caudata; family Salamandridae; genus Lissotriton; species Lissotriton helveticus. The sequence continues at coordinate 1,542,416,632 of NC_136068.1, read as the reverse complement.
TAGGGTCAGTTTTGGGTTTTTGGGTAAAGGGGTATTTTTAGGGTTCAGGGTCAGTTTTAGGTTTTTGGGTAAAGGGATATTTTTAGGGTTCAGGGTCAGTTTTGGGTTTTTGGGTAATGGGGTATTTTTAGGGTTCAGGGTCAGTTTTGGGTTTTTGGGTAAAGGGGTATTTTTAGGGTTCAGGGTCAGTTTTGGGTTTTTGGGAAAAAAGGGGTATTTTTAGGGTTCAGGGTCAGTTTTCAGTTTTTGGGTAAAGGGGTATTTTTAGGGTTCAGGGTCAGTTTTGGGTTTTTGGGTAAAGGGGTATTTTTAGGGTTCAGGGTCAGTTTTGGGTTTTTGGGTAAAGGGGTATTTTTAGGGTTCAGGGTCAGTTTTCAGTTTTTGGGTAAAGGGGTATTTTTAGGGTTCAGGGTCAGTTTTGGGTTTTTGGGTAAAGGGGTATTTTTAGGGTTCAGGGTCAGTTTTCAGTTTTTGGGTAAAGGGGTATTTTTAGGGTTCAGGGTCAGTTTTCAGTTTTTGGGTAAAGGGGTATTTTTAGGGTTCAGGGTCAGTTTTAAGTTTTTGGGTAAAGGGGTATTTTTAGGGTTTAGGGTCAGTTTTCAGTTTTTGGGTAAAGGGGTATTTTCAGGGTTTAGGGTCAGTTTTGGGTTTTTGGGTAAAGGGGTATTTTTAGGGTTCAGGGTCAGTTTTGGGTTTTTGGGTAAAGGGGTATTTTTAGGGTTCAGGGTCAGTTTTGGGTTTTTGGGTAAAGGGGTACAGGGTAAAAATAAAATAAAATTAAATTTAAATTAAATTAATTAAATGAAATTAAATGAAATTAAATTAAATTAAATACAATTACATTACATTATATTAATTTTAAATAATATACAATTAAAAAAAAAATATATACTTACCAATACTTACGTTGTAATGGTATGCGTTGTAAAGGTACCTGCGTTGTAAAAAAATGCGTTGTAAATACATGCGTGGTAATAGTATTGGCGTTGTAAAAGTCCCGTTGTAACGGTATGCGTTGTAAAAACATGCGTTTTAACGTCATATATCCACACAAAAGCAGTACAAATATGACTTTGGACTTTGCAGAATACTCAGTTTCACATCTGCTACACTGTACATTAGTGCGTTTCTGGAATCTGTAGGCTTTGTGGAAGTCATTTTAGCCATGGGCCCCACATCCCCATAGGGAAATAATGAAGTAAAAACACAGTAAGACACACTGACTTTCCCTTGCATGTTCCTTTCCAGTGTATAAAGCCTATTCCATGTCACCACCCAATTCTGCATAAGTCCTGCCACACCATTCACTCTGTAGCTGCTCCTGGACTGCGCACGCTAGGAATCTCCCCTGCGCCGCCCCTACCCGTGTGCCCACGCATGTACACCCGTGTCTGCATGTAACCAGCACGGTGCCCCATACTCCTGCTGCTGCGCAGCGGCCTAGTCAAGCCAGGGGGACACCAGTAAAATCTCCATGCAGTCTCCTTCATTATGAGTTCACTGTGGGTGAGTCCCAGATTATGAGGCTCCCCCACAATAAAAGCTCGACAATTAGGTGCTCAAAAAGCGAAAAAAACGGGCGGCCCTAGTGTCAGAACCACCTTCTAACAAATACATATTGTTAGTGATGTTAGAATGGCCAGAGAGAATTTATTTGTCTCTACACTAGATGGCTTCTTTAAATGAGCACACTTTTCAGCAAATGAGTAATTTAGGCACATCACAATTTAGTGATTGATGGTTCGGCTTTGTTTCACATTGACAATTTTTATTGTTAGAAGAAACACTATCTTTTTTTTGGTCTGAGTCAGGTTTCTGTTCTCTACCAAGGGGCACCACGCGTTCTCGTCGTACAAAGTAGTGTTTACTTAAACTGAAATTTGAATCTGTGATATTTGTGGCTTAATCATAACCTTTATTTAACTTAAGATGGACTTTATACCTTTGAAGTATTTCTGGGCAACACATCACATTATGAATCTTTCAATCAAACATAAATTCTGATATTGCTCCTTCTTCATGAGCTACAATGTATTGTGTAGTAGGTGAGTTCTCGAAGTTACGTCAGCATGCTAGCTCTGGGGGTTAATGCATTTTATGCCAAAATCTGTGTGCAATCATAACGTTCGTTTTCAAATCTTGGCACTTCAAACTCAAACTTTCATCCTGTCTAAGTCAATAAAGCAAATTCCATTGAGTTGGTTCACGGTAATATCAGCAATTTGCTAAACTAAGCAGCGAAGGGGGTTGGCGTGGCCATACACTGCACTATCCCATTGTGGAGGGCGCTGATAGATAGCCAAGCATGCCCGTCACGCCTGCCAAAAAGCCTTTGGTCTCTGGGATGAGACAGGTCTGAAGAACTACACTAGGGCAGCAGCATTACCACAAATTATACTTAACAGGTCAATAGTATGTAGTTGCATTCCGACACTCTGCTGACAGCTTTCCTTTCTAACCTGATATCCATTTAATTGCCGAAGAAATATTCAGAATGTTTCTTATTTTAAAGCTCCTGCCATTGATCCACTAACATCTCTGCTTGAAATTCCAGTTGACCAGCTACAAAAGGCTATGCTGGTTAAAAATAACAATCCAAGAGTATTTGGCTGTCGGATTACACATGCCAAGAGAAATGATACTGTTTAATAAAAAATACAAATGAAAACCAATAGACACATCTAAAAACCAGTTGTCTGTTCCGAAATATAACAATATTCAGACAGTATTGTCTCCATAACAGTTTAGAAGTAGTGGCTACTCCAGATTCATACACATTTTTATCAACTTACATTTGTACTAATTCCTATGACTTGTAGAAGTGTGTTGTCCTAGCTCATGGTAAATAGGCCTCAATTTGTGCCTGATTGTCATCTTTTTCAACATAGATGTCTTCCCCCTACACGTTTAACTATTCTGTATTTATGAAGCATGCAGTCAAGCTGAGTCAGGCTTCTTTCATTTAATTGAAGTAGTTCTTGTTCTTGATCAAATTATTGTAGCTTGGTTACAAAAGTGTACCTACTTCAAGGACATTCCACTAGGTCTCTGTAGCCTATTAACTCATAAAAGCCTGCTGTTGTTCATGTAACTAATTTGCTCTACCACCTCCAGAAGACATTAGCATAGAGTGAGCAGAATCAATATTTGTTTAGGGGGATAATGCTTAGGTGCTAAAGCAAAATGGTGTTTAATAAAGCTGCTCTGATTTGCTGAGATTGTGACACTTTAGATCATATTACCATGATTGAGCAGTTTTAATGATTGAATATGCAAAAATAGTTCAAGTATGCCATAGATTTTGGGTGTGAGCCAGAAAATGTTCCTGAAGACTTAGGTGCTGCAAGGGATGCTGACTGTTTTTTCTGCTCATTTGGGACTTAGAATATTCCTGATTTTGTGCTTCACTGTAATGCTCTATTTGCTGAGACCCTTCAGGGCAATAATTCTGTTTCGCATTATTTAATTTTTGTAATAAAACGTTTACATTTATTCCGCTAAACTAGAACTCAAATATTGAGTGGCACCTTACTAAATTGACTGTATTTTTGATGGGTAGGAAGGTGCCTTACCTGAGGGACACATTGCCTCATGGAAATGAGGTTTGACATCATCTCCGATTCATCAATCTGTGGGCGGTCCATTGAGGTAAATTTGAGGTGTACATTTTCAGCATTCCCGTACCCACATTATCACCAGCCCTTGCTTGATTGTAAATGTCATTAATGACATATAGATGTAGGTGGAATATTGAAGATCTTCCTGCAGGCCATAAAGATAAACACAACTTTGGCACAGTCATTTGGGGGATTTCTAGTAGCTTTACAGCTGAATAATGGTATCAGAGAGCTGACTTAAACTGTAAGAAATTGCCTCAGAAATGTGGAGATTGCTCTCCTATGTAAAAGAACCATTACAAATTGTATTTTTGGCCATACCCAGATTTTATTCTTAGAAAAGATGCAAGGAAAGTTAAGAGCATTTTCTGGTCTGCCTTTGCTGGTAAGGTATGTCGTTTACAGACTGTCTTTTACTTAGGGCCTGGTTATGAATTTTGTGGTGTGGGAGTCGGGTGGCTCTCCACCACCCTACTCCCTCAACGCCAAACTCCCCTACAAGTTGTAATCCATGCAGGAGGCCCTCTGGCGGTTGGCACACTGCACTGTCTTTAAAGGGCTCATAAGAGAGTATTAGAAAGGTCCTGTAGGGCCCCCTTTGTTGACTCTCCACCACTTTGGCTGTAAATTATTAACACAAAGAATATTCCCTCCTATAAATAGCAGTACTCCATTTGCTGCTATAAATAAGTGCATTACAAAGCTGTTTGTTAGCATTAGATTATTATGTGGACTGATCATCTAGCCTTAAAGTTCATTCTAAATATAGCAAAACACCTCCTGTCACTCAGAAACTCTCAAGACCATGGAGGAAAGTGGCACCATCCACTTTCATCCCCATATACAATCCATCGGCTACAAAGGATTTCGTGGATAGTGAGCCTGCATTCATAGCATTTGAAGATTCACTATCTAATACCTTTGACATCATTGCTCATATGAAATTATGTAAGATCCATAATAAAATCCATCCAGCACCCTGGTATACCGAAATCCATAAGAAGGAAAAATCTTCGTGCAGAAAGTGGGAATGGAAATGTAGGAAATCTAAACTAAAAGAGGATAAACTTACCTATAAAACTGCAGTCAGGGTATATATAAAAAATTGTAACACTACTAGAAGATCCCATTACAGGAACATGGATAGTGCAGCAAACAACTCCTCAGAAGACCTATTTAAAATTCTCAAAGTATTTGCTAACTCAATTGTAGACAGCCTGTCAACCCCCTCTTCTCAAAAGCTATGTGATAATCTTGCAGACCATTTGGTACAGAAGATTAATATGATCTATAGTTCATTCCATAACAATAACATAATGATATCTTCCGATATCATTGCAGCTGAGACAGAGCCTAATCTACCTACAATATAACTTTTTGACTGAGCAACTCCTGACCAAGTGCAGGCCCTGCTAAATAAGATCAAAGCAGGTTCCCCTTTGGATCTGCCTCCCCACATGTTATCACCTCTCTGGCTTCGGTCCTAACTGCCCCTATTACAGACATCAGTAATCTTTCATTAAAGACTGCCACTCTCTCGGTGAAATGGAAGACAGCACGAATCACACCTATTCTTAAAAAATCTTCAGCTGATCCTATGAATATGCTGAACTACAGACCCATCTCATTACTTCCCTTCTTCTCCAAAATCTTAGAGTCTCTGGCAAATAACCAATTGACATACTATCTAGAGTCTAACAAACTGTTAGATCCCTCTCAGTCGGGTTTCAGTGCCTCTCATAGCACAGAATCAGCTTTAATAGAAGTCACTGACACTATCAAGCTAGCTCTAGAAAAGGGGACCCCAGTCATGTTAATGTTCCTAGATTGATCAGCAGCATTTGATGCCATATCCCATCAGATCCTAGTTCAAAGACTGAGGGAGTTTGGTATCTGCGGAAACACGTTATAATGTTTAGAACATTTTCTATCAGAAAGAACGCCTGTAGTGCAGTTGGACTTATTTCAACCCAAAGTCCATAATCCTAGACAAAGGGGTGCCTCAGGGTTCGATGTTTAGTCCCACTCTTTTTAATATTTATGTATCCTCCCTGGCTAAGCTCCTCAGATCATGTGGCTTTGATACCAACTCCTATGTGGATGACACGCAACTGATAATTACTATGGACACAATTCTTCTCTCACCAAGGCCAAATTCAAAAATTGCATACTAAAGATTGCAGTGCAGATGAATGCAAACTTCCTCCAACTCAATACAAACAAGACTGTGGTTCTTGGGGGGACGTGGCCAACCGACAAGCATGGTGTACGTGAGTTAGAGAAGCTACGCGCCGAGCCCAGATACTGTGCCAATAATCCTGTTGATTTGGGACCCTGTGCGCTTAAAACCAGCGCCTTGTGCAGTGGAGACCCTACGGCTCACAACGACTCTGGAAATTAGGGTCACTGTGTCGGTATAAGAAGTGTACACGCCAACGCTCCTGTGAGCCGTGAGACAGTGGGTTTGGAACGGGCAGGGCGCCGGTAGGTGCTGGATCAAGCATCACACTGTGGATTGAGTGAGGCGTAGTCTGAATAAACACGACGCCACTCGATGGACTGATTTACCCACACTATCGGTGAGTGTACTACACGGAATGCCAAGTATGACACAAAAGGCGTTTTGGGCGACTGAGAAGCTTGTGAGATGCAAGATGGCGAAGGGCAGCGCTTGAGGGCAACGGCCCTGTACCTGAGTCTGGAGTGATGCTTCCACAGTGCAAAAGCCCCCCCACCCTCATCTGAAGTACTAAAAAGTGTAACTGGCACCGACTGCCCTAGTGCATGTAGCCGCACAACAGCGAGCAACAAGGATGCACAACAATGCTATTTCCTGCTGCATCATGAGCTCGAGCGGTTAACATACAGACACGTAGAGGCGGGCTGTGGGGACATTGTATCAATGGACGCTTCTCTATTTCATGGATGGAGGGTCATGTGATTACACCGTGAGCACCTGAATATTACCGTGGATACGGCTGAGTAACGGAGCTGAATGCATACTGAGCCAAAGCGCTAGCATATTGCCCAGCAATAGAGAAGGTACACCATGTTGTTTGTCTGTCATGCTGTTAAATGGCTGAGAGGAGTGAAAATAAATGAAACAGACAGGGGCATATGATAAGGCCTCCTGAGATGGAGATATAAGGGAAGGCTGCCACAGCATTGTTACCAAGGCTTGACTCACTACAAGTGTTCACCAACAGATGAGGTGAGGCGCCCGACCTCCGGTGGCAGAGGGGAACTTAGAGAGACTGGAAGGAGTGAGAATGTATCAGCTAATCTGAAAGCCTTGGGCAGCCCTGTTGTTCCCTGAGTGTCTGCTGGTGTAGCAACAATGTAAGGCAGCCATATTGAACATTAAGCATATGTAGAGATGCAGCAGGACCACTACGCACATGACTACAGAGCATCTGGCACTTCCCTGGCACGATAGCCTTGAGCACAACTGTTTAAACAGACTGCCTTGATAAGTGCGCTCCTGTGAGGGCGGATTTAGACTACTTGCAGTTGAATTCATTCACAGTCCTCAGAGAGTAGCGTTAGTGTGGTTATTGCTTGTGCTTTAAGCCCAAGGTACAGGAAGGGATTGTTGTGCTGGGTCTCAGCTCCTCTTCATAATGGGTCGTACTAAAGCTAAGCAGCCTGATCCCCCTGCCTTTGATGACACAAATCCTGTAAACACGTAGCGATTTAGCGCAAAGTCTTTAAAACAGATGTAGTGCCACCCACGGGACCTGAACAAAACATTGAGAAGCTGGACCTGAAACTAAAAGAAATCAGGGAATCATGAGTGGCGATTGAGGCTCTAATAGGTATGCTATCTACTAGCCTCAACCTTTTGAAGGCGGATTATAAGAAGTTAGCGGACAAAGTAAAATTGAATCAAATTGCCTTAGATGACTTGATACCGCAAAAAACAATGCATACTTCCCAAGTAGAACAACTGCAACAACAGCTACTAGGATTACAGGATAGGGTGGATGATGCAGAAGGGAGATCCCGCAGACATAAAGTCCGTATATTGGGAATACTGGAGAAGAGTGAGGGATCTAATCCCACTCAGTTTGTTGAAAAATGGCTGCGAGATCATGTGGCACGGGAAGGCCTCACGGAACGCTATAGTGTGGAGAGGGCGCATAAGGTGCCACCTAAACCTCCCCCTCTGGGGGCGCCGCCCAGAACACTTATAGCACGCATATTGAACTATAGGGACTGGGAAACGATACTGCGTGCAGCGAGGGAGAACGCTCCCATACAATTTGAAAATAAAACGATCTCCCTGTACCCTGATTTCACGCTGGCGGTTCAGAAAGTGAGAGCCACCTTCCAGGAATTTAAAAAGAAACTATGAGCGCATAGTTTGAAATATGCTTACTCTTCCCGGCCAGATTGAAAGTTATTTCTGACAAAAATCCTTCTTTTATGACAAGCCTGAGGAAGTAGCGTATTGGATGGAAATAACTTTCATGCCTACTGCGTCCCAGAACTCACTCCCGTTGAGCCAATCTACACGGTCCTTGTCACAGCGTGAAGATGAAGCCAGAATGGATAGAAATCGACGCCCTAGAGCTGGAGATAGTGTAAGCCTACCACTGGAACAGATCTCGGAAAGTCAAAAAGACGCTCTCCTGAAAGTGGCAGAATTGGGGGAACATGATGCCAAGTCCCCTGTTGTCTGTCAACTCTTTGGAAGATGCCACTGTTCACTCAGACTCTGAAACTAGTCTGGCACTGTTTACTTTGGTTACTCCACAGACTGCAATCGATTACTAGAGTTGAATGCTGAGCCCTCCAGGGGCTGGTGTAGTATTCTGTATAGATAAGTATGAATCGCTGTTTACACAGATACTTGATGGTCCTATTATCCATGTTTATTTTAGGTTGTATGTCAATACAACATGGGCTTTTACCCCGCATGCCATTACAACGCGGGGATTACAACGAAAGTCGTTACAACGTCTTTCACTGGAGGGCGCTGGATAGTGGAATAGTTTAATTTTCTATTCCAACTCCAGCCCACGTTGACAGTAGGGAAGGTGTTGGATAGAAAATTAAACGATTCCCTATCCAACAGCGCCCTCCAGCGAAAGTCATTTTAACGACTTTCGTTGTAATCCCCGCGTTGTAATGGCAGTGCGGGGTTATCCCCGCGTTGTTATGGCTGTTCCCCTTATTTTAGGAAGATCGGGCTGGTGCTGGAGAGATATGAATAATGTAATTGCATACAGGGTGATGTATTTCAAGAATCTGACGGCTGTCGCCCCCCCCTTTGGCGTCTGCACTATGTTATATGACATCTTACACAGAGTTCCTGTTGAACTTTTTTTCATGGTTTGGTCCTCTAATGTTATGTGGGGGAACCTCGTATTGGGGAGTTTTCAAATATATACAGACTCAGCTACAGGTTATGTTTTACCAGATTGGCCTATTATACTCTATGTTCATGGCAGATCAACATACTCTGGGCCTTATGACACATCATGGAAAATGTACGTACAACTCTTGGAATGTAAGGGGGCTGGGTTCCATTCATAAAAGGCATAGCATACTGGTGCAGCTAAACCGAAGGAAAACTCATATTGTGTTTCTTCATGAAACCCATCTGAAGTATGATGAAGCAGTAAAAATGCAAAAGAAATGGAGGGGTCAATTGTTCTTTACGTCCTACTCTGCATTTGCTCGTGGGGCTGCGATCTGGATGCGGAGTGGTACCCCATTCAAATTATTAGAGCAGAAGATAAATTCGAATGGCAGATATGTCCTGGTACATGTTTTGCTAGATGGGGAGCACATTGTGGTGGGAAGCATATACGCTCCGAACACCGATCAGGACAAATTCCTAGAGATTCTTAGCACTGTGTTAGTGGGATGGAAAGAATACCCCTGGGTGTTGGGAGGCGAATTCAATACGGTGTTAGATGTTGATTTAGACAGGTCGCACCCCCCCCATTACACAATACAGATTGTAGAATGTTAGTGTAAGCACTCAAGGGCTGGGCAGACAGGTGAGGAATAGGAGACGCATGGCAGATGACTCACCCCACTAGCAAGGAGTACTCCTTCTACTCACCACCACAAGGGTTACATACCCGCATTGACAGAATATTTTGCTCCTTGAATATAATTGCCCTTGCTAGTGACACATTCGGGTAAAACATTGTCAGATCACAATCACACAGAACTCACACTCATGTGGGGCAGAGTCCCTGCACTGATACTGACTTGGAAATTGCAACCCATGCTATTAGAATACCTGGTCTTCCACAGTGCACTATCTACTGCAATAGGCAATTATTTTATTGAAAATGCTGATACAGCGAGCACACGTCAAATCAAATGGGACGCCTTTAAAACCGTGATACGGAGTATAGCAATAAGCACAAGAGCAGAAGCACAACTTGCTCTAATCGAACAGCTTACGGAGGTCGAAAACTGCCTGGGTCAATTAAAGCTGGAAGCAGTCATGAATGGATCTCAGAAGGCACCGTTACAAGAAGCACACAATAAAATAAAATAAAATAAAATCATGGGACATTTGTTTAGTACACATATCAATCGAAAGTTTCATGGTACTGGTGGACAAAACTCAGAGAAGAAAATAGATTAGGTGCAGTTAGATGTCAAAGAGCCATGCCTTTAACTTCCTACGAAAACAGTTATTATCTTTTATGGTGCGCAGGTGTTGGGGCAGTTTGTTCCAAAACGCCGGGGCAAGGAAGGAGAAAGATCTCCCTCCATTTGTGGTGGTACGAATTCTGGGAGATGCAAGGAGTGCCTGGTTACTGGATCTCAGGGTTCTAGCAGGTTGATACCAGCTTAACTTTTTGGCCCAAAAACCTGGTCCTTTAACATACATATTCTTATGCACTAAGCAAAGAATCTTGTAACGTATTTGTTTCCTTATTGGCAACCAATGAAGGAATCTCAGGTTGGGTGCTGATGGAGATCTAGGTGGGAGGTTGAGTACCAATCTTGCTGCGGTGTTCTGCAGCACCTGTATCCTTGAAAGAAGGTTTTCATATGTGGATACCAGCAGGGCGTTCCCATAGTCCATACGACTGATGATAAGTCCCTGGACTAGGGATTTTTTCGCCTCGGTCAGAATCCACTTGAAAACATTGCGCAATTACGCAAGATGCCAAAGCAGGAGCTAACTGTCTTATTAATGTGGTCTTTCAATGACAATTTATTGTCCATTTGAAAGCCAAGATTTCGCACCGTCTGTGTTGGGGTAGGACAAGTGCCATGGCGTAACGGCCACCAGTTGTTTGACCAGTGCTCATGAGCCCTACCAAAGAGCAGAATCTCGGTTTTTCCACCATTTAATTGTAAATGGTTGGTGCACATCCAGCTTTTAATGTGAGACATACAGTCCTTGAAACGGTCCTTAGTTTCCATAGGATCCGGGCCAAGAGTGATCAAGATCTGAGTGTCGTCGGCGTACGACACAACATCAAAGCCATAGGATCGAATCACTTTAGCCAGAGGGGTCACATAAAGGTTGAAGAGTGTCGGGCCCAAAATAGAGCCCTGTGGTACACCCATCCTGACTGATCTACTACACAATATGGTATTTCCTACCTGTACTATCGTAGTACGATTTGTTAGGATTTTGAGCCACTGTAAAGCCTTTCCCCTGACACCAATCTCCCAGAGCCGATGTTAAAGAAAGCTGTGGGAGATGGTGTTGAATGCTGCTGACAGATCTAGCAGGACGAGGATAGATGACTGCCCCCCGTCCAACGCCAGTCTTATGTTGTCAGTTACTTCCAGCAGAGCTATTTCGGTACTATGGGTGGCCTAAAACCCGCTTGTGAGGGGTCCAGCAATCCCTTGCTCTCAAGATGGACAACAAGCTGCTTATTAACCAGTGACTCAAGCATCTTACCGAAATGGGGGAGCAGCGATATTGGATGATAGTTGGAAAGAAGTTTCGGGCCAGCAGTGGATTTCTTTAGTATAGGCCTGACTCTGGCAGTTTTCCATATTTTAGGAACTTCCGATGTCGACAATGACTTGTTAAATAGATCAGTAAGGCTGTCTAGCAAGGCAGCAGCTATAATAGGAAGGATTCTTGATGGCAGGGGATCCGTGGAGGAACCAGATTTTACTTTTATGATAGCTTTAGTCACATCTTCAGAAGTACACTGGGTAAACTCTTCAAGGATGTGGGGAGGGTCATAGGCAGTTGTGGGAAAATTTCCCCGGACATTGAATGGTTCTTGTAAGGGAAAGGAATTATAAATTGCTATGATCTTATCAATCAAAAAATTTTGAGAGGGAGTCTATCCAGTCCTGAGAAATTGGGAGTTGCTTCTGAACAGGTGGAGTAGAAAATTCTTTTGGTAAAGCTCTTTGTTTGAGTTCGCTGCCTTCTCAATACGATTTAGGAGAAATCGTTTTTTTGGTAGTCTTATGTTTTCCATATACTTGTGGTGAATATCTTTATATGATTCACGATCTCTTGGTCTTTAGTTTTTCTTCATTTCCGCTCTGCAGTCCTACAGGAGAGCTTAGCTGACTTTAAATGTTTGTAAACCTGGGAGCGGCACAGGATTTAATTGTAACTCTAGTGAGAGGGGCGTTATGGTCCTATCTAGGAAAATAGCTCTTTGATCGATATTATCATTAAGACTGGGTTGGGTAGGACTGAAATAGGTAGAAAAAAGGGGTAATGTGACTTTGCGCGAAGAACGTCGCCAAATTGATTCCTTCCTGGGGACCGTATTGATGGTATAGTCAGAAATGACACATTTTAATAGACTATGGTCCGACCATAATAATGGTAGTGGAGACTCAAACTTAACTTCAGTAGAAGTAGTTAACAATAGGTCAAGCGTATGACCCGCAGTATGCGTGGGCCGGACTACCAATTGGACTAGTTCCAGATTGCTAATACTAGAAATTAACTGATCTGTGTCAGGGTCCTGTAGTGATTTCGCATGGTAATTAAAATCTCCTAACAGAAGAAAAAAAATCTGAAGCTAGTACATGCGTAGCAATTATGTCCAATAGCTTATATGGAAAGTCATTTTTGGGGCCGGGAGGTCTGTATACTAATGCTCCTCTCCAAGTTCCTCCTAACAGGCTCTCCATTGTAAAAACACATAGTTCCATCTTGTTTGTACTTATGGATTCTAAAGAGGTAATATTCACATCCGGAATGGTAGCTGTAAGTAGCCCACCTCCTCTATTCTTTTCCCTATCCACTCTAATTATATTGTAATGTGGAGGGAAAGCAGTGACCACATCTGGTGAGGCATGCTCATGTACCCAATTTTCAGTCATGAAACAGATGTCTGGTAATCCGAGTCAATATGACTCCATATTTCAACAGTGTGTTTGGGAATGGACCGCGCGTTGAAATATAATGCTTTTAAAGGTCTGACGATTTTAGTGTGATTAGAGTTACATGATACTTAGGTTTCACTAGAGGAGGCTGGTATGTTAAGACATTAAGATCTCATGCACCCCACTTGTTGTTACAGCTTCTGGTATGGCAAGGTGTTTAAAAGAAGAATAGTTAAGGCCTTTCAATGCCTCACTTGAGTATTTAAGCAGAGTCATTTAGGTGGTTTGAGAAAGAGAAAAATATTAAAAGAGGAAAACAGGCAGGGGTCCTGGCAGCTAGCAGCGTTCTAGCGCGGACGCTGAATTTTAGAAGACCTGGACTTATTAGTTCCTCATTTACAGCGGTTGTATAAGGCCTTGTTGGATACTGGTACAGTTCCACTTACCGCGTTACAAGCAACAGTGGTCTTGCTCCTGAAACCAGGACAAGATAGTATGGATAATGCAGGTTATAGACCCCTCTCACTTCTAAATACGGATTATAAAATCCTGAGATTTTATAATCTTAGAATAGTCTTTTTCAGTTTATCCCGCAATTGATACACATTGATCAATGCAGCTTTGTCCCGGGCAGAAGCACAGCTCTTCATATTAGGAGATTGTACCAAATAATGACTTATACACCAGCAGCAGTTACTGCACTGTGATGCATTTCGCTCGATCTTCGTCAAGCCTGTGGTTCCCTACACTGGCAATATATGTTATATACCCTTTCAGATATACAGGGAAACGGAGCATATTTTAGACGGTAACTTAAACCGTACTATAGCTGTGCTCAAAGCCCAAATAAAATTCTGGACTTCCCTGCCCCTGTCGGTAGCGGGGAGAGTGGCTATTGCCAAAATGATGATGCTCCCTAGGTTGTTATATTACTTCACTAATTAGCCCTTCATCGTCCCAGCGCAGGTATTTAAATTATTAAACTCACTATTGATAGACCTGATATGGGGGACAGGCCGCAGACGTCTTGGACTCGCGAAACTACAACTGGACACAAAACTGGGGGGAATGGGGGCACCAGATTTGAAAGCTTATTGCTATGTGAGCCAGTTCAAATGGCTGGCATACTGGGTGGCAGGCCGTAATCTACAAGAGATTGATATGACTCGTCAATCATGGTAACGAGGGTACTTACATATACTCTTATTACCCAGTAACAAGATTCCTCGAACCGCGCCCCACTTATTGAGAGTTGCGTTATTATACTGGAGGAGTGCTTTGAGATACATGAAGACAGTGGCCCCTTATGCCCCTACTATCCCCCTTTTAGGACTCCCCTCACAGTTGTGGACTGTTACCAGTAGGAGAATATTGGCCTGGGGGGATGCGGGTGTAAACAGGGTGGCCATGTTCTTCTCGGATGTTGCCCTGATGCCACATGATGTCTTTGTCCGGGAACATGGGGTGCCGAATACATTGTTTCTCCTGCAGGCAAACATTTCTCCCTACATAGGCACCACTTGGGCTCCGGAGGGTATAGAACCATTAACACATGCACTACTCACTATGCAATATTTGATGGGAAACGGTAGCCATTTGACAAAATGGTTATACAGAGGGATTTGCACAGTGGCTGCAGTGTCACTCCACCCTCTCCGTGTCAAATGGAACATGGACGTGGGCCGTGCACTCTCCGATAAAGAATGGGACACTCTGTTGGAATATCCAAGAAAAGTATCCAGGGACCCTAAGTTTAAATTTATACAGCTCATGATTATCCATAGGGCCTATTTGACTCCACACAGGCTGAATTCCATGTTTCCAGACATAGTGGATAGTTGTCCATGCTGCCACTCATCGCAAGCGGAGTTAATATATATGCTGTGGAGTTGTCCATGATTAAGACACTATTGGTCATCGGTATATAAGATAATAAATTATGTCATCCCAGTGATGAATAATGACTCACTGGAATACTGCCCAAGATGGGCCCAAGAGGAAAGAAGTGAAACCCTATTAATACATTTGCTAATCTGGCCTTAATCCTAGCTAAGCAGTACATTACCATGAAGTGGAAGACCGCTAAACCGCCATCAGTACTAGAGTGGCACAATGAAATGGTTAGGTGGGGTAGGGCATAGGGTGCTGAACTAAAAAAGGAGAAACACAGGGGATTGCGTAAAAGACCCATTTCCATGGAATGGAATGCGATGTTGGAAGAATTTATAGTAGTAGATTTTCAGCATATTGAAAGATTTATTACACACTCACTCGAGCCTCTTACCAAAGTGCTATGCCAAATATGGACTGATGTACGCAAGGTGACATGGGATTTACATAAATGTATTATATTGTTGTGGGTCATTAGGGTGTGGGGGATTCTGGCTGAGTCTGTAGGGGGGAGGTGGTGTGGGTATAGTTGTTAGTTTTAGTCTCTCTTCGTAAGAGAGACAAGGTTACCAGGGATTGTTACTATTGTCAAATATATAACATTACATGTTCAGTTGAGAAGAGAACATATTGAGCAATGACGAAAGTGGGTGGTTTGATGTGGATACCCTTGCTTGTCAATGCCGATTGCTGATATTGTTGAATATGTAGGGCAGTATATTTTTTCTATGCTTGCACTTACGTTCCCTATGGGAATTCCTATTCTGTCATGTAAGCAATACCAGCTAATGTTTCCTGGATTTTTGTTATGTAAAATCAATAAAATCTGTTAAAAAAACAAAACAAGACTGTGGTTCTCTTGTTTGGAAAAGCCCACGCACTATGGTCTTCTGACTGGTGGCCCCCGGAAATGGTACCCCCCCCCCTGATTCCGAAAAGATGTGTAAAAAACCTAGGCATCCAATTAGATGATGGTTTATCCATGGATGATCATGTTAAAGGCATATCGAGCACATGTTTAGGCCTGATGCGCATGCTTAAGAAGGTGTTCCCTTGGATACTTCTTTCTGCTAGAAAATATATGATTCAGGCTCTGATAGTGAGCTGCCTGGATTATGGAAATTCCCTAAAGGTCAGTATTAATGAAGGCCTCTTCTCTAGGCTGCAGGTGGTGCAAAACACAGCAGCTCGCCTTGCCCTCAACCTTCCTCCACAATCACCATCTGAACCTCTGTTGCGCCAGTTCTACTGGCTGCCCATAAAAAAAGTGCCCTATTTAAGCTTTTATGTCTGATCTTTAAAACCCTGCAGGGAAGGGGACCAGACTATCTGAAAAATAAACTTCAGCCATATATTCCCACCCGACTACTTAGATCCAGTGACCAGTTATTACTGGGTCCCAAACGGATAAACAAAACCAGACTGCCGCTTTTCATTCACTCCTGAACTAACTTAATTCAGTTCCAAAAACTCTTTAAAACCTGGCTGTTCAATCTCTAACCGGACATTGCTTGGCTAATCGTTGTGTGGTTTTGCGACACCAAGAGATCCCCCCAGGGATGATACGTTGCGCTTAACAAATAATAATAAAATAATAATAATTCATGTATTGTTTCTTTTGTGTTTGAACTGAGGTTTTGATTTGTTCAGGTCATTTTCCCACAGGTTTCTGCTTTTTAAAGTTTGTTGTGAAAGTTTCAGCACCTCGTGGCTGGAACCGTGTCTGATTTATTTGTTACTGTTGAATTCTACTGCTTTCAGGGCTCACCTCTGTACAGCGCAGGATTTATGTATAAGCTACACAAGCTATAGCTTGGGGCCCCCACTTTCTTGGGGGCCCCCATAAAATATTATTAGTCCCAAAGCTGTGAGGTATGTTTCAGCAGATGATGGGCTCCCTATTAAATGTTTTCTAACTTTCCTAGAGATGGGTAGCACACAGGGGAAAGTATGGCTAAGATGGTGCACAACTACCTTACAAATGAGTGCAAAATAGATTTTAGTAAGTGTCGAGGCCAGTCATATTATAATGCTGCCAATATGTCTGGCAAATGCAAGGGTATGCAAGAAATATTATTGAAGATTAACAAGTATGTTATGTATATTCCATGTGCTGGTCATTCCCTGAATCTTGTTGGTAGAGCAGCAGTTGACTGTTGTTTAGATGCAGTAAACTTTTTTGGAATTGTTCAAGAAATATATAATTTATTTTCATCATCTACACATAGATGGGCAGTACTGTTGTCATTCTTCAAAGATGATTCAAAAGTTCCTAAGTCTTTGTCAAAGACTAGATGGGAAGCACATTCAATGGCCACAAGTGCAATACTTGATAGTTATGATGGAATAATTTCTGCATTGCATCAGCTGCATATTGATACTACAGAGAAAGGCAAAAAAAAGAAATCAAGACATAAAATTTTTGAATAAAATAGAGTTTGAATTTATGGTATTGTTATATTTGTGGAGTAACTTGCTGGATGAATTTCACAAGACTAGTCAATCACTGCAAGACCCCCAAACTAGTCTAGATGTATGTAGGAAATTGTATGCTTCACTTTCGGATTTTGTTAAAGGTTCCAGGGATCTTTTCGATCATTTTGAAGAAGAAGCAAAGAAAAAAATGCCTGATGTTGATTACAAGAAAAGAAGATATAGAAAAAGGCATATCAATGATGATGAAGATGATGCTTTAGAGAACCTTGAGACAAGAGACAAGTTCAGAATCAAAACATTTATACCTGTGATGGATGCATTAGAGTCAAGTCTGGCACAGTGGGCCTCAGTATACAATGATGCTGCAAAAAAGTTTTCATTCTTAACAAAACTAGAAGCTACAGAAGAAGAGATTCATGAAGGAGTTAGTGCTTTATGCCAAACATATCCTGAAGATGTGGACATGACACTTGTAGGAGAAGTCAAGCATTTTCATCAATATGTTAGACATAGTCAAGCCCGTGGTTCAGCGGAACAAGATAGTCTTACACATCAGGATCTGTATAGGGTAATATTTAACGATCGTGTCCAATCAGCATTCCCTAATGTAGAAGCAATTTTGAGATTCTTTCTTAGTATGATGGTTGCTAATTGCTCTGGAGAAAGATCTTTTTATCAGCTGAAGAGGATAAAAAATGAATTTAGAACAACAATGACTCAAGCTAAATTATGTTCCCTCAGTCTCATGTGCATAGAAAGCGACAAACTACGCAGTTTATCATTTGATGATGTCATCAGTGACTTCGCTCTGGCAAAGGCAAGAAAGAAAATATTTTAGTTTAATATAATTCCTTAATCCTTATAACATGTTTCAAGAGATTAGATAATAAGCCTTTGTAAATTGTGCCTTTTAAAATAACTTTTGTTTCTTTTTACCAGAGTTTGCCTTTTTAAGTTTGTTATGAATAAAAATGATTTTAAGTTAAAGATTTATTATTTAACTATCAATATACTTCTTAATTGTATTTCAGTTTAAATCCGGCGCTGCCTCTGTATAATCAGGACCGGACTGGGAGCGAAAACCTGCCCTGGCAAAGTGCTCGGCCGACCCCCCTTCCTCCCCCCCCCCTTCCGGGGGTTGGGTGTGCCACCGAGCTCTTTGACAGGGCCGGTTTTCGTTCCCAGTCCCAAAACCGGCCCCCACCAGTCCGGCCCTGTGTATAATTACACTATAGCAGCACAAGGCTGCGGAGGAGTTTTGGCTACATTTATATCATGATCAGATACATTGTATTATTTGTACTGCCTGGGTTTATGTGAATGCCATTTAAAGGCATAGCCTTTTCTGTGTGCTTGTTTTTATATATTTGATATATCTAGTTCAAAGAAACTCTTGTGCCGATTCAATTTCTTGTTGTTTACTGATTAAAATGTTTGACCATAGTGTTAATATAGAGAAGGGTGATGATTTTAAGAAAAGCTTTGTGCATTTTTAAAGTTATCTCTTCATCATTTAGACTTGTGGCCAATTATATAGGAAAATCTGTGGCAAATGCTATTACAAGCTCTTTATAATTGCTGCAGATGGCAGGTCACATTCCCAGCAACAGTAATAATGAAGATATGGCTGCAAAAGAACGATGAAGGAAAACAATGTTTCCCCTCATGGGTATGAGGGAGGTGACGTCAGTGTCAGTTCACTCCTGCAGGGAGAGAACAACTTAAAGTCAATGTGGCAAAACCCCTATTGTGGATAATATTGGAGATCTAAGAGGCCCTGTTTCATATCTTGGGTTCTGGCCAAGGTCTACAAGGTTTGGCTTCCCGACCCATTTATGGCTAGACTGGGTTTAGTGCACCATCGCTTGGGCAGGTGAGTTAAGGTTATTGTAATCCCCTACAACCCCACTGAGCATACCTGCTTGTGTTGTGTCTGTGCTGTCTGGGCACTAACCGCCCCATAAAAAACTCAGGGATGCATTGGTAATTCAGATCCAATTTAGGACCTGATTTATATATTGGCGGAGATGGAACTCCTTCGCAATGGCAATGGAGTTTCCCACCACGCTATTATAGTGGTCCATCCCTCAAATTTCATTGCAGGAGGAATATAGGTTTTGCCATGGAAGAGACTACTCTGTCTGCACCATGGCCAAACTTCTCTGATGGCTCTGGTGAGTAAGGGACGTCAGAGAAATGGCTACATGTCTTCCCACCCAATTTAGGTGTAGCCCATTTTTTACTGTTCCTTACTGCCAGGTTAAACCTGGCGGTAAGGAACGGTAAAAAGATTCTAATGCTCCCTTCACCATGGGAGAAGCCTCTCATGGTGAGGGAAGCATTCATTTGTTTCTTTTAAAAAAGAAAACCATGTTTTGGGATTCTCTTTTTGTAAAAGAAAAAAGAATACTGTTTGCTGCAGGGCTGAGCCTTCAAAAGAAAAACACTTGATCAACTGGTCTCAACTCTTCTTATCTCTGTATCGACTCTTGTCATGAGAGTGGATGTTATGACAGTCTGGCAAGACCCCTCATAATAAACTGGTGTTTCATATTCACTGGTTAATTAATGGGGCTTTAGCCTACATGGGGGCACTTTCCAATAAACCAAGACACAACATGTCTCAACCACCCTGGTGAAAATATGTCAACTCAAACTACATGTTTATTTTGCACTTCTACTCTCAGCCCTTGTGATGCAGATATCATGTAGATTTAGCAGACTTGTGTTGCCTTAAGCGCTAGCATAGTCATTGTTTAGATGGCATGAAACTTTCACAAGTTCTGAGGAAGATAATGATTTTCTGAATGGGAACCAAAAACACAGGCAGGGTCAGCGTTAATGCTAATGGTGCCTGGTGCGACAATCTTTTTTGGTGCCCTCCACCTCCATAACCTCCATCTCGGATTCCCTCACTACCACCCGGCTGATGTGCCCCTCATTTCTCCATAGCCACTCTCTTGCATACATTCATTTCTTTTAAAGCACTGGTAAAGGCTGGCTTTACTAATCCACTCAGCTATCTACATAAAATACAGATCTGTTTTTTGCAACAGGCATATTAACCATCTGCACTACTTTATGGCAAGTCAAAACTGCCATGCTGGAACCACAAGGAACTCTGCAGCAGGTGCTTTTAAATCATGAGTTATTGCTAAACACAGTGTCCCCCTTGAGGTCAGAGCCTTCCTCCCCCCCAGGACAGTGCCCAGTGTGGACGCATCAGTTGCATCGCCCTAAAGCTAGCCCTGTAGACAGGCTAACTGAAAATCCTCAAATTAGAGTCTGGCTTTCAGAGATTTACAACAGCCCTATGATGATTTATGTACACTGAATTTTGATGACAATAATTCTGTGGGGAAAGAACTCAGATTGTTATTTTGGATGAGGGAGGTACTGCCATGTTTGATCCTCAGATCATTTAGCATCTAAATTCAGCAAAGTGGGCTTTTCTGCCGTTGATTGATGAATACACTAGGTCCAATATAAAAAGTTCAGTGGACAGGAGTACTATCGATAAAAGGAGGGAGAAGTGCCCCAGTCCAATTATATCTGCGAAAGCAGCCATCACTCCATTTATTAATTTGTCTATTTATAGAGTTTTGTATAGCACAAACATGACCCTGGAGGGTATCAGAGGGCTTCATGTTATAGGGTAGGTAGGATACAGTTGAAGGAAAATATTTTTTTTTACATCTATTGGAGTAACACGGTAAAGCTGGAGTTCACACTTGCACTACATTGTAGTGGTCAAACGGGGCATCAGAATATAGGGCAGGTAAGAAAAGAATAGAACCAATGTATTTTAGGGCAGAAACTTGTTCATTAGTATTGTAGATGAGATTCAATGGACTTCCGGTGGCAGAGAGTTCCAAATCTTCGGGCGATGTCCGAGGAGACTCTGTAACTTGTTCTCTTTTTGTGGAAAATCTGTGGTTTCAGAAGCAGTGAACTTGCACTTAGTGAAGGTTTTCCTCCCCCTGATAACTCTAGCTTTTGTGTCAGATATATGAGGTCTTGAAATGTAGGGCTTTATAAGTCATGCAGGCAATCTTTAGCTGTATTCTGGCTTTGTACGGCAACCTGTTTAGGGTTTTTACGGGTGGGGATATGTGATTGTTTCTTTTTGTACCAGTTTTCAGTCTGGCCACGGCATTAAGGGATGTTCTTAGTGGGGCCAAGTTATATTTGGGAAGACCGCAAAGAGTTGAGCTTCAGTAGTCTAGCCTCGGCAATACAAGATTGGATACTAAAATTACAAAACTTGTAAGCAAAGGTGAGAAGGACCCTAGAAAAGGCATGGCTAGAGCATGGTCCCAAGGGCATAGCTACCACTGGTACAGCAGGTGTAATGCCACTGGGGCCCATTGAACCATGACAAATGGTGTATTTTCATACACCAACAGCAGTTAAAGGGACCTTTTTTCTTGCCTTCGCCAGGGCCCATGGCAATCTTGTTATGCTACCATATGATCTGTATGCTCAGATAAATTACTGGGTCCTGTTTCCCATATTTTGCGTACTGCTGAAAAGGCAAACAAGTTATGGGGTCAAAAACTGGAAACAATTTCTTTTTTGGGCCCAAAGGCGATTTGCTTACTTGGGAATGCAAACATGGGACTTTCTTTTGAGAGACGCAAGGAAATGTTTTGGCATTTTTATCCAAAACTTGTGGAGCTGACAGGCCCAGATATAGGGGCCAATTCTCAAAGGTCTATGTTTAGAGATAAATGTATTAAAGAAATTTGGTGATACGTTCAGACCTTTGCATTTCTGTACAAGGGTCAATTATACCTGCCCATCTTTTTGGATGGGTCTCTCCCAGGGCCAGTGGGTCTGGGGGTCATTTCACTGGCAGGGTAACCTTTTACATACCCTTTGCCTGCCAACAGTATGGATATTCAAGGCATCATTATTCTCAGAAAGACGAAGGGGAGAACATTTAGTCAGCAGAGGCCCAATAAGGAGAGGGGGAACTCAAGGTAAGTGTAGTGTCCTTTCCCCTTATGACAGTAGTAGTCAGGTTGGGTATTTTTGTTCAATAGTGGGATTTATTATCAAACAGGCGTATGGTTAATCAAGACAATGAAATGGTTTCAAATAGAATTCTCTGCAGCTCCAATAGAGACCAGGTAGCCTTTGCCAATACATTTTTCACTGTAAGGTTTACATCTAGTCACAGCTATGTTGCGTTCACCTCAAGGGTTTTGTCGGCAACATCTTCCTAGCACAGAAGCACAATAAGTACTGGTCAGCAATTAACTTGACAGAACTTTGCCAATTCATTCTGTACCACCATTTCAAAATTGGCACAATACTATGCCCTAGGGACATCCTTGTTCAAGAAGATTGGATGGTGTTTATGGCTTTAAAAGATGCCTGCCATGTTAAGTAGATTTGTAGGGCATACTTTCACCCAGGAGGGTATTACAGCACTGATCAGGTGTGAGTCTTGCCATGCCTAGGAACTAGGGGAAACAGCATTTACAACAAAGTTTTTACTTCGAACTACAACTACCACACTTTTTTTTACAATGCTCAAACAGTTGTATCGCGAGTCATTTCCACTCAAGTCTTTCCAATGGAAATATTGAAAAGGATGTTACTACGCAATCCATTGCAACCCAAAACTCTACAACGTCCGTGTACACAAAATACTACTAGGATGCAGAAGGTTTATGGGCTGTGGGCTCCCGCAAGCCCCTGAAGAGTCTATCGTACACCCAAGCTCTCTCTACCGATGTCACGTGTGGTCTGCGGACAAGGATTCACATCCCGGAAAGCCCTACTCAGCTCTCCTTCTTCCGATGTGGTGCTCATATACAGCTTTCCAATGCCCACATGCTAAATTCACGCTATATAAAAGTGTATATAAAGAGTATATAAAAGATCCACAGCGATGTGGCATACAGTGATCAAATGGAATCATAGAGCTCGAGAAGTGAGAGACATCATAGAGCCGCAGCTTTCGCGACCCAAGGAATCATAGGGCACTCTTACCCAATGAATTGGAGCCTTCAATGAGCACTGCCGCTGAACAAAAAGACTCAACATACATGACTGCTCTCAGTTAATATCCTTTGACTAGCACTGCATTCAGTACAATAACATATTTGTTCCTGTAGCTCTACAGAGTTCTGTAGAGAGGGCTATTTATTTTAACCAACAATGGGAGTTGTTCCATTTACCCTCCTGCCTCCATCACTGAACTGGTCAATGAGGACCTGTAATGAACGGCCGGTTCCTATGTGCTGGTCTCGCATTTGATTCATAGTGTTTCCAGCATTTTATCCCCTACCCATCGATGGGACTTACAAAAAAAACGTTCTGTACACCCTGAAAAGGGACAGGTGCAAATATACAAAACCCACATTGGAAAGAGTTTTCAACATTTTATTTATTTATGATTTCATGTTACCAGTCAGACCCCGGCCTGTGTCTTCCTTAACACTATCAGTATTACATCTCAGCCTGTCGTGCCTTTCTTCTGGGAACATTTTAGGTGCTTTTTTTCTCACTACTCCCTTGGATAAAAGAATGGACCTTAGGCAGATTTATTGTGAGTAAAGCTATCCCGCCACTTCAGGCAACTACTGTCATTTAGCAAAGAACATGCACAAGACAAGATAATCAGTTAGTACTGCACCCCAATCCTTATGCATCTCTATAGTGCACTGCAAACCATACATGACTCTATCAGTGTGCCATAGTTCCTCTCGCAAAAATGTATGTTCTAATCAACTTTACTTTGTTAAAAATAAACATAAATGTAATAATAAAAGAAATCTGAAGTATTGGTATGTGATGTGAAAGTGTGTGTGCTAATTGTTTGTGTGGTAAGTGTACTTTTAACTTTCCTGGATGTAAAAGCATTGTAATGCTATGCGTGGTTAAATCTACGAAGTAAAGTTGCGCGTGGTAAAACCAAGGGGCATATGTACACGGAGTTAACGCTGTCTTAGCATCAATTTTTTCACCGTACGTGCAAGTTGCCATCAATCGTCGTTAGCAGCAGTTTTCCAGCGTAAACTTGAATCTTTAGGATCTCCACTTCTGTTAGCGGAACTTAATGAAAATGAGATGCAATGTAGGTGTTCCCATACAAAAACTGCTGCTAACCCCACTTGGCAATATTTACAAGGAATTACTTGTATGGTGCAAAACCAAAAAAACTACCACTAACTGTAGTTAGAGGCAGTTTTTAAGATCAGAGAACAGCTGGTCTTAAAAATGGTGCAAACACTTGAGGCCTTATTTGAGAAGGTTTTGATGCTGGACAGCGTTGCATGGAATTTTGCTTCGCTGCCCTGCAACAAAACTACAGGGCAGGAATGCGCACCATCAATAACATAGGGCACATTCCTCGGCCTCATTCATGAAAAGTGTTGCATCGCTGTAGCAAAACAGTGTTGCAACACTTTTCATTAAGCCCGTCTTGCGGCACCATTGATGCACTGTATTCACTGTGCAGCGCTCCATGTTGCAATTATTGACAGATGCAGCTGGAATCCTGACGTATCTGTCAGCGCTAAAGTCACGCATTGCTGCAGTTGTGTTACAAGTATGATGTAACTCAAGCAATGCATGGGGCTGGCACTGCATCACCCTTACGCCTACCATGAGGCAGGCGTGAGGTACTGATGCAGTGGCATCCTACAATTGTTGCAGTGAAATCTGATGGATTTCACTGCACCACTCCTATAAGGCTTTGTTGCGTGGGAGCACCCGCCTTGCATACATCACACCTGATGCAGGTATAATGTGGCACACGGCTTCACAAGCTCATGCATATGCCTAGATGTGCCACTTTGCATATATGGCACACCATGGTGCAAAAATCACGCTGCAAGTAGGTCAAGAAAATGATGCACCGGCGGTGTAAAACTGACTCATAAATATGTTGGTGCACAATGGCTACCATGCACCAACGCAGGCACCCTTGCGCCATGGTGACTCCATCTCTTCTCAAGACGTTTGCAGGTGGGGCTGGACTAGTGGAGGGTGGGAGTGAACCTGTTGGCCTTCTTGGAGTGTTGTCTGCCTGGTCTTTTGTTGAGGGGTGTCTGGATGTCGGCGCAGTTGGAGATCCATCGGTGGAGGTTGCGCGCTGCAGTGTTGGAATCTGTAAGCGTTGGTAGAGTTGTGGTGCTGAGGGAGTTGACGAGAAGTTCTTTGGTGGCCTTAATCCAGCTGAGACAGGGGGGTGCAATGATGGAGATGGTTATGGTGTACAGTGGGCGTGGTGAAGGAGTGATGTAAACAATGATGGTCAGTACAGGAGAGTCCTGTGGTGAGGCTGTAGTTGAACTTTCAAGTGGTGGAGAAGAAGGGCTCAAGCGTATGTCAGGCTATGTGGTTTGGTGCAGTGACTAGCTGCTTGAGTCCGATGTTGACGAGGTTCCCCAGGAGGGAGGTGGTGTTCTAATCACTGGAGTTGTCCAGGTGGAAATTTAGGTCTCTGAGTGGGATGTAGTCAGTGATGGGAGTGCCTGGGGTGCGATGAGGTCTACAATGGCATCATTGAATGGTGGTTCATGGCCCGGGGGTCCTATGGATGAGGGTGCCATTGAGGGTGGTGTTGGGGTTGGTCCGGATCTTGAAGTGAAGGTGTTCCACAGTCACCATCGGGTCAGTAGAGTGCGTGGTCAGTCGGAGTGTGCGTTTTAGACAATGACAATGCCTCCTCCTGGCTGCTCGGGGTGGTCCGTGCGGGTGAATCTGTAGCCGTCATGGATGGTGATGGCGATTTCAGCTCTGGAGCAGAGGTTGGTCCAGGTTTCCATGAACAAGGAGATGTCTGTCGAGGTGGCGTGAGGGAGGACCCAGATTTCTGTTGCATGTGTGTGGAGGGACCGCACGCTGAGGAGGATTCAGTTGAGCCGGTCGGATGCGCTGTTGGTCGGCTGGGCAACAGGAGGCACTAGTGTGCAGATGTGGCAGATGGTGCATTAGCAGTTTCGACAGGCGCAGGGTGCAAGGGTGCAAGAGAATTCTACAGTGTTGCTAGATGGCAGGCGGTGTGACATCCAGGGTTGATGGCGAGGAGGGTGCTGGCGTGGCAGCGGTGGAGTGTCTGAGAGGAAGGGTCCTTGGTGCTGGGTGTGGTCCAGGAGCGATGGACGCAGATGGGCTTGCCTTTGGCGCACCAGTGGTACGCTTGCTGCGCATGGACGCACATCGGTCGCCATTATGTAGTGCTGCGGGAGTACTGGACAGCTGGGAAGCGGGAAACAAGGGAATTGTAACTAGAGGGGGCGGGAACTCCACCCCTACCTTGCTCCTTGAGTAGAGCAGCCCCATGCAAAGGAAACATAGCATGAGTACATCAGAAAGTTATCATCATGTTATGTGTCCTCTTCTTGCACTGTTTGAAAGCAGTGTGGCAACGTTCTTCCACCATAGCTGATGAGTCACCATTTGGGGTGCATCACTGGTGCTATGCCTGGGCTCAACTTGACCCTGCACCTCCTCCGCTACGTGCCCCACCTTCTCCTCACTTGGACATTGACATGGTCACGCAATCCCCTGTACTCTCTCCAAATCTGTGACTCAGCCTGTAGGAGCCTCAGCCGATGCAGGTAATGCAACAGGGCCCCCTTAGGCGTGGAGTTGCAGCGCTCCCGCCACACAAGTTTGGCGCAGCTCATGGGCCTCATCCTCCACAGCGTCTGGCCAGCGGTGCAGCCTCCATCCTGGGATGCAGAGAGGTGCGGCCCACTATTGGTAATCTCTTCCCTGCACCCCAGTGTAGTGGTGGAGCATGGTATACGATGCAGACCTCCCTACATTGGTGCACAGGAGCGCCTCTACCATTCACTGCCCCAAGGGGCACCAGGAGGTCTCCACACACAGGCCTGCAACGTGTCTCCATGTGACATGGCAGACTTCACCACCAGGTAAGGGCGATCGCTCACACCTCAATGTCTACCGCCACAGCCCAGCTACTCCACACCACCTCCGTATCTTACTCTGGGTCCCTGACGCAGGCTCAGTGAGCCACACATACCCCCAAGCGTGGTAATGTCATACAACCCTGTACTAGTGGGACTACTCAAAAAGCCAGGTCTTCAGCTTCGTACAGAATTCAAGAAGTGAGGAGGAGGCTCTTATGTCAATCACCCAGACTCTGTTGTAATGCACCTTTGGGGGCTTATTTACAAGTCTCTTGCTTCGCCGGTATTTTTTCACATTTTGAAAGTGACGCACCGGCTGCACAAGGGGCTTGTAAATAAGACCCTTCGTGTTAAAGAAAGGAGAGCAGAAAACACCATCAAGCTTCCAAAGTTTCCATCTCTGTAGACTTTGAAGCACTCCATTAAAAAACTAAACACATACATGTCTACTTCAATTGCTGCCCATTTTGCTTCTATGACACGTTTCCCTTTCTCTTATTTTCCCCTGCCTGTACTTTCAAACTCTCTGCTGTCTCTTGAAATGCTCTTATTTCTTTACCCACATCTCCCATCCATTTCTCTCTTCCTTTGGTTCTCTGCACATCATAACCATCCATCTTCCTGCTTCTCTTCTCTCTTTTTTCAGTGTCTAAAGGTGGTCTACGTCACCACATAGCTACCTAGGCACCATTCAAAAATGTCTACTTAAGAAATACTGCCAGCTCGTATTTTAGAAAAAGATTTCATTAAAAATGTGCCAGAAGTAGCAGTGTATTTGTTTGTTTTATTTCTATAGCATGGATTTAACACATACTGTATATATCTGTACACAGAAGATCTCCGGCTGGTGAGGGAACAATGCATCTTCGTAAAGGAGCCCACACTTAGGTTTCTGCTCTCTATCTGCACATGGAACTCGTCAATATCCTTACAACATGCATATGTGGATTTATCTCAAATCTACAGAGATTTTCAGAGACATTTTGCCAAGTGAAGAGAGAGTAGAAGTACTATCACACCCAGGTCAACAACAAGATGGGGGCAGAAGGTCCATTATGGCCAAAGCCAGTGTTTTTCAGAGCCCCACTCTCCTTCACAAACATTTATTTATATTTTATGTTTTAGCTGCAAACAAGTCTGCTATGTTCATTGAAAATTGAAGCAGCTTGTGTGGCCAGAGGAGTAAATGGTTCAATGGAATGCATGATGTTACAACGCATACCTTAACAATGCATGCCTTTACAATGCATTATTTACATCGCATACCACTACAACAACTTTTTTTAAAACTACACCCACAACGCATTCCATTACATCACATTATACCTTTACAAAACATACCATTGCAATGCATACCATTACATGACATTTACGGTAAATGTTGGATAGTGTATGGGTAAAAATTACTATTCTAACTCCAAGGGGTGCAACAGTAGGGTAAGTGTTGGATAGTGTAGGGGTAAAAATTACTATTCTAACTCCAGGGGGTGTAACAGTAGGGTAAGTGTTGGATTGTGTGGGGGTAAAAATTACTATTTCATCTCGAGGGGGTGTAACAGTAGGGTAAGTATTGGATAGTGTTCGGGTACTATGCGTTGTAATGGCATGCGTTGTATTGACATGCGATGTATTGCCTGCGTTGCAGTGACATGCAATGTAATGGGTGCGTTGTAGTGACATGCGTTGTAAAGGATGTTACGATGTAATGCCTGCGTTGCAAATGTAGTCCAATGTAATGGTTTAGTTGTAAAGGTTGTTTCCCGTTTATGAAGATCCTTTTAGGCGTAAGCCAAAGTACACAGACCATTCATTAAATAACTGGACATGGACTACAACACAGATTTTATTTGTCTTTGCTCTCTCTTATTGTCGTACACATTTTGGCTCAAGGAGGAGCTAAATTAAAACAAGTTAATCATTCCGGATTGTAGACTCTGGATAAAATGTCCATAAACCCTGGTTGCACTATCTAAGGACAATTTTCAAAGCTCTTGGGGGACCAGAGCTATTTTATTATCTCTGGGGCATCATAAAAGAAGACGTTGCTTGGCTGAAGTAGGCTTTTTATCTTAGGGTGGCAGCCGAGAGGGAGGTCTCTGTGTATACCAAACAGTCGATTCAGCGGTACTCCTTTTAGAGATGTCTAATCAAGATCAGTGTTTACTGACCTACTTTAGGTTGGGCATATTTCATCAGTTGCTGTTTGTAAAAAGGCATTTGTCATAAAATGACTGATTTATCGCCCTCTACCTGCGATAAGGTTGTAATCTGTGATACAATGCACTTTGTTCTTATTTTCCCTAGATTTAACACTCTTCACCACAAGCTTTTAAGCACGCTTTTATTTTCAACAGAATTAGGGCAGGCTAGACCCGCCTTTTTATATTTACAGCTCCTATCTACACCACTAAATCTGCTTTTATGTGTCAAGGTACCTTGCTGAG
This sequence comes from Lissotriton helveticus, assembly GCF_964261635.1. Classification (NCBI taxonomy): domain Eukaryota; kingdom Metazoa; phylum Chordata; class Amphibia; order Caudata; family Salamandridae; genus Lissotriton; species Lissotriton helveticus. Next base: position 1,542,387,058 of record NC_136068.1, on the reverse strand, counting down.
GTTTTTAGATCAAATTATCAGGCCATGTTCAACTTGTATGGCCTTTTTTAGGTTATAATTCTGCTATTTTCCTCCCAATCACTTTGAAGCACTTTCTTGAAGGTACTTTAAAACTGATATATATGTTGTATTCCAGGCTTTTGCAAATGGTGAGGCATTCTAATTGGAAGTTTTTTTTTACATATTTTTACTATATTGTATTATTACCTTTTATACTTGGAGTTGTTCTTTTATGGATGTTTATGATGAAAAGTTATTGATTCTGCACACTTCGAATAAAGTTCTCATGATGATGTTATACCTGTAAGTAACCAACACAATCATCATAAGAACATCTAAAGTGCCTTTAGATGAATGTGTAGCCTTCAATTATAAACTAGGGTGACTACCTCAGTCCAGGCCATTACACAAAGTGTCTTCAGTACTAAACATTTCACCTGCCAATCATGATTTCATGTGTGTTAGTCTAATTACTTAAAAATACGAAAAATAATACTGCAGCATCCAGAATTCATTAGGCCATTACACAAAAGTCCAGGAGTGGATACTGTCTGTAATGAACATGAGGGAGGTGGTCCATCACAGTATTATAAACATAAATAATAGTTTCCAGGGTGCCTGAGTGCAGTCTTCTGTACATGGGCCAAAATGAATAATGTATGCTCAATTTAGTACAGCAGTTCATACAGAGAGCAGAGACAGTCAACCAATACTCGCTTAAGCTGGTTACAATCTTCGGTAGCAAATCACTTTTAAATGCATCCAGAGTGAGGGACTATTGAGGCGGGGCTGCGTAAGAGAGCTCCCAGGGCCAATAGCCAAGTTATTTGTTCTTTTCCCTGTTTCGGCTGCTTTGCAACAGGTGCTGTGGTTGGGGTCTTTGATGCAGAACAAACAGCAATGGTCAGAGAATCCCCTCCTTCTTTGGCCGGGGTTGAACTAGATCTAACATATTCCACAAGTCCCAGGAAAGGGTAATGCGCAAAGGTCCCTACAAGCATATCTACATTATCTAAGGACAGCGAAAGGAGTTTTTCAGCAACCTGGATGCCCCCCGAAGCCCACTCGAAAAAATCACCCAGGGTAGTGGTAACTCTAATACCACGGGTTTTATGCATACTAAATTTGCGTTTAACCATACTGCCACAAGAAACGGGAATCAATCAAGAGCTCGGATTCACAAATCATAGTTTAGTTCCAGTGATCACAGGCTGAGGAATAAAGAGCCCCTAATAGACTACTGGGTAACTCTAGAAGCAAAATGCAAAAAGCAAAAGCAAAGAACTTACTGCCAAGGAAGGTACTGAGTCAATAAACCACTACGGAAAGCCTGGGCTCCTCTGGCCAGTGACAGGTGAAGATGAGCTCCCCTTGACCTTGGCTTTGACGGACCAGGATCTAGAGCAGCACCTTGTGGTGCCTGTTAACTCCTTCCCCCATACACACACTGGCTCCTTTAACTTGCAGTCCCCCCAGAAGGGCACAGGTTACTCTCATTGCTTCATTATATCATTCTTGTCCAACCTCCATGAATAATCCTCTCCAATCAGCAGTCTTGGATCTTCTTCTTGGTGGAGTGATTCTGAGACTCTCCATTTGGTGGTTTCTACAGCCTTTCTTCAGTGGCTCCTCTTTCCAATCCTGCAGTCATCAGTGCTTATTTACAAGGCCCTTGCACTGCGTCACTTTTAATATGGGAAAACGCGGAGCATGTAAATAATCCCTTTCCTATCTCCACACTTATATCACTTGTTCCCTAGATGTAATTAGTACCTTTGTTGCAACAAATCTCAGCGATGCGTGTGTCTCTTTATTGTCATGAAGGGACCCAGCCTCAGAGTGGTGTGGTCAGGCTTGTGAGAACTTTGACCGAGGCTGGGGCCCAAAACATAATGCCGGCCCTCTAGGAGCTTTTTCCATTTTGGCGAGGTGCAATAGCAATACCTGTTTCTAAGGATTAAAACAATTCCTTCAGACAAAGTACCTAACTTATAGCTATGCACTATATAAGAACTTCAATAATAATAATAAAGAAAAACATAGTGCATTGAACCGGGAAACAACCTTTACAACGAAACCATTACATCACACTACATTTACAACGCATGCATTACATCGCAACATCCTTTACAACACATGTCACTGCGACGCATCCATACCTTGCATAGCACTACAAAGCATGACACTACATCGCATGTCATTACAACGCAGGCATTACATCGCATGTCATTACAACGCATACCATTACAACGCATAGAACCCTTACACTAGCCAACACTTACCCTACTGTTACACCCCTGGAGTCAGAATAGTACTTTTTACCCCTACACTATCCAACACATACCCTACTGTTGCACCTCCTGGAGTTAGAATAGTAATTTTTACCCCTACACTATCCAACACTTACCTTAAATGCAATGTAATGTTATGCGTTGTAATGGTTTGCATTGTAAAGGTATAATGCGATGTAATGGAATGCGTTGTAAGTGTAGTATTAAAAAAAAAAGTTGTAGTGGTATGTGATATAAATGTATGAGTTGTAAAGGATGTTGCGCTGTAAATACTGCGTTGTAAATGAATGCATTGTAAATGTATGCGTTGTAACGTCATACATTCGCGAAGAATTGATTGTAACCACTTGCATTTTGCAAATCAAATCCAATTTGATGAATGTTGCTAGACCTCCCTGTGGTATTCTGTAATAGCTTGTAATCTGACATCAGCAGGGCCCCATCTTCTGGAATACCCAGTGGTTGCCTGGTGTGTGTGGAATGATGACACTTGAATAAATGGGAGAGTTGATCCTGAGAAGGCATTGTGAGGGACCACTGGCGGATGAGGCTTTTATAAAGGATATCGAATAAACTACTTTGGACTTTCATCTATCTTATGAAGTATGAAGCAACAATACAGGATTGAACTTCATGTCCTACAAGCTACAAGCCTCAACAACAATTTTTGTTCCCCAACCAAATTGTAACCTGTTTCCTGCTGGAAGGTAAACTGTGAGGCAGACAGAAATGCTCTCCTGCTGCAAGTTCTGAGCTGGGATGGTGCAGTGAGCTAAAAAACGGTGATGGATCAAGCCCTGATCTTTGGACTGGGTAAGAGTGGTCTGCTTAATTCAGGCACTCTGTTCATCACCACCCCCTTTTCTGAATCATTTTGTCCACCATAAGCGTGGAAGGGTATACTCAGATGTGAGTCCCTTGCTCATTGCACCATCAGGATTCAAGCAAGCCGGGTCGACGACGCCTGAAATGGCAGAAACCGGTCCCCGGAAGCTTGTTTCCTTCCCAGTATAAGAATTGGCTTGGTAGTTTGATTTGCCCTGTTCCCATCATGCACTGGGACAGGAACAGACTAATTTGCATATAGCCAAGTTCTGAGCTGGGATGGTGCAGTGAGCTAAAAAACGGTGATGGATCAAACCCTGATCTTTGGACTGGGTAAGAGTGGTCTGCTTAATTCAGGCACTCTGTTCATCACCACCCCCTTTTCTGAATCATTTTGTCCACCATAAGCGTGGAAGGGTATACTCAGATGTGAGTCCCTTGCTCATTGCACCATCAGGATTCAAGCAAGCCGGGCCGACGACGCCTGAAATGGCAGAAACCGGTCCCCGGAAGCTTGTTTCCTTCCCAGTATAAGAATTGGCTTGGTAGTTTGGTTTGCCCTGTTCACATCATGCACTGGGACAGGAACAGACTAATTTGCATATAGCCAAGTTCTGAGCTGGGATGGTGCAGTGAGCTAAAAAACGGTGATGGATCAAGCCCTGATCTTTGGACTGGGTAAGAGTGGTCTGCTTAATTCAGGCACTCTGTTCATCACCACCCCCTTTTCTGAATCATTTTGTCCACCATAAGCGTGGAAGGGTATACTCAGATGTGAGTCCCTTGCTCATTGCACCATCAGGATTCAAGCAAGCCGGGCCGACGACGCCTGAAATGGCAGAAACCGGTCCCCGGAAGCTTGTTTCCTTCCCAGTATAAGAATTGGCTTGGTAGTTTGGTTTGCCCTGTTCCCATCATGCACTGGGACAGGAACAGACTAATTTGCATATAGCCAAGTTCTGAGCTGGGATGGTGCAGTGAGCTAAAAAACGGTGATGGATCAAGCCCTGATCTTTGGACTGGGTAAGAGTGGTCTGCTTAATTCAGGCACTCTGTTCATCACCACCCCCTTTTCTGAATCATTTTGTCCACCATAAGCGTGGAAGGGTATACTCAGATGTGAGTCCCTTGCTCATTGCACCATCAGGATTCAAGCAAGCCGGGCCGACGACGCCTGAAATGGCAGAAACCGGTCCCCGGAAGCTTGTTTCCTTCCCAGTATAAGAATTGGCTTGGTAGTTTGGTTTGCCCTGTTCACATCATGCACTGGGACAGGAACAGACTAATTTGCATATAGCCAAGTTCTGAGCTGGGATGGTGCAGTGAGCTAAAAAACGGTGATGGATCAAGCCCTGATCTTTGGACTGGGTAAGAGTGGTCTGCTTAATTCAGGCACTCTGTTCATCACCACCCCCTTTTCTGAATCATTTTGTCCACCATAAGCGTGGAAGGGTATACTCAGATGTGAGTCCCTTGCTCATTGCACCATCAGGATTCAAGCAAGCCGGGCCGACGACGCCTGAAATGGCAGAAACCGGTCCCCGGAAGCTTGTTTCCTTCCCAGTATAAGAATTGGCTTGGTAGTTTGGTTTGCCCTGTTCCCATCATGCACTGGGACAGGAACAGACTAATTTGCATATAGCCAAGTTCTGAGCTGGGATGGTGCAGTGAGCTAAAAAACGGTGATGGATCAAGCCCTGATCTTTGGACTGGGTAAGAGTGGTCTGCTTAATTCAGGCACTCTGTTCATCACCACCCCCTTTTCTGAATCATTTTGTCCACCATAAGCGTGGAAGGGTATACTCAGATGTGAGTCCCTTGCTCATTGCACCATCAGGATTCAAGCAAGCCGGCCGACGACGCCTGAAATGGCAGAAACCGGTCCCCGGAAGCTTGTTTCCTTCCCAGTATAAGAATTGGCTTGGTAGTTTGGTTTGCCCTGTTCCCATCATGCACTGGGACAGGAACAGACTAATTTGCATATAGCCAACTTCTGAGCTGGGATGGTGCAGTGAGCTAAAAAACGGTGATGGATCAAGCCCTGATCTTTGGACTGGGTAAGAGTGGTCTGCTTAATTCAGGCACTCTGTTCATCACCACCCCCTTTTCTGAATCATTTTGTCCACCATAAGCGTGGAAGGGTATACTCAGATGTGAGTCCCTTGCTCATTGCACCATCAGGATTCAAGCAAGCCGGGCCGACGACGCCTGAAATGGCAGAAACCGGTCCCCGGAAGCTTGTTTCCTTCCCAGTATAAGAATTGGCTTGGTAGTTTGGTTTGCCCTGTTCCCATCATGCACTGGGACAGGAACAGACTAATTTGCATATAGCCAAGTTCTGAGCTGGGATGGTGCAGTGAGCTAAAAAACGGTGATGGATCAATGCCTGATCTTTGGACTGGGTAAGAGTGGTCTGCTTAATTCAGGCACTCTGTTCATCACCACCCCCTTTTCTGAATCATTTTGTCCACCATAAGCGTGGAAGGGTATACTCAGATGTGAGTCCCTTGCTCATTGCACCATCAGGATTCAAGCAAGCCGGGCCGACGACGCCTGAAATGGCAGAAACCGGTCCCCGGAAGCTTGTTTCCTTCCCAGTATAAGAATTGACTTGGTAGTTTGGTTTGCCCTGTTCCCATCATGCACTGGGACAGGAACAGACTAATTTGCATATAGCCAAGTTCTGAGCTGGGATGGTGCAGTGAGCTAAAAAACGGTGATGGATCAAGCCCTGATCTTTGGACTGGGTAAGAGTGGTCTGCTTAATTCAGGCACTCTGTTCATCACCACCCCCTTTTCTGAATCATTTTGTCCACCATAAGCGTGGAAGGGTATACTCAGATGTGAGTCCCTTGCTCATTGCACCATCAGGATTCAAGCAAGCCGGGCCGACGACGCCTGAAATGGCAGAAACCGGTCCCCGGAAGCTTGTTTCCTTCCCAGTATAAGAATTGGCTTGGTAGTTTGGTTTGCCCTGTTCCCATCATGCACTGGGACAGGAACAGACTAATTTGCATATAGCCAAGTTCTGAGCTGGGATGGTGCAGTGAGCTAAAAAACTGTGATGGATCAAGCCCTGATCTTTGGACTGGGTAAGAGTGGTCTGCTTAATTCAGGCACTCTGTTCATCACCACCCCCTTTTCTGAATCATTTTGTCCACCATAAGCGTGGAAGGGTATACTCAGATGTGAGTCCCTTGCTCATTGCACCATCAGGATTCAAGCAAGCCGGGCCGACGACGCCTGAAATGGCAGAAACCGGTCCCCGGAAGCTTGTTTCCTTCCCAGTATAAGAATTGGCTTGGTAGTTTGGTTTGCCCTGTTCCCATCATGCACTGGGACAGGAACAGACTAATTTGCATATAGCCAAGTTCTGAGCTGGGATGGTGCAGTGAGCTAAAAAACGGTGATGGATCAAGCCCTGATCTTTGGACTGGGTAAGAGTGGTCTGCTTAATTCAGGCACTCTGTTTATCACCACCCCCTTTTCTGAATCATTTTGTCCACCATAAGCGTGGAAGGGTATACTCAGATGTGAGTCCCTTGCTCATTGCACCATCAGGATTCAAGCAAGCCGGGCCGACGACGCCTGAAATGGCAGAAACCGGTCCCCGGAAGCTTGTTTCCTTCCCAGTATAAGAATTGGCTTGGTAGTTTGGTTTGCCCTGTTCCCATCATGCACTGGGACAGGAACAGACTAATTTGCATATAGCCAAGTTCTGAGCTGGGATGGTGCAGTGAGCTAAAAAACGGTGATGGATCAAGCCCTGATCTTTGGACTGGGTAAGAGTGGTCTGCTTAATTCAGACACTCTGTTCATCACCACCCCCTTTTCTGAATCATTCCTGAGAAGGAGCGTTTGTACATCTTTTCCTTCTGGAATCTTCGAGGTTTTAACAGGAGATTGTTTGTGCCTCTGGTGTATCTAGAGCCGCCAGAGATTGACAGTTTCTGGGTGAGGTATCCGGGAGAGCTCAGGTGTACAGCCTTGTGTGTCAAGCATGCGATTTTCAGATGTATTCTGGCTTCAAAAGGCAGCCAGTTCAAGGATTTCAAGTCAGGGGAGATATGCGAGTGTTTTTTTGACCCAGTGATGAGTCTCGCTGCAGCGTTTAGAGAGGCTCTTAGGGGTGCAGTGGTGGTTAACGGGAGACCACAGAGGGCGATGCTGCCGTATTCAATTCTCGGAATTACTAGTGCTTGTACTGCAGTTTGGAAGTCTTTGGCTGGTAAGAAGGGTTTGAGTTTCCTCAGGGTATTGATTTGGAAGTTCGCTGCCTTAGTAGCCTTGCTGATATGATGCTGCATGTTGAGATTGGAGTCGAGAGTTATGCCTAGAGATTTTGCTGAGTCCACGATGGTGGGTAGGACATTGAGTGCAGTTAGCTGTTTAAGCCATGTTTGAGTGATAGAGATCTTCGCGCTGGGTGAGATCAGAAGGAACTCTGTTTTCAGAGCGTTGAGTTTGAGATGATTGTTGGCAAGCCAGGATTGGGTGCTTCTGATCGTTGAGTTCAGGAGTAGAATGTCATTGGGGGATTGCAGTTTGAGATATAATTGGGTGTCATCTGCGTACATGTGAAAAAGAACATTGGATGCTTGTAGCAAGGTGGTGAGAGGTTCCATAACTAGGTTGAACAAAGTTGGTGATAGGGAGGATCCTTGGGGGACACCTAACGAAACAGGTATTGGCGAGGACATCAGGTTGTTACTCTTGAATTTCTGAGACCTGTTGTGTAGGAAGGAAGTGAACCACTTGAGAACCGTCCCAGATAGACCCATTCTTGTGTTCAGAAGTTCGAGTAAGTTCTCATGTTTGACAGTGTCAAATGCTGAGGAGAGATCAAGAAGGATGAGGAGGCAGGTGTCGTTTTGATCCAGCATTTGTAGGGCGTCGTCAATTATGTGGGTCATAGCAGTTTCCGTACTGTGTCCTGCTCGGAAGCCTGATTGATGAGCGTTGAGGAGATCAAACTGATCAATGTGTTTAGTTAGCTGTAGTTGTGCGCATTTTTCCAGTAGTTTGGCGAGAGTGGGAATATTGGTAATGGGACGGTAGTTGTTTAGGTCGGATGGGTCGGCCGTAGGTTTCTTTAGTAAGGGGGTGACTTGTCCGACTTTGAGGGAATCAGGGATTGTTCCTTGTTGGAGCGAGCTGTTGATAATTTTAGTCCACAGTGGAAGGAGCCATGGAGTGAAATCTTTGACAGCGTTGGCAGGGAGGGGATCCGTGAGGTGATTAGAGGGTTTCAAGGTGCTGAGCAGCTTGCCTATTTCTTCTTCGGAGTAGGTGTCAAAGGATGACCATGAGGTATTGTTTTTTAGCTCGGTGGGTGTTATGCAGTTGGGTGTGATGTAGAGGCTTGCGTCAATGCGGAGATCACTCTTAATGTTATCAGTTTTTTGGGTAAAGAAAGCGGCAAAGTCTTCACAGGAGGGTGCTTTGCCCACAGTACTGAGCGGTTGGGGTTGTTCCTTGGCTTGTGTTCTGATTAGCTCGAACAGTTTTCTTGGACGGTTTTTTGCTTGATCGAGCTGTAGGCTGAAGAAGTTTGCTTTTGAGCGCTTTATTTTCCGGAAGTAGGCGTTTCTCTTTTTCTTCAGGGTTTTCAGGTGCAGTGCAGAGGGAGCTGATCTCCAGGTGCGCTCTGTCATTCGCATGGCTCGTCTATCTTCATTGAGACTCCCGTCGTACCATGGATTGGAGGTTTTAGCGGGAGCTCTTTTTAGCTGCATGGGAGCAGCCTCATTAATTATTGAGGTCATGGTGTTGAGATAGTGGTCAGTCAAGGATTGGACATCTGTTGCGCCCGTGGGAGGGAGCAGGAGGTCGCGGCTGTTCGGGGGTAGGGAGTATGGGTTGAGTTTTTTTAAGTCTCTTTTCCATATTTTAGGTCTGGAGGATTGAGTCATGTTGAGTTTGACTTTTTCATTGATGAAGAATGTGACGATATGATGGTCTGACCAGTCACAAGGTTGGATAGACTCAAGTTGAATAGCGTCCTCTTTGGCGATGATAAGGTCGAGGATAGAACCTTTCTCATGAGTCGGACTGTTGCATAATTGTGTGAGGTCCATGGCATTGAGGAAATTTTTAAGACTATTTACCACCGCATCATTGTGATCATTCCAGTGGAGGTTGAAGTCACCAAGGTATATTTGGGTGAGCTGTCTTCCGGTGTTAGTTGAGATCATGTCCATGATTTGTTGGGTGAAGGTGAGGTTGTCTCTGGGTGGGTGGTAAATGCCATGTAGAGAGCATATCGGTTTACCCTCACTGATAATATCGAGGCAGATGTATTCGCAGGAAGTTAGGGAGGCTAGGGAAGGTGCAGAGACTTTCAGGACCGAAAGGTTGTTCCTGTATATGCATGCAATTCCACCGCCTATCTTGCCAGACCTGTCAAGCCTGATGATGTGATAGTTGGGGGGAACCAGTATGTCCATTATAGGTGTAGAAGAGTCGGTTAGCCAGGTTTCAGTCAAGATGATTAGGTCAAGGTCCAATGATAGAATGAGATCGGCAATGGCAGAGGAGTGCTTGGAAGCTGATCTGCAGTTGAGGAGAGTGCATTTGAGACGGGGTTTGTTAGGGGAGGAAGAGGGTACTAGAGAGAGGGGGACTTTTCTAAGGTTATTCGGGACGGATATTCTGTTGTTTAGTGTGGAGGGTCTACTGGCATTTGAGTGTATCTTGGGGATGGGGAGGTGCGTGGCGGTTGTGCGGATTAGGGGAGCTGGGTCATAGGAGCGGAGGAGGGTGAGAGTGTCGAGATCCGAAAGAGGGTTGCATGCGCGACGTGGGCGGTTGTTGCGATTATGAGCAGGGATCGCGGTCCAGTGTGGGCGGCGGGTGCGGTTGTTACGATTGTGGGCATGGATCGCGGTCCTGTGTGAGGGGTGTAGCATGCGAGCGTCATCAGGACGGGTGGGGAGCCTGTTGAGGGGGGTGGTGGTGGTGAGTGGGGTGTGTCTGGGGGTTGTGTTCAGTACAATACATACAACAAGGGGGTCTGAGGGAATTTTACCGACCTACAATGCTATAGCCCTCAAACTAGACTACTACCAACAACAGAGTAGCATTAGGTCAATATCTCCAAACAAAAGACTAAAAGGTGTGAAAGAAGTATTTACAGGAGTCGTTCACTGGGCACTTTCAGATCTACTGATAGTGTTCCCATCAGGCAACCGACCTGTACCGCCCTTCATCATTTGGGACAAACATCTTCAGGCTCACTGGAAGCCACTCAGTGTGTGAGCCCGCACAATCGTGCTCTAGTCGTGTTTCTTTATACCCCAATGAATGGTTTAATTGTGGAGTAGGTACTAAGGGTTGCTCACAAGCAGTGCAAAAAACGTGAAGTTAAACAAATTAAATACAAATGGTAGTGGTGCCATTAAAATAGGGTAAGGGACGGAAAACAATTTAATCAAGACCCTCCCTTCCCAATATTAAAAACAGTGGAGAATAGGTAGCTTCAGCAAATAACTACCTTGACAGTTCTTATGGTCGACATGTTTCTGCAGTGTTTACCTTGGGCCCAGAGGTCACCTACTGCTTCTTCAGGACCTATACATTCTACTGCTTGTAGTGGAATACTTAAAGTAAATAAAGTGTAAACAATATCACCTTTTTGTTTGCTCTCCTGGACTGTGAAAATTTCAAAAGTGACAAACACACCAATATGCAAAAGAAATGGAGAAAGAAAACACAATAAGACATTTTTCTTAGACTGTTTTTCATATGCAGAACACCACAGCTTTATCAATTAACTGAGGCTCACACCCTCCTAGTGATGTCCATAACTGTGTGTCACAACTACACAACTGTAATTTATATCAGAGCTGCATGACCTCTTGTCACATACACTCACCTATTATCAAGGAGAGTTGCGCCTCACCTCACCCGGCATCAGCGCAGGTAGCAGGGAGCCCCGCTCTGTGGGAAATAATACATGGATAAAAACACGGGCAAAAAAGGGTTCAAGGGAAGCACCTACAACGCGGAGTTAACCTTCATGTAGTTTACTATGATCGGCACTTCCAAGAAAGAACCAAGAAAGAACCCTCGTCTCATTTAAGGAGGCTTAAGAAATTATTCTTCGTTTGCATAGTTTAGGCTGCTTTAGTGGAGAAGAAAAGCGCCCCTCCTTCGATTTGGTGAATATCACCATGATGAGTAAAAAATCGCTTAACATGCGTGCGCCATCAAAGAGTAACCCACACGCGCGTCAGGACGAGTGCTGCTGCACCCGCTTTACGGTAATCATTCTGCGGTGGCTTACCTGCCCGTCGGTACTCCAGACGTCCTTCTGGGCTGTCTATGGGAGGTGCCGGACGGGCAGTAAGTCCCGCTATTTACAAGTGTGTTCCCCCATGAGTGTGAGATTTTGGCTGCTTTCTTTTTGGAGAAAGTTAAGAACATCTATTTGTCATTTTCCAGCATGACATTACCACTTTCTCCTCGGAATGACCTCTGTAGCCGCCTGGTATTACATTCTCTCCCTATCCTCTCCTGGGATGGGTTTGTTAAGCTGGCACAACGTGTCAAGTCCGGCTCCCCGGCGGACCCACTCAGACCTGCTCTCTTCAGAGATCCGTCTTTTCAGGGGCGCACGGCAGTGTGTTCATTAATCAATCTCTCCCTGACTTCAGGCACTGTTCCTGCCAAGTGGAAGCAGGCGGTGGTTTCCCCGATCCTGAAAAAACCATCTTTGGATCCTTTAAAACCGGAAAACTATCGCCCGATCTCATTGCTTCCCTGGCCGGCCAAAGTCATGGAGGCCCATGTTAACCTAGCCTTATCTGAGCATCTGGCCCTGGCCAATGTTCTCGATCCTACGCAGAATGGGTTCCGTGCTGGACACAGCACGGAGACTGCCCTTCTGGCAATGGTGGAACATCTGCGGAGTGTGTTGGATGCAGGTCAAACGGCAGCGCTTATTCTATTAGATCTTAGCGCTGCCTTTGACACAGTGTCCCATCGCATCCTCCTACACCGCCTGGAGAACATTGGCATTTGTGGCCTCGCTCTGCAGTGGTTCCGTTCCTTCCTCAGCGATCGTTCCTTCTGCGTTGCCACCCCTCCTTTCCAGTCCAAATTCCATCAGTTGGACCTGGGGGTCCCCCAGGGCTCCTCGCTGAGTCCCACGCTTTTCAATCTCTACGTGCGGCCGCTGGCTGATGTCGCCAGGCAGTGGGGCCTTACTATGGTCTCATATGCCGACGACACACAGCTAGCGGTCACGATCAGCGGGGATGCCGAACTGGATGCCCCCAGGTTCCGAGATGGGCTGAGAGAGGTGGCCAGCTGGATGAATAACAACTGTCTCCAGCTGAACGCAAAAAAAACCGAGGTGATGATCGTGGGAAGAGGAACGGACTGCTGGGGGGACAATTGGTGGCCTCAGGAGCTCGGGCCTGCCCCCGTACCGGTGATGGAGCTTAGAAACCTGGGAGTATGGCTCGACCACACCTTATGTTTTACCACCCACACTAAGAGAGTGGCAGCATGCTGCTTTGGTGTTCTGCGCGGACTGAGGCCGGTGCTTAAATTTTTTGATGCCCCGACGAGACAGTTGGTCATCCAAGCGACGATCATCTCCCGGCTGGACTATGCCAGCTCGCTCCTGCTGGGAGCTAACCAAGCTGAGATCGTCCGCCTGCAGCGCGTCCAGAACGCGGCTGCGAGAGCAGTGGTGGGCCTGCCGAGGTCATGTCCCACGTCCAACACTCTGAGGTCCTTACACTGGTTACCAGTGAAAAGCCGAATCCATTTTAAGGCACTCAGCCTTGCTTTTAAAATTTTAAAAGGATCGGCACCTGAGATCCTCAATAACCTTATATCCCCCTATGTCCCGACTCGCTCCCTCAGATCCCTAGGGCAATCCCTTGCGGTTACCCCGCGTTTCAGGCTTAGCCGGATGGGCGGCCGCTCCTTCCGTGTGAGAGCTGCGGCTCTCTGGAATTCGCTTCCTTTGGAAATCCGCCTTTTAGAGGATCTTCTAGCATTTCGCAGGGCCGTGAAAACCCACTTGTTTTAATTTTCTTATGTTGACTTCTCACCTATTTTTTTCCGCGTTGTGTTATGTTCACCTTTTCCATGCGCCAGGACGCTCCTTCGCTGGAGCAGCTGTGCGCAAAATAAATGCAGCTAACATAACATAACATAACATAACATGATTCCTACGTGTGGCGACAACGCGTCATCACACGGCGTCAAGGAATCATGGGAAATGTAGTTCGAAACTCCCGTGGTAGTTCCAGCGCCTACGATCAAGGGGGCGCATCATATGTACCTATTCATAGACGATGTTAGCCATTCGGCGGATCGCGCTTTCATTAATCGCTATGTCAGTTAAGACCCAGCCTTAGTACTTGCAGTTAAACTAAGTTCCAAAGATATAGTGTAACGAGGTTATAATACAACATCGTGTTATTGGGCACAAAAAGGTCAGTTAATCAGTTACATCGTCCAATTCAGGAAAGTTACTCTCACAGAAGAAACAATGGGTGGTATCTCCCTGAGTACATGCCTTGATCCCAGTTTCATGCAATTTTATAGATCTCAAACCATTATTATCAATGTGTGACTTGAGCCAGATGAACATTCCATCAGGGACTTTAGAGACTTTATAAAGACATCCACGGAATGTCTTCATTCAATCCATCCTTGTCCGTCCCAAGCTTGTGCACCCATTTCTGTTCACGTCTGAACAAAAACTTTTTTATGTCGGTAATGTGTGTGGAAATCAGTGGTTGTTCTAACACTGTCCAGTGTAGATCCTGCGGAGTGTGCTTTACTTGCAGGAAGTGATTTGTGAGTTTTGTCGACTGCCTGGAACACCGAATTGAGCTTTTATGCTCGGTGATTCGTGTCCCCACTTTGCGAGTCGTCATACCGACATACCTTTTCTGGCAGGGGCATGTGACAAGGTAAATGAGATTGGAGCTGTTACACGTGGTGAATCTACGTTGCTCCCAGGGGCGATCTGTACCAATGTCTATAGTTAGTGATCTTGTAGTATTAGGACATACGGAACAGTTGCCACAGGGATGATGCCCGGTGGCAGCAGGCATCTCCCACAGGGTGCCCACAGCTCTAGGTAACTCGTCTTTTAGCCGTGTGTGCACGAGTCTGTCTTTGAGATTCTGTCCCCTCTTAAACGCAAACAGTGGCATCTTAATGCCGTCTGTCCCCGTATTAAGAATACTCCAGTGTTTCTTCACTATTTGTTGAATACTATTGGATTGTGTTGTATAAGTACTCACAAAAGTCATACACTCTGGTTCAGATTTAGATGGTAGAGTCTCCAGTAACCCCTCACGGTTGTTATTAGAGGCTCGTTTCATGCATCTCCGAACCAAATCCCTGGGGTATTCTTTTTGAAGAAGATCTTGTTCCAGACTTCTCGCATGATGTTGGAAGCGCTCTCGTGAGGAACAGTTCTTTTGAATCCGCAAAAATTGCCCGAACGGCAAATTGTCCCTTAAAGATTTGGGGTGACAACTATTGTAATTCAAAAGAGAATTACGAGCCATCGGCTTGCGGTAAAGTTCGGACGCCAGACCAGTGGGCGTTGCAGTGATAAGTAGGTCCAGAAAAGGCAGATATGTCCTGTCGTGTTCGATCGTGAATTTTAGGAACTGATTCCTGCCATTTAGCCAATCATGGAAAGCAGTAAGTTCAGCCTCACTCCCTCTCCACACCACCAGCACATCATCTATATACCGTTTCCACAGACGTAATTTGTCTGTGAACGGATTGGTTTCAGAGAAGATGCGGTCAGATTCAAATTTGTGGACATAAAGATTAGCTAGGGAAGGGGCAAAAATACTGCCCATGCTGGTCCCACTGATTTGTAAATACAGTGAGTCCTCATAGCGAAAGAAATTCTCGGTCATGGCCAATTTCGCTAGTGTCATTATTAGGCTCACTGGAGTGATAGAGTCCAATTCCCTCTCTATGAGAAGTGCTTCCACTACTTCTAATGTTTCTAACTGGGGAATCGAGGTGTAAAGACTCTCTACATCAAATGACACCAGGATGTCTGTGTTGGTATTAAAATCGATGTTGGGAAGGAGCCTCAGTACATCATTGGTGTCCTTAAGGTAAGTCGGCATTTCGCTCACCATGGGTTTCAAGAACACGTCCACAAATGTCGATAGTGGTTCTAAAAGTGACCCGATTCCTGAGATAATCGGACGGCCTGGTGGTGGTCGTTGTGGCTTATGTATCTTGGGTAGATGGTAAAAATAAGGCACCCTGGGGTTATCAGTACACAGAAACTGACCTTCCTTCGCTGTTATCCAGCCCTCACTAAGGGCTTCTTCCACAATACAACGTATCTCTCTAGACAATCTCTCTGTAGGATCTTTCGTTAATAACTGGTAGGCTCTGGTGTTGTTAAGTTGACGAAGGCACTCTGTCTGATAGGCAGCAGCATCCAATAACACAATAGCCCCGCCTTTGTCCGCCGGTTTAATAACTACGGCCTGATTATTTGATAAGTTGGTAATGATATCTTGTTCTTTTCTTGAGAGATTGTGGAAAGGTCTATGCTCTTGCTGAAAAAGTTTCTTTAAGTCAGCGTCTACCGCTTCCTCAAAGGCCTTTTGTTTGGAGATATTGACCTAATGCTACTCTGTTGTTGGAGGTTGTGTTCAGTAGCCCTTTGATGGTGTGAATGTCTTCTTTGATGGTGTGAATGTCTTCTTTGAGCTGGAGAAGGAAGGACATAATCTTGTCCAGCGTGGGATAGGTGTTAGTGCTGGGGGAGGTAATCGTGGGTGGGTGGCTGATCTGTGAATTAGCGTGCGGGTGGGGGGGTGGGTTGGTGTACACGCAGGGCTCCGTGGTGCCGGCGTATGAGTTGGTGTTAGGCAGGGGAGAGGGAATGGGAGCGATGGGAGTGGACGAAGTACGGAAGAGATTGGTGGCGTAGAGAAGGGTATTGTTGGCAGGCGGAGAGAGCGGGGTGGAGGTGGTGTGTATGTTGTTGGTGATGGGGGAGCCTAAGGGGTAGTGAGGGCTGAGCGTGGGAGGGGGAATGGTGTTGGAGATGGACCTGTCGTGTGGAGGGGGAGTTATAATAATAGATGCGGCATGCTCTGTGTGTTTAATTAGCGGGTGGTAGTGGGGACTGAAAGTGGGGGGGACGAAGGGTGGGAGTTGTCGTTGTGCATGTCATTCTGATGCTGATCTAGGTTAGCGGGATTGTGGGTGGGAGCTGTGGTGTCAGGGGAGAGAGGAGTGGGAGTGGTATGTGTGGGGGTCCAGGTGTTGGTGTTAGGTGGGCGGCTAGTGTGTGAGGGGGAGAGATTTGCGAATATGATTGAGGAATGCGGGGTGGTAACAGCAAGTGGGTTATTGACTGGGGTGCTGGGGGTAGAGGTGGGGTGCGTGTCGTTCTGATGCTGAGCTAGGTTAGAAGTGTTGTGGGAGGGGGCTGTGATGTCAGGAGTGATAGTGCTGGAGGAGATATGGGTGGTTCTCCTGGGCTTGGAAAGGTGCTCTTTGAACTTGGGGAACGGGTTGTCAAGAAGTTCCAGGTTCTTGTCTGTGGATTGAATTAGGACAATCCCGTTATTGTAGATAGTAATGGTGATTCTGCCAGGGAAGAGTTGGGATGGTGTGGCGGAGAGAGTTAGGCCATGAGCCGTTTTCCTGGTGGTGGAGACGGAGAGTAGGGTGAGGAACGCTTCTCTCCATTGAGCTCTATGTGAGGTGTGGAAGATGATATCAATGTTCAGGGATCCATTAACCGGTGAGAAGTAGGTGTCGGCAAAGGGAGTTTCGGGGTGGGACCTCAGGAAGTTGTGTTTAAAGCGTTTAGCGGCTTTTTTGGTGAGTGTGGGTGGATAATTTATTCTATATGTGTACTTGCCGATGAGATCCATGTTGGGATGGCTGTAGAAGTGGGTATGGGAGGGAGAACGATAATAATAATACAAAGTGAGTGTGTGCGGCTTACAAGAATGAGCAAAGTATATGAGGTAACAATCAGTGCAAAATAGGGATAACAGTGAAATAGGTGTAGCTTACAAACTATGCAATATACCAAATAGGAGTAAAGTACTAAGGATATCCTGGAACCAGCTTACAGACTATACAATATACCAACTAGGAGTAAAATACTAACGATATACTGGGACCAGTATAAGTGCAGACAGAAGGATACAGAAGACAAGTATGACGCTGGTGAGCAACCGGTACAGTATGAGGTAGCGATTGGTGCAGTACCGGTGAGGGAAAAATGAAATGGGTGCAGTTTACACAGAGTGTATAGAATACGAGTAGAGGTATAAAACTGCACTATAGAGCGGACACTTAACCACACGAAGAAATACAGTATGAAGTAGCGATAGGTGCAGTACCGGTGAGGGAAAAGTGAAATGGGTGCAGTTTACACAGCGTGTATAGAATACGAATAGAGGTATAAAACTGCAATATAGGGCGGACACTTAATCATACGAAGATATACATACAATACAAATACAAATACTAGTATAATACTGATGCTATGCTGGAACAGAGTATAGGTGCAAACAGAGGCTGCTTGAGTCATAAGTGACACTAGTAAGCATCCAAAAGAAATATGAGGTAGCGATCAGTGCATTACTTGTGAAGAAAAAGTGACATGGGTGCAGGGTACAAAAATTCTACAAAGTACAAGTAGGAGTACAATACTGTGATAGGAGGCAGATACTTAATCACACATATATGAGGTAGTAATCGGTGAATTACAGGTGAAGATAAAGTGACATGGGTACAGGGTACAACAGTGCACAGAATACAAATAGAAGTACAACAAATGTGTATAATAAAAATAGAAAAATAAAAATAAAAATACAGTACTGCAATAAAAGGCAGATACTTAATTACAGTGTTTAGATACAGAGCTATGTAGGTGTGCGGTAAAAAAAAAAAAGTCAGTTCTTAGGGTCTGGTCAAGACGTGAGAGTGACTAGTCCATGATGGCCGCCAAAGAAAGAGAAATATTAGTCTAAAATGGCCGCCAAATAGGGGAGATATAGCCGATAGTCCTCTGTCAGTTGTTGTTGCTTTAAGACCAGGGAAGGGCTATTTCAGTTTCTATTTGAGCAAGCCCAGCTCTGGCTTGCTGGGAGGGAGTCTTATCTCTATTTTGGTGGTCTTGTGTGGGGGAGTTAAACTGAGGAGCCTCGTGAGTATCGGCGGTACAGGCGGTACAGGTTGGGTGAATTTATTGCTACAGTTTTATGGCCCCCGCCATTTTGTACAAAGGAGGCTTTTCTAAAAAGTGTGAATGGTCGAGTGGGGTAGTTAAATACCTTTTTGTAGATTCTGTTGAGCAAGCACGTTGATGTTGCCAGCAAAGTGATGAATAATATATGATGAATGTATAGAGTGTGAACAGGAATGTCTTGGTGTAAAAGGCAATTTGAAGGGAGTCTCTAAGTTAAGTAGTTTTGAACAAGGTGAAAAAAACATTCTGCGCACAGACACTAGTGTGATGGATCTTGGAGCTGTATTGGAACAGGTGGTGAATTTTAAAATCAACACCATACGATTTATTTCGAGGGCTTTACTTAGAGCAGAGGTTAACTACTC
Organism: Lissotriton helveticus; assembly: GCF_964261635.1. Lineage (NCBI taxonomy): Eukaryota > Metazoa > Chordata > Amphibia > Caudata > Salamandridae > Lissotriton > Lissotriton helveticus. The sequence goes on along the minus strand of NC_136068.1, from coordinate 1,542,368,351 downwards.
TGTGATTGAGAAGGAGGTACTGGCAGTATACTGGGCAGCAAGGAAGTTACCTAAGTATGTGTGGGGCAGTCACTTTTAGGTGAAGACAAATCATAAACATTTAGTAGAGATTTTAGTGCAATGGGATAGATTCGGTTTCCAACAGAATAAGGAGATGGGTGGTAGCATTATAAGAGTTTGACTTTGAAGTATTGCACCTACCAGGAGCAAATAATACAGTGACATATTGCTGCTCGAGACTGTATGTGGAACAGTTCAGGAGTTGTGAACAAAGTGACGAAGTGGATGAATTTGGTAATGACAAGGTAAAGGTGTGTCTGGTCTCCATTGGTCTTGTACTGTCGCAGGGTTTCTGTTCTCACACAGAACTGTGCACAGAGGAGTGGAACCTCGGCAAATTAGGGTGTCCCAAAACTCACCTTAGCAACCAACTCACCCCTTACCGAGCTAGCTACAGTGTCTCATTGGACATATCAAACTCCCAATGTTTAGACAAACCAGAACATGAACTTACAGTACCTCAGGGTACGTGGGACTCATGAACACTCTTTCGTTATATTATCATTACAAACCAGAACATGGAGTAAAGAAGACACATGTGCATTTGAAATGTTTATTTACTAATGCTGTCTTCTCAGGCGCAGTATCTTAGATAATACAAGTATACTTATTATCAGTAGCAAAATTATCAGCATAGTTACTAAGACATAAAAAGCGAATGGTGACAGCATGTTAACATACTGTAATGAATAAGAGTTAACAACACTTATATCTCACCCTCCCTAACACATATATTATATTATTAGCTAAGAAGGTCTCTTTGGGTTGTTTCAGGGCGGGCCCATACCTTAGTGTCCTAGCATGAAGGAATCACATCAGCATACACCAGCTCTCTCTGCATGTGCAGCGCATCAAGTGTGTTCTATGTGCCTCGTGCAAAGCAATATCAATCCCGCCTGAAGCCAGAGTTGGCAAAGGCTGCACTTGTGTTATGACTATGAAGGCGTGGAGATCAGACCTCATAACAATTCCATATCGTGTTGTTCCTGAAACTTCAGCACTCTTCGTGCAGACATAGTTTATTAAGCAAAGCTGATATCAGAGCAATAACATATTATTCTCACATACACCACGGCAAACTACTAGGTTGAAAGCTAAGTCAACAATTAAGTGTCGTGTGCAGAAGTTGCAAGAAAGAAAAATGGCGTTTAAACCTCAAATGTACCTATGCTAACTTAACACGATATAAGGATATACAGGAGCTATATGACACCCCCCCATGATCCGAGAACGGACTAAATATGATAACAGAAGTGCCATCTCATGAGAGCAGAACTCAACAGTAAACGAGCATGAATTGAAACTAAAGATCAAAAAGGTAATGCTAAAAAATAGCCCAAAAATATAATGTGGCTCAAGCCAATAGGCAAGAAAAATTAAAAACTCATGACAAATAAGTCAACGAAATGCTATAAATCAGCAAGTCAATTCGAAGCAGTGTCTATGACAAAACTGTATATGAAAAATAAGCAGCAACAGCCTCCAATATGAAGTCACTGTCCTCATCCGAAAACAGTTCAGCCATCCAATTTAAAAGATGAAAGGAACATACGTGTTCCTCCAGCACCGGATCCTCTATAACCATCAGAGGACAGCTCGGTGGGTTTTCAAGAAAACTCAGTTCCAAGAATTTCCGTGCTGCCGACAACACATCCCAGGGACCAATTAGTCCATGCTCCACTGCTAAGGCCATAATCCTCTCGTCAGAACAAACCAACTCGTGAGCAATGATAGGACTCATCAGTTGATTAAAATCGACGTCAGGAGAAACCGGTCCGCAGAGACACAAATCAATGGCCCACTGGAAATCACAGGTCAGGCAGTGAAATACAGGCTGGACACAGGTGAAGTAGGAGAATCGAAAAGATAATCCATATGCCGTGCTCAATGTCGCCAACGGCAGTGTGCCATAATATTCAAGCATGCGGTTGCGAAACCGCGTCAGTAGCTGTTGCGCGGGGTCTTGCACAGGATGGACATCCATATTTGAAGAGACAAAAAACCACTAGCGCGCCAGCTGCTAATGCAAGTAAAAACGGGAACCCTCCAAACAAGGATGAAAAAATAGAATGGAAGAAAGCAGGGATGACTCCAAAAATCTTTTCAAAGGAAGTCACGAGACCACTGCTAACAACTTTAAAAAAATGTGCAAGGCCTTTCGTGGAGGATGCGTTAAAGATAGTTCGAACCATCGCTCCGAAATGCAAAGGCAAATCAGTATTTAAAAGAGCCTGAACCTCTGTACGGGTGTTTGCAATGTGAAGCACGAAAGTTTCACGGGCCGAGCTCAAGGCCACCTCTTTCTGGGACAAAAGAGCCCTTATTCTTGCCATGCCGCTGAATTCTGCTCCCAAGGTCGGTATCTGTGGCCAGATGGAAGACTCCCTATGTTCACGTGTGGGAGGATAAAGCACATTTCTGCAGCAAAAAACCCGCTCACTTACTGTTACTATGAAAGGAATACCTTTAATTAACCCACAACAGTCCTCATTATTGAGCATTAAATAACTACCATTCTCCAATAATTTAAACGTGGGGATGATAGCAGGAACTGGCGTGCCCTGTAAAACGCAAGCCATATTGGGTCGGTCCTTGTTGCATGAACCGTGTAACTGTATATGTCTACACATTAAAGAATGATCTGGCGTCTCAGTGCACTCCTCCCCTGTCAGATAAACTTCCTGGTCATCCTTAAAACATCTGTATGTGTATGGGAGTGACCAGACCTCATGAAGGAAACCGCTACCTAAAGGTTCATAACGACCTATGGGTACATATTTCATGCAATTTGAAAACTTATATAAAGCAAAAGGCAGCGTTATTAAACCGTGGATAAGCCACGTTGCAGCAGTGGCTTCAGCCACGGAAAAAGGTAAAGATTCTAACCTTTCAATATGTAACATAGAAAAGGAAGCATCACGCATTGAAAGTAAGCGTTGTTTGTCAGTCAAATTAAACGGTGCAAATAAAGAAGAAACGTTCATGTACCCCCAGGGAACTTTACCCATTTTCAGTGTTTGAAGGGTCCATGCAAACTGCATGATTGATCGTAATTGATTTTGACCATGGTATAATACTGACACTTCATCATGTATAATATCGACGACTGACGACACAATATTATCCAATGTGTAAATTCTAGAGGAAAGCACATTAATGCTATTGTCAACAACTGCAAGCACTTTCTCAAGATTTGCTTGATCAATGGCCCTAAGGCGTGTAGCAGCCTCAATCTGTAATAGCTTCCAAATTTCATTGTAAACCCCATATAACCACCTTTTCGACCTGCCACTAGCCGGGCCTTTAATGAAATCATTCAAGTCCACGTCTGCATTTAGTTTAGAAAGGTGATTCTTAACCGCAGGTAAAGTTGAATGTTTCAGCCAGTTTTGACACAATTTGCCTACAGAATACGATGTGACAGTATGACCTAAGTCAAAACGGGGATCAGATCTAACAGTTTTAAAACCGTCAGTTAAATTCAAAAATCTGTGTTGGCAAGAATCAGCACTACGGTGCCAAAGCAGCAAACCCTTAGGATTCACACTGGAAATGTTAAAGGAGGAATTAAGAAGTAGAGTCTGTAATTCTCTAATCGATAACTGAGTAAAATTACTCCAACCATCATATTCCTCTAACTCCGGGAAAGAAGGAGCGTTTAATTTTTTAGAAGTAGCCAATCCAAAGCATGTGGTCTGGGAAATTGTTTCATTCAGAAACAGCATATGATTCGGGATGAGACATGCACGGTGCAAAGCCTCAGTGCCTTGTACCTGCCAGGCCTTTGAACCCCAAACTGATTTAAGGTCTATCGTATCCTTCCATAACTCATAGCCTCCAGTAACTAATTGATCAAGGAAGGACTTGGAATACAACAATTTAGTATCGGTAAGTCTAACCTTGGACATTGGCATTTTTCGAAACTTAAAATAAAAGGACTCGGGATTGGACTGATTAAAGTCAGTGAAGTAAGTATACTTTCTCAGAAATGTTTCAGAACTCCCCTGATGAGGCGCTGGGCAATGTTCCCACTGAGTAAAGTTAACAGCATCCCTTCTGGATGATGTTTTGTGTAAGAAGTGATTGCCATAATGTTGGTAACAGAATAATTCACCATAATTAGCAGATTCTAAATATAAATCCTCAGCATCAAATGCAGCATAGTATTGCAAATCAGAAAATAAACTTTCTACAGCTTTGACATCCCAGTCATCAGAACGAATGTTTTGTTTCACCACATCCCCCATATTCACTCTAAGTACATTAGGGACATTAACGACTTCCGTTGGGCCATGAATCTGAAACCGAACTGCATCCCACACGATTCCATCAAGGACAGGCCATGCCGTGATGTTAACCAAAGTCAAGTCTCTTTTTAATCTGTGTGTAGAATGTGAAGAGGAAAGTGGGGCCAAAGTTCCATTTAAATGAGTAATGCAAGTTCTCTCCTCGACATAGTGTCCATTCATAATTCGAAAAAAATAAAACACAAAACCAATTGACATAAAAAGGTAAACTGAAAAAAGGACCAGCCAAATGTAAGTCCAAGGGGGTATCAAAAAATGTTTTTTACACAGGCTAGCATAAACTGCAATTCGAGAGTGTTTCTTCGAGGCAAGGGAAGCAGAGTCAAATGAAAATCTGGATTCCGTGGCTAAACGAGCTTGCAGGTCAGGCATGGACAAATCAGTGGGGTAGGTATAGTCTATCTCATCAATGTTAGTTCCGGGTAAATTATTTAATAACGGACTGGAAACAGCAGGTAATTCGATGGCCACCTCAGGTTCAATATTAGAAGCAGTGGGCATAACTGAATTTCTCACAATGGAAGGACAGGAAACAGCCGGTGTCATGCTAAGAAGAATCGGCCACTCTGTGTATCTTGACATTGTCAATTGAAATAAACCTGTTTTCCTTACGTCCAGGAAGTGGTGGTAAAATGACAGTTCTTGTGCCTTTCACTCCAAGGACTGGAACCGGAGCTCGATAGGAAGGACCAAATTCTTTCTTGTTATCGATCTTCTCCCGAACCAGTTCTCCAACTTGGGGTAGCCAGCCAACTACCGGGATCTGCAACGCATCATCCGACGTGGAGGGCAAATGTTCCTTTGCAAGACTGTCTCTGGTCTTTTGTAGATTCTGTAAAACATTGCAATGTTCATCTGCGTCAAAGGAAGTGGCGCGAACCACATAATCTAGACCGTCAAGGTCAGGGACGTACATCTTGATGCCAAAGAGCATTTCGTATGGGGTCCGCCCACCCAGAGACCTTCTAGGGAGATTATTAAGAGCACGCTGCACGCCATAGAGGTGAGCCAGCCAGTTTCTGCCAGTGCCTATAACTCGGGCTGTCAAAGATTGCTTTAAATCACGGTTCATTCGCTCAACTACACTGTTACCCTCAGGTCTGTAGGGAGACGAAAACTTGACTTGGACCCCCAACGAAGTCATGGCATCCTTATACGCCTTAGAGGCGAAAGCCGGACCCTGATCCGAATGGAAGGTACCACAGGCAAAAATCCCTATAAAGATACGCAAATCTCTAATGACAGTCCGTGAATCAGCGCTGCGATGTGGCCATACCCACACAAAGCGTGTGCATGAGTCAACTGCTACTAAGATGTACTTATACGCAGTATCAGATGAAAAAGGACCGCAGTGATCCAAATAAACACAACCTAGTGGTTTATTAGAAATGTACAACTGAGTCTGTGGCGGACGCGTAGCAGTTGAAGGTTTAATCTGCTGGCATATGTCACAAAGAAGGACATAATCACGCGTCTGTTTGTACAGTCCCCGCCACCAGAAACGTTGTTGTAATTGAGTTACAGTGGCCGAGACGCCCGCATGCGCAGACGCCACACCCTCATGTGCCGCTGTAATCAAGTCTGCTCTGCGATCCGAGTTGGGAATCAGCCGTTCCCCAACGTCAGGAATTGTCACAAAAGGAACCTTTTCGGGACTTAAGTGGTATTTGTACTTCGAAGGGAATCCCGCAGGATGCTTACTTCCCTTCTCAGAGGCAGCAACTGCTGCCAAGATGTCGCTATCAATCTTGGTTTGTGACCTAGTAACCGCTGCAACTAAGTATGTAGATACTGCTAATTTCGCTGCTTCATCAGCAAGCGAGTTGCCAACAGCGTGAACTCCTACGCGCTGATGACCGAGAGTATGAATCACATAAACGAGTGGCAACATAGCCTTAAGCTCTGCCACTCGAACCCAGATCATTTTATGTTTTATTGTGCTACCTTTGGAATCATGAAATTCATTTTGAATCCAAAAGAACAAGTTCTCATTGTAAGACTGGACACAGTAGAAAGAATCACTTACAATCAGAGTAGTAACACTTGGATCTGCGTACTCCAACGCTAGTAAAAGAGCACGAAGCTCAGCTAATTGTGCAGTGCAATCGCCCAGGGGCAACGTGTGTACCTCCCTGGAAATGAATTCATCGTTCAACATAGCACCAACCACAATAGCGCATGCGGAAACGTAGGCATGTTTAGAGCCATGCGCAACCTGCGCCGACCCATCAGTGTAAATGATGCAATGGAAGTCCTCCAAAGGTCGCATAGCCAGAGGAGCAGGATGAACGAACTCATACTGCAAGTACTCTTGCGACCGTAAAGAGGCGTCAAAAATAAACGTGACATCCGTGGACGTCAATGACGCTGCCCATTGAATCCACCGTGGGTGCAAAGCCTTCGAATTTGGTACACTGGCTTTCGTGACTGCCTCCAAATGAGGACAGGGTGTTACCACTAACATGCGCTTCCCCTGTGACAGAGCTCGTTCTTTAAGAATCGCCATCTGTACAGCAGTTAAAACCTTTTCCACAGTGGGAAATCGCAATTCAGCCGAAGTGTACAAGTGTGACTTGTAAGCAATAGGTACTGTGTCTCCTTCATTAAAAGTGAGGTACGTGAAACCCACTGTCCCAGGAATTATTCTTATTACCAGGTTGGTGTGGTTATCACGAGTCAGTAAGTATTTAGAAGCGAGCAGATCGGCCTGCAAAGATTGCAAAATGGCCGAATGCTCAGGCAGCCAGCATGATTTTGAAAAAGTAGGTTGTATCAAAGCATACAAAGGCTTGATACGCTGGGCGTATTCCGGAACATAAGTTCTGCCGAAATTCAAGAAGCCCAGTAAAGACTGTAATCTCTTCAGTGTTGTAGGAGCGCGCAACTGTGCGCATTTCTCCAGGAAGTGAGGAGCCAATCCTCGACCTTCATTGTTCAGCTCATAGCCGAGGAACAACACTGTGTGTTCTGCAATGTGCGATTTTGCAAAATTAAACTTGTAACCCATATCAGCGAAGTTACAAATTATTGAATTCACCCGACACAGATGCATCCAAATTTCGTCGTCTGTGAGATAAATGTCATCCACATAAGAACATGCATCTGGATCGATACTCTCCAATATAGTGACTATTCTTGAGGTGAAGACTCCAGGACTATTTTTGTAGCCCATTGGAAGTCGCCGGAAGCGTTTTTGCACACCAGCGGACGTAAAACTTGTCCATTGGGAGCTGAAGCTATCCAGTCTGTGTGCATAAACACCGTTAGATATGTCAAGCGTTGTCTTGAAACGCTTACGCACTAGACTATCCACTAGCGCAGAGCCGTGAGTATTCTGTACCGCACAGTTACGGCAATGCGAGTTCAAATGACGGTAATCCAATACCAAACGATATGATCCGTCCGGTTTGGTCACAGTAAAAAGGGGATTATTCATCGGTGACACACACGTTTCAATAACTCCCTGATATTCCAATTGTTCAAGGATTTCTGCGACGGCAGCTTTTGCTTCACGCCGTATGGGATATTGAGGCTGAGGCTGAGGCTCAGACCGCAAAGGAATTTCGTGGGAAGGAGACAATTTATCCCAACCACATTGGTTGCGGTACAGAGCCGGTGCAAGAGCCCGAGCCCACTCTTCTGCAAAATGCTGCGCATGCTCAGTCGAGACAGTGTGCGCGAAACTGGGAAGGATTACCTCCTCCCCTCGCGGCGCTGCGAGCACAAAAGGTGGGGGCCAGTCAGCCAAAGCAAAATGTCGTACGTAGACGAAAGGTTCTCCCAAAATACCCCTCTGACAGTACGCTGTATGTCACCTTCAATTAACAGGACAATTTCAAAAAGTCTTTCAGGGGGAGCCAGTCTTGTATCGGCTGTTTCAATTACAACGAACACTTCAGTCGCTGTCACCCTCAGTAGTGGACGCAGCGCCTCTCTGACTATGGTTATCTCCGCCGCGCTGTCCAGCAAGGTCAGAGCCCACGTCAGATTCCGAAGCCGCGTTCTCACTATCTGTGGCATATCGATGCACTGTTAAGGCTGCGACTTTCTTTTTCGCAAACTGCGGTCTTCTAGGCGTAGAATCCTCCTGCTTCACAGCGCCGTCAGCTTGGCGGGACTGACCACGTCCCTGTTGGCCACCACGTCCACGTCCACCCCCTCCTCCACCGGTCTTTGGGGCCGATGTTTCCTGTAAGGAACGAGGAGAGCGTTGATCAGAACCCTGAAAACGATCAGGTGATTTAATCATCGCGCGATCGCGCAAATCATATACTTTCTCTGTCGGCGCAGGAGCTTGAAGCGCAGGAAAAGAATCCTGAGTCTGCTTATATTGCTTCCCCTGTGTCTGTTTTTTAGGCCAATTCTGTTTTTTGGACTTGGGCGGGACAACTGCAACTGCAGATTGTCCCTGAGGTTGTTTTTTCTCCTTTACTGCAAAATATTTCAGACCTCTACTTGTGCGGCCAATTGTCTTATAAGCGGCCACAACAATTTTTGCCAACTGACGGGGTTTGTCGGCATCGGGCAGAGCAGCCAAAGCATTCGACACCTGAAAGTTAACTGCATCTCCTTTAACATTGGAGAGAATGAGATCACATACAATCTCAAAAGAACCACACAGGCGCATACCCAATTCAACCGCTGCCTCTGGACCGTGATCATTCTGAACACGTCTAATGATGTCAGGCAGGGCAGTCATAGACGGGGTGCCGAAGCACCTTGTATAAACTGCCGCAAATGTTTTTCCCCAGCTTTCACAGTCAACAAGTTCAGGAGTTAAATCGTCAACATTCTATGCTTATCAGCAGGAGTAGAATTCGGAAAAACCGCCTCCAGTTGATCAAACTTCTCAGCTAGCCAGAATGGGAAGTCATCGTTGTCAACTGGACGAGCACCAAAAACCGAATTAACCATCACTGGATTGAGACGCATTCCGCCTCGATCCATGGGAACGGCCGCACCCCCCTGGGGACCACCAGGGAGGTGGCGACCGATGTATTGCACTAATGCACGAATCACGGAAATGGAAACAACATGCAGCCTACGAATTTCCTGCAGGGTACAAGCGCCGTGATTCGGGTGCGGGGTAAAGCCACCCAACGCAGGCCAATTTGTACCTGGAATTGAGAGTGGACCTAACCTCGCAGCGGACAAAGAGTGGGGGAGGGCGCCATCAAACCAAACTCGATGCTGCCAATGATCAATAGGTATTTCCAATGCCCTGTACGGTGTATACTCAGCCGGGACAGCCGAGGCAGTGTAGGAGTGGAACAAACCAGAATTAGCGTCCACAGCCGGAAACGTAACCCAAGAGTAAAACAACTCGTAAGGGAACGCCGGATCTGCACATACCACGAAAATCACAGCCATCCCATCCACCGGGACCTGGTACGTCTGAAGATGGTTGCGTACCGCTACGTGACTATGCTGCGCAATGGCCACCGCCGCCATGACAACACTGGAAACAAGAAAACACAAAGAATACTTTGTAGCACAACTGGGTAGTAATTCAAAGAAACCGTTTAAGAAAGAATCAAGCTTGAATAATACCTATCTCAAAAAATAGGTAGGTTTCACCGACACCCCGCTTTCCGGAAACGGAGGTGAAGGGGTTAAGGTATGAACGATAAACTACTCGAGTGTCATGATATAAGACCACCGAAACCGTTGGGCGCCATGTCGCAGGGTTTCTGTTCTCACACAGAACTGTGCACAGAGGAGTGGAACCTCAGCAAATTAGGGTGTCCCAAAACTCACCTTAGCAACCAACTCACCCCTTACCGAGCTAGCTACAGTGTCTCATTGGACATATCAAACTCCCAATGTTTAGACAAACCAGAACATGAACTTACAGTACCTCAGGGTACGTGGGACTCATGAACACTCTTTCGTTATATTATCATTACAAACCAGAACATGGAGTAAAGAAGACACATGTGCATTTGAAATGTTTATTTACTAATGCCGTCTTCTCAGGCACAGTATCTTAGATAATACAAGTATACTTATTATCAGTAGCAAAATTATCAGCATAGTTACTAAGACATAAAAAGCGAATGGTGACAGCATGTTAACATACTGTAATGAATAAGAGTTAACAACACTTATATCTCACCCTCCCTAACACATATATTATATTATTAGCTAAGAAGGTCTCTTTGGGTTGTTTCAGGGCGGGCCCATACCTTAGTGTCCTAGCATGAAGGAATCACATCAGCATACACCAGCTCTCTCTGCATGTGCACCGCATCAAGTGTGTTCTATGTGCCTCGTGCAAAGCAATATCAATCCCGCCTGAAGCCAGAGTTGGCAAAGGCTGCACTTGTGTTATGACTATGAAGGCGTGGAGATCAGACCTCATAACAATTCCATATCGTGTTGTTCCTGAAACTTCAGCACTCTTCGTGCAGACATAGTTTATTAAGCAAAGCTGATATCAGAGCAATAACATATTATTCTCACATACACCACGGCAAACTACTAGGTTGAAAGCTAAGTCAACAATTAAGTGTCGTGTGCAGAAGTTGCAAGAAAGAAAAATGGCGTTTAAACCTCAAATGTACCTATGCTAACTTAACACGATATAAGGATATACAGGAGCTATATGACAGTACAGGAGTGGAGAAGCGAACAAGAGCTAGAGTAAGTTGCAAGCAATAAAGTCTAAGGTACTGGCAGAATGGTTGTGCAAAGATACGTTGAGTAGTGGTTTTAGGGGGTTTTGGAGTGTGAAAGATGAACTTTCTGAAGAGAATGGTCTGATCATGAGAGGTGATAGGCCGGTCCTGCAGAGGGATGTCAGGTTGAGACTGATTGGTAGAGCCCATGAAGGACATCTCGGTATTTACAAGACTAATGAGAGGCTAAGAGAAAGCTACTGGTGGCCCGGCATGGCTCATTTATTTATTTATATTTATTTATAATTACACTTGATTAAGCGCACAGCTACCCGGAGGTTTCCCGGCGCTAAAGAAGACTGAAAGTATACGAGGTGAAGGGAGCATTAGATCAACATCTTACATATTAAATAGCCAGGTCTTGATACCCTTACGGAAGGTCAGAAAACACTTTTCCAAACGTAAAGAAAGAGGTAAGGAATTCCAAAGAGAGGGGGCTAGCAGGGAGAATGACCGACCTCCCATTTTCGCTCTCTTGATACGCGGTACTTTCACTTTATTTTGGATGGAGGACCTGAGTGCGCGAGAGGGAACATAGCGCTGCACTAGAACAGATAAATAATGTGGAGCTATTCCAGTCAGGATTTTGTGCATGAGACACAGAGCCTTGAATTTAATCCGATTCTCGATACGCAGCCAATGCAGCTCGCGCATGTGAGACGAGGTCGAAGTTCTAGCCGGGAGGTTACAAATAAGGCGAACAGCCATATTTTGTACCACCTGGTATTTCCTAGTTACCTCCTTACTGGCACCCAGGAGTAAGATGTTCCCGTAGTCCAGGCGTGAGATGACAAGAGCCTGGACTACCGTCCTCAGGGTGTCAGCAGGCAGCATCCACGTGATTTTCCTCAGCCACCTGATGATGGTGGTACAGGTGGCGGAGACTTTCACGACGTGCTGCTTAAAGGACAATTGATTGTCGAGGAGGACCCCAAGATTACGAGCATGCGTAGTTGGGGTAGGGAGAGGACCCATCTCCGTAGGCCAATGTTGTGGGCCCCATAGCGAGATGTCTTGGCCAAACAGAAGCAGTTCAGTTTTATCCCCATTTAATTTTAATTTGTGATCATGCATCCATGCAGATATTTGTCGGAGTCCATTTTGCAGGGAAGAAGAAGAAGAATTTTTATTGGTGGAGAGTGAATAGATGACTTGCGTGTCATCGGCGTAGGAGTAAATCGTGAGACCTGCCTGTTCTGCCAGAAAAGCCAGGGGTCTCACATACAAATTAAAAAAGAGGGGGCTGAGGATAGACCCTTGAGGAACACCGTGTTTAGAAGGGAAGATAGAGGAAACAGAAGTGGGAGAAAACACTTGAAATGTGCGATCAGAAAGAAAATTAGCAATCCAGGCCAGGGCGGGGCCACCGACACCCACAGATTTCAAGGTGGACAACAAGATGGAGTGGGAGACGGTGTCAAATGCGGCACTCAAATCAAGTAATATGAGTGCCACTGACTCCCCATTGTCCACCTTTAGTCTAATGGATTCCGACACTCCGAGAAGCGTGGTTTCAGTGGAAAAGCCAGCCCTGAACCCGGATTGAGAACCATGAAGAAGATTAGAAGTTTCAACGTAAGAGGTAAGTAAAGAGTTGACGTGTTTCTCCAAAATTTTGGAAAAACATGAGAGCAAGGAGATAGGGCGGAAGTTCGATGGGATGTTGGGATCTGCATTGGCCTTTTTTAATAATGGAACCACCATAGCATGCTTCCATTCATTGGGAACGATAGCTTCAGTTAACGACGCGTTCAGAACTTTCAAGATAATCTGAAGCAGGGCTGGATCCAGGGAGCTCAAGACTTGTGGAGGCATTGGATCAAGGGGGGAGCCCGATTTAATATCGTGAAGATATTTTTGCAGAAGTGTGGGAGAGATAGAATCCCAGGCATACAGAGGAGGAAGTGCAGAAGTGGGACCAAGGCTAGTATCAGGGACAGGGGTGCATAGAATTGGATCGGAATTAGTTGACCCGGCCGAAATAGAGTTAAAAGTATCGTAGATTTTATCAATTTTCTCAACGAAAAAATTAGCCAAAACCTCACATTGCGCAGTATTTAAACAAGGGTCTTTAGGTCCCGCAGATGCACCTGAAAGCTCTTTAACGATTTTAAACAGTGCCTTAGGTCTATTTTGTGCCGTAAGAATAGAAGTACTGGCAAAGTTGGCTCTGGCGGTATCACAAGACAAATGATAAGCTTTAAGGGCTACCTTGTATTTTATTTTCTGGTCAAAATTGTAATTGGAACGCCAAATGCGTTCCAGTTTTTTACAATTAGATTTTTCTTGACGGAGCGCCTCAGTAAACCATGGTGCTGGTGGGTGATGGATTTGAGGTTTATTTTTTTGAGATGGAAGACAAATATCCAAAGCTGTAGTCAACCATCGTCTGATGGTAGGCAGCTCCTTAGTGGATATATTGGAAAGCGCAGGTTTATCCTTGACAAGAAGAGAATTAAGGTTATCAATAACTAGATGCTTCCAGTTCCTGCTGGCTTTGTGAGGAAGAGCGGGGTTCGAGGGTTTAACCATCACTGTTTTAATTGAGAAATTTACAATAAAATGATCTGACCAAATAACTGGTGTTGATGATTGATAGGTGATGCCAGAAAGATTAGAGATAATAGGATCTAAGAGATTACCGGCTTTATGAGTGGGATCAAAATTGTGCAAATGAAGGTCTAAGGCTGCAAAGTCCTGTAAGAGGCGTGCAGCAATGGCACACGATTCGGAGTTAAAATGAATGTTTAAGTCGCCGATGATGATGAAATTGGTTGATTGCGCCAAAAATGGGGCAATGAATTCTGGGAAGGAAGAAGCCCAATTACTAGCGGAACCCGGCGGACGATAGATCAGCGTACCCGTTAAGGTAAATTGAGGGGTGAGTAAAAGCTTAAACAAACCCGCCTCACAATTTGGGAGATCGAGATCTTCCCATTTACAAGAGAATTCTCTCTTGAAAATGATAGCGATTCCCCCTCCGTCTTTGAGAACCCGGTTACGCCCAATGTAGGTGTATCCATCGGGAAGAGCCATGGCGATGTCAGGGCCCGAGCTATCCGTTAACCAGGTTTCAGTGACGAACATGGCAGCTGGGCTATCAGTCTCCAGTAGGTCAAAAATGTCTCTCTTATGTTTCACGAGAGATCGACAGTTAATACTGATAAACTTCCAGGAAGGGCAGGGTTTAGGTAGAGTAAGGGGGGAATTGTGATTTAAAGATGACATGTTCCAAAAGGTGGAAGACATGTAGTCCAAACTTGAAACGGAGGAATCCAGTGTGAGGCAACCGATCGGGCACAAAGTCGGTGCGTTGTGACAATTAAAAATAACATTAGAAGAGCAGGGTGGCCCCCGCAGCTGCAATAAGGCATCCCGGGAGTACGTGACATGATTAGGAGCAGAGAAAATAGGCCCTGGGCCCGTACAGGCGCGGACGGGCGCAGACGGGCAGGACTCTGGCACGACTCCGGCGCGCCTACGTCGCGCCCGCTGCGCTCGTCCGCTGCGCTGACGCATGAGGCCCGTCTATATAGGCTATGACGCCGTGATGGGAGGGGTCAGGAGGGCGGGATAGGGGAGTGCAATTTAAAAAATCAAGGGTTGCCGGTCACCGCTCGTAATCAGTGGGACGGCTAAGGATTGTGACTGCTCTCACTCAGCAGCAGTGAAGACAGGCAAAAGTTAAAAGAAAAATACTAGAACAACGCACAGCGCGCTAAACCTCTGCCCTCTGCCACAGGGCTGTAGTCAACGCGAGGCGAAAGTGGGCGGAGCCTATATAGGCTATGACGCCGTGATGGGAGGGGTCAGGAGGGCGGGATAGGGGAGTGCAATTTAAAAAATCAAGGTTTGCCGGTCACCGCTCGTAATCAGTGGGACGGCTAAGGATTGTGGCTGCTCTCACTCAGCAGAAGTGAAGACAGGCAAAAGTTAAAAGAAAAATACTAGAACAACGCACAGCGCGCTAAACCTCTGCCCTCTGCCACAGGGCTGTAGTCCTCATATGATAGAGAGAGTAGTAAGGGTTGCTCAGAGTGCAAGAAAAGCAACAAAAACCTGAAGTGCAGGATACAGCCCATGACAGTCAGAGAAAGGCTTTCGGGAACATCGGTTGAGGTGGCATTTGACATAGTGGGGCCACTGAGAATCTCTAATAATGACACATTCATAATAACATGCATGGGCATGTATTCCTGCTGGCCTGAAGTCAAAATAGTAAATTCAGTGTAAACATATGTTGTTATTGGATTTTTGGATGAGCTTTTTGGCAGGGAGAGTTTCCCGGAATCCTTACTGATTGACAATGATGTACAGCTGACCTCTAAGTTGATGTAGAAGTTTCTGTGTAAAAGACTTACTAACATAGAAATACAGCTTTGTATCACCCAAAATCTAATGGCGTTTTTGAGCATTTCAACAAAGTGATAAAGGAAAGCATTCAACACTCTCTGGTTAATAAATTAAATTGGATGTTGGAGCTCTGATCTAAGATAAATATGTATAGGATGACACCCCAGTCCTCTACTGCTGTTATTCCTTTTGTGTTATTTAACAAAAGGAATCCAAACAATCAGGTTGATCTCAACTGGGTGAAGGACATGAGATTTTTGGGTATTCATTGTGATCCTAAGCGGGGAAAGAGCTGGGAAGAGAGGAGAACAGAGGCGGTGGAGAAAAGAAAGGAGAATTTTGGCATGAGAAAGGAGGTGAAAAGAACCAATGTTCAAGTAGGTGACTGGGTAAGAATAATAAACCCCAGAAAAGGGAGACTGCCTGTTGAAGTCACGAAAGTGTTCAAGAATGCAGTGAAAACTAGTGAACATTACATCTTGAACTTGGGACGTGTTGCAGTGCGGGAACGTGCTAAAAATGAAAGAAAATGTGACAAGGCTGGTGAAAGTTTGGGAGAGAAGCCTCAACATGCTTGCAGGACAAGCAAAAGGCTTGTAAAAAACACTTATCTAGAAGATTACATGTGATGTTTAGGTGTTACCCTTCTACCTCGAGGAGAACAACATCCTGGACCCTTCCCAGTCCGGGCTCCACAGCAACCACAGCACCGAGACTGCCCTCATCGCCGCCACCGATGACATCAAGTCCCTGCTGGACAACGGAGAAAGGGCGGCCCTCATCCTCCTGGACCTGTCAGCCGCCTTTGACACGGTCTGTCACCACACACTACGAACACGCCTCCACAACGCTGGGATCCAAGAGAAGGTCCTAGACTGGACCACCTCCTTCCTCTCCGGCAGAACACAGAGCGTCCGCCTTCCCCCCTTCCGCTCCGAAGCCACCCAGATCATCTGCGGCGTATCCCAGGGCTCATCCCTCAGCTCAACTCTGGTTAAAATCTGCATGGCACCGCTCGCCCACGTCACCCATCGGCACGACCTCAACATCCTCTCCTACGCCGATGACACCCAGCTGATACTGTACCTCACCTAGGACCCCCACACCGCCAAAACCAACCTTCACGAAGGAATGAAGACCGTTGCTGAATGGATGAGGAACAGCCGACTGAAGCTGAACTCGGTCAAGACGGAGGTCCTCATCCTCGGATCCAACCCTTCGGCCTGAGACGACTCCTGGTGCCGACCGCACTAGGAACAGCTCCAACAACCACCGACCACGCACGCAACCTAGGGGTCATCCTCGACTCTACCCTCTCCATGACTAAACAGGTCAACGCCGTCTCCTCCTCCTGCTTCAACACCCTCCGCATGCTCAGTAGGATCTACAAGTGGATCCCCACTGAAACGAGAAGAACAGTCACCCAGGCCCTTGTCAGCAGCAGGTTGGACTATGGAAACGCCCTCTACGCAGGAGCCTCGACCAAACTCCTGAGACGGCTCCAACGCATCCAGAACGCCTGATCCTAGACATCCCTCGCCGCAGCCACATCACACCCCACCTGAAATACCTGCACTGGCTCCCGGTCAACAAGAGGATAGCCTTCAAGCTCCTCACCCACGCACACAAGGGACTCCACAACACTAGACCAACTTACCTCAACAGACGACTCAGCTTCCACACCCCACCTGCCAGCTCCGCTCCACCGACCTCGCCCTCGCTACAGTCCCCCGCTTCCGAAGAGCGACCTCAGGTGGCAGATCGTTCTCCCACCTCGCCGCCAAGACCTGGAACACTCTCCCCATCCACCTACGGCAGACCCAAGACCTGTTGACCTTCAGAAAACTCCTCAAGACCTGGCTTTTTGAGCAGTAGCAGCATTCCCACCCCAGCGCCTTGAGACCCTCACGGGTGAGTAGTGCGCTTTACAAATGATATGATTGATTGATTGATTGATTGATTATATATTGAGAAGGTGGTGTGTGGCCTTCTGTAATAGCTTGAAAGCTGACATCAGCAGGGCCCCATGTTCTACAATACCCAGTGGTTGCCTGGTGTATGTGGATTGAATACACTTGAATAAGTGGAAGGGAGAGTTGATCCTGAGAAGGAGTTGTGAGGGACCACTGGTGGATGAGGCTTGTATAAAGGATATAAAATAAATTACTTTGGACTTTCATCTGTCTCATGCAGTGCATTTTACCACCCTCCCCCTTGTTCTCCCACTAGGGGATGGAACAGCTTTAATAATCCTTGTAAATCTGGGGCAGCTTCAAAAAGCAATGGGTGTTGTGGTGGAACACCCACAGCAACACCTATTGCACACCCCTTTCACACAGATACCTGCGTGAAAGGGGACGATATTGACAATGTAGTACCAAACTACACAAAAAGGCTTCACTCTGCTTTGTAAATATGGACTTGAGTATTGCGCCACTGGATAGTCCTTAAAAGTGCCACTCCGATGACGCAATGCTCTTGTAAATATGCCACACTTTTCATATGGGGGTTGCCTGGTCTTGCAGTTCTGTGAGATGGCAAATTACAAAATAACAGATAGTGTGAAGATGAGAAAGGGTGAGCCCATGTTAGTACAGCGTACGGCTAGGTTACTCATTTTCCACTACACATGCAGCACTTTAGTGCCTTGACTGCTGTGCCCCTTTTAACAATAAATGGCAAAGCCAATCGGTCTTGCCTTTGTGACCTATATGCTTTGCTAGTCTTTTTTGCCAATGCTGCACAGCAGAGGCAACAAAAAAGATATGATTTCCCAATGTGCACATAAGTGTGTTTGCATCATGACATCATGTAGCTGTGCCCTTCAGTAGTTGTGAGTTGGCATTGCAGCTGTAAATAGAAAAATAATTCAATTGTGAATAAGTGCTTTTATGAAAACATAGCATGGCCCAGCAGCAAAGGGGCGCTGTTGGTCTCTCCAAAAAACTTAGAAAATACTGAGATTCACATGCAAGAGGTAGCCAGGGTGGCATGTGGATCAACAGATGTGTAAGGATTAAATAACAGAAATAAAGAACTGGGGTGGGGGAGAAGGAAACAACAAATGCAGTGTTGGGTGAAAAAAGTATATCCAACACAAAAAGTAGAACATGAGGGATAATTGCAAGTGGGTAGCGAAGGGAGTAACCCAGAGGGCAAGGTGGGTATTTTGGGGGAGGAAGCAGCACATGCAGGAGAGTGCTGGAAAGCACATCCGCTCTCAAGCAGTGCTTAAAAGAAAGAGATATGTAGTTCCCAATATGTGACTGGTGGAAGGATACACATATATATACACATACATATATATATATATATATATATATATATATATATATATATATATATATATATATATATATATATATATATATATATATATATATTCACGAGCAATTGTCCCAGACGGGGGGAGCTACTAATAGCTGGTGCTGGTGGCAAGGTTAGGACAGCCTTGTAGTTTATTTCCGAAGCAAAAACCCTTCAAAAAGAAAGATCGCCGCACACCACTCCAAAGGTTTTTTACGTTTTATTTCATTAGGGTTTTTGGGTGGGGAAAACCCTAATGAAATAAAACGTAAAAAACCTTTGGAGTGGTGTGCGGCGATCTTTCTTTTTGAAGGGTTTTTGCTTCGGAAATAAACTACAAGGCTGTCCTAACCTTGCCACCAGCACCAGCTATTAGTAGCTCCCCCCGTCTGGGACAATTGCTCGTGAATATATATATATATATATATATATATATATATATATATATATATATATATATATATATATATATATATATATATATATATATATATATATATATATATATATATATCCAGGTTCCACTCTCCATGCTACATTTCTCACAGCGCTCACCAGAAATGAGAGAGACGGACTCTTGCTTTGTGCAGCAGCCGCTGGTATTTTTTATTTGTCAAATATTCTGTGCATTGCTGTGTCAAAAAACCAAACGCGTTTCGGCGTTCCCTGACGCCTTGTTCGCTGGTATTCTGTGTGTAAAGACCCTCCTCTTTTTAAAAAAACATAAACCTTCGTGATTGGTCATGGTTTCACATTGGTTATATAAACGACATACTGAAAGCTTTTGTTGATTAAGCAAAGATAAGACAGAAAACAGATCCCATCTATTAAGATGCTGCCTGGTCACTTTCTAAATACACATATAAACAATGTTATTTTGTGTGTAAACTTATAAGCAGACAGAACAAAAAATTCTTTTGTTTTTACACCAGTGTAGAGGTAGAAATACGTTGTCTACTTTTCCCCTGCTCTACCAAATGTGTAGAATTATCTGCGCTTAAACTGTCATACATTGCTGCATTTTCTATGCTTAGTCGTTTAACTGCTCATGTGTCCATGATATCCACCTGTAAAAGTGCTAAGTTTCTGGCCGAAGTTCAATAATTACATCTCCCGGCCGGGAGTGTTATAACAAAGTTTGTATGCGAGCTTCGATAGTATGATTTTTAACAACAGAGGGGGAGTCAAGGGAAAGAAGGCAGATGACCCATTGTCTAATGGTTAAAAATTATAACTGTACAAATACAATATCCAATTCATTTGACTGAGAGAACGGATGGTTCCTGGATTACCAATCTCAATCATGCCATTTTTGCATTAACGTTTCTGCCCATACCTTAATTTGGAATTTACATTTCAACACCACACCATTTCCTATACCTATTAATGATCCTTATAACCAAGTTGGCATTTGGGACCTTTTAAAGTTGGTAGTATCTTTTCCTATGTATTGTTTCAAATTTAAATATGTAGTTTGATACCTTTCATTGACTACACGGTATCCTATCAAGTAGGTTCATCGCATAAACAATAGATAAATAAATAGATTTAAAACCTATTACTACAAATATAAGAGGTTTTCTATACATTTCAAAATACTAGAAATCGAATGCTGTATGTGATATTTTTGTTCGTGACAAATAAACATGTGTAAATGATCCTGTGTGGTTATAAAATATCTACAGTATCTCAAAATTATCCTAGGAAGTGGTGTAGGTCTTCGCAAATGTTAAGGCCTCGTGGACTCTTGGTTTCTAGTTCCACTATATAACTGGTTTCTAACCGGCGGAGTTGTTTTTCCCTATCTCCACCCCTTTTATTACTAGGGATATGATCTATTACGAAATAGCTGAGTACATTGAGGTTACCTCCATGTTCAGCTTTTACGTGCCTAGCAACAGGGTATGTAGGATTTGAATTTACCGTGGCCCTTAGGTGCTGTAAACTTCTTGCCTGTACCGGAAGCTTGGTGCTTCCAACATACCTTAATCCACATTCACAAGTTAAAATATACACCTCATACTCAGTTTTGCAAGTATAATGCCCTTTGATCTTAGTGGGTCGGTCTGAGAATACGTTGGTGTATGTTGTGGTGTTAGAGCCAAATTTACAGGCTCGGCAAGAAAAGCATTTAAAAAAGCCATTTCGGGAGGAAAGCCAGTTATCTTTATTGAAAATCTCTGGACTGGTTTTCACTAAGTCAGATTTCATAGAATGGGCCTTACGAAAGGTGAAGTTGGGCTTATTCGCGTACATATCTTTTAGGATGCCATCAGTCATCACAATAGGCCATTCTTTATTCACGATCTTTCTAATGATCTTAGATTGCCTGCTGTAGGTCGATATGAATCTACACGTTTTATTGGAACTATCTTTCTCTTCATTTGTGTTCATTGTAGGGAAAGTTCCTTGAATGTTATTGTCTGTCCTAGGTTGTAGAAGGGTTTCTCTCTTAATTAGGGCGACTTTTCACAGGGTAGCTGCCAGATTTTTCTCATTAGAGCCCTTTTCTAACAATCTATGTTTGGTTAAAGTAAGAGCTTCCTCGCATGCAAGTTCCGTACTACATGGTCTCTTTACCCTGAAAAATTCGCCATAGGGTAGGCTAGCTATGGTGTGGCTGGGGTGAAAGCTACTTGCATGAAGCATGGTATTCCCTGCCGTAGGTTTCTGGAACAAACTTGTCTATATTTGCTCTGCCCTGATGTTGACCTGAATGTCAAGGAAACTAATGGTGGTTGCGTTTATGTGGTGTGTGAATTCCAAATTACATAAGTTGTTATTAATAATGTCCATAAATTCAATTGCCTCCACCTACGTACCTTTCCAGGTAATAAATATGTCGTCTATAAATCTCCACAGACGTACAACATACAGGGCTTTATGTTCCCCCCTGAGGACATGCTTCTCCCACCAGCCCACATGTAAACATGCGTAACTGGGGGAGAAGCATGCCCCCATAGCCATTCCTTGTTTTTGCCTATAGATCGTGCCATCATATAGGAACTTGTTATTATGGAGGCACCAGTGTATCATACTAAGCAGCATTTTATTATGACCATAATATTCAATATTACGTTGATTCAAATAATACTCTACTGCTGACAAGCCATCAGTGTGTTTGATACACGTGTAAAGGGATTTGATGTCCAGAGTTATTAACAAATACTCATCTTCCCACTTTACTTCGTTCAGTTTAGCTAGAAAATCTCTAGAATCTTGTATAAAGGAGGGCAATGTCCTTACAAATTCCTGTAAAAAGAAGTCCACGTACTTAGACGTATTTTCGAAAAGTACTGTTCTGTGCGGAAATAATGGGTCTTCCTTGTAGCGGATTGATTCCCTTGTGGACTTTTGGGATAAGGTAAAACGTGGGCAGCTTCGGGTGATTGTTCAATAAGAATTTGGTTTCATCTTTGGTAATTAAACCTTCTCGTGTCCATTTATTAAGATCTTTTTTATATAGTTCGTTTGCTTTATGAACCGCTGCTCCATTGGAAATTTCATAACATTCCGCTTCATTGAGGTGCCTGCTTGCTTCTTCTCTATACATTTTTTTGTCCCACACGACAATATTGCCCCCTTTGTCTGCCAGATTGATCACTACTGAGTCATTGTTCTTTAGTTTGGCCATGAGTTGAAAATATTGTTTATCTTTATTCTCAGTTTTTGATTTACTAGTGCCCGTTTTTTTGTAGAGAGATTTTTTTATTCATCCACCACCCTGTCGTGTAAGACATCTACTGCGTCTCTCGGCATTACCAGAACGAATGTTGACGGGGCTTTGAAAGGACTCTTTCCTCCCTTTCCTCCCGAGATATTTTCCTCTTGTAAGAGTTCCTGCGTATTTAGGGTAATTTCATTTGTTTCATCAGTTCTTAAATTGCGCAATGTCCTTAACAAGTCGATTTCTTTTACTGCAAGGCCCACCGTTTTCTGAGTTAATTGTGATGTCTTACGTTGTTCTTTTGTTTTGGGCTTTTTGATGGCAAAGTATTTGGTTAATTTTAATTTTCTAATGAATTTGTAAACATCTACTCTCGTTTTAACAAAGTCAAAGTTACTTTCGGGACAATAGCTAAGGCCCAGGGCTAATAATTGCTTCTCCTCCTCATTGAGCTCAATGTTGATTAGATTAACGATTGTCCGGTCAGTATTACTATTATTTTTCATTTGTTCCAATTGCGTCTTTTTTGCTGCCAGTTTCCGTGCCCTCTTGTTGCTTTGCCTACGGTGGCGGCGGTTTCTGTTCCTTTCGGTGTTTGAGCATTTTGTTTCTGTTGGTATCGTGGCCTGAGGGATTGGATTCTCTGCTCTCGAATATATTCCAATTCCTCCGCGTATGATAAAGGGCCTAGTGATTCGGAGGCTTGTCCTGTGCTTCCTCTGTCTGAATCTTCATCACTGGATATTAGGTTTCCCTCAGAGCTTGAGCTTTCTGGTAGCGCTGTAGATGTGGAGGCCAGATTTGTATTATCATTCCTTCCTTGTGTCACGCTGGTTGTTTTATTCAATTTCTGTCTTTTTACCTGATCATATTTTCTCGCGAATGTGAAAACTTGACCCATGTCGTAATCATTTTTGTCCCTGCTGAATTTCCACACTTTCCTTTTCTTAATTGTGTCTTCTAGCTTTGACTTTCTTCCGTGCATTTCTTTTATCAATTTTTCTATGGTGTCCTTGTTGTTTGTGTCTGTGAGAGTATCAATTTCCTCTTTCAGCCTTTTATTCTCTTTGAGATCTGTTTCTCTGTCAATTCGTGCGTATTTGATTAATAGGCAGACTAAACGCATTGACGCTTCTAAATTCGATTCTGCCCATTCTTTTAACAGCATGGGATATATATATATTATAGTTAGGACCTAGTTACCATAGGAAAATCGCAACATTCTATTCCCAATAACTTTGGCACCGATTGACGAATGCTTATTAAATTGTCAAAACTAATTCTTTGTTGATATCAGCTCCTATGTTACAAGTTTGGGGGTGATTCGTCAATGGGGGACCGAGAAAAAAGGGGGTCCCAAAACTTGTTTTCTCCATGTTTATTTCCATAGGAAACTTTAGACAAGGCTACAGGTCGAACAGTTGAACTGAATTACCCCAAATTTGGCAGGGAGAAGGGTCTTGGTCTAGAAAGCACGCTTTTGTTCATTCGGTGTGAATCGAATCTAAGTCAATATTTACAGATATCGATATTTGGGAATTCTGCCATCTGATTGGCTGAGGCGTTACGAGCAAAAGCTTGCTGCTGATTGGCTACGAGCGGTGCGAGCGGTTGCAACTAGGAAGTGTTGGCCGCCATTTTGTGATTCCTTTGAAGCGAATAAGGGGAAAAAAGGGTGAAAATGTGAGAAAGAGGAGGGTAGGAGCACTGTAACCTCTGTGGGGTGTTTAGGTTGTGCTATAGAGGGGGTGTGAACCAAAGTATTCACCCCTAGCGGTGTGAAAGTGGTGGGCTACGGAAATTAAGTGAGGTATTGCGTAGAGTCTGATGCTGGTAAGGTGAGGTTGTGCGGGACTCAGGGATTAAAGCGTGAGCCCAAACTGTGTTACTTATGCTGTGAAGTCATGGGCCTTGGCCGCTGCGCTATACTTGTGGAAGTAGTGTCAGCATGTGTTTATTCCTACTAGGATGAACTACTGACCCGTACTGGAGTAAAAGTCCTGGGTACGGAAAATATGTGAGGTTTTTTCTAGAGTCTCATGGAACTAGGAAGTGTTGGCCACCAATTTGTGATTCCGTTGAAGCGAATAAGAGGAAAAAAGGGCTAAAAAAGTAGGAAAGAGGAGGGTAGGAGCACTGTAACCTCTGTGGGGTGTTTAGGGTGTGCAATACAGGTGGTGCGAAGGGATTAAAGGGTGAGCCCAAATTGTGTGTCTTATGCTATGAAGTCATGTGCCGTGGCCACTGCACCACAGCTGATACTTTTTGCTGATAAGTGTTCCGGCAGACACTTGTTAAAATTAACGTTGTATATGGGTATAGTGGCGCTGCTGGGGATGGTGGGGGTTTCTGTTTGATTTCGTATGGTTAACCAAGGGCGGGGGTGGGTGTTGCGGAGGTGGGTATGTTGCTGATTGAAACACAGAATATAGTAACATGCAGATGTCGAGCTACTAAAGGTGATATAATACCACTGGGAGAATTTATAAAGCGCCGTATGGCATGGGATATGTTGTAGTCGCAAATGTGCATGTTTTATTACGTTTTGCTGATGAGCGTTTAGGGAGACATCTGTTGAAATTAAGCCTCTGTAGGGCTATAGTGGCGCTTCTACGTTTCCTTGGGTTCTTTGTTTATTGCGTAAAGTTAAGCTAGGGTGGGTGTTGAGGTCGTGAAGTGGTACTGTGACTATTTATAAACCGTCTTATGGTATGGTGTATGTTCGAGTTGCAAATTGCAGGTTTTAATAGCTTTTGATGATGAGCGTTCTGGCAGACACCTGTTGACATTAAGTCTATGTATGGCTATAGGGGCGGTAACGGGAGTGCTGGGGCTTGTTTGATTTTGTACGGTTAAGCAAGGGCATGGATGGGCGTCAGGGAGCTGCGTAAGTTGCAGATTATAAGAAGGACATTTTTAAAGTGGGCATGTGTAGTTAGTAAAGGTACTGTACTTTCACTGGGCTCAATTATAAACCGTGCTATGGGATTGTTTATGTTTTGCCCGCCAATTTGCATGTTTGAATAGTTTTTGCTGATAAGTGTTCCGGCAGACACCTGTTGAAATTAATCCTGTGTATGGGTATAGTGGCGCTACTAGGAATAATGGGGGTTTCTGTTTGATTTCATACGGTTAACCAAGGGCGGGGTGGGTGTGGGGGAGGTGGTTATGTTGCTGATTGAAACACAGAATATAGTTACGTACAGATGTCGAGCTACTAAAGGTGATATAGTACCACTGGGAGCACTTTTAAAGTGCCCTATTGGCATGGTATATGTTTTACCCGCAAATTTGCATCTTTTAATATGCTTTGCTCATGAGCGTTCCGGCAGACAGTTGTTGAAATTAAGCTCCTGTATTGCTTTAGTGTGTCTACTAGGTTTGGTGTGGCCCTTTCTTTGATTTTGTAAGGTTAAGGAAGTATGGGGAAGAGGGTGGTGCAGTGGCAGTGTGCCCATTTATGAATCGCTTTATGGTATGATATATGTTTTTCTGGCAAATTCCCATGTTTTAGTACCTTTTGGTGAGGAGTGTTCCAGCAGACAGCTACACAAATTACACAACATATCTGTGGATAGGAAATCTTCGTGCTGATACACACTCTTGTACTGTGGCAGAAGGCTGATAGCGCTGATGGAAAATTATGAAACTTGGTGCCATTGTAGATTTCAATGGGAACTTACATTGTTACTTTGTTACTATGGTGTAGTTAGTGTTCTAAGTGGGAGAAAAAAAGTGGGGGTGCTCTAAAAGGGGGGGGGGACGGGGCAAAGCTCTTAAAGGTGTTTGGGCTATGCAAGTTGGGCCGTGGTCTAAATCAAGATAAATATCATTGAGTGCTTTAGAAAGTCCTCTCCAATTATCCTATGTTCGGAAAAAAACATTCTTTAAAGGATTTCCCTTCCTTCTAAAACGTGGGTAACCTAGCGTGATGTCTCCAGTTCTCAGTAGTGAGCAAAATAAGCATGCGTACATCGATGTGCATGCTCTCACTGCAGTGTAATTCTACAAAATTGACTATCTTTCAGAGAGCCGAAACAGAGCCCGATAGAGAGCCGCTTGGAGGCTCCCTGAAAATAAGTACCGGTCCTCAGACCCGGCCCAATTAAAGTGCAGTATCCATCCATCCTAAGCACTGCACCATTCAACCATCTTTTAATTGATGCATATATTCCTACTTATATACATACATACATCTGTTCCTGCGCTTATCTTAAGCATCTATGAGCCCACTTGTCTATAGTAAGCACTGTGCCATTCATGCAGCCATACGCCTATATATGCATAGATACATCTGTCCCAGAACCATTCCTAAGCATATATCAGCCCAACCGTCTATCGTAACTACTGGTCCCTGCATTCATTCATTCATCCTTCCTTCCATCTATACATTGATACATCCATCCATGTATCTATGCATTGATGCATCTGGCCATGCATCCACTCACCCTTTATTCAACTATATGTTCTTATATCCGTGCATCGTCCCCCCCTATCCTAAATATGACGTATTATACTCCTGCACCCACCCTCTTAAGGGGTCGAAAAGGCTTGCGAAAAGCATTGACAGGCAGATTTTTTAATAAAGATTAACAAAGCTTTGAGTTGCTCTTTGTGGAGCATACTTCACCCCCCTTCTCTAGTGGTGTTTTAAACAAAGGTACATCTAGCAAAAGAAATGTAAAGGAGCTTTTAAGTGTAAGACGTTAATTTAGAAACATAACGTTTTGTCGAGTTGTATATAGGTACACTGTTTTAAAGTGGCCGTGACTGACAGACACTGAATACCTGTACTTCTTACATTTGAGAAAGTATACCAGAGAGCTCGTTTGGGGTGGTGAGAACCTTGAGTTCTATATTTCCATGTGAGGCATAGTATAGGAAGGCGCAACCAGAGCGAAATTTAGGGGAAGCCTAATTCTTTCAGCAATAGGCAGAGTGGGGATGTAGGGGCCGTTAAAAGGGGTGAAAAAAACAGAGTCTCCATGATCTTTTGAAGACCTGTGAAGTACTCGGGTGTGGCTCTGTGTGTGTGCCCGGGAAGCTCTCTCAGCGAGTTCGGTGGCAGTGGGTGTTGCACGCCTGGTGGTCTGCCTGCTAATCACCACACAATGATGTTGCTCCTGCATTGCAAAAAGAGAAGGGAAATCCTGAGAGAAAACGTCTCTCTTTAAGGGATTTTCATTCTCCTACAATGTGAGTCACTTGGCATGATGTTTGCACTTCTAACTAGTGAGCAATGGGCATGCTCTCACAGTGTCACGGCAGTGTAATAAAGAAAAAAAAACGGATTACGTTTGTGAGGCCCGAAAATAGAGCCCTATAAAGACCCGTTTCGAGGCCTCCAAAAATAAAGTGCTGGTGGTCAGATCCCCACAGACCCCCACCCCACCCACTTAAAGCCCTGGGTGGAGTGTTATGTTTGCGAAGTTGTAGATAAGATTGTTAGGCTAATAATGGAAATTTTTGTGTGTGCTGTTTGGTTGATAATATCATCCTAAGTACATAGATTAGCGTTTTTAAAAAGACTATTTATAAAGTTGTCTGCGGTGGGTAGCAGAGAAAGTGCTGTGGGGTGGTGATGTGTAGCAGAGAGGTGAAAAGTATGAGGTAGTGCAGTTATATGTACATTGTAAAGGTGTATGTAAATAATTAAATAAATACTTGCTGTATGTTCTATGGTACTACTTGTCATCCTAGCGCTCCTCTCTCGTGCTCCATCACGTTGCAGCACTGTGTCTGGAAGTCATTAGTGGAAGTTTTGTAATCGTATGTTATTATTTTTACATAGTGAACAAATGTGAAAAATAATTGAATCTATTTTTTGTTTTTCAGAAAATTATTTTGTTTGGAATAAAATTTGGAAATGCCTAGAAGAAGTGAAAGAAAAAGAAAAGAGAAGAAAAGTATATATTTGAGTTAAAGAAAAGATCTTCAAGTAGAAAGAAATGCAAGTAGTACAGAAACAGTTTATTCTACTAAAAGTAGAAGACAACTTTTGAAAAAAATATTACCAACATTTAATGAAAAAAGATCACACAAAACGAAAAGAAGAATTTTTCAAGTAGGGTGAAGCAGAGTTCAATTAATTTCAAATACGAGGAAAAGGAAACATGATAAAGAAATGGTATCTGCTACTCGGAGACCAAAGCAATTTCAAGAAATTCGTCAGAGACTTTTTCGATCTAGAGTGATTCAGAATTTATTGAAAACATGCTGCAAATATAAAAGAAAAGTGTTGTAATTCAAAGAGAAGCAGCGTATTGAAAGAATTTAAAACAGAAGTTATTCATTTTGATTTTAAAGAGAACAAAACTATTGGATAAAATAGTCAAAGTATTGAAAGACAAAAGTAGAAAAAAGAGACTTGTGAAAAGAACCAACTTTTGTAAAATCTTTGGTGGACATTGGAGACATACTTCTACTACTGAGCCTTTTTTAAGGAGGAAAGTTACTTCCAGGAAAACAGTTTATCATTTGCAGTTGATACTGGATGTCGTTGCTACGAAGTTCAGGATGATTGTCCTCTTCCAAAGGAGGAAATGGTTGGTAAAATTTCAGAAGAGTTAACAGTTGAAGAAGTGCAAGGGAAACATCCACAAGCTCTTGTGTATAAGTGGAGTTGTAGTAGTATTTGTAGTATTCGACAGGAATCCATTCATATAACGCGAAATTTGCTACGAGAATATACTCAGAAAAGTATTAAATAGAAGATTAAGTTGTTGCAAGGACTAGATCCATGTAATGTAATAAAATATACTGAGAAGTATGGGCATTCTCTGGCTTGTCTTTCAAGAAAAGTTTGTAAAAGTGTTTTTCATCATTTGATGATGTTAGTAGTACACCATTCAGAAATGTGGACATTTGTTAAGAAACTGTGCTATGTAAAAAGTCCTGCATTATGTTTAGGTGAACTGAATACAAGTTCTTTATATGGTTATTTATCAGATGTTCGAAAAAAGTGTGATGATATTGAAATGTGATATTTTGGTTCAGAAGAGCAGTTCATAGAAAGTGAAAGTTTGTTGGACAGATGTTGGAGGAGACGAGAAAGTGATAAGCACTGATCAGTTTGAAGAAGAAATTGGAAAGTTTAATGTAGTGTGCTCTGAAATACCAAACTATGTGTGTATTTGTTGTCGACGTACTCATTATAAAAGTCAAAGTAAGAATGTTTATTTGTATTTGAAAAGTGAAAAGGAAAACAATGGTAAGTGGGAAGAATTTACAACTTACTTGTTTGTTGAAGGTCGAATTGAGTTAGATAGTGACGTATATGTAAATATTGTTACAACAAATGAGAAGAGAACAAAATGCCTGCTAGAGCAGTACATAATAACTTGGAATTAGTAGCTATTCCGGAGGAGCTGGCCAAATTGAATACATATGAGTCGGTTCTAATTCAATCTGTTCATCCTTTTCAAACTATAATTTGGATGGAGCCTAAAACAGGTAAATTGCCACCAACAGACTTGTAAAGAGGGCTGAAAGGAAGAGTGGTGTACTTACCTTTGAATTTTAAGAAAAACATTGAAACTATTGCTGGAGAGAAAGAGGAAAATGAGGCAGTAGTTATTTTAGTAAATGGTGTACCAACAAACAGGCGGAAAATATGGCAAGACTTTGTGGATGTTAATAAAGTTGAAAAGGCTACCTTATAACTTATAGAGAACAATATTTATTACAAAAATGTAAATGTGGATGAACAGGTAATACGTTTAGAAGATGAATCTGAAATTTCAAGTGATCAAATAGAGTAAGTGGCCAAATCAAGGACTGAAGAGATTTATGAACATTGCACACTATGTCCTTTGCGTTCAAAAGAAGTGATAGGAAGTAGCATTGAGTTATTTCAAATGAGAAAAGCAAAGGGAACTCCAATGAGTTTATGGGAGAAAAGCTTGGAAACTTGATTTCCACAGCTGTTTCCTACTGGAGAAGGTGGACGATATGATGACCGACCTCTACGGATTCCAGCTTCAGAATATTGTTCAACAAGATTATATTCTGAAGATCCTAGATTTCGGCAGTGCATTCCATACATATTTCACCTATTGTTTGAAAGTGATATGTCTTCTCTCTCGTATGCAGTGAATCACATACTTAAAACTGGAGTTCATCAATCACTTCTTTCTGTGAAAGAATTTGTGGAGAAAGTTCAAGAAGCAGATGAAAATTTTGAAGCACAGTTAATCAATTTGATGGAATGTCAATGTGGAACAAATGAGTATTGGTATCGTTGTCATGGACAACTCAAGTGTATGTTATGTATGGAACTTAGGTACACCAACATGGTTTGTGACACTTAGCTGTGCAGAGTATGCATGGGAAGATTTGCTTGAGTTTCTAAGAGAAGCGAATTCGATTATATATAAAAAAAATTGAAATAAAGACTCCTGGTGAACTGTGTTCATTGGATCCTGTAAATGTGTGCAGATATTTTATTGATGTGTTTTATCTGTAATAAAAAGAATCCACCTCTTGGAGAAGTTACTGATTTCATTTGGAGAAAGGAATATCAAGCAAGAGGTGCACCTCATATACATATGCTACTATGGATCAAGGATGCACCTACATTTCTAAATGATTCTGATGAAACAGTATTGTCTTTCATCGAACAGTATGTGCCATGTGAGATTCCAAGAGAAGGAGGAGATAGAAGCTTGAGACAGCAAGTTTTATGTTTCCAAAGTCATTGTTGTGGAAAGTATTGCAGAAGAAAATACAAGTGTAATGGAACATTTTACACCAAATGTCGGTTTGGTTTTTCCCATCCAGTCATTTCTAAAGGAAGAGTAAATTCTTTTTTTTCTTCTGTAAGGCACACAATAACTCAGAAATCTCCAAAGAATACCTACAACTTAAAAAGAACAGAAGTGTCAAAGTATATCAATGACTACAATCCAGTCATTTTAAAAATGTGGAATGTGAACATGGACATCCAGTATGTTGCAGATAACTCAATTGCTGTTGCACATTATGTTACATACCAAAATCTGAAGGAAAAAAAAGATGAAACAATGTGGGAAGAAATTGCACAAGAGAATAGCCTTAGCAAAACATTGTACAGCTTTAGTTTGAAAATGCTTTCCCAACGAGAAATTGGATTGTATAAATGATCAGACCGCTTGTGCTCTTCAAGTTTATATTAAAAGTCACGAGGAATCATTTGGATAAGTTTAGGTGTTGTCTGCAAACGAAATAGAGTGTTGAAATCTTTAGAAGAAATTGAACAATTAGCAGCAAATGAGCAAGATAGTACAGACATTCTTAAAACTAATGTGTTAGACACATACTATCCGAAAAGGAGTCAACATCTGGAACAGCTATGTCTTATGAAGTACTTCAACATTTCAGCTTCAAAAGAAATGTTAAACAGAATTTAAAAGAAGGAAAGTTTACACTAGTTGGATGTCATGGTTGTTTAGTAAAACATGCAAAGGGTAATCTTATAAACCACAAGAAAATTAGTTGTGAAACTCCAGATAAGCAAGAATTTTACTATTTAGCACTTCTGCAACTGTTTAAACCATGGCGTAGTGAAAGTTAATTACTTGGAGAGTTTGACTGCTACGGAGATTGTTTTAATGCTTGTAAAGATGGCATTGGATGTCCAGTTTTTCCTACATATTTAAAATGTTGAATGATGAAGTTGAATTGGAAAAGACTATTATAGCTGAAATAGCTCATGAAAGTTCTCAAGATAGTCAAAGTAGTGGTCCATGTAGTCAAGATCCTCTTGGACAACTAATGCTGGAAAATGAATGAGTGATTGCTATGTTTGAAGTCGAAATTGCAATGCAACAAGCACACAAAGAGAATATAACATTGGAAAAGTTAGAAGAACAAGTAAATGTTGAACAGAAAGAAATATATGTGCAAGTGAGAGAACGGATAGAACATGGTTTGTTGCATGAAAAAAAGAATGTCTGTGTTCATCTTTTAAACCTCTTCTGATGTACATTATTGGTCAAGCTGGGGCAGGTAAACGTTTTTTAATTAAAGTTTTGACCAGTTATCTTAAAAAACTACTGGTTCACATTTATGTTGTGTGGTAACAGCTCCAACTGGATTAGCTGCACACAATGTTAAAGGAGTTACTTTGCATAGATTATTGATGTTACCAGTGGAGCATGACAATACATTAGAATATCAGAAGTTGTCTGGAGAACCTTCTTATGAAGTGTCAAGAGTGCTGAAGAAAATTAAACTTTTAATTATTGATGAGGTGAGCATGCTCTCAAACGTAATGCTTGCTTTTGTACACTTAAGAATGCAACCGGTATTAAAAACAGATTACAACATTCTCTTTGGGGGAAAACATTTAATTGTATTTGGAGATCTGCTACAACTAACCCCTGTAAAAGGAGAACCAGTGTTTAAAACTCTTCTACATGAAGACACTAAGAAATCTTTGGGAAGTATTGGAAATGTGAATCTGTGGTTACATTTTGAATATAAAGAACTCACTCAGAATATGCGACAAGCAAGAGATGAAGATTATGCAAATATTCTAAAAGATGTAAGAATTGATGTTCTAAGCAAATATGGTAAACAAGCTTTTCAAAGTCGTCTACTAAAGAACTTGTTTAGAAATGAAAACTCACCAGCAGAAGTAATATACAAGAAAATGAAAGTCTATAGTTTGTTTGATGCCTACAGTGGAAGAGTGTTATACATTTAATAGAGAGCTTATGAAATTGGAAAATCAAGAAATACTTCACATTGAAGATATTGATAAAAGTGAGCATCAAGGAATAACAATTGTTCTTTCCAAAAAACTACAGACCTAATTGGATTCTTTGGAAAAGTCTGTATCAAAAACTGCTGGCTAAGAAAAAAATATAGATGTATGTTTAAACTGTCGGGTAATTTTGAAGCGTAATCTGAAGGTAGAAGAAGGTTTAGTGAATGGAGCAATGGGGAAAGTTGTTGATTTCTGTGAAATATCAAAATAGAAATGGAATTGAATAATAAAAGACTTGTATGTTTGTAGAAAACAGTTTCCCTTTTGTTTAGCATATGCAATAACTATTCACAAATCACAAGGTTTAAGTGTAGATAATGCTTTGGTAAATGTTGGAAGAACTGTGTTTAAAGAGAGAATGCTATATGTTGCATTATCTCAAGTTAGAACGTTGTCTGGTTTGTATTTAATTGATTTTGATGAGAACAAGGTTAGTGCTGATGTTAATTGTGTAAGAAAATATAATCGTTTGAGAAGGCTTTATGCACCCTATTTAGGTGAATATCCTATTTATGAGAAACGTGTTGTGTGTGCAAAATGCAAACTTGTTGAAGAGTTAGCTATGGTTGAAAAGCAGAAAGAAAATCAGCAGAAAAGAAAAGATCTAAAGAAGCAGAAAATACAAACAAGTGATGATGTTGTTGGAAACCAATTAGAAAATGCTTCTGGTGTCAACTGCTATGGTAATGTTATTCTAAATGTTATATTTTATCTTGAAGATGTTTTTGTTGAAACTATGGAAAGTCAGGAAAAAACTATGTTCTGCAATTTATTTCAAGAATTGAGAACTAATAGAAGTAAGATCCATTCTGCTCTGGTATTCGTCAACTGTTGGATACATGTACTGAATCATTAACGTTCAGTGCTAATATTCAGCAAGATGCAGAAGAATTTCTGATGGTTATGCTTGGAGTCCTAGAATAGGAAGGAATTCAGATTGAGAGTTTATTTGGACTCAGTTACAAATGGAAACATAAATGTGAAGAGTGTTTATTTTCTTCAAGGACTATAGTGGACAGAGAATGATTTTTATATTTAACAATACCTGACTGCAAATCTGTACCATTTTCCAAATTAGTAAAAGAAGCTGATCATGAGATGATGTGTTCTCGTTTAAAATCAAGACTGCTATCTACATCATGCCTACAAAGACATGGAAAATATTTGATTATAATGCTGCAACGCTGTCAACCAAATGGAAGAAAAGTGGAAACCAACATTTTTATTTTAGTTGCTTATAAAGTATCTATTTCTGGAAGAACTTTTGCAACAGTTGCCATTCTTTTCCATGCTGGAAGTACTACTACAAGGGGACATTATACAGTTTATTTAAAGTGTAATAATGGTTGGAGTCACTGTAAAGATACACACTTGGAAATGAAACCGAGATTGCCTAATGAATTACGCAACTCATACTTGATTTTTCTGAAACAAAGATTTTAAATACACCATTCGGCTTCATTGGAAGATGTATAGACCTTTAAGGAATTCATATTGGATGCTTTCAAAGCAACATTTTTGATACATTATCTGGCATATTGGGAAAATGTGCAGGAAACTACGTAAGATCTTTTAGGAATTCATACTGGATGCTTTC
The DNA here is from genome assembly GCF_964261635.1 of Lissotriton helveticus. NCBI lineage: Eukaryota > Metazoa > Chordata > Amphibia > Caudata > Salamandridae > Lissotriton > Lissotriton helveticus. The sequence continues at coordinate 1,542,333,637 of NC_136068.1, read as the reverse complement.
AAAGCGAAATGTTTTATACATTATCTGGTGTATTGGGAAAATGTGCAGAGAAACTACGTAAGATCTTTAAGGAATTCATACTGGATGCTTTCAAAGCAAAATCTTTGATACATTATCTGGCGTATTGGGAAAATGTGCAGAGAAATTTTGTAAGATCTTCAAGGAATTCATACTGGCTGCTTTCAAAGCGCAAATTTTGATACATTATCTGGTGTATTGGGAGAATGTGCAGAGAAACTACAAAGTAAAGATAAGATTTGAACATATGAAGCAGTATTGGATGTGTTATTTGTGTTTATTTTGTATTATATTTTGGAGAATTAGTTTTTTTTTTTTAACAATCTACTCGATTTTTTTTCCCCTGCTGTTTATGATGAAACTACACTGACATCACTGTGAATAGCAACGTTGTTTTGTATTATTTAAAAACTCATTGTAATTTGTGAAATGCCTTACGTTACATAGAACTTTTGCAGTTTATTTTATGTAGTTGAAAAGTTAGAAAAAACAGTACTAATGACAAATACACATTAGTAGTTCAATATTTAAAAAACCTTTGAAATTCATTGAAAAAACCATAGGTTTCAGGGACGTTAAACTTAGAAATTAGCATTTTAAAAACCTTTGAAATTCACAGAAAAAAACCATAGGTTTTACAGACGTTATAGTTAGGAATTAGCATTTAAAAAACCTTAGAAATTCACTGAAAAAACAATAGGTTTCAGGGACGTTATAGTTAGTTGGACATTTGACTCATATAAAGCCAGAGAAATTCACCTGTTCTGGTTAGTTGAGCTAACTATAACTCACGCGCCCGCAATGCACTGCTGATCATGTCACATATTACATCACTCATGACATGGTCAGTGAAATCACTGATGATATCACTGATGACATCTCAAATTACATCACTCATGACATCACTCATGACATCACTCATGACATCAGCCACGTGATAATCTGATGCACATACTGATGCCCTAATATAAGCTTTGATACACCCATTCTAAAATGCAGGCTACATTTTTTGAAACCATACACTGAAGAATGCCATATACTACATACAACTAACTATTTCCTAGGTCTACACACACATCCAGTCATTTATACATCTAGTTACTCATCAAAACAGGACTAAAATATGCACTCATACATCTATACATGCAGTCACACTCTGCCACTCAACCATAGAGTTACTCACACACCTAGCCAGTAATGCAAAGAATCAATCACATACCCATTTACTTGGGTATTCAGTTATACAAACCAACTCCGTTATTTATAGACATACCACATCACTTATTTATACAGATACTAACACATATTTACTGTCTTATACAATCACTGATAGAAGAAGACACTTATTTATACACCCACTCTTCAAATAACTTAGTCTCAAGTATACTCATTTATATACTCCAACACTCACATATGGTGCCTTAAAACATATGTAGTTAGTTACAGATATACCACTGAGACATTCATTCACTCACCGATACACCCATACACACACTAACTCACCCTTACAGCCCTTCCCAGATGCAATTTTAAATCCATACAACCACAGAATCACCCACTCAGACATCTATGCACAGACTCATACACCCCCACCCACCCACACAGACACTCAGGGGCCCATAAAGTTACTCAGACAACCAATTAATAACCCATATAGACACTCATGTAGCAATTCAGCAACCCATGCAGTTGCTTACACACCAACTGAGAGACTAATACACAACTGAGAGACTAATACACATTCTGCTTTCCTCCTCCCCAGCTCGCACGCCACCCCAGCGTCCTTTTAAAAACAGCACAATTGAATCAAATTTTTAAAAACAGCAGTAAATATTTTAAACTCACGCTTTCTTTGAATTGTAGTACAAAAGGGGGTGGTGATGGACGGAGCATCTGAATCAATCAAACACTCACACCCAGTCAAAAGATCTGGGTTTAATCCATCACCGTTCTTTAGCCCACTCTGCCACCCCAGTTCAGACATCGCTATATGCAAATCAGTCTGACCCTGTGCCTCATGGGAACAGTCCAGCCCGAACTGCCAAGCCATGTCTTCCCTGGACCTGAAACAAGCTTCCGAGGACCGGTTTCTGGCATTCCAGCCGTCTTCAGCCCGGCTTGCTTGAATCCAGTGGCAAAGTGAGCAAGGGACTCACGTCTGAGCATACCCTGCCACACTTATGGCGGCCAAAAGCGGTACAAAAGGGGGTGGTGATGGACGAAGCATCTGAATCAATCAAACACTCACACCCAGTCAAAAGATCTGGGTTTAATCCATCACCGTTCTTTAGCCCAGTCTGCCACCCCAGTTCAGACATCGCTATATGCAAATCAGTCTGACCCTGTGCCTCATGGGAACAGTCCAGCCCGAACTGCCAAGCCATGTCTTCCCTGGACCGGAAACAAGCTTCCGAGGACCGGTTTCTGGCATTCCAGCCGTCTTCAGCCCGGCTTGCTTGAATCCAGTGGCAAAGTGAGCAAGGGACTCACGTCTGAGCATACCCTGCCACACTTATGGCGGCCAAAAGCGGTACAAAAGGGGGTGGTGATGGACGGAGCATCTGAATCAATCAAACACTCACACCCAGTCAAAAGATCGGGGTTTAATCCATCACCGTTCTTTAGCCCACTCTGCCGCCCCAGTTCAGACATCGCTATATGCAAATCAGTCTGACCCTGTGCCTCATGGGAACAGTCCAGCCCGAACTGCCAAGCCATGTCTTCCCTGGACCGGAAATAAGCTTCCGAGGACCGGTTTCTGGCATTCCAGCCGTCTTCAGCCCGGCTTGCTTGAATCCAGTGGCAAAGTGAGCAAGGGACTCACGTCTGAGCATACCCTGCCACACTTATGGCAGCCAAAAGCGGTACAAAAGGGGGTGGTGATGGACGGAGCATCTGAATCAATCAAACACTCACACCCAGTCAAAAGATCTGGGTTTAATCCATCACCGTTCTTTAGCCCACTCTGCCACCCCAGTTCAGACATCGCTATATGCAAATCAGTCTGACCCTGTGTCTCATGGGAACAGTCCAGCCCGAACTGCCAAGCCATGTCTTCCCTGGACCGGAAACAAGCTTCCGAGGACCGGTTTCTGGCATTCCAGCCGTCTTCAACCCGGCTTGCTTGAATCTAGTGGCAAAGTGAGCAAGGGACTCACGTCTGAGCATACCCTGCCACACTTATGGCAGCCAAAAGCGGTACAAAAGGGGGTGGTGATGGACGGAGCATCTGAATCAATCAAACACTCACACCCAGTCAAAAGATCTGGGTTTAATCCATCACCGTTCTTTAGCCCACTCTGCCACCCCAGTTCAGACATCGCTATATGCAAATCAGTCTGACCCTGTGCCTCATGGGAACAGTCCAGCCCGAACTGCCAAGCCATGTCTTCCCTGGACCGGAAACAAGCTTCCGAGGACCGGTTTCTGGCATTCCAGCCGTCTTCAGCCAGGCTTGCTTGAATCCAGTGGCAAAGTGAGCAAGGGACTCACGTCTGAGCATACCCTGCCACACTTATGGCGTCCAAAAGCGGTACAAAAGGGGGTGGTGATGGACGGAGCATCTGAATCAATCAACCACTCACACCCAGTCAAAAGATCTGGGTTTAATCCATCACCGTTCTTTAGCCCACTCTGCCACCCCAGTTCAGACATCGCTATATGCAAATCAGTCTGACCCTGTGCCTCATGGGAACAGTCCAGTCCGAACTGCCAAGCCATGTCTTCCCTGGACCGGAAACAAGCTTCCGAGGACCGGTTTCTGGCATTCCAGCCGTCTTCAGCCCGGCTTGCTTGAATCCAGTGGCAAAGTGAGCAAGGGACTCACGTCTGAGCATACCCTGCCACACTTATGGCGGCCAAAAGCGGTACAAAAGGGGGTGGTGATGGACGGAGCATCTGAATCAATCAAACACTCACACCCAGTCAAAAGATCTGGGTTTAATCCATCACCGTTCTTTAGCCCACTCTGCCACCCCAGTTCAGACATCGCTATATGCAAATCAGTCTGACCCTGTACCTCATGGGAACAGTCCATCCCGAACTGCCAAGCCATGTCTTCCCTGGACAGGAAACAAGCTTCCGAGGACCGGTTTCCGGCATTCCAGCTGTCTTCAGCCCGGCTTGCTTGAATCCAGTGGCAAAGTGAGCATGAGGCACAGGGTCAGACTGATTTGCATATAGCCATGTCTGAACTGGGGTGGCAGAGTGGGCTAAAGAACGGTGATGGATTAAACCCAGATCTTTTGACTGGGTGTGAGTGTTTGATTGGTTCAGATGCTCCGTCCATCACCACCCCCTTTTGTACCGCTTTTAGTTCTTTGAATTGTATGTCACAATAATTTACTGTACCAATCACTGAGTAAGGTGACAGAGCGGTGCCTCCCCGGTCCACCATGGATAGTTCCGCTTGAGTGGAGGGAGTGCTGCACCACCCAGAAGTGACGCAGTCTCCAGGTCAGCTGTCTAGCGGCCTGGAACTACAAAATCGCATGCCCTGGACAACGCGCAGCGGGCGCGCCGCTGGCGCGCAGAAGGCAAGCCCGTCCATGCCAGACTGTCCCCAGGATCGGGAATCCCTGCCGGTTTTGCTGTAAGTAAGGCAGTCTGTCCCGACCAACTGACCAAATACACCAAACAAGAGCTATTACACATCAGGGCAACACCCAACCTCCCGACTCATGTAAAGGGGTGCTCTCCTGCACAGCCAAATTCACGGCATCTATAGAATGTCCTTTGACATGCCTATCTTGCGGATTTCAGAGCATCCCTCCCCCACAACCTACTGACGCTCCTAACACAACTCATCCGCGCAAACCCGGTGAGGAAAGAGCAAGCTGGAACTGTTTTTTGGCTAATGTTCGTTCCCTCCCAAAACATGTAATAAACATCTGGGACCTGCTCTCCTCCTGGCTCCCTGATATCGGTTTCCTCACGGAGACATAGTTGAAGGCCTCCTCCACTCCAGCCATCGCCATTGCCTTACCCAACGGATACCGCATCCTAAAACTAGACAGACCATGCAAAGCAGGAGGTGGGGTAGCCAATATATATAGAAACCCAATAAAAGCCACAATATTAGACCAATTTAGCAGTAATAAACTGGAAATCCTAATTTTTAGAATTGATCTCCACTCGCAGATGAGTTGGAAAGGAGCCCTCTTATACCGCCCCCGGACCTCTTTCGGACTTTACTAGCCTCCTCTTAAATTTGATGGCCCCTCATGTGATATCATCTAACAGATTCCTTCTACTGGGCGACTTCAATGTCCACAGTGAGAACCCCAAGGACCCTGAGGCCTCCTCCTTATTGACTAAGCTGGCAACACTGGAACTTACCAAAATAAATGACTCACCCACGCACATCGCAGGCCACACCCTGGACCTGGTTCTCTCCAACTCAACACAAATACTATACAAAGCCACCAGTCCCCTTACATGGACAGACCACTCTATCATTGAATTCAGTTTACGGGGTCCTTCTGAGCACACAGTTAAGAAAACACCTTTAACACGTGACTACAGACAATGGCACAAACTTACACCCACACTTTTCGGTGACGGCTTCATCACTCCTCAATTTACCTCCACTGACAATATACAGGAACGCCTATCTGCCTTTCAAGGTGCAATCAAATCTTAAATAGACGTTCTCTTTCCACCAAAGAGATAATCCGCGTCTCCAAAACGCCCCCAGACCGCTTGGTATTCTACAACGCTTCGGACAGAGAAAAATCAATGCAAAAAGATTGAGCGGCAATGGCGCCGTACACAGGCACCCTTAGATAAAGAAATGTACAAAACAGCCTTAAACTCCTACCATAAAAACATAAAAATTGCCCGGAAAAATCACATAGCCAGCCAACTGGAACAAACAGACAACACCCCAAAATACTCTTTCAAGTACTCAACACCCTTATCAATCCTAAAGCCTGTAATCCAGAAGATGCACCAACCCAGTCTCTCTGCGATAATATTGCAGGTTTCCTTTTACAAAAGATTGACAATATCTACAATAAGATAACTTCTTCCACTGCAAATACAGGCCACAGTACTATCTCTGATCCTGCCCCTGTCCCACCCAACCCTTATATCTTAAAAACATTCCCTCTGCTCACTATTCAAGAAACAGAATCCCTGTTATCTACTTCCAAATCAGGATCCCCAAAAGACCTGAATCCTGCAAAAATAGCTAAAACACTCGCAGCCGAGCTGGCCGGTCCATTGTGCTCCATCTTAAATAGCTCCTTCATAGAAGGTAAGCTCCCAATGGAATGGAAAGCCGCTCAGATCCTGTCCATTAGGAAAACACCAAGCTGTCCCCTGACGTGATCACCAACTATAGACCCATCTCACTCCTCCCTCTCCGCAGTAAACTGTTGGAAAAGCACATTAACACTCACCTCTCCATATTTGTTGAATCCGCCAACTGCCTGGATCAATCACAGTCAGGATTCCGTCCTCGGTACAACACTGAATCAGTCTTCGTAAATGTCACAGATGACATCAGAATGCATGCGGACGCTGGCCGAGCAGTAATTCTCATACTGCTCGACCTGTCCGCAGCATTTGACACTATCTCACACAAGATCCTTCTGGAAAGATTACGAACCATAGACGTTCAGGAAACAGCCCTTAAATGGCTGATGGACCTCCTCGAGGGAAGAACCCAGACGGTAAACCTTGGTCCCTTTAAATCTAAGAGCACTATCGTATCCAAGGGTGTACCTCAGGGTTCCTGCCTCAGCCCCTTGTTATTCAACATTTATGTTGCCCCTCTTTCAGCACTTCTAAGGAAAATAGGGTTTATCCCCATTTCCTACGCGGATGATACTCAACTCCTCCTCACCTTCAACAAAAACACCCCGAACATCGGTAACATCTTTTCAGAGGGCATGAAAACAATAACATCTTGGATGAGTTGCAACTTCCTTCAGTTAAACGCTGACAAAACAGAAATAATGCTATTTAGAAACGTCACCACCAGCTGGTCACCCTCGGAGTCCTAATAGACAACAAACTAAACTTGGATGAGCACATATGCGCAACCAAACGGGCCTGCTTCCATGCACTAAGCCTGCTCCGGAAAGTCTTCCACTTTCTCCCATCCTCCAAACGCAAAACCCTGGTACATGCCCTGGTATTCAGTCGCCTAGACTTCAGCAATGCTTTGCTGATCTCTGCCAAAGAAACTTCCTTGAATAGTCTACAAGTGATACAGAACACAGCAGTGCGCCTTATAACCAGTGCCCCTCCTCGTCCCCCCCTCTCCCCCTTCTCCACAAACTGCACTGGCTTCCCATACAAAAAATAATACAATTTAAAATATGCTGTCTGGTGTTCAAAGGCCTTTATTAGATGGGCCCTAGATATCTGACGGATAAACTCCCCTCCACGCTCCCTTTGCTCAGAAGGGAAAGGTCTTCTCACCATACCGCGTATGAATCAAGCCAGACTAGGAGGTAAAGCATTCTCCTTCCTAGCCCCTCATATCTGGAACCAACTACCCTTAGATATCCGACAATGCACTAATTACTTGACCTTCAGGAAAAAACTCAAGACATCACTCTTCTAGCTCCTGGTCCTCACCTCTTCACGTCCTCAGCAAGGAGATACCCCATCCGGGGTGATTCAGGCGCTCTATAAATGATATCAATAAAAATAAAATAAATAATACAGACTTTCACACAGTTTAGTCACTAACCCATGCATTCAGAATGACACGTTCAATCACTCACTTATACAGTCAGTCATGCACCTACTAAATAATCCATTTAGGCACTTGTAAATGCATTCATTCTTGAATAGACCTTGGCATAGATATACATGAAAAATATTTACATTTTACAGAAACACTCATTCACTGGATGATGTCATGAGTGATGTCATGAGTGATGTCATTTGAGATGTCATCAGTGATGTCACTGACCATGTCATGAGTGATGTAATATGTGACATCATCAGCAGTGCATTTTGGGCGAGCGAGTTATAGTTAGCTCAACTAACTATAACACGCAAATTTCTCTGGTTTTATACGAGTCAAATGTCCAACTAACTATATCGTCCCTGAAACCTAGTTTTTTTCAGTGAATTTCTAAGGTTTTTGAAATGCTAATTCCTAACTATAACGTCTGTAAAACCTATGGTTTTTTTTCTGTGAAAAATATATATATATATATATATATATATATATATATATATATATATATATATATATATATATATAGATAGATATTGCGGATCTCCTATGGGTAACAGGTCCTAACTATAACTATCTACGGGCGACAGCCAGTAGGTAATATATATATATATATATATATATATATATTTATATATATATATATATATATATATATATATATATATATATATATATATATATATATATTACCTACTGGCGGGCGCCAGTAGGTATATATAGTTAGGATTTTTTCTCTATGGGTTTTTTGAAAGTTCTATGTCTAATAACTTTGGCGTTTGTGGACGGAATTGGCTGAAATTTTCTGGAAAATGGAACATTTTGTTTCTGAGCAGCCCCTGAAAATTTGGGGGGGGTTCGTCCAGGGGGGGCCGAGAAAAAAGGGGGGTCCCAAAACGTGTTTTTAACATTGAGTTTTCCATAGGGCGGTTAGCCTCACTTTTAGCCCGAACGGCTGAATGGATTTGCACGAAACTTGGCTAAATTGTAGGGACTGGTAGCCCGATGTGCCTTTTGTAGGTCTCAATATATGTGCTGCAGTGGATTTTGAGAAATTAACGTTCAAAAAAAGATATATATCTGTAAGCGCGGACCGGGCAGCGCCCCGGTTCGCGGACCTTAAGCGTACCGGAACTTCGCGTAGCGAAGCTGATTGGCTCTCCGGTGTCTGTCAACATTCTAAACAGTCCGGAGCGGCCGCCATCTTGTCTCTCGGTAGGATCGAGAGACAAGAGGAGGCCAAAACAAAGGGGGAAATAACTATAAGGGGGCATAGTAGATCCTCGCTGACCCCCTAGGTTTAATGTGGAGGTTTTAAAGGGGCCCCGCGGGGCAAAAAAAAAAAAATGTTTTTTTTGTTTTTTTTCGTGGTTAGCGCCCGGTCCGCGAACCGGGAAGCGTTCTGGGGAGCGTACTACAATGAAAAATGAATGATAGTCTTTTCAAATGCTGTATGTTAATTGATTGTTGGATTTTTTGATTATTTTTTATTTCCTTTATCTTCCCAGGGAGCGACCCGGTACGCGAACCGTTGAGCGCCTCGGTTCGCGGACCTTAAGCGTTCCGGGAGTCCACCATTTTGTGTTTCGGTCGAATTAAGATACAAGATGGAGGGCAAATAATGTTCGGAATGGGTAGAAGGGGGCACGGTAGAGTTATCTTGACCCCCTAGGTTTTCTGAGGGTGGCTGAGGAGGTTTATATGTGCGAAAAAAAACCATTTTTTTTAAAAAAAATTCGCGAGGTTAGCTCCCGGTACGCGTACCGGGTAGCGCCCCAGGGAGCGTACTTTGTTGAAAATTAGTGAAAAAAGTTAGAGTAAAATAATAATTGTGAGTGATTAGATGTAGGGTAGCTCTGAGAAGAGCTTTTGGGTTTATGGTACATTTAGGTACTTATAAGTAGGTACCAATGCACATTCTTAAATTCAGAGTGAAAACTCTGTTGCCCTCATCTGAGAAGTGAACTCCATCTCCTCTGTAGATATCTTGCATGTAGTAACGCAAGTTATTGTTGTACAGGGAGCCCATTCCATGGTCTCTCATGTAAGCTGAAACAGATTTGTTTACATGCTTCCTCGACTTCTCAATTTGTGGACAAAATTGGTTTGACCACCTCCATTTCTGTCTTTGGCATATATTTGAATATACCAAGGCAGTCTGAGGAAAAAGTGCCATCAATTGCTCAAAGGTGTCCTTTAAAAGCATTTCCAGACCTACACCAGTCAAAGTGCCCAAGTCATTACCTCCACAGTGCACAATTAACAGGTCAGGTTTTGGCAAATGCATAAAGGTTTTCACCAATGGTATCAATTGGTGACATTTTAATCCTCTGTGGCCAAACCACTTAATTTCCACATCTTGTAAATTGAGGTTAGGTAAATTCCTGCTTTCAACGTTCCTTTGAGCCCAGTGAATATAACTATGACCAACAATCCAGACAGAAAACATGGTGAGAGAAGGTTCTCCTGCAGTCAGATGAAGTGTGGCAATGAAATGGCAGTTGAAAAAATGAGAGTGTAAAATGAAAAAAAAACTGTGGAGTTTCTGTGTTCATGAAGCAGTAACAGTGATTGGTGGATTTTGATTGATGAAAACAGAAAGTTAGGGTGCACAGATGTGTTCTTTGAAAGATGTATTTTGAGTGGTCAATAAAAAATCATTAAATGAAAGAATGCACTGGATATGCAGGTGCACTGAGAGTTCAGAGTTCAATTGCAACATTGTTGTGTGAACTTGCAAACACCAGAGTTTTTCCAAGAGGTGGTTGCTATGGAAAATAGGCAGAAAGGGCAGAGGGGGAAGGGTTTTCATTTGAAAAAAAGTGAGGGAAGAGTTTTGATTGGGTGACATGAGAAATATGTGTGAAGAATTACAGCATTTCTGTGCTTTTGATAGCTGCAGACTCTGGAGTGCATACCTTTTGCTCTGCTGAAGACAAATTGGTGTGTTTCTTAGACTGTTTTCAAACTCAAAGTATTTGCTAAGGTGAGAAAATATTTCTTTAATTTAGATAGAGAATAGTGTGCTTTAAGGAGAAAATTATGATTTATGTGGCGCAAATTGCTTGTAAATATGCTCTCACATGTGTATGGAAAATTTTGATTTTGAATGTTTGTGTTACATAGCCATGTTAAAAGTGACCCAACCATGCTGGAAAGCCAATCAAAAAATGCTTTCATGTGTTTTAATGACATTTTAAGTCATTTTCCCATGTGCAGTGTTTAGAAATTATGATTTGAAAATCGTTTTTGGGGAAAAGGAATTGTTTTTAAATTCATGACAAGGACATAATGGTGTATGGTTCTTTATAAGGCAATTGACTGTCCCTGATGTTATTTTTCTCATTTTAGTGTAAGACATTTCTCTGTGGCGCAAATTGCTTGTAAATATGCTCCCACATGTGCATGGAAAATTTTGATTTTGAATGTTTGTGTTACATAGCCATGTTAAAAGTGACCCTACCATGCAGGAAAGCCAATCAAAAAACGCTTTTATGTGTCTTAAGGACAATTTAAGTAATTTTCCCATGTGTAGTGTTTTGAAGTTATGATTTGAAAATCGTTGTTGAGGTAAAGGAATGTTGTTAAAATTTATGTGCGCCATATGCCCCCAAATTTCTTTTTTAGGGTTGCAGCAGGGTGTTCTTGAGACACCCCTGCACCTTTGGAATAAATTCCTAATTTGTGATGAGCAAATTGTTAATCGCAAATTGCACCTTCATTTATATGAGCCTCCTAGCCCATGGAAATGAATGGGTAAAATAGCAATTAGCAATTTTCTCATCGCAAATTAGGAATGGTAAAGAATCGCTAATTATTCCTTAAAATTTGCTTTTTTGGAAATGCAAAATAGTTATATGATACATATGGCGGTTGATGTCTAACAAGATAAGAAGCTTATGGATTCATTTATGGTGACTGGCGCAATGAAGTAGACATCACTTACTTCATTGGTAGAGCTTTACATGTATTATCTCCTCTGTATTCTTCATCAAGCGTAACTTTAATCTGCAATCCTGAGTAGGCCTCACTTTAAACAAACCTCTGGATAGGCTACATCTTATTGTTATCCTGTATTAATCATTTAAAATGCTAGGGACAGATTTATGATAGGTGTATACCTCTTTTGCGCCACTTAGAAAACATTGTCCATGGGGAAATGACTTAAAATGTCCTTAAGACACATGAATGTGTTATTTTAAAACGTTTGCAATTTTTTTGGGTCACTTTCAACATGGCTATGTGACTGAAACAGTCAAAATCTAAATTCGCAATGCACAGGTGGGAGCATATTTACAAGGAATGTGCTCCATGGGGAAAGGTCTTATAATGTAATATGGGAAAAATGACATCAGAGACACTGAAATGCCTTATAGAGAAGCATACACCATTATGTCCTTGTCATAAATTTGCAAACCATTACTTTTCCCCAAAAACGATTTTCAAATTATATTTTGAAAACACTGCACATGTGGAAATGACTTAAAATGTCAATAATTCAAAATTTGCGATTCCTTAAATGCAATGTATCAAAAAAAAATATGTAAAAAATGATATTAAGGATTTGGAAACTACCACCAACTTCTAGTTTGTGGTAATTTGCGAATTCTTTTCAAAAAGCATTTTTTTCAACAAAATAAAAAGGTCCCATATGACGCCCATACATGCCCTTAGGGCATGTAGGTGTGCCATATGCTCCCAAATTTCTTTTTCAGGGGTGCAGCAGGGTGTTCTTGAGATACCCCTGCACGCTTGAAAAAAATCCTATTTTGTGATGAGCTAATTGCTAATCACAAATTGCAACCTTCATTCCTATGAGCCTCCTAGCCCATGGAAATGAATGGGTAATTTGCAATTAGCAATTTGCTCATTGCAAATTAGGAATAGTAAAGAATTGCTATTTATTCCTTAAAATTTGCTATTTAGGAAATGCAAAATAGTTTGATGGTACATATGGTGGTTCATCTGTAACAAGATAAGAAGCTTAGGGATACATTTATGATGACTGGCGCAATAAAGTGCACATTACTTACTTCATTGGTAGGCCTTTATATGTATTATCTCCTCTGTATTCTTCATCAAGCGTAACTTTAATCTGCAATCCTGAGTAGGCCTCACCTTAAACAAACCTCTGGATAGGACACACTTTATTGTCATCCTGGATTAATAATTTAATATGCTAGGGACAGATTTATGATAGGTGTATGCCTTTTTTGTGCCACTGTGCGTCACTTTTATGATGCAGCGGTGGTGCAAAAGATTTGCTATGAGGCGACAACATTACAAATTGATGCATTTAGGCAGATATGTCATGGTGTAAAAAAAACGTACCACATAAAACCCAAGCAGCAGTGATGCAAAAGATGCACCATGTCGCAAGACAGGCCTCACTTGGGGCCATATGTATCAAGCTAATTAGCATTTGCAAAGATCAAAATTCTATGAATTTCGGCCTTTGCGAATGTTAATTAGACAAATGGTATGTATCAAACAAGTTTGATGCAAAATAAGGAGTAGCAAAATTTGCTATTCCTTATTTTTGCAATTGCACTGAAGGATTTGCAAATTTTGCGACTACTTAAATGCAATGTATCAAACAAAAACTATGTAAAAAATGACATTAAGGATTTGGAAACTATTGTGGTAAATTGGTGGTAATTTGTGAATTCTTTTCAAAAAGCTTTTTTTCAAAAAAACAAAAGGTGCCATATGACGCCAACACATGCCCTTAGGGCATGTATGTGTGCCATATGCCCCCAAATTTGTTTTTCAGGGGTGCAGCAGGGTGTTCTTGAGACACCCCTGCACCCTTGGAAAAATTCCTAATTTGTGATGAGCAAATTGCTAATCGCAAATTAAACCTTCATTCATATAAGCCTCCTAGGCCATGGAAATGAATGGGTAACTTGCAATTAGCAATTTGCTCATCGCAAATTAGGAATGGTAAAGAATCGCTATTTATTCCTTAAAATTCGCTATTTAGAAAATGTAAAATATTTTGATGATACATATGGCAGTTCATCTGTAACAAGATAAGAAGCTTAGGGATAGATTTATGATGACTGGCGCATCACCAGGGATGTGACAGTCATCCTGCGCCGCTGTTCCGCCACCCATGTTGTGCTGCATTTACAATGCGGCGCAGCATGGGGCAAAAACGGCACAGATGCGTGACGCATCTGTGCCGTAAAGGTGGCGCATTGCTGGAGTTGTATCGCAAGTGCGATGCAGCTCCAGCAAGGCTCAGGGGTGCCCCATCTCCACAATGCTGCGTCAAGACCTATGCCAGCTTCAAGCAGGCGCAGGGTTTTGACGCAGCTTTCTCCTATCTGATTGTAAATGCGGCACACCATGGGTGGTAAAGCAGTGGTGCACATTAACTGGTGCATGCCTGGGGATGTGCCATTTAATATAAATCTGCCCTTTAACATTTAAGTATGTGCAGGGGACACAGAGTCGGTGAGGCTTATCCAAGGTTAAGAAGAGATGAGTCCTGTTCAGTGAAAAATTAGACATAGGCTTCACCTGCTCAGCATTGCTGGACATGGCTAAATAATAGCTGCAAAATGTTAATCTTGTTAAACAATTTTACTATTATAATCTCTGAGATTTCTTTCTTACTCTGCAACATCTCATTGTTGTTATCTTTCTTTAAAGATAAAGACAACCTCAACATGAGCGACAATCTGCAATCAGTTGATTTTGACCTCATCATTGAACTTGTAATTGAAACATCAGTGGATGTTGATCCTTTGGATGATTTAAATCCTGAGGATGAAGAAGAGCGTGATGAGGATGCAGATTTGTCCGAATTATATGATATAGGATGGGAAGCTGACCTGCTTGAGCCTTTGGAAATATAAACATTTATTTTTAAAATTTATAATCAATAAAAAGTAAAAAGGTAAACCGTTTAATTTAAAAATAAAGACACCTTCAAAAACAGGTTATGTGTAGTGTCTTCAATAAAATATTAAAATATGCTCATAAAATTAGATCAGATTCACATATAAAATAGCATAGGTAACATAAATATAAATGTCATTTCTTTTCTGGTATTTCTGTATTGTAAAATTGCCAATGACTAAAAAATCTTCAAATTAAAATGTCAAGTAGTGTGTTAAGTTTTTGATCACTGTTACTGATTTACTGTTTGGTAATAATGTTTATTAACATTTTTTATTATATTTTTCCACAGATTCAACTGCAGATCATTTCAAGATTTCACCATGCCTACAATACAAAGACAGATAAAGGCTGCAAAACGTCAAAGACAGCAGGTGAAAAAAAAAACGCAGCAGTCCTCTAACAAAAAGATTTCTCAAGCCACGAAGAAAGCACCGGGTAAGAGCTCTAAATATTTCATAAGAAATATTTGTAATAAAAAAAATATTACTACAGAAAATGTTTCAGTCCATAAAACGAGAAGGAAATCAAATGGAAAGAAAAGGACAATGAAAAATGTTACTGCTAGAGCAAGAGATAAATCTGTGCATGATAGTAGAAGGAAACAACAGTTTAGGGAGATTCGTAAACGAATGTTCCGCAACAGGATAATTGGCAATTTGTTAAAAAATATTAAGAAAGGTCAACAGAAACTAGTTTTTTATAAGAGAAAAAAAAAAGTTGAGAAAGTTATTGATCAGGCATTTGAAATTAAACGTAAGTTATTTATTTTGATAATCAATAGAATTAGGAAGCTAAACAAGGCAATTTTTGATTTCAAAAGAAATAGTAGATGGAAGAGAATAGTTAATCGTAGTAATTTTTGTGAAGTTTTTTCTGGAGAATGGATGCATAGTTCAAGCTGTGAGGCATTTTTTAATGAGGAGAGTTATTTCCAGGATAATGATTTGGTGCATGCAGTTGACACCAGTGGTCGTGCTTATGAAGTGAAAGATGGTTGTCCAATTGAAAAAGAAAAACTTGTGACAACAGAGGCAGAAGAGTTGTTAGGTAATGAGGTTTTAGGAAGACGTGCTAAGGGTCCTGTGTACACCTGGAAGTGTAGTAGTATTTGCAGTGTGCGACAGGATTCCATCAATTTGCTTTGTGATTTTGTACGGTCATTTAACAAAAAAAGTTTGAAGCAGAAAATGATGTTGTTGCAAGAATTAGATCCTTGCAGAGTAAGAGAAGTGACAGGTTTGCATGGTCATTCACTGGCTTGTCTTTCCAGGAGAGTATGCCAGAGTGTTTTTCATCATTTCAGGATGCTAGCAGTGCATCATAACAAAGTGAGGAAATTAGTTAGAATGTTGTATTATGCTAAGAGTCCAGCAATTATGCTGAAACAATTATGCGCTGCTCTTTTGCATGGTTCTGAAATAGATGTGAAGAATATATGTGAAGAAATTGAGTTTTGTTACTTTGGAAGTAAAGAGGAGAATGTTGAAATTGAGCAAGAAGTAGAGGGTCATGTGGAAGATAGTGTACAGGTTTCCAGTACAGATAATTTCCAGAGGGAAATTGCGACGTTTGACGTGAAATCAAGTGAGAGGCCTAATTTCACTTGTGTGTGTTGTAGACGCACTTATTATAAGAATCAGACTAAGTTAGTGGATTTATATGCAAAAAGTGAAAGGGAAAATAATAGTGAATGGAAGGATTTTGCAACATACTTGATGGTAGAAAATTGTTTTGATTTGGGATTGGATCAACGTGTGTGTACTTATTGTTGTAACAAATTAAAACAAAACCAGATGCCTGCTAGAGCAGTTCATAATAATCTGGAATTGGTTGAGATTCCTTCTGAATTGAAGGACTTAAATACTTATGAATCTATTTTGATTCAAAGTATCCATCCCTTTCAGGCTATTGTAAGAATGGAGCCAAAGACAGGGAAATTGCCTCCATCAGATTTACAGAGAGGATTAAAGGGAAGAGTTGTTTATTTGCCTCTAGATTTCAAGAAAAACATTAACACAATTGGAGTAGAAAAAGTGGAAGAGGAACCTCTGGTTATCTTAGTTAATGGGGTTCCGACAAAGAATAAGAAAATATGGCAAGATTTAGTAGATGTTAGGAAAGTTAAAAAGGCAACATTGTATTTGAAAAAAAATAATAAATACTATAAGAATGTATATGTTGCAGAAGAGGAAGTAAGTGAGGAAGAGGATAGCGATTTGTGTGCTGGTCAAATTGAGAAAGTAGAACCCTCTACTAGTGAAGAAATATATGAACATTATAGTGTTCATCCTTTGCATTCCAAGGAAGTCATGGGGAATGCTATTGAGTTGTTTCAAATGAAACAAGCCAAAGGGAGTCCCATTAGTGTTTGGGAGGAAAGTTTGGAAGCTCGGTGTTTCCCACAGCTTTTTCCAACAGGTCAGGGAGGAAGATATGATGAGCGACCTCATCAAATTCCTGCTTCTGAATACCGGACTTTGCGATTGTATGCAGGAGATGCTAGGTTTCGACAATGCATTCCTTATTTGTTTCATCTCCTGTTTGAAAGCGATCTGTCTGGACTGTCATATGCAGTGAACCACATCTTGAAAAGTGGTATACACATGCAAAACATCTCGGCAAGTGATTTTATGGATAAAGTCAATGTCCAAGATAGTATTTTGGATTCTCACCTGATTAATCTCATGGCGTGTCAGCGTGGTACTAATGAGTACTGGTACCGTCGTCATGGTGATTTAAAATGTATGCTGAGGAACTTAGGTACTCCCACATGGTTCCTCACTCTGAGTTGTGCCGAGTATGGCTGGGAAGACTTACTTCAATTTCTACGAGAGGCAAATGCTAACGTAGATAACATCGAATTCAAGACACCCGGAGAACTGTGCTCTTTGGATCCAGTCAATGTATGTAGGTACTTCAATCATAGATTTGAAGCTATGATGTCTTTCATCATGAATAAGAAGAATCCACCTCTTGGAGAGGTGTTGGATTTCTTCTGGAGAAAGGAGTACCAAGCAAGAGGTGCTCCTCATATACATATGTTGCTGTGGATCAAGGATGCACCTAAATTTGGAACGGATCCAGAAGACTCAGTGATGAGTTTCATCCAACAGTATTCTACGTGTGCTGTTCCAAACGCAAAGGAGAAGAAAAGCCTAAGAGAAAAAGTTCTGCGTTTCCAAAGCCATCGATGTGGAAAGTACTGCCGTCGTAAATTCCGAAACAAAGACAAGTTCTACACCAAATGTCGTTTCGGCTTTCCACGACCGGTGATTTCTAAAGGAAGAGTAAACAGTTTGATGTCTTCGCTGCGACATAATGTGATGAAGAAATCACCTAAAAACACATACAATTTGAAGAGGAACGAAGAGTCCAAGTACATCAACGACTACAACCCGGTGATTTTGTCCATGTGGAATGCTAACATGGATATACAGTTTGTGGCTGATAACTGTATGGCTGTGGCTCGGTATGTGACGTCTTACATCACCAAAAAAGAGAAGACAGAATTGAAGGATATGTGGGAGGACATTTCCCATGAAAAGAGCCTCAGCAAGAAGTTGTACAGTTTCAGTCTGAAGATGTTGTCGCATCGAGAAATCGGAGCGTACGAATGTTCTGACCGGTTGTCTTCAGCAAGTCTCTATGCCAAGTCCAGGAGTATCGTTTGGGCGAGTCTTGGTCTTGCTGCAACGCGTAATCGAGTTCTCAAACCTGTGCGGGAAATTGAGTATTTGGCGGAAAAGGAGCCAAACAGTACCGACATTTTGAAGACAAACATGTTGGATACATATTATCCAAATCGAAGCAGTCACCTCGAGAATGTTTGTCTGTATGAGGTTCTGCAAAATTACATATTCAAGAGGAACATCAAAGAAGATACTGAGAAAGGAGTGTATGCTGTAATAGGAAGTGAGGGATGTCTGGTCAAGCAAAGAAAATGCCACTTGGTAAACCATCGAAAATTGAGTGGCGAATCTCCTGAAAAAAAGGAGTTTTTCTATTTAGCACTTTTGCAACTTTTCAAGCCTTGGCGTGCAGAAGAGGAACTGCTTGGAGATTTCCTCTGTTACGAAGACTCTTTCAATGCCGCCAAGGAGACCATAGAATGTCCTGCTTTTCCCAAATATGTAGAAATGTTGAATGCGGAAATTGAGCAGGAAGCAACGATTGCAGCCGAGATTGCCAGAGACAGTTCTCAGGACAGTCAGAGTTCTGCTTCATTGAGTCAGGATCCACTAGGAGGACCTCTTATCGAAAATGAAGCTGCCACTGCTATGAATGAAGTGGAAAGAGCCATGGCACATGCTCAAGAGGATGCGGTTAACTTAGAAGAGTTGGAAAGGCAACTCAACGTTGAGCAGAGGAAAATATATGACGAAGTTACCATGCAAATTGATCATGGATTAAGTCATGATAAGAAAGAGTGCTCATGTACGTCGTTGAAGCCTGTCCGACTGTACGTGAGTGGAGAAGCGGGAACTGGAAAAAGTTTCCTCATTAAAGCAATTTCATGCTATTTGCAGGAAAGGACAGAGTCATCGCTGTCTTGTGTTGTCACTGCTCCAACTGGACTGGCAGCACATAATATTAAAGGGATTACTTTACATCGTTTACTGATGCTGCCAGTGGAGCATGACAACAAATTAGAATATCACAAGCTATCTGGAGATGCTTGTTTTGAAGTTTCAAGAATCTTGAGGAAAATGAAACTTCTTATCATTGACGAAGTAAGCATGGTTTCCAATGTCATGCTTGCCTTTGTGCATTTGAGGATGCAAGAAGTTCTCAAAACAGAGTATGATGTGTTATTTGGTGGCAAACACATCATTGTTTTCGGAGATCTTTTGCAGCTGACACCAGTGAAAGGGCAACCTGTGTTCAAAATGCTCACGCATGAAGATACCAGGAAGTGCCTAGGCAGCATTGGCAACGTCAATATATGGTTAAACTTCAATTATGCTGAACTGCATGAAAATATGCGTCAGGCGAAGGATGAAGTTTACAAGACTATTCTACAAGATGTTAGAATTGGAAAAGTGACCGAGCATGGGAAAGAAGCTTTACATGCACGATTACTGTCAAATTTATATCCAGAACAAGATGTTGTGCCTGAGAATATTTTTCAGAAAATTACTGAAAAGAAATCTGGAATATGTTTGATGCCAACTCTTGCAGAATGTGCCAAATTTAACAACAAAATGTTGCATTTAGAAAAGCAAGAGATTGTGAAACTGGAAGCTATTGATAGAGTAGAGCATATGGGATCAACAATTATTTTGTCTGAGAATCTGAAAACAAAATTGGATTCATTAGAGAAGAGTATATCTAAAACTGCAGGTTTTGAAAAGACTCTGAATGTGTGCTTGAACTGCCGTATAATTTTAAGAAGGAATTTACATGTTGAAAGAGGTCTGGTAAATGGATCAATGGGTAATGTTGTTGATTTTGTGAAATACAGAAATAGAGATGGAATTGAATTTTTAAAAATTAAATTTGATGGCATTGAGGAAGTACAGCTAATTGCTCGTTGTTCTGCTAGATTTTTGCTTGTAAAAGACTTATATGTTCGCCGTAAGCAGTTTCCTGTTTGCTTGGCATATGCGGTGACAATCCATAAATCGCAAGGTTTAAGTGTAGACAGTGCATTGGTGAATATTGGCAGTTCTGTGTTCAAGGAGGGTATGGCATATGTGGCATTGTCACGAGTTAGAACTTTATCGGGATTGTACTTGATTGAGTGTGATGTCACAAACATTTGTGCAGATCTAGATTGTGTTAAGGAATACAATAGGTTAAGAAGAGAGTATGCGCCACATTTGCCTCAGTTTCCTTTGTTTGAGAAACGTCTGGTAGGCCGGAAACGAAGAAATGAGAACAATACTGGGGAGGTTATAGCAAAAAGACAAAAAGTGAATGAACCTAAAATTACAAGCAGAAACAAAAAGGATTCTGTTGAAGATGTTGTTGGTTTTCAGTTTGAAAACAGTTCTGGTGTCAACTGCTATGCTAATGTAGTAATTAATGTTTTGTTTTCTCTAAAAAATGTAAAAGAAGAGATTGTGGTCAATTCTGATCAAAGATTTTGCGGTTTGTTAAATTCTGTGTTAGAGAAATGTACCACTGATAGAAGAAACATAGAAAGTGTGTCTGAAATTCGAAATCTGTTAGACAGATGTTCAGGCCAAACACAATTCTCTCAAAATATTCAGCAAGATTGTCAGGAGTTTTTAATGTATATGCTTGATGTATTACATGCTGAAGGTGTAGATGTAGATCAGCTGTTTGGGCTTTCTTATCAATGGCAGCATGACTGCGAGAACTGTATGATATCAAGTACTACTAGTGTAGACTCAGAAAGATTTATATATTTAACTTTGCCAGACAGTAAATCAGTCTCCTTTAATAAGCTAGTAAAAGCTGCTAATCACAACATGGAGTGTAGCCAATGTAAATCTGAAATGATGTCCACATTATTTATACGAACATATGGCCAGTACGTCATTTTAATGTTCCAACGATGTAGGCCTGATGGAACAAAATTGACAACTTTAATAAAAAATGTTGTAGCTTCGCAGTTGTCAATATCAGGAAGGACTTTTGTAACTATAGCAATTATATATCATGACGGCCCTTCAATATCATCAGGACATTACACAGCTTATTTAAAGTCTAGAAATGGCTGGTCATTCTGCAATGATTCTGTTTTAATTTTCAAAAAAAAATTGCCGTATGACCTTAAAAACTCTTACCTGGTGTTTTTAAAACCAAAATTTTAGGGAAATAATCTCGGGATGTGCTCTGTGGAATTTCAAGAAGTTCTAATGGCTCCTACACAATTTGGCCTTGAGGATAAGTGTAGTTCAGAGACATAACTTCTAATCATAGGACTGGACATCATGGAGATATATGTGCACTTTGAATGAGTTTAGAAAAACTGTTTCTTTTTATAAGCTAATTGAAGCAGCCAATCAAAACATGGAGTAGAGGGAATGTAAGTCTGCAATGCTGTCTACTGTTTTACATTGCTTTGTGATTAAAAGTGATGTAGAGAATTAAATAATTGTTGTAGTCATAGAGGTAGTGTAAGTCTGCTTCATATTAAGCAGTATCAGTGTCATAGGAAATGTAGAACATGACTGAGCAAGAAGGGGAAGATATTACTATTCCAGGATTGTGAAAATGATCTTCAACATTTTAATTCTGAAAGTTGCGGAAATGCCAAATGATGGGATTGGCTTACAAGAAATCCAAGAGTTATAAATGGCTCTGACTAGATTTGGCCTTGTGGAAAATAGTGGTAGAGAGCAAGAAATCATTTATTGCATGTAACGTGTTTTTAAAAACGATGGAGGTTTTCTTTCAGAAAGTGGCGGGCTGAAAGTAATAACAGCACAAAAGAGTGTAAGCTGTTCATAGGACATCCTTGGACGTCATGGAAAGTAAGTTAACTTTAAGGAGTTCTGAATTTTGATTTCTGATGTTGTATGGGTTTTTTAAACACAATCATTTTGATTGTGTTTTTTTTTCCCCGCTGTTACATGATGAATACCTTCAAGTCACTGTTTTTAGTGAATTTTGATACATTCTGAGAACAGCAAAAATAAACCATTTAACATGTATAATTAATTCTGTACTGTTTGCATTTATGATGTATATGTAGAACTGTGTAGGACGCATGGAGAAGGTGAGGCTTCTGTAAGTGTCAAAGTTGTTGCATGCAGTGCTGCACTTCTACGTATTCTTTCATATGCTGGACTACATCTGCACAATGAGATACCTAAGCAAAGGAAACACAAGTGATGTGATTGTGAAATGAGCAAAATAAATTGCACATATTTGAATTACATCACCTGTGTTTCCTATCATTATGAATCACATTGTGCAGATCAAGTTTAGGTCTGTCCAGGGAAACATAGGAGGTTTCTACTTTGTTGAAGAGTGCAGTGGACATGACTCACTTCATTGGTAGACTTTCACAGATATTATCTCCTCTGTACACTTCAACAAGTGTAAATCTCATCTTGAACTCTGAGTAGGCCTCACCTCAAACAAATCTCTGGATAGGAGACATGTTATTGGCATCCTGAAGCGACACTTTTCTGAAACAAGAGCAATGCAAAAGATGCACCATGTTTTAAGATAGGCCTCACTTCATCTGCATCAAGATACTGTTAGTTTAAAATGTATATCTTTAGGACTGTGTAGCGGACCTGGAGAAGCAGAAGCTTCTGTCAGTGTCAAAGTTGTTGAAAAACTATTTGTCCTTCAATCTTTTCCCTTGTCTTTTGTAATTTTTAAATACATGTTTTAATATTTTTCAAATGTTGGTTCTCTCTTTCACAGATTGAAAGTATAAAAATAAAAAGTGATTAATTTAACGGCAATTATAAGGTAAATAGTTGTACTCTTTTCGTTACATTTCTATCACATTCACCTACTATTAGATCCACTGCTTCACTTCTTTAACCCTCAGTTTCCTGCCTTTGCTACTTTCCTCATTCCTTTCTCTATTACCTACTTACTCAATCCTTCCACTCTTTTTCTCAGTCCCTCTGTTCTCATAGTTCCTCAGTCTTGTTCACTCACTCCGTCTCTATTACTCTTAGTGTCTGTGAATTACTTTCCCACCTTTTTTTTTGGACCGCTTCCCGGGAAGTGGCCCGGTTCGCAAACCAGCAGCGTTACGGGAGTCCACCATTTTGTGTTTCGGTCGAATCAAGATACAAGATGGAGGGCAAATAATGTTCAGAATGGGTAGAAGGGGGCACGGTAGATGTATCTTGACCCCCTTGGTTTTCTGAGGGTGGCTGAGGAGGACCATAGTTCTTCACTCTTGTTCATTCTCTCTGTTTCTATTAATGTCACTGTTTATGACTGATCCAAAAATTTTTTTTAAAAAAAGAACAGTAACTATAAGGGAAGGAAACAGACAGTTATGTTAAAAGAAAGACAGCTATAGGGAGTAAACTAAGGATACTGTTACCCGCAATCCACTGCTGTTGATGTTACTGACCATGTCATGAATGATGTAATATGTGACATCATCAGCAGTGGATTGTAGGTAACAGTATCTCTTGTTTACTCCCTAGAGCTGTCTTTCTTTTCACATAACTGTCTGTTTGCTTACCTTATACTTACTGTTCTTTTTTTAAAAAAATATTTTTTTTGGTTAGCTTCCGGTACGCGTACCGGGTAGCGCTCCGGGGAGCGAACTAAGAGAAATAGAGGTTGGCAGAGTTCCAAATATTCTACCAATTTTTTTATAATGGGGAGGTAGTTCTGAAAAGAACATTTTTTTTTATGTTTTTGTTGTTTTATATTTTTTTTAGTATTTTTTGAACATTTTTTTACTTTTTTTGTATTTTCTGAACGTTTTTAAATTTTTTTTTGGTTTTTTTGGGGGGGGGGGAAACAAAAACGATCCATTGTAAAGGGCTCAACAGGAGCAACAAAAAAAAAAGAATTTATTCTTTGGGGCGTCTCGGACAAACATTAACATGATTTTGAATAGCTCTCATAATCAAAATGATGCTACTTTCCCTGTAGCAGATGAAATCCCCACAGTGCACGCACACTTGCTTCACGTGCCCAAACAACATTTGGATGTTTGGGATCATCTCCCTCGCCTCTGGTCCCGACACCTCTGGAACAACCGATCTTCTTGCCATTGGGAGGGGATTTTGTTGCTCATCACGTAGCTGGGCAGCACTATAATTATTTGGGTGCCACCTACTCATATGCCGATGCATAGTGTGATTGCCGTAACTGTATTTTTTTTCAGTTCCCCTTGACAATCTATCACCGCATATACGGCAAAACACGTAGCGTGCATTCACTTTTTTTGCCCCTCAGGAATTCTATAGAATTGCCAAATGTAATTCTCCTTTCGATTGTACCTCCTGGGCTCCTCTGGCAAAAACCTTGGCTCTTCCTCCTCTTCCTCCTCTTCCTGTTCTTCCTCTTCTTGCAAAATTACTTCAGCAGGTGGTCCTCTCTTTCTTGGATTTGGTGGAGGTGGTGGGTTAGAACCAGCTGAAGCTACTACTGAAGCCATGTCAAAGTGTAAATAAAGGGTCTTTCTCTCACCAAGATGAAAGTCAGAGTGAGGAAAGAAGGAGGGATTTTCATCATTTGGGAAAAGCAAAAGTTGTAAACCAATGAAAAGTGTTCATTTTAGATCACATGACCTAGTATTACATCATTAGGAAACCAAAAGTGAAATGAACCAATGAAAAGTGTTATTACCGAGTCACATGACCTGCTGTGTTTACGTTACGTGGTCGGCGCCGCGCCGCGGATCGCTTCCGGTTCGCGTACCGGTGCGCTTCCGGGTACGCTAACGTAGCACGTAATATGACGTATTACGCGAGAACGCGAAACGTCATGCTGACGCGACGCGTCACGATGTTGTTTTCTAACGCGAGAGGTGCGCAAACGGAACGTTTACCGGTTCGCGGACCGGGTCGCGCCTCCGGATTCAGCTAACGGGAAGCTAACCGGTTCGCGTACCGGGAGCGAAACAAAAAAAATAATTTAAAAAAAATTGTATTAAAAACATGTAAAAAATATTTTTCTATTTAAAGAAGAATACATTGTAAAGGTTTTGATATTAGCTGTTAAAAAACCAATGAAATTCACTGAAAAAACCATAGGTTATAGACCATATATAGTTAGGAATTAGCATTTACAAAACCTTGAAAATTCACTGAAAAAACCATAGGTTATACACCATATATAGTTAGGAATTAGCATTTAAAAAACCTTATTTTACTCACACAAAACCAATGAAATTCCATATATAGTTAGTTGTACTAACTATATATCACGCACCCGCAATCCACTGCTGATGATGTCACATATTACATCATTCATGACATGGTCAGTGACATCACTGATGACATCACTGATGACATCTCAAATGACATCACTGATGACATCACTGATGACATCTCAAATGACATCACTGATAAAATCTCATTTGACATTACTGATCACATCACTGATGACATCATTCATGTGATAATACGATGAACATCTTCAGACTCTAATATAACCTTAGATACACTCAGTGTAAACAGACACTCACAGACTGTCACTCATCCATGGAGTTACTTACACATCTAGTCAGTCATGCAAAGAATCAATCACAGCTCCATTTTCACAACTATACAGTTATACACACCTTACTTATTCAAACATATACTAAAACATATTTACTCACTTATACAATCCTGGATACAAGAGCACAATGATCCATACAGCCACTCACACATTCACTGGCTCTTATGCACAGTTATTTATATATGTCAACTCTCACATGTACTGTATTTTACATATGTACTTACTTTGACATGTAGCACTGAGATATCTATTCACTCACCAATACAGTCATGCACACAGTCAACCGCCAATACAGCTGTTTCCACATGCACTTTTGAACACATACATCTATGCACAGAGTCATACACCTCCCAGCCACCCACACACACACTCAGTATCCCATACAAATGCTTGGGCAACCAATCAATAACCCATATAGTTACTCATATAGCTACTGATCAACACATGCAGCAGTTTACAGAACAACAGACATAATGATGCACAAATTAAGACAGTTTAGTCACTAACCCATGCACTCAGTGAGACACATTTAACCACTCAATCATACAGTCAGTCATGCACCTACTAAATCCTTCATCCAGACACTTATACATCCACTCATTCCTAAATATGTCAGACATATTTTAACTTTACAGAAAAATACAGTCACTGGATGTTGTCATCAGTGATGTCATCAGTGATGTCATTTGAGATGTCATCAGTGATGTCATCAGTGATGTCATTTGAGATGTCATCAGTGATGTCATCAGTGATGTCATTTGAGATGTCATCAGTGATGTCATCAGTGATGTCACTGACCATGTCATGAATGATGTAATATGTGACATCATCAGCAGTGGATTGCGGGTGCGTGATATATAGTTAGTACAACTAACTATATATGGAATTTCATTGGTTTTGTGTGAGTAAAATAAGGTTTTTTAAATGCTAATTCCTAACTATATATGGTGTATAACCTATGGTTTTTTCAGTGAATATATATATATATATATATATATATATATATATATATATAAACACACTCCTTCTAAACCAATTGGAAAGAAGCACGCCGACCAGGCATCAGGATTCAAGGTACTGGATTTATTCGGGCAAAGTGGCAGCAGTATACAAATCTCAAGTCCACCCATTACGGCTTGGGTCTGCATGTAAGTATTACATGAGAAGGCACAATGTCCAGACGCGTTTCGAGAACCCCTCGTTCTCTTTCTCAATGGCGTTTGTGCTGGCTAGATTTCATGTTACCACCCATTCACTTTAAGCAGTCCTGCCCCAAAGTGGGCGTGGCACATTGCATCTTGGGACCTGTAGTGCGGGGTCTGTCACATTTAACGTTGATACGTCGAACTCTAGCACAGGATCTCATTACAACACCCAGTGGTTACCTGAAAGGCTTGTTTAACAGCATATCGACCAGTGTCATGAAATTTGGATCCATTTCACGCTTGCATCCTCAATGCAAAAACGCTCTTCTGCCTTCATCCCATTGTGAACCAGCACCCTGAAGTTGATGCCCACGGTGTTGCACGCTTGTGCTCCACCTTCCCACGCCCACAACTTGCACTGGGGCTCAGTAATCGCCGGAAACTCCGTGCTTGCAGGTACACTCCGTGCCGCTTACCAGGCAAGTGCAGGCGGGTCCTGTTCTCAAATTAATTTGCCACACGTTTTGTTCGCAGAGCAGGACACAGGTAAGGGCGGTCAAGGCGCTGGGGGCGAACACCTCCAAGGAACATAAACACACTCCTTCTAAACCAATTGGAAAGAAGCACGCCGACCAGGCATCAGGATTCAAGGTACTGGATTTATTCGGGCAAAGTGGCAGCAGTATACAAATCTCAAGTCCACCCATTACGGCTTGGGTCTGCATGTAAGTATTACATGAGAAGGCACAATGTCCAGATGCGTTTCGAGAACCCCTCGTTCTCTTTCTCAATGGCGTTTGTGCTGGCTAGATTTCATGTTACCACCCATTCACTTTAAGCAGTCCTGCCCCAAAGTGGGCGTGGCACATTGCATCTTGGGACCTGTAGTGCGGGGTCTGTCACATTTAACGTTGATACGTCGAACTCTAGCACAGGATCTCATTACAACACCCAGTGGTTACCTGAAAGGCTTGTTTAACAGCATATCGACCAGTGTCATGAAATTTGTGCAAGTTGTGGGCGTGGGAAGGTGGAGCACAAGCGTGCAACACCGTGGGCATCAACTTCAGGGTGCTGGTTCACAATGGGATGAAGGCAGAAGAGCGTTTTTGCATTGAGGATGCAAGCGTGAAATGGATCCAAATTTCATGACACTGGTCGATATGCTGTTAAACAAGCCTTTCAGGTAACCACTGGGTGTTGTAATGAGATCCTGTGCTAGAGTTCGACGTATCAACGTTAAATGTGACAGACCCCGCACTACAGGTCCCAAGATGCAATGTGCCACGCCCACTTTGGGGCAGGACTGCTTAAAGTGAATGGGTGGTAACATGAAATCTAGCCAGCACAAACGCCATTGAGAAAGAGAACGAGGGGTTCTCGAAACGCGTCTGGACATTGTGCCTTCTCATGTA
This sequence comes from Lissotriton helveticus, assembly GCF_964261635.1. Taxonomy (NCBI): domain Eukaryota; kingdom Metazoa; phylum Chordata; class Amphibia; order Caudata; family Salamandridae; genus Lissotriton; species Lissotriton helveticus. The sequence goes on along the minus strand of NC_136068.1, from coordinate 1,542,305,330 downwards.
ATACTTACATGCAGACCCAAGCCGTAATGGGTGGACTTGAGATTTGTATACTGCTGCCACTTTGCCCGAATAAATCCAGTACCTTGAATCCTGATGCCTGGTCGGCGTGCTTCTTTCCAATTGGTTTAGAAGGAGTGTGTTTATGTTCCTTGGAGGTGTTCGCCCCCAGCGCCTTGACCGCCCTTACCTGTGTCCTGCTCTGCGAACAAAACGTGTGGCAAATTAATTTGAGAACAGCACCCGCCTGCACTTGCCTGGTAAGCGGCACGGAGTGTACCTGCAAGCACGGAGTTTCCGGCGATTACTGAGCCCCAGTGCAAGTTGTGGGCGTGGGAAGGTGGAGCACAAGCGTGCAACACCGTGGGCATCAACTTCAGGGTGCTGGTTCACAATGGGATGAAGGCAGAAGAGCGTTTTTGCATTGAGGATGCAAGCGTGAAATGGATCCAAATTTCATGACACTGGTCGATATGCTGTTAAACAAGCCTTTCAGGTAACCACTGGGTGTTGTAATGAGATTCTGTGCTAGAGTTCGACGTATCAACGTTAAATGTGACAGACCCCGCACTACAGGTCCCTAGATGCAATGTGCCACGCCCACTTTGGGGCAGGACTGCTTAAAGTGAATGGGTGGTAACATGAAATCTAGCCAGCACAAACGCCATTGAGAAAGAGAACGAGGGGTTCTCGAAACGCGTCTGGACATTGTGCCTTCTCATGTAATACTTACATGCAGACCCAAGCCGTAATGGGTGGACTTGAGATTTGTATACTGCTGCCACTTTGCCCGAATAAATCCAGTACCTTGAATCCTGATGCCTGGTCGGCGTGCTTCTTTCCAATTGGTTTAGAAGGAGTGTGTTTATGTTCCTTGGAGGTGTTCGCCCCCAGCGCCTTGACCGCCCTTACCTGTGTCCTGCTCTGCGAACAAAACGTGTGGCAAATTAATTTGAGAACAGGACCCGCCTGCACTTGCCTGGTAAGCGGCACGGAGTGTACCTGCAAGCACGGAGTTTCCGGCGATTACTGAGCCCCAGTGCAAGTTGTGGGCGTGGGAAGGTGGAGCACAAGCGTGCAACACTGTGGGCATCAACTTCAGGGTGCTGGTTCACAATGGGATGAAGGCAGAAGAGCGTTTTTGCATTGAGGATGCAAGCGTGAAATGGATCCAAATTTCATGACACTGGTCGATATGCTGTTAAACAAGCTTTTCAGGTAACCACTGGGTGTTGTAATGAGATCCTGTGCTAGAGTTCGACGTATCAACGTTAAATGTGACAGACCCCGCACTACAGGTCCCAAGATGCAATGTGCCACGCCCACTTTGGGGCAGGACTGCTTAAAGTGAATGGGTGGTAACATGAAATCTAGCCAGCACAAACGCCATTGAGAAAGAGAACGAGGGGTTCTCGAAACGCGTCTGGACATTGTGCCTTCTCATGTAATACTTACATGCAGACCCAAGCCGTAATGGGTGGACTTGAGATTTGTATACTGCTGCCACTTTGCCCGAATAAATCCAGTACCTTGAATCCTGATGCCTGGTCGGCGTGCTTCTTTCCAATTGGTTTAGAAGGAGTGTGTTTATGTTCCTTGGAGGTGTTCGCCCCCAGCGCCTTGACCGCCCTTACCTGTGTCCTGCTCTGCGAACAAAACGTGTGGCAAATATATATATATATATATACATGTATATATATATATATATATATATATATATATGTATATGTATCACCCCCAAATCCTGTAGGAAAAGGAAAAGGCCACTCAGGGAAACGTCGGAAGCTTCTTTATTCAGCACAGCGTAGCATGATGCATTTCGGCCTTGCGGCCTTTCTCCAATGCCGCCGTATACCAAGTGTAACTCCACCCCCACCTATGAATGTCCAGCTTCTCCCTCATTGGCGAAAATCTGCTGACCTCTGGTCACCTGACACCAACTTTGCTGCAGTCCTGCCACGACTACAGCTCCCAGAGTTCAGTATTTCCAGGTAAATGTTGGTTGGGGGAGAACATTTTCTGGAAAGTGCGGGGTGTTCGAATACCGAGTTTCGGTACAAAGAAAGTTCTTCCTTCGGTCCCTTTAAACGCTCCAGCCTTTGAGCGCGGGTGTACACAGGATCGTGAAACAGGATGGGTTAAACCTGCTTCCTCGTCAAAGTGGCGATCTGCGTCGAGCAGCGAGTCCTTGCTGGGCATCCGTTCAGGGGCAGGGCCAGGAGTTTATCAATAACTTGATGTGCAAAGGCGCTGCGTGCAGCGGGTTGCCAGTGGAACTCCAGCCACTTGATGGAGTGGGGCCTTCAAACGCGCTTTTGGCCAGCGCGTACACATGTATCACCCCCAAATCCTGTAGGAAAAGGAAAAGGCCACTCAGGGAAACGTCGGAAGCCTCTTTATTCAGCACAGCGTAGCATGATGCATTTCGGCCTTGCGGCCTTTCTCAAATGCCGCCGTATATCAAGTGTAACTCCACCCCCACCTATGAATGTCCAGCTTCTCCCTCATTGGTGGAAATCCGCTGACCTCTGGTCACCTGACACCAACTTCGCTGCAGTCCTGCCACGACTACAGCTCCCAAAGTTCAGTATTTCCAGGTAAATGTTGGTTGGGGGAGAACATTTTCTGGAAGGTGCGGGGTGTTCGAATACCGAGTTTTGGTACAAACAAAGTTCTTACTTTGGTCCCTTTAAACGCTCCAGCCTCTGAGCGTGGGTGTCCATAGGATCGTGAAACAGGATGGGTTAAACCTGCTTCCTCGTCAAAGTGGCGATCTGCGTCGAGCAGCGAGTCCTTGCTGGGCATCCGTTCAGGGGCGGGCCAGGAGTTTATCAATAACTTGATGTGCAAAGGCGCTGCGTGCAGCGGGGTGCCAGTGGAACTCCAGCCACTTGATGGAGCGGGGCCTTCAAACACGCTTCTGGCCAGCGCGTACACATGTATCACCCCCAAATCCTGTAGGAAAAGGAAAAGACCACTCAGGGAAACGTCGGAAGCTATATAAATATATATATATATATATATATATATATATATATATATATATATATATATATATATATATATATATATATATATATATATATATATATATATATATATATATATATTTCTCACTCCTCCGTGACTTAACCGAAAGTAATGGGCGCACTCGCTCTGAGTTCCACAGTTACGTTTATTTAAATCTTTTCAGCATTAGAAAACAACAACGATCATTGTTGTTTTCTAATGCTGAAAAGATTTAAATAAACGTAACTGTGGATCTCAGAGCGAGTGCGCCCATTACTTTCGGTTAAGTCACGGAGGAGTGAGAAATAATTCACGGCGAGGTTCTGCCGTAGGGTACGCACCCCCACCGAGCGCTCAATGGTCGGGAAACCTGGAACCGGCGTGTGAAGATATATATATATATATATATATATATATATATATATATATATATATCCACAACAAGATGCCTGCTGCTGAAGGAAGCCACACGAGAAGATAATTGATATGCCACATTTATTGAAGGAAGGGAGCAACGTGTAGGAAATGCCGCTAACAGCCAGATATGTCCTGCCTGACGTGTTTCGTGCCTGTAGCACTTCATCAAAGGCACTGGACTGTGAAGGAGATGGCAAGGCAGTTTACGGCACCATTTTTGATCACTGAAGTTCCGGCCCAAAGGGGCGTGGCCACTCCTGTGGCCTGATGGTACTTGTGGTTACCAGTCTTTCTTGTTTGAGCAGTCTTGTCATGTCCTCATTAAAACATTTTTTGGCCTAGTGGGTTGTGCAGCAGCATTCGTGTTCACGCTGCTAGCATAGTTCTTCCAACAACCAGCATCTTCTCCCATTTGCCGAGGCGTCGGTTGGCGTCTCAGCTGGAGGGCTGTCACTAGCCCCGGGGCTCCTCTTCTCGGCTCAGGCAAGTCGCAATCCAATCCACAACAAGATGCCTGCTGCTGAAGGAAGCCACACGAGAAGATAATTGACATGCTACATTTATTGAAGGAAGAAGCAGCATGTGAAACTTATGGATATTTGGATAACTTTATCGTGATTAATTAAGTCAAGTTGGAATACAAAGGAATATCTTGAATAAAATGAACTAAAAGATGAAAAGTCTAGAACATATCTTTTCTGAAGCAGTGCGAATGGGTTTGCAGCACAACTATACTGCATGTTGTTTATTCTACATTTTCCGCGCCATGAGGCGAGGCGCATTCCCAGACTGCATGCAAATAAGGAATACAATGATTACCAAGAGTAAACGGATAAACAAGGTGTGCAACGGCTTCTTCCATGTGCATTCAGAATGAACTGCTGCTGAAGGAAGCCACACAAGAAGATAATTGATATGCCACATTTATTGAAGGAAGGAAGCAGCGTGTAGGAAATGCCGCTAACAGCCTGATAAGTCCTGCCTGACCCGTTTCATGCCTGTAGCACTTCATCAAAGGCACTGGACTGTGAAGGAGATGGCAAGGCAGTTTACGGCACCATTTGTAATCACTGAAGTCCCGCCCCCAAGGGGTGTGGCCACTACTGGGGCCTGATGGTACTTGTGGTTACCATTCTTTCTCATTTGAGCAGTCTTGTCATGTCCTCATTAAAACATTTTTTGCCCAAGTAAGTTGTGCAGCAGCATTCATGTTCATGCTACTAGCATAGTTCTTCCAACAACCGGCGTCTTCTCCCATTTGCCGAGGCGTCCGTTTGCGTCTCAGCTGGAGGGCTATCACCAGCCCCGGGGCTCCTCTTCGTGGCTCAGGCAAGCCGCAATCCAATCCACAACAAGATGCCTGCTGCTGAAGGAAGCCACACGAGAACATAATTGATATGCCACATTTATTGAAGGAAGGAAGCAACGTGTAGGAAATGCCGCTAACAGCCAGATAAGTCCTGCCTGACGCGTTTCGTGACTGTAGCACTTCTTCAAAGGCACTGGACTGTGAAGGAGATGGCAAGGCAGTATACGGCACCATTTGTGATCACTTAAGTCCCGCCCCAAAGGGGCGTGGACACGCCTGTGGCCTGATGGTACTTGTGGTTACCAGTCTTTCTCGTTTGAGCAGTCTTGTAATGCCCTCATTAAAAAGAAATTTGTCCAAGTGGGTTGTGCTGCAGCATTCGTGTTCACGCTGCTAGCATAGTTCTTCCAACAACCGGCATCTTCTCCCATTTGCCGAGGCGTTGGTTGTCGCCTCAGCTGGAGGGCTGTCACCAGCCCCGGGGCTCCTCTTCGTGGCTCAGGCAAGCCGCAATCCAATCCACAACAAGATGCCTGCTGCTGAAGGAAGGCACACGAGAAGATAATTGATATGCTACATTTATTGAAGGAAGGAAGCAACGTGTAGGAAATGCCACTAACAGCCTGATAAGTCCTGCCTGACGCCTTTCATGCCTGTAGGACTTCATGAAAAGCACTGGACTGTGAAGGAGATGGCAAGGCAGTTTACGGCAGTTTACGGCCACCACCGGAGGAGGATCCTTCTCCTACCTGGCAGCCAAGACCTGGAACTCCCTCCCCATCCACCTTCGGCTGACCCAGGACCACCTTTCCTTTAGGAAGCAACTCAAGACCTGGGTGTTCGTGCAGTAAGGGATCCCCCCCAGCGCCTTGAGACCCTCCCGGGTGAGTAGCACGCTATACAAATGCCATGAATGATTGATTGATTGATTTTTGATCACTGAAGTCCCGCCCCAAAGGGTGGCTTCCTTCAGCAGCAGACATCTTGTTGTGGATATATATATTATATCTATATATATATATATATATTCACTGAAAAAAACATAGGTTTCAGGCCTTATATAGTTAGGAATCAGCATTTAAAAAACCTTTGAAATTCACTGAAAAAACCATAGGTTTCAGGCCTTATATAGTTAGGAATTAGCATTTAAGTTAAGGAAATTTTCAGGAAGATTCCTCAACCGGCGCCAAAGTTATTCCCAATAGAATGTTGCGATTTCCCTATGGAAAACAATCCTAACTATATATACCTACTGGCTATCGCCAGTAGGTAATAAAATTTCTATGGCAAAATGAAACCCCCCATTTTGTTCCTTTTCAAATTAAATGTATTAAGTGTTCCCACTTTATTCCAATCAAGATGACTTCAGGTGTGCCATACTTTTGTCATAAGTAAGACTGTTAGTGTTCTAGTTGTTCTTTAGAACACTCTGGGACATTCTGTCATTGGGCTATAGTTGGGCTACATCTGGCTGATATTTGGGCTACATTTGGGCTCTTTTGTCTTTGGTGGCCGTCTTGGGAGACTGCATATCAGAATTTTTTTAATGAAATATAAGAGGATTTGAGAAGTGACTCAAAATGTGCCCTAATTTGTCTTTCTTCAGCACTAATCATAATTTCTATGGCAAAATGAACCCCCTCATTTTGTTCCTTTGCAAATTAAATGTTTTAAGTGTTAACACTTTATTCCAATCAAGATGACTTCAGGTGTGCCATACTTTTGTCATAAGTAAGACTGTTAGCACTCTAGTTGTTCTTTAGAACACTCTGGGACATTCTGTCATTGGGCTATAGTTGGGCTACATCTGGCAGATATTTGGGCTACATTTGTTTTTTTTGTCTCTGGTGGCCATCTTTGGGCTACATTGGGCTACATTGGGCTACATTTGGGCTCTAACATATATATAGCCCAATGTAGCCCAATATATATTTGTTCAAAGTTAATTTTCGTAAAAACCACTGGAGCACATATCTTGAGACATAGCAAAGGCACATCGGGCTACCAGTCCCTACAATTTTGCCAAGTTTGGTGGAAAACCATTCAGCCGTTCAGGCTAAAAGTGAGTCCAACCGCCCTATGGAAATTAACATGGGGAAAACACGTTTTGGGACCCCCCTTTTATCTCGGCCCCCGCTTAAGGAATCCCCCCCAAACTTTCAGGGAAGGAGCGGACACCGCGAGGCAAAGTTAAGGAAAATTTCAGGAAGATTCCTCAACCGGCGCCAAAGTTATTCCCAATAGAATGTTGCGATTTCCCTATGGAAAACAATCACAAATTTGCTAGCATTCGCAACAAGAATTTGCAATTCTATTAAGGACACGGAAGGCGAGGATTATGCTTCTCAATCTTTATTGAAGCTCACAGCAGCCAATGAAAATGCTTGCTTTTAATTAATAAAACGTTAAACAACTACACATCCCATCATGCCTAGCACATAGGCACGCCCCCTTAGTCCATAAGAGGCCTCTGCCTGCCGCCATCTTCCTCTTTCTTTAGGGCGAACAGCTCCAACAACAACTCGGATAACTTGGTAACTCCTCCAACATGGAAGAACATAAACCTTTCAGGCGTAATATCCTGGCAGTCGTCGACGTTCAGTCGTTTTTCTTATCTGAACCTGCAATAAAGGATATGAGACCGTAACCACCATAACCACTGGGGGGGCAAGCAGTTATACATAACATGCCGGGTGGGATAATCCTCGCCTCCGTGTCCTTAATAGAATTGCAAATTCTTGTCGAGAATGCTAGCAAATTTGTCATTCTATTGCAGGACCGGAGGCTTCAGATTATGCTTGTTTAACGCTTATTAAATACAACAAAGGTAATATCCCCCACCGGCTTATAATAATACGTTTTGAAAGTCGATTCTGATGACCAATCTGCGCTACGCATGATATCTTGTATACTGGAACCCAACATAAATGACTTTGACGCCATGGCTCCCCTGACTGAATGAGCACCAAAAATGGTGACGTCAACACCAGCTTCCTTCATGACATAACGAAGCCATCTGGCAATTGTGGCAGCTGCCACCGCTTTAAAAGGCTTTTGTATGTCAATCAATAGTTGAGAACAGCCCTGCGGCCTATTAGCCGCTGAACATTCCTCATAAGTTTTCAAACATTTAACAACACATAACTTGTCATTCTCTTGAAAAGCATTATATGAAATATGACGAGATAATGTCTTGGTGCGTCCTGAAATGGAAAAAGAAACTCCTTCCGGAGTAAATACTCTACCTGTAACCTCCAGCGCCCGCACGTCCGATGACCTCCTGCATGCCGAGAGGCAGAGTAACATGGCTAACTTAGCTGACAACTGCTTCCTGGATAAGAGATGGTTTGCCGGCCATTTGTCAAATAACTCCAAGACCAAAGACACATCCCACAACCCGGTGTATTTGGGCTTCGGTGGGTTAGCCACCCTAATTCCCTTAAGCAATTTGCACACCACTGGGTGCATGCCTATTGGTTTTCCATCTATCTGAGCATGGCCAGCTGATATGGCTGACCTAAAATTATTGACCGATCTATAAGCCAAACCCTCGGAAGCCTTATCCGATAAGAAATTCAGCACGTGGGGTAAATCTGCCCCCACGGGATCCAGATGTCGTTCCATGCACCAATCCACCCAGTTCTTCCAGGCTGAGGAGTATCTTTTCCGCATGGATGGTGCCCAGGCCTGCTTGATGAAAGCGCAAGTCCTGCTCGAAACTAAAGCCTCCAAGCCATCAGCTGCAGTCTGCCTGCCATTATCAAGGTATGCTGTTCCTGATGAGGGCCCAGCAATAGCGTCTCCGATTCCGGGAGGAGCCTGGGGAGATCGCAGCTCCACTGCATTAGTTTGGGGAACCATGATTGTGACGTCCACCAAGGGGTCACCATGACTACTTCTGCTCGCTGCCTGATCACTTGAGACATCGCTCTGGGGATCAGCAGGAAGGGGGGAAAGGCATACTGCATCCCCTCCGACCAATCCTGGAGAAATGCATCTGTCGCTTGCGCCATCGGATCCGGTCTCCAGCTGAAGAAATTGGCTATCTGATACGTTAGTCTGGAGGCAAATAAGTCCGTCCTGAACGGACCCCAAATTCTCTGTAGCCATTGAAACACCTTCGGGAGCAACTTCCAGTCGCTGTAGTCCCTGAGGTATCTCGAGTTCCAGTCCGCCACCTGGTTGGACTGACCCGGTAGATATTCCGCAATTATCGATATCTGATTCTCTAGACAGTAATGCCAAAAGTCCTTGGCTATTTGCACAAGCATTGACGACCTCGTGCCGCCCAACTTGTTGATGTACCTCACTGCTGACAAATTGTCCAAACGCAGGAGGATACAGCAAGATGTCTGCCTCGGGGTCAACGTCCGCACCGCGAATGACCCCGTGAGCTGCTCTAGACAATTTATATGAAGCGAAAGCTCCTCCGGAGACCATCTGCCACCTGTGGAGATGTCTCCGCAACGAGCTCCCCAGCCCCAACGGCTGGCGTCCGAATCTATTGTTATCTCTGGAAGAGAGCCGAAGATAGCTCGACCGTTCCAGTCGTCTACATGACCTAGCCACCATTGCATTTCGGTTCTCACCTCTTGTGTGAGAGGTATGCTGTCCGAATACGACAGTCCCTTCTGTAGGTGTCTGATCTTCAACTTTTGCAGAGCCCTGTAATGCAGAGGGCCCGGGAATATCGCTTGTACTGATGACGCCAATACTCCTACCACTCTGGCAATCGCCCTGAGTGAAACTGTCTGACTGTTCAACAGTCTCCTGATTTCCTTCTTCAGGTCCTTCAGCTTGTCCTTCGGGAGGCATAGCTGCGCTGTCATGGAGTCGATCGTGAAACCCAGGAAGTCTATCACTTGAGTAGGTACCATGACTGATTTCCTGGTGTTGATTACAAAGCCCAGGTTTTGAAGCAACGTTGTCGTCTGTCATGACCCCTTTGCTTAGCTCGAAATTCAGCAATGTCAAGAGACGATTTTTCAAAGACAAGAATTCCTCTTGTAAATATCCACATTGGTTGCGGCAGATTCCCACCTGGAAGACAACCTTGAAATCCATTCTCAAGGGTTTGAGTCTGTCTTCATTTAGCCATGCAGTTTGATTACGAGAAGACGTGGGTTCTCGTTCTAGTCTTTTGGCGCGAGACCCGTAACGTCTATTCTGCGCATGCGTGCCCTGGTAACTGCGCACTTCAATTAAAGAAAACGGCGAAGAGAGTAGTGTTTTCTCAGCGCGCAGAAGTTTAGCATTTCTACACTTGGTGCGCGCCTCCAGAGGTTCAGAGCAGCAGTATAATAGGAGAGTATTCAGAGCTTTTTCTTGTGTTTCCACCGGGTGCGTGTGGTAACTATTTTTTCCCCTCAAATTCTTCTTCAGTGTTCACTCGTCTTCTTAAGGAAGCTGCCTGAGGACATTGTATCGAAGGAGAGGGTGCTTGAGTGGTTCGAGAGTATATTTGGCGGAACGCCTTCTGTGAAGAGAGGGCTTCCGTTCTACAGAACCAAGTAAGGTGTATTTACATGTTCAAAACCGGAGCCGCCTTTATATCAGTGAGGAGTTTCAAATGTTGGTAGAAGGCAGTGCGCTTAACAGCTTCAAATAAGAATTATTCTAAAGACTAATCTTCAAAAAGTGACTAGTGCACAGGAAGCACTTAAAAGACTTGTTTATGAGAGACTTGTTTTCCATACTGCTCAATATATTCGAACAAGGATAGAAAGAACAAACTATACAATTCTACCTTCAGTTCTTGAGCGGGGACTGAAGCCCTTTTCAACTGATCAAAGCAAGCTCAGGCAAACTTTAGAGAAGGGCAAAGTCATTGGTGTAAAAAGGTAATAAAGGTAAAATTTCAAGTAAAATAAACAGAGTCAGTGTAGAATAGAATTACAGTGTTGTCCTTTGTTACAGGTGCTTTCAGGAGAAAAAAGATAGAAGAAAGAAGATTCCTGGCAAGCAACCGCCACCAGTGAAGTTTCTCTTGTTTGTCTTCCACTTCCCCTTTCCCCCCTGGCTGAATTCCGGAGACAAGCGTTTATCAGCTGTCTTGGGTTTTTGGTTGGAGGGTGTTGGGGACTAGCGTCTGTTCCTGGAGGGATCGAAACCGGTGTTCTGACAGATTGAAGTGCCAAAAGGCCTCTTTCTGAGGCGCACAGATCTCTCCCTGAACAGACATGGCAGAGGGTTTAGATGTAAAAGCATTGGCCACCATCCTAGATAGCATGCAAAAACAATTAAATAACTCATTGGAAGATAATAGGAATCTCAGGGAAGAGATAGGAAGGACTAATCAGGAAAACTTACAGATAAGGTTAAGATTAGATGAGTTGTTAGAAGCAGGTCCTAGTTTTAAGTCCTCAGCGGGTCAAGTCAGTAGTTCCTCTACTTCTGATATCTCCACCCAAGTCATTCATGCAGTTTCACCCATCATTCCTTTGGCCCCTCCTGAGAGATTTAGTGGGGATCCTCAGAAGGCTAAAATTTTTCTTACGCAATGTTCCCTGCACTTTCTGTGTAGGCCAGTTATATTTGCTAAGGATCAATCAAAGGTGGCTTTCATTCTGTCGTATCTGAATGGTGACGCAGCTGCGTGGTCCATGTCTCTGGTCACGAAGGATGACCCAATCCTGTACAAGTTTGATGAATTCAAAGTGGAGTTTTTGAGAATTTTTGACAGACGTTCAGCTTCGCAAGCCACAGACAATGAATTATTGGACCTAAAACAGGGCAATCGGGACTTAGTGGCGTATTTGGCCCAATTTAATAAATTGATTGTTGAAACTCAATGGCCAGAAGCAAAAAGAGCTGCTATCTTTTATCGTGGACTAAAAGATGAGCTGAAAGATGCCCTGGCGCAAATACCGAAAAGACCCACAGAGGTTTCTGAGCTTATCAACCTGGTTTTGCAAATGGATCATAGACTCAATGAAAGGAAGAGTGAAAAGCGAAGAGATTTTCGTCCTCTTCCACCTCGTTTTGATCGTATGAAAACAGAAGGTCAAAAGGTATCTGAAAGTTCTCAGTCGGAAGAGCCCATGCAGATTGGGTCTATAAGAGGGCCCTTATCGAAAGAAGAAAAAGAGAGGAGAAGATCGGGACATTTGTGTTTGTACTGTGGGCAATCGGGCCACTTTGTAAAAGATTGTCCTAAGAAACCAAAAGTTTCACAGCAGGGAAAAGATCGGCTTCACCTGTAGTGGAAGCTGCACAGGTGGAAGCAGAATCAAAGTCAGCTTCGACTGCTCAACAGATAGTTAATACCCTTCAATCGTCTGCTCCGCATTTGGTAGTCTCATTCACCATAGAGTTTCGGGATCACAAATTCAGTGAAGTCACTGTGATGATTGACTCAGGAGCAACAGGCAATTTTTGTGACATCAAGTATGCCCAACGGATTGGAATACAATTCATGCAAAAACCTGTGGTGGAACCTGTGAGAGCCGTGGACGGAACTAATCTGTCATCTGGTCCTATTACTCATGAAACTGAGAAAATCCAATTGACTGGATTGAGAGGTCATACTGAAATTTTAGTTTTCAATCTTATTGATGCTCCTCAGTTCCAGTTGATATTAGGACTCCCGTGGTTAACGGAGCATAACCCACGCATTGATTGGGAGAAGAGAACTGTCACGATGGATTCTACTTTTTGTAAAGAAAATTGTTTTCGTAATCCCCTTCCTTCTGTGGCAGACTCACCAGCTCGAAAATTGGCTGATCATCCAGCTCTGATATGCTCAATTGAAACTCAGGAAATTCCAGTAGAATATCGAGATCTAGCTGTGGTATTTGATAAGAAAGAGGCTGAAAGACTTCCACCACATCGTCCATACGACTGCAAAATTGACATTGAACCAGGAGCTGTACTACCGTGTAGTCGTATCTATGCTTTGACAGAAACTGAGAACAAGTATTTAAAGACCTATCTTGAGCAATATTTGGAGAATGGTTTCATTCGTCCCTCCAAGTCTCCTGTTTCTTCACCCTTGTTTTTCATCCCAAAAAAGAATGGTGAATTGAGAACCTGTATTGATTATAGGGCTCTCAATCAGGTTACTGTGAAGAATAGATATCCGCTTCCTCTTATTTCAGTACTCTTAGATCAAGTAAAAGATGCCAAAATTTACACCAAATTAGATTTACGAGGGGCATATCATTTGATTAGAGTGGCTGCTGGAGATGAATGGAAGACTGCCTTCCGAACTCGTCATGGATTATATGAGTATCAAGTGATGCCTTATGGTTTGTGTAATGCCCCTGCGGCATTTCAAAATTTTGTAAATGACATCCTACGAGAATTTTTGGACAGAATTGCAGTCGTCTACATAGACGACATTTTAATTTTTTCCAAAGACGTCAAGGAACACATCTCTCATGTCAGATCCATTTTAACTCGATTGCTTGAGAATCACCTTTATGTTAAATTGGAGAAATGTGCATTTCATGTGGAAGAGGTGGAGTTTCTTGGATTTGTATTATCTCCCAAGGGAGTCAGCATGGATATTTCTAAGGTCAAAGCTGTGCAAGATTGGCCTTCACCTTCGTCTGTGAAAGAGATTCAGAGTTTCATTGGTTTCTCCAATTTCTATCGAAGGTTCATTCCAGACTTTTCTCATAAAGTCAGCCCCATAACTCGATTATTAAGAAAAGGAGTCAAGTTTGTGTGGGACGAGGAAGCAGAAACAGCTTTCCAATTTTTGAAAAAATCCTTCACTCAAGCTCCAATTCTGTTGCATCCAAGAACAGAGGAACCGTTTTTTGTAGAAGCTGACGCTTCAGATGTGGCCATTGGAGGGATTTTATCTCAACGTCATCCTAACACAGGACAGTTGCACCCAGTGGCTTATTACTCTCGAAAATTGACTCCTCCGGAATGCAACTATTCCATCTCAGATAAAGAATTGTTATCAGTGAAAGCAGCCTTTCTTGAGTGGAGACATTATTTGCTGGGCGCAGCTCATAAGGTCACTGTATATACCGATCACCGAAATCTACAGTTCTTAAAGTCTGCTCGGACATTGACAGCTCGTCAGCTTCGTTGGTCTCTGTTTTTCGCAGATTATAACTTTATAATCACTTTCCGGCCAGGCACCAGTAATGTGAAGGCTGACGCACTCTCGAGAATCAATTTCAATTCAGTGGATGTCAATCAAAAAGATCAGACGATAATTCCAAAAGAAAAGATAGTGGCGATTTCAGTTACCACAGATTTGTCAGTAGGAATTCAGAAGGTTCTTTCCCAGGAAGAGATGAAGTTGTGGTCGGAAGAAGACTCTACCAGAGAAATCAGGAAGGGTTTGCCTTATCACCGGAATGGTTTATATCTTCCCACAAGAGAATTACAGGAAAAGGCTTTGAAATCTTGTCATGATGGAGCTTTAGTTGGTCATAAAGGAATTCAGAAAACTACAGAGTTGGTTGAAAGAAATTTTTGGTGGCCGGGAATGAGATCACAGATACGACAGTATGTTACCACCTGCGAGCGATGTTTGCGAGGCAAGTCTGATCAGAGAGCTCCGCAGGGATTGTTAATGCCTCTGCCTACCCCTCCCCATCCTTGGCATACAGTGTCCATGGACCTGATAGTGGACCTTCCAGTTAGTCAAGGGTTGAACACAATATTGGTTATGGTGGACACTTTTTCTAAAATGGCCCATTTTGTAGCCCTGAAGGGTATACCCTCAGCCTCTCAGCTTGCTCAAATATTTACTCAGCACATAGTCAGATTGCACGGAATTCCTCAAGTTCTAGTCACTGATCGAGGGTCCCAATTTGTTTCCCATTTTTGGAAGGCTTTCACCAAAAGGTTGGAAATTGATGCTCGTTTTTCCACCAGTTTCCATCCGGAGACTGATGGGCAAACCGAGAGAGTTAACCAAGAGCTTGAACAATATTTACGACTTTATCTAATGAATCAGGAGAAGGGATGGTCAGATTTAGTTTGGTCAGCAGAATTTGCCTACAACAATGCTCAACATTCCTCTACAGGTTTCTCACCCTTTTATTTGAATTATGGGAGACATCCTAGTTTAACTTTAAGTAGAGAGGAGGCTCCAGTCCCAGCAGTTGAAGAATTTGTCGAAAAGGTGCAAGAATCTTTAAGTCAGGCTAAGGGGAACCTTGAAAAGGCTAAGAAAAGTTATAAGGTTCAGGCTGATCGGAAAAGAAGAGAGAATTCCCCCTTCAAATCTGGAGATAGAGTTTGGTTGTCAACTAAACATCTTAGATTAAAAGAAAATCGTAAGTTTCAACCTAGGTTCATTGGGCCCTTTAAGGTTGAGAAGATGATTAACCCTGTCTCAGTTAAGATTCATTTGCCATCCTATTTGAAAGTCCATCCGGTCTTTCATGTATCCTTAATAAAAAAAGGTCCACTTCAGTTGAGAATGAAATCCGCACCTAAACCTATAGAAGTTATGTTATGTTATGTTATGTTATGTTATGTTATGTTACGTCTATTTATTGTGCGCACAGATACTCCAGCCAAGGAGCGTCCTGGCGCAGAGACAAGGTAGCCCGTAACACAACGAGAGGCAAGAACAGAGACCAAGAAACAACTAAAACAAGAAGGTTTTTAAGGCCTTCCGAAAAGTCAAAAGGTCCTCCAGCAGGCGGATTTCAACGGGCAGGGAGTTCCATGCTAACGCAGCCATTACCCTAAACGAGCGGCCTCCCATGCGGCTAAGCCTGAATCTGGGAACCACCGCAAGGGCCAGACCTTGAGAGCGGAGGCAACGGGCAGGGACATAAAAAGACAGACAACTCGACAGGATTTCCGGGCCTGTACCTCTCAAGATTTTAAAAGCAAGGCACAAGACCTTAAAAAGGATGCGCTTTCTAACCGGGAGCCAGTGTAGGGAGCGAAGGACACCTGTCACTGAGCAGAATCTGGGTAAACCAACAATCGCCCTCGCCGCAGCATTCTGAACCCGTTGTAAACGGGTTAGTTCAGCCTGGTTGGCCCCAGCCAGGAGAGAGCTGGCATAATCCAGGCGAGAGATGATAGTGGCCTGGATCACCAGCTGCCTGGTCGGGGCGTCAAAGAACTTGAGAACAGGTCTCAAGCCCCTCAGGAGACCGAAACAGCAGGCCGCAGTTCTCTTAGTATGGCCTATAAAGGAGAGGCCCGCATCCAGCCACACCCCCAGATTTTTCACTTCCGATACCGGGATCGGAGTAGGACCCAGCTCTGAGGGCCACCAGTGGTCACCCCACAGCTCCACTCCCTTCCCGACGACCATCACCTCTGTTTTAGTGGCGTTTAACTGAAGGCAGTTGCCTGTCAGCCAACTAGCCACCGCCTTCAGTCCGGACTGAAACCTGGGGGCCTCAATTTCCGCATCCCCGCTGAGAGTAACCGCCAGCTGAGTGTCGTCGGCATATGAGACCAAAGTAAGGCCCCACTGCCTAGCGACATCAGCCAGCGGTCTCACGTATAGATTGAACAACGTGGGACTCAGCGAGGACCCTTGCGGAACCCCCATGGCCAGTGGTTGGTAACTGGACTTGAAGGGAGGGATGGCAACACAGAAGGAGCGGTCGTCTAAAAAGGAGCGGAACCATTGCAACACCTGACCGCCAATACCAGTCTCCTCGAGCCGACGCAGGAGGATGCTGTGGTCTACCGTATCAAAGGCGGCGCTAAGATCTAACAGAATAAGCGCCGCCGTTTGACCAGCATCCAACCTTGCCCGGAGATGTTCCACCATCACAAGTAACGCAGTTTCCGTACTGTGCCCAGCACGGAATCCGTTTTGATTCAGTGGATGAGTTTGAGGTACATAGGATTCTAGATTCTCAGATCAGGAAAGGCAAACTACATTATTTGATCAGTTGGAAGGGTTTTGGCTCTGAAGAGAACTCTTGGGAGCCATTTGACTATGTTCATGCTCCTAAACTGATTCGAGAATTTCATCAGTCAAATCCAAACAAACCAAGAATGAAGGGACGCCTTTTAGTGGGGGGTACTGTCATGACCCCTTTGCTTAGCTCGAAATTCAGCAATGTCAAGAGACGATTTTTCAAAGACAAGAATTCCTCTTGTAAATATCCACATTGGTTGCGGCAGATTCCCACCTGGAAGACAACCTTGAAATCCATTCTCAAGGGTTTGAGTCTGTCTTCATTTAGCCATGCAGTTTGATTACGAGAAGACGTGGGTTCTCGTTCTAGTCTTTTGGCGCGAGACCCGTAACGTCTATTCTGCGCATGCGTGCCCTGGTAACTGCGCACTTCAATTAAAGAAAACGGCGAAGAGAGTAGCGTTTCCTCAGCGCGCAGAAGTTTAGCATTTCTACACTTAGTGCGCGCCTTCAGAGTTTCAGAGCAGCAGTATAATAGGAGAGTATTCAGAGCTTTTTCTTGTGTTTCCACCGGGTACGTGTGGTAACTATTTTTTCCCCTCAAATTCTTCTTCAGTGTTCACTCGTCTTCTTAAGGAAGCTGCCTGAGGACATTGTATCGAAGGAGAGGGTGCTTGAGTGGTTCGAGAGTATATTTGGCGGAACGCCTTCTGTGAAGAGAGGGCTTCCATTCTACAGAACCAAGTAAGGTGTATTTACATGTTCAAAACCGGAGCCGCCTTTATATCAGTGAGGAGTTTCAAATGTTGGTAGAAGGCAGTGCGCTTAACAGCTTCAAATAAGAATTATTCTAAAGACTAATCTTCAAAAAGTGACTAGTGCACAGGAAGCACTTAAAAGATTTGTTTATGAGAGACTTGTTTTCCCTACTGCTCAATATATTCGAACAAGGATAGAAAGAACAAACTATACAATTCTACCTTCAGTTCTTGAGCGGGGACTGAAGCCCTTTTCAACTGATCAAAGCAAGCTCAGGAAAACTTTAGAGAAGGGCAAAGTCATTGGTGTAAAAAGGTAATAAAGGTAAAATTTCAAGTAAAATAAACAGAGTCAGTGTAGAATAGAATTACAGTGTTGTCCTTTGTTACAGGTGCTTTCAGGAGAAAAAAGATAGAAGAAAGAAGATTCCTGGCAAGCAACCGCCACCAGTGAAGTTTCTCTTGTTTGTCTTCCACTTCCCCTTTCCCCCCTGGCTGAATTCCGGAGACAAGCGTTTATCAGCTGTCTTGGGTTTTTGGTTGGAGGGTGTTGGGGACTAGTGTCTGTTCCTGGAGGGATCGAAACCGGTGTTCTGACATTGTCAGAGTGAGGTATCGCGAGAGTGTCTGCTGACACTGATCCACTATCAGGATGTCGTCCAGATAGATTATGAGGCGTATACCTCGTTCTCTGAGGTATGCCACCACTGGTTTCATCACCTTGGTGAAGCACCAAGGAGCCGAGGAGAGCCCAAAAGGCAGAACCAAATATTCGTACCATCGGTCTTTCCACCGGAATTGGAGATATCTGCGATGCGGGGGAAAAATTGGTACAGAAAGATAAGCGTCCTTCAGGTCCAGCCGGACCATCCAGTCTCCTACCTGCAGTAGATCTGTCAAAAGATGGATGCCCTCCATCTTGAGGTGATTGTATGTTAGAAACTGGTTGAAATCCCTGAGGTTCAGAACCAATCTGTTTCCGCCTCCCTTCTTCTGTATAACAAAGATATTGCTGCAGAAACCGCGAGGACCTTGGTGGACCGGTGCTATCGCGTGTTTCTGCAGCAACTCGATGATCTCTTCGTCTATAAAACTGAGATCTTGTTGGGAAAAATGGAGATCTGTAGGAAGCCCCGATTGAACAGGACGAGAATAGAACTCCAAGTGAAAACCTTGAACTGTTTGTAACACCCATGCGTCCTGTGTAAGCTCCCGCCACTGCACTAGGCAGTGTTGAGTCCGTCCCCCCAAAGGAAGAAGATAAACCTCTGCTACTCTCACCTGAGTTCTGCTGGTGTTTGAAGGTCCCCCTGTTGTTATTCGATTGATAACGGCTCCTGTCGAACCTCCTGCGGGAGGGGTAGAAGGTTCCACCACGGGTGGAGTCATACTCGTTCCTGCCCCTGCCAAAGTCGCCTCTTTGGGAACCTTGTGGACCTCCACGGCCCGACGAGCGGCCCCCGCCTCGTCCGGCCCTGTTAAAAACTTTCTGGCTGAGAGCTATCTTAATGCCTGACTGCGCCTTGTCCAGCGCCGTAAAGGTCCCCACATATTTGGAGACGTCCTTGACAAATTTGTCCCCAAATAATTGACCCGCTGCTAGGGGTCCCGGCTCAGCATCCACTAGCTCGGTCAAATTACTATCCATTTTCATGAGTAGCGATTTTCTCCTTTCTGATGAAATGGCACAATTCGCGTTGCCCAGCAAGCAGATGGCTCTCTGGGTCCAACCAGCCAGCACGTCCGGGTCCACAGGAGAGGAACCCTCTTTGGCCGCTAGAGCCATCTCCAGAATTTTGGCCAAAGGTCCGATTGCGTCCAACATTTTGTCTTGGCATCCTGACCATGTCCTATCCAAACCTCGTTTGGGGTCCTTCGAGAACTTCTTCAAGAAGGTCAAAAGACTTGCGTCAATTTCTGGTGTCTCCGCTACTTTGTCCGGGATGTCCGGGCGAGGGCATTCCGACTTAAGACGATTCCTCACTTCCCTGGGGAAGCTCCGCCTAAGGTTGTCTTGGATATAAGCCGCCACCGCCGGAGGTGGCACCCAGTCTTGTGACCTGGGGTGCATGATGTCAGATGGATCGAAGGTAAAAGGTGTATTTACCTTAGGAATATTGACCTGCGCCGTCTTCGCCATCTTTGGAGGAGGATGCTCCTCTGAGGTATCCGTGTCTGTGGTAGTGTTCTTGTCAGTGTCAGTCTCCATATCTGCATGGACCTTACGTTTTGACTTGGCCTTGCTGCCAGAATAGGAATGTTCCGCCGTGTCTGGTAGGGTAGCTAGGGCATGAGGCCATGCGGCAGCGTCAACCGACGGTTGACCGGAAGTGGATGCGTCCGCTTTCTTCTTTTGTGGCTTATCATAGCCATGCCTCTTGGCAAAGCCCTCCAATTGTTTTCTGATTGGGCGAAGGGCTGTAGCTAGGGCTTGCTGCACTGTCTGTGGGACTGTAGTCTCCATAGCCCTATTGACAGACGACTGTACAGATGCGTCCAAAGCGTTGACTAAATTGTCCTCAAGGACAGCTTCTTGCCGTCCATCATACACCTCCTCCTCCGCATACTCTTCATTGTACTGCTCCCACTCCGACATTGCAGGGGTGGTTGGTTTAAACTGCACCTCAATGAAGTTACTCACTGAAAACTGTCCAGCCACCAGGAGGGTCGGGGGGGGGGGGGGGGTCAGCCACGTAAGCACACTCAATTTAACAAGTTCAAACCCCCTCAGCAAAGCTGTAGTCACAGGGGTCAAAGACCCAGGCCAAAATCAATATACACAGAGCGTGTGCGCACTCCAAACACTGGCCACAATATTTTACAACCTTTCCAGGCGTGTCACTAGAGCAGAGGGACCACCGGTATGTATTTGCATCAAAAACGCTATGACTGTCAGTTGGGAATTCGCGCCGTGACGTGCAGCCCAAACGCGACTGAAAACCTACTAAAAGGTAGCCCAATTTCAGCGCGTTTAGGCGCACGCCGCGGCCGAGAGCCACCCGGACCCTACTCGCGTCATCGGCCTATCAGGGATGCCGTATGCGCATGCGCGAGACGCGCTCTACTGGGAGAACAGCCGGGACAATGATAGAAGGCTCACAGTGTGTAACGCGGTGCCCGTCTGCTCCCGGTCAGCGACCGCTGCTACCTGGCGCCGCTAGGCGCTCTCAAAAGCCACCGAGGAATGAAATCAAATCGCTAGGCGCCGCAACGCTAGCGCTCGTGCACAACACCCCCGATACTCCGATTGACCCAGCAAACAGGTAATATCGATGAACAATATTTTGCCCAGTACAAATCTTGTCTAATCAGCAATATTAATAAATAAAATTTAGCATTGTACTAAATAACCTTTAGCATAAGCCACACTCAAGTAACATCTTCCAACAGCAGAGGGAGGAAACAACGTGCACTTAACTCTTGCTGTGAGCAGCAAAGAAAGAGGTAGATGGCGGCAGGCAGAGGCCTCTTATGGACTAAGGGGGCGTGCCTATGTGCTAGGCATGATGGGATGTGTAGTTGTTTAACGTTTTATTAATGAAAAGCAAGCATTTTCATTGGCTGCTGTGAGCTTCAATAAAGATTGAGAAGCATAATCTGAAGCCTCTGGTCCTGCAATAGAATCCTAACTATATATACCTACCGGCTATCAGTAGGTAATAAAATTTCTATGGCAAAATGAAACCCCTCATTTTGTTCCTTTTCAAATTAAATGTATTAAGTGTTACCGCTTTATTCCAATCAAGATGACTTCAGGTGTGACATACTTTTGTCATAAGTAAGACTGTTAGCGTTCTAGTTGTTCTTTAGAACACTCTGGGACATTCTGTCATTGGGCTATAGTTGGGCTACATCTGGCTGATATTTGGGCTACATTTGTTTTTTTGTCTCTGATGGCCATCTTTGGGCTACATTGGGCTACATTGGGCTACATTGGGCTACATTTGTGCTCTAACATATATATAGCCCAATGTAGCCCAATATATATTTTTTCAAAGTTAATTTTCGTAAAAACCACTGGAGCACATATCTTGAGACATAGCAAAGGCACATCGGGCTACCAGTCCCTACAATTTTGCCAAGTTTGGTGGAAAACCATTCAGCCGTTCGGGCTAAAAGTGAGTCCAACCGCCCTATGGAAATTAACATGGGGAAAACACGTTTTGGGACCCCCCTTTTATCTCGGCCCCCGCTTGACGAATCCCCCCAAACTTTCAGGGAAGGAGCGGAGCGCCGCAAGGCAAAGTTAAGGAACATTTCAGGAAGATTCCTCAACTGGCGCCAAAGTTATTCCCAATAGAATGTTGCGATTTCCCTATGGAAAATAATCCTAACTATATATACCTACTGGCTATCGCCAGTAGGTAATAAAATTTCTATGGCAAAATGAAACCCCCCATTTTGTTCCTTTTCAAATTAAATGTATTAAGTGTTACCACTTTATTCCAATCAAGATGACTTCAGGTGTGCCATACTTTTGTCATAAGTAAGACTGTTAGCGTTCTAGTTGTTCTTTAGAACACTCTGGGACATTCTGTCATTGGGCTATAGTTGGGCTACATCTGGCTGATATTTGGGCTACATTTGGGCTCTTTTGTCTCTGGTGGCCATCTTGGGAGACTGCATATCAGAATTTTTTTAATGAAATATAAGAGGATTTGAGAAGTCACTCAAAATGTGCCCTAATTTTTCTTTCTTCCGCACTAATCATAATTTCTATGGCAAAATGAACCCCCTCATTTTGTTCCTTTGCAAATTAAATGTTTTAAGTGTTAACACTTTATTCCAATCAAGATGACTTCAGGTGTGTCATACTTTTGTCATAAGTAAGACTGTTAGCGCTCTAGTTGTTCTTTAGAACACTCTGGGACATTCTGTCATTGGGCTATAGTTGGGCTACATCTGGCTGATATTTGGGCTACATTTGTGTTTTTTTGTCTCTGGTGGCCATCTTTGGGCTACATTGGGCTACATTGGGCTACATTTGGGCTCTAACATATATATAGGCCAATGTAGCCCAATATATATTTTTTCAAAGTTAATTTTCGTAAAAACCACTGGAGCACATGTCTTGAGACATAGCAAAGGCACATCGGGCTACCAGTCCCTACAATTTTGCCAAGTTTGGTGGAAAACCATTCAGCCGTTCGGGCTAAAAGTGAGTCCAACCGCCCTATGGAAATTAACATGGGGAAAACACGTTTTGGGACCCCCTTTTATCTCGGCCCCCGCTTGATGAATCCCCTCCAAACTTTCAGGGAAGGAGCAGAGCGCCGCGAGGCAAACTTAAGGAAAATTTCAGGAAGATTCCTCAACGGGAAGCTGATTGGTTCTCGGGTGTCTGTAAACATTCGAAACAGTCCGCAGCGGCCGCCATCTTGTGTCTCGGTAGGATTGAGACACAAGAGGTGGCAAAAATCAAAGGGGGAAATGACCAAAAGGGGGCAGGGTAGACCCCCCTGACCCCCTAGGTTTGATGTGGGGGCCATTAAAGGGTCCCACGGGGCAAAAAACATTTATTTTTCGCGGGGGGAGCGCCCGGTACGCGCACCGGGGAGCGTACCGGGGAGCGTACCATGGGGAAAAATAGTGAAAAAAATTATATAATCATAATAATAAATAATAAAATAATCATTTTGAGTGATTACAGGTAGGGTAGCTCTGAAAAGAGCTTTTGGTTCTGTGGCTGTTTTAGGTACCTACAAGTACGTCCCACACACACCCACACGCACACAACCCCACACCTCCACACCCACACACTCCCCACACACACCTCACACACGCACACCTCCACCCACACCCAAACACCCCACACCCCCACACCGACACCTTACACATCCACACCCACACCCACACATCCCACACACACTCACTCACACACACACACACCTCACCCCCAACACACACACACGCATACACAGATACCTCACAGACACACCTCACACATCCCACACACACACCTCCCCCCCACACACACACACGCACACCTCACAGACACACCCACACATCCCACACATACACACACTTCCTACACACATACCCCCCACACCCACACACACCCCACACACACCTCACACACCCACACCCCCACCTACACCCAAACACCCCACACACCCACACCCACACACACACCTTACACACCCACATCCCCACCCACACACCTACACACACCTATACACCTCATCCCCCCTCAGACACACACACACAGACACACCTCACAGACACACCCCACACATCCCCCACACACACCTCACCCTTTCCCCCCCACACACACACACCTCTGACACACACCTCACACACACACACACACACACACACACGCACACACCACACACACACACACACACACCCACGCACACACTCCTCTCACACACACACCCACACACCCCCCACACACACACCCACACACCCCCCCACACACACACACATCCTACACACACACACCCCACACACATACCCCCCCCACACACACACCCCACACACACACCCCCACACACACACCACACACACACTCATTATTATTTTTATTTTTTGAGGGGGTGCCCCACACACATACCCCGACACACACACACCCCACACCCACCCCCCACACACACCCCCACCATACCTCATACACCCACACCTCCACCCACACCCAAACACCCCACACACCCACACACACACCATACACCCCCACACCACCACCTACACCCACACACCCCACACACCCCCACCCACACACACCTCACTCCCCCCCACACACACACACCTCACAGACACACCCCACACATCCCCCACACACACCTCACCCCCCACACACACATCTCTGACACAAACCCCCCCCCACACACACACACACACACACCCCACACAAACACCTCACACACCCACACCCACACCCACACACACATTCCTCACCCCCACACACACCCACACACACCCCCACACACGCACACACACCCACACACACACACCCCACACACACACCCACACACACACCCACACACACCCCACACACATACCCCCCACACACACACCCCACACCCACCCACCCCCACACACACACCACTCACACACACACTCATTATTTTATTATTATTTTTTTGAGGGGGTGCGCGCCCCGGTACACGTATCGGTACACGTACCGGTACGCGTACCCTGGAGAAAAAAAGAAAGACAGAGTTTTTTAAAAATGTAGCATTTTTATATAAATTGGAGGTAGTTCTGAAAAGAACTGTTTTTTTATTCTTATTGTTGTTTTATATTTTTATTATTGTTTTTTTGTACCCCGCGACTTTAAAAAAAAATATATATATTATTTTTTTTGCCTTGGGGGTCCTTGTGGAACCCCCTGAGCAGGCCTAGGGGGTCAGGGTGTTTCTACTCTGGCCCCTTTGCGAGTTTCACACCTTTGTTTCACTGCTTTCTTGTGCCTGGGTTCGAACAAGGCACAAGATGGCTGCCAGGGACACCCAGTATGCAAGGGGAATTAGTTCCCCCTCTTCAAACATGCACGGGGGCTGCGTTGCAGAGAGGTGTAGAAAAGGGTGTGGCCTCATTACACCTCTATGCAATGCAGCCATCTGGCGCATACTGGAGGCTCCTGGTGGGCTAGTTGGCCCCCAGGGACCCCCATTATGCAAGGGGAATTAGTTCCCCTTCTGCAAACGCGCCAGGCGGCTGCATTGCAGAGAGGTGTAACAAGGGGCATAGCCTCATTACACCTCTGCAATGCAGCCCCCTGGCGCATACTGGATGTTCCAGGTGGGCTAGTTGGCCCCCAGGGGCTCCAGTATGCAGGGGGAATGAGTTCCCCCTCTTCAAACATGCACGGGGGCTGCGTTGCAGAGAGGTGTAAAAAGGGCCGTGGCTTAATTACACCTCTCTGCAATGCAGTCCCCTGGTGCATACTGGAGATTCCTGGTGGGCTTTCAGGTCTTATATAGTTAGGAATTAGCATTAAAAAAAACTTTGAAATTCACTGAAAAAAACATAGGTTTCAGGCCTTATATAGTTAGGAATTAGCATTTAAAAAACCTTTGAAATTCACTGAAAAAACCATAGGTTTCAGGCCTTATATAGTTAGGAATTAGCACTTAAAAAACCTTTGAAATTCACTGAAAAAACCATAGGTTTCAGGCCTTATATAGTTAGGAATTAGCATTTAAAAAACCTTTGAAATTCACTGAAAAAACCATAGGTTTCAGGCCTTATATAGTTAGGAATTAGCATTTTAAAAAACCTTGCACATTCACTGAAAAAACCATAGGTTTCAGGCCTTATATAGTTAGGAATTAGCATTTAAAAAACCTTGCAAATTCAATGAAAAAACCATAGGTTTCAGGCCTTATATAGTTAGGAATTAGCATTTAAAAAACCTGGCAAATTCACTGAAAAAAACATAGGTTTCAGGCCTTATATAGTTAGGAATTAGGCACAAGAAAGCAGAAAAACAAACGTGTAGAACACAAAAAGGGGGCAGGGTAGGAGCACCCTGACCCCCTAGGGCTGCTCAGGTGGTCCCACTACGATATTAATATATTTAAACGTTATCCGCTAATAGAATTAGCATTTAAAAAACCTTTGAAATTCACTGAAAAAACCATAGGTTTCAGGCCTTATATAGTTAGGAATTAGCATTTAAAAAACCTTTGAAATTCACTGAAAAAAACATAGGTTTCGGACCTTATATAGTTAGGAATTAGCATTTAAAAAAACCTTTGAAATTCATTGAAAAAACCATAGGTTTCAGGCCTTATATAGTTAGGAATTAGCATTTAAAAAAACCTTTGAAATTCACTGAAAAAACCATAGGTTTCAGGAGTTATATAGTTAGGAATTAGCTTTTACAAAACCTTTGAAATTCACTCAAAAAACTATAAGTTTTAGTGGTGTTATAGTTAGCTGGACATTTTACTCATACAAAACCATTGAAATTGCTCCTATATAGTTAGTTGTACTAAGTATATATCGCGCACCCGCAATCCACTGCTGATGATGTCACATATTATATCATTCATGACATGGTCAGTGACATCACTGATGACATCTCAAATGACATCACTGATGACATCACTGATGACATCATCCAGTGAATGTGGTTTGCTTTGTTATTTAAATATGCATTATATATATATAGCAATTTGCATTGAAGAATGAGTGGATATATAAATATATATAAATAAATATGTGGATGGAGGATTTAGTAGCAGTGTAATTGACTGTTTACTTGACCAATTTATAATGTCTCACTAAATATAGTGGATAGTGACTACACTGTGTGAATATCTGTATCACTTTGTCAGTTGTTGTGATCTATTTCGCAAGTTGGAAAAGCTCATGAAAAAAGAAATGTCAAAATGGTGGGAGAATAAGTCTCTGTCAATGTATCTGGAGGTTGGCCGCGTACCGCGTGGTCTGAGAATTACACTTGCACCGAGCTATGACAGTCCCGATCCACTAATGCTTGAGAAATGGGCGGTGACTAATTTGGATTGCTCGGCGAAACTGATGGTAATTCTTGTTGAATTTGCTGAAAGCGACCGAGCAAAGATACAGAAAGACGTTGAATCAGTGGAGGCAGAATTAGCCGCATTGGGAGAAAGTGATGCGGTGATGAAAAAAATGAGAGACGAGATGGATTCTCGGCTTGCTAAAGAGGAAGAAATTATAAAAAAACGCAAAGCGTTTAAATTTGAAAGAGACCGATTGGATTACCTGAATGGCCATATTTTTACTTTTGCCCGCAAGTTTGAAAATAAAGGAAGTCACTCAGGAGTGGGAGGCGCTGGAAATGTATCAAACAGCAATGTTAGCGCTACTTCTTCCATCAGTTTGAGCTCTACTGAGGGAAATGAATCTGATGGGGGTCAATAGAATACCCCGCTGGGGTTTACCGCACTCACGCCCGCACAGGAGGTTCAGCGCCTTTGCGAGGCAAGAAGAGAGACTTTGCGCCCGAGAGTGAAATTCACTCAAGCAGGACAAGGGCGAACCGCAAGCGGGCAGAGCGGAGACGAAGCCGCAAAAAGAAGTGGGGGTGCAAGCAGGAAGCAGAACCAACGGAGATGGGCGAACAAGAAACGGGGAAACCAGCAGGGTCCCCCTCAATAATTAATTTGACTGATATCGTCCTAACCCCCAAGGAAACTAAGATTTTGAGCCTGGGACTATCCTTCTGTCCACCGCGATCGTTTGACTATGCAGGAACTCGCATGGACACTTACAGGTTCATAAGGAAATTAAAGCTGACTAAATTCCATCGTCTTAGACCAAGAAAAAATAATAAGAAAGCCATTTTGGAATCTAATACAAATCCTATGTCTCTATCAGCAGGAGATGCTCCTTCCTTCGAAGATATCTGGGAATTACAAAACGAGCAAAATGAATCAGGAGAAGAAATACCCTCTATCACGCAAAATCAAAATCCTGGGCGTGTAGCAGCACGAACATCTTTTAAGCCCAAATCCACTTTTAATCCAATTTCTGTCCATGATAATCTGGATATCTACCAGGAACTAATAGTGGAGGACCTCAAAAAACTGTACATCAGTACAAATAAAAAGAGCCAAGCCATTGCAAGACAGAACCAGTGTTACAATTCACTAATCAAAAAATTAAGAACTAACGAGAGCTTGGTGGTGAAACAAGCGGACAAGGGTGGTAATATTGTCCTCTGGGGACGTGAGCAATACCTAGCGGAGGTAGAAAAACAGCTAGGTGACACATCCTGTTACCGCAAAACCAACATCACCGTGATTAGAGCAGCTTGGAACGAACTCAATGGCAAACTTATTGGCTGGCGGAGCAGTGGGTTGATCACCTTAGATGAACTCAAGTTTCTAAAAAAGGAATTTCCGGTGATACCCACTTTCTACCTTCTGCCGAAGGTCCATAAGGATCCCCAGGTCCCACCGGGTAGGCCTATAATATCGGCGATTGGCAGTGCAACAGAAAACCTTTCAAGGTACATTGACTATTTTTTACAGGAGTGGGTGAAGGGATTGAACTCTTATATAAGAGATACCACTGACTTTTTATGTAAATTGTCGAAACTGAGTTGGAAAGAGAATTACATATTGATGACACTGGACATTTGTTCTCTCTATACCTCTATAAGACATATGGATGGCATGAAGGCAGTTCAATTTTTCCTAGATAAACGTCCTTTGCATGATATTGAACACAACAGAATGCTCATGGGGATGTTACAAATTTGTTTGCAGCAAAACTTTTTTTCATTTGGTGGCCAAGCCTATCAACAACTTAGGGGGGTGGCCATGGGGTCTTGCTTTTCCCCTAGCTTTGCATGTCTTCACATGGGGCTATGGGAAGAGCAGACCCTCATGGGACAGCACAGAACAATCGTTGAACAGAATATTGAATTATACTTCAGATATATAGATGATTTGTTCTTTGTCTGGAGTGGTTCAATGGACAGTGCTGTTGAATTTGTTGCAAGTAAAGAAATTGATGGCTGGGTTACAATTGCGCTGGGTCACAGTGATAATAATAAGGATAAGAACAAATAAAGAAGCTCCAAGGATAAGGTTTAGGCCACCAGTCTAAACACAACAGGCATGAACCAGTCAATGCCCTAATACACAACACAACATTTATCCTGAGCTAATACAAAAATCCACTTTGCAACCAACGAACAAATCACAAATCGCTGTTTTTTTCTTCTTTTCTTTCTTTTATTTCATGCGTTGATTGTTCATAAAACCTCCTAGCCGACACGTGTTTCGTCTGAATTGGTGTTAATCCACAGACTTCTTCAAGGCTAGAACAATGTAATTTTATAGTTTTAAAACCTTTAAACATGTATGTTTATTTCCAAAACCCCCTATTTTTCAAGAACTCAGATTGTAAAGAGTCCCATTTATAGAGTGTTGTAAGTTATCAGCATCAAGGAACTAGTGCGATATCACCAAAAACCAAGGTGCTTGGAAAAGAATATTTGTGAATAGTAACCGCCAACAAAACAAGGTGTATAGTAATGGTGATAGAGAAGAATCCCACCACCACGTATTTTATCCTGTGTGTCGTTCACACCGACATACTGTTGAAAGTTCAGTATTTATAGATCTAGTGAAAAGTAAGTAGATATAAACCGAATGCTATGGCTAGAGAGAGATAGCCCCACATCAAAATATCGTAATCAAACCAGAAATGTATGCAGGTCATAGGTACCTTAATTATTTATATTCGACCTCTAGTTTCTCGTTCATCACCCCTGCCACAACGTCATTGGGGTTCAAATATCCTCTTAGCTATCGAAGAAAAGCCGCAATTTAGAACCTAGATACCGTCTATTTGTACACACGTTTAAAAACCAACATTAATTTAATTATATTGAGTACTCACTCTATTTTTCACGTTATTCTGGCCCGTAGGTAGTAGTTAAAATCAATCTCTCTCCATATTGTGTTATTCGGGTATTTTCCTCCTATAGTTAAATTGAAACAGATGGAATCCTACCGATTAGGAAATAGTCATTCCCATCATCATTAGAGACATACTCATCTACGAACTAGGATCACTTTTTAAATGACCCACACTTAGCGCATAGTTAAATTTAGTAGTTCCAAAAGTTAACCCACTAGGCTAACATCAGTTTCCAATCGCTATAGTTGCGCGCTGCACGACCCATACCTATTCATAAAACGCAACAACTCGTGTTTGGCAAGTTAACGCCGCCACGAGAAGAATCTGTATGAGGGAGTAGTCTCACCTGTGACGATATCTCGTCTTCCGTGAAGCAATTCCTGGCGTTCAGCACCCGCGCCATGTCGAAATTGCTTCAAATACCCGCGTCCGGTATCAGACATAGAAAAGGGGCTAATCGCATAGGGTGTACTTCCCCAACTGGAAATGCGCGCCATCTTAGAGTGTGCAAATCGATACCTTGTCCACACCTCGAGTCACATCTAATCCGGATGATAGTATTTATCGACTATAATTTCTAAAATTAGTAAATATATATGCGCAGCGTGTAAGGAGGTAAATAAACAGGCACCCACCGAAGATTCCCATCACCAGGTGTCACTTCCTTAAATCTCATTACTAACATCTTAATAATACATTTTTTCACAGAATTTGTCATAAATACATATAGCGTTCCTATTTCAAAACATGGTTTTCAAACTGAACAATTTGAGACAGAACATGCCATACGATCCTAGCATATGGTGATCAATATTGTATCCGAGCTCATATTTTGCCAAGTCAAAATACTGTCAAGAATATACATCACATCCATATTTCAGAAGCCATGGTTATCAACCTTATATATAGATTTCACTGGACTATTAACTAAGAGAGCAAAACCATATAAGGACATTATCATTTTTCATGGGTGTACCTATAAAGCAGTGTAACCTGATCATAACATGATGAAAAATACAAAACATGGTTGGAAACATGCTTGTCAAAAGATCGTGTGCACTCTAAGATTCAACATGTAGATATAATAACTATTCTTTGGATCATTAATCCCAAAGAAAATCATATTCAGGTAAAGTACATACGTTGGCATTCAGTATCCTCCATCCGGAGTTTATAATCAGTTAATTCCCCAGAAAGAATTGAAGCTCGTCATCAAAGTTAAGACCCCTCTCTACCGCATGAACCTGCATTATCCATCTTGCCTCGAGTTGTCTAAGTCTGAGCTCCCTATCCCCTCCCCTCACATCTTGGGGCATTGTTTCAATTCCATGAAAGGACATAGATAGATGTTCACTTTGTAATCCGCACTCCATAGCATGTGCTGTCAGGGGATGTCTCATATCTTTATTCTTTAGTGCTCTAAAGTGTTCTGCCATGCGGTCCTTAAGTCTGCGTATGGTACTGCCAATATATACTCGGTCACATTTGCAAGTTATCGCATATACCACATAGGTGGTATTGCAGTCAATGTGTGATTTTATATGATAGATCTTAGAACCATTGTATGTAAAGTGTAATATTCCATGCCGTGACATCCTACACATACTGCAGTCACCGCATCGAAATGAACCCTTGGCAAGTAGGTGTAGCCAGTTCGGAGTCTTCTCTGCTAGTTTGGGGTAACTGGGACTAATCATATTTTTGATCGTCATACCACGACGATATGATATAGAGGGTCGTGAGTTAATATAGTCTTTTAAGGTTTGATCAGAACTCAGTAGGAACCAGTACTTATTCAGTATTTGGTAAACCTTAGATGACCAGGGATTATAGTTAGTTATCAATCTCACATTGTCCTTGTTTCTGTTACTATCATGGGATTTGGCACTCAGGGTTTCTTGTCTATTTAGTCTGAGAACTCTGTTCCTTGCTCTACGTAGGACCTCTGATCCGTAACCTCTCCTGAGGAATCTCCCTTCAATATCTGTTACACACTCTAGAAATTCGCCATCCTCGCTGCAATTGCGTCGAGCCCTATATAGTTCTCCATAGGGGATTGAGGTAACCGTAGATCTTGGGTGTGCACTGTTATTGTGTAAAACCGCATTGCAAGATGTAGATTTTCTAAAAAGCTTACTACACAGTTTGTTATCTTTTACATATAGGGTTAGGTCCAAAAAATTGATTCGCTCTTTGGAGTATTCAATGGTAAAGGTCATATTGTACACATTATCGTTCATGTAGGCAAAAAAATCTAAGAGTTCAACCTCACTTCCAGTCCATATGAGTATGAGGTCGTCTATATATCTTCCATAATAATTAATATGGGAGTGCCATTGTGCACCGCCAGGGCCCCAAATGTGCACCGCCTCTACCCACCCCATAAAGAGACAGGCAAACGACGGTGCAAATTTTGAACCCATAGCGGTCCCACAGGTTTGCTTGTACCATTGATCTTCAAAAAGAAAAACATTTTCTTCCAAAATCAGTCTTGACATCATTAGAATCATATTAGTGTGCTCCAACAGTTCAACCGGTCTCCTATGTAAGAAGAACTCAAGTGCCTTAAGACCCAATTCATGTTTGATATTCGTGTATAGGGAGCATACATCCATCGTGACCAATATCATCTCTGGTTCCCACTCAAAGTCATTCAATATATTTAAAATATGTTTGGTGTCCCTGATGTTAGAGGGTAAGTTTAAAACATACGGTTGGAGGAATAGGTCTACAAATTCAGCCAGTTTTTCAGTCGGCCCGCCTAGTCCTGAAATAATAGGTCTCCCTGGTGGAGACAGGAGACACTTATGAACCTTTGGCAAGGTGTAAATACATGGAAAGCGGGGTCGGTGTACAGTAAGGTATTTAAATTCCGTATCATTCAGTAGGGTAGCCTGATGCCAGGTCTTTAGGTAGGTATTAATCTTAGCTACAACCGTAAACATCGGGTTGTGTGGTAATTTAGCATACCAGACTTCATTGTTCAATTGCCCCATAATCTCCTCGTTATATTTTGTCCTATTCATTAAAACGACATTCCCCCCTTTGTCTGCTTCTTTCACTACAAGGGATGTGTTTTTAGATATTGATTTGAGGGCACTTCTTTCTCTAAAAGACAAATTATCCTGTGGGTATGGAGGCTTGAACTCACGTATTTTATTCTCAAGAATGTCTAGTTCTTTATTTACACTCCTATAGAATGCATCAATGTTACTGCCACTCCCCAACTGTGGGGTCCATTTAGACTTCTTTTTGAGTCCACTATCCTCACTCAAATTGGTGCAACACTCCAAATCTTGCAGAACTTGGTGCAGGGTTATAGGGTCATTCTCTTGTTCTGTTATTGATAACAGAATTCTTGTAGCATGCACATCTTGGATAGTGATATCACCAACAACTGGAGGTGGTTGACAATTTGGGGCCGAGACATTTGCAGAGAAAAATTTCTTTATTTTCAATTGGCGAACAAACTTGTAAATGTCAATCTTTACACTATTGATATCAATTCTGTTGGTTGGACAAAAATTAAGGCCTTTGCATAAAACAGATGATATATCCTGCGTTAAGTTAAAGTCTGACAAATTAATCACTTGAATATCACTATTGCCCGTCACTTCCCCTGGTTGGCCTTCCAATAACGTGTTTGGTAGTGTGCCCTTTCGTCTGGTTTTCTTACCTCCCCTTTTCCCTCTCTTGGTTTTGCCACCATGTCTACTCTTTGATCTCGTTGTCTCGAACTCCCCATTCTGATCATTGTTGAATTTGTTGCCAAACTTAACACTAATGATATGAACTTGGAATTTACATCGTCAATTAGTGATGTCTCAGTGCAATTTCTGGATGTAGAAGTCTACATTGATAAACAGAACAACAAATTGGAGACCAGATTGCACAGGAAGATTACTGCCGGTAACACTTTGTTACATGCCTCGAGCAGCCATCCTCAACATTTAATACGCAGCATCCCTTATGGGGAGATGCTGCGCATTAAACGTATCTGCAGCACTGAATTTGAATGCAGATTAGCCCAGGAGCAGTGTAGATCACGCTTTTTGGAGAGGGGCTATGGTAAGAAAGTAGTGGATGATGCCATAACTAAAACTAACAAACTTACCCGAGAACGATTATTAGGAATCTGTCCAGAAAGTAACAGTGACACAACTGAGAGTCAGCCTACAGTTAAGGAGAAAGTACAGTGTAGAGCCATTGTTACTTATAGCCAACAACATGCTGAAATACGTAAGATCTTTTCACGAAATTGGAACTTGGTTCGGGGGGATCCTATAATAGGAGATCTAGTCAAGAACAAACCTGAGATCACCTTTAGAAAATCTCCTTCGTTAGGCAATGCCATTGTCAGCAGTACCATGGACGTTCCCAAAAAATGGTGGGAACGTATTACAGGCTTTAAGAAATGCCAGAGCTGCAAGGCCTGTAAACATGGCATAAATAAAACCCATTTTATCAGTCCTTTTCATGATACTCCTGTAGCCATCAGACAGAAATTGGGATGCAAGACTGAGTATGTTGTGTATATACTAGTGTGTCCGTGTGGCCTACAATATGTGGGGAGTACTCGTCTCCCGGCCCACAAGCGCATCCTCCAACATTTACGAGCGATCATTGGGAAAGATCAGTCTTACCCCGTGGCTAGACACTTTGAAAAACATCATCAAAGCAATGCAGATCTTTTGAAGTACTATTTGGTAGATTCTGTATTACCCTTAAGGAGGGGAGGAGATAGAGATGGGAAACTACGTCTCTTAGAAACACGCTATATCCTCGAACTAAATAGTAAACAGCCTGGGGGACTGAACTGTAGTGAGGACCTTTACACATGCCTCTGATTATCTATGGTTCTTTTAAGAAGATTATCTTGCAGGACACCGGTATGTCTTTTGAGCTGAATAAATCTGTATGTAAATATGTATATTAGGCAGCCTGAGAATACTTGTATTCCTATTGAATAATAGGTACAATTTTAATGCACTGTCACTTTATTGAGATCTGAATGACCCCCTAGGAAGCACATAGTAGAAAATGGGAATTCACGCGAACTTGAGGTAATTCAATGGAGAATTGTTGCTTGGTTTATATCCAATAGTGGTATTTTTTTGATATTGAATCATGTTATGGTTGCAGGGTAAGGTATTGAAACCTATAAATTGAGGGCTGCATTTTTACATTTAATGTCCTAAATATGCCGAGGGTATGGATACCCATCAAGAAAATGAGATGGCTATTCTTAGTTTGTCTTACATGGCAAACTAGGGTCAATGGAGTACTTGTAAAATAGGGTGTAAATATATGAAGTTAGAATATGTATATGTATACATTTTTTAAGGAAATGAAATTTTCTTTTCTTTTTGTATTGAATATTCTTATTGGGTTTTTCCCTTTTATATACATGCATGCCTTTCATCCTGAATAATATCTATGGAGAGCGTTCAGCAGAATGTATATATTTAATGAAATGTCATATTTGTTTTGACGATGCATTCCAACCAGCAAACAATGTATTATTTGAGCACTATGCTCAAAAACTCCGTTTTCTCCACTGGCTGTGAATTTATGTATATCCCTTTAAATTTTAAAGGTTGAAGTACTGACCATGTGATTTACCACACTATATATGTCACTTCCTTCTTCTTGACATGACATGTGATCAAGCCTCGGCGGAGGCGAAACGCGTCATGGCGACTGGTGGGCGTTTAATTGCACAATAAAACTCACTGGAAACGAGAAGCACAGAGTTTGTGGCTTTTTTCAAACTTTTCGTCAAGCAGCAGAAGCAGATGCCGAGCTGGTTTTTGAGACTTGTGGAAATATATATATATATATATATATATATATATATATATATATAACCTACTGGCGGTCGCCATTAGATAGTTATAGTTAGGACCTATTACCCATAGGAAATCGGCAACATTCTATTTGGAATCACTTTGGTACCGGTTGACGAATCTTTGCAAAATTTTAAAAACTGGTGGCCCGCTCTGGTTCGCTCCTATCCTGAATGCCTCGGGGTGATTAGTCAAGCAGGGGCTGAGAAAAAAGTGGGGTCCCAAAACATGTTTTCCCTATGCAATTTTCGGTAGGAACCTTTAATCGCAGCTACAGCCTGAACTGCTGAACGGAAGTACACCAAATTTGGCAAAGAAGTAGCCCTTGGTTTAGACTTATGCCTTTTGGTTAAATAGTGTAAATCCGTTCAGTAGTTGCTGAGGAAATCATAGATATATCTATGGCCGCTGTGGATCCGCGCACTCTATGCGCACCCTACGCGCACCCTCCCGATCGCGAGCTGCATGGTAATTGGCTGTCAACTGGCTGTCAACACTCCAAACCAGGAAGTGTTGGCAGCCATTTTGTGCCTTGGTAGAAGCGAGGCTGAAGAAATCAGTGGAACTAGTATGCAAAACGTATATAGGGGGCACGGTAGAAATACCCCGACCCTTTAGACCTGCTTAGGGTGTCTCTCAAGGACCCCCAGGCCCCCACATTTTTTTTTTTTTAAATGGCAAAATGTGCATAGGGTTTGCGGATCCAGCCTTAAAAAAATAAAACGACGTGCGAGCTCCAGCACTTCCTTAATAACTAGCCACCGGGGGACGAAATCCCGGGGACAAAAATATAAAATTTGAGGGGGCCCAGAGGGGCCCCCTAGCCCCAGGGACTGCCACCACCCCCCACCGGGGCTACAAAATAAATGGGTTGGGGGGCTCCAAGGCCACAACCCATAAAATACATGGGTGGGGAGGCTTAAAGGCCCCTCCAGCCCCAGGGACCGCTACCCCCCGGGACTTTCAATAAATGGGTGGGCGGCTCAAAGGCCCCCCCCAAACCCCGTGGACCACCACCCCCGGGGCTTTGTATCTTGTGAGAGGAGGGTTGCGTGGCTCCCCTCCTGGAGCCGTCGAGGGCCCTGGGGACTGCCACCCCCCAGTCCCAGCTCCTGCAATGTCTCTGGGTGCCCACCCCCGGGACACTCCTGTTTGCTATGGCAGGGTGGGAGCCGAGGCTCCTGCCCTGCCATAGTAAACTTGGTTTGGATTTTGAAAGAGAGAGCAGGGAAACCTGCTCTCTCTTTCAAAATGCAAGCCAGATTGCTTTTCCACACGGGGAGCTGCAAGTTAGAGCATTGGGGCTCCCACCACAGTCCTCAAAGTTGTATATAGGCCCCGGGGGATGGGGTCCCCGGGAAGAATAAAAAATAGTGGTAGGTGCAAATTTTTTTAACGGTAAAATTAGGAGTCTCTAAGTTTTGGATTGTCGAAAATCCCGTCTCCCACTTAAATAGCCACAAAGTATTTAGTGAAGCCCACACTGTGAAGCGTTTCACAAAACGTGACACAGCACTGTCTGACTGGCATCGATAAAGAATTTCCCACTGACGAGCACAGAGTAGGCAAATTGTACATGGGGTTTTATAATGCCAGTGGCTGCTGCCCCCGCCCTCTCTTGAGGTTAATTCGAAGATTTGTGTACTCCTTTTGCTCCTAATGTACACAGCACTCCGCAGTCTCTGTTTGCCTTCCCCTCTGTCATCTAGAGGCCCCTGGGGAAATATGATTGCTTCCCAACAGCCAGCACCTCTGAAAAGCTAGAAGAGCTGGTAAAGAGTCAGCTGGGGTATTACACTTCCAGTCATGAACACCATTCTCTTCTTAGTAATACTTTGAGCCCCGGCACTTATTCTTTTACAAATTAAGAACTGTCTTAATGTCACATGTGAATTGGGCGCGGAAGGGCACAGAGACGTTTTGCAGTCTAGGGAGCGCTACCTTCCCGGGTATTGTTTACTAATTGTTCGGGGAGTTCGAGGCCAAGTTAAGTCCGGGGATCGTCATACTCAGGGTCCTTATTTAAATATGCAGGGTGGGCCTCGGCAGTCCCTGAAGCCTCGGTGGTCCTAGGCAGTGCCTTTGTTGTTCTGTAATCACACGGGCAGTATTTATGGTGTTATAAAGTGAAACACTCA
Source organism: Lissotriton helveticus (assembly GCF_964261635.1). NCBI lineage: Eukaryota > Metazoa > Chordata > Amphibia > Caudata > Salamandridae > Lissotriton > Lissotriton helveticus. The sequence continues at coordinate 1,542,267,684 of NC_136068.1, read as the reverse complement.
TAGAACTTTTGCAGTTGTACAATTAACCAGTATTCATTTGGCTAACAGATGGTTAGATTATTTTATGTAGGTGCACTCTAATGTTAAATAGTGTTGTCCTTAAAATCTTCTATAAACAGATGATTATCACAATAAATAATAGTCAAGTGTTGTCAGAAAAAGAAGACCTATACACTCAGTTTTTTTTAAAAGTAACCTTTATTAAAATAGAAAAAAAAAGAAATGTAACTTTAACAGAACAGTATAATAAAAAAATAAAAATATTGGACTCCAGTGGAAGCATCGTAGGAAACCTGCATGACAAAAATGAAACATACGTATGTGTGCTATGTGGAAGAGGTAAAGAAAGCTAATTCGAATGAAAGGACCATCGTCAAAATGGAAGGGAGGGGCAGTGGGTGAAAGGGAGAAGGGGAGGGAGAGTTAACAGAAGAGAGGCAGGAGGAGATAGAGCGTTTGCCTATTGCACTCAGCCCTTAGTGTATACCCTCCGTCACCCGTTTGTCTAGGACGCAGGGATCTGCGAGAAAAAGTGTGGTTTAAGAAGTCCTTAAAATTAAATACATGGAGCCAGAGATTATGGGCCATATTATGAAGAAAGGGAGATAACATTATCGCCGTTTTAGCGGCAGGAAACTGCTGCTAAAATGGCGATAAGGGGTTCATTTTATGCTGTTGTGAATTCCCTTAGAAGCTCAGGTTTTGGTGTGAACCTGGGATTCTATGGGAATTCACAAGAGCATATTATGAAACCCTTATCCTCACTTTAGCTGCAGTTTCCTGTCGCTAAAGTGTTGATATGTTATCATCGTTCGTTGATCATATAGACCTACATTATTAGTTTCTGGAAAATCACTTGCATACACTTGTGCACCCAGAGTGCTGCACCCCAGTCCTTTCCGCCGCACTGTGCTCAATTGTAGGTCTTGCACACTTAGGCTTCACTGCTCACCTGCCAGCACTGGTTTGTCCCACGACGTGTTGGTACAAGCTCCGAGTCCGGGGTACATTTGTATGGTAGACCAGGTCTCCAAAATGGAACGGTGTCTTGATACTGCCATGGAAGGTGTTAGAATGCTCAGGGCATCATTCCGGGAGAGAGCTCCCGCTCAGCCCCTTTTCAGCCAATCAATGAATTTCTGTAAAGGGAGAAATAATTTAATGGTGGAAACGTCTGGAGGTAAATGAAGGTTTATTTTAAGCTTGACAGAAAATAGGAGTTGAGTGCATCCTTCGTTTTTGAAGTACGATCAACCGTTAGTGGTAATCGTGGTTCAAAGAGAAGTTGGAGTGCACGAGGATATACAAGGTTAAATAATAAAATGTTATGGTAAGGTTTACATACAAAGGAATAGAGCGCATGCTAGAAGATTAATGTTCGCGTGTAATGCAGTGGCAGGAGCCTGTGTGCATTACACTCAGTAAGGAGCTAACTACAGTGTCCTAAAAGCCAACGCCACGTGTCTGTAGGGCAGCCCTGCCTGCTGATTCAGGTCTATAGTACGGTCTAGCAGGATCTTAAAATTAGACCGATGTGACTGAATGAGGTCAGAGATCACATGATTACGGACGGCAACATCGCTTTTTCGCATGTGCACACTCAGGGTGATGCACCCCACCCCTCCCTCAGAATCGCCCTCAACAGGTGTCTTTAGGGCAGCGCTGATCGTAGGCTCAGGCCTACCTTATGGTACAGATGGTATATAAAATGAGACAGAGATGTGACTGAATGAGGTGAAAGATCACATCATAACACTTGGCAATATTGCTTATCTGCACGTGCACAGTCTGGCTATTGCAGCCCACCCCTCTCGCAGCACCGCGCTGATGAGGTGTCTGTAGGGCAGCGATGCCTGCTGACTCAGGTCTAAATTATGGTCCAGCAGGTCTTTAAAATGAGACAGAGATGAGACTTAATGAGGTGAGAGATGACATCACAATACGCGGCAAAATCGCTTGTCCGCACCTGCGCAGCGACGCTGATGCACCTCACCCCTCTTGCCGCACCGCGTTCAATTGGAGGCCCTGTGCACCTAGGCCGCTCTGCTTACCTGGTGTCATTGTTGTGTGAGAAAACACTACAGCCAGCGGAGCTCACAACTTGAATTCTGCTTTGGATTTATACTGCGGACAGCATTGAATTCAGCCTTGATTTATCAATCTGCATTGCCGACAGGAGGGTTCTCAACTTGAAAAGAGAAAAAGAAACAGTGTGAGAGAGAGGATGAGAGAGAGAGAAAGAGTGAGAGAGAGAAAGAGAGAATGAGAGAGAGAGAGGAAGAGACAGAGAAATAGAGTAAGTGTGTGAGAGAGAAAGGAAGAGATGGAGCAGGAGAGGGAGTGTTGACACTGCAGAAAATCTTCAAAGCTCACCTTTCTGCCACCGGTGTGTGTCCAGCCACGTGCAGCGTCTTAGTGCACCCCCAAGTTTAGTGATCTGAAAGATAGTATAGAATTAGTAATTGCAGAGTACATACAACTGCACACGCATATTTCTCTGTTACGCCTCTGCACACCCCGACTGCTGCACCCCATCCACTCCCAGTGCCCGGAGGTAATTGTCCATTCCTGCACATCCAGACTGTTGCATCCCATCGACTCCCACTGCGCGGAGGTGACTGTCCGTTCCTGTGCATCCAGACTGCTGTACCCTATCCACTCGTACCGCTCGGAGGTGACTGCCCGTTCCCGTGCACCCAGACTCCTGTACCCTATCCACTCCCACTGCGTAGAGGTGTTTGCCCGCTCCTGTGCACTCAGGCTGCTGCACACTATCCACTCTCACCGCCCAGAGGTGACTTCTCGCCACTGCAGAAAGAAGCTTCTCTGCTCACCTTGTGCCACCGGCGTGTTTAAAAGAGGGTCCACCACGTGCTGAAGCAACCTTCTCAGGCATTGTCGGGATGGCCACGCATCATCGCAGGTTCCACAGACGTTGAGGTCTGGTGGTGTTTGGGGGGGTGACGCCAATTTGTGAAACACAACCTGTTAGATAAAAAGCAAGATAAGATTGTGCGTCATTCGTTCATCAAAGGACAGAGGAAGAGAGAGAGAGAAAGAGTGAGAGTGACACTGAAGAGAATCTTCGCAGCTCACATTTCTGTCACCGGTTTGTCTCCCACCACGTGCCGGGACATAGTGCACCCTGAAGCTCCTCATCTGAAAGATAGTAGAGAATTCGTAATTGTAGGAAAGTCCAGTATGCAGGAATGAAAAGACATAGACGGTAATTTACTTGATGTGAATTGATCCTCAGAACATGTCTTGTATGCAGCGTTTAAAGCAAGAATGACTGAACATCCATTAATTTCTACTTCTCAACCTTCTCATATTTAAAACATAACATTCCGAAAGCACCGCGAGGCAGCCACGAGCTGTGACATGAATGTCACGCTCGTGTCTGCATGCTTTGATGCTCGCAACACACCTTACCTCCTTCAAAACAAGCATTTGCAATGCAATAGGTCTCGCATTATTAAAGTTTGAGCTATTGGCATTGCTAAATAATGCAACACCAATAGCTCAAACTTTCATATTGCAAGACCTATTGCATTGCAAATGCTTGTTCTATGATAGAGTTGAACTTAAAGTGATATTGCAGAAACCGTTATGTATGACGCAGATTCTTTAACAGGAATAACACAAAGGAAGATATTATGACTGGTAATTGCCACTATCTTAATCTGGACTATCATAACACCTTCCTCTCATACTCCACCCACCCCCCATTAAAAACACAACCATCTGCACTGTCCCAACTATTTTAATGGGCTTCGATTTATCAACAATTACTAACAAGTAGTAATGTTTTTCATCCGGTTATAGAAAACAAGTGGTGTGCAGCCACACACGTGGTTTCAATTATCACACCCGTGTCGGGGCACGAAAATTGAAACCATATGGCCTATTGGTGTCTATTACGCACACCAAGCGCGTAATAGACACCAATAGGCCGTGGGCAGAGCAATGCGCCCGCCTGTGGCCAATTGCGTGCAGTCTTTTAGAATAAGATGCACGCAAAGGTCAATGGGGTAGCACAGAAGGAAACACACACGCACGAGCGTGTGCGATTCCTAGGTTAGCTTCATATTACCGTTTTTTCCCTTACAAAAATTAAACACAGATAAGACGGAGGTCTTATTTTTTAATCAGAAATCTGCCTTGCCAACTAAATTATGGTGGCCATCTGAACTTGACCCCCCCCCCCCCGGTTCCTGTACAAACTGCCCGTAATCTGGGCTTCCAATTTGACACTGCTTTGTCCTGCAAAACCCAGATCAACAAAGTCTCGGCGGCTTGCTTTGGCAAGCTCCGTATGATTAAGAAGATCGTCCCCTTTCTCCCTCTTGATTCGCGTAGGACGGTAGTGCATGCCTTAATTACGTCCCATCTGGACTATGCAAACAGCCTATATGTGGGAGCCCCGGCTTACCTGATTAAACGACTACAGTTAGTGCAGAATGCCGCGGCCAGGCTGATCTGTAACATCCCGTATCGCAATTCCATCACTCCGTATCTGGCTATACTGCACTGGCTTCCGGTAAACCTCCGCATACAATTCAAGGCCCTAGTTCTGGCCTTTAGGGCTCTCAATGGTAGAGGTCCTGCCTACCTGAGACATAGACTCAAACCTATTCAATCGGTTCGTGACCTTAGATCTAACCATCTTCGCTTGATGTATGCCCCACGTTTTCGTCTTGCACGAACCGGGGGCCGGGCCTTTGCTGTAACTACTTCTAAAGTCTGGAATCGCCTCCCCCTAGATCTTAGATCTATTACATCTGAGTCTCTGTTTCGGAGAAAACTCAAGACCTGGCTCTTTTCCATGATCTAGCCCCAATGTATCTCTCTGGTGCCGGTTAGTCTGCAATGCCGGGACACCCCAGTTGGGGGTAGCCGCACGCTTTATAAGCTTCAAAAAATAAAAAATAAATGTCTCGCGCTACGCGAGCACTGCTGCGCAGTACAATGCTAGGTGCGAGACCTAAAAAGGTACACGTAAGCCATAGTACCGCCGCCCACTTGATGCTGTTGCTGGGGCTGCGGAACCCTTTCCTTTTGTCTGCCTCAGAACAGGGGGGTCGCGATCCTTACTTCAATGTCTATGCGCAGATACGGGTGAAGGGCCAGGCCTGTCCCGAGCAGTGTGGGAAACCAGTGGTGCACCACAAAGAAGCGGGGGAAGGGAGCACGGCAGCGAGGCCAACGTGCGCTGCTGCGCATGCTAGCCACCATCGGGAATGGGCATTACAAAGGCGGGACAATTGCGCACCTTTGCCCAATCGCGTGACTTTTTTTTTTTTAAACACACGAAAGCCAATGCCTGACGGCGAAAGCTGATCACACGCACGAGTGTGTGATCAGCTTTGAAAACCCCATACAAAAGGGCTCTCACTGCAACGTAGGCACAAGCTGTACTGCGCACAGCAACGCAGGCACGAGCCCTAAAACAACTGAGAAAGGAAAGGTTGTCAAAATAAGATGGTAAATTTAAGGGTACATAGTATAATGTAGGAGCGATGGACATTTGGCAGACTCTAAAAACTGTCCTGCTATTGGAAAAAAAAATCTAAATGCAATAAGACAGGGTATATAATACTCCGTACGCCTAAATCGCTGCGTCGCCTTTTTGTATCCAGGCTGCTTCACCCCATCTACTCCCTCCGCTGCACACCCAGGCCTCACTGCTCACCTTTTCGCGGACAGGGAACCCTCTACATCATGCAGTCCCGCTCTGCAACCAAGAAGTCTCACATTTGATGTTGAGTCTTGATGTCGCTATGGCAAAGGACATACTTGTGCACCCATCATCATCGCAAGTTGCTCACCTGCTCAGTCCTTGCGGTGCCACTGACTCAGTGACCAAAGAGGGCACGCACGTGGTGGTGGGCCCCCCTTTTAGATGGTTCGGGCCTACATGATGTGTCTGGACCATCAGGACGGGCCATCCTAGCGCATGCAATGGGAGGAATGGCGTAGAGCACGTGCGCCCGGTCTTTTTTATTGGTAGGGTCACGTGTCTTGTGACGCCTGTGCTGGATGGGTGTGGTGTGGGTGTATACAGAGACAGAGAGTGTCTGTGGTGTACTGACAACTAGACCTGTGACTAGCAGATCACTACAATGAAAGTCTGGGCCATGTGGTGTTGTTGTCCTTTCCTGTAGGCGTAAGCGGATTGGGCTGGCCTGGCATATGCCAGTGCTGCGTGAGGCTGTGATAAATGACTCCGGAGCTATGGGCGTCGCTCCGTCGTGAGCTATATGAGAAATCAACTGATTCGGGTGTCTGTGTTGTAGTGCTGCCGTCACCCGGGTCTTAAACGCAAATATGTCATTCTGTGAGTGAAGTCCCACAACATGGCCAACATGGAAGGTAAGGGGAATCACTGACCCACTATTCATCCATAGTTCCACACATGAAAGATGGACATGATGCATTTCTGTGGATATGAATGTTTATTGCACATTCAGTGGAGTGTTGTAGCTGTAGCAATACAGGGCCATGAAAAGTTCAGGTTGCAGTTTTTGGCACATGAAGGGCAGCTAATTAGAGCGAAGCTCGTGGTCGGAGTTAGGCTGCGCCAACATATGTATTTATGTGGTCAGTCGGCTACACTGTCGAACTTTGTGATGGAAACCAGGGTTCGAGCCTCGGAGTTGCGTCCACATCCTGTGATTGTGGGCAAATCACGTAATCTCCGCGTGCCTGAAAGTGTAATGTAAATACGGTGCTCATGTAAAACGCTGAAATACTTTTAGGTCGAGTTCGCGCTATATAAATATTCAACAAAAATAAAAACTCCGGCAATCGCAGTCACTTATAAATTTACTATACACTTTGCTTGCAGTACTCTAATGATTCAGTCTCTACGTTTGTACTTGTAGAATGAGCTAGAGAAAGTTACATAGCCAAAGCTTTTCCTACTGCCAGAGGTAACATGGTTGCATACGCAGTTTACAGCACAATGTAATGTGGTAGGGTCCAGGGGCAGCATCTTACAAACATAATGAACACACAGACACAGATAGACAGTTGAACTGGGTACGGGCACGAGCGTTCGACGCCTTTTCATTACCAGGGTCACATGTCCAGTGATGTCTGTGCTGGGTGAATGTGGGGGTGAGTGTAAGCCAGCCCTCCGGGAATGGTTGGTGTTGGTAATGAGGCCACGTGGTGAATATTTATGGTGCACTGAGTTAGTGGTACTTCTGGCGCTCAGCGGGTGCGCAACCTGCAATGATGCGTGGTCTGGGCGGGTCGCACTGGGAGCATTGTCTGTTGCCTACCGGACTGCATCATCTGTAATCGCGATTCCAACAAAAGATGAAACATGCATGCAATCCATTGTCAAAACATGTAGGTTTCAGGGACATTATAGTTCAAATTGTGAGCTCTGCTGTCCGCAGTGTAGACTGCCATTCAGTGTTCGTTTGGACTTGCAAGATGAATTTGGTTATTGTACTAAACCTATAGCTGATATAAAACAAGCTCTTGAAGGAAGGATATTAAAAGGATATTGTGTAGGTTTGTGGTACGTTATACTTAGTTGTGTACTGCACTCTGCAATTAATGAATGAAGAGTCAATTTAATTGTGAGCTCTGATGACCTCAGTGTAGGTAGGTGGCAGGGGTCAGCAAGGGCCCATGGCCACATGGCGTTGAGTAGAGCTGCACAGTATTGGCAATTCAGCTTGTGTGCAGCCAGCTATGATAAGTGGTACACTGAGTTAGTGGCACCTGAAGCAACTAGCTTGTGCGGAGAAGGTGATGATGCGTGGTCCGGGCAGGCCACACTGGTATCAATGTCTTTTGCCACCTGAATTCTGCCGTAATGAGGCCGCGTGGTGATTATTTATGGTGCACTGAGTTAGTGGTACTTCTGGCGCTCAGCGTGTGCGCAACCTGCGATGATGCGTGGTCTGGGCGGGCCGCACTAGGAGCATTGTCTGTTGCCTACAGGACTGCATCATCTGTAATCGCGATTCGAACATAAGATGAAACATGCATGGAATACATTGTTGAAATATGTAGGTTTCTGGGACATTATAGTTCAAATTGTGAGCTGTGCTGTCCGCAGTGTAGACTGCCATTCAGTGTTCCTTTGGCCTTGCAAGATGAATTTGGTTATTGTACTAAAGCTATAACTAATATAAAACAAGTTCTTGAAGCAAGGATACTAAAAGGATATTGTGTATGTTAGAGGGACGTTATACTTAGTTGCATACTGCACTCAGCAATTAATGACTGAAGAGTCAATTTAATTGTGAGCCCTGATGACCGCAGTGTAGGCAGAAGGCAGCAGTCAGCAAGGGCCCACGGTCACGTGGCTTTGCGTAGAGCTGCACAGTATTGGCAATTCAGCGTAGGTGCAGCCAGCGATGATAAGTGGTGCACTGAGTTAGTGGCACCTGAAGCAACCAGCTTGTGTGGAGCCTGCGATGATAAGTGGTCCAGGCAGGCCGCACTGGTAGCAATGACTTTTGCCTACTGAATTCTGCCTTAATAAGGCCAAGTGGTAATGACTTATGGTGCACTGAGTTAGTGGGACCTCTGGTGCTCAGCGTGTGCGCACCCTGCGATGATGCGTGGTCCGGGCGGGCCGCACTGGGAGCAATGTCTTCTGTCTAATGAATTCTGCCTTAATAAGGCCACGTGGCGATGACTTATGGTGCAGTGAGTTAGTGGCACCTGAAGAACTCAGTGCGTGTGCACCCTGTGATGATGCGTGGTCCGGGAGGGCCGCACTGGTACAATTTGCCTTGCCTACTGGACTGCGTCATCTGCAATCGCCACTTCACCTGAATTGTGAGCCCTGCTGTCCGCCGTGTAGATCGAAGGCAGTAGTCAGCACAGACATCGAGGAATGCTTTTTGTCACATCTTTTAACAAAATCTGAGGACATAGAATATAATTGTCTCTGCATTAAATAAATCAAGTCTGAATTCAATGTTGTCCGTAGTGTAGATCCAAATCTGAATTCAAGTTGTGAACCCTGCTGTCCGCAGTGTAGATCAAAGGCAGTAGTCTATACAGACATAAGTCTGTGGTGCTGTGCACTGGGTTCGCAGGGGGCCTGTGTCGAGGAGGCCCATGGTCATGGCGGCAGCCACGTGGCAGGGTGAGGGCCACTGCTCTGGCAGACTCTTTTGTCTTCGCACAAGTGAACCACGCCAAGGGCGTAGCCTATGTATTTATACTCTTACGCTGGAGTTGCGTACGTTGAACCAGCCCACTCCGCTTCCGCTTCAAGGGGGGGGACAACACAGCTACATGACCAAGATATTCCCCAGTGTCTGAGATAATATGGTTGCGTCCACTGTGCAGTACACCACAAGTATCAATACTATATCTCCACATGGAAAGGTTTGTTGTTTGTATAGTGAGTTGTGTACAGCACATCACCGTTATACTTGGGATTGTGTGAATTATTGTTGATGTGCGAGTTGCCTCCCTTATACATAGTTGGTTGCCACATCTCCGAACATTCAGCTATTGTGCGGTTGAGGGGATATGGTATTTTGGGAAGGTCCGTTGTCCTGTTTTGCGCTGCATCGGAGGTAGTGGGGGGTAGTGGTCCGGGGGTGGTGGTTGTGGTGGTGGTGGCGCTAGATTTGATGGGTGTCAGAGATGCATGATTGATACATCTATCACATATTTGTCTTTAGATGGGTGTGAGTTGGGTCTAATTTGCACAGTAGATGGTCGACCTTCTTACACCAGTTAAATGTTGATGTTAATTTGTTACTGGTAAGCCTGTTTTTAGGTAGCATTGCAGATTAGCTGGTTGTTGAAAATATGGGGAAGTGGTGTTTTCGTGTTTTTTTTCCACGGGAACGCCTAGTTTGCATATCATTAGCGTTAGTTGTGGCTCTGGTTTGTGGCGATTTTGTTGGCGGAAGGTATCAATGGAAGAGTGGTGATATTTGCAGTTTTTACCAGATTGAGAATGGGATGATAATTAAAAAAGACAGAAAAGAACAGATATGCTTAATGAACATTATAATTAGAAATTAGGATTTAAAAAACCTTTGAAATTCACAGAAAAAACCATTGGTTTCAGGGGTGTTATAGTTAGCTGGACATTTCACTCGTACAAAACCATTGAAATTTCTCTGTTATATTTAGTTGTACTAACTATAACTTGCGCGCCCGCAATCCACTGCTGATGATGTCACATATTACATCATTCATATCATGGTCAGTGACATCAATGATGACATCTCAAATGACATCACTGATGACATGAGTGATGAAATCATCCATATGACAATCTGATACACCTCATCATACACTAGTATAACCTTTCATCATTCACTATAAAATATAGAGTACCATGTTTAAATCATTGACACACCAATACAAGTTTCTAAAAACCCACTTTGTGATTTGTAGATCTACACACATCTAAACACTTACCTATAGATTCACTCATACATGTTGAGAAAGATCAATAGAACACTATGAAATATACTTATACACCTATATTGACATTACCCACCAGCACACACTTTATTGACTTATACACTCACCCTACTCACTTATACAAACAATTGATCATACTTACATTTACTCAGCTACACACTTATACAAACACCACTTTCTTTATTCATACAGATAGTAACTCATACTTAGTGTCTTATAAAATCACTATTACAAGTATACATTTATCCATACAGTCACTCATACAATCACTGAGTCTTACGTATACTTATTTATATATAACTGTCACATACACTGCCTTTTATATTTGTACTTTGTTGGACATGCATCATTGAGAAATATATTTACTCATCAACACACCCCTATATTTAAAGCAATTTTATAAGGCTTGTTCCTCATTAACTCAAGAAAGGTATGCCCATAACAGAGCTCATATATCTCTAGGGCAGCAGGTGCAAGAAGCATGGATTTATATACCTCTGAGTGTTCATGACAAGTCGACAAATCCGTGAGCCAATTCTGTGTAATTGGTAGTCAACCACACCTCAGGCTCTGACAACTCTGAGTTTATCTAGAAAAAAAGCTAAAGCAACACATTTTTGAATATGTTTAGGTACATCTTTAACATATCCCAACACTGCAGTCAGAGGTGTATCCGTCACATTACATGTTATGTTATGATATATTATAATATTTATGGAGCGCATGGCTGCCCCAGCCAAGGGGCGTCCCAGCACCAAGCTCAGACAGAATAGGCGACAGGGCCATAGGCACCACAAACGATTATTTAGAAAAAAGATGAGTTTTTATGGCCTTACGGAATGCAGCATGTTTTTGAATGCTTTTGATACTCACCGGGAGGAAGTTCAAGAGTTTGGCGCCAGTGCTCAGAAGGAGTGTCCTCCAGCTCTGGCTCTCTTAACCCTAGGGACAGATACCAGGTGCTGGTTTCAAGAACGCAAAAGACAAGTGGGGGTGTAGGGTCTAAGAAGATCTGCTAAGATTTCAGGGGATTGAGCATTTAACATTCTATGGGCAGTACACAGAGTTTTAAAAAGGATACACTTCTCCACTGAAGTCTGTTGATAAACTCCGAAGTGTGACAAGTCCTGGGAAGCCGAAAAAGTAGCTGTACGGCCACGTTCTGTATTCTTTGGAGGCGCTGTATCTCTGCTCTGTTAGCCCCTAAGTCCAGAGCGCTAGCGTAATCCAGCCTAGATAGTATAGTGGCCTGAATAATAACCTGTTGAGTATTAGCATCAAAGAAACCCCACAAAGGTTTAAGACCGCGAAGGAGCCCAAAACAAACTCCTGCCACCACCTTGGTTTAAAGCTGGAAGGTAAGTGCCGTATCCATCCCAAAGTCCAGGTTTTTAACCATCTGTTTGGGTGTAGGTGGGGGCCTGGGGTCGAAGACCACCATTGCTCACTCCACAAATTAGTGTTTTTCCCCACCAGCAGGATTTCCGATTCGGTGGTGTTTAGTTGGAGGCAGTTCGATGTCATCCAGTCTGCAACCGCTGTTAAATCCTCCTTGAATGTAGGGGCATCCTGTGCCTGGTCAGCGGATACTGTGTATCGTCGACGTAGGAAACCACAGTCAAGCCCCTATCCTTTGCCACTGCTGCCAAAGGTCGAATGTAGATGTTAAATAGGGTCGGGCTCAAAGCCGAGCCCTGCAGGACTCCTTGGCGCACACTGTGTGTCTGAGAGCAGAAGGGGGGCAATCACTTGAAAGGATCGCTCCGAGAGAAAAGAAGAGAGCCACCATAAGACTGGGCAACATATGCCAATGTCCTCTATGTGCAGCAACAGTATCTGGTAGGACACTGTATCAAATGCAGCGCTTAAGTCCAATAGGATCAAGGCAGATGTTCCTCCCAAATCCAGTGAGAGTCGCAGGTGTTCTGTGATCACCAGAAGGGCAGATTCCTTAGGTAAGGAGAATATGCATTTAGTGGGATTGCTGCTGTTTTTAATTTTCTCTGCAAAAAAAGTCAGCTCTCTCCTTCAGAATAGACTTGTGGTTTTGTTTAATAGCTGCCCAATATTGTAATGTCAGGATAGGGTCATACTGTCTTCTCCAAAGGGCTTTGCAAGCCCTCCTAGCCTGAGTCAGCTTGTCGTTAAACCATGGGCCGGATTGTGTTCTATGACTGTGGGACATCTTAATAGGGATCAGGGTGTCAAGAATGTGTGAGAGCCATTCTGACAGGATACTGTTAGTCATATTCGGATTGTTAGGAAGGTTAGATCTTTGAGTAAGGAGGAGGTCACAGAAGTGAAAAGCATCCAGCTTATGCCAGGGGCATTTTAGGATGGATTTCCGAGGGGCATCTTAAGAGGGGCCTATTCTTTGTAGTGTCATCGACACCAGATAGTGGTTGACCAGCTCATGGGGAGGGGAGGGATAACTGTAAGAGTGGGTACATTAGAGAAAAAAGGGTGTAACAGATGGCCTGCTGAATGAGTACTGTTAGGAACATGTTGTATAAGTTGGAAGGCTTCAAGGTCCGCGAAAAAATTGCTAATCTCCCTATCTTGACTTGCTTTCAAGTGCAGGTTAATGTCCCCAACCATGTTAAAATTGGCCGAACTAATAGCCAACAGGTCCGCTGTAGTGACAAGGGCTTCCATTAAACCTTTGAAGGCCCTGGCGGGCGATAAATCAGGAAGCCCGAAAGGGAAAAGTTGTCATTAACAGAAATTCTAAAGAGTGCACATTCAAACTCTACAATGTTTTCTTTGGTCAGGGTACATGTAAATCCAATTTTAAAAATAAAGGCAAAGTCACTGCCCCTACCTTCTTTATTAAGTATTTTAATGGCATGTCTGCCTCGGTATTTGCAGTGAGCCAAATCTCAGTTTAAAAAAGAATATCAGGGGGCGTGGCTAGGATGGCGGCCTGACCAGACGTGTCCCGCGAGGCTCCCCGGCCCTGAACCCCGTATAGCCTTCCTTATAGAGCGCATTACCCCTCTAAATTACAAATTTCACGACTGCGAGGTCCAGTGCTTTGCCCCGAGAGCCCTTACCTACTGCTTGAACTGCTCGGCCCGCCGGAGCTGCGAAGTATACAGCAGAGGCTCGGGCCGATGAAAGACAGCGAAATGGCGGCCATGTGGGCTCAGCGCCCAGAGTGATCCCTGCGTTCCAGTGGTCCAGTACAGAACTAGCGATGTGTCGAGGACGGCTGCCGCTGCCCTCGGAGCACCAGACAGCCTGTAGTGATCCCCCGCAGCTGGCACATGGCCGGGACTGACTGCAGCGGTGCCCCGGGGCGATCGGACGGACTGCTCCAACACTCGAGGCCCCAGCTTCGGGCCTAGCTCCAGCAGTGGCCTCTTCGTCCGGAGGGGTCGCGGGCTCCTGCAAGCAACCTCACACCCCCTGGTCGGGTGGGGTGGCTACTGACCCCGACGCCTACTAGCGCGGGGGAGCTCTGCCCGGGACGGAACAGGACGAAACGGATGACGAAGGCGACAGAGATCTGGGCTTTGGCGGCTGACCGGGTCCTGGGACTAACGGAGCTGTGAGCCGCTATGCGCCGATCCTTGGGCGGCGGAAGGGCGGTCGGCCCCGCACGTTACCCGTAAGGTGCCTGACTCCGAACCTGCAGGTGAGAGGCGCGCGCCCCCGGCTTACCCGACCGGCAGAGCGCCGAAAATTGAGGCCCAGGCCCCGGGCCTACTGCGTAGGTGCTCCGGCAGCCGTCTGGGGGAAAGGACATTGCACCATATCGGCGCCGGGGGGGCTGGCCCTGAGGGATATCCGACGGCTGCGATATATGCGGGGACCTGCCCCGGGCCTGACTCGGTGCCCATTGGACTCTGCTACACGGCGGGCCCCCCTGCGGTCAACCCCTGTGCCGGGCGGTTGCCCCCCCAAGCCCGACATCCACCCCGGCTTCCTGGCTGAGGGAGTCACCGATCTACGCACATGGCTACCCCCACAGCCTCACACCCTTGACACTAGCGTGAGTACTGGGGCACTCACTCATTGCTGTAGTGGGGGCATAACGGACTTGGCACTGCACGGACCGACTGTCGGCCCCCCGACTGGATTGTGCTACCCATCACCATTCCAGAGGCTCGGATCCGGTGCACTCCCAGATCACGACGCACGCCCACGGGTCTAACGAACCCTATCCCTGATATCGCAGTGGTGCCACCTGCGGCCTACTGGAGAGCCTCTTCTGGACTTCAAACAATACTGCATACCGGCAGCATGGCTAACACTGGGCGCAAAGGCTCCCGTAACATTGTTGATATGCTTCACAAAAACGCTCCTAAAGGGGAGAAGGCCCAGGCGCCCCTATTTCCCAAGACACCTGTCACCGGCCCAGATCAAGACGATGAGGCTGCCCCCATTAAGAAAGCCTTTCTTGCCTCCCTTTTCAACACCCTGAGGGATGACTCTCGGACCCTAAAACAGGAACTGGCCGGGGAACAGCGAGAGATTCGCCGTGACGTCGACGGCCTGGGGGAGCGCATGGCCGCGGTGGAAGACGCAGACCAGACCCGTAGCGCGGAGGTGGAGAGGTTGCAGCAAGAAATCCTCCGTCTCCAGGAGAAGCAGGTGGACCTCCAAGCACACTCAGAGGATCTTGAGAATCGCTCCCGGAGGAACAACATACGGGTCCGGGGAGTTCCGTTGAAGGCGGAGGGGAACAGCGTGGTCTGCTATCTTCAGGAGCTGTTCCGAGAGGTCCTGTGAGAACCCACTGAGTTTGACATCCGTATTGACCGTGCACATAGGGTTGGCTTAGCACGACGCGCCCAGGCCCCCCCTCCGGACATCCTGGCTTTCTTGCCCGACTTCTCACTGAAGGAACACATCCTGAGAGAGGCCCGACTGAAGCAACCTATCCGATTCCGGGGAGACTCCTTGGCCCTTTTCCAAGACCTCTCCGCCATTACACTGCAAAAACGAAAAGCTTTCAAAGTTGCCACGAACTTCCTGAGAGACAATGGCGTGCCATACTCCTGGGGCCACCCGTTTCTCCTTATTTTCAAGTGGAAAGGGACACTACACCAACTCAGATCACTCCGAGATACTTGTGCGTTACTAGACATTGATTTACCAGAGGACGCTAGATCCAGAGAGGCCTCCCCACAGAGGTCGCGGGACAGGCCCCACGACGCTCCAGCGACGGATGGCAGACGGTGCCACTACGGCGGTCCCCCAGGTCTCTTCCGAAACCCGACCCTATCACAGCTGCCCAGGAACGAGAGGCGGTGGTGCAGGAAGTGGTTAACAACACAGCGGTCAAACTGTAAGGTGTTATTATCACCGGGTTTGCCTTTATGCTATCGCTTTGTAAGGGGGGAAGGGCGGGGGAGCTGCTGGGACGGCCGCTGCCACGTTATCCTCCACAATGACACTCTACGGACCTGAACTTTGTTTCGATAGGCCCGAGACTATAAGTAGCGTTTTGAAGGGTTGTTGGGGGGGGATTGGTGGGTGGTTGGGGAGTTGAGGGGAGGCTGGATGAGGGTGGGGTTGGGAGTTGAAGGGGATCGAGGGGGGGAACCAGGGTGGGTTGTCCGGTGCTCAATACAGGTCTCAGGTCCTTGGGATATGACCCCACGCAGCACACCACCAGGGCAGGGAAACAGCGTATTAGACTCCACGGTCACACATGCCACCTACAACTTTTAAGATTCTGACCCTTAATGTTAGGGGCTTGAATAACCCAGTAAAACGACGCGCAATACTGTCCCACTTAGAAAACAGCCCGGCAGGCATCTGCTTATTACAGGAAACCCACCTACTACCCCGCGACTGCCACCGACTTTGCTCTCACAAATTCCCGACCCAATTCTTTTCGTCTAGAAACAGTAAGACGGCAGGGGTGGCGATCCTGGTTGCACAGCATTTTAAGGGGGAGGTACTACATAAATGCACAGAAAAGAAGGGAAGGCTATTAGCTTATAGACTTCGAATTGGAGGCCTCACATTCACGATAGGTTCCTTATATAGCCCTAATGAGAATCAGGAACATTTCTTACACTCTGCCCTGACTGACATCACTGACACACTGGATAGACATATCGTCCTTGGGGGGGATTTCAACATGGTCTTTGACACAGACTTAGATAGATCTGCCCAGCGCACCCCCCAGTCAGGGGCGTTCACCTCTGTGTGTACGGACAGGATGGCGGAACTAGATCTCCATGACCTCTGGCGCCGAACACCCCCCCGAGATAAGGAATATTCATACTATTCCAATGCTCACAAAACGTATGCCAGGCTGGACCATCTCTTGGTCACGGGCCGGTGTGCGCTTTAGCTACCTCGACGGAGATTGGAGTCATCTCCTTGTCGGATCACGCACCAGTATCCACAACGATCCAATTGCCACCACTAGCACACCCACCCAGGGTCTGGCGTCTCCGAGATACTCTGTTGCATAGAAAAGCAGTAGTGACGCGCATTCAGGACACTATCCGCGACTACCTATCTCACAACGCCAATGACGATACCTCCCTGGCGACTCAATGGGCAGCCATGAAGACAGTAATCCGGGGGGAATTTCTAGCCCTCTCCTCTGCGGAAAATAGGGAGCGGCAAGGCAAGCGAGACAAACTCACCCAACGAGTTCGCGAACTCGAACAAATGCACCAACGCACGAGCACTCCCAGAATATGGAAGCAACTTAAGGTAGCGAGGAAACTCCTAGCAGCCCTAGATATGGACCGGGCGGAATATGCTGCTCTACGGCTGCGACACGCCTACTATACCGGTGGAGACAGGTGTGGCCGTCTCCTGGCGAGTAGGCACCGAACGGCACGCCAACGGCAACTGGTGAAGGAGATCTCTGGGCCCGACGGGGCCTCGATCACAGAAGATACCCATATAGCGGACACATTCCGCAACTTCTATGCAGCTCTTTATACGGGTGGTCCGGTAGACAACCCCACAGTAGCGGAATACCTTGACTCGGTCACTCTTCCCTCCCTGACCCCCTCGCAGGCGGACCCCCTAGACAGAGACAGCCACATTGAGGAAGTGATCTCCGCCATTGCCAAGCTCAAGCATGGGAAGGCACCAGGGCCGGATGGCTACACATCCCTGTTTTACAAAACATTTTGCACAACGCTAGCGCCGATCCTCACCCGCCTTTTCCTTTTCCGCACCGGGCGCCATTCCGCCTGACCTTCTGCGGGCATCTTTCACGGTCATCCCCAAGCCGGGAAAGGATAGGACCAAGTGCGGCTCCTACAGGCCGATATCACTTCTCAATGTGGAGCTTAAGTTATATACTGGGATTCTAGCAGCCCAACTGGCCCCCCACTTACCGGACCTGGTGGATCCAGACCAGGCGGGGTTTATCCCCGGACGGCAAACGGTAGACAATACCAAGAGAATCATCCATCTCATAGAAAAAGCTTCCAGAGTCCCCGGAGAGAGGTTGTTGCTGGCAGTCGACGCTGAAAAGGCGTTCGACCGGGTACACTGGCCGTTCCTAGCGAAGGTCGGTATTGGGGAAAAATTTCGCTCATTTGTCTTCAACTGTTACAGATTCCCCACGGCAGTGGTGCGAGTGAATGGTTGCAGCTCGCTCACAGAGCTTCCCCATTGAGAGAGGCACGAGACAGGGGTGCCCGTTGTGCCCCTGCTCTTTGCCTAGTATATGGAGCCATTCGCCCAGCGGATCCGCCAGACGCCTGCAGCATCGGGGTTGAAGTTTGGCGGCTTCACCCACACCATCAGTCTCTATGCGGACGATGTCATACTATCCCTAGAGAATCCGTGAACGGCCCTACCGGCCTGCATTGTGGAGATAGACACCTTCACAAAGGTGGCGGGATTCAAGATGAACTTGGACAAATCGGTAGCTCTGGATCTTTCCCTTGCTCCGGCTACCAGAACTTATTTACAAGACCTCTTCCCCTTACAATGGTCATCAAGCCTTGTGCCATACCTGGGGATTCAGCTAGCCCCCACCCTACCGGCCATGGTGACGGCCAACTATGCCGCACTTCGCAGGAAAATACAGGAAGAGTTGAAACGCTGGAAGCATGGCACCCTTTCTTGGCTAGGCAGAATGGCCGCAGTCAAGATGACCGTTCTCCCCCAAATTCTTTGCCTATTTCGAGCATTACCCCTACAACCGCCGATTGGCTGGATTCAGCAAACTCAGGCAGACCTTTCGCGCTTTATCTGGCAGGGCCAGAAGCCCAGACTAAAGAAGACTCTATCCACGTTGGCCCCGGAGGCCGGAGGGCTGGGAATACCAGACCTGCGCAAATACTTCCAGGCGGCACAGCTACGGTACTTAGTAGAATGGAGCAAATGGGAGTCGGACAAGCACTGGCTCTTCCAGGATCAGGCGGTGGCAGGACGCCCACTCCAGGAAATACCCTTCCTACGCAAAGCCCATCGACCCCCCAACTTGTATGCTTCATTTGTCACTCTGGTACCTCTGAAGGTATGGGATGCCACTAACGTCCTGCACGAGCTTACCACCTTCCCTTCCCCACTTACTCCACTGGTCGATAACCCAGATTTCACTCCAGGGCTGGAAAAGGGGGCCTTTACACACTGGCGACCCGCGGGGTGTCGTTTTCTCTACCATATGTATGGTCCAGAGGGCGTCATTCCCTTCTCCCTCTTTAAAAAGGATTATACACTGCCTGAGACAGAACGGCTGCGCTACATGCAGGTCCGCCACTGAGCCCTACACCCTCAAGTGAGAGACACGGCGGATAGGAAACTTCTTCCCTACGAACAATGGCTTATATCTCGCACTTCGGACGCCAAGCTGATATCCGATCTTTATACATTTCTGCAACCACCACCCACACACCTTCATAACCCAGGTAGGGACCGCTGGGAACGGGAACTAGGTAGGTCACTGAGCCATAAAGAATGGGAACAGATCTCATACAGAGCCCGGCACTCAGCATACCACACGGGACTTACGGAAACACTTACCAAGGTATCTACATACGGGTACTATACCCCAGAACGACTACGGGAGATGGATCACAGCAAGGCCGACACCTGTTGGCGGGAATGTGGGCACGTAGGCACATTATCACACATTTTGTGGGACTGCCCGCTTTTACACTCCTATTGGAAACAGGTGCTAGATGAAATTGACACTCATTTTCGGACTGAGCTGCCTCGCTTCCCCGCCTACATCCTCCTGGGGCTCCCTAACCGACTAACATACCCCTTACGCTCCCGTAGGGGACGTCAGATTGCTATCGCACTGGGCTCTGCGGTGCAGAACATCCTTACACATTGGCGCACTGCCACCATCCCTTCCCTTACGGAGTGGTTACACAGACTATTGCATGTACTGGGAATGGAGAAGTTGTCCCTTACCCTAGCTGGAGATATAGACCAGTTTGATGAACTTTGGAAGCCATTCCACTCCCTGCTGGCCACTGAACTTAGAGAAATCACCTGCCCGACTTATCTTCGCCTATTACGGCTTACCACACCTACAGGGGAGGATCCTTGAATATGCCCCACACAGGAGGTCCCTCTGTGACAGGGTCCAGGAAACGTGGGATGGGATAGGCCTGAGCACCGGACGGGGGGAGGGGGGAGGGGGGAGGGGAGGAGTTGGGGAGTTAGGAGTTTGGGGGGCGGGGGCTTTTTTCAGGAGAAGTTTTCTCCTTTTTTGCAGCACTGCCTATACTAGTCTTACTCTAATGGTCGGATTGCTTCTGGACTGTCTCCAGGAAGATCACCGCGTCCCGCACGAGCCATTAGCCTTTGCAGATCCACACCACCTATGCAATGTATGTCTTGTCTCTTTGTGCTGCTTCAATAAAAACGATTTAAACCTAAAAAAGAATATCAGGAGCCTCATCCTGAATTAGGTCAAACACTTCAGCAAAGTGTTTGACCAACGAGCAGCAGTTAAGACTAAGAAGTTTGATGGCAGACAATGGAGCGGGCGCAGGACTAGCAACTGCCAAAGAGTTAAAACCACAGGAAGAACAAACAAAAGGACTCTCCAAGGGAAAAAAAGGCTGATGTGTACTTTTATAGATACCCTTACCAATATCGACAAGATTGTTCTGTGAATAAGGCCGTTGATGGGCGGCCAAACCGGTAGCATGCCTTGCGTCCGGCGATGTCCTGGCGTGGATGGTCGCAGACGGGCTTGCCATAGGCGTGCCCGCTGCACGCGTCCGCTGAACGCCCCCTGCACGTGTCCGCTGCACGCCTGCACAAGCATGAGCTTATGTAGGCAGGGAAGTAAGGGAAACAACTAGACAGCGGCCTGCCCACCCGGAATTGGCTGGCCAGGAAAGAAGGGCGCGTGTCTTCTGCTCTCTGCTCAATTGACAAATAACACCGTGGCGGACCGGAGCAGAAGGCTGGAAAAGTGTCTGCGGAGGAACTACACATAAGCCCAACACAATGTCAGGTAAAAAAAGAGATGACAATATTTAAAATACAGTAAAAGCACTTAAAATACAGTACGCCAAAGAGATAGTGTCCATATAGAGTTTCTAGGTCGGAAACAACACAAGAACATGCATCGTGCGGGGTGCAAGTAGACACTGTCACTGTCCACTGCGCACCCACACAAGCATGAGCTTATGTAGGCAGGGAAGGCAGGGAAGATAATTTTTCCAAGGCATCAGCAACCCCATGCCAATATGCCTTTTTCAAAGCTCATGACCACGCCAAATAAAGTACATCAGCATCCTGCTCCCCACACCATCAAAAGTTCATGGAGGACACCAACCCAAAGCGCACAGCGCTGACCGGCGTACAGTATACCCGATAAAGAATCAACCAAAATCTACCTTATGATGACATCTTTTTTGTCTGCAGGCAAAAATACAACCATTATACATCTGATATTTTGACATTCAATTGCCTTTGCTATTTACTTCTAATATAGACATCCTTGTTTGAAATATTCCTTACAACATTATTATACATTCAAGGCCACAGTTTATGATGGTACGGGTTAGATATCAATATCCCAAGTTGCACCATCCTGGAGGCTTGCTAGGCAGACTCAAAAAGCATCGCTTAAAGGAGACTTTTTATGTGTGATACATCATTACATGAACCAAGGTAGCCCTCTATCCATCAAGGTGCTCATTGAACTATTTGAATACATCAGCGACAAAAAGGTCACCCAAAACAGAGAGCGTGCGAAGATTAATAACTGTAGACCTGCCCCGTCTGAAACCTGAGTGGTCAGTGTGGATAAATTGAGGAAGTAACAGAGAATCCCTTTCCCCAACAGTGTTGCCAAAATGTTAGCATCTACATAAATACCGGAAGCCTTAGCTTTGCATTCACTGTGGAGGACAATCTTGAACACTTCCTAAAGCGTAACATGCATTCCTACCATCCTGTTACTAAGAAAAAAATACTTATTAATAGAATTACATATTTCATCTTGAAATACTTGATCCAAAATGGCAGTTGATTGAAGCCTACACAGTCTCAGTGACATGCTGTCCCCTAAACAGTGGAGAAATAGGTGTATGCTTGTGAATCAAGAGGCCTCATGAGTAGTAAGGCCATCATACCAAACTATTCCCTAATGTCCATTATTATTATTATTATTAAGCATTTGTACAGCGCATTGCTACCCTCGGACCTCCTTATGCTAGCGACCGAGCAGACAACCATTAGAATTATGGGGCTATTTGTTGGAATAGCCAGGTCTTAAAAGTTTACGAAATGGTAGAATGTGGTCTTCAGAGCGGAGGTGTAATGGTAAAGTGTTCCAGAGCTTCGCCACATTATAGGCAAAGGATCTTCCTCCACTTCTTGTCCTCCTGATTTTGGGGACAACTGCCAGATTGAGGTTGAGAGAACGAAGATCCCTGGGATGATAGGGGGTAAATAGGGATTTGTTGATATCAGGGCCCGTTCCCCATATAGTCTTATGGGCAATACACAGGGCCTTAAATTGTATTCTTTCAAGTATTGGTAGCCAGTGAAGGGCTCTTAAAGATGGCTTGGCTGATTGGGTTTTTGGGATTCCAAGTAGCATCCTGGCAGCACATTTCTGAGCAACTTGGAGTTTCCTTAGTGTAGCCTTGGGAGCCCCCAGATAGGGAGTTACTATATTCCAAGATGGTGATAAAACCAAGGCTTAGATCACGATTCTGTTTGTGGCCATTGGAAGCAACGGGAGGACTTTTCAGAGTGATATAAATATACCAAAACAGGCCCCTGTCACGTTCACTGCTTGGTGGTCAAACTTAAGAGAGTTGTCTAACCAGACACCCAGACTCTTTATCCTGGTTTTGGGGATTGGGGGGAGACAAGACACTTTGACCAAGTCCGACCAAGGTCTATGCTAGAGTGGTTACCTAGGAGCATAAGTTCGGTTTTACCTCCGTTGAGCCTGAGACAGCAGTGCTCCAGCCAGGAGGCAACTTTCTCTGGACATATTTTAAAGTCTGAGGGGAAGTTGCGAGCCCCATTAAGAGTTATGACTAGCTGTGTATCATCCGCGTAGGTCACAATATTGATACTGTGAGGTAAGATGATGTCGGCCAGTGGGCGCATATACACATTGAAGAGTGTAGGGCTCAATGAGGAGCCCTGCGGGACTCCACAGCTGAGCTCCAATTTCTCAGAAGTGTTGTCCCCTGAGAAAACTTGAAAGGTCCTTTTATTGAGGTAGGATTGAACCCAGGAGATCGCCTCATCTTGGATCCCCAGCCTTTAAGTCTTTGCACTAGAATGGAGAAGTTAACTGTGTCGAAGGCCGAACTTAGATCAAGGAGGATGATGGCAACTGCTCCTCCCTGATCCGGGATCTGCTCGACCACAGCGAGAAGGGCAGTCTTGGTTCTGTGATTGGAATGGAACCCCGCATGAGCGGCATGCAGAAGGTCATGGGTTTCCAGGAAATTAGAGAGAATGGAGTTCACATATTTTTCCAAAATGTTTACAATTGCTGGCATCAGGAAAATTGGGCGATAATTGCCCAGATCTGCTGGGTCCAGGCTAGGTTTTTTCAATATAGCCTTGACCATTGCATGCTTCCATGGACCTGGAACTGATCTTGTAGGACAGCTACTGGTTATTTATGCCTAATCTGCCCTGCATTCGTGGTATCTATGATCAGAATTAATGTGAGAGCGAAATCACTTCCCTTGTGTGCAGCATCCATTCATTCAACATTTGCCTAATATAATTAATGCATGGGATCATCATAGTTGGGCCCATAAAATGTCAGTTGTCATTTACGACCCTGCCCATCAATGAAGTCAACATTGCAACCAAACAAACACAGAGGCCAAGTTAAAAAAGAGAAAGGAAAAGGGGAGACCCGTTCCTTCATAGCGGACCTCGCCTAGCGTCCTCCAATTATGTCAGGGAATTGCTCATCACACAGTCATTAACCAAATTATATGCAGACTAACTGGGAAATACAGGTGTATTGAGGTTGAGGAAAGGTCCACCACTCCAGTTTAGGTGGAAACATGCAAGTTTATTTAACGTCATCAAACAAATCTCCAGAAAGCAATCCCATTTCTGTTGAAGATTTTGGGGTGTCCCGTTGACTCTTATTACCATCTTTAAAACAGGCTTTGAATCACATTGTTGCCTCCTTTAGTAATGTGAAAAACAATGGGCAGTTAGCGAGATGGCAGCGCAACTTTGCCATATATAACATAGCACAGGGGATATTGTTTGATCAGAATAACTTCTTCCCCTTAGTGTAGGCACGCCTAGCTTCCTGTATCGCTATGGTGAAGTCAGGGTATATGGCTAGATCAGTGCACTGGAGTGTAAGCCACCTTTGTTCTCTGGCTAGGCACAATGCTGTGCCCTTATCTCAGTAGTCTAGCAGTCAAGCTATAATAGGGCTTGGGATGCACCCCGAGACCCATCAGCTCACTCAGAAATGGAGCAGTGCAAAACGTATTCTTTACCATAATGGTCCCCTACCAACATACAGTTCCGTTTTGCCAGTGTTCATGGTTCCCACCACCCACATGATATGGAGATTGTTGCTTCAGGAGCGTGACTCCAAATCCTCAATTTTGACCATTACTCTCAAGTGGATAGATGCCATTTTTGTGAGCTTACAGGCTCGTTCCTCAGACTTGTCCTGCAGCATCAAGGTCCAGTGTCCTCCAGGCAATCATCATGTTTCTCAATTCGCGTTTTCATGTGATCTAATTGTGCCATCAGATTTTCTAGCTTGTTATTGGTCTGTTGCAAGCTGAAGCACATTTGTGCAAGGAGTCTTTGGGTGTCATCCTCTGCCTCATCGGGTTGCAGCTCCCCGCTTGACTTATGGTTCCTTTTCAATGGTCTAGAGCCTCGTTCTGTTTCTACAGCTAGTCTAGGTTGTTTGGGGTTGTACTGTCCCATAATTTGGGCATTCCTCTAGGAATTCTTCTGCCCCGTGTGGGTCTATTGGCCAGTGCCACCACTTCCTATTAGTGAGCCTCCAAAGTACAAGCAATTCTCAGAGCATCAGAGAGACAGCAGGAAGAAATAGTGGTAAGGAAGGGGAATAGTGCATATCATGATGGTGTAGAATCATGCAGTACAATCCGTCACAAAGCGAGAGTTACAGCAGCCAAATAAACTGAAGCAGGCCAGAGAGCAAGGGTTGACCCATGGGCCCGGCCTGTACTGTGCTCAGGGTCCCTAGTCCTGAAAAATGGAAGCAGCTTATTGAAATCACTTGAAAGTTGCCATAGGAGACTACTAGACAAAGTGGGCCTACCTATCTTTCTCAGTTATAGGGAATGCAGGTCACTAGAGCCAGGCCTTCCACCAGCAGCAGTCGCCACAACCTGCCAATACTCATCACCTGTGCAGGCCCTTTCCTAATTGCAGCTAGGATAGTGTCCAGTGCTGGCGTTCGCAGTGCCTGCAGCTCATTACCCTCGCAGGATAGCTTCTCCAACACACGGCAGCCCTACCGCCCGGCCACCCGACCGGATGCCAAGTCACACCTCAGCAGCATCGCATGTGGGATCGCAGGTCCCTAAACTGCCACAGACCATCCATCTCAGGCCTCACTGCTCCAGAGTGCCACGTCATGCTTGAAGCCCTTCGGCTCTTCATGGATTCGACTGGTTTCAACAGGAACACAAAGCCACCATACACCATTTAACTGCTGAGGCTGCCTGTATTAGCTCCGGAGTGCAATTTTTTGCGGATGAAAGAGGATTGTTTGGGTGTAAGGAGAGACAGAAGCTTCTTGCTAGTCAGCCAGCTTAGTCAGTGGCCGGCCACACCCCCAACATCTGTGTCATTACTTTTGAGGTATTTCAAAAGCCCAAGGGACTTAGACCCATTGATATGGATAACCTACCCCTATATCTGCAAAGTAACATTCTTTACTGTATATATGTATGACCCATAACTCGATATGGTGCATACATCAAAATCTTAAGAAATTAATGAAAATTGAATTAAACAATAACAGACTTTAGAACACCAACACTAACTTTCGATTCTGAATTCATAATGTTTTACAAACGTATGCTCAGATGACCAAGTTCCTGCCTTTGACTAGAACTTCCCTGAAATTCTGCACAAGAAGCAGATACACCTTTTTTGCAAGGTCCTTGAAGAGTACCAGGATTTGCCTGATTTTGCTCGGTATTAGTCAGCAAGATAGCTGTTTTAATTAATCTGCCTAATATTAATTGGGTTACTTTTTTACCTTCCCTATCTGTCCAAAGTAGCAGATAAGTGGTCTGAACTGTCCTCTTTTGATCACCAACGTGAATTATCAGAGCTCTTCAAAGATCCAAACAATTTAATCACCGTTCTGCCACCGAAGAAGCACGTGGATG
Source organism: Lissotriton helveticus (assembly GCF_964261635.1). NCBI lineage: Eukaryota > Metazoa > Chordata > Amphibia > Caudata > Salamandridae > Lissotriton > Lissotriton helveticus. The sequence continues at coordinate 1,542,241,471 of NC_136068.1, read as the reverse complement.
GAAAGCAGGAAGAACACCCTTAGCAACAAAGGAAGGACCAGGTCTTAAAATTACCTCATCCTTAAAAAATTTCAATAAGTGAGGTTGACATAGTAAAGCTACAAACTCCTCTACTTTGAGCAGAAGTGATAGCCACAAGAAATAAACTTTGACAGATAGGAATTTCAGATCCACAGGTTCCAAATGAATGAATGGGAGAGATTTCAAGACTAAAGGTAGATTCTAAAAAAGAAAAACAGAATGAGCAACGGGTCTTGAGAAAGCCAAGTGTCTTAAGGAGCCTAGAAACCAACAAGTCTATTTCATTAGAAGTTTCAACATTCCTGTAAAGACTTAATGATAAATCATTTTGTCTTAAGGGTGTAAATAGAAAGATTGAAGTAAAACCCATGCAAAAGAAAGTATAAGACAGAGACAAAAGGACAAGAAGAAGCCACCAGTTTTTGATTAGAATGTCATTTATGCAAATACTTCCAGGGATAAGAATAGGACTTCAGAGTTAAAGGTCTTCTTAATTTCTGAATGGTTTCAAACAATTGAGCAGGAGTACAATTTTTTCTGAAAATGTAACTTCTCAACTTTCAAACCGCTAGATATAGCAATAGTGGTAGAGGGAGTGTTGAGACTCTGAGAGGAGAAGAGACAGAGGCAAATTACAAGGGGGACTGATGACAGGTTTTTAATGTGGAAACTAAACTTTCAGTGGCAAAATGGAAACTACAATTATCACCTCCTCCTGCTCTTTCTGAATTTTTGGGATCAGATGGAATATAGGAAATACATATAGCAAACCCCTGGGCCACTTAATCACGCATGCAACTTCCCCCAACCTCCCTGTTGCGGTAGCCTTGATCAAATCTGTTCAGAAGAGGACTGTTTTTTATGCAAACAGGTCCAGCAGTAGAGTTCCTACTCTCCTGCATAGCTTCCTGAAATTAGATGATAGGAAACTCTTGCTCAAATGGCCCACCTGCACATTATCCATTTCTCTTATGCAAATCGCTGACAGAGTTAACAAATGGTCCTTCTCCCAAGCTCCCAGCTAATGTCCCACCTGATTTAGAGTCTGCAATAAAGTACTCACTTGTTGGTGTCTATAAGCCACTGTGACCATATTGTCAGTTCTCAACAAACTGTTCTTCATGGGAACTTGATGCTGGAAATTATGTAGAGGTCTCGAAACCACCATGAGTTACCTTCAGTTTCTGAATGTGTGACTACCTATTGAACACCATTTGAACTACCAACACTAAAGCTGCAAAGTTGCTACCTAAACCAGTTAATTGGCTTGCATAGGCAAAACCAATGGTGGATTTTATGCATGTTCATCCCCTCCGGGAGGATTCTCTTATTCAACCACCATTTCAGACCTCCGATGATTTTGTGAGAAATCAGAACCAAAGTTTAGAAAGATTCAACTGCTGAGGATCATAATTTCTGCAGGTTTCACAGTAATAGATGAAGATGGTGCTTTCCCATTGAACTCAAAATACACACACTGTCACATGGCCTTACATGACTAGCCAAGCAGGGGCTTCTTCTATGCTCAACAGCGTGGTCAGCTATAATTGAAGACAACCAAACTGTTCATCCATTGAAGATTATAACATACAATACAGTGAATCCAAACAGCCTGAAGTACGTCAAATAAACAGTAATAAAAGGAAAAGGCTAGGGCTTTTTCCCAGACATAAACCATCTCACCTTGCACTCCTTTGAAGGAAACTGAATTCCCCAAAGTCCTGCAAGGGAGGATTCTGAGATTCTTCAACAAAGACCCAAGCTTAACAAGAGCCCTACTCCGGCGTTCTTCGACCCAGTCGGCAGTGAACAGAGCAGGAGTATGTTGGGAATGCCTGACACAGTTAGGCAGGTGGGCTTTATTTCAGCACTCCTGTTTTGGATCATTCTGCCTCAGAGGTGGGATTTACCTAAACAGTAATGACTGGGATGTGGATAAGGTAATCGATGTACAGAGCTTCATACGAGTTTTGGGAGAGCAGTAATGTTCATATAGAAGTGGGTTTAAAGCACAGTTATACTCCAGGGTAGCCCAAATGAGTAGGGGTAGTACCCTTGCTTCCAGAAAGACTATTTTGCTTCTCTGCTCATGGTAATAGGAGAATCACAATTTCATTACAAGACCGGAGGCTACCTTTATGCATGTTGGTAGTCTAGTACAACTATGTCAGACATGTGTTCGACAGGTTTGCAGTAATGTTTTGCAAAGTATAGGAACTGGACCAGTTTGCTGCCTTAAGACTGTCATCTAACTTACCTCCTTTCCAAGAGGACTGGCTAGCCATCGCGCCTCTTAAAGAATGTGCCTAAAATCTTTGGAGGTTAAGGCCCGCCAATTGCATAACCAGTTTAACCCATCTAGCTATGGAAGAAGAAGAGACAGGTTTGAAGGGTTTAACAAAGGAAATAAGAAGTTGGTTTACACCAGCGGTGCGATGTTGGTTCATCCTTGAATCATACTCTATCATTCAAGTCTTTCAGAATTTGGGAGTGGTCTTGAGACATGATGAGGGTGTCATCTAAATAGATTATAAGGCGGACTCCCCTTTCTCTCGAACTATGGTAATGGCCTTCATAACTTTGATGAAGCACCAAGGGGCAGATGATACACTGAAGGGGAGAGCTTAGAACTGATAAAAGTGGTTGTTCAACGCAAATTGTAGAAAGGACTGGGATTCTCTGCCATTGGAATTGTAAAGTAGGCGTCCTTTAAGTCTAGTTTCACTAACCAGTCTTTTTCTAAAAGCATGTCCCTGAGGAGATGGATACCTTCCATCTTGAAATGCCTGTAGGTGAGAGATTTGTTCAGTTCTCTTAGGTTTATTACAGGTCCCCACACATTGTCCTTCTTTTCTACCTGGAAAATATTTCTCAGGAAATTCTTGCGTTCCCAAGGGACTGTTGCTTTAGAGTCAGATTTAGCACTTTGGGTGTTATAACTTGAATGGGTTTTTCCATGAAATCTATTTTGAAACCCTAAATAGTTTCTAGTACCCAAGGATCGTCTGTTTAACATCTACTTGGCACCGCTCGCCCACGTCGCCTCTCGGCATGACCTCAACATCATCTCCTATGCTGATGACACCCAGCTGATCCTCTCCCTCTCCAAGGACCCCCACACCGCCAAAACCAACCTTCACAAAGGAATGAAGGCTGTCACTGAATGGATGAGGAACAGCCGACTGAAACTGAACTCGGACAAGGCGGAGGTACTCATCCTCGGACCCACTCCTTTGGCCTGGGACGACTCCTGGTGGTGACCGCACTGGGAACCACTCCAACACCCACCGACCACGCACGCAACCTAGGGGGTCATCCTCAACTCCACCCTCTCCATGACTAAACAAGTCAACGCCGTCTCCTCCTCCTGTTTCAACACCCTCTGCATGCTCCGCAGGATCTACAAGTGGATTCCCACTGAAACAAGAAGAATGGTTACCCAGGCCCTCGTCAGCAGCAGGTTAGACTATAGAAACGCCCTCTACGCAAGAGCCTCGGCAAAACTCCTGAGACGGCTCCAACACATCCAGAACACCTCTGCATGCCTGATCCTCGACATCCCTTGCTGCAGCCACATCACACCCCACCTGAGAGACCTGCACTGGCTCCCGGTCAATAAGAGGATAACCTTCAAGCTCCTCACCCACGCATACAAGGCACTCCACAACACCGGACCAAAGTACCTTAACAGACGACTCAGCTTCTACACTCCCACCCGCCAGCTCTGCTCCACCGATCTCACCCTCGCCACAGTCCCCCGCTTCCGAAGAGCGACCTCTGGCGGCAGATCGTTCTCCCACTTCACCACCAAGACCTGGAAGACCCTCCCCATCCACCTACGGCAGACTCAAGACCTGCTAACCTTCAGAAAACTCCTCAGGACCTGGATTTTCGAGCAGTAGCTGCATTCCCCACTCCAGCGCCTTGAGACCCTCACGGGTGAGTAGTGCGCTTTACAAATGATATGATTGATTGATTGATTGATTGTGTAATTTGTAAGAAATGTTTTAGGCGGTCTCCCACTTCCCCTGTTGAAGAGGAATGATGAGGAGAAAAGGTACTTACTTAATGTGTTGGGGGAGCTAACACCTCTAGCCCTGAAGCCTCTTGAGCGGGAGGATCATCCTCGTTGAGGGTAGAAGGAAGGGTTGGACTGGTAGAGGTGACTGAAACCTCTTGGCCTGAAGAAGGGTCTTTGGTAGGGCGGCCGGCAGAGCGACTCCTTCTGTCGGCCCTAGCAAAAACACCCGGATTAAAGACTCTGTGCATGTTAGTTTGTGCCTTATCCAAAGCTGTGAAGGTTGCCATGTATTTACCCAATCCTTTGATCACCTTGATCGTATCCTCTCCAAATAGGAGCCCATTGGGATTGCTCGATGATTCTTTCTCTGCCATGTCACAGAGTTTGGGGTTGATTTTTGATAAAAACAACTTTCCTTCTCTCAGTATTAATTGTAGCATTGGCATTACCCAGGCGGATTAGTGTTCTCTGACTCCATCCTCTTCAGAGATCAATGTTGGGTGAATAACCATTAATGTAGTTCTCCTCAATTAGGTCGATCATTCGGCATAAAGGGCCAAGCATGTCAAGCATGTGATCTTAACAGTTTATGAGGGAGCGCTACATCCCTTTCCTAGGGTCCCTGCCCATTTTGAATAAGAACTTTATAGGTTCAGTGTCCAAATTAGGGGTGAGGCAGAATTTATCTTGGACCATGGGTCTTGACATTCTGCCATCAGGATATTCCTAGTCTTTTTTTCACGGGGGTTCTTTATCCACCTCTTGATAAACTTGGCCACGTGTTTTTGGGGCCACCATTGAGAACACGTAGGGTGTTGAATATTATCAGGGGAGAACCTTTCCCCACTTTAAGGATCAAAAACAATCTCTTTTAAAGAGGAGGGAATTTCCTCTTCCGAGATATCAAAAACGTCATCGTTATTGACTTGGTCTAAGTCAAAAACATATTCGTTCAAGGGTTAATTTGTAACATGTTCATCATCAGTTAAGAGGAGATCAGTTAGAGCACTTGGATAGTGTGAGCCGCTCAGGGCAACCAAATGAGTTGTGCCATTATCGACACATGGTCTTTTTGGGGCGCCTAGGCCTCCCTTAGTATTTGAGGGCAGGTCGCGTCTCTTCTACGGAGAATCGTAACACAACGGCATAATCGGCAGTCTTTCTCGCTACAGTCTGAAAAGATGCAGTAACCCCCGTTCGGATTGTGGATGATATTGTGATTTATCTGGCTGCCTAAAACCAATTCTAACTTCATGGAAGCTTATTCTGCGCTTTACCTTTCTCTCCTCTCGGCGTCTGGCGTCCAGCACCCTTCCCGGTGCAGGAGCCGCTCTGAACTAGCGGGCGTTGTGGGAGAGGCATAGGCGGTTCTTGGCTCTACCCGCCGCCCTACCCGCTCGCATCAGCCTTGCCGCTTAGCTGTTTGTCAGCTGTTCACCAGCTGTCTTCGGGGGGTAGGACGGCCGCGGTCGTCTGCATAGATCCGCACAGACTTCTTGGCCTCCCGTTAAAGGGACAGTACGGATAGCGGCTCTTGCCCTTGTTCATACGGGTGAGTCCAGCCTCGAGTGATAACGCCTGTCTGGCGGATGCGCGGATGTGTGGATGTGTGGCTTCAAGGTTCCACCTTCCGCCTCTCTTTCCCGGTGGGTAGAGGCAGCCGTGGAGCTGCGAAGGGGCCGCAGAGCGGCTGCTCGCGGTGTTCTTGGGGGTTCCAGTAGCCTTCATTTTTCTCCAAACTGCCTTGCTGCAACCAAAGGAGCACAATCAGGTGAAGCTCCCAACGTGGATAAAAAGAATCAGAGGACTCGTCGTCTTAAACCAAAAACCGGACCTAAAGCAGCACCAGAGGAGGAAGGAACAGGAGAAACACTTGTCCAAGTACTACCCCCAAGTAAGGTGTTCGGGCAGGGGTGTGAGGGGGTTAAAGGTGGTAAAGGTGTCAAAGGTGTCAAGATATCAGTGACTGGAGATGATGAGACACAGACACTAGCTAGAGATATTGCTGATGATAACATCCCCTTTGATACCTTCACTGAAGTGGGCCCTGATCCTGGTAACGCAAAGGAGGGAGTTAAAGATTCAGATTGTGGTTCTAGTGAGAATACCCAGGGCCCCTCTATTTTTGTTTTTTCTGGGGTTCACACCGTCAACTCTGCCAATACAGCCACTGCGGCTACTACTCCTCGGCTGTCGGTCTTAAAAGGGTTAAAAGATTTAAAATTAGGTGCTAAACCAAAAGCTAAAAACACTAAAAATAGTGTAGTGAAGCTCTCCCCCTCACTTAGATCATACTTTAAGGTGTTGCCTCAGGTCCTAGAAATCTCCTGTAGACCTCAAGAGGAGATAAGAAAGATGAGTGGTATAGACGATACTCAAGGGTCTGCCCCTGTGGAAGCTGCGGATATGAATTCAGGGGTGCCTGCCCATAATATTCCGGAGGTAGTCGGACTTTCAGCCCCTCAAGCTAAGGGGGGTGTGACCCCGGAGGTGCAGGAGAAGATTTCATTGGAAGTTTTACTACACGAGATCAAAAGTGGTTTCACTGAATCGAAGCGTAATCAGCTGGAGATAAAAGCAGCATTCGACGCCCTTGATAAGAGAGTAGATCTTCTCTCTGAGAGGACAGATACTCTTGAAAGCACAGTAAGTGAACTGAAAGCCAAATTAGACTCTGCAAATGAGAAAATAAACTATTTAAGGCGTGATGGAAATGCAACAAAGGAGAGAGTGGAATCTTTGGAGAATTACTCACGGAGGAATAACATCAGAATCTTGAAAGTTCCAGAAGGTAAAGAAGGGGGTGAAATGAGAAAATTTGTTGCTTCCCTGCTTAAAGAGTCTCTGAATCGGTAGAAGATCTGGAAAAAGACATTCAACGAGCTCACAGAGATCCGTTCCGTCTAAAACAGGGGAGAACTAAACCAAGGAAGATCCTAGTCAACTTTCTAACCTATTCGGTTAAAGAGAAGATATTGAATTTAGCTCTTAAATCCACAGCTCTAAAAGCTCCAGACTTCTCTTATGTTATTAGATCTGACCTATCGAAAACTACTCTTGATAGACAATGGGAGTTAGGTCAGAAAATGGAGAATTTAGGGCTCTGGGAGCCACTGTCCAGATGAGGTTCCCTGCCTTCCTGAGGGTTATGTATAACAATAAAATGCATAACATTCACTCCCCTTTGGCGGCAGATGAACTTCTGTCATCTATTAGCGATCATCAACAGGATAACATCTAGTGCTAGATTTCAGGCAAGATAGTAAGGAGACACTGAGATACAGAGATAAACGATATGGAGGAAAGGTAAGGAAAAGAAGGGGAAAAAAATAAAGGGAAAAAAGGGGGAAATAGAATAAACATATAAAAAAAACATTAAAAAAAAAAAGAATAAGGGGTGGTTGGGGAAGAGGGATTTTTCACAGAGGGTGTCTAAATCTACAAAAATAAAAAAATAAAAAATACAAAGGAGAAGAATTATAGGGAAAAAAAAGGGAAGAAAAGGGAGAAGGAAAAAAAAAAAAAAAAAAGAAAGGAAATAAGGGGAAAAAAAAATATATTTATATATGTATATATATATATATATGCGGTATGTAGCGCCAACAGCCAGTTTCTGTCAAAGACGAGACGAGACCCAATTCTTGGAGTTTCTTAAAGATTTATTTTGCCCAACACCAGTTTGCCACGACGCGTTTCGGCTCTCGAAGAGCCTTGATCACATGACGCAGTTCATAGGCCAAATCACCGTTTTTAAAGTGCACAAGTGCGTAATAGACATGAACGACATACTCTATGCCTAAATGCATAGATAGTACTAATGAAAGTTTGACGTTCAACAGCATTGTAAAAGATATTAAAGTTAAATACTTATATTTTCAAATGCAGTGATCTTCACAATAGCTGTATAAATACATAAAGTAAAACACATTTCTTGCTATCTAGAACCATTATTAACAAAATTGGACACAAAAACGACTTGTCTGCATAGAGGGGGTCGCCAAATAGAAGGTCATGATAATACCCCAATATATATTGTTCATACATCTGTTTCAGTGACCATATTAAACTCATTTTGCATCTATAGGTATAACTCTTGCCTACTGTGGGCATACATAAAAAATTGTCAACCGTTTGCTTAAATAAAACAACGATAAAACCCAATTTTAAAACATGTATAAAAATATATGTTTGTTAAATATACTTTATAAAATGAGTTGATAATGATTAAAACCGATATAAATATATAGTTTAATTTATAATACCCATGTGGGCAAGGCCATCATCTGTGCAAAATTGCTAATGGTTCAGTGCAACTTGGTTCAGTGTGCATCTACACGCATTAAAGTGCTAACAGAGTGAATTAGAAATAAATTGTGCCCTAAAGTAAAAAGTGATAAAAAATCATAATGATCTGCTTGATGGAAAGTGTGGAGGGTACGGGAATTAAATTAATCTAATGGTTACTGGAAAAGATGTTAGTGTTTTTGTTCTGTATGGGACTTAGATGACGGAACCCCACATAGTGACACAGTTAGAGATATGTATGGCAGTCTTCACTCCTGTTGAGCCCATTTCGCATCTTGCTGTCCAGCAAGATGATATAGCGAGTCTCAAGTTTTCGGAGCAGACCTTCCCTGTCTCCTCCCCTGCGTTGGGGTGGGACCCAATCGATAACAAAATAGGTAAGGCCATGTGGGTTCTTTTCGTGGACCATTTCAAAATGCCTGGCCACGGGGTATGTGGGGTCTGCATTGGTAATGGCCCTAAGGTGTTGCAAAATTCTTTTGTGGACCTGGGGCCTAGTGCTGCCCACATATCTGAGCCCACATGGACATTGCAAAACGTAAACAGCAAATTCTGTTTTGCAGTTAAGTTTCTCTCTAATTTTGAGTGGGACTGGAGAGAAGGGTATTGTGTATTCAGATCTGCTGCTACCATTTTTGCAAGCCTTGCAGGTTGCGCATTTTAAAAACCCTCTGCTCCCTGCAAGCCACGTACCTGTGGCTACCTCGGGGCTGCTGGAAACCAAACTCGTCTCCATGGACCTCGCTTTTCTGTAGGTGATGTTGGGCCTGACTGTTACCAAATTGCCAATAACCGGGTCACTTCTAATGAGGAACCAATTGTTCTTCACTATGTTGCGAATGGTTTTGTGTTGGTTACTGAAAGTCATTATTAGTCTTGTTTCATTGTGGGCCTCAGTACGACTGATTTTGCCTTTAGCTACAGTGGGAGGCAGCAAGAGCTGTCTCTCAACAGAGTTGGCCCTCTTTTGTGCCGAGTTGATGGTATGCAGATCATAGCCTCTAGCCAGAAATCTAGATCTGCACTCATCTTGTGCTTTGAGACAGTCAGAGTCATTGCTACAAATCCGTCTGATGCGGAGCATCTCCCCGTAAGGGATGCTCTTTATCAGATGGGGGGATGGTGGCTATGGGCATGTAGTATCGTATTACCTGCTGTAGGCTTTCTGTGTAATCTAGTGTGCATTTTGCCCTGATCTACATAGACTTCCACATCAAGAAACACAATCAATGTTGAACTTATAGTACTAGTAAAATGCAAGTTCAAGTTGTTAACATTCAACAGGTCAATAAATGTCACGGCATCCGCCTCAGAGCCATCCCAGATCATAAAAAGATCATCAATGTATCGCCACCAACCTTTGACCTTGAGATTCATAGTGGCTGAAAAATCCACCATAAGGACCTGCTCCTCCCAATAGCCCATATGTAAGCAGGCATAGCTAGGGGAGAAGCAGGCCCCCATTGCCACTCCTCTGGTTTGTAGAAAATGTTGGTTGGAAAACAAGAACACATTATTCTCTAAACATGATGAAATCATTTCTACCAACATATTAGAATGTTCTGTACAATTACTCATTCTTTTAGCAAGGTAATGTTTGACTGCTCTAATCCCATCCCTATGGTGGATACTGGTATAAAGGGATGTAACGTCCAATGATACCAAAAGGAAATTAGGTTGCCATACAAAGTTGGAGAGTTTGTTTATAAGGTCCCCTGTATCAAGAATGAAAGATGGAAGGGACCTGACATAGTCTTGCAGAAAGAAGTCAATGTATTTGCTAGTATTTTCCAGGAGGCTGTTCTTAGCCGAAATAATCGGCCTCCCTGGGGGTTGATGTTGGTTCTTATGGATCTTAGGGATGAAATAAATCACAGGTGTGACAGGATGTTCATTTTTGAGGAATTTGAATTCATCCCAGGAAAGAAGACCCTTGCTCCTCCAGGCCATCAGTTTGGAATAATAGTCATTTTTTGCTGTCTGTATTTCCTGGGCATTTGTTCTCCTATAGCACTTCCTGTCATTCAGTTGTTTCAGAGCCTCTTCCATATACATTGTTCTGGGCCAGAGAACAACATTTCCGCCCTTGTCGGACTGTCTAATAATGAGTTGTTTTTGTCCTCTCAGTTTCTTAATAAGTCTGTGATATTGAATGTCACGGTTATTGTATTTTTTCTTTTTTGTCACTTTTGTGTTTTTTATCCGTAGTTCTTTCAATTCACTTGAGACTCTGTCGTGAAAAATATCAAGATTGTCTTTCAGTAAGATGGGGCAAAATTTGGATTTAGGTTTAAAAGTGGTCAAAAAAGAGGAGTGCGCTACTTCGGGTTCACCACCCAGAGATTGCTGAGAGGTAACATCTTCCTCTTGTTGAATATCAAAGAACTCCTGAGTTAAAGAGACCCCAAATTGCGGTGGATTGGCAGAAGGAGTGTGTTGGGTAGTTGAAGTGGTCATTGCATTTGATCTGCGAGAGTTGTGGTATTTCTTAAGCTTGAGCTTACGTACATATTTGAACAGATCAATACGAGTACTGGCATAATCAAAGTCATTTTTTGGGCTGAAAGATAAACCCAACGATAATATGGCAGTTTCACTGTTGGTTAATTTAGTATTACTCAAATTGACCACTGTTCTAGAATCACTTAGTTGGTGGATTGATTTTGTTGCCACTTGGATCTCTGCCTCCTCTGTCGTCCTCCATTGCCTCTTCCTCTTTGAGCATTTCCTCCTCTCTGCGCGTTTGGCATTGAGTTGTTTGCACCTGTCGCTCGAGTACCTGAGCAAAGTGTTTGCTTGCGATTTTGTTGTACCGCTGCCATTTCCTGGGCAGGGGTAAATTTGCGAAACCTCACTCTTCTCACTCGTGTGGCTTCATTGTCTGATTCGCTATCAACTTGTGAGCTATTGCCAGATACAGATGAAATCTCCAAAATACTACTAGTATTGGGCTGGCTAGATGATGCTGTTGGAGTATTGTCAGTGCCGTTAGGTTGCTGTTGTAATTTCAAATTATCAAAAACACGAGAAAAGGTAAAAATCTGCCCATGTTCATAGTCGAGCCTGTCTCGTTGAAATTTGTAAGCTTTGCGCCGTTTAATAATCTCCTCTTCACGTTTTAAACGTGCTTCCATCTCTTCTCGATATTTAGTGATAATTGGTGTGCATGGGAATTTGGCTAATTCTGCTTCCAATTTTTCAATTTTAATCATTAGTTTATCCCTGTCACTTTCGGCGTATTGCACCAAAATCTGCATCAAACGTTTGGAAGAGTCTAAATTGCAAAGTGCCCAGTCTGTTAACATTTGGGGATCTGGATCTTCATATGAAGGTGCTAACATTAATCGCAACCCCCGAGGTACTCGTCCTACCTCCAAATAGCCAGAAAGGGAGCTGTGCTCCCACCATTTCGCCTGTTCATTTTTATAGCATTTTTTTAACGCCTTGAACAAATCTTTAACAGTTTGACCCGCTTCTGGTATCAAAACTGCATTAACCACTGTAGCGGACCCCCCAGCCGAGGAGTCCGTGAACATTCCCTTTGAAGCCTCCACACGGCCTCGTACTGCGTCGGCAGACATGGTGTATAAAATTCAGGGCAAAGTCAGTTTGTTGCAAGAGGTGGTCACGAGTCTATAAATCCTACCCGTCAATGCTGGGCAGCCGACCCCTTGCTCCACTCCACACAGGACTTACTGCAGGACTCCGGCGATGGCGATAGTACTCCCGGTGCAGCTCCAGCTCTCAGTCGACCGACGCCGACCTCCGACCTGGATTCCACTTCCGTTCTTCCCGTCGTCGTCACCGAACAGTCTCCGCCTCTCCTGGGGCTCCGGCGGCGTCTCCTACACGGAGTTACAAGGTTGCTCCAAACAAATGGAGTCGTAGCTTCAAGCCGCTCTAGCCCAAACGTGGAGGGGTCTCGTCGGCTCCAGGGAAGCAAGCCTGGATATACTTGCGGTATGTAGCGCCAACAGCCAGTTTCTGTCAAAGACGAGACGAGACCCAATTCTTGGAGTTTCTTAAAGATTTATTTTGCCCAACACCAGTTTGCCACGACGCGTTTCAGCTCTCGAAGAGCCTTGATCACATGACGCAGTTCATAGGCCAAATCACCGTTTTTAAAGTGCACAAGTGCGTAATAGACATGAACGACATACTCTATGCCTAAATGCATAGATAGTACTAATGAAAGTTTGACGTTCAACAGCATTGTAAAAGATATTAAAGTTAAATACTTATATTTTCAAATGCAGTGATCTTCACAATAGCTGTATAAATACATAAAGTAAAACACATTTCTTGCTATCTATAACCATTATTAACAAAATTGGACACAAAAACGACTTGTCTGCATAGAGGGGGTCGCCAAATAGAAGGTCATGATAATACCCCAATATATATTGTTCATACATCTGTTTCAGTGACCATATTAAACTCATTTTGCATCTATAGGTATAACTCTTGCCTACTGTGGGCATACATAAAAAATTGTCAACCGTTTGCTTAAATAAAACAACGATAAAACCCAATTTTAAAACATGTATAATAATATATGTTTGTTAAATATACTTTATAAAATGAGTTGATAATGATTAAAACCGATATAAATATATAGTTTAATTTATATATGTATATAAACAAATAAAAAGGAAAATTTATTAGAACACCAACTCCGATTTGGAAAAACCATGTGACAACTACCCACCTATAGCTTTAATATTCTCTATAACTATGACGGTTTCCCCTAAAAAAAAAAAAGGAAGAAAGAAAAAAGAAAAGAAAAAAAAAAGAAGACCCTATCTAGGTATGCCGGGCTATATTTTATATATGTAACAGGCCTGGGCAAGGAGAGCTTCTTAGAGAGACAAATCTGGCACCAACGACCAGATTAACTAAGGGGGGGTTTTCCAGGGAGGGGAGGGGGGGGGGGGGGGAGGGGGTAAAACTATAAAATATCCTCACCGTCCAGTCACTGTTTCAAACTCACAATCCCTATCAAATACATGTTTACTCTGTTCGATCCGCATTGGGAGATGTAATTCTCTATTGAGCTGGGGTAAGGGCATGGATATTAGCTGATGGGAATAAAATGTTTGTCTTGGAACGTCAATGGCCTGCGTGTTAAGAGCAGGAAATATAGAATATTACAATATCTGAGGGACTCTCCAGCGCAGGTCATTGTCATCCAAGAAACACATCTTCTTCAACATGAAGTGAGGGATATGTTGAGCAAAATCAGATGGGTAGATTGTTTTATTTGCACTAACCATAATGCGAATATTCGTGGTATATTAATTATCTTCAAAAAGCAAATAAGAGCTCAGATTCTTGCCTATGAGGAGGACTTCAGTGGGAGGTGGCTATACGCTAAAGTTAGTCTAGAGGGCAATATATATAATTTGGTTGGCTACTACGGTCCCAATCAGGATGATCCCTCATATCTGAATAAAATTCAGAACCACCTACTAACAACTCAAGGTCCAATAATTTGGATGGGAGACTTTAATTTGGTACTTAACCCAAAACTAGATAAATCCCCCAATTCAAGGGCATTAACTTATAAGAAATCCAGACAGGTATTGGGGGATGCTATGTCATCGCTCGGATTGGCGGATCCATGGAGGGAGAGAGCTGGCGAGACACTCGGCGTATCATATCATAACTATAAATACAATCACAAGTCGAGAATCGACTATGCTCTTTTCAGTTACTCTTTAAGGGACCCCCTAAAGGACCTAACATACCTGCCCTCACACTTATCAGATCACTCCGCTATATTTTTCTCTTTACAATTGGCTCAGCAATCCTCTCAGACTTTATGGTCATTTGATCGCACGATTCTCTTGGAGGATGAAGAAACTGACCTCCTCATCCAAGAAACAAAATTTTTTATGGATACCAACATAAACTCTACTCAGTTAAATATAGTATGGGAGTCCTATAAAGCCTATTTGAGAGGATACATAACTAACAGGGCCTCTTATCGAGGGAAAATATATAGGGCAAAGATCGCCAATATCGAAAGAGATATAGCATCATTGAACCAACGTATTGGTTCCGGAAATGGGACCAACTTGGAACAAGAACAACGTAAAAACTTAAAAGAGAAGCTAGATAATATCCTTCAGGAGAGGGTTGCACTGAGATGGGAAGTAAGTAAGCTCTCCAACTTTGAATACGGTGAGTCCGCGGGTAAGGTCCTTGCTTGGAAAATTAAATCTGAGCAGGCAAAAAAGCATATAAAGCATATCATTGTAGAGGGCGAGACACTTGAAAGATCGTCCATCTAAGATATTGGAGAAGCATTTCTGGAGTTTTTCCAGCAAATATATAAGGAAGAGATCTTGGAGGACCGATATCAAAATCCAGATGGTTGGAGAAGATTACTCTACCCATTCTTAGCTCTGAACAAAGAGATCCCCTTGACAGGCCTATCTCAGAGGAAGAAGTGAGGGAAAGTATTAACAAGGTGAAGAGGGGTAAGGCAACTGGCCCTGACGGTCTCCCTGGTGAACTACTACGCGTCCTAGCACCCGGAATAATTTCGGTGCTGACAAGGCTTTTTAATGACATCTTAATAAACAGGATGACCCCTCCTAAATCATGGGGCGAGGCGATTATTGTCCTGATCCTGAAACCCGGAAAAGACCCAGCTAAGTGCGGCTCATATAGGCCGATCTCGCTTCTAAACAGCGACTATAAGCTCTTTGCAGCTGTGTTGGCAAACAGGTTAGGGCGTGAGGTTGGCTCAATAATTCACACTGACCAAAAGGGCTTCATAAAGGGTCGACAACTCTCGGACCTTACGTATGACCTAATTGGGGCAGTGGATATTGCCTCTACGTTCTCTCTTCCTTTGGCCATTATGACCCTCGACGCTACTAAAGCGTTCGATCGAGTAAACTGGTCATACCTAGATGAGACCTTGAAGAAATTCGCACTCGGTCCAAATTTTCGGAGATCAATTGGACTCCTATATGCAAACCCTAGCGCAAGTATTATGGTCAACGGTGTATGTACCCAGCCCTTTTTGATTACCAGGGGAACAAGACAGGGGTGTCCCCTGTCCCCTTTACTTTTTGACATATACATTGAGCCACTTGCACAATCTTTTAGGGACGATTCAAGAATTTCCTCATTTAAATTCGGCGGTTGGGAAAGGAAAGTAGGGCTATACGCTGATGATATTGTAATCTACACCAGCGATCCAGCAAATGCTTTTCCCATAGTGGTCGAAAGGGCCAAGGAATTCGGAAGTATTTCAGGCTATGATATCAATGCCGATAAGACTGAGCTAATGACATGGAATATTGCCAATCCGGGTGTTGGAATGATGCCCTCAATCTGTTCAATGCGTTATCTCGGAGTTAAAATAACACAAGATATTGAAGCCTTAGCAAAAACAAACCTAGACCTGGTCGCCAGAGAATGTAGGGCCCTTTTGAGATCTTGGGTGGGTCTTAGATTATCAATTTTTGGGAAAGTGAACATCGTAAAGATGTCTATCCTTCCGAAACTGACTTTTATTTTTAACACAATTCCCCTTGCATTTGACTCAAAGCAACTTCTTAAGTGCCAACAAGAAATTAATTCCTTCATATGGGGCTATAAAGCCACGAGGTTGGCTTGGAAAAAACTGAGGAGGAGGAGGGAAAAAGGTGGATTGGCCCTCCCAGACTTGCAGTATTACTCCTGGGCATTCCAGCTTTCCCACTCAAGAATGCTCTTGAAGTCACCAGATCTTACTTCAAATGGGAAGCTATTTAAGGCAATGCTGGTAGGGGCAAACCTCCCATTAGATGGATTTTTATTTAAGTTTGGAGATCGAACATTTTTCAAGAAGGTGAGGCTGAAGACTCTACTAACACAACTGAAGTCATGGGTACAAATCAAACGTAGAGCGGGGTTGGCATACTATTCTAATTACGCTCATATTTGGGACTCTCCTGGGCTCCCATTATGCCTGCAAGATTCTCTGGCAACCCCCCTAATTACAGCTGGGCTTTCTAGATGGGGTGAATTGTTATATGGAGGTATCCTGATACGGTGGGATGTCCTTATGGAGAAAGTAGGGCCGACATTGTCAAGATTTAAATACACACAAATTAGTAGCTGGGCCAAAGAATTAATCAGGAAAGACTCTAATACCGGGAGAATTAGTTCTCTAGAACAACAGCGAGTTGAAAAACAGATAGGGGGTAAGGAGGTGGCTCTTTGGTACTGGTCCATACTGGAAGAGATAGATGGGGACTTTCATCTCCCAACGGAGCTATGGGGTAGAGAAATTGCGACACTAGATGAGGACAGGTGGACAGAATCCTTTTCCCTTCTGTATAAATTGATTAAACCCGCTTGGCTTAGACGAAACCACCTGTTTACTTTACATCGGGCGTATCTCACCCCTTTACGGTTATCCAAATACCAAGAGGGGAAATGCTGTAATAAATGCCAACTGCCAGCAGCCTCCGACATACACATGTTCTGGGACTGCCCCCACATATCTACTTACTGGATGGAGATCAAAGTAACTTTGGATTCAATTACTAAGATCAACATTTCCTTAACTTTACCATTTGTTATCCTTGGTTTTGACCAGAACATCACTGGGGCAGCACGGTCCTTTATATTTTATGCCATCCTGTTGGCAAGACGGCAGATATGCATGCACTGGGTGGACACCACCCCTCCCACTCACTCAGCATGGCTAACCTCACTTTATGAAACCTCCAAGGTAGACTTGAAAAGATCATGTAGAGTTCAGAACCTCACTTTTTGGAAGCTTCTGACAGAGCGGAAGTGAGGTTTTTTTTGTTTCGCCTTCTTGGGGTTTTTTTTTTTTTTTTTTTTTCCCCCCCCCCCAAATATCCGATGATTAAGCCCATCCATCTAATGGTTCAGTATGGTGGTCCGCCCAGATCTCGACACCTACAAACTGGATTTATTGACACGAAGCTGCCTTGAGATATCGTTACAAGATGCATGGCTGTTCCCACCAACTCATAAAAATTTCTGCCTAGGCGTGTAGCCGCTCAATTCCCAGGGCATTGCTCCCAATGGCAGTGAGCTGGTCGGGTGGTTTTCTCTGCATCTAAGGGACGTGTGTCGGGCAGATGAGGATAAAAGAAAAAAAAGAAAAAAAAAAGTATTTGAGGCGCTTAGTCCTCCTTCAGTTTGTGAGGTGCGTAAACCTCCCAATAGGTTTGAGGTGCTTGGACCTCCCAGTATGCTCTCTTGTTGCAAATTGTTGCTTTTTCTTAATCTTTTACCCCCACATTTATTAAGTTTGTCAATGTGCCCTCTTTGAGGAGCAGTGGGGTTATTAGCATCAGGAAGGGATCTCTTACCGGCAAAAATTTTACTTATAGTCTCCCTCATACAAGATTGCATCTATTTTTGGATTATTTTCTTAATGAGCTCAACATTAGTATTAGGAGCAGATGTCTGGGTCTGAGAGTTGTCAGATTCAGCGTCAGACAAATTAGAATAGAGAAAGAACCACGAGTTAGGTTAATTCAAGGAAAAAGGGTCACAAGTCCCTGCTACATAAAGGTTAACAGGTGAAAGTCTTTTTTTTTTTAAAATATATGTTTTTAGGTCAAAGGAATCAGTTGAATTGGAATGGAGCCTGGAATCATTGGAATTGGAAATTGTGTCAGAACTCAGAGCTAGAAATTAAGCTAATCCTACGTCGTGCCAACCGTCGGGAAGGTTAAAAGCTGATGAGGAGAAAACATTGCTAAGCAACAATGCAAAACATTGAAGCGTATGAAGGACGTGGCCAAGAGTCCCTCCTCTAATGCGGGAGAGCCCTTGGCAGAAATGACGTAGAGCAGTTTTTTGGGTCGAGGGACCATCCGGTCTGCTGAAGGCAGAACCGGAAGTCCGGAGATCTTATGTTGTGGAGTAGGGCAGTTTAAACCCGCCTCTCTGCTCCGTTCTCTTCCATTGGCTGGCTTCCTAAACGGAGGCCAGCCATTGGAAGAGAAGGGAGTCACTCCAAACAAGCCCCGTCTTTTTCGGATTCGGGGGCGTAGGTTTTGCTGTTCTTTAGACAGTGACGTTGTCTGTCACTCAAAACAGCAAAACCACGCCCCGAATCCAAAAAATTTCAGACTTGCCGGCCGCCATTTTCTTTTCCCCGCATTGAAGGTGAGCATCGAGCCTCTGCCTCTGCCCCCGTTTGTGCCGTTTTTAGTGCCATAGTCGACATACAAATATCTAGTACCTATTTGTCAGAACGATGGGAGAAATTCTTATTTGAAGACGACTCATTAAGCAGTGCCACTTAATTTACCTCAGCCAGGAGGGACTACGCCACTGACGCTGCTTTGCTCAACCAGCCCTCTCTCCGTGTCGACGGCCTGCCTCCGCGCCGCTGGAGTGGGCTGTCCTAGGAGCTAACAGGGCGCCGAGCTGCGGGTAGTAAAAAGTCTCTGCAGCTGCACAGGAGGGAGGGAGCGTGGCAGCCAGGAGTGTCAGTAGGAGCTTCACTGCATAGGCGAGGTTGGCGGTGTCACCACGGGAGCTCACTCAGAATCCGCTCAAGAAAATATGGATGCCTTACAACAACGGGCTACCCAGGAAGCACACATCGCAGAGGAAGGGTGAGTGGCTGGGATCTGCCTTACTTGAGAATGGGAAGTTTAATACTTTTAGGTTCTCATGCCCCCGCCTCCCCCTAGGTCATTAGGGACGCTGTCTCAAGCCCCGAGCTTTTCACCTACATACCGTTGTCTTCAGGTTGCATTTGTGTGCATATAGCGCTTACGACCTCTTGCGAGGAATCGAAGCGCTTATTTTGCGGCAAGTAGGACTGTACTCCAGAACTCGATTAGTGATTAGTGTATTTTTTGTGTTGTTTTTTCTTGTGCCTTACTGGTGTATTGTTTAAGGATTGTGGGTTACATTTTTTATGTTTAGGAGAGTTTGGATAGGGAAAGAATGAAAGGAGTGCCGCCATTTTCTTTTCCCCGCATTGAAGGCGAGCCTCGAGCCTCTGCCTCTGCCCCCGTTTGTGCCGTTTTTAGTGCCATAGTGGACATACAAATATCTAGTACCTATTCGTCAGAACGATGGGAGAAATTCTTATTTGAAGACGACTCATTAAGAAGTGCCACTTAATTTATCTCAGCCAGGAGGGACTACGCCACTGACGCTGCTTTGCTCAACCAGCCCTCTCTCCGTGTCGACGGCCTGCCTCCGCGCCGCTGGAGTGGGCTGTCCTAGGAGCTAACACGGCGCCAAGCTGCGGGTAGTAAACAGTCTCTGCAGCTGCACAGGAGGGAGGGAGCGTGTCAGCCAGGAGAGTCAGTAGGAGCTTCACTGCATAGGCGAGGTTGGCGGTGTCACCACGGGAGCTCACTCAGAATCCGCTCAAGAAAATATGGATGCCTTACAACAACGGGCTACCCGGGAAGCACACATCGCAGAGGAAGGGTGAGTGGCTGGGATCTGCCTTACTTGAGAATGGGAAGTTTAATACTTTCAGGGTCTCATGCCCCCGCCTCCCCCTAGGTCATTAGGGACGCTGTTTCAAGCCCCGAGCTTTCCACCTACATACCGTTGTCTTCAGGTTGCATTTGTGTGCATATAGCGCTTACGACCTCTTGCGAGGAATCTAAGCGCTTATTTTGCAGCGAGTAGGTCGTCCTAAGTGTTCACCCAGCCTTCTATGCTAACACGCTTCCATTGTTACTTTGGAATATGTGCCATTAGAGTGTATATCAGACATAGAGCCGTGAATCGCATACTTCCAATGTCTGCAGAGGAATGCACCTACCTGTGCTGTTACAGGCTGTTAATTGCGCCAGGTCTTGTAAGCGAGCAGCGTCGAACCAACCTGGTGATATTTGTTTTCTTTACAGAGCTGCTGGTCCCCCCTGCTATCCGGAGGCGTTAGCCCCTGCATCCTAATTGAAACTCCGCACAAAGACATGGGCATTACCAGTGATCTGTCCAGCTTCACACAGTACCGGTTTCAAAACTTCTTCATAACGCCTTCCCGCTGCCCAGCCTCAGACAAGTTCTAATTGGTTTATTATTCATGTTATTTCAGCTTCTGTTTTATAGATGATGGAAACGTGGGGGTGGGCAGTCAACAGCGAATCGACGTTTGTCTATTTTTGTATACTGTCTTATTTGTGCAATTTTAGGCAGCCATCGCAGCCAGGCCTCCGGGGAGCGCAGGGAGGCACTGCCATCCGCACCGGTCCCGGCACCCGGGCACTGGTCGGCTGGGACAGAGCGGCTGCCCCTCCACCGTGACTGGCTGCTGTCACTGTCAATTGGGCTTTTGGTAGATGGTGGTGTGCGGCTTCCTCTTGTGTTTACATCTGGTTCATCTGACTCAGTAGCGTGGACTTCAGTGATCCGGAAATTCTGCGAGCATGGAGAGCTTCAACCACGGTGGGTGGGGGCTACACTGATGCGTGTGTGTGTATGGGGGCGCTCATTCCAGGCCACGCGGGCTCTACGCTGTGTTACTCCTGGGCGCAGGAGTGGGGCTTTTACTTTAGCACACATGGCTGCTGTGCAGGCGAGGTATTGCTTTCTTCCAACTGAACAATTGCGCCAGCACCTTCATTTGAGCGTTTTAGTGGCGTACACGCACGCACATACTATTTGATTTTCCTGACCCTGTGCACTGTGGGAATAAAGATGTTGCCTTAGCTTCTTGTTTGTGTACATGGCGGGGACAGTCGTGACGCGTCCAGGAGTCTGATGTCTATAGGGTCAGCTAGTGGTCCATGCAGTTTCGTTTCCAAAGTTTAAAGGATTTTGACGTTTTAGGTAGGAGAGAACGATTTGCAGTCTGGGACTAGTAGTTTCAGGTTTTAGCATTACAAATAAGGGCATATACGCCTCGCTAGGCAATGTCCTGTTCTTTATTTTATATTAAAGCCTGGTGGTGGTGCAATTTCGCAGTTACAAGTACAAAGTAACAATAGCACGTGGCAGGGCTCCACTTAGTAGTTATGAATCTGACGTCAGTATTGAGGTAATTGAATAATGAGAGCAAGCTGGGCGGATTTAAGCATTTTAGTTCGCCCAGTGAGAGCTGTGTGGGCTGTGAGAGCTGTGAGGGCTGTGAGGGCTGTGAGGGCTGTGAGGGCTGTGTGGGCTGTGTGGGCTGTGAGGGCTGTGAGGGCTGTGAGGGCTGTGAGGGCTGTGAGAGCTGTGTGGGCTGTGAGAGCTGTGTGGGCTGTGAGAGCTGTGTGGGCTGTGAGAGCTGCGTGGGCTGTGAGAGCTGCGTGGGCTGTGAGAGCTGTGTGGGCTGTGAGAGCTGTGTGGGCTGTGAGAGCTGTGTGTGTAGTCTGTGTGTGTGTGTTTGTAGTCTGTGTGTGTGTATAGTCTGTGTGTGTGTATAGTCTGTGTGTGTGTGCTCTGTCTGTGTGTGTGTGTGCTCTGTCTGTGTGTGTGTGCTCTGTCCGTGTGTGTGTGTGCTCTGTCTGTGTGTGTGTGTGTGCTCTGTCTGTGTGTGTGTGTGTGCTCTGTCTGTGTGTGTGTGCTCTGTCTGTGTGTGTGCTCTGTCTGTGTGTGTGTGTGTGCTCTGTCTGTGTGTGTGTGTGTGCTCTGTCTGTGTGTATGTGCTCTGTCTGTGTGTGTGTGTGCTCTGTCTGTGTGTGTGTGTGTGCTCTGTCTGTGTGTGTGTGCTCTGTCTGTGTGTGTGCTCTGTCTGTGTGTGTGTGTGTGCTCTGTCCGTGTGTGTGTGCTCTGTCTGTGTGTATGTGCTCTGTCTGTGTGTGTGTGTGTGTGCTCTGTCTGTGTGTGTGTGTGCTCTGTCTGTGTGTAGGTGCTCTGTCTGTGTGTGTGTAGGTGCTCTGTGTGTGTGTGTGGCGCTCTGGGTGTGTGTGTGTAGTCTGTGTGTGTGTGTAGTCTGTGTGTGTGTGTAGTCTGTGTGTGTGTGTAGTCTGTGTGTGTGTAGTCTGTGTGTGTGTTTGTAGTCTGTGTGTGTGTGTGCTCTGTCTGTGTGCTCTGTCTGTGTGTGTATGTGCTCTGTCTGTGTGTGTGTGCTCTGTCTGTGTGTGTGTGTGCTCTGTCTGTGTGTGTGTGTGCTCTGTCTGTGTGTGTGTGTGGCGCTCTGTCTGTGTGTGTGTGTGGCGCTCTGTCTGTGTGTGTGTGTGGCGCTCTGTCTGTGTGTGTGTGGCGCTCTGTGTGTGTGTGGCACTCTGTGTGTGTGTGTGTGGCGCTCTGTGTGTGTGTGTGGCGCTCTGTGTGTGTGTGTGGCGCTCTGTGTGTGTGTAGCGCGTAGCTCTCTGTGTGGATAGCTTTTTTTGTAGATTGCTCTATGTGTGGGTGGCTCTGTCTGTGTGAGAGTGGCTCTGTGTAGGTGGCAAGGAGAAAATTGTGACAGTGTCCCAAGAAGACAGGACCTGTGTTCTCAAGAACATTTTTAACATTTTATGAAATTTTGGTGTATTACAATGTACTTTTAATTTGTTTAAAGTTTGTGTTTTCAGCATCTTGAATATGTGTAATAAATTTGTGTTTACCTTTTTAAAAACAACTTTTGTATTCCTTTTCCTGTCACAAATACTTTGTAATCTATCTTTGATATAGATACTAGCATTATTGCATGGTGTTCTTAATATCTCTCTGACTACAGCATTGGTTGTGATACTTAGTGGTTGCGTCCAGTAATCGAACTCGTATAGGAAGAACCCAAATCCAAAGGGATTTCTTCTCCACTGTCATTCTGTCTTCTTGGGACACTGTCACAATTTTCTCCTTTTACTCCCCTTGGTCCCAGATCATACCTTAGGGGGCCCCCTATACCTTTTCTGTGTAGGTGGCTCCATGTGAATGACTGTGTGGGTGGCTCTGTGTGTGTGTGTGGCTTTGTGTGGGCGTAAATGCAATAGGTCATGCATTTGCAAGCTATTAAGCTATTGGCATTGTAAATGACAATGCCATGTATTTAACGATTAAGCTATTGGCAATGTAAATGACAATGCCATTTATTTATGATTAAAAAAAAAAGTCATGAGCAATGCCAATAGCTCTACCTTTAATAATGCCGAGACCATTGCATTGTAAATGCTTGTTTCCTTCTCTTTTTTTGTTTGCTTCACAAACAAGGGGCAAATGAGCGAAGTGCAAGGGAACGGAGGATGCCGAAAACGATGGGGGTTCGATGCTACCCGCACTCCATAAATTGGAGATTCGAGGGAGGGTCACGTCGTGCCGAGGTTTCAAACCGTTAACTCAAAGCAGTCAGCGGAGAAGATGGTATACGTAGAGGACATAGAGAGAGGAGCCTGTGGTGAGAAGCCGAATGCAGAGAGGCCACCGAGCAACTGAAGGTGGGGTATGTGTAATCAAAGGTAACAGTGGGTGAAAGCTTGGTATGGAGTAAACTATGTATGCAACACTAGTAATATGAAGATCAAAGCATTTCACAAACTGCAATATAAAAATAAACACAGTAAGCTCGGAATGCGAGACTAGTGTTATGAAAATAAATAAAATCATTACACAAATAGCATTATTAAAATAAACACAGTGGGTCAGGTATGCGAATGATATGGCATAAAGAAAGGCATTTTAAGACAAAAACTTTAAATAATGATAGAAAAACGTAGAGAGTAAGGTAGAAAGCAACTTATCAGCTCCCTGCCACATTTAAAAGAGGCAGATCTGTGTTTTCCTGTTGCCATCGTAACATATGTACATTCTAGAGCTTTGCTTCGTGATGTAACTTTAAAATGGCTGCTTGAAGTTGCGTTAAAAGAACAATGCATAATGGTAGCCTCCGGTCTTGTAATGAAATCCAGTTATTAAGTTTGCTGTTTTGTCTTCTAGGAAGTGTACTTAAGAAGTATTTTCTTAAAAGATTAAGTTCAAAATAGGCCTGGGCTAAATTTTGATTACGCCAGAGTGATTGCAGTCATTTTGTAATGCTGCATTGCTCTATATGAGTAATATGGGGGGGAAAATCCTACTGCAAAAGCACGTTTACTTAGAGGCACTTAGCATTCACTATTTCTGTTCCGTTGCATGTAGCACTGTTTCTTACTGTAAAATGAATCCTCGTGGCCATTTTGGATGCAAAGGTGCATTTTGAGCTAATAAAATAGCGCTAAATTCTGTATGTTGGGGGAAATTCATACCACGAAGGACACATTTGGGGGCTGAGGATGATTTTGGACGCCAGATGGCATTTTTGCGCTGAGAATTAATGCTAAATGCAGAGTTACTCGTCTCACGTAAGCCTGCGGAATCATTAGGTAGTGCCATGTGATTATGCTACACAGAATTACCTGAGTCATGCCCATCCCTAGTGGGCTGTCAAACCCCATGTTTTTAACAGTATTTTAGTAGGGATAAGTTTTTAAACAATTATTGTAAACCTTTGTGGTAATGTTTTAGTTTGAGCTACATATGCTCTTTAAGTAGACAAATAATTGTTACGAAAGTATCAGACAAGTTTAAGTCCATAATTTTGGACTTTGACCATGTTTTAAATTTAGGTGGGCAGGTAAATTACTCCATCATTTGATTAAAAAGACTTCGCAATAAGAGCTGTTGTCAACCATTGTCATGCCATCTACACACCTTTTTCCTAGCAATCCCTGGTCTGGATACGCTCTATCTCGCGCCTGTTCAGAGCGCTTTCCGTTTCCATGACTACTAGACACGGACGCCCACTGCCGGGCGTCCACGTGTCTCATCACGTGCTTGCTCAAACCAATCCAGACAGGAGCTGGTCACGCCTAGGCGAGAGAGACACGCCCGCCCGCCACTTCTAGGAAGTTAGTTCTGACCCCATCGATCATTGGGCTAGAACCACCCTAATGCACATACTGATGGAGCATCTCTCGCCGCAGGGCATACACAGGTTTATTCATGCGCTCGCTCTAACCAATCCAGTTAGGAGCGGGTTACGTCCAGCCATAAGAGACACGCCCGCCTGGGACACCGGATATCTTACACCTTCTGGCTGTGCGCTGGATTCCCAGGTATGGATCAGACCTTGTACACGCCCTCGCCCAGGCATATAACCCTATCGGGTTCATCCTTTAACAAATCCCCTTCGGACACAGGAAATACAATGCCATAATAGTGCACTTTACCGTTCTGGTCCTTGTTAACGGTAATCACTTCACCTGCGCATAATTATTCAAGGATGGGCCACACTATAAAAACTCCCCTTCCACACCATTTGATGTCGTCGGGGAGGAGTAGAGAGACCTACACCATAGGTGATCCTACGGGGAACAACCCAACACTCAGTAAGTGTCTGTCTTTAACCTTCAATCCTGCATCCGTTTGAACCATGTTTCCGATTGCTTAGGATACCAATTTTGTTTACACTCATTCTTTGCTTTCTTTTTCCAGCGAAGTGTGATCACGGGGTACTCCCTAACCCTCGCCTCCCATGGGGCAAGTCGTTCCCTCCTAAAGGGTAAGATGAATGACTGCTCTTTTGGCCTTGTTTACAGCATAATCACTGTTAACTAACATTTCTCTAGATTAACTCGAAAAAGAGTCTGTAATCAAATAAACTAGACCAAGTATGATTGATCACAAGTTATACAAACACTAATATGATTTCACCTCTGTTTTTCGACAATTTTACAGGTCAATGGACCCCCTGAATGGACAGTGACCATAGGTCACTTCCACAGAGTGGCACTACCAGTACAGTATGGTAAGATTGGAGCCTCTCAGTCCAGTCCTGATGAAAGCCATGTACCCTAGGGACTTCTTGGCTGAAACATGTTGACCTACTCTTTAATATTCACATAGCGGTGACTGGATGATTGCTTTCTTATTCACCGCGCCTTTATTTTTAGACTCCACACAGTTCCCTTACTAAATAAAGTCACATTGGGGAACTATGATGGCTTTTTAAACTCACCATTCCTTTTGGGCCCCCACTCACTTTAGAAAGTGCATCGCTGTCGTCAGGTGCATGCCCGCCCTCCACCAAACGGTGTTTCTGGAGGGCGGAGACTGGCAGATGATGAAGCATGACACCTGGTGGTGTGTGATGCCAGTCCATCACTTTTTGTGAGATGCCCCTGTCACCACTCGGTACCTCCCATTAACTTGGTCATATCCTAGAAGTGGTCTCTATTTGTGATATAAAATTACTCCATCACCCTGACATAGATGTGGCCCACCTAATTTAAAAATGACTGCCAAGGTGGTGGTCATCATTTCTAATCGATTGGCAGGAACCACCATCTCAGTGGTTTCTGTCAATACCTTTTATACTTTGGTGCAGGGCTCCGTCAATGTGATGGAGCTCTGCACCAAACTGTTTTCTTTAATATTTTAAAAAAGAATATCCCAAGGCAGGATTTTCTTTCTGAAAATAAAAAAGGATATTCTCGCCTCACCATGGGAGGCATGCCCCATGGCGAATCGAGTATTCAGCAGTTTTCAATGCTCAATATGGCCAGACCTTTTCAGCTTGCGACAGGCAGTGAAAATTGATCTGTAATACCTTTCAGCCAAATCAGATGGGTGGAATTATAGTTTTTCCTTTGAAAACATTTATTCCACTGGGCCATCAGAGAGGATTAACCACCGCAGAGTATTCTCTGCCATAATTAAACCTAGGTTCAGCCCACAGTTAAATCGAGCGCGCGAACCACGATGTTGGTGGGGAGGGAACACGGTCTCTGTTGCAATGGAGTTCCCTCTCTGCTAACGTATAAATTAGGCCCTTTGTTCTCTCAGATGTTTAATGCTCTTTTAGATCAACAGAATCAATAAAACAAGGGATTCAAAATATAACTGTATGTGTGACTCTTATAAGAAGTTTGATAACTAAAGGATACTCATCATATGAGACCTAGCACATACCAATACCGTTTAAATAGGGACTTGTGCATAGTGGAGACTTTGAGAGCCTCATTTAATTGATGCTGAAGACCTAGAGAACTGCTCCTCTAAAGTACAGCTGCCTCAACAGACGGTATGTTGAGGCAGCAATACTTTAGAGCAGCAGTGCCCCACACAGGCAGCTCGACTCAAGCCAATGCCATAACAAAGCAAATCCGGCTGGATTGCTTTTGTCACAAGCTAATTATCAGCTTGGACACTTACCAAACACTTTGAATGAATTTTAACAAATACAGGGAATTGTCTGGTTCTTGATACATGCTTGACCAGCTTTAATGGTCAATTACAATTTTCCTTTTACCATCCTGAAGATGGTCTAACAGACGTACATGCCATCAAGACCAAAACGTCGACAAGCTCATCTATTTTCTCCTGTGTTTTCCTCTGCCAGGAATTGTTTTCTGTTATCTCAGATGCTTTTCTTTGTGAATCAGTTCGAAATAGATGCCAACACTAATGATTTGAAGGTCATAATTTTTTTTGTATATAATTTGTTTACCTCTGTCACTGTGTTTCCGTTATCACATTTTGTACACCTTTCTGTCTACCTACATGAAATGTGCAAAAATTTAGAAACACACACCGTATTGAAATTGTTCATTATATATTCATTATGATGTAATTGAGTGAATTGGTGTTTTGATTTCTCATATGGTTAGTTACCAATTGGGACTTAACCATAAAGTAAACTTTACTCTTCACATCACACAGTGGCTGTAGGATTATGGGTGTAGTTTGTCATTATATACAGCTTTCATGGTCTCATTTCATATTCTGCTGTTAATGGCTACTGGCTAGAGACTGAGCCTCAAAGGCAATAATACCTTTATTGTACAACATCCTTTTAGCTGAAGTGCAGGCTAAGGTCCTCTGAAATACTTCATTTTGGTTGTTCCTTTCCTAACATGAATCAATGAAGACTCAAACAGAAAGTCCAATCCACAGGTCGTGCTGTCCACAAGTATAGGCAAGCTGGCAGGGCTTTAAGGAGCCAATTCCAAGTTAGCACCACTCACTAAAAGCAACCAACCTGAAATCAAAAGGAAGTGGAATATACAGAAAGCCCAACACACTTGAAGTACCAGCCAAAATAAGGGCTGTAAAGATTAAATTTCAAGACAGCACCACTCATTAGAAGTAACCAATCAGGAAGCAACAGGAAGTCCTGTCCCTTCCCCTCTTTGTGAAAGTCTGAAAGGTATTCAGACCCAGTTAGATGCATGCAAGATAAGGAAGAATCATGTTTGGTCCTGAAAGTGCCTGAAAAATGCCAAGGACAGACATCTACATCACACACCTCATCTAACATTTCAATATTTGTTTTCTCAGAGAGCTCCCACGCACATAAAAATGCATAAACATTCCACTGTCGCCCAGCACACATGCATAGTTAGAACAATTTCCTTCAAGTTCTCCTTACCACTTGCCACTTGTCCTTATGAACACACATAACAAACACAGTGTTTCATATTCATCAACACACACTGTTTAGTGTGACACATAGCTTACATTAAAAACAC
The DNA here is from genome assembly GCF_964261635.1 of Lissotriton helveticus. NCBI lineage: Eukaryota > Metazoa > Chordata > Amphibia > Caudata > Salamandridae > Lissotriton > Lissotriton helveticus. Next base: position 1,542,212,749 of record NC_136068.1, on the reverse strand, counting down.
TATATAAATATACAGACTAGATGCTGTCTTCATCAGATAACCTGGCTCAACACGTCTAGTACAGACATCATTATTATAGTTCAGTCACATTACCTTATTCAACACAATATAAGAGACAGCCCTGTAGAGATCCACAAGTCAACAGACCCATGAGGTTTCCAGTAACAGGTGTCAATAAAATATTTTTAACTTAGAACATGCCACCATCTGCAGCCTAAATGTTACCTTCCACTTCCTCTGATGGTCTGAAGTCACCAATAAATTACTCCAGCAACATTTTCCTTAGGGATCTCAAATTTATCAAATTATTGCACACATAGATTATCTATCTGTAAATAGCCTGAAAGCATGGTCCCCTCTTCCTACTCTGAAAACTGCAAAGCATCCAAAGCACAGAAGGGAGACCACAGTCACACCTTCGCCCATATTACACTTGAGGGATAAAGGAATGATTGAAGGCCATAAACACTAATGGATTGCAAATAATCTCTATGTATGTATATGTGTAAGGCATTTCTATAGCACGAGCCCTCACAAAGCAGGCACAGATCTGTATAGGGTCAAAGACAAGCATAACGTCAATAAGTGATAGGAGAGGTAGCTGGGTTATGAGCCGCTAATGCATTGTGATGTATTCTTTAAAGAGATGAGTCTTCATCACTTTCCTTTTTTAATAGCCTTGGGGTAGTCCTGATAGTTAGGGGAGGCGATGCCATTTTCTAGGGTTTATAGACAGAAAAGGCCTGCTACATTGTTGTTTCTTTTTTACACTTCTTAGTCTGCAGTCTGGTGGTGTACTAGGTTCGGGTGTGGAGAGAACCACCGGAGATGGTGAATTTTGTCTATAGGATAAGTGGCTTTGTAAATGATGTGCCGGTTTTGAAGATAGTTCAGGCCGGTAAAGAGATGCAAAGGAGTTCCATCAGGATGAGGGTTATATGAACATATATTCCCAGGCCCTGGATGAGGCATGTTGCTGTATGTACCATGCTCCCAGGTGTCAGTGTGGAATGTGGGAGGCCATGAAGCAGGGTATTACTTCCATCCAGATTTGAGAGTATAAGGGTTTGATCAGCAGTTCTAAAGTCGCTTCACTTTCTTTAGAAGAGAGAGCTGCCACTAGGCCATCTTTGTGTTTTTTAGAAATGTGTTCCTTGAGGTTGAGGCTGATGTCCAGAGTGAATCTAAGTGATTTAGCATTCAATAGGGTTCGAAGCCATCAAGGTTCATGCATTGAGCCAGGTTTCTTTCCACTGATTCTTATGCACTGTTCATAGGTGGTAACGGGAATTCTGTCTTGAGCTTCAGATTGGTCCTGGGCATTCAGGTCCAAATGATGTGCAGGCAGCACTTGAGGTGTTTGATGTCTGAAGCAGAGGATACTGATATATCTTTTCCATTTTGATGAATCTTGAATACTAGGAGACTAATGCTCTATGAGCAGAGCACCAAGCATCTCCATGAAGAGTTTGAAGATGACGGGAGACAGTAATCTGTACTTCATTAGGTACAGATGGTGGCTATTCTAGTTACTTGGACCAGATAGTTTTCAGTGGAAAGTTTCTCTATTATCTGCAGTTCAGGATCTGAAGAGTTACGTTTCTAATGGTTAATCAAAATCTATTTACCATAGCACGGAGACAGTGGTTGACTCAATGTGTCTAGCTGCTTCAAGTTTCCCCAAGTTTTAGGATGATTGGTGTGTGGTCACCTTATTTGTAGCAAGTTAAATTGAAGGAGGTGATCTAGTCAAGTAGATGTGTGAGAAAGTGGATGACAAGGAGTGGTAAGATGATTAAGCCTTGGATTGCTCCATAGTCTGTAGTGAAAGGAGTAGATTTAAATGAAGGTAGGGATCAAATGCTGTGCCCGCTAAAAGTAGAAAGTGCTAAATTTAGAATGCTTTCTCCAATGCCAAGATCTTCTTTTCTCAGTAATAGTGTCTCAGTAATAGTGTCTTGTGGTGGGGAGTGTCAAAGGAAATGGATATAAATACAGCAATAGAATGTACGAAACACATTCCTGTTCAAAGCTGTTTTTGTGTCATTCAAACGTACATAAAGGTAAATTCAGTGCCTTCTCCAGGGCAGAAACATGCTTGGAGTTTGAAGAGTAGACTGTTCTCTTTTGTGAGGTCTGTGATCTTGTTGAATGCAGCTCTCAATAATTTTTTCAGAAAGAGGACCTCTTTCTGTGCTTGTGCATGTGAATGTCTTGTTGGATATTTGTTTATTGAAGACTTTGGTGAGTCTGCCATAGAACAGCTGCATTACTTCTATTTAGTTGGTGGGACTGATCATGATGAAATGGGAGTCAATAGGTGAAACGTTGAATTTCTTCCAATGTCTTTAAGAGGTGAATTGCCAGGCCTCTAGCAGTTGTTCTGCTGGGGAGGTTCATGATGTGGTGATTGTCCCAGTTTGTGAGGACTTTTCCTTCTATTGTGACATGACTCCATGGTGTCAAGATTAAGAGTAAGGTGCCTCCAGCTGAATGCATTAATCTTGTGACAAGCTGGTAGAAGTTGTGGGCCTCTAGATTTGCCATGATGGACATTGTTTTGGTTGAAGTCCGTTCACTCACACTAGATGTTCAGCTGATCCAGGGCACAGATATTGTTGTGGTTAATCGTGATCTTCTTGACAGCATCAAGTACAGCACCAGTAAATCCTCTGTTTGGTCTATTTATCAAAATAAATAAGCAGATGAATGTAACGTTACCCTGAAGGTTTTAGTCTTTTTTTGGAAGATTACTCCTAGGCTTTCCCCCATCTTCTGCCTTACAGCAGATCAGTGGTGTGTTATCACCTAGCCAGTTTTTTGCAATCAACAGTAGGTATGAAGAAAAGGCTGGGATCAGATCATAAGTATTGAGATGGTTATGATTGTGCATTGATGAAGAGATAATTCAATGATGGAGAGATAGTTGGGTGGGTTGGTTAAGCTTAAGGGTGGGTTGATGAGTAAGATGAAACAGGGTGTCAGGTGGTGGTGGGAGGTCCGTCTTCATGAGTCATGAGGTGAAGAAGATCTTTCCAAGAATAGAATATTAGGACAGTAAGTAAGTAAAAGATAGTTATAGGAGGGAAACAGATGTTAGGTATTACGTGGCATGGAAAGAATAGAGTATCTACGGAGAAATTAGGAAAGGGTTGTGTAAAAATATAAGTTGTGGCATGGAAGGATGGCCTAGGTAGAAACAAGTGTACAGAAGATAAAGGATTTTACCCAGTTTTGTTAGATAGAGAATTTGGGTATAGTGAGTGTTAAGTCAGGATGCAACATAAGACTGATGAAGGCTGGAGTGCCCAAAAGGAGCCGAAGTGTGTGGTTTATTTGGCGTGAGAATGGGGTGGAAAAGGACAAAAAGGGAGAGAAGGTAGTAAGGTTTTTGGAAAGGTGGGAGGAAGAAGGAAGGATGAGAGTGGTTTAGTATGAGGTAAGAGGCTTTCTGAAAGGCAGATGATGTTGGGAGGCAATATGATAATAGATGGGATTGTACAGGGGCGGTGTTTGGTCAAAACATTGAATAAAAAATATTGTGATACAAAAATATTGGCAAGAATATCGGATGTCAAAAATATAGTCGACAGGAATATCAAAGGTAAAAATATTGTTTTAAATGTTGTTTTTGATATTGTTGTAAAAAATATCGATTTAGAATATATCATTGCATGTAATATCATTTGTGTTATTTTGTATGTAATGTACTGTACTGTGCTTCATTCCATTTGTTTATCAATTTTTTATATTTGTGTTTAAGTAAGATAATTTATGAGTAAGGAAATTGCTGAAATGTATCTTTTTAGTTGTTCTAATGTATATAAATAGTGTATTGGTAATATTTTTTGGCAGCAGAATATTGGGATTTTTAGGGGATAAGGGTGGGGAGATTTTTAGTAAGTGGATATTTAAATGTAAATTTGATGTAAATTCATAATTGATATGCGAACTAATATTGTAAAATGTTTGCATTTATTTTCTTGTATTAATAATGTTTACAAATAATAATGTATAATTAGAGTGCATCTTAATTATATTAAATACAAATATATTTTTTTGCCAGTATTAAAAAAGTAAACATAAAAAATAAAATGAAATGAAATGTTATAATGTAAAATATTTGCACTCTTTTTTAACTAATTAAATTTAATAGTATAATTTTAATAACAAAATTAGCAAAATTAAATTAAAATATTTGTACTTTTTTGTGTTGTAATGTATAATGTAATTGTAAAATATGTATCAAAGTTGTATATTTAAAAAATTGGTTTTAATTTTTTTAAAGTTTTATGATAGTTAATTTTAGAGTATTAATGTATTTTTTATTTTATGGCTCAAAGTTTAGGAATGGTAGTAAGTATTTCTTATGTTATCTATGTTGATATGTAAAGCACACTAATCACCCGAGAGGATATCCAGGCGTTTAGGGAGGTATGTAGGTGTGTGTTCCCAATGTGCTTTTAGGCAGAGCGAGGTCTTCAGCTTTGTGTGGAACTCAAAAAGTGAGGAGGCTTTGACTTGTTGAGGGATTAAAAAAAGATATTTATTATTATTAGTGATAAAAATATGTTATATGTTAGTGTTTTATTACGAATACATAGGTTTGTAGTTCGGCTTAGTGTGTTTTTCTCCGTAAACTTTAGGGGTTTTTTTGTAGATGAAAAAATGTGTGAGTATGGATTACTGCTATATAAAGTTTTTAATGTGTAGCACCTTGCATAAAATGCTTAAGATTATAGTGGAATTAGAAAAGTTCACCCGTTTAGTGTGCAATATTTCCCTAAATTGGCTTAGATTGGAATGTGCATGGCAAATGTCACTAATTTAGCTTTATTATGACTTTATCGGTCCTCCTGTCAGTCCGCCACTGCCTCACCACAGGATGACCGCCAGGCTCGCAGTGCTGGAGCGGTCTCATGGCGGTGGCCTATTTGAACCATAGGAGAGCCTTAACAGCAGACCGCTGCTGTGAAAGCTCCTGCAGCACGGTCTTGCATGGTGTGGCATGCATCATTTTCTGCATGCTACTCTGTGGAGGAATGGGGGTGAAATTCAAGGGGGGTACAACATGTACCCCCCCTGCATGCACCCCAAGGCCCAGAAGCGGCTGGAGGCCCTGGTAAGACCCCCTTCCTTGCACACCTGCATGTCCTACTCATCCCAACACCGCAGGCCACAACCATCTCAGCTGCATACTACTCAACATACGCTCAGTCCACAAGCATGCTGTCGAACTGTGGGACCTGCTCGACTCCTCCGCCCCAGACTATGCCTTCCTGACGGATACCTGGATGAACAACTCCTCGGCGCCTGACAGCCATAGCCATCCCGGACAGCTACAAGATCACACGCAGGGACTGAAACAACAACAAACCTGGAGGAGGAATCCCCATCGTCCACAGGAACACCATCAAAATCTCAACAAACAGCGAAGACGACCCCAGCATGGCCGAACACCTACACTTCCAGATCCACATCGATCACAACACTACCCTTAGAGGAACCCTCGTCTACAGACCCCCGGGATCCCAACCACCGTTCAGGGAATCCATCGCTGGCCTCATCAGCACGCACGCCCTAGCCTCCACAGACTACATCCTCCTCGGAGACCTGAACTTCCACCTTGAGAACGCCAACATCAGCAACTCCACAACGCTGATCGACAACCTCGCCAACATCAGACTCAAACAACTCGTCACGACACCCACCCACTCTGCTGGACACACACTCAACCCCATCTTCTCTGCCAGCGACCACGTCACCTTCAGCCACACCACCGAACTCCACTGGACCAACCACCACTGCAGCCACTTCTCCTTCAAGAAACACAGGCACACACAACCAACCGCAACGTGTCCCACACTACAATTGGAAAAAAGTCAACAAAGACCAGCTTATCACCACACTCACCCAAGACCCTCCAGCTGAGCCCTCTGAGACCGACAAAGCAGCCCACAACTTCAGACAATGGCTCGACGACTGCGTCAACACCCGCTCCCCAATCAGGAAACCCTCCAACAGGCCCACCGACACGAGAGCCATCTGGTTCAACGCCGACCTCCAGAACTCCAAGCACACCTCAGAAGACTAGAGAAGCAGTGGCGCAATGACCAGACACCAGACAACAGTGCAGCCCACAGCAACACCAGACACAAGCACCACCAACTCATCTGAGCCGCCAAAAGAACCTCCTTGAAGGAACACATCGACGACAACGCACATAACACCAAAGAGCTCTTCAACATCGTGAAAGAACTCGCCACCCCAGCTCCAGCTCCAATGACGTACCGCCGTCACAAAAACTCTGTGACTCCCTGGCCACCTTCTTCCACCACAAGACATTAAACATCCACGACAGCTTCGACACCCAGACAACGACGACAGATGCCGACGCCTCTGACCCAACGCCCACCAAACACACTAACCTCCTGCTCTCCTGGAACTACGTCAATGATGTAGACACCTCCAAAATCATGAACACCATCTACTCCGGCTCACCCTCCGACGCCTGCCCCATCACATCTTCAACATAGCAAGCCCCATCATCGCACCCCAACTCCGAAAGATAATCAACAGCTCCTTCGAAACCGCCACCTTCCCAGAGAGCTGAAAACCCGCTGAGATCAACGCCCTACTTAAGGAACCCCCCGGTGGACCCAAAGGACTTCAAGAGTTTCCGACCCTGCTCCCGTTCCCGGCGAAAAGTCATTGAGAAGATCGGCAGCAAACAACTGACCTCCCAATTTGGCTTCCGCAGCAATCACAGCACCAAAACCGCCCTCATCGCCACCACTGATGACATCAGGACCATACTGGACAAAGGTGAACCAGCGGCCCTGATCCTCCTTGACATCTCGGCCACCTTCGACACAGTCTTCCACCACACCCTGCGCACACACCTCCACGACGCAGGGATCCGAGGCAAAACCCTAGACTTGATCACCTCCTTCCTCACAGCAGAACCCAGCGAGTCCACCTCCCACTCCCTTCTGTTCCGAAGCCACGATGATCATCTGCGGTGTACCCCAAAGATCAGCCCAACCCTTTACAACATCTACATGGCACCGCTCGCCAACATCGTCCGAGCAGACAACCACAACATCGTCTCGTATGCCGACGACACCCAGCTGATCCTCTCTCTCACCAAGGACCTGGCCTCCGCCAATTCCAACCTCCACGAGAGAATGATGAAGACTAGCTGGCTGAAACTGAGCTCAGACAAGATGGAGGTCCTCATCCTGGGCTCCACTACCTCCGCATGGGATGACTCCTGGTGGCTGGCCACGCTGGGAGCTGCCCCGACGCCCACCAACCATGCCCACACCCTGGGGTTCATCCTGGACTCAATGCTCTCTACGGCCCAGCAAGTCAACACTGTTTCCTCCTCCTGCTTCAACACACTCCGCATGCTCTGCAAGATCTACAGATGGATCCCCACCGAAACCGGGCTCCACTACCTCCGCATGGGATGACTCCTGGTGGCTGGCCTCGCTGGGAGCTGCCCCGACGCCCACCAACCGTGCCCACACCCTGGGGTTCATCCTGGACTCAATGCTCTCTATGGCTCAGCAAGTCAACACTGTTTCCTCCTCCTGCTTCAACACACTCCGCATGCTCTGCAAGATCTACAGATGGATCCCCACCGAAACCAGAAAAACGGTCACCCAAGCACTCGTCAGCAGCCTCCGCCCGACTCATCCTCGGACTCCCTCGCCACAGCCACATCACCACCCACCTGAGAGACCTGCATTGGCTCCCAGTCAATAAAAGGATCACCTTCAAACTCCTCACCCATGCTCACAAAGCCCTCAACAACACCGTAACCACCATACCTCAACAAACGACTGTCCTTCTACACCCCAAACTGCCAGCTTCGCTCAGACGGCCTGGCCCTCACCACCGCCGAACGACCACCAGCAGCAGATCATTCTTCCACCTCGCCACCAAGACATAGTGGGAGAGGTGTGGCGCCGCGGCCAGGGCGACTGACGCTGGAATCTGGGGACCACGGTTCGATCCCCGGCTCCGGCGGCAGGTTAGCCCAGCACCATGTGACTCTGGGCAATAGCTCGCTTAATCTTCCCGACGGCCCCCCAGCGCCTAGAGACCCTAACGGGTGATTGTGCGCTATACAAAATGTGGATTATTATTATTATATTATTATGGAAAACCCTCACCGCCCACCTGCGGCTGACCCAGGACCTGCTGACTTCTCAAGCCTGGTTGTTCGACAAGAGGCTGCTCCCCCGCCCCTTAGAGTCTTGAGACCCTCACTGATGAGTAGCGCGCTCTACAAATGATTGATTGATGTCTGGCACCCTTTTCATGGCGGGCTCACCGCCATGAAATGGGTGATGGACATTCAAACCGGAATATGCTCTGTGGTGCTTGCACGGCATTGTGAGCATATTTCTGTCCATTTCCAGACTGTCGGCACAGCGGGATCCTTGATCCCAGTGGAGCCAAAGGTCTTGTGGCAGTCTGACTGCCACACTCATAACACAGCTGGCGGACAGTCAGTGTGGCAATGGTCAGACCTCCACCACAAGTAACTCATAATAAGGCCCTTAGTGTCCAACACTGTTCCCCAATTGGCTTACATTGGAATGTCACTAGTAAATGTCACCACTTTAGTGCTCAACTCTTTCCCCAATTTGGTATAGATTAGAGTGTGAACAGTAAGGGGCCTAATTATGAGTCTGGAGGTCCACAGATGGCTAGACTTGTGAGAGTGTGGCGGTCGCGGTCTTCTGACTGCACAATTACAATCAGGGTGGTCAGACCGCCATTGCCCCACTGCAGCCACCAGGGAACTGCCATTCCCTGGCTCTGTTGTGTTGGTCAGGAATATGCTTTGTGGACTGCTGCAGTTCTGCCAAGCATATTATGAAATTATGAGTTTCCTCTCTGCCACAGTTTCATGGCAGTTCCTGCTCCACAAAAACCATGGCGGAGAGGAAACAAAGGGGGTTATACAGGGTGTGCATGCAGGGGATGCAACTTGTCCCCCCTGTGTGCATGCACCTCAGTTCCTGCACTGTATGGACTTTACAGTCCATGCCATGCAGGAACTGTTTTTGGTATTCTCATTGTGGTGCCCATTTTCAGGGCACCGGCGTGAGAACATAAAAAAAAGCCTGCCAGACACGAGAAATGCTCTAATTGTGTTGGGCGGCCAGGCCACAGGATTAGTGGTGTGGCGGCAGGGCAGACTTGGTACCGCAGAGCTAAACTTGTAATCGGGTCCAAAATGTTGCCCATTTAGTGCAGAGATGTTCAAAGACATGGACAAAGTAGGCTCTGGCCCAGGGCCCCAGTCTTTTCAGAGGGCCTCCTGATAGAACCAGCTCTATTCCTCAGACAGTCTTGCCCTAATGACCATGACTAATTGTTAAGCAGGTTGTTTTAAACACCGCTTTCCTTTCATTTATTTTTAATGTGGGTGATGTGTGAGAGTCTATTACATACATTTATGGGAGAAATGCTGCGTTTATATTAAATGCAGCATCCATTAAAAAGCTTTTAGATCTATAAGCAGACCTCATACATGAGAAATGGGAAGGTAGAACAGAGATTATTTGTGCAATATTACAAACACACCTCACTATCTCTGAATATTGGATTTAAACACAATTAGAAATTGGTTGTGTGTGAGTTGCACTGTCATTGAAATGGCCTAAGAGTGCACGGAAGACCTGTACTTGAATTATAAATTCAAAGCTATTATGAACAGGTGCCCCCAAAATACATCTGGCCCAGGCCCCCAAAATCCTTAAGATGTTCCTGCTTCAATGTCCAAAACCTTCCCCCAAATGGGTTAAATTGAAGTGGGACTAGTAAATGTCCCCTTTAGTGCCCAACAGTTTCCTCAAATTGGGTTATATTGGAACGAGAATAGTAAATGCCAGCGCTTCATTTTCCAACACCGTCCCCAAACTGGCTTAATTTGGAGTGGGAATAGTAAATGTTACCCCTTTAGTGTCTAACACTTTCTCCAAATTTGTTTAGATTGGAATGAGAATAGCAAATGTTACCGTTTTAGTGTACAACACCTTCTTAAAAATAGTTTATGTTGGAGTGTGATTATATAATTTTGTAATTTGTTTAGTTTGAAATAATTTCTTAAAGTTATATTTGTATGTAGCTGAAATAGTCTTTATTATTCAATTATTGGTGTTTCTAATACAAATAGTTCCATGTTTGTAAGAAATAATATTAATAATTACACATTTTATCGGATAAACATGTAACACATTTTTGTGAATTTTATTTATGTTTTCAAAATTTATTTAATGTATATCTATTTTGTATTTTAAACATATATTTACATTTAAAAATAAGCTTTCTTACATAGGTAGAATTTGTTATACTTTGTTATTTTTACATAAAAATGATAATCTTAAACAAAGGAAAAAAGAGATGCAACATAATCTTTGGACCCAACTGACAAAAAGCAGCACTCAAAAAAACAGCGCAGCATTTTGGATAATAGTCAAATCTCCATTCCTAAATGGAAATAACGAGGGACCCTCCTTAGATGTTGCAATAAATGAGATAGAGTGGGTACAGCATTTCTCGGGGGTCTTTAGAGAGGAAAATTCTGCAGATCTGGCTTCCTCGCTTACCCTCCCACCAGTGGCATATCCGATAAATATAGAATTCACTGTTAACAAAACAAGGTAAGCAATAGAGATCGCAAAACACGGTAAAGCACCGGGACCGGACTCTGTCCCTATGGATTTATACGAATTTTCACCAGAACTATGGTCCGCTTTGCTAACAAAAGTCCTGAATGCAGCAAAAGAAATTCACTTACCTAATTCCTGGTCAACATCTATTCTGGTACCCATTTTCAAGAAAGGCAACAGGGACAGCCCTGCCTGTTATCGTCCCATCTCCCTCCTGGATTCGGCCGGAAAAATGGCAGGGAGAATACTTCTCAACCGTCTCCAGGAGTGGTCAAAAGAACATGGGAAAATTTCAGACCTCCAATACGGGTTCAGGGCCGGACTGAGCACCGTAGACCAAGTCTTGAACTTAACATTGCTGGCCGGAAAATATACAACAGCAACAAAAACTAGTTTACACATGGTCTACGTTGACCTTACGGCAGCGTTTGACTGTGTGCAACATTCAAAACTTTGGTCCTTAATGCTGCAAATGGGAATTGACTCAGCCATTGTTGACTTCCTCCGGGAGCTATATTCCGGGGCCACGGGAAAAGTACGATATGGGACCAGCGGTCAACTCACAGACAGCTTCACAATCCAGAAAGGAGTTAGGCAAGGGTGTGTGCTGGCCCCCTTCCTATTCACGCTCTACACCAATGGACTGGAAGCTGCCATGCTACAGGGCGTAACAGATTACCCAGAAATCGCCCGGCGTCCATTACCGGCACTACTGTACGCCGACGATGCGGTGATTCTTGCGCGCGCTCCAATCCAGCTGCAAAAGGCTCTAAATAATTATTGTTCCTTTATGTCAGGTTTAAACCTAAAAGTTAACATTAAAAAAACCTACGTGATGCACGCCGGCAGCAAGGGAAAAAAACCGAAGACAATTTTTGTGGACAAACTTGCGCTTGAAAGAACGAAAACTTACTCTTACCTAGGCATCACCATTGACGAAGAGTTTAAATGGAAAGCAGCCATAAACTCTCGCAAGTTGTCATTAATCAAAACAACCGGTGCATTAAAAGCATTTTCTCTTCGTCTAGGAAAAAGACCTCTGGCCGAGATGTTAAAAATCTATAACGCAAAATGTGTCACCACAGCGATCTTCGGAGCAGGAGTATGGGGAATAGCAAACGCTGAACAAATACAGATAGTGGAAAATACATTCTTAAAATTCCTATTAGCAGTTCCAAAGAGTACAACCAACTTTGGCTGCCATCTCGAACTCGGATTGGATCATGTTATTGACATCATTAAGATCCAACCCATTATGTTGTGGAGAAGAATATGGGCCACCGACGAATGCCATCCTACAAGAGCAATTATTGAGGATTGCATGAAACTAGACCACATGAAGAAGATAAAATGGTTATGTTACATAAAATCGTTTCTTTCAGATATTGGCCTTTCGAGGTTTTTTGAGGAACCACAGTCAGTAACAGACATAACAAAAAAGGTATGTCTGTCTCACTTAACCCAACTGAGAATAATGACTGAAATAAGAAAGACATCAGTCCAACACTGTCTAATGATTCAACTGGTTCCATCAATTCAACCGTATCTGCAACATGACCTAACACAATTTGAAAGACTTCTTCTCACTCGTTTCAGGTTCAACCTTTTCCACATTATGGTCCTATTCCCCACTCAGAATGTATGGACACATAACCCGACACCATGCCCCTGCGACCTTATTTCCCCTCAGTCCACAATTCACGTTGTTTTCTTTTGTAAATTTTATACCCCGTTTCGAAAAAAGTGGATTTTACCAATTTTAAAAGTAATGAAGATTAGAACATGTCGCCCCGCATTTTTGGCGCTGCAGTTTCTGGAAAACAGTTTGGTCTCAAAACCAGTGGCACACTATCTAAAGTTGTGCATTAGACATCGCACGAACTTATAAAAATAACAGAGACGCATAAACTCATGGACAGTTGACAAAATACTGATCTTCTTCTTAATTTTGACCATTTTTTTTATATGTTGTGAAATTAATGTTTTGTACTTTTATGGATTTCTGATTGAAAACCGAATAAAGTTAAATTTGTTTGATTGATAATCATTTAAATAGTATAGTATGTTGTACATTTTCCACTTTCTTTCAATTGTTTAACTTTTTTTAAACATTTCTTAAATTATTTTATAGACATTTTTAACATAATTTTAACATAAGTTTTTTCAGTTTATAGCAAATAATTGTATGTATTTTATACTAAAATGTAATTCATACTTTACAATTTTTTAACATTTTTACATTATTGTTTTATATGTTTTACCTGTTTAATCATATTTTGTATTTTTAATACATTTATTCATCTTTTTTAAATTATTTCCCATTCATTTCTCTGGGGAGAGTCTTTTCTTAATTTCATTTAGCAGCCTTTTTTAGCACTGTTTTCTATTCTGTAGTCTATTTGCTTCATTTTTAGTGTATTTACTGGTTGATTTTCTGGTATTCATATCACGGTAGGGTGCTGCCGTTCATCAGATCAGGAAAGTCCATTCTAAAGGATTTCTTTAAGGGTTTTGAGGGTGGGAATCTAGTGTAAGGTCTAGATATTAGTTCTAGGGCCTTACCACAACTTTTATGGTCTTCCAGCGGCGCCACCACCATGCCATCTGCTAGAGGACCACCAAAGCCGTGGTACACCTGCCTGCCTGATTAGGAGTTAAATCCTTGTCGGGCGGGTGAGGCTGCAGTGGCCTCAGGGTGGTGGGCTGTTGGGCTCATAGGAGAGCCTAATGTCCAGCCTAACACCGTGATAGCGCCTGCAGCACATTCCAAAACACTGTGCAGGAACAGTGGTGCAATTCCAGGGCGGCACAACATGTGCCCCCCTGTATGCACCCTCAGGCCCAAAAGTGGCACGGGCCCTGTTAGGGCTCTCTTAGTTGCCTCTTCACCAAACATTTCAATGCGAGCTCACCGCTATGAAAAGGGATGTGAGAGGGCAACTTGATATATGCTTGGTGGTGCAGCTGGGCCCCCACCAGCATATTCCTGCTCCACCGTGAGATCCTGGATTACAGGCAGACAAAGCGGTCCTGTGGTGGTCCAACTACCCCAATCATAATACTGCAGGACTTTCATGGTTCTTGGAGACTTTGGATTCCATCAAGGGATCTATTTTGGATGTGTTTTATTTTGGATTTTGTTTAGAGCTTTTTTGAAAATCTTTTTCTCATTTTGGGTGGATTAATATTTTTGATTACCTGGATACAGAGCAAGATTTGCAGCCAAAGGACAGTAAGTCATATTTATTTTATTTGTTTTGGGTGGGAAATGTTACATTTTATTTTTTGTGTGAATATTATGTGATTGTTATTTTGACGTGTGATTTATGTGTCCTATTGAGTTTACAAGATGGATTGAGTTTGTTCTTTGAGCTTTTTGTTTAGTGGGTTTACATTTTTCATGTAAATAATTTATATAGTTTTTTTATTACCTCAGTCTTATTTAACATTGAAGTTTTATTTAATGTTTAGACGGATGTAATAAAATAGTATGCTTAATATTAATTTAAAAATAATTTGTGATGTTGGTTTTTGTGACAGTTTTTTGCGACTTTTGTAGCTTCCTATTTATTTCCTAATATGCTTTTGGCTATTGTTTCTAAGTAATCTACACCTAAGTTGTCTTAGTTGGCTCTTTGTAGCATTTCTACACAGATGGCCTTCTTACAATGTCTGTCGGACTTGCGTCCAACTACACCATTGCAGACTGGGACCGCCTGACCATAGGTCGGTGGTTTTGCCCGCAGAATTTGGAGGCGGTCGGAAACATCAACTTCATAATTGTAGGTTGTGCTGCAGGCAAAAAAGGCCTGCAGCACAAGCAACAATTGTGAAATAGATAATTTTAAACATCCCTGCACCATGTGACAGGCACCATGTGGTGCCTGCCACATGGTACAGGGATATTTAGGGAGGCACCATATGTGCCCTTTTGGCCCCATAGTGGCATGCCAGCGGCGAAGGGGGCATTACTAGCGGTCAGGAAAGGGCAAGTGGAAAGTGACATCATAATGCCGATGGTGTAGCCGAGGCTGGCTACGCCGTCATCATAGGAGTAGGTGTCAATCCAATGATCCGGAAGCCCAGCAGAATCCCCTGCGGGTTTCCCTCTTACTATTGTAATATGGCAATTGGAGGGAAAACATCGATGTTGGATGGAAAACCTCCAACTAGCTGTCAGATGGTTTTCCGCCCGACATTTAAATTGCGTCCTTAGTCCAGATTGTTGGAGATGTCTCCATAAGCTTTGATTAAAATGGCAGTAATGGCCTTGGGGATGCTGTGTCAGGGTAAATTTTTTAAATTGTGTGAATCATAGCTTGTTTAAAGTCTATGATTATTTTTGTGGGTAGAATGTATTTTTTATGCTTAATATGGTTTATGATTTTATAGTAAGTGCTGCTTTGTTTATTTAGTAGTAGGATATATATATAAATGATATTTGTGTTTTGATATTCACCATGTATAATGTATATCTGAGTGAATGGTTTGGGATACATTTTGAGGGTTCCATCCATCATTCAGGTCTGACAGTTACTCAGTATTAGTATTTTATTTGCTGTGGAGAATATTAGAACTTGTTTATCATTGTTTAGGTTGTCATATAAAAGGAAAGGTTCCTCATTAAGGGGTCCATTAGGATGGCGGGCGGGCCTCGTGCTAAAAGGGACCGCCCGCCTTAAGGGCGGGGGTCCAGTCCCCAGCATTAGGATGCACCCGCCACAGTGGCGGGTGCATCCTGCATTCCTACCATTGTGGCGGGCGGTGCACTCAGCACCGCCTGCTACAATGGCAGGAAAGCATGCTGTGTACTTCCGTGCACGGCATGGCAGGCCTCGCGCGGTGCCTGCCATGCTGTGCATTGAACTGCTGGGGGGTACCATAGGCATCACCGTGAATCATCCATACAGGCTCCCATACACCCACTGATCACACATTCACCTAGGTATATATATTTAACACTCATAAATGTTTTCAAAACACTCTCAATCACTGGATGGTGTCATAAGTGATGTAATTTAAGATGTCATCAGTGATGTCTCAGTGATGCCACTGATCATGTCATGAGTGGTGTAATATGTGAGGACAAAAGCAGTGCATTGTGGGGGCGCGAGTTATGGTTAGCTCAGCTAACGATAACTGCTGAATTTCACCCGTTTTGTATGAGTGAAACCTGAGCCTAACTATAATGTCCCTGTAACCTTTGTTTTTTTCAGTGAATTTCTAATTTTTTTCATTCAACTTCCTAACTATAGCACTCTGTAACCTTTGCTTTTTTTCATTGACTTTCTAAGGGTATTTAAGTAGTAGTTGTATTTGCAGAGTGGTGGAGAAAGGATTGGGGTCTCTGACCAGCTATTAAGAATCCAGCCATGTAGGATTTACAGGAGGTACCAGGAGGGCTTCTTGCCCACCAAGGTCACTCCATAGTAAAGTAGACTTCATCCCCACACGAGCAGTCCACCAGGAACAGCGTTTTCTGAGAGGTGGAGAAAGGGTGTGTGGTCTCCAAAGATCTCTTAGCAATCCAGTTGTGTGAGAGTTACTGGAGGTAACAAGGGGGGTTGTTAGCCCCCAATGACGTCAATGGTGCTGTCTGAGACTGTGAGACTGTGAGCCACCAGGACAGCCCTGTGTGGCCGTTGAATGCTATTCTTCATAACTTCTGCCCAGCCTCAAATGTGATGCTGTTTGTCTTATAGATCAGTTACTTTAGTGACAGCCTGAGTCTTGAAAACTAAGACATCCATTTCAATATAAGGTATACAAGTGGCCGGGGCTTTTTTGTATCATGGATCCAGTATTGTGGCAAAGACGTAGTCTTTGGGGAACACAGTATTTTTTTGCAGCCTTTTATTACTCTCCAAGTGAATGGTTAGCTTATCCACGAAAGAAGCTGCTTCTTCATTGACATCAGTGAAATTTGTTTCACCTTTTTTAACTGATCTTGTAGCAGATGCAACAATGAGATTGGTTGGCTCTTGGAACTATCATCCTTCCTGTGTCATAATCTCTAAAATAAGTAGCTTTTGTGTCCGGTACTCCAGTTGACCCCATTTTTCCACCTCCATTACTGTAAATTTAGCAGTTGCTTTCCCTCTCCTTTAAATCACATAATCATTGATAAGCTTGCACTCCTCAGACAGGCATTCCAGCATATGGTAGGCTGAGTTGCAATGTGGTGGCACCTTCTGTACGATGGCTATTACAGCTAATTTATTGACCTGCTAAAGGATCTACAACTGCTTCCGGGCTTTGAATGAATGACTGAAATGAGTACATATTCTTTGGGAGGTGATCTCTTTGTTGATGACTACCTCTCCTTTTTGAGAAAGTCCTGAACAATTAGATTGATGGAATGTGCTAAACACAGGACCCTGAAATATCCACTGTCAGCCATGGCTTTCACTATATTAATGCCACTACCAGGAGCAACAAATCCATTTTTGAAACCCCCTGGGTAAGACCCTTTTATAATCTTTGGCATTAAACTCTTTCATGATGTTGGTAGCTGTATGTGATTTCTCCATAGCAAACATCGCCATTGTTGCATGCTCCCAAATGCCATGAAAAGCATAATTTCAGGAGAAAGGAGTTTTTTCTTGGTTCCAGTGCTATGGCAACTCCTTGCTAAACATAGCCTTGAAAGTAATCTGTTTTTTCCAGTGAAACTACTGCCACAAGTGACCTGTGGGTACTGGCAGCAGATAGGATGCCTGGGCGCTTTGGGGTGGAAGCTGCTAATCCCCGGATGCCATGCGCCATGCAGAGGTTGCTGAGGGTAAAGATTGTATAATATGGGGGAGGCTTACAGGGCGACTTTGCCTGACGATGTTGCTGGCACCCTCTTCTACTTCCTCCTCACTACCTTCAGTCGCTGGTTCTTGCACCCCACCAACAGCTATGCTTTTAGGAGGCTCTCCTACATGATTGTGTGTTGTTTTTTCTAATGGGCAGTTGGCCTACTGTACAGTCGCACCCACGTGGCTTATCATGATAAACTTCTTTTGGCAAATGGAGCATATTGCAATGCTATCCTCATGCAGTCTAAGCATAAATAAGTCTGAAACTGGAGAGCAGGGCTTTCTCATTGTGCCAAAACCTGAAGAAATGGAGGTAAAACTAGGTGGTTGTGTTGTTGTTTGTCTTTCTGCAACTGTGGTAGGGTTGGTGGTGGTGGATGCAGGTTTCTGGGGTCTTGCAAGTGTGGGGGCCATCAGTGTTGCTGGAATCACATGTCTCTGAGCAGTTTGAATACAGGTGATCTGTATTTCCTCTTTGTCATTCTCCACAGTGATGATCAATGACTTGTCATCCTCATTTTCCCCATCTTCACTTGCTAACATTTCAGGAATCGTCTTGGTTCATTGCCTCCCAGACTCGGCCAGGATCCATTCAATGTCGGAAGAGGGAAATGGAGAAAATAGGGGAGTACTCTTTCTTTACCATGCTGCAGATCATGAATCTGATGGGGGAAGAACAGGATTCTGAACAATATCTTCCACAGCAAGAACCTCAACCTCCCGTACAGTTCCCACATCTAACTGATCTGTTGCTGATTACATTTTGTGGCTAAGACAATTTCAATTCAGATTGATTGATTTGCATAATGGCAGGCAAAGCAATGCTGTGAGACAAGACCTTAGGTTTTGCTTGTGGTGGTGCCACTGATGCAGGACTCTCAGAATATTTCTGCCCAGAGGAGGCTGTAGCAGGTACATCACATTTCCTGAAAAAGGAAGAGGGCCTGAGGCCAGTGGTGGCATCCTGCTTCTTCTACTCTCCACAAGCTACTTTCTTGGCAGGAATCTCCTACTCTGTGGCCATATTTTTAGCAACAACACCTAGAATTTAGTACAAGGATCAGGAGCACTTAACAGTGGATGGATCAGGTGTTACAGGCAGCTGATTCATTCAGGGATCTTTCTCTGTATCAGTACTGTGTGTGATGTTTTCTGCAGCACCTGCAAGCAAAGCAACACAAATAAATAAAGCACATTTATGTTAATTCTGAAGTGTGTTGGAAACAAATGCTTTAATATGATCAAAATAAATTAAAACTCTAGGTGATGCCACACATTACTGTTTATGCACTGTATACTTTTATTAGGAAAACTGTATTTCCATACAAATGTACTGCTCATTTCAATTGAAAATGTGTTGTCTGTAATGGCAGTGTGCTATCACACCATGCATACTCCACTCTACGTCACTCCATTCTATTCTGCACAACTAAACGCCACGGCACTCTATTCTGCACCACTCAACTTTAGACCACTCCATGCAACTGCACTCTGCCCCACTACACTCTGCTCCACTCTTCACCCCTACACTCAATGCCACTTCACTCTACGCACTTCACTCTATGCCTTTCTATTCTACTCGCACTGCTCTACTCTATGCCAATGCACTCTGTGCCATCTTACTCTACACCACTGCACTCTTCGCCACTGCACTCCACACCACTCCAGTCTAGGCCTCTCAGTCTACTCTGCACAACTTCACTATATGCCTCTCCACTCCAATCCACTCCATGCCACTCAGCAACACTACATTCTATGCCAGTATTCTCTATTTAAAAACACTCTACATGAATGCACTTGTCTCAGAAACACTCCACCCTGTTCCCCTGCACTCTACGCCAATCCACTGTACACCACTCTAATCTACTCTGCACCACTGAACTCTAAGCCACTGCACTCTACACCACTTTAGTCTATGCTCTTAATGAATGAATGAAATAGGTACTTGTAAAATGTTCTGTCTTGCAGTCTAGCAGCCTATTTTGGCTTTAACTTAGTCAACAATCCACATTCATCAGGTGCAAAATAAACCAACAAAAAAGAGCTTGAATAAAACAGAGAAAAAAGCAGCCCAGAGCAAATACGAGTTAAATAAGGCGATGATGCAGTTCACCTAGGGTCAGGAAGAACCACATTTTTAAACTCTTCTTTATTGTGACTTCATCATCCGTACGTTAAAAACAATAAACTCTTCTATGCCATCCTACTCTACACCACTGCACTCTACCCTGCACCACTCGACTCTATACCAGGTTACCCTGCGCTAAATAAGTCTACTCTACACCACTGCACTCTATGCCATTGTACTCTATGCCACTGCACTTTACGGGGCTCTACTCCACTCTGCTACATTCCACTCTATGGGCCAGATGTATGAAATTTCCAGTTCACATTTCCTAAATATCGAATCCTAAGAAATAGCTTTTTAGGGAAATACAAAATGGAATGTAAAGAAATTGAGATTTCCTAATAGCGATTGCTACAGAGTAGGAATGGCTATTAGGAAATCGCTATTTAGGAAATGCGAAACCATTCTTTCCTATGAACCTTACTAACCTCTGGTAAAAGCCCTGTTGAACTGATACGGGAAAGTGAGCTGAGCATCCTGATCGTATGAGCACACCTTCTGAACCCCGCGGCTGCCTCGCCTCTCCTGGGGCTTCTGTCTGGGCCCCGAGCCCTTCGAGAATCTACAGAGCGAATACAGAACCTTAACACCTACTGACAGTATATTGCATGGAGTTTATGCGGAGCAAAACACGGAAATTGTTTTTCAGGGGTAATACTCTCCCATAGTAGCTAACTAGGTAATAAAGGCACTCACTGTATTAGCGACTTAGCAGGGCAGAACAGAGAGCACATCGGAAAGCATATGATACCTGGATATGGATACCACGAACTCCAAGACGGACACCGGAGAGAGCCTGAAACAAGTCCCAGTACCTCCACCACAGAAATACTAACATGAAAAAAAGAAATATCTCGAAGTAAGAGGCACATTTTCTTACTTTTCATGATTCATTAAGTATTACTTGTGAACAGCTTGACTTCGAAATGGCCCCAAAAAGGCCCTCAATGCCTTAAGTACTACTACTACTGGCCGGCCTGGCCTTAAAATGGGGACTAACAACGGATTATTTGTAGCAGAAACTACTAAAACCAAGGCAAAGAACCTTAAAATGATCTCCTGATCTGACATAAACTCAATAGACTTAAAGCATCGGAAAAGTCTTGAATTAGAACTAGTAAAAAACGACCGCAAGAGGAATAGATTGGCTAAGGAAGAGACAATGCCCCCCGGGCAGAAACCATATATGTTGTACTTGACCGCTGAGGCTGAGCAACGTGGCCGATGTCCAGTGGAGCTGTTTAGGCAGCTATAGTGGAGATTGGGTTTGGCTTCACCCCCGCGGCTGTCCCCTACCCAGTCGGGCATTGGACATAGTACATACTCGTCTCTCAGCTTTGTTTCCTTTCCCCACCCTGCCTCCTCCCTCTGTGTTTCTGTGGCTGCCTCCCCCTTCCAGCCTGTCTGCCTGACCCGATCTGCATTCCTTACCCCTTTTTCCCATTCCCCCTCTACCTTCCATGCCTCATTGAACGTGTGTCTTGGCTATGCTATGCGCTAATAACTCATGTTTTTGTTTTAAACACTGTTTTTCTCCTATGTTATACTTGGCTCCTGTCACTGATGTAATTATTTAACTCGTAACTCGCTGATCCTCATGTAAAGCACTCTGATATCTCCAGGTCTAGCCAGTGCTTTATAAAATTCTGCAAATCAATAAATAAATAAATAAACCTAAATGCCCATAGGTACGAATGGTATCGCATTTCCAAATTTGCGATTTCCCTATTGGAAATTGCAAATTAGAAAATGCAAAACCAATGGTGCCTATGGGCCTAATGACACCCTTGATGGACCCCAAAAAACTATGCGGCATATGTAAAGTGCACTAATCCCCTAGGTCAAGTGCGCGCTACATGGCACTTTAAAAAATGCATTTTGGGTGCTGTTTATAAAACTGCAGATGGTTACCACTAACTTGGGAGTCGATAGTAATAGCATACCCTAAACGCCCATTTCACATTTATGAAATTCTTTGCACATGTGCTTAGGAAATCACAAATAGGTAATCCCTATTTGCGATTTCCTATTTGGGGAACCACAAAATGCAATTTCTACTGGAAGAAATTGCATTTTGCCAGCATGTTTAGGCCTTTGTACATATTGAAATGCAGCATTGCATTTCTTAACCGACCACAATTGTGATGTGGTCAGATAAGAAATGCAATTCCCTTTTGTAAAGCTGGCCCTATGCCACTTAACTCAATGCCACTCTACTCCAAACCACAGCACTCTACACAACTGCTACATCCTGCTCTCTATGCCACTGCACTCTACTCTGCACCACTGTACTCTATACCATTGCTCTCTATGCCACTCTACTCTATGCCAATGCACTCTGTGCCACTCTACACCACTCCACTCTACGCAACTGTAGTCTGCAACACTGCACTCTCTGCCACTGAACTCTACGCCACTCTTTTGTGCTCTACTCACTCTATGCCAATACACTCTATGCAACTTTACTGTGCACTCTGCAATGCACCACTGCACTCTACGCCACTTTACCCTAATCTAGACCTCTGTATTTTGCAATGCTGCATTGTACACAGCTAAATTCTGTGCTGCTGCACTCTACATCACTACTCCAGTCCCTCTGCTCCACGCTACGCAACTCCACATCACTCTATGCCTCTGCACTCTTCTTTCCCCTGCACCACTGTATTCAATGCCACTGTACTCCACACCGCTGCACTCTACTCTGCACCACTATACTCAATGCCACTGCACTCTATGCTACTCTACTCAACACCACTTCACTTTATGGCGATGCACTCTATGCCATTCTTCACCTCTGCACTCTGAAACTCTGTACTCAATGCCACTTTGCTCTGCACCACTCTACTCCACACCACTTCACTCTGCAGCACTCTACTCTACGTCACTGCACTCTATGGCACTGCACTCTACGGTACTTAACTGTACTTTACACCACTCTACTCCACTCTACTCTGCACCACTCTACACCACAGCACTCTGCCAGTCTACTGTAATGTGCAACACTGCACGCTAAGTCACTGCACTCTATGCCACTCTACTCTACTCCACTCTGCACCCCTGTACTCTATGCCACCGCACTCTACTATGCAACATTCTCATCTAGGCCACAGCATTCTATGATACTGTATTGAAAGCAGCTGAATTCTATGCCGCTGCACTCTATGGTACTATACTCTCAAACACTTAACATCAATACACTCTGCACCAGTCCCCTCTACTCTGTCAGGTCTGCACACCACTCTACATGACTCCAATTTATGCCACTACATTAAACAACACTCTGCTCTACTCCACTCTACTCCACTCTTGGCCATTCCACTCTATGACACTTCATGCCACTCTCCCCTATGGCACACATTTTCAGCCATGCTGACCAGCTGGTGTACCACATAGCTAAAAAACACAACAGCAAAGCCAATAACTATTGTATAGACGTGACCTACTGGCTGTGCCAATTCTTGTTCTCTTTGAACCTGAAATGGTTTGCAATGTTTTCATTGAGTCCAATTCATATTGCTCATAGAGAAGTAAAATGCTCATGCAAGCACTGTAAAGTCTTTATTCACTTCCAAATGTTCCTGTATATTTACACCCTCTTATATATTACCTTTCCTGAGCTACTCTTTTGTCTTGAGACATTTGATCGAGGTATTGGAGTTCAGCATTCATGGAGTCACGGTTTCAGCCCTTTCTGGAAGAGGAAGTGCAATCATTCAGTTGTTCTTTGATACTCAAAAGATTCACTCCAAATGTGCCAAAGACCAAAAATGTACCTGCTTAAAATCTGTCTAGAACAAGCTCTCATTCAGGTTGCCTATCCATCCATAGGATATCTTTCTACTCTTCTCTCCTATTTTCTCTAGGAAAAAAACGTAATCTCCCCACACTATGCACTTAATTATATCCCCACTAGTCTATTACTTCTCTGTCAGGAAATGAATTGTAAGAAATTGGGTTACTGGTTAAGGGGGTGTGAAACCCTACTCGAATAGCAACCACAATCCTTCTAAGGGTGAAACACAAACAAATCCTAGAAAAAATACAGTGCTTAACCCTCTGGTAGCTTGGCACAAAGCAGTCAGCCCTAACTTGGAGGCAATGTGTAAAGTGTTTAGGCAGCACTTCAAACAGTGATAAAGGAAAAACACAATACCAGAAAAATCTAACACCAATTTAGAAAAAATGGAGCATACGTTATCAAATTATTTGAGACTTAAACCAGAGACAAGCATTTACAATACAATAGGTATCACATATGCGAAGGTTTAAGCTAATGGCATTGTAAATGACAGTGTCTTTTATTTGTCAGTTTTGATAATTAGCCCATAATTAAAAGGCATTGTCATTTACAATGCCAATAGCTCAAACTCTTCTATATGAGAGACAGTTGATTTCCAGGGCTTTGGGCAAACTTCTGAGACATTTTAATTTGGTTGAGAGAAAACAATAACGCACACAATTGGCCAATGTGCACAGACAGCATTATTTGTAGAGGGATTCACAGTTGTTTTGCTGTATTTTATTGTTGTGGAAAAGGATATATCCGTACCCTAATGGGGAGGCCCGAGGTGATGGCAAGTACGAATTGAAAGTACAGTATATGAAATGTTATTGGCAAGTACTGATTTCCGAATGCTTTCCATACGGCATGTCTGTCTGTACTCCCATCAGCAGACAATCAGCCTGCAGATTTCATTTCCCTCCTGGTCCCAGTCATCCCTTTACCTTCTTGGTTACTGTCCCTTCCATGTACAAACTCAGATGAGCAGCCCTCGCACCCCAGATTGTGCATAACAAGAAGCAGTGACGGGTACCCTGCTGTGCAGCTGTGATATCCACCAGTGTAATCGGTTGTTAAAAACTCAATAATGCGCTGTTTACAGGCTTCCCTTTGTCAAAGTGTTGATGAAGACGAACTTTGGCATTTGGAATTTAAAGATATCAAATCGTTCGACTGTATTTTTAGGTTGAGCCTAGCGCAGCGTGCATGCACTGCCCTAGGAAATCAGCCTCTTGGAATCCCTTCAGCTTTTGTAGAAGCTTGCACGTGTGGTGCTCACACGCTATTGGCCTTTGCATCTGGCTTTAGCATGCAATTGAGCCTTAGAGAAATCCCTGGAAGCACCTACAATTCACCTCACATTATCCTTTCACCTCTTACAGCATGCGTTCCCGTGCCCGTATAGAGCCTGACTAATTCCTCAATATATTCACACATTAAAATGAAGTACTTGCAAATATTTTATTCAATATAAAATCTCATTTCTTTAAAAAATGTATATTTAAAATTCGGAAAAGAGTTCCTAAGCAATATAAACAATAGATATATTTTTTTTAAAAACTTTTTCACAATATACAAATTCCACTCGGCATTGTCAAACAAAAGGCTATACACGCATATTAAAAAAAGACATAATACATGAAAATTAAACACATAGAAATAACACCCCACTTAGAGAACAGTAATAATGGTTTAGTTGAAATTTAAATCTGATCCAATGGCCAAGTATATTTGAAAGGGACCAATTGTACAGAAATGTCCTTGTATCTCATAAAGTCCCTTGGCTTTTTTGGATTCCTTTAAGCAAATAGGCGTCGACGCGTTTCAGTGGTTAAAGCCAATGGGTATGGGGCCACCTTCTTCAGGACAGTTTTTTATATGGGGTCACTTCTTTCAATTGAACATTGATTTATCTTGGAAAATTCCTTGGTCATTACACTGTTTGTTGGACGTGACCCTGATACGGTCTTGTGCGTTGATACTTCAAATCATAATTCCTTGTTTTATAGAAAACTTGAAGATGTGTTTTTACTTCCTTATGTTTTTCTCCATGTACCAGAATGCTACACATTAGCTGGATGTTCTGTTAGAGTCCACCTTAATATATGTATCTCGATAGTTTGAGATGCGCTGCCCCGAGACTGATGTCCCACTGGGTATGCCTCTTAATCATTTAAGCTCCAGGTGGATGGATGAGCACGACCTCAAAATATTAGTCAGCTTCTTTCCCCTTCTTGATTCGGTGTCTAGTCACTTTAGCATGCAATTGGCCAAAGGCGTGTGGATGTCCCAGCTTTTCGTGAAATGTTTACTCCTAGAGCGTTTTGCTCCCAGGAGCCAGCAGCGGCGTCAGGGGCTATCTGTTTTAGGTCAGGTTTCAAAGGCACGTCCCCTCCACCCCACCTCCACCAGAGTGTGCGTTGCTTTAACTTTCGCGGTCGCGCTTGTTTAAATCTGCTTTGTTAACATGTATTAGCTTGCATCAAAGACAAGTAATATCTTCTTTAAGAAGATAGCTCAGGTGTTTATGGCCTGACTTTGGTCAAAAATATATTTTAAGGGAAATCTGTCTGCTTAAAATGCATGCATACAAAATGCTTCAAAATGCTTGGTTTTTTCACTGTGATATTGGTT
The DNA here is from genome assembly GCF_964261635.1 of Lissotriton helveticus. Taxonomy (NCBI): domain Eukaryota; kingdom Metazoa; phylum Chordata; class Amphibia; order Caudata; family Salamandridae; genus Lissotriton; species Lissotriton helveticus. The sequence continues at coordinate 1,542,186,712 of NC_136068.1, read as the reverse complement.
ACCTATGTTTACTTTATTTCAATCTTTAACTTTTTCTTATATTTTACTGATGTCACCTTATTGTAATATCTGATTTTACTGTAATAAAGCTTTCAAACTTAAAATAAAATAAAATGCATGCATACATGTATATCTTGTTTTTTTCCTTGTCACGAATAACTGTAGCCGAAACTCGTGTGTGACGAAAATGAATCAATTAACTGCAAACACAAATCAGTTAATAGTGACCGAAGGTAATCCTTTAGTAAATCACAAATTAAGGAGTGATCCGTAGTTCGGAGAATGGCTCGGTCGCAGGATCAAAGGCCTTGGCAGTTTCTCTCAGCAGATGAATAAAATGCTTCTGACACATTGCCTCTCGGAGGTAACCAAGTGTGCTCCCAGCAGATAAATAAAATGCACTCTTCCTGTTCCTGACACATTGCCTCTCGGAGGTAACCAAGTGAGTCATCATGGTAAATGTGTTGGGAGTATGGGCACCCGGCATGAGGTTTTACCACCAATAGTGTTCGGAACAGCAGAGAGCCCACTTTACACCACAGGAACCAGGAGACCCCCCCCCTGCATGACTCACACAGTAAAGGAGGCAGCCACTTCAGTGCTGTCATCTGTATTGCAATGTGTTTGTAGCCTTCTCTGTCTCTCTTACCACCAGGCCCCACCACAATACAACCTGGGTCCCTTTTTTTTGCAGTTTTACGTAGCGCACACTCAACCGTAAGGTATTGGAGCGCTCTACACAAGCACCAGTTACATAAAACATGGAGGCCTTCGTTTTTTATTGGCATGAGGAGATTAAGTGATTTGCCCTCGCAGAGATTCCAACCCGGTTCCCTAGTTCCAGAGATGACAGCTCTGGCCATTACGCCACAATGCCTCGCCCCTGGAGGCCGGCCAATTGCCCCCGCAGTTACCCATTTGAATAGTCTCTTTGGTGGACTGAGAAAGCTCTCACCTGTACTGCCCCACTCCTTGTGAGTAGCAGTTTTCCTTTCCTTCGAGGATCCAGCGAGGCCTGCCCTGCTTCTCTAAAGAACCTAGCGTGTGTATTGCTCAACAGGCTTAACCATTTGCCCTGGGACTTCTTTAGTAGAGGTTTTCTGCCACGCTCAATTAAACTGTTTTTCATTTCCATTTAGTTCTTGGATGGATGAAGGATCATTAGACACCGGAGTTTCCGTGTTTGCGAAATATCTTTACCCCTCACAACTGTTATTATGAAGATCCACTGATATTTAAGTGTTGGTAAATGGCGTTATTAAGTTCTCCCATGCAGTTTGTGACACATTTTAGCAGATTAACCAACAGTATTCTGCATAATCTGATTGTTGCGTACATATTTTCAGCGTGGAACTGCATGTCCCAAAATGCTGCTTGATGAGAGGTCATGACTGACAGAAGATGTCATAAAGGCACTTGTTAGGTATGGGCGGAGCTACTAGATTTGTGTATCAGGAAGGTGTTGTGTTATATACCTTTAAAGAACTTGTTCTCGTGTTGCTACACGAGATTAATATGTAGTTGCAGAATGTTATTATTTGTTAGAGCATTCCACTTCGTCAGTTGTTCTCACTGGACATACTGCATTACTTGAAGCAGCTGATCAGAGAGAAGGACTGAGGAAAGGAAGCTCCATTGGTATCCTTGTTATTTAAATAAATACTTTAAACTTGGACTATTCTGGATTCATTACTCAACAAATTTGGCGACGACACTCTACCAACGGAGAGAACCCACAAGAACATTTTCAGATTGATTTTTACAATTTTTGGGGGGGGGGGGGGGGAAATTTTCGAAAAGAAAGGAATTCACTTGGAAATTTTTGTTCTTGGCCCTCGTACAGTTCAGTGATTACTGGATTTGGTAAAGTATTAATTTTACATTTAAATGAAGATTTACCTCACCAGCAGCTTTTAATCTTGGCGGAATTTTTTAAAAGTGCGCGCTCGAGGAACAGAATCCAGCCAGCTTCGGAACGTTTCCCTGTGTGACCTCTTACGAGATACGCTAGGAGCACGCAAGCTTCCTGCTGACGTATGCTATGTAAATTACGTGTGCGAGGTCACGCAGAGGTTGAACAACGTGCCGCCATCTTGGATTTTGATTACTTTTTGGATTCATCATCGCAAAAGCGAGTGAAGGTTAAAATCTACTCGTATAATTACCGTTCAGTATAATTAATTGATTGAAACTCATTTAAAACTTTCTTCAGCTCATGGAATTTTACACATGGAAATATAAAGGTACTATTTCTTATATTTTCACATTTTTCATTTTTTTAAAGGCATTCCTGTGAGGGAAGAGTGAGGCAGTTAAATTCTGATATGGCTTCTCAACAAAACGTCACAATTCAAAATCCATTACCATTTTGGTCTTCTGGTTGTGACCCTCCTATTAAATGGTTGGAATGGAAAGCGTACTTTTAAAACTTTATAAAGGCTATTTATGTCGATAAGAAAATGAGTGCAGAAAGGAAAAAAACTCTTTTTCTTTATTCACTTGGTCCAGCTGGTTTTCACTTGGTCCAGCTGGTTTAAAGACCTATGAAAAAATGCAAAAAAGTACAATTAGTGGCGACATGGATGAATTTGTGATTATTTTAAAAGACTTTGACAGTCACTTTTCACCAAAGGTCTGCATTGGCATAACAAGGTACACATTTTTTCATAGAAAACAAGTCTAATGAAACCATGGATGAGTTCGTCTCAGCTCTAAGATTAATAGCTGAAGATTGTAAGTTTGATCATTTGGAAGATCAATTAATAAGGGACCAGGTTGTTATGCATACTCGTGACACGTCTATTCAAGACCGTTTGTGGATTAATGGTGACATTTTAGCGTTAGTGAGAAAAGCAGAACTTTCAAGCCGAAGTGCTAAAGCTCTCAAAAAAGAAAACAAGACAGTGGACAAAAGTGAAAATATCGTCAGTAAAATTAGAGACAAATCGTCTGAAAAAAATAAAAGGATTAATATAAGGAATACTAAACGTGATCCTGCAAAGGAAAAGGAAGGTTTAAAATGTTTTCGCTGCGGAAGTAGTTCACATCTCGCTAATAATAGCAAGAGTTGTCCTGCCTTAAAGCATAAGTGTTCAAATTGTAATCTTGTAGGGCATTTTGCAAAAGTTTGTTACAGAAAGAAGTCAGTTAAGGTGAAATGCGTAGATGATGGAAGTGTTACTAGTTCTAGTGAAGATGATAATTCAGTTAAAAAAATATCGTTTAACACTGTTTTAGATGATAAGGATACTGGGAATTCAAGAGAATTGTTTTTGTTAAATATCACTGACAAAGAAAATAACAGAAAGAAACCTCTTAGTTTATTATCTTTAGGTGGTGTTGATGTCCAACTATATGCGGATTCAGGTTCCCCATATATGATAGTCAATGAAGCAATTTGGAAAAGTATGTTTGTTAAGAAACTTGGCAATGAATTATTACCATCAGATATTCGACCAGTGGGGTTTTCTAATGAGAAAATTGACATAGTTGGGTATAGACCTCTTCTATTTAGATTTAAAGGAAGAGAGGCCTATGGAAAATTGTATATCTCAAAGAAAGGTCCGTCCATTCTAGGATGGATTGATCAGGGGAGTCTTGGAATAATACTTAACCCTAACAGTGAGGATCCAGTAATGTTATTAGATGATAATTCAGATTTTTGTAAGGAAATTTTGAATGTCTACCCAAATGTCTTTAAAAAAAAATTGGAAGGTTAAATGATTTCAAACATCAAATTGTTCTGAAACCAGATTCATGTCCTAAAGTGCACAAGGTAAGGAACATTCCTAGTGTGTTAAGAAGAGAAATTGAACTAGAACTTGAAAAACTGGTTCAAGCAGATATTATGGAACCTATTGAGTCATCACAATGGATTTCTCCCATTGTGGTGGCTCGACGCAGCAATGGAAAATTGAGACTTTGCATTGATCTAAGGCATTTGAATAATAATATTGTGGTTGACAAGTTTCCGTTGCCTAAGATTTCAGAGATGTTGAGTTTGATTAAGGATTCAAGTTGGTTTTCGACAATAGACTTGTCAGCCGCTTACCATCAGATTCCACTCACTGATGAAAGCAAATCTTTAACTGCATTTATTACCCCTTCGGGTTGTTTTCAATATAAGAGACTACCATTCGGTTTAGCATCCGCTGCCGCTAACTTTCAAAGGTTGATGCATCAATTATTTAGTAAATTTGATAATGTGAGATGCTTTCAAGATGATATTCTTGTTTTTGGAAAGGTAAAGCGGTACATGATAACATCTTGAAAGATGTTTTAAATGTTTTGGAAAAAAAAGGTTTGACTGTGGAGCATTCTAAGTGCAAGTTCGGTGTGAGATCAATCACTTACCTGGGACATGTTATCAGTGGAGAAGGAATTTCCACTAAACCTTCCCTGGTGAATGCTGTGAGAAATGCTCCGAATCCTAATAATAAAGATGAAGTAAGATCTTTTGTGGGTCTGGTTGAATTTTACTCGAAAATTGTAAAATATTTCTCGAGTAAAATTTTTAATATCAGACAATTATTAAAGAACAAATCTAAGTTTGTGTGGTTTGCGGAGTGCAAAGAGGAATTTGAAAACATTAAATGTGAGATTGCAAAAGCACCAGCTTTAAGAGCTTTTGACCCGGATTTGGATAATGTAAAAACTGTGGATGCAAGTAATAAGGGGTTAGGAGGTGTGCTTTCACTGGTTGACTCAGATGGAAAGGAGTTTATAATTGCTTATGCCTCTCGTTCTTTGTCTCCTACTGAGGAAACATTTTCTGTGATAGAAAAATAATCTTTAGCCTGCATTTGGTCCTTAGAGCATTTTAAGGCTTATGTTTGGGGAAAACCTTGCACTCTCAGAACTGATCATAAACCTTTAGTTAGGTTATTGACTACAGAAGGTTTATTTAATGCTTCACCCAGAATAGCCAGAATGCCTTTAAGGTTACAGAATTATATTTACAAAGTGATTTACGTGCCTGGTAAAGAAAATGTAGTAGCTGATTTTCTTTCACCGATGCCAATCAATCTTTTGAATAGTTCTGATCATGAATGGGAGAATATTCAGGTTGCTTTAGTTCTTGATCATGGTTTACCTTGTATTGATAGGAGTGATTGGGAATCGTCTTATAAGAAAGATTCGGTTTTGACTGAATTATCTTCTTTCATTTCCAAGGGATGGCCTAATAAACAAGATTTATCAAACGAGTTGAAGCAATTGTGGGAGATTCGTCATGAACTTTCCTTATTGAATGGTAAGATTATACGGAATGGAAAGGTTATTCCCCCTTCAAGTTTAAAAAAAGAAATTGTTGAGATGTGTCATGAAGGTCACTGTGGTATAGTGAAAACTAAGCAGAAAATTAAGCAATGTTTTTGGTGGCCGGGAATGGATTTGTTTGTTGAAAGAATCATTAGGGATTGTGTGTGGTGTGCTAATTCAGATAAAACTCTAATAACCTTGAAACCAGCTATGGCTGAACCTATTATTCCCAAAGCACCTTGGCACACAGTTGCCATTGACATAATGGGGCCTATAGGAGCACACAACAAGTATGTCTTAAGTGTTATCGATCTATTTTCTAGATGGCCAGTTTTGAAAGTAGTTGAGAAAATCACTTCTGAAGTTGTAATACATTTTTGGGATTGTGTTTTTGTTGGGGAAGGATTACCAGTATTATTGATTAGTGACAATGGTGTACAGTTCACTTCAAATATTGCCAAAGATTATTTTAAGAAGGTGGGTATAAAACATTGCACTACGTCTCTATATAATCCAAGTGGTAACGGTATGATTGAAAGATTCAACAGAGTACTAAAAAATGTTATAGAAGGTGCTGTGAGTAATGATTGTGATTGGGAATTACAGTTATTTAAGACCATTTGGATGTATAGAACTTTACCTCATGAGGTTTTAGGTACATCACCTTTTGAGGTTATGAGAGTGAGATCTGTACGTACAAAGTGTAATCCAGAATGGATGATTTCAAGTGAAAAACCTTTGATTCCTTTAGAAGAGTTAAGGGACAGAATAAAAGATAAACATTTGATGAACAAGAAAATATATGACTTGAAACACAATGTGAAATTTTGCAATATCAATGTAGGATCTTGGGTCAAAGTTAAAAAACCTTGAAAGGTAAAAAAAGGTGAGAGTCAATTTTCGGAACCATTAAAAGTAGAGAAAATCTTTAGGAATGCGGTCTGCTTAAGTGATGGGAAAGTGTGGAATTTAAAACGTATTGCAGTTCTGAAGAGTGAAATAGGTTTGTACAAAAATACAGGAGATTCAGGTTTGTCTAAAGGGAATTCTCAACATTTTATCATGACCTTATTACAAATCAAGAGGAAAATCAAGATGATGGTTTCAGAACATGTGGTGCAGCTGGAACATCTATGGCATCAGATAGTGTTGGAGATGTAACATCCATGGCATCAGGTAATGCTGGTGTTTCCAAGGAAATAGAAAATATAGATCTTTCTAATAGTGTTCAAAATCATGACAATCTTGACAACAATTCTTTTGTTCCTATTCCAGGTGGTATCACATCTCCTGTTGATACGTCTCATGATAATAATATTAATGTTGATCGATCTGTGAGAATTAGATCTAAACCTGTATGGTTAAAATATTTTGTATGTGATAGTTTATCTGCATAATATTTTTTTCATTTGTATTTTGTTTTGTATTAGGAGGAAGATGTGTTGTGTTATACACCTTTAAAGAACTTGTTCTCATTTTGCTACACGAGATTAATATGTAGTTGCAGAATGTTATTATTTGTTAGAGCATTCCACTTCGTCAGTTGTTCTCACTGGACATACTGCATTACTTGAAGCAGCTGATCAGAGAGAAGGGCTGAGGAAAGGAAGCTCCGTTGGTATCCTTGTTATTTAAATAAATACTTTAAACTTGGACTATTCTGGATTCATTACTTATCCGAAGGACTAAAACGATGTCGCAGGGTATTAAATTATGCGAGAAGAAAAAAATTAAATTATGCAGTATAATGCAATACATTTTTTAGCATTATTAACTATTTTGTCATTTTTCCACGCTAACCCAGTGTGGGCAAATATTTCACATCTGTAGTGTGTGTGGTGTTTGTGTAGGTGAAGTCTTCTTCGTGAGAGTGCCAGATTGTGCACGTATATAATGTTTTCTGTGTGCTTGTCACCTTTTGCATGATTGTGTGTTGCATACATGCCTATGTCGGTATTGTCATTCTGTATTTGAGAGTGAGTGAGTCAGATTGTTTATATATGGACATTTTGCCAATCGACATCACATAACGTCTTTCATCTGTAGTGCACATAACATCTGTGTACTATTTTATGATTCAAAATTAGATGCCCAATTTCACATTACTTCTGCTTTTTTATCATCTTTCAATTTCAAGTGATGGTTGAGTTCTCTGAAAAAAGGCACACATTGGACTGGTAGTGGCTGAGTAAGACAATAGTTTTTTTAGTCTGCAGGGCAACATTACAAACACTTATAAACCTCAGCATTACAAAGAAAATATATATAGAAAGGGATGTCTCCAACATTCATTCAAGTGGGTAAAAAGTCACCTTATGTGTACGGAAAGAGGTGTGCCACGTATTTTGCACAACTTTGTATTCAGAGAAAACTTTTATTATGGCTTGTGAAAAAATGCAGTAATACAACTATTAGTTAGAACAGGCAAAAAACACTACAGGCTTGTTTTGGGTAAACAAACTAAAAGTAGATATTCCTTGTCTGAATGCCTCTTCAAGCAACCTGACACTGCACCCAGGCTTGCACACGTTCCCCACTTCTGTAAACTCACCTCAGCTGCCCCATGACCACTGCTACCCAACACTGGGTACTGCTACCCAATACTGCTCCCAATACCACGACTTTCCGCACGTTTCAATTTGGGATTGACATAATCTTATAAATATTCATGAATTAATCTATAATTAACCACCCAGAATAATCGCTGTATGGCTAAACACTTAATAGGTCCCAAAGGCGAGACCTATTGGCAATGCCAATGCCTGTTTGTCAAGTTGTTTTTGCAATGTTGATCTAATATTTGGTGCAGGATAGAGCGGGTATGAAATAATATCTAGATAAACAAATTGGATGACAGAAAGGCAGAGACCGATAGGCAGGTACATTAATAGCCAGGCAGATCGATAGACTGACAGATGAATGTACTGTAAGATAGATAGATAGACAGGTGTATGTGGACGGACGGTGGTGCCAGGGCTGGACTGGGAACCACTCGGGGGGGGGGGGGGGGGGGGCGGCCAAGACCTTTGCCGGGGCCGGTTTTCGGCCGATTTTGTTACAGGGCCGATTTTGCAGCTAACAAAAACGGCCCCCAGGGGCCCAAAACCGGCCCCCACCCGTGTGGCGCACCGGGGGTTTGCCCGGTGCCCGCTATGGCCAGTCCGGGCCTGGGTGGCGCCGAAGCATGGAAAGCGTCTTTTAACCACGGAGTGCACATTTCAATAGAACAGCGTTTGCCACATTGTGCAATCCATTTCCGTCCATGTAATATGCTAATCGCCATATGAAGTATTGACATACAGCGCTGTGTTCTCACTGTAAGCTGAAAGAGCTCCTGGGCACCCTGTGCTTCGCTGAGGATGCTGGAGGGGAATAGAAACGTGCAAAAGCAGATGCAGATACAGTTAAAGCTGCTGCTTTTTGCTGTTAACCTCCGGTATGTAAAGACTCAATGGCATTGTCTGACACACACTGCACACTGAAAGTTGGCAGCCTCGCCTCTGCTTCTTAAGTACAAGTCTGAACACACGTGGTAATAGAGCAGGGGGAAGCAAAATATTGTACCCCTTGGAGGTTAATGACCCCACAACTTTAATGATACTAACTGTTTGGAATGCATGAATTAATCAACAAATGCACCTTTAATAAACAGTACATGTGGGTAACTTGCTGAAATTGTAAATTCTAATTAATTCATGAATGTGAAGTAAAATAACGTTAGAAATGTGATTCGCGTAGTAAAATAGATTAAAATGCATGATTTATGTTGCGTAAAAAATTATACTGTGGCAAAGAATGCAGATGGTAAGTAAAAAATGGCTTTAAGTGTCGCTTCTGCTAGGTAATACCTAGCATGGGTCTTTAGAATGGTGGGTGGTAAACAGAAGGGCTTATTTTCTATATCTAATTTGTTATGTTTTGTTCTTATATTAGTTTCATTCGGGCCCGTTAGACCGCGCTTCGAAAATGGCTGCTGGAATCAGATGAGGTCACAGGATGGCCCGGCGCATGAGCAGAGTGGATGCTCCAGTCACGTGTATGCTGCCGGTGCTCGGAGTAGGAGATGTCAAGGCCAGCCTGACCTGCAGCAAGAGTCGTGCCAAGAGCTCAGCATGAATGCTTGGGGACAGATGAGAGAATAGAGCCACAGAGGATGAACTAATGTGTGACCATCAGAGTTTGCTACAAAATACATTTACAATTCGAATTACCTTTGGACATTGAAGATCATGAGAAGCATTGTATGCGTTATTGTTTGTAAACCGGTTCGAACAAGGAGGACTATGAGGTGACCATCACCACCACTACAATGGACCTATTAGAGTGATTTCTGCCTCAGAGATTGCAAATTTTGAGTGTAGTGAGCCAGAGAATAGGGTAAAAGAGAGTCTGTCCTTAAACAGTTGCTGTCGCTTCACCTATCCTGATGCTGCGAGAGACTCTGTCATTCTGGACTTCTGAACTTTGACTGGGGAAGCAACAAGATCGTTGCGGGAGCTACCTCGGGAGGGGACTGAGTCCGAGGAGGTTAGTGTGACAGTCAGTCAGTTTTGGGAGTCCTATCATGTGACCTGCAGTTCATCCTTCTTTCTTTTTGAACCATTCTTTTCATCGCCCAATGGCCATGGGTAATGAATAGTTTCCGTTTCTATTCTCAAAATATTGCTTGAATTTCTGATTAATCCTTTAAATGTATTTTGCCCAAATAAAGAACTTTACTTATCCGCCGCAAAGAATTTAGATACCATTTTTATGCTAACTCAAAATGAGTCTGTGGTTCTTTAAAAGAAAATCGTGATTTATAAATGTTTAGGTTTTTATTGTTATTGAGCTGCACTTAATCACCATCAACTGATTCTACTAGTTGGTCCATCGACCAAATAGCAGAGTATGTTTGAAACTGACAGGATCCTAAGATAATGTATATAATGTGTATGTTATAATAGTTGTCATTTTAACAAAGTACTCTGTTTGTCCTGCATCGTATTTCCTTAGCGCTTGATCCAGAAAATTGAGTGAATGTATGTATGCGGTGTTATGAGCCCCACCGACATAGAATTTGAAATGATTAAGGTTGTGTAGATAATTTTCTAGGTTAGTGTCCTAAGTAAAGATTTATTTAACTGCGCTTGATCAGATTTCTTGGTAGCAGAGTTATGGTTTTTATAGATTAGTTTGGTGATTATTGGTTATTGATTTTTTATGTCTAACACTATATTGAGTTTGTAGTAGGCTATATGTAGTCAGAATTTTGAAGCTTCCGGGAAGCAGGAAGTGGACACGTGTGGCAAGAGAAGTCACATGGAATTGTACATTGTCTGATTTCAAATTGGTGATAACACAGGACTGTGTTATGTTAGGGAAAGTTATGTATGAATTGCATTGAATGAAATAGCAACAGGTTTTCTTGTGAAACTTTGGCCTTAATTCTCAGGAGCAGTATAGTCTTAATATGTGTTTTATCCCCAGAGAAACGGGATTACCTCTTGCTTGAGAGAAGGGTAAGGTAGAGAGAAGTGCTACACTTATCAAACAAAACAATATTCCTGTAAGTTTGAATAGACTATCTCTTTTGTTTAGAGAAACAGACAATGGTAATGTGTTTTATGTTGTAACTAATTGATTTAATCAAACAGACAAGTTAAGAAATAGCCCAGAACAATTTTTTGTAAAGGAGGGGTCAAAAGAAGCAGGAGTAGAGCTGACGTCAACAAGGAATGCACTGGTATTGGCCAGTTGTGGAAGAACGAAGAGCTTTCTGATTGGTACGTTGGTGTGAGACGAGCTGGAATAGGTCAGTGCAAGAGTGACGTAAGATTTTCTGATTGGTATGTTGGTATGAGACTCGTAGGAATAGGTCAGAATAGTCAAACAGTAAAAAGAACAGTTTGGGGAGAATTGTGTGAGCTTATTTCGGAAAAAACAACAGCAAAATTTGGCTTATTATTATGAGCGAGATAGAGAGAAACCGTCATGGTTTGTGAAGTTCAAAAATCTTTATTAGAAAGATAAAAAGGTTGTGACTAGGGAAGGAGAGGTACTTCCACGACCGAAATTACAAGCATCTTATATGATGGTAAAATATGGCTATCATACTTGTATTTGGTTGGAAAATTGGGTGAAATATACCAAAGATGATGGGGTATTGGCATTTCCCGAAACTGGTTCATTTAGCACAGCTGTACTACGAAATTTGAGAGAAAGAATGATGAGACTTGAACCGAGACCTAGACCGACTCAGTTTGAAGCCTTAGGTGAATGACACAGAGGTGCAAAGAATTATAATTTTGTTCATGGAAGAGTATGGGTATTGAGTCATGAAGACAGGATGAGGCGGTGGCGGTGGGCTAACATGAAGGTTGGTATGTTTCCTACCAGAACAGTTGAGGAATTAACAGGGAATAAGTGTACGGAGAAAAAGAAGCATGCAGTACCAGAAAAGTATGGGTATGGAGTTAGCGACACAGATGATGAGTTGCTGGAGGACATTTTAAATAGAAGACCCCCTCCATATCAACAGGATTCTGCGGTGATGACCCCCAATGCACCGCCAATGGAAATTGTGATAAATCAAAGTCCTGAGAAATTTTCTGAATGAAATAGCCCATTTAATAGAAAAGAAACACCACAGACTGAGAACCCTGATAATGATAATACAACCGAACTAGCCAGAACCACAAAAGAATTGACTGAAAGGATAAGAGAATTGACAAAGAATATGTAAGCTGTAACTGTGCCAGAAACTACAGGTCCAGTAATCCAGTTTTTGAAAATCAAAAGATAGAGGAACATTCCTTAACAATTCCATTAAATTCTAGCATTCAAACAGTACGAGAAGGGATAATTACAGATAATAAGAAGACAGAAGATTCTGTTAGATCAACTCCACCTATTAATTTAATGATGAACCAGGGTCCGATGAATCAGATTCCTATGGGAGCCGAGTCAGCAACTGAAACCCCGAAGAGAAGTGTAAATAGGGTATTAATAAATACAACCCCTGTGGGTCCAACTGCAGAAGAATTAAATGAATGGGTAAGAAGTTTACAGAAGAAAGACACAGATCTGCAACCCTTGGATGTGATTAGATTAAAGATAGACATGGAAGAGTTGATTTTAGGGACCATTGGTACACATCGACTAAAATCCTATCAAGATGATGAATTAATGTTTATGTGTAAAAGAATTACTTGGAGAGCTCGGAACTTGCATGACAAATTGGAAGAAACAGGGAATGAACTTGCAGTATATTTTGCAAAAATTAGTGGATTGCAGAAGCGGTACAGGGTAGATTTTACTGAGAAAGATATAGAAAATCTGAAATCTTCAGGCCGGTTAACACAGATAAAAGAATTAATTGTGTTACTGAGAAAATGGGGAGACGTAGACAAGTGGAGAAGTAGGTGGATAAGGAGAAAAGAAGGAATGACTGATAAGTCTTCATTGGCCCTTCCAGTGAGAGAGAAAGAACCAACGGTAGTATAGTGCCCGATGAGAAAAATTCCAGGAGGAGGTTATGTACACATACCATGGTCCAGACACGATATATTGTCATTTACAAATGATTTTCCAAGATTGAAAGAAAAACCTGTAGAATGGTATAGACAGGTAGAAAAGTTTGTAAAGGTTTCAAAAGTGTAACGGGAAGATCTGGATGGATTATTCGAGATTGTTGTGCCGGCTTATTTGTAAAATTACAATTGATTGGCCAAAGGAAGAATATCCTAGAGATGCAAAAACAGGAGCCCCAAGTTCAGAAGTGATGAAAAAATATGAGCAGGCAATCACATTCCTGAAAAATAAGATTTCACCGAAAGAAACAGACTGGGTAAAGATTGATAGAGCAACTCAGGAAAGTAAGGAGTCTGTCCATGCTTATTATGAAAGGTTGCTCTTGGTTTTAAAACAGTATAGTGGATATGAGAATTTGAGTGAAAAAGAAACGAGTCATTTTGTGTATCGATTTTTGTATGGTTTGAAACCAGAGATAAGTGAGATGATTAAGCAGCATATGTTATGTTGGCAAACTTGTCCGATAGATCAAGTATTAGGGTATGCAAAATATTGTAGCGATGATATGGAGACCAGACAGCGTAAACTCAAGGAAAAGGCAATGTGGGCACAAGTAAAGGTTGCAGAACAACAAGAAGCTCAGATTAATAATCAATCTAGTGGCGCAAGACAGACCAAGTTCAAACCTAATATTGGTAAAGGCAAAGGTCAGATGAGTATGGAAGAAGCCAAAAAGAAATGGCCATGTCATAACTGCGGAAAATTATGGCACTGGAGGAACGAGTGTAAATTACCTCCGAGAGTTACCACAGAAAATCAGCCATTGAATCCTCAGGTGCAGAATGAGGTGAGTTACCAACAGCTGCAACAGCAGCAGGTAGTTACTCAACAGTGTCAGGTGCCGAAACCTCCTTTCCCAGAGAGTGTAAATCCTCAAAGATATTTATTTATTTATTTATTTAACACATTTGTAGAGCGCTCTGTTACCCGGGGGTGTCCTGGCGCTGGCTTGGTTGAGCTAGTATGAGTGAGTCGGATTAATGGGTGAAGAGCCAGGTCTTAAGTTCTCTTCTAAAAGCCATCAGGTCCTGACATTGTCTGAGCGCAAGAGGAAGTTTGTTCCAGGCCAAGATACAGTACAGATACACGATTCTACGGAGAGGAGTAGGTTTCAAAATTGCTGCACGCATCTGCTGTTTCACGATATTGGTTACGGCAAGATGGGAATGAATCGGATGAATGTTTATGACGGAGCCTAGGAGAAGAAGAGGAGTGCGTGCTTTGCGCGACTCTAGAGGTAGATCAGTCAGGTCCATTTGTGGATGTAAAAGTGAATGGTGTAAATGTTACTTTCCTTGTGGGCACTGGTGCTACCCGTTCTAGTGTTAGATCAGTAGAAATTTCAAATCTTCCTCTCTCAGGAGAATACATCCAAATTGTAGGTGTTTCAAACAGGCAAATTAAAACCCCTCTTACAAAACCTGTAGAGGTGGAAATTGGCCCATTCAAAGATATGCATCGCTTTGTAGTGTGTGATTGTAGTCCTGTAAATTTATTAGTACGTGATCTGCTTTGCAAAATGAATTGTACTATCTACTGTATTCCAGATGGTATTGCTTTTCAGACACCTGATGATGATGCTCTGTATAAAATGACAATGGCAGAACTAGAACCAGGAATGTATGATATGTTTCCTGTGTTCGATGCAGAGAAAATCCCTACTTAATTGAAAGGAACAGTCAGGTCTGATGTATGGGATTTCACAGTTGAGGATATTGGACTAATGAGAGACGTTGATCCAATAAAAATTACTGTAAAAGAGGGAACGAATTACCCACACACCCCGCAGTACAAATTGATGCCAGAAATTATTGTAGGAATAACACCAGTAATTGATTAGATGATTGAACAAGGTATGTTGAGAGTAATAATGAGTAGTCCATGTAATTCTCCTATAATGGGATTGTAAAAGCCTAAAGGAACCTATATGATAGTACAGGATTAGAGAAAGGTAAACCAAATTGTTATTCCTTGTTGCCCAATTGTACCAAACCCTACTGTAATATTGTATCAAATCCCTCATGATACAGAATGGTACACAGTTATTGATTTGTGCCATGCATTCTTTTCTATTCCATTACACCCTGACAGCCAGCCATTATTTGCGTTCCGGTTTGGAGAACGTATCTTGGCATGATGCCGAATTCCTCAAGGGTATACTGAAAGTCCTTCTATATTTAATCACATTCTGAAGAAATCTTTAGAAAGTTTGAAAATGCCTGAAAAATCTGTGATGGTTCAATATATTGATGACCTATTATTGGCATCAAAGACTAGAGAAGCATGTGTTACAGACACAATTGCGTTACTGAATCATTTGGCAGAAGGAGGACACAAGGTGTTCCCATCAAAACTGCAGTTCTGTCTACAAGAAGTACAGTATCTAGGTCACAAGATTGAGAAAGGGATGAGAAAATTAACAACAGAAAGAATCAGGATTATTAAAGGAATGAGAGCCCCAATGACACAAAGAGAAATGAGATTGTTCCTTGGAATGGTAGTTTATTGTCGACAATGGATTACTGCATTTTCATTGATTGCAAAACTTTTACAACGGTTAACAAAAAGTGATGTGAAAGATCCAATTGTGTTGAATGAGGAAGAGATGAAGGCTTTAGAGCAACTAAGATCTAGCTTGTGTGAGGCCCCAGCATTGGGAATAATTGACTATGAGAAATAATTTGATCTGTATTGTAGTGAAAGAGATGGATGTGCACTTTCAGTGCTAGTGCAAAGGCATGGAAGAATGAGACGACCCATTGCTTACTTTTCAGCTATTTTAGACTCAGTAGCAAAAGTGTTGCCTGGATGTCTGAAAGCAGTAGCTGCTACTTGCATGGGATTAGAACAGAGTGAAGGCATTGTAATGGGATATCTTTTGCGAGTATATGTCCCACATTCAGTTGGAATTCTCATGACCAGAACAAGGACACAATTCATGACGCATAGTGGGCTGACTAGGTATGAGAAAGTGATCTTGGGTGCAGACAATGTAACCATTGTAAGATGCACATGTGGGAATCCTTCCACTTTGCTACCTGATGCAGTAAATGCAGAGGTCAAAGATGAGACTGATCATAATTGTTTGAATGTGCTTGAATTTTGCACAAAACCCCGCCCTGACATAAGAGATGAACCTCTAAAGGAGACAGATTATGTGATATTTGTGCATGGAACATGCCTGAGAACAAACAAAAGAGTTTTGAGTGCTGCGTATGATGTATGTACGGTGGCAACCATAATAGAGGCGTCCTGTTTGAGAGGAATACGTTCAGCCCAAGTTGCTGAGCTGGTTGCTCTTATTCAGGCTTGCAAACTGGGAAGGAATTTCCGATTTACTGTGATCACGGATAGCCAGTATGGCTTTGGAGTGGTCCATGACTTTGGACAGATCTGGTCCCAGAGGGATTCCTGACTTCATCGGGATCTATATATAATAAGGAATGCTGAGTTTGTAAAGATGTTACTTGAGGCGAAACAATTGCCTAAACAGATTGCAGTGGTAAAATGCACTGCTCACAAAAATGGAACGGATTACCTTGCGGTAGGTAACAAATTTGCTGATAAATTAGCTCAATATTGTGCCAGAAATATTACCTCATTAAATCGGAGGAGGGAAAAAGATCATGTTTCATGTCCACTGTTGTTTACTAACCCAGTTGAAACGTGGGAGGAAGTGAAACAATTGCAGGAAGTAGCAAGTGAAGAGGAAATAGATATATGGATAAAAGCAGGCTGTAGACGAAGAGAGGAAGATGAAATCTTGGTTTACAGAGATGACAGACCAGATATGCCTGATAGCATGATCTCTAACATGGCACGGATGTACCATGAACAAGCACACATAGACAGGGATACCATGATCAGACTCTTCAGACAGACCTGGTACTACCCCAAGCTTAGGGCTATAGCTGAAAGCCTTTGCCAAAGATGCCTTACATGCCAACAGATAAATCCTGGAAGAAAGACAATAGTGAGCTTAGGAACAACAGGATGTGAGGGAGGTCCTTTTACCACAATGCAACTAGATGTTATTGAAATGCCCCCAAGTAACAGGCTGAGATATGTCTTGGTAGTTGTTTGCTTGTTCTCTCGTTGGGTTGAGGCCTATCCGACAAGAAGGAATAATGAAGTTATTGTAGCTAAGCATCTATTGAGAGAATTAATTCCTAGCTATGGCTTTTCAGTAACGATAGAAATAGATAGAGGAACTCATTTTCAGAATGAAATTATTCAACTAATATGTGAAGCACTAGATATTCAACAAAAGTTGCACTGTGCCTACAGACCAGAGGCTTCTGGAGTGGTTGATCAAATGAATGGCATGATCAAGAACATGTTAGGGAAAATGTGACAAGCTACAGGACTCAAATGGCCTGATGTCCTACCTTTGGTGTTGATGAGCATCAGAAGCGTACCAGACAGAAAAACAGGTCTAAGTCCCCATGAAATAATAATGGGACGAGTAATGATACAAGCATATGTACCTGTCAACAAACTGCTGACTATAACTGATGACCTCATTCTGGACTATTGCAAAGGATTGGCTGATGTGGTGCATTCTGTGTTTCATCAGGTTGGACTGGATGCGACCAATCTTGAGAGAAAACCAGCTCCTGATCTGAATCCAAGAGATTGGGCCGCATAAAAGTCCACAAAAAAGAAATTGCTTGGTTTCTCGTTAGGACAAGCCACTTCAAGTGATTCTGGTAACAACCACAGCAGTGAAGTGTGCCGGTGTGAAAAACTGCGTCCATGCCAGTCATACAATCAGAGTTCCAGATCCTGAAGATCGACCTGTAAGTCGACATCTGGAAATATCGGATACCAGTTTAGCATCTGAAGAAGAAAGTGAAACAATCAGAGTTTTGGATCCTGAAGATCGACCTGTAAGTCGACATCTGGAGATATCAGATACCAGTTGGGCATCCAAATCATATCAATCTGAGTCCAGTGAAAGACAAATAACTGATTTTGAAACAGGAGAAACTGAACAAATAGACAGTAACACTGAACAGCCAAGTACAAGCTTTGGTGAAATTCCTCAAGAAATTAAAGAAACAACCAAAGAAAATTCAGATTCAGATAAGGAGGTTGAGGAAAGTGCTGAATAAAAACAAAGAAAATTTGACTTAGAATTACAAGCAGAAGAAACCGAAAGAGATTCAAATTCAGACAAAGAGGCAGAAATCATAAAGTTCAAAGTTAAAGAAAGTGAAGTGAGGTCTGAAACAAAATCTGAAGAAAGTGAAGAAGATATCAGACAAAGAATTTGACCAAGAAAAAGAACTTGGAGAGCGGAACGAGGAGAAAAGGAAAATGAACTGAAAAGGCCAAGAAAAGGAGACAATTGGCCCAACGAAACTAAAAGACTGAGATATAAAATAGTAAACTTGAACAAAGACAAAGCAGAACAAGTAAGCGAAATAACAAGTCAGAGACAACTGAGAAAATCGTATAATGGATAATTACAGAGAACAAAAAGAATGAAAAGACCTAACTTGAAATACAAGTCATCTGAATGGGTATACATAACACTGCCTGACATTAAAGAAGTGGATAGCAGTCACGAAAACCCAGACAAAGACTGTGAACAAGAGGGTGAAAGTGAATTGCGCCCGTCCGGAAGGCGAGGAAAAGAAAAACAGGATCAGACACACTAACTGATAAAGTCAAAGAAAATTTACGAAAAACCAAAAAGTACCCTAAAAGTATTAAGCTCCACTCAAACATAAAGTAAAAAGGGTAAAACAGCAAAGGTCATTCTGAGGTGTGGAGATATACATTTTCCTGTACATATTTTAGATTATAGTTCATCATGGTAGACCATGAGAATAGAAGACCTAGATATGAGTTCTATCGTAGATGGTGTAAAATGTGTTTATATTGTACAGGTTTACTGATGCTTATTTGGTTAATTTTAGCAATAATCATTCCCCTAAGATTAGTTAAAGAAAATACATCTGAAATCATCAATGACATGAATAGGGACAATAAATCTAACATAAGGAACACTGCACCACTCATAGATAGTACTGAACTTCATAAAGACCAGTCAATAACTGATTTTTCAAGGAATGTTTTTACAAAACGTTTGTACGAATATGTAGAGACCATGGATGTTAGAGATTGTTATGTATGTATGCAGTTACCTGCGTTCTTGGCAGAAGGTGTAACGTATCATCACCTTCCTTTGACGTATGGAATAACTTGTAGTGTTTTGGCCAGTTTATTTTATAAGACAGGTACATTAGAATATTATTACACTGACATAGATGCTGTGTTTGCTAAAGTTCCAGTAACACCCGAACTAAATAAGGTGAAATTTGCTAAGATTTTTGTAGATTTTTTTCTGGAAACAAAAGAATTAACATTAGATTATGCATTTAGACACAATCTTACTTGTAGATTAAGGTAGGAAGAAAAAGTATTTTTAGATATGGTAGAAGACAGAAGGGTTAAGTTTCAAAGAAAAGCAACAGGAGAAAGGATGAAAACACCACCTTGGGTTTTTGAAGAAGGAAGTTATGACAAAGGTGAAACAAATGCAGCCATGAGTTTAGATTGTCCACAACAAGGGAAATTGTGTATTAGTAGAGATAACACTATGTATGATGACTATTTCGTGGGTTCTAGTGAGTGCCGAGATACATACAAAATTATGGGAGGATGGGGATTTAAAGGAGGAAAAGATTCCGTATTCCCAGGCATCTACTATATTTGTGGGAACCGAGCTTATTATAGGTTGTCGGACCCTTGGTATGGAACATGTTATCTGGGCCTGGTCTTTCCAAAGATATTTCATGTGGGTAGAGGATTGAAAGGAATTCACGAGATAGGTAAACCATTAACCCGAAGTGAAGTAAAATAATGTTAGAAATGTGATAGGCGTAGTAAAATAGAGTAAATTGCATGATTTATGTGGCATAAAAAATTATACTGTGGCAAAGAATGCAGATGGTAAGTAAAAAATGGCTTTAAGTGTCGCTTCTGCTAGGTAATACCTTACACGGGTCTTTAGAATGGTGGGTAGTAAACAGAAGGGCTTATTTTCTATATCTAATTTGTTGTGTTTGGTTCTTATATTAGTTCCATTCAGGCCTGTTAGGCCACGCTTCGAAAATGGCCGTTGGAATCGGATGAGGTCACAGAATCGTCCACGCATGAGCAGAGCGGATTCTCCAGTCACGTGTATACGGCCTGTGCATGGAGAGAGGTCAAGGCCTGCCTGACCTTGAGCAAGAGTCGTGACAAGAGCTCAGCATGAATGCATGGGAACGGATGAGAGAATCGAGCTACAGAGAATGAACTAATGTGTGACCATCAGAGTTTTCTACAAAATGCATTAACAGGTCGAATAACCTTTGGACTTTGCAGATCATGAGAACTATTGTATGTAGTGATGTCAGGCATCTTAAAAAACATAAAACACGTCAAAACACGGTTTCCTCTTTACTTGCGTGTGGTCACTCGTTTACCCAGCTCGTGTCAAAAGGCTGCCATGTCGACACTAATTATTGCACCTTGGCTAATTGATGCCAGAGAATTGGCACCTTTACTGAGGTCCACTTTGGAAGCGTGTACACCGACAGCATAGAAGTATTTGCCGAGTTCAGTCATAATCAAAGCCACTAGACTTTTAAATATTCTGCGGCAACTGCACTTTCCACATAATTATGATTTACTCACACCCATCACGTAATCCATCGCTTGCTGCATATTTGCAGATATCAACAAAACAAATTCTAACTCATGTGCTAGAAAAGTTTTTAAAAAATGGATGTCCCTTGTTGTGTGGGCAGTGGTTGATAGATCCTTTACAGGGGTTACTTGGTCACATTTCAATTCCATACTCCTGTATTCAGGTGTCAAACTGGTATTAATGATCTGATACTTTTTCCAAGATAGTGTTAATTTGTGTTAAAATGACAAAATAGTGAAGTAACACTCCCACATAATTTAATGGTTCTTGTATAACTTGGTCCTCCCTTACCACATAATTCTTTCTGATACTTCGGCATACTAAGTGGGTACGTTCTATAATTTCAAATGTCTGAAAAACAGAACTGAAAAGGGTCCAAGAAGTCTGAAAAAGTGGGAAACAAAGACATCTGCGCCTTCCACAGGAAACTCTGCGCTGCGGATTTGTGCTTCTCCTTTGTATAGGTTTAAACGTAACTCAGGAGTCAATTGCCTGCTAATGTTTGCGTGTGACCTTCTTACTGGATGTTGGGCAGCTGCACCACACACTATTTCACCAAATGCCGAAGAGCTGAGTACAAGACAAGATGAATATTGACATAAACCGTTAATGTACTCGTGCAACAAATCATACTTTAATGTGCAATCATGATCACACCACCACGAGATGAATTAAGCAATTTCTGGTGACGCCCTTTGAGGAACTGAAGCCAATTGCGCTCCAGTGTTCCTATTGTAATTAAAGTTTGTGTTGAGTCCCACATTCTGCAGATTTAAAATACAGGCACACATAAAGGCAATATTCAAGACGGTGGGAAAGTAGAAGGGGCGAGGTAGAGAGGGGAGGAGACTGAATTGAGTGATGACAGGGAAAGAAAGGGAGGTGGTTGAGGGAAAGGAGCGAAAGAGGGAGAGCATTGCCATGTTAAAAACATCGCAGGCGATTTAAGGCTGAGACCTCCCAAAGTGCTTTGGTTCTGATGAAGCAAGATTTCGCACATTACGCGACTTGCTGAAATCAAGAACCTCGATTCATTTATAACTCTGTAATCTAATGTGTATGTCTTACTAATTTCCTTTATTTTTGATATACATGTATCTTAGTGATGCTTGCTTATGTGTTTTACTAATACGAATAATCCTTGTCTTAAATATGGCCGTCGCTTGGGAATTTACTACTGCGCATGCGTTAGTCACACCCACGTGACGTGACGTAGCTGTAGTTCTGGTGGGAAAATGTGCGCATGCGTAGTTGGCTCTAATATGGCTGTCTGAATACTCACATGGTGAAGCTTGCGCAGATGCTCTCGTGTTATTGTCTGTTGCACTAATTCATAACGGCATAGTATATTTTTATAGTAAGAAGTATAAAGTAACTACTCATGGTATATTGTGAAACCATTTATTTCTAAGTTTTAACTTGTTTTCGCTTACTTTTCATGTACCGCGGTATTGAGGGTCTGATGCACGGCTCAAGACTCCATATTGAGAGAATAGTCTGCGCATGCCCAAGCTCTAGCTGTGGCATTGACAAGATGCCAATTGAAGGTCCCTGCCAAGACGTGCCTGGGAAGATGCACCTTCACCCAGCCGGAGAAACAGAATTTGTACTGCATTTGCAACAATTGTATACTCCGCTATTGTATTCTGTAGAATATGTCATGGGAACCCCAAATCTGCTAGGCGGTTCCTTAAAATGTAAATTAGAGCTTGTAGAAGTTTGTTCTGATTGGTGTGTTGACCTATCCTACGTGGGGACCAATCGAAATTGGGGATTCTGACACTTTGCAACATTGGGGGGTGGTACACTGACCCGAAAACAGTATATCTAGCCTAGGTTCAGCTAGAGAAATTGTCCGACTTGTCTGAATAGCTGACCTGTCACTGACCCAACGCACTCAATAGGTGACTGAATACAGAGCGCTGCGGAGCACTCTGTCCGAATTTGACCATAGACTCTAAGGTTTTACTAAACCTTAAGTGCTGGCGGAGCACTTTGCTGGGGAGTTCGCTAACCCAATCGGGGTTCTGATTGATAGCTGCAGAGAGGGTGGAGCGCAGGCGTTGCTTCCAAACGGCGGGTGCTGGTCGTGCCTTGGTGGTCCTGTCCTGATCATAATCTGGTTTTCCTGTCCTGTCCTGGGGTGTCCAATCTGCACCTGCTGTCCCATAGATGACTGTCCTTCCTCGGGGTATTTCCTGTCCTTGACTGATCCGTGGCCAGGGTTGGTCTGCACACCTTTCTAGATAAATATAGTGCGAAAAACTCTTCACTGCACCTTCTATTTTTCTGTCTTTGCTTAAATAAAGACATTTCTTTGCATATGTTAAATTTTCCATGCTTTCCGCAACCTATTATAAAGTCATACAGTATATTTTTCTTAGCATGTTCCTATGTTCCCCTACCTTTTAGAACACATTCTCTCCATTCTGTTTATGAATCATAACTGTGATATATAAAATCTGATTTTACGTAAAGGTGCTAAAACTATAGCGTGTTCCAATTTTTCCCCCTCCTATAGATGTATAGGATTTCCAGTCCATACCTTGCAGTGTTTTTCCCAACCGTAAAGTCTAGTTTGTGATTCAAGTTTCTAAAATCCATTTAGTAGATCGCATTGTTATAACTTTCTTATAGACTCATAAATGGTTGCCCTGACACTGTTCCTCTATGGTTATGTTCTTTTTGTTATCTTGAATATTGATTGCCTTTTAACTGTAAACTTGATTATTTCCGAATCTGATTTCTAGATAAACTTTTAAAACTTCCCAGTTGTCTGTGATCATTTAATGCGAAATAGAAATAAGTTGGGTTTTGTATTTTGCCTGCCTTTCTTTTACAGCTAGCTCCCTGATCCATTGTGGATCTTAGGTACCTGTAACGGTGGATTGGTAAGTCAGGTACACGAGAAATAAATAGGAAGGAACCAGGGTTACTGGTAGTAGAATTGTTAGGTCACCCGATTAATGTATATGATAAATTGGAAAAATATGGGCCTGGTACGTGTATGGTGAAAATGCATTGGCCGGGTGACCTGCGATCTCTACCAGTAATTTTCTGGTAGCAGAGGTATGGTTAGGGACTAGTTAAAGTTGGGTAGGACTAGTTAAGCTAGATAAGTTGGATGCTGTTAGAAATTATTGCTGCTAGTCGAGAACATCATTGCTGCTAAAAAGATAGACTTTTTTCGTGAACTGATCACTCACGTGAAATGTTTTGCTTTGAAAAATTATGAAATGTTTTAAATTGTTTTTCTTATTATTATACTGATATATGTATTAACCCACTCGTTAGTAAAGTGTTTATATGTTTGTTGGGAATCCCCGGGGAATTGAATCGCGAGTGGTGAAGAGAATCCACTTCACGTTGAGGTCACTGGCCTAAGGAAGGTTAGTGCAGGTTAGGCAGAACTGGAAGCACTAACTAAGGTTTTTTCCGAATGTATGTTTGAATAAATGATAGCGACGAGATCACTGGCAAAACTTCTATTGTGAGAAAAACCTAGTGAGGATCACACCGGAAGGAGTAGCAGGTTCATCGGAACTTGGGTGATAGCAAAGGGGTTCGCTGGTGAAACTTTAGACTTAGTATATATTTGTATTTGTATTTGTATTTGTATCTGGATTTTATATCGCGCCAAATCACCGACAGGTCTCAAAACGCTTCTGACCATGTACAGCAAGCCTCTCTTTTATATAGGCCGGCGCCTGCCCATAAATTGCTTTATGGCAAATACACAGGCTCTTGATTTCGACCCTTTGCTTCATAGGGAGCCAATGTAACCTATAAAGTAGAGGGGAGGCATGGGACCGTCTGGGTAATCCAAAGATTAGCCGTGCTGCGTCATTCAAGATAACTTGTAGACGATTTATTGAATTTTTTGGAAGACCTAGGTATAATGCGTTCCCGTAATCGATTCTAGAAACTATTGTGGCTGAAACAATGGTTCGAAGCGTGTTCGTTGAGAGCAGAGGGACAAGCTTTCGCAACTGTCTGATCAGGTTGGTACATGATCCAACCACAGCGGATACTTGGTTGGTCATCGAAAGCTCCTGATCGATTTTCATACCCAGACTCTTTACACTAGGACATGGCTTTGGGGTAGGTCCGAGTTCTTGGGGCCAAAACTGATCGTTCCAGGGGGAGGCAGAAGTTGAGACTACAAGGACCTCCGTTTTGTCTGGATTAATTTTTAATAGATTGGACGTCATCCAGTTTACTGTGAACCGTAAAATCTTTTGGGCCATGGACTGAGCTGATGTTGTATTTTCGATACTCAGCAGCAGCTGAGTATCATCGGCGTAGTTAAAAACTTTACAGCCCATGATTGCCAGAGAGTCTATCAGTGGCTGCAGGTATAAATTAAATAGAAGTGGTGAGAGTGCAGACCCTTGCGGGACTCCACATACCAAGGTGCCAACGTCAGATACCTGATCTGCCAACTGGATCCTCTGCGTACAAAAAGGCCGTTAGCCATTGGAGAGCTTGTTCTTTTATCCCGGACATGGCTAGTCTGTCCAGGAGCAGTGCATGGCTGACAGTATCAAACGCCGCTGAAAGATCTAATAGTATCATGGCGCTTGGTTTTTTACTGTCAGCCATGCATCTGAGCTCGTCCAGCACCGACAGCATTACTAGTTCCGTGCTATGGCGGGCACGAAAACCAGCTTGTCGCTCCTGGAGTAGATGATGTGATTCCAGGAGGGGTGACAATGATTTTAATACATGCTGTTCTAGAATTTTTGACAGAAACGGCAGCTGGGAGATTGGCCTATAGTTCTTCAGGCTAGTTGGATCCGCCCCAGATTTTTTTATTAGGGGTCTAACACGTGCTTCTTTAAAAGTATTTGGTAATGATCCTGTAGCTAATGAGTTATTTAGGAGGTCTAGGATCTGGTCCTCTAGAATGGGAATTGCTAGCCGGAAAATTTCGGGAGGACAGGGGTCAGCAGGGGAGCCTGATTTGGTTGATATAGCTGATATAGTTGATATCCCGGAAAGAAGTGGATAAGTCAAAAGAAGTAGTAGGTTCCCTAATGCTTGCGTGAAGGGTAGGCAGAAGAGATCTATCCATAGTGAATGAAAAGTAAATGGAAGTAGTTTACTTGCAGTGAAACAAATCTTTGCTGTCTAGACACTTGGGTACAGTGGCGAATGTGTATTCGTTTGTAAAATAACAAAGCACTTGCACTTTTAGAGAGAAATTAAGTTTCCGTTACCTTGTGAGGGAGGGAGTCAGTTACGGAGCTGCTCTGACGTCACTCTGAGCCGCGCTGGGATTGGTAGGCGCAGCGGGTGTGTAGCGGAGCTGGAATTGTAAAGGAGGGGTGAGTGCCGAAGCGTGAGAACCTGTCTCGCGAAAGGCCGCGCACCCATTGGTCGAGATTATTTGAACCTGTGCACTTTATTGGTTGCACGAAAATAAGAAACGCACTTGGATTGGAAGTGAATTTGTAAACAGAGTCACTAGCAGAAATCGTATGTGGCATTCGTATAGACCGCATACTAGACCTGATCCACGATATTTAGGGTTTGAGAACGATCAGTGGAAAGGGCATACAACCGACATTATGTACGGAAATAAGAGGAAAATATCCCTTGTAAATAAGGTAAAAAATTATTTCAAAAAGGACAAGCCGATTAAAACCAGAGAAGGTGTTGTCATTCCGCCACCTAATACTCCCGCATCTTTCATGATGTTTGATAAAGAGTACCACTCGTGTGTATGGTTGGAAAACTGGGCGGAATACACCAAGGATGACGGAGTTTTGGATTTTCCGTTAGAGGGTACATTCAATGGCAGAATTCTATTTAATTTGAGAACCCGAATAAATGACTTACATCCCAGACCTAGATTAACGCAGTACGAAGCTTTAGAGGAATGGTAGATCGAAGCTTTCGAGAGAGACAAGCCCCGAATGGATAAAGGGTTGACAAAATTTTATCCAAAGTTGAAGCAGGAGACTCGAGACAAAAAGATGAAACAGTGGAGACAGAATATGGTTGTAGAAGGGTTGTTTCCCATGATGCCAATGGGTGGTCCTCCTGCAGGAGAGAAGAGAACAGAAAAATGTAAACATTGGGTGCCCATGGGGGAGTCGGATGATGAATTATTAGATGACATGTTTATGAGAAGTCCGCCTCCTTATAATGAAGGACACCAACCCTCTAGTGAAGGGGATAATTCACGGAGACCTCCTCCCCGGGAAGAGGCTAGATCCGTAAGTGTAGGAGAGAGTCGTCAAATACCTCCATATAATGAGGGTTTGGGACCTCTGGGTGCTAGAGATAGCTGTCAAAGAGCACCATTTTGTGGGGAGTCAAGATATTCGAGAGAAAGAGACTTCTGCTCTAGACTTCCCTACGAGGGTGAGGCAAGGCCTTCCACGTCAGGACTTCCGTTCTCAAGGCCCCCGTCTGAGGAAGAACCAAGATCCCTAGGTACAGGAAGTCTGTTCCCAAAACCTAATTACGGTGAAGGACCAAGTGAGACACATCCCACTGCCCCGAGTTATGCCCCAACTTTGACCCCGCAGGTATTACATGACAATTCATTAGACAGGATACTGGAGGACAGGGAACGGGAGGCATTAGCTAAGCAGAGAGCCGAGATAATTCAGAAGATTTCCCAGTTAAACACAAGTCCTGAGGCATTGACAATCCCGGTAACTATTGGACCAGTGGTTCCGCTGTATGGGGATAGACAGGGAAGTCCGAAGACTCCAGTTATTACTCCAGTTGTAGCACAGCCAAGACAGGAGCCCTTAATTGTGGATGATCAGACCAGTGAATGCGAGTCTGACGTCTCTCTAATGAATCTGCCCATAAGGGTACAGGGAAAAGGTTACAGAAAAGACACAATCCTTTTAACACGAGGGAGATTCAAATGGAATCGACTTCGGGTACCAAGAGTGTCACCCTGGTGACTCCTGAAGAAATTGAAAGGTGGAGTCGAGAATTGGAAAAACAAACTCCTCAGTCGAAACCTTTAGATATTTTCAAACTCAGAATAGAAATGGAGGAGCTAATGGCAGGAAATGTAGGTTTATACAGATTAAATACCTATTCTGAAGAAGAGTTGCTGTTTATTGGCAAGAGTTTTACCCGAAACACCAGAGTGCTCCATGAAAAATTAACAGACACTGCAGCTAGTATGGGGATTGATATTTCAAAATCAAAGCCACTGCAGAAACCCTATAGAGCTGATTTTTCAGACAAAGATCTGGAAAATATGAATATATCACGGAAAAAGGCGCAGGTTAAATAATTATTGACTGTGTTGCAAAAATGGGGAGACGTAGAAAAGTGGAAAGCCAGGTGGGCAAAGAAGAAAGATGAGGCCAGATCTAAACAGACGTCTTCAGAGTTCGTTCTAAAAGAAGCTGACAAACCTGAGCAGTTATACCCTATGCGTGAAGTGCCAGGTGGAAAATATGTGCACGTTCCATGGTCCCGACAGGATATTGTGTCCTTTACAAATGATTTTCCAAAATTACGAGAAAAGCCTGTGGATTGGTACAGGCAGGTGGAAAGGTTTGTAAAGGTGCAAAAGTGCTTGTGGAAAGACCTGGATGGGTTTTTCGACATTGTGGTTCCTGTGGATTTATGGACCGAATGCAAGGTTGCCATTAATTGGCCCAACAAGGAGTATGATAGGGACCCTGTAACAGGTGCTCCCTCTGATGAGGTGATGAGAAAATATGACCAGGTCATGTTACATCTGAAATTGAAGGTGCCTGCGAAGGAAACTGATTGGACCAAAATAGATAGAACCACGCAGGAAAGGGATGAGTCTGTGCACTCCTTTTATGAGAGACTGTTGCAGGTGTTCAAAACTTACAGTGGAATAGATAACATCGAGATGAAGGACATGACCCACTTCATTTACAGGTTTGTAAACGGTTTAAGACCCGAAATTTGCCAGTGGATCAAAGATAATAAGATTTGTTGGCAGTCTAAGAAAATGGATGAGGTCCTACGGTATGCAAAGTACTGTGAGGACGAGATGGCAGATAAGAAAAAGGCACTCAAGGAGAAGGTCATGTGGGCACAAGTGAAGCTAGCAGAACAACAGGAAAAGCAGTTGCATAAGATGAATAAGAGTACCCAAAATCAAGGTTCTGGGGGTGGAGGGAAGCCCAAGGTAAAAATGAGCAGAGAAGAAGCTAAAAAGAAATTTCCTTGCCACTAGTGCGGAGAAATTGGGCACTCGAGAGACGAGTGTCCATATTTACAGCATGATAATGCCCAAACCCCTGATTTAACTCCACAGACGCAGAATGAAAAAACAAGAAAGACTCAGCAACAGGTAAAAGCAAGTCAATTGCCCCGAGCGCTAAAACCAAATTATAAGGGAAAATCACCACAGGGTGATGACATAGAGATCTGGGGAGGCGATGAGAATAGAAATACAGCAACTTCGCAGTTTTTGTTGAATGATACCTTTTTCTGTGACGACCAATACTGACGAGGCCTGAGAGGGGAGGACAAGGAGTGTGTTCTTGGCGCCTCCTTGCCGGTAGACCAGTCAGGGCCATACATTGAAGGAAAGGTTGATGGAAATGATGTCACCTTTCTATTGGACACTGGTGCTACCCGGTCTACTGTGAGAACAGCGGACGTTCCAAACCTACCCCTCTCGGGAGAAGCAATCCAAGTAGTGGGTGTGTCTAATCAATTGATTAGTACCCCAGTTACTGAGCCCATGGAGATCACAATAGGAAATTTTAAAGAAATGCATAGATTTGTAGTGTGTGATACCAGTCCAGTAAACTTACTGGAACGTGATTTGTTGTGCAAAATGAACTGCACCATCTTTTGCACACCAAAAGGCGCCGAAATTCAAACCCCAGACGAGGATGGCATATATAAATTAATGTTAATCAGACCTGACTCGGAGATTAAACGAATGACTATACAAGACTTACCCGAAGAACTCCAAAAGACAGTGAAATCAGAAGTATGGGACTTTACTGGAAAAGATGTAGGATTAATGGCCAATGTAGACCCAATACAAATAGCCATGAAAGAAAATGCAGTTTACCCCAATACCAAGCCATACAAAATGAGTGCCGAAGTAAGAGCAGGAGTTGCGATTGAAATACAAAAGTTGCTAGAAGCAAACATCATACAAGAAGTGATGAGTAGTCCGTGTAACTCGCCCATAATTGGAATCAAGAAACCTAGTGGCAAATACAGAGTAGTGCAGGACCTGAGAAAGGTAAACAAAATTGTGGTTCCTTGCTGTCCTATTGTTCCAAACCCAGCAGTGATCCTATATCAGATTCCCTGGGATGCTGAGTGGTTTACCGTGATAGACCTATGTCACGCATTCTTTTCGATCCCATTGCATCCAGACAGCAAATTTCTTTTCTCATTTGCTTTCGACAGTCACGTGTATGTCTGGAATCGGGTCCCCAGGGGTACAGGGAAAGCCCCTCTATCTTTAATCAGATCCTGAAAAAGTGCCTTGAATCTTTAGTCTTACCTGGAAAGTCTGTTTTGGTGCAATATATAGACGACCTTTTGGTGGCGTCTAAAAGTCATAGAGATTGTGTGATTGACACCATTGCCTTGCTGAATCACCTAGGTGAAAAGGGACATAAAGTGTCCCCTGAAAAATTGCAGTTCTGTTCAAAGTCAGTGAAATATCTGGGGCACCAGATAGAAAAAGGCATCAGAAAAGTCACTTCAGAGAGAGTCAGAATAATTCAAAAGATGCAGTTACCCCGTACTCAGAAAGAGATCAGAATGTTCCTTGGGGTTGTAGGTTACTGCAGGCAATGGATTGTGGGATTCGCAGTCCTGGCAAAGCCTTTGATAAAAATGACAAAGAAAGGAGCAAAGGACCCAGTTGAATGGGATGATGAAGGCTTAACAGCATTTACTAAATTACGAGACTGCCTGTGTACAGCCCCTGCTTTAGGGATGCCTGACTATTCTAAGGAGTTTGCACTGTTCTGTGACACACGTGACAATTGTGCATTGTCAGTCTTAACACAGGAGCATGGTCTGACTAGACGTCCAGTGGCCTATTTTTCTGCCACTTTGGATCCAGTAGCTGCTGGATTACCCGGATGTCTGAAAGCAGTAGCGGCAACTTGCACAAGTTTAGAGCAGAGTGAATCCATTGTAATGGGACATCCTGTCACTGTGTATGTTCCTCATGCAGTTGTAATTTTACTAACCCGAACTAAGACCCAGTATCTCACCCCTAGTCGGCTGACTAAATACGAGAGGATTCTCGTGGGTGCTGCAAATGTGGTAATTACTCGGTGTAATATCCTGAACCCAGCTATCCTGCTCCCTGACTCAATGATTATGGAAGCCAAGGGAGAGGATGAACATGACTGCATAGATTTGACAGAATTCAGTACTAAACCACGCCCAGACATTAAAGAAATACCTTTGCCTGTTAATGATGAGGAGCTGTTTGTGGATGGTTCATGTATGAGACACGAGCTAGTAGGCCTAAGTGCTGCTTATGCTGTAGTTGCTTTGGACGCCATTAAAGAAGCTTCCTGTTTATATGGGGTGAAGTCTGCACAAGTAGCCGAATTGATTGCATTGATAAGAGCTTGTAAAATTGGGAAAAACAAAAGAATAACAGTATATACTGACAGTCAGTACTGTTATGGGGTCGTGCATGACTTCGGCCAATTGTGGCTACAAAGGGAGTTTCTGACTTCATCAGGTACTCCTATTCGCAATGGGAAAGTTGTGCAGGATTTACTGGAAGCAATCCAATTACCAAAAGAATTGGCAGTGGTCAAATGTGCTGCTCATAAATCGGGCCTTGACCATGTATCTTTGGGAAATAACTTTGCTGATGAAGTGGCCAAACATTGTGCCAGAAATCGCATGTCTGTAAATGTTAAACTGGGGGGACCTGGAAACAGCTGCCAACTTATGGTGTTTGAAGAGGTGCCTACCTGGGAGGAGGTGAGAGATTGGCAGCATGCGGTGCCAGATAAAGAGAAAGTAAAATGGAAGAAACTTGGTTGTCGACCGAGAAGTGAGGATGGTGCCATTGTGGGCCCAAATGGTATGCCTGTGTTGCCTAGACATCTGCTTGCTTCTATGGCCCGACTGATACATGGAAATTCACACACTGGTAGGGATGCCATGGTTCTGGTTTTCCAACAAACATGGTACAATCCGAAGTTCAGGAAGGTAGCGGAGTCACTCTGCCAGAGGTGCTTGACATGTCAGCAGTTCAACGCTGGCAAAAGAACAGTAGTTGAATTAGGGAAAATTGGGAAATCAGGCGGTCCCTTTGTGAGAATACAGATTGACTTCATCACCATGCCTCGTTGTGAGGGAAAAAGATATGTCCTTGTCATTGTCTGCCTGTTTTCAAAATGGGTGGAAGCCTACCCTACCAAACAGAGTGACGCCATAACAGTAGCCAAATTGTTATTGCAGGAATTTATACCTAGGTTCGGGGTTCCAATCACAATTGAATCAGATAGAGGCAAACATTTTCAGAATGAGGTAATCGATCAGCTCTGTAAAGCATTCCAGATCACCCAAAAGCTGCACTGTGCATATCGTCCAGAGGCTTCTGGAGTAGTAGAGCAAATAAATGGCACTATAAAATCGAGATTAGCAAAAATGTGTGATTCTACTGGCATGAACTGGATAAATGCATTGCCTCTTGTTCTGATGGGACTCAGAAGTATTCCAGACCGAAAAACAGGCCTGAGCCCTCATGAAATCCTGATGGGAAGAGTGATGAGACAAGCATGGGTACCAGGATTCAAATTGTTAAACATTTCTGATGATTTGGTACTTGAGTACTGCAAGCAACTGGGTTACCAAGTGCGTTCTATCTCTCGCCAGATTGGGGAAGACGCCGTCGCCAATCCAACCACCCCAGTCCACAAATTGGTTCCTGGTGACTGGGTTAGAATCAAGAAACATACTCGTTCGAGTTGCCTTGCACCGAGGTGGGGAGAAAAACGCCAAATAATACTGGTGACCACGACAGCGGTGAAGTGTGCCGGCGTTCCAAAGTGGATCCATGCCAGCCATACACAGAAGGTGATTCCAGACGAGAAAAAAGGCGCTGAAGGTTGTACAGCTGAGGGGTCTGCAGACGTTGGTCCTGAAGTAGCTGATGACGAACAACCGAGCACCAGCTAAGATGATTGGATACCCATAATCGACCTAACCGAAGACCCAATCAGAACAAGAGAGCGAACCCACGAAGATAGAGAGTGGAATAGAGAGAAAGAGATAGGCACAGGCGAAGACCCTCAGATCATTGAGATTCACGTCAAATCTGAGGAAGAAGAGGAAGGTCAGACAGGGACAGAACAAGTGATCGACACACCTCCACAAACTCCTGAAATCGAAAAGGGACAGACCAGAATTAGTGAAAAGGTTCAAGCAGAAGAAAATCAAGGGATCGAAGTGCTTGAACAGGATCAGATAGAACTAGAAAAACGTGTTCAGGAAACAGAAACAGAGACGCTCGAAAGTAAAAATCAGAATACTCCTGAACCAGGCCAGCTTAGTAACCAGGCAGAAGAAACAGATACAAGACCTGGAACTAGTCAGACAGGAAGGGAAGAATCAGAAGTGCCACAAACAAATGAAAATAAAAGAACATTAGAAGAAAGCCAAAACACAGTGCCAACTAAAAGACTCAAGAAAAAGAAACATATCGAACCAAGATATATTAAGAGACTGAGACTGAGAATAAAAACAGTAGAGGATAAACTTGCAGAAAGAAGGAAAAATCCTCGTATTCCAGAGCAAGTTGGAGAAAGTTCACAAAGGAGGAGTGAACGAATAAAAAGACTGAACGAAAAATACCAAGATCCTGAATGGACATATTTAGTGTTAGAAGAATTCGAAGATCTTGATATCACTGACGAAAGTGACGAAGAACAGACAGCTGATTATTCTGTCGAGGAAGACGAACCAACCTGAAGTTGTGCAGGGTAAGCTACCTGTGCAGAGTTACAAAGAGGGGTTGAGAAATCTTCTTCTGAACGAAAATGTCTGATTCAAGTGTGAATGGAAGGCCTAGACGCAGTTGTTGCAAAACATGCTGCAGAGTATGTATATGTAGCATAGCTATAGTGTTAATAATTTGGATAGGACTAACAGTTTTCATTCCTTATATGGTGAGCAAAAATACTAATATTGACCCTACTCAGACTGTGACCACTGACACTGAAGAACTGACAACACGAAGTGTAGAAAGACGTGAGAAAGCACTCAGACAAACAAAACGAGACTTAGAAGCATCAGATGAGGAAGGACTACATTATCATGGAGTTAAAAACCAGACACAGTTAAATGTTTTCGCTAATCTTTTAGTGCACTATGTAGAAACTATGGAAATAGAAGACTGCTATGTCTGCATGAAGCTACCTACTTCTGTAGCTGAAGGCGTGACTTACCATCACCTACCCTTGACCTATGGAATTTCCTGTAGCATTTTAGCAAGCTTATTTTACAAAAGAGGACCGTTACAGTACTACTATTCTAACTCAGACGTGATATTTTCTGAACTTCCCATACGTGGAAATTTGAATCCTGTACATACTAAAAGTGATGTTACACGTTATATGGGAGAATACTTTCTGACAATAGGTACTATAGATTTAAATGAAGCACACAGAGATAACTTGACCTGTTCATTACATGAACAAGAAAAAATGTTTTTAAACATGGCAGAGAAAAGAAGGGAGAGTTTCAAAAGAAAGGCAAATGATAAGAGTCAGAAAACTCCTAAATGGGCTGAAAACATGGAAAGCACCTCAAATGGTGGGAGTGGTCCTGCTTTGTTGCTGGATTTCGAAAGAAAAGGGAAACTCTGTCTTCATCGCGAAAAGACTAGTTATTATAATAACATTTTCATTGGTTCCAGTCAATGTGAACACAATTTTAAGGTAATTGGAGGTTGGGGTTTCAAAAATGGGTCAGAACCTGTGTTTCCCGGAATTTATTATATATGTGGAAACAAGGCTTATTTCAAATTGCCGGATCACTGGTATGGAAGCTGCTACTTTGGCATTGTCTTCCCGAAAATATACCATGTGAGGGAAATTGCTGGAAGCAATGAAAACACTAATGGCTTAGTGCGTAGTAAAAGAGAAAGCGTAGGTGAAATAATTGGTAGTATTTTTAGTGCACTGATACCTGGAGTGGGAGTGGTTCTGAACACACACAGAATTTGCAAATTATCCACAATAGTGGATGTGCTGTCTACTGACACAGCTCATGGATTTCTATTGGTCAACACCGAAATGGTTGCGATCAGATCAATGGTTTTGCAGAACAGACTTGCGCTTGATACGTTATTAGCAAAAGAGGGCGGAGTCTGCCGGATGCTGAAGGCGCAACATTGTTGCACTTACATACCGGACAAAAGTGTACAGATCAAAAAGTATGTGAAAAACATTACTAATTTGGAAAAGGAACTCAAACCACTGGAGGTTGACAGTGCCTGGAAGAGACTTGTCGATGGTCTCTCCAATGTAGGTCATTGGTTTGTTAATTTAGGTAAAAGTTTATTGTTCAAGGTACTGATGCCAATTGGAGTGATAGGTTTCATAATATTTCTCATATTTGTCTGTTGCAAATGTCGCAAACACACAAAGAAATATGCTGTGAATAAGAGAGGTGTGAAACGGAGTGTGGATGAACTTGAATTGGAAGACTTGAATAATCAAATTTACAAAAGGGTGAAAAATTCTCACCCTGATAAAGATGTGAAAGAGAAATTGAATCGAATGTTGGAAGAGATGGAAATGCACAAAGTCTAAAAGTTGGCATCTGGTTCCATTAAGTTGTGATGATAGTAAATATCACCAAAGAGGGGATTGATGAAGCAAGATTTCGCACATTACGCGACTTGCCGAAATCAAGAACCTCGATTCATTTATAACTCTGTAATCCAATTTGTATGTCTTACTAATTTCCTTTATTTTTGATATACATGTATCTTAGTGATGCTTGCTTATGTGTTTTACTAATATGAATAATCCTTGTCTTAAAAATGGCCGTCGCTTGGGAATTTACTACTGCGCATGCGTTAGTCACACCCACGTGACGTAGCTGTAGTTCTGGTGGGAAAATGTGCGCATGCGTAATTGGCTCTAATATGGCTGTCTGAATACTCACATGGTGAAGCTTGCGCAGATGCTCTCGTGTTATTGTCTGTTGCACAAATTCATAACGGCATTGTATATTTTTATAGTAAGAAGTATAAAGTAACTACTCATGGTATATTGTGAAACCATTTATTTCTACGTTTTAACTTGTTTTCGCTTACGTTTCATGTACCGCGGTATTGAGGGTCTGATGCACGGCTCAAGACTCCATATTGAGAGAATAGTCTGCGCATGCCCAAGCTCTAGCTGTGGCATTGACAAGATGCCAACTGAAGGTCCCTGCCAAGACGTGCCTGGGAAGATGCACCTTCACCCAGCCGGAGAAACAGAATTTGTACTGCATTTGCAACAATTGTATACTCCGCTATTGTATTCTGTAGAATATGTCATGGGAACCCCAAATCTGCTAGGCAGTTCCTTAAAATGTAAATTAGAGCTTGTAGAAGTTTGTTCTGATTGGTGTGTTGACCTATCCTACGTGGGGACCAATCGAAATTGGGGATTCTGACACTTTGCAACATTGGGGGGTGGTACACTGACCCGAAAACAGTATATCTAGCCTAGGTTCAGCTAGAGAAATTGTCCGACTTGTCTGAATAGCTGACCTGTCACTGACCCAACGCACTCAATAGGTGACTGAATACAGAGCGCTGCGGAGCACTCTGTCCGAATTTGACCATAGACTCTAAGGTTTTACTAAACCTTAAGTGCTGGCGGAGCACTTTGCTGGGGAGTTCGCTAACCCAATCGGGGTTCTGATTGATAGCTGCAGAGAGGGTGGAGCGCAGGCGTTGCTTCCAAACTGCGGGTGCTGGTCGTGCCTTGTTGGTCCTGTCCTGATCATAATCTGGTTTTCCTGTCCTGTCCTGGGGTGTCCAATTTGCACCTGCTGTCCCATAGATGATTGTCCTTCCTTGGGGTATTTCCTGTCCTTGACTGATCCGTGGCCAGGGTTGGTCTGCACACCTTTCTAGGTAAATATAGTGCGAAAAACTCTTCACTGCACCTTCTATTTTTCTGTCTTTGCTTAAATAAAGACATTTCTTTGCATATGTCAAATTTTCCATGCTTTCCGCAACCTATTATAAAGTCATACAGTATATTTTTCTTAGCATGTTCCTATGTTCCCCTACCTTTTAGAACTCATTCTCTCCATTCTGTTTATGAATCATAACTGTGATATATAAAATCTGATTTTACGTAAAGGTGCTAGAACTATAGCGTGTTCCAATTTTTCCCCCTCCTATAGAAGTATAGGATTTCCAGTCCATACCTTGCAGTGTTTTTCCCAACCGTAAAGTCTAGTTCGTGATTCAAGTTTCTAAAATCCATTTAGTAGATCGCATTGTTATAACTTTCTTATAGACTCATAAATGGTTGCCCTGACACTGTTCCTCTATGGTTATGTTCTTTTTGTTATCTTGAATATTGATTGCCTTTTAACTGTAAACTTGATTATTTCCGAATCTGATTTCTAGATAAACTTTTAAAACTTCCCAGTTGTCTGTGATCATTTAATGCGAAATAGAAATAAGTTGGGTTTTGTATTTTGCCTGCCTTTCTTTTACAGCTAGCTCCCTGATCCATTGTGGATCTTAGGTACCTGTAACGGTGGATTGGTAAGTCAGGTACACGAGAAATAAATAGGAAGGAACCAGGGTTACTGGTAGTAGAATTGTTAGGTCACCCGATTAATGTATATGATAAATTGGAAAAATATGGGCCTGGTACGTGTATGCTGAAAATGTATTGGCCGGGTGACCTGCGATCTCTATCAGTTCTATATAAGAAACAAACAAGGACCCCCTGATACGGATTGGTTTCCTGGGTCAGGGCAAAGAGCAAATGTGAGTAAATTACCCAGGCAAATTCTTGAACCAACTAGCACATGAAAGGTAACTCAATACATATTAAAAAATGAAAATACACTATTGCTTGTACATATCAAGATACAAATTTAATAACATGATGTTCATTAAAAGTGATACATAATTTTACACAAAGGATAAAAAGGTTTATGGCATTTAAACATATGCATATTTTCAATCATGTAAATAGTTCATGGGTATAAACGATTAGATGGTTCCCTGTTTTTTTAACCTATCAGTTCTATCACACAAACATTAATTCATTCAACAAATGAAATGGGTGCACCCAGAGAAGTCGGAACAGGATCAGCCCTAGCGGAGAGGTGCAAGGAATACAGCAGAGCCTCTGCTGACCTGCTGTTAGAACTGACAATAATTACACAATTAAAGTGTAATGAGCAAGAAATTCCAAAGTCGCAGGAGACATGGGGCACACTTTTTTTAATAACTTTATTTAGCATTTCCATAGATAATTGAACAGTTCCATGCAATATGGATAGATATTGAATTACAAAGAAAAATGTAAGTTACAGTCTAGGCAGGTAGGCAGTGTGTTACAGATAAACATAGCAGGACAGCAACAAGAAAAATTCCAGAGGAATTTACATATTACACACCCACCACCATCTCAGGTTGAGCATTGTAACTACTTGTGGTGTACTTTACACCCATTACGCCAAACATATCATCCCGGGCCTCCCCGGAAACCAACAATCATTTCAGAGCACGACAACAAGGACAGACGACTGAGATGTTGATGCTGGTTACCTCACGCCCGTAGGGACTATGCCTTGTTCTAACTGAGTGGCAAATATTCTCTAAATGGAGCCCAAATGTCTTTGGGTCTGGAGGAGGGAGGGGTAGTTACAGCATACAATTCACTTTTCATGGAACATGTGGCTAAACTATTCATCCAGCCCTTCACCAATGGCGCAATTTTCCCACCCCAGTAACTGGCAATTTCCCTTTTTGCTAGCAACAGGCAGATGGCGACAAACCTACGTATTTTGATAGGAAACTGTGCTACATACCCCAGTAAAGCAATTTCAGGTAATGGCACCATCGGGACCTACACCATGTTACTTATAGTGTTATGTATTTGAACCACGAATGTATGTATACCCAGACATGTCCATGCTAGATGGGCGAAATCAACGTCAGGGGCTTTGCATTTAGGACAGTGATGGGACCTAGACGGATCAATTCTGTGTATTCTTGCGGGAGTAATGTATATTCTACGGAGAAATTTTAAGTGTATTAATTTGTGGACATGGGGCACACTTAGCACAGGGCTGAGAGAGGTTTTTTTTTGTATGTAAAAGCCAGGCACAGTCCCTTCTCTGTGTTACCTCTTGTGTCTGTCTCGGTTAATGGCTATGGCAGGTAGCTTCCCTCGGTCCTGATCCAATCCCAACCGCCGAGGGAGGCGGTGGACTCTACTACTGCAAACCAGCTCTTTTTTTCTCATTTTGTTACTCTGCTTAACTCTCACACTCCAGCCACGACTGAATCCCTCCCCCTCCTCTCCCTACAAGTAAACTACTAAACCGAGCACATTGTGTTGTGAAAGTAGGAAGCCCACCCGGATCCTGACTGTTATTGGCACCAACGTTTTCAAGGATTTACCAAATATGGTCCGTGTAGAAAAGCACCTTGCCAGGAACTAGAACAATGGTGGTAAAACAAGAAACAGACACCGCGAATTAGTTTTTTTCTTGCCTGTTTTATCCTGCCTCTGTAGGGTGAAGCATGTGGAACAGAGCGCCCTGTCGCAGGCCTTAAAGAGGAAGGGACGGAGGCTTTTGAAGTTCCGTCTAGCTGCTGCCCTCTTCTTAAAACCGGCCTGGATCCCCTGCCTCACTGCTATTAAACTGCTTCCCACAGGCAGAGAGGAAGCTGAGCAGCCCCCCTGCACTTCTCGTGGGAGGAGGGCATAGAAGCAACCATTATTGCCGATACTGCAAGTCTCATGGCGAGTGAGGGCTTAATGGTACACTTGGAATGAACGGGTGAATGAACAAGCAATTACACAGCAGGGGGAGAGAGAGGAGGGGAGAAAATGAAGTCTGTGCAGTAAAGGGGCCAGTAGCCATGGAAGGACACAAATGAAGACATTAAGGAGGGACTAACAAGCCTACAACCAATCAGAAGGCAGCATTTAAGACACAAGCCAAGGAAAATGATGGGCGGAGTTTCCACAAAGCTTCCATGCTATGGTGTACACTGCATGTCTCAACGAGACAGCGCAAGCGCTGCCTAGCCCAGACTTAAAAACGGGGTTTTGAAAAATACCATGCAGAGTGATACATCTGGAAGTATGAAAGGCTGAGATGGACTAATCTTTCATCCATCTCATTAGTTCATGCTTTTTGTGAAGTGGCCACACATATCATCGCAGCGGCAGGCTGGAGCTCAGTCTAAGAAGTGATCAATCGTGTTCCTCACAGAAGAACAAGTGCGCTATTTTGTAATTTCAATATTTCAATATTTTTGTTAAATGTTAATCTACAGAGATCGCACACCATATGGGCTTCAACCAGTGGTCACAACTGTGCATGAGAGACCCTCCTGCCCTCCTGCAGTAAGAGAAACTCATTGAAGAAAATAGTGCTCACAGACTAAAGAGGACGTACCGTGTAACAACAGAAGTAAAAGGGCCAGTCCTTATGGGAGGTTGCAAATGAAGTCAAGACTGTACTAAGGAGGGACTAACATGCTTATAAGGAATCAAAAGCCAGCAATTTACAAAGGAAAATGACACAAGCCAATGAAAAATATGGGCGGAGAGTGGGCGGGGCTTCAAATACATTCTCCAATACAGCATGGCTCACAGAGCAGCACATGTGCTGCCCAGGCTCAACCTAAAAAACGATCAGTAGAACTAGAGATATGCAATATTAGAGATTTAGGCAAAACAGTGCTTAAAAGCAGCCATGGCCGCTGATGGTAAGAGTGGTGAGGCAGTGGGGCAGGGTGAGGAGGGGTTTCGAGGGACGACCACGAGGGAAAATTAATTATTTATTTAATTTCCCCTCGTGGTCATCTCTGGAATACCGCCCTCACCGGGCCCCACCGATCTTACCTGCAGCGGCCGCAGCTGCTTAAAAGCACAAAGCTCCAAATCCAGGTGTCTGATTGTGCTCTACCGGGGAAAAATCACAAGTTCAGATCGACTGTGATGGAGACTAGGCTGGCTCCAGGGACCCAGTACCGTATGTCTTTGGTGCACGGTCTGCAGTGCATTTCTTTGTGAGGCTTCCATTATCCGGCATTGATTCTGAGGGCTATGAGGGCTGCAATTGACAGGTCCTACCTCGAGTTCCATCATGCTACATTGGATTTGGTGCGGAGCTGTAAGAGCTGCGATGCGAGGTCCTATGTCCGCCACCTTCCCAGAGAGCTGGAAGCATGCAGAGATCAACGCCCTACTGAAGAAACCCACAGCGGACCCCAAAGACATCAACAACTTCCGCCCCATCTCTCTTCTTCCCTTCCCCGCAAAAGTCATCGAAAAGACCGTCAATAAACGGCTGACCACATTCCTCGAGGCAAACGGCTCCCTCGACCCATCCCAGTCAGGATTTCGAGCCAACCACAGCACCAAGACCGCCCTCATCACAGCCAACGATGACATCAGGACCCTGCTTGACAACGGGGAAACAACCGCTCTCATCCTCCTAGACCTCTCAGCCGCCTTTGATACCATCTGCCATCGCACCCTAATAACCCGCCTCCACAACGCTGGGATCCAAGGCAAAGCCCTGGACTGGATCACCTCGCTCCTCCCCGACAGAACCCAGAGAGTCCGCCTCCCTCCCTTCCGCTCCGTGGCCACCGAGATCATCTGCGGCTTACCCCCAGGCTCTTCGCTCAGCCCAACCCACTTCAATATATACATGAGCCACCTCGCCACCATCACACGCAAACACAACCTCAACATCACCTCGTACGCCGACGACACCCAGCTGATACTCTCCCTCACTAAAGACCAAGCCACCGCCAAGATCAACCTCCAGGAAGGAATGAAAGACATCGCAGAATGGATGAAGCTCAGCCGTCTGAAACTGAACTCAGACAAGACGAAGGTCCTCATCCTCGGACCATCCTCATCTGCCTGGGACAACTCCTGGAGGACCACAGCGCTGGGCACCGCACCGACACCAACGGACCACGTACGCAACCTGGGATTCATCCTGGACTCCTCTCTCACGATGACCAAGCAAGTCAACGCCATCTCATCCACATGCTTCAACACCCTGCGCATGCTACGAAAGATCTTCCGGTGGATCCTGACCGGAACTAGAAAAACGGTCACCCAGGCCCTTGTCACCAGCCGACTGGACTACGGGAAAGCACTATACGCAGGAACCACAGCCAAACTTCAGAAAAGACATACAGAATGCATCTGCACGACTCATCCTTGGCATCCGTCGCCATAGCCACATATCTGCCCACCTGAGATACCTGCACTGGCTCCCCGTCAGCAAAAGGAGCACGTTCAGGCTCCTCACCCACTCACACAAAGCGCTCCATGACATGACATGGGCCACGAATACCTCAACAACTGCCTCATGTTTTACACCCCAACCCGCCAGCTCCGCTCCGCTAGCCTCGCCCTCGCCACCG
The DNA here is from genome assembly GCF_964261635.1 of Lissotriton helveticus. Lineage (NCBI taxonomy): Eukaryota > Metazoa > Chordata > Amphibia > Caudata > Salamandridae > Lissotriton > Lissotriton helveticus. The sequence continues at coordinate 1,542,144,557 of NC_136068.1, read as the reverse complement.
TCCCACGGATTTGTAGAACCACCACCGAGGAAGATCGTACTCCTACCTGGCTGCCAAGACATGGAACTCCCTCCCTGCCCACCTACGACTGACCCAAGACCATCTCACCTTCAGGAGACACCTCAAGAGCAGTAGCAACACCCCCCTTCCTTCAGCGCCTTGAGACCCTTACGGGTGAGTAGCGCACTCTATAAATGTTCTGATTGATTGATTATGTCAGGTTGTATAGGGCTGCATCGGTTTTGATGAAGTTGTGAGGCGAGTATTTACGAGGTTCCCATGAAGTCACAATGGTTCAGGAAAAGCTAAGCGTCGCTTGGCGAGGCTTTGGATTGCTCTGCATCAGCTCCATTGAGACCGGCAGCTGTGCGGAGAGGCTTTTTGCAGGGCTCCACCTTGCTCAGGGTCAGTTCAGATGAAACTTGTAGCTATGCTGTGGGGCTTTACATCACATCATACCAGATTTGGCCAAGACCACAGCTGGGCCAAACTTTCACTTTCAAGAGTCCACTTGGGGGGTTAGTACTCACAGCAGGCAGAGTCCAGATACAGGGTTCAAGAATGTTGAAGTCTGTTCTGTGCCTGAGGCTCTGATTAGGAGGTCAATTAGCTAACCCTTGGAGTCACTCAGGTGGTCCTGGGTTCAAAAAGATGCAGGTTCAGTCATTCTCACTCAGACTGCAGAGAAGCAGGGCCGCAGAGTAGTAGTACTTCTTGCGGCAGAGCAGTGCAGCAGTCCTTCTTGTGAGTCTTCACATTACCAGATGTGTACTTTTACCAAGTTAAAGATGGCCCATCCTGTCAACACCTATTCTCCCTTTGTTTCACTGTCTGGAAGTAATACACAAAGACGAACTGCCAGCTATACCTAATCATGTGACTATAGGCTGCAGTCACCAAATGGTTAGGAAAAGAAAAGTGGCATTTAATTATGACTTAAAATCCGACTTTACGATTCGAAAGAGTTTTAAATTACAATTCTATAGACACCAAGCTTGACATTCCTACTTACTCCCAATTGACTTGCTCCCAGTTGAAAGTCATTGCATATTAAATGCAATAAGGTAAACCAATGTTAATGAGGTAGGCCTTGTATTAGTGAAAAACAAATACTTTTTTTTACTACCGGGACATGTAAAACTAAGAAGCACATGTCCAAAATTTTTAATACACTGCACCCTGCCCTCTGGGTTGTGCAGATTCAGATACCCAGTCCAAAGATCAGGGCTTGATCCATCACCGTTTTTTAGCTCACTGCACCATCCCAGCTCAGAACTTGGCTATATGCAAATTAGTCTGTTCCTGTCCCAGTGCATGATGGGATCAGGGCAAACCAAACTACCAAGCCAATTCTTATACTGGGAAGGAAACAAGCTTCCGGGGACCGGTTTCTGCCATTTCAGGCGGCGTCGGCCCGGCTTGCTTGAATCCTGATGGTGCAATGAGCAAGGGACTCACATCTGAGTATACCCTTCCACGCATATGTGGACAAAATGATTCAGAAAAGGGGGTGGTGATGAACAGAGTGCCTGAATTAAGCAGACCACTCTTACCCAGTCCAAAGATCAGGGCTTGATCCATCACCGTTTTTTAGCTCACTGCACCATCCCAGCTCAGAACTTGGCTATATGCAAATTAGTCTGTTCCTGTCCCAGTGCATGATGGGATCAGGGCAAACCAAACTACCAAGCCAATTCTTATACTGGGAAGGAAACAAGCTTCCGGGGACCGGTTTCTGCCATTTCAGGCGTCGTCGGCCCGGCTTGCTTGAATCCTGATGGTGCAATGAGCAAGGGACTCACATCTGAGTATACCCTTCCACGCATATGGTGGACAAAATGATTCAGAAAAGGGGGTGGTGATGAACAGAGTGCCTGAATTAAGCAGACCACTCTTACCCAGTCCAAAGATCAGGGCTTGATCCATCACCGTTTTTTAGCTCACTGCACCATCCCAGCTCAGAACTTGGCTATATGCAAATTAGTCTGTTCCTGTCCCAGTGCATGATGGGATCAGGGCAAAACAAACTACCAAGCCAATTCTTATACTGGGAAGGAAACAAGCTTCCGGGGACCGGTTTCTGCCATTTCAGGCGTCGTCGGCCCGGCTTGCTTGAATCCTGATGGTGCAATGAGCAAGGGACTCGCATCTGAGTATACCCTTCCACGCATATGGCGGACAAAATGATTCAGAAAAGGGGGTGGTGATGAACAGAGTGCCTGAATTAAGTAGACCACTCTTACCCAGTCCAAAGATCAGGGCTTGATCCATCACCGTTTTTTAGCTCACTGCACCATCCCAGCTCAGAACTTGGCTATATGCTAATTAGTCTGTTCCAGTCCCAGTGCATGATGGGATCAGGGCAAACCAAACTACCAAGCCAATTGTTATACTGGGAAGGAAACCAGCTTCCGGGGACCGGTTTCTGCCATTTCAGGCGTCGTCGGCCCGGCTTGCTTGAATCCTGATGGTGCAATGAGCAAGGGACTCACATCTGAGTATACCCTTCCACGCATATGGTGGACAAAATGATTCAGAAAAGGGGGTGGTGATGAACAGAGTGCCTGAATTAAGCAGACCACTCTTACCCAGTCCAAAGATCAGGGCTTGATCCATCACCGTTTTTTAGCTCACTGCACCATCCCAGCTCAGAACTTGGCTATATGCAAATTAGTCTGTTCCTGTCCCAGTGCATGATGGGATCAGGGCAAACCAAACTACCAAGCCAATTCTTATACTGGGAAGGAAACAAGCTTCCGGGGACCGGTTTCTGCCATTTCAGGCGTCGTCGGCCCGGCTTGCTTGAATCCTGATGGTGCAATGAGCAAGGGACTCACATCCAAGTATACCCTTCCACGCATATGGTGGACAAAATGATTCAGAAAAGGGGGTGGTGATGAACAGAGTGCCTGAATTAAGCAGACCACTCTTACCCAGTCCAAAGATCAGGGTTTGATCCATCACCGTTTTTTAGCTCACTGCACCATCCCAGCTCAGAACTTGGCTATATGCAAATTAGTCTGTTCCTGTCCCAGTGCATGATGGGATCAGGGCAAACCAAACTACCAAGCCAATTCTTATACTGGGAAGGAAACCAGCTTCCGGGGACCGGTTTCTGCCATTTCAGGCGTCGTCGGCCCGGCTTGCTTGAATCCTGATGGTGCAATGAGCAAGGGACTCACATCTGAGTATACCCTTCCACGCATATGGTGGACAAAATGATTCAGAAAAGGGGGTGGTGATGAACAGAGGGCCTGAATTAAGCAGACCACTCTTACCCAGTCCAAAGATCAGGGCTTGATCCATCACCGTTTTTTAGCTCACTGCACCATCCCAGCTCAGAACTTGGCTATATGCAAATTAGTCTGTTCCTGTCCCAGTGCATGATGGGATCAGGGCAAACCAAACTACCAAGCCAATTCTTATACTGGGAAGGAAACAAGCTTCCGGGGACCGGTTTCTGCCATTTCAGGCGTCGTCGGCCCGGCTTGCTTGAATCCTGATGGTGCAATGAGCAAGGGACTCACATCCAAGTATACCCTTCCACGCATATGGTGGACAAAATGATTCAGAAAAGGGGGTGGTGATGAACAGAGTGCCTGAATTAAGCAGACCACTCTTACCCAGTCCAAAGATCAGGGTTTGATCCATCACCGTTTTTTAGCTCACTGCACCATCCCAGCTCAGAACTTGGCTATATGCAAATTAGTCTGTTCCTGTCCCAGTGCATGATGGGATCAGGGCAAACCAAACTACCAAGCCAATTCTTATACTGGGAAGGAAACAAGCTTCCGGGGACCGGTTTCTGCCATTTCAGGCGTCGTCGGCCCGGCTTGCTTGAATCCTGATGGTGCAATGAGCAAGGGACTCACATCTGAGTATACCCTTCCACGCATATGGTGGACAAAATGATTCAGAAAAGGGGGTGGTGCAGGGCAGACCCTGGGTGTGTGTTATATGTGTTACTAAGGAAGGTTTAAGTCTGGCAAAAGTTTTTTTTGCCAGGTTGAAATGGAAGCGTAAAACTGCAGACACAGGTGTCAGTGGCAGGCTTGAGCACATGTTTAAAAAGGCTAGTTAAGTGGGTGGCAGAAAAAGTGGCCCATTAAAAGCACTTAATTTACAGGCCGTGGGTACAGGCTGTACTAATTTACTAGGGGTATACAAGTAAATTAATTGTGCCAATTGGGTGGAAATCAGTGTTACCATGCCTCAGGGAGAGAACACAAGCACCTTCACACTGATTAGCAGTGCACAAAGTCCTAAAAGCTAACAAGAATGGGTTCAGAAAATTGGAGAGAGAAGGGAAAAAGTTTAGATGTGACGCTGCAGGGAGAACCAAGTCCAACACATACCTACTTTATTTTTGAGCCACTTACTACTACTTTAAACACTGTTGATTCCCTACTGTACTTCTAGACGGACATATTTATGACTACCCTTCTGTGCTCTCCATCTTGATCACATTACCTCACTTCTCAATTGTGCAATTCCTATTTCTTTCTCCTGTCTTTTTCCTAGAGGCCTCAACTCTGTAATTCTTCAATTTTTTCATTTGATAACAACATTTCTACCTCCCTGACACATCTTGCTCTTTTTTATGCATGCAGCTCTTGGATTTCTATTCCATAGACTATATATCCTGTCTTGATCTCTGTAGAGTTTGCTGTTAGGTCATTAACAGTGGCAGTTTTACATTTTGATGGCACTGGTTTCATTATGGGTTCTATGGAAGAGGTAGCCTTTGGACCTCCTTTTGTTTTAACTTTTTTTTCCGTTTTTTTATTTCCACAGTTGTACCAAGTGACAGTACCTATTAAATTCATTCAGTCAATTAATACAATTACATACAAAGAAAAAGTCTCCGTTCAGGAATTACTTAACATTTGAATAACAGATGATAATTCACTCCTCACTCCTCCATATGGTCTTTGATGACGCCCCAGATTAACATGCCAAGACGTTTTTTTCCAACCCCCTTCAGTGCATACAGACTCCATTCCATTTGATATATATTGTAAAGCTTAGCTCTCCAAAATTCAAATGTAGGTGCCTCTGGTTGAAGCCATTCAGTTGCGATACATAAACGCGCTACGGTCATAGCCATAAATAAAAAGTATTTATACTTAAATAATACATTATCATTTCCAAGATTTTTCCCCCCTCCTAATAACATAAACGCAGGAGAAAATCTAAACGGATTATGTAAAACGTTTGTAATAAAACTTTCTATGCTAGTCAAAAAATGTTCTAACTTAGGGCAATTAAAGAATATATGCAAAATATCTGCATCCACCCCACCACAGCGGAAGCATGTACCATCATATTGTGTGCCCAGGTTGCCATCCATTTTGGAGTGTAATATAGCCTGAACACTGTTTGTATACTTGAGCCTTTAGATTAGCTGACAAGCATACCTCTTTGGCCATCACTATAGTATTTTGAATATCAAGTTCTGATTCCCCTAACTGATTCTACCAATACGTGTTATATTTCTGTAAATCATCATTTCAATACTCCTAGAGCGAATACCTTCCACTAATTTATTGGGGGTGGGTTTGATTTGCTTCTTTAAACAAAAATCGCGAATTTGAAGATATTTAAAAAAAGAAAATTGGGGCAACTTATATTTAGCAGCTAAATTTCCATAAGTAGCAAATATCGCTTCAGTTTCATATAAGTCTCCTATTTTACCTAAACCTTTCTTTGACCACTCCTTTGCCACTCTATCCCAAAACACAGAAGGGAGTAATTTATCAGCACTAAAGGGGGTATAATATGTGATTCTGCCAAACTTTATAAGTTTCCGTACCCTTCTCCATACTTTAAAGGCTGAATCTAGTACCTTAAAGCGTGTATGTTTGTAATGATTCGCCTCTAACTCCTTTAATAGACAACCCTTTGCGTGCTCCCCTAATAACAAAAAAAATATCGATGGAGCTTCGGCTTCTTCCTCAATTGGCTCACCTGTCACCATAAATCTCATTCTTTGCAAAAAACATACATAATAATAAAATACAAAGTCCGGTATCCCTCGCCCACCCCGTTCCTCCGCTAGTGTCAGCCATTTCATTGCTCGCCTGATTTTCCCCGGAGCCCCAAAAAATTTCGAGCATAGATACTGAAGTTGTTGTATATATTTTAATGGAAACTCCAGTGGGACACTGCAAAATAGATATAGTATCTTGGCTAAAACGTTCATTTTAATGATATTCCCCATGGGTTTATTCCAAATAGGGGCACGGTTACACATATCAATAAGGTTATCACTTTATTCGATATAGCAGAAGCGGAAAAAAGAGATCTGGCGCTTATATTGCTTGACGCCGAGAAGGCGTTCGATCGCGTTGAGTGGCAATATTTATGGCAAGTGATGACAAGGATGGGATTTGGAAAAGACTGTTTTGACAACAATTCAGGTTCTATATAAGTCACCAAATGCAAGAATAGTGGCCATGGGTATGAGATCTGAAAAGATCATAATAACTAGATGGACACGACAAGGGTGTCCGTCCTCCCCATTGCTTTTTGCTTTATTTATAAATCCGTTTATTACTAATTTGTTAAACTCACCTCATATCAAACCATTCATGGCCAAAAATATTGCACATTCAGTATTTGCCTATGCTGATGATATTGCCATTACTACAGTTGATCCTGGGGGGGGCAATAGCGGAGGTTGAGCAATTAGCCAGCGATTTTGGTGCAATCTCTGGCTGTAAGCTAAATTCAGCAAAGACTCAAGTGCTGTGCACATATACTATACAATTCAACGACCCAAGGGTAACTGCTGAAGTAATATACCTAGGCATAAAAATCAGAACCCAAATGCAAGAGATAATCGACATTAATTGGCAAGAGACAACCCAACAAGTAAAGCAATCACTTGAGAGGTGGGGGCGCTTGCAGTTATCCTTTTGTTTTAACATACAGTGTACTGACACAATTCTCAGTCAAAACGTAAAACAAATGAATTATAAAGCATAAAACATGGTCTTAGTACAAACTGTTTTAAAGGGTCAAGGAACCACTTCAAAATTCTATTTAAAGCATTATTGTTTTGACTACTGCCCATGAACACATAACTTCATCTCCATTAGTTTTTAGAAAGTATATTCAACTTGTGAGCATGTGGACATTTTGCAAATAATATAACAGAAATGTGGAGAAAATAAATGTAGCAACCACCCTTGAATACATGGTGCACCTCTGCTCGATCAAATGTCAATGGACCATGGTTGTAAATGGCAATGTGCCAATTATTGGATTTGTTTGTTGAGCGTGACAGGTCCCCTAGATGTTGTAGCCTTCGATATCATAAATGGACTCCGGATAAATGGCTAAAATGAACCCATTAAAGACCAAATTGGGTGCACAGCAGTTACAATATATTATTAGGAAATGTCAGTTCAAAATTATTGGATGAGAACAGAGGACGGGCAGCTATCTGAAATAAGCACCCTCTGTTTTAGTGAGGAATCCTGGGCTTACTTGAGATAACTTTAGCTCAAGGAGAGAAAATGTGTGCAAAGTAATTTAACAGCACTAAAACACTGTTAAAGTCAAGAAACAAAAACAATCATCATTCCTATACTTATTTAGAAAAAGGGAATCACATTTATTTAGTGATTAAAATGACACCAAAAGGAAAACAAATCCGCAAAGTGAATCAGAACTGAATGAGTTTTTGGGGGGAAATGTAAAAAACATTTATCGAAAAAAATTGAGAAAGCAAAAGTTAATGTTAGTCTATGGGGTACAGTTGTCTCGGAATATAGAGTTATCGGGCTTTTCAAGGAAAGCCTGCTGTAATTGACACACCTTTTGTTTGCTATGAGTGGGAATCATGGCTGCTGAAAGCAGCACACCTATTGAGTACTGCAGTGAGGATCTAATCCTCCACCCTGTAAGCAGACACAGGCACACCTGTGGGTTTGTTCTCATGTTGCATATTTTTTTTTAATAGTGTAAGTAGTTAGTATTTCTGGCAGCAACTCTGATATATGTAAATTTCTGTCAACAATTCATAGCTATGCTTAATCCTGGTGCATAATAGAGAGAATGATAGCGCCAATTGCTTTCTTGGTAGGTCCGGGCACACCCCCAGTATGTTAGGCACAATTGAAGCATTCAAAGTCTACTTAGAGGATATTGATGGCAATACTTTTACATACCACACAAAAGCCCTTAATATTACCTTATTATTATATTAGGTGCCGAAGGCAGAAGCAAACTCAAAATGCTTCCCTTGGAAACAAGGATGTTGCCGGTAGGTACCTGGAGTTAGATGGAGCCGGCCAGGTTAGTGGATTCCTCTGTCACAACAAGGACTTTACGCAAAAGGTTCAATCCCAAAAGTAATGTGGTACTAGAAGACTAACGTTTTTTCAACTTTGTCAAGCGCCTGGAGAACCTATAGATGACTTTGTAGCTGCATTACGCATGTTAGCCATTACATGGAACTATTGTGATCTAAAAGACAAAAGGATAAGGGATCAGTTGATTGCAAGACAACAATAACAGGAACGTTCAGGAAAGTTATTGTCCACAGAGCATCCTAGTTTCGAAAAAGCATTAACTATCGCAAGAAACATAGAGCATTCTGAGCACTGTAAGAAAGAAATGAATGTGAATGGAGCTGCACATGACGTCAATTACATTGCCAAACAATCAGATAAGAGAAATGTCAAAGCTTTTGTTGACAAGTCACGCACAGTTAACAGTCATGGCAGTATCAAATTGCTTAGTGACAATAGTGAAATGCAGTGTTTTAGATGTGGGAACAAATTCAATGGGAGCACGCTTAAGAATTGCCTGGCTGTCAACCAAACGTGTTTCAACAGTGGAAAAAAGGATCATTTTGCCAGGATATATAAATCATACAATGGCCAAAAGAGTCGTAATAATCCTGTTGTTAAATCTGTTGAGGAAGTCAGTGTCACATACTGAGGATGGTACCGTTCAAATGTCATCCATTGGCAATGTTATGAAAAGAAAACCCCCTGTGTGTGACACATTTCAATTAAACAATGCCAAGGTATAGGTTATGGTAGACTTTTATACGCCTTTCACCACGATTGGTGAATTGGAGTTTGCCAGGTTGAACATTCACTGTCTCAATGAGTCACAAATCTTGATTGTTGCCTATGGTGGGAAGAAAGTGGAGGTAATATGACAGTTCAATGCCGTTCTGGGTTTTGACAACAAAACATCCAGAGGCACAGTGTATGTGACAAAGGGTGGTTCCAGTCTATTGGGGAGCTTCTTGCTCTGAACCATCCTGAGTTGATTCTATCCAGAAAACGCCTCCTGAAATTATGTAATTTGAGATCTGCAATGTGGATGAAAGCAAATGGGCCAGTTGATTTCCAGACATGTTTATGGACTGTCTTGGAAGGTTGAATGGTTTAAAAAATTGCATTGTTTCAAAAGAGAATTCCAAGCCAAGGGTACATAAAATATGGCGCGTACCAATCAATTGGAGGGAGGACCTTATGCCAGGATTGGAAAAATTGTGCATTCTACATATCCTCAAACTGATTGAAGTTTCACAGTGGTTGGCCCCAGTTGTCCTGGCATGCAAATCTGCATTTGTGTATTGACTTGCGCAACCTGAATTTCAACATTTAGGTTGATCGCCAGCCACTCCCTAATAATATTGAGTTATTGTCCACCCGAAGGGAGCAGTTGTGTTTACTACACTTGACATGTCAGCCGCATACCACAACGTTAAGCTATGTGAAGAGTCAAGGCACCTGATTTCATTTGTGAAGTCTGAAGGGTATTCCATTACAAACGTATTCTATTTGGACAGTGTTGTGGGGTTTTCAGAGGTTAATGCACAATATATTTAAGGATGTGCCTTTGGTATTGTGTTTTCAGGATGATGTATTGAAATATATAAAGAATGTGAGTGAACATGATGAGAGGTTAGAGAGTGTTGGTAATTTTGAGGAGTCCTGAATTTAACTATGAAGAAAGATAAGTGGAAGTTTCACTGTGATGACTTGGAATATTTGCAACACCATGTAGCTAGCAAAGGTATTGAACCAAAGATGAAGATTCTATGAGCAATCAAGGCAGCACCTGGCCCAGTAACAGAGATCAACTCAGGTCTTTTCCAAAGTTGATTGAGTGTTGTGCAAGATTTGTGGTGAATTTTGCATCTAAAACGGCATGTATGCGGGATTTGTTAAAAAACAAATGAAAAGTATGTATGGAGTGAGGAATGTAAAATGGTGTTTGTGTCAAAAAAGACATAGGGCTTGATTTAGATATTGGTGTATCTGGTTCAGCCGCCACTTTTCCATTGGTTAATTCGACTGTCTACTAGGCAGGCCGCCCGCTCAATTTAGAAACTGGTGGGCCTATAGACAATAGTCCTCCCGACATAAAACTCTGCTCTTCTTGTGGAGATTGTGTAATTCGCAAACTCTGTAATCCACAGAGAATACGGAGTTACCAATAAACTCTGCACTTGCGGGCTCTTGTGAACGCCATCATGATTTATTTTGCCACCCACGAGCTCCCCCAAGATTTTGCTGCAGCTAGCGTATCTTTAGGCCACACCAGCAACTTTTGGCGCTTCTTTTGTGATGTACACAAGTGAACGGGATCGTCCACGGCTGCAACCTGGGGAAGATTCCCTCCTCGTGAAGCAGCTCAAAATTACAAGTTAAAACCTCCTCAAATGGACCATACGCATTGTTTTTGTGCAAAGAGTCTTTTTAAAAAAAAAACTTATTTTCCAACAGGAAGAAAGTGTCCCAAAGTCTCCAACTTCCTCTTCCTGTCCAGCAGGCTCCTCCCAGTACCTTGTCCATCTCTTGGTCACTTTTCATTTGATTAGGAGCTCGAAGGATCACTCTCCTTATCTGCTGTATATATGCCAATGGATTTAAGGACTTTATATTTGAGATTTCACAAGTAAGTTAAAAGACAGTTGCAAAAGGGTGTTGTTTGTTTGATAGAGGGCATACCCAATAAAGACAAATAAGGTACCCCCTTGTTTTAATTTCAGGTCCAAGAGGAAGGGGGGAAAACAAGCAAGGAATATAAAGGAAAACAAGCAAGGAATATAAAGAACCTCTAGCTGACCCATATTTCTTTCAACAATAGCCTATTACTTATATGTGCCCCACAAGAAGGCATCTTTAACTCATATAGTCTACCTTGTTTCTGATGTTGTTATAGAACTCACTGGTCCCATTAGCATCCCTTTGGACAATTTTTGAATAATGAGAAGAGGTGTTCGCAGCTCCCAACTAGTGGCATTTGATGATAAGAGCCACGGCAAGGATTGAACATTTGTTCTTTCAGGTGCTTGAACATTACAAAGATATTCCCCTCCTTTTTTCCTCTGTTTCTCTCCTTTTTTGGATTTTCTTATTAAGTCATGTTTTTTCTGTCCTCACATTTTGGTGATTGCTTGCACTTTTGATCTGGTCTCCTCTTTCTGACTTTATCAGAACCTTTTAGCCTTCAGACTTTTGGAAAAAATCCCCAAAAGGTGCTGAAATAACTCGGTATCTCGCTACTCTAGAGTGTAAAGGTATTCTCCAACTCTTCTTTTCGTATATCTCCGACTACTTTGATGGCTGGTGATATTTTATAATTGGTGCTACAAGATATTTTTTTCATCTTAAGAAGCACACAGCATAAATCGCTAGTGGAGACACGTGTTGTATAAAAACTTCCATATGTTTGGGGACAAACTCCGACCATATTCTTCTTTATAAATTTATGTGGTGACATAACTTAAGCATGCATCAGCCCCTTCCTATCAAACATAGAAATATAAATATATGTGTTTTCTCGTGTTGACAGATACCCCTGCTCCTATATATGTTTTATTATCACTGTACAATTTAAGCACTGGTCCTGATGAAGGTGGTGAAAAGAATTTGTGTACCACCAAAATGTACGTTGACCATTTCTCCTTTGGAATCCTCCTAGTGAAACATACAGGAAAATAAATAAATATGACGGTTGCATATAAAAATGAAAAGATACAGTGGTTTGTATACACTGCTGCAATGTCTTCGTACTACAGATGAAATGTTTTTCCAATAAGTTTTTCTCCTTTTTGTCACTGACGAACCCCCATAGTGTTGCTTAAGTTGTATTTTTATTTCACACTATGTATGTCAGGTGAATGAGTGGTATGGTATGGAGTTTGTATGTTGTGGTTATGTATGAGTGTGCTGGGTATATTAGTTACATGGAATAGATTTGTATCAGATTTCAATTTTGTATACTTATGTCTTAAATGAATTCTTGAGGTTTTAAAAAAATGAAAAATAACAAATATATAAAAAAATAAAAATAATGTCTATTTAAATTGTCATTGTCATTTCTATATGAGTTCACTATAGATTGGACACATTTCCTTCTTGTGGGGCACATATAAGCCATAGGCTATTTTTTAAAGAAATATAGGTCAGCTAGAGGTTCTTTACAGTCCTTGCTAGAGGGCATACACCAGGATTTATTTGTATTTTTATTCGATCTCTAAAATTTAATGTGGTAGATGGCCTGCAGATTCAGTAAGGGCCTAGATATTTTTGTCATGTTATTTTTCTTTCTTTATAAAGTAAAATGTTGCAAAGTTCAGTACATTTTATCTATGTTTAAAAAAAAATGCAGCATTCATTTAATCCACTATGTGGCCTAGTATGCCAATGGGGCTTTCAGCCAGTAGGCCAGGTACTGGTCATGGTTGCATGGAAAGAACTGTTTCTGTGGTGTATGTTGAATTGAAACATCATTTAGGGCATGGATGGCATTAGATTAAATAACAAAATGTGTTTGGGGGGGGGGGGGTTTACATTATTTTTCTGCAACCAGTGTATAGATGTAGTAACATATTTGATGCCTTTGGAGGATGTGTGTTGTTGTAAAAAAGTTTAGCCTACTTAATTTACCTTTTTGTCCCTGCTGAATTAATTCTGTTTTCTCCTGGTTACTATGCCTTCTTTGTCTGGCCAGTGTATGTGTGTATTTGCCAAAGGCCACCATCTGTCTTTATTCCCCTTGCAATGTGACCATTGGCCATTTTGTATAGTCAGTGCCGATAGACCTACAATAATAATAATAATAATATGAAATTTATAACGCGCTCAGCTTACCCGGGGGCATCCCGGCGCGACAGACCAGAAGGAGAGACTCAACTAATCACTACTGTGGAAACAAGTAGGTCTTAAGAAGTTTCCTAAATAGTAGGATCTTGGGCTCAGCACGAATCTTGAGGGGCAAAGAGTTCCACAGCGTCGCCACCTGCACCGAGAAACGTCTGCCCCCAGTACGAGCTCTCCTAACTACATGTGTTCTTTGTTTTCCATGCCTCTAGCTTGATGTTTGATGATATGGCTGGTGGCATTTTGTGTATCCTGCATGTCTTCTTTGTTGTGGTCATGCCTCCTTGCTACTTGTTGTTGTGACCGTGTGGCTGTCAGCCATTTTGTGTAGGCAGCCAATGTGCTTTTGCAATAGGCCTGCATGTCTTCTTTGTTGTGGCCATGCCCCCCTGCTTGCGTTTGACCATGTGGTCGGTGGCTATTTTGTATAGGCAGCCAGTGTGCTTTTGTCATAGGCCTGCATGTCTGCTTTGTTGTGGCGATGCCTCCTTGCTGGTTGTTGCTGTTGTGACCATGAGGCTAGTGACCATATTGTGTAGGCAGCCAGTGTGCTTTTGCTATAGGCATGCAAGTCTTCTTTGTTGTGGCCATGCCTCCTTGCTTACTGATTGACCATGTGGTCGGTGGCCATTTTATATAGCCAGCCAGTGAGCTTTTGCCATAGGCCTGCATGTGTTCTTTGTTGTGGCCACGCCTCCTAGTTGTTGTTTGATCATGTGACTGGTGTCCATTTTGTGTGTTATGCTTGAGGACTAGTATCTCAATGCTAATACTAAATATAATGTATGAAAAGTGTTTTATACATTATTATATATGTTGTTTAGTATTTTGTATCTACACCACTCCTTGCCTCCCAAATCCCAGTGGGTTTCAATTCTCATTGTAGTCCCCTTCCCCTACTACATCAACAATTATATTTTTTATTTTTTGAAAATTTTTCACAAATATTTTTTAATTTTTTAAATTTGTAATTCATTTTTTCAATTACTTTTTTTTAATTTCTTGACACTTTTGTTTATTTTTTTCAAAAAAATCCACTTTTTAAATGTATTTTTTATTTTATTTCTATTCGTTATCAAAAAAATCTTACATTGTAACTTTTTAACCATTTTTTAAAACTCTTTTTTATTTGTATTTATTTTTTACAATTTTCTCTTTCCCATTTTCCTAGAATTTGGCCTCAACAACAACATTCATTATCTAAAGATTATTTCATTGTGTCACAGGCACCTCCCTAAGTGCCACATCCCAATTTCATACACATGAAGCAGTTACATCTGTATGTTGTTGTTGCTCTTTCTTATCCTTCCTAAGTGTACATGAAGATTTATGTTGGTGTGGCTTGTTAATTATTTATAACTTAAATAACCAAACCACACTAAATGGTATTGTTTGTTTGTGCTACTAAGTCACCTGCAACAATGCTGCATTTCACTGATGTTCTTCTTGCTTGTTTGCCACTAGGTGCCCAAGAGAATAGACATCACCCACAGTATTGCCAGACAGAAGGCCTGTGAATGACGTGACGCATGACAACACAATGGACACCTCTTCTGCTTGTGATTATGAAGCGAAGTGCCACTGCCAACTGTGGGCAGTGGAGAGAAGAAGAGGTTGACCAGAACCGTTTTGTGGCAAACTTATGCCTGCCGTACCGGCCTCTGGGCAACAAGCTGGGAGCAGCAGTCCCTCATTAATGGCCCTACCCCAAAATAGGCCCAATCCCAAGTCTGGCACAGAGGCAGCCACTCTAATCATGGCAACACAGATATGCATTGACATTGAATTGGAATTATCTCTTTCGCAAAGTAGTACCCAATTGTTGGTGGAAACTCAGCTAAGTGAACAACAACAGCTGCATCCAAGAACAGTTGATCCTCCTGAAGAAGAAGCACTTCAGGAGATTGAGCTTCATGCTGAGGACATCTTTTAGAAGATCCATCATGTTCCAGATCTCCAGTAAGAAAAAGGATGGGTAGGGGTACTCCACCATCTAATTCTCCAAGCCCACCGTCTGATGATCAAGACTCCACTTGGATGCCACCTCAGTCTGAGACTGAAAAGCCTTAGAGCTATGGATGAAGAAGAGGAGGAGGACAACAAAATAGTCTTTATCAATGTTAGCCCAGCCCCAGTGGAGACCGACTTTACCCCAGCTCTTCCTGCTCTGAGGGATGTGGCACAGATGCCACCACCGCAATAAGCTGGGACGTTATTCCGTCCCAAACCTGGTTGCACAGCTTCAAGGTGGTCATAGCATGCTCCTCATATGATATAATGTCATCCGTTGCCATCTATGTGCTCAGAACTCATTCATATTTGATTGCTTGTACTCCTGTTTAGTCTCACGTAGAATGTCATACAATGTCCATGGTTTCTTATGTTCAAACTGTGCCCATCCAAATTTCGATTAAGAACACGACCAAAGCATGATTCGTCCCAGCAGTGTTTATTAAGACCCAATGAATTTCTGGCTTCGGGAGCCCTTCTTCAGGGGTAACTACAACAACAATAAAATATGCACTATTAATACATTGTCCACAATGATACAAATATAATAATCCATACTGGCCATAAGCTACTAATTAATACCCAGCCTTGGTGACAATTATAAACATCATCATATTCTTCTGTTGTAAGTTTCTGCATGCTTAAGTGAAACCCCTCGGATCTTCCCCCGTGTGAACTGATTACGTGCCTCTCCTTCCCTCCATGACCATCCCGTGTATTCACCCCTTCCATACCCCACGTTCACAACTTCCTGTTCTCAGCCTAAAATTCCTTTATCAACTAACAATTCATGTTGCTGCAACTTTCATACTCTTTACTTCTCCATCTTATCGTTCTTATCCAACATTCATTATTCACTGCAACTCCTGCCGCCTTCTTTTATGTATCCTGTCATCACCCACACTCCCCCATTTAATCTAGCTCTTGTGAATACACAGGATGGAGATGGAGAGAAGGAGAGTCATGTAATTAGTTCACACGGGGGAAGATACGAGGGGTTTCACTTAAGCATGCAGATACTTATAACAGAGAAGAATATGATGATGTTTATTGTTGTCACCAAGGTTGGGTATTAATTAGTAGCTTATGGCCAGTATGGATTATTATGTTTGTATCATTGTGGACAGTATATTAATAGTGCATATTTTATTGTTGTTGTAGTTACCCCTGAAGAAGGGCTCCCGAAGCCAGAAATGCATTGGCTCTTAATAAACACTGCTGGGATGAATCATGCTTTGGTCGTGTTCTTCATTGAAGAGCGGATGGGCACAGTTTGAACATAAGAAACTATGGTAATTGTATGACATTCTACGTGTGAATAAACAGGAGTACAAGTAATCAAATATAGATGAAATTCTGAGTACATGGATGACAACGGATTACATTATATCATATGAGTAGCGTGGTATATCCACCATGAAGCTGTGCAACCAGGTTTGGGGCAGAATTACGCCAGTTTATTGTGGTTTAGTTTCTACATGCCACCAGGGCAAGGCACTGACCTACTTTGCATGCACTCTTGGATAAGAAGGAAATAAACTTGGAGGAACATTACAATGAATGGTGTGCATCCCATTTACCGTGCTGAACAGATACCACCACCGCCAGCTTCCATATTTGCAAGGCTCCGAGAGAAAACTACATCCACAACAACCTTAGTAGAAGTAGGCACTGCAGAGGCGCAAACATCAAAACGCCCACCTACCGCCACTTCTTCCGACATTAGCAGTGGCACCAGTATCAGAAAGTGGACCTCCCCAGTTTGGAACTTCTTCACGGTTACCAATAAGGAGCAAAATATTTCCATATGCTCCATTTGCAGAGCAAGTGTTACTCTAGGTAAGCTTGGTACAAACTATGGTACCGAGGCCAAACAACCCATTTGAGAGAACACCACACAATCCACAGAGAGGGGAACCTTAGCAGCCAAAAAACTGCAAGTGATGTTGGTGAAGGGGGTGAGATCAGGGAATCCAATCCGATCACGGTGGAAGGTGAAAGTGAAGAAAAGGGTAACTATTTCCTTACACAAATCAGCCCTGTCCCAAGCAGTGCAGTAGTATCGCCCACGTTAGCAACATAGCAAAGGCACAAGACTCTGAGTCAGATTGAGACACCAAGGCAAGAGCATTCAGTGACTGCCCCGCTTAGACGCCCATTGAGTCTGCCACATTCTGCTCTCAAGAAGTCGCCTGCATCGGTGGTACCAGAAAAGAAAAAAAAAAATCCAAGCTACTATTTCTGGCATGTTTAGGCAGGAGGGGTAGTACGAACACAACCACCCAACAGCACATTTGTACAACACAAAGCTGGCTAAAATGGTAGCGCTGAATGGACCTCCTTCCATTTTCTTTTTGAGTTGGGCTTTCTAGAATTTGTGGTGGCCATCCGCCCAAAATGGAAGATTCCCAGCCAGATCAAATATGTCAGAGTTGCTATTCCAGCTCTACATCACAATGTGCTGAAATTGGTTGTACAAGTTTTGCAACAGAGTGCTGTCTACACAATCCACCTAACATAAGACATGCGGACCAGTTGACAAGCCATTGAATACATGTGCCTCACTGCACACTAGATCTCCTTTGTGGGGTTTAGAGAAATGATATCTGCAGGTGTTGACACATCCGAAATGTTTAATTGCACGCTGAAGCATGCAACAGTAGCCATATTTCCCAAAGAGAAATCCCATACTACTGCAAACATCTTGTATGACTTTAAAAACAAGGTCTTGAATGGCTACAACCAAATGGGCTTAACCTTCAATTTGACCATGGACAATGCCAATAATGTAGTTAAGTCCAAGGCAGATGGTGGCTATTTCCAGGTCCTGTGTCTGACACACTGCATCAACATCATTGTACAGGACTTTCTCAGGAAAGAAGATCGAGTCAGCAACTTACTGTCCACCCGCAGAAGAATCTGCACTTGTTTTAGCCATTCTTTTAAAGCCCCAAAGCAGCTGAGGACCATTCAGGAGGTGCCCACATATTGGAATTCAACGTATTACATGTTGCAACATCTGTTGGAGCAGTACAGCCCATCAATGAATATGTCATGCAAAGAGGGGATGCACCTCTGAAAGGCATGATCATTGAGATTCACAAATGGGGCCTAGTCAAATGCCTGATAGAGATGCTTCTTCCTTTTGAGTTTGTCACACGGAAAGTCAGCAAGGAGGATAGTCTATGGGCCAAGCTTTCTCATTGTTGTATTTACTAAAGGAACAGCTAGAGGAGGTGTCTGAAATGTACACAGGTTTGGATGGGAAAAAAAGATGCACAACGTGGATTGCAGAGCAAGTCAGCAACCTAGAAAAAAGAATGGGAGTTAGAGGTCCTCTCCATGGCACAAGTTCTGTGGCACAGCCTTCATATTCAGAGCCTGAGGGCAGCACTTTTGGCTCACAACAGCCAACACCAACAACAAGAACACCAGCAACAAAAGGAACAGGAGCATTGCCCCCAAAATCTGCATTTAGTTAGTTTCTAAAGACAGGGCTTAAGTCCAGTGAAGAGGCGAAGACTAAAGAGGTCAGGCAAGGTGGAGCACCAAAAACTATTGAGAAGATAGTCCAGGCCTATTTGGATGACCCAACAGGGGTCTATCTTGATCAAAACCCATTGGTGTATTGGTATGGGACGAGGCGCCAATGGCCAGTGCTCAGCATGCTGGCAATAAAGTATCTGGCTTGCCCGGTAGCCACTGTGTCCACTGAGCATGTATTCAGTGCAGCTGGTACAGTAATCACAGTGAGAAAGACCAGTTTCTTGGCCCAAAAAGTGGAGAGATTTACCACAATAAAAATGAATCAGCATTTAATACCACCAAATTACACCCTACCGGAAGTACAACAGGAAGAGGGTGTGGGAGATTGATGAGGCTCATGTCATGGTAATGTGTTAGCTGACCAACTTCTGGGCAAACCACCTGAGTTTGAGGATAGACTTCCCTGACTACTGAGTAGGCCTTGGCCACCATAGAATGTTCTATTGCCGAATTGCTTTGACAAACAAAATAATACATCCAGGAGAACATTATATTATTTTGTTTGTTTGTGTCAGACTAACTAATGCAGCCCCACCATTTTAGACACATGTATGGTCAGACTGGAGCTGGACCAGTGTGCAGTGAAGAACCTCCACATTCCCGTCACGAACATTGGAGAGATGGAGAGACAATGCCTGACTCTATCCTGTGCCTAGCTATCCTTTCATTATTCCCCTAGCAGGACTGGCCACAATATTTGATTTATAAGACTAGCCACTATGTGTTTTATGAATCAAAGAGGATCAGCAATGTACCACCATGCTTGAATTAGAACATGTACATGTCATGCGCCAAAGGTTGATAGATATTATGAGTGATTGTTGTTTGCAAGTGTGTTGAAATGATTCATGTGTTGGCAGCCGATTAGTGTGGGTGTTTAGCTATAATTAATAAGCTTGTTTGTGTTGATTTACAATGTTGGTTGCCTAATAGGTGATAATTCTTTTCCTGACTGTGATTTTTTCCTTAACCTTCACTTATCGAAATTTGTTTGCCGGGTTCACAGTGATTTGTTTTATAGTTCATACTCCCAAACAACCTAATCAGTTTGTTTAGCTATCAAAATCAAACGTAGTCTACATAAAAAATTACTCAATGTTTCTCTTGTTCATGATCAATAGCATTGCCCTGAACTACAGGTCGAGCTCTCTCATTTGAGCAGGGGAGTCGGGACAGGAGTCGTTACAGTCTACAGAGTTGGACATATTTATTACTCAGAGTCAGGAGGATGATGGAAGGACTAAGGTCGTGAGTCGTGACTACTTTAATTACTGCCAGAAGAAGGAAGTTCTCAACTTCACAGTAACTAACATTGTGATGACTCTAAAAGGCCTTTTCAACTCTGTCTGTGGACTGGTGAGCGGTGCATTGATTACTTGATTTGGGAAATGCAATGCTACCGAGTATTTGTGTTGGCTGACTAAAATTCTAAACTATATTGTCGGTTGGGTGACCTGATGTTGTAGGTAACTGGAGATAGACGTGAAGATTTCAGTCACATCATCACATTATGCACGTGAGAGGCTAAATGTTATGATGATGATCATGACATTTGTGAGTTTGATCAGCCCGCTACATACAGCCACTTGTCTGTGATTGTTGGTTGTTGTAATTGAATTGCACTCACATAATTCATCACACATCAGTCATAAGTGAATGATTGCAAAGGACTATGCTCTTGCTCTGCCGTTGAGTCTTCTGGATATACCCCTCATGGCGCTTACCTTCTGTCCTTCTCCTCAATTCTACTATATCATTTCTATTTTACAATCCACAAGCCTTCTCTTCCCCTGCAAAAAAGGCAAAAGCACCATAACACTCATGCTTACTTTACTGGACTGCTTCTCACAAGCACCCAAGATTGATGGATAATTTAAGAAGAATGCAGATGCACCATTCAATGTGGCAATAAAGTATAATTTTTCTTTTAATAATCATTTGTTAGAACTGTATGTCTTCACTTCACTCCTACTTAATTTCTATTTACTAGTTTTCAACCCTATGTGATAGAACATTTAAATATGTAATATGTAATAATATATTATAACTTGGGTCTCTCTGGGGCTAACAAATTGTTTGCAAGCTTTGCAATGGATTTAAGTGAAATGTGTCAAAGTAATTCCTGTTTCCTCCCACAACAGATTGATGATGGTTGGAGGCTCATCCTCCAGATGAACATTGTCTTTGTGTAGTTTTTGTCTTTGTCACACCTTTTGCAAAATCCCCTTTCCCAACCATTCATCAAATCCCTAACCCTCTTCCCCAGGCTGTGCAATTTATTGAGGGGTGACTTATTTATTTGTACCATTAGTTGATCACACACTTGGTGGGATGGATGTGGTGAAAGCAAAACCAACTCACTGCACGATCATCAGTTCTTCTATTGCCTAAACAATAGCACACACTGGCCGCATTTTTCTACCCATGCATAAAAAATTATCAATATTTTAGATATCGAAGAACATCATTCACCCGCAACATCATTCAGGCAGGGTGTTGCGTAAATGCATCACCTTGTTTACTCCAAACTTTGAGTCTACTTCACGATTTGAGTATTTGCTACTTTAGTTTTAATTAAAATACTAGCTCACCATAGCTCTGAATAATTTTAATTTAGTACTGCATGGTATATTTTCTATCAGGTACTCTTAATTTTATAGTGGTCTGGTCTCAATTATTTGTAAAACTATGATACAATAATATATATATATATATATATATATATATATATATATATATATAGACGCTCCACTTGCACCTGCCTGTCGCACTCCTTGGCTGGTGCCTGCTCGCCGGGGGTGCACCCGACCACAATATCAGCTCCAACGATCCCTCCCCGTCAATTTCAGGGAATCAGGTAGCAGCACTCAGGGGTAAATACACGGTTAAGGAGGAGGAGGAGGAGACAGGTTACACAAACTTAGGCGACTGGAGTCGCGTTATATAATTGACCTACAAAGCAAGATGCCAGGGGGATTAAATGTACATGAGGACTTGGCAGTCCATTTGATTTGATGAAATTCAAATAGGGCTTGATTGATCAGTTGTAAATATTGTATATATTGCTTATTCTGTTTGGAATTGCTTCAATTAACTTTTCTTTCTTTTCTCTTTTTTTGGAATGTATTGCCTTTTGTAATGTTTACCATCACGTAATTCAATTTGCATTAGAATCTGCTTTGGCCCATTCAGGGCGTAATATTGTGGTATGTGAACGAGAATATTAGTAAGCATCAAATGTACATAGCCCATTTGTGGGCATTATGGTAATGGCCAATTTTTGACTGATCGATTTTGATCTATAATGTGTATTGCCATTAATTCATTTGTGCATGCGCAGTTGTATACTGCTTGATCTATAGAGCGGTTTGTAACATTCAATATTCTCTACCTTTTCAAAGATGGCGACCGCGTTTACTTCCAATGGTCCTATCTTTGTGTTATGCATTATTACCACGTGATGATTTAAAATGCATTGAGGCTTTGCGACACTTTGTTGTTTTGAACACTGACGAAGGCCGAGTGCCGGAAGCGCGTTGTGAACGAATAAAAACTTAACCGTGTATTTACCCCTGAGTGCTGCTACCTGATTCCCTGAAATTGACGGGGAGGGATCGTTGGAGCTGATATATATATATATATATATATATATATATATATATATATATATATATATATATATATATATATCTCCCACTAACTCAGTTTTTATTTAAATTTAGTTGCCTGTGAGGAATAATCCTTCTGATGAATCATACAGTTGGAGTTCACCTGGGTGGGAGTGGGACCTTGCTTCTGATTTCTTCACTGTTAGTACGCTCTAATGGCAGGCCAAGAATTTTCTAAGGTGCCCCTTCATCTTTATCTGCCTGTCTTCAATGTGCACCCACATCTGCATGATTTAGCAGAAGGAGCGGTCAGAAATTGAGGGGGTCAGCACTGATGGAAGGTTGGTGGGTATGTGCTAGCAGACTAAGGCACCGGTGTGGTTTGACTGAGTGAGATTGGAGGCACTGGGGGCTGGCTGGGGCCATGGAGAGCTGCCTGCTCCCCCTCCTCCTGGACCACCAGCCACTGGTACTATATGGCCTCCAGCTTCTGCTGCCACAGCTGGGTTGCTACATACTGCCAAGATGGATGACCAGCAGTAGGAGCTAGATAGAAAAAAGAAAAATTTTAATCAATGCTCTTTGCAAAACATTTGTTTAAAATTATGTAGTGGGTGGAACAGTAGCAGTACGGGCCATTCTATTTGATGTGAGTCACAGCTGTTACCCACACATGCCTCAAATAAAACTAAAGGCAAATGACAAATGTGCTATCTGTCTGAAAGGAATGAAGGTAAAATAAACACAGCATAACAGTTCTTTTGAAGGATTTACTAGTAAAAACTAAACAGACATTTTGTGTGGAAAAATATAGGTCAATTACCTTTCATTAATGAGTAAGCATTATAAACTTTGGAGTAAGATTATTCTCTCTCTTGTGCTAAATTAATGGAGGCATGCTTGCTCAGTTGGCTCCCTAGTCATGGTCATTCTTTGCTACTTTCTGCAGTCTGCTGCAGCTGTAATAGACGATTATCTTCTTCCATTGCTCTTCTCTAAATGCCTTTGAATTTTACCCTGACTACAAGGTGGATGAATAATAAGAATGATATACATCACATATAAAATCAATCATGCAATTATCCTGTTTGCTGTAAGTAGAAAGTGGGAAAAGCAATACACTGCAGTACAGGAAAAGGAGTGTATTTGTCATGTGTGTCACAGACATCACATCTGCAAAAGCTTAGGCACTATCTGAGACCCACTTTACTCTCTGACCTCACCCTACACCAAACTTACTATATGTTTTTTCAAACATGCTTGGCAGTAAGGAAAATAAATGTAACTTACTCTATTGCAGGGTAGGTTCCTAAGCTTTGGCTACTGACTGAGTGACATTGGTTGAAAATGTTGAGAGGGAAGAATTTGAACAGGTCTAAATCTGGAATGGAAGCCATGATGAAATATATCACTTGACTAGAAAAATGGGGTGTATCCAAAGAAGGGATTTTTCTCATTTTTGGGACAGTTGGGACAGAACTCAGGAAATGAATAAAGGAGTGAAGTAGTGGTAGGAAGTGACGGAGTGGGCCCAGGGAGGGTAGTGAAACACACCTTCTTTTCAGGTTGCAATGCATTGAAAACTTTTTAAATGCCACATTAACTAAAGCAGGTGCCCATTGCACAGCCAACATTGCAGTGCAGCATTTACCCATGCAGAGGTTAGGTCGTCATGGCTGGCACTAGCAGAATTCCATGGGTAGAGAGGGAGGTGACGATTGATGATGGGTGGGATGCATAATATGTGCCTAGATTAAAAAATGCTGTGAGTCAATGGAGTAGACAGAAATACAGCTCCGACCCTTTGAATCAAAGCTTTGATAAAACCATTTAAAGCCAGTGAAGTAGGTCAGTGCATTTCCATATTCAGCGGAGCTCCCTTGTTTCTTCATCCATCATTTATCCATTCATCATTTCATTGTTCTAGTATTCTAGTCTTCACCCTTGGCTTAGAAACACACCATTTAAAGTTTACATTCTGTCATCCAGTCTTTCATCACTGAAAACCATCCGCCCATTTATATCCATCCATCAAAATAGTGCTCTCAATTAACTTTTCACCTACATCCATTACCCACCCACTCATCCTTTCTCCGATTCACCCATCCTGCTTTAAAGCTACAGAGCATTCCTTTCACCCACCCAGGCATCCTTTCGCCTGTATGCCTTCCATTCATCCTTCACCCACCCATGCATCATTTCACCAACCTATATTCATCCTTTTAGTCACCCATCCGTTAACCCACACATCATTTCACTCATATATTACATTTCATCCATCCTTTCTCCTTCTATACTTTTTCCCCTTTTCCATCAACCCATTGCTGTTAAATTTCATTAGGAACCTTGGTCTGCTGACTGAGCTGCAGATAGAAGAGGCCATTAAATACTCACCTCCCGCTGTATCTGCTAATGTGGGGTGTTCATTAATCATGAGTCAACACCCTTGCAGTGAGTATATTACAAATTGTCAATAAGCAAGCAATGTGACATACTACCATCCGGCCCTGCCACTGCTGGGACTCCCACCTTCGTCTGCTGCTGCCACACTTTTGCGTTGGCACTCTTGCTGCCGGCTCCAGCACTGGTGGGCTGTGCAGCGAGAAAAAACATTCCACATGTTAGATGCCAGTTACGCCTCCCAATATAATTTTTTTTTTTTTTGCAAGATACAACAACTCTACGTCACTACAGTTTGGTTACAGTATCTTTTATCAAAATATCACATTGGCCATTTTGTTGGTTGGCAATGTTTGAAAAACCAGGCAGTCAAGCCAACCAAAAACGTTTTGTAATCGAGGAACAGAACTATGATGAATCTGAGTCAATGAAGTGCAATGATGGAGTGGAATAATTGAAGAATGCAGGGGATAGGGTCTTTATTGGAAAATACAATGGGGGCGTCCTCATACTTCCAGGTGTTCTGCACTGTTATCAATTGCTGGTACACTATGACAGTAATACATAGACAACACTGGGGGGTCCCGCATGACCATGGCCATTCTCTTGTTTTACTGTTCGAGCAAGAGCAAGGAAAAGAAAGCCTTCTTAACAAACATGCATACAATACCTTACTTGGGCATGTAATTTTCACATTAGATGGTCAGGCCTAAAATGGGTTTCCTTAGTCATACAGTATCACTACCAGTCCACAAGATATAGAAGGCGAGAGTGAAAACCTAGTTACAAAGCAGAAAAAAGGAAGGAAGCTATAGAACACACAAACTAGTTCAGTTTTAACTCAAGTACAGAAACTTTGAATGTAGAAAATAAGTAAATAGGATAATGCATGGATAAGAGGAATTTAGGAAACAAATAGAACAAAGAGGGTTTGTAAAAACATTAGGAGACAGGCACAGCAAAAAGGAAAAATAATTCTAAATATGGCACGGTAAAAGTTAGGGAAAAAAGATTAAAAACAAGAGGACTTACTGGGGTCAGCAGAGCCATCCTCCGGCTCCCTCACCCACCTCGGTGGATCTAGGCCTACCCTTCTTCTCGTCCCTGGATGCTGACATAAGAAATAAATAAAATAAAATAAGATTAGTGGTACATATAATAATCACCCCCAAATATTTTTACAGGGAAAGGCAAACACAGTAACATTAAACTTTTTCTAATCTGATTTCCTATAGTACCCTAGTATTGTGGACCTATTCCTAATTTCCTAAACCTAACCCTAGTCCAAATTTCCTAAACTACATTTTTGAACTACTAATACATTACAACAGATGATCATTGTTTCTCATCTCATTCTCAATCTCTCAGTCTCAAGTTCAACCCACTGTGATGGGCCAACTAAGTCCGCATGTTTTTCAATGCATAGATGCCTGCATAAACTACACTGGAAAATTACTTGGGGTTAGAATTGTGACTGTACGGGCTACAACTAAGAAAGGCTCAGAGAAGTGAGAGAACATGCTTACTCACTAACTACTATCTTAGTGACAGGAAAGAGGAGTCTCTGCATGACTTCTTAAATAAACAGCCTAAGTGAGCGCCAATGAGAAGGATTAGGTAGTGCAGCGGATTATCTGTCTTGATGATGAGTGTGGGCAGCATGCTTGCTATTTGGGAAAAAATATTAGCATAGAAAGAAAACAACAAATAACTAATTATTACTCACTGAGCCCTGCAACCTTCACACCAGCAGGTCGACCAGGTCCGGGTCCCTATCCAGTATGTCAGTCCACTGGTGCGTAACCTGTTGTTGTGTGCCAGACCCCAGAGCAGTGGCACACAGCCGTCACACCCTCTCCCAGCGCTGCTGATCCTCCTGGAGGCCATTCCCACTGCCAGGCTCGCAACCTGCAACCAGGATGGAGGGGGGGTGGTGCTGCACATAAAAAACTAGCTTTGCCACTCCACCTCTGAAAAAATGGCGTGGGCTGCACCTCTTCGCAGAGCCGCCAACCGCAAGGTAGGGGTCTGGTGCTATGGGTGGTCGGAGGAGGCCTGTTTCTGCTGCTCCCCTACTCTGCCATGGAACTGGGTGGGAGGAAGAGACGATAAGAACAAAAAGAGGGGAAGGAAGGAAGGAAGGAAGGAAGGAAGGAAGGAAGGAAGGAAGGAAGGAAGGAAGGAAGGAAGGAAGGAAGGAAGGAAGGAAGGAAGGAAGAAAGGAAGGAAGTGCAAAAGTCATGAAAAAACACAACACTAATTAAAAGAAATGTAAGGTAAACAAACACAGAGACACACAGTGAGATAATAAATAAAGGTGAGGCATAGATAAGTTTGAGAGGAGTAGGATGAAACAAATTAAGGAGGAATTCAACAGTAGGCACCATAAACACAGTGTGGGGCAGTTTGTGCATGATTTCCAGCACGAGAATGCACTTCACATTACATATGTCATGCAAATGGTTGCTGCGAGCAACTCTGCCTACTCACGGAACTCCACATAGCGCTGCAGAGTTTTTTGGCACTTTAGGAGTTCCGCATAGCACAACTACCCAAACTTTGCCTGGACCTAGTCCGAGTCCCATCATCTCCCCCAGAATTTTCTTCCCAAGTGGCTTCAAAAGTGGCTGTCAGAGGCAGTTCAGACAATATATTCTCGCTGCGCCAAATATTTGCCTTCCCATCAGCGTTACTGTAGCGGGTAAACCTCCACACCTGAGATGGCCGTTGCAAAGGCATATAAGGTACAAACTTAGGCCCTCATTTATGAAAAGTGACGCATCGCTGCAAGAAAACAGGGATGCATCACTTTTAAATGCGCCCTCCTTGCAACACCAATGATGCATCATATTTACAGTATGGCACA
Source organism: Lissotriton helveticus (assembly GCF_964261635.1). NCBI lineage: Eukaryota > Metazoa > Chordata > Amphibia > Caudata > Salamandridae > Lissotriton > Lissotriton helveticus. The sequence goes on along the minus strand of NC_136068.1, from coordinate 1,542,116,991 downwards.
TCATGTCACAAGGAGTTACTGATACGTCAGTATTTCTGACGTATCTGTAGGTGCTGGAGTGTGTCACAAAAGTGACGCAACTCCAGCAATGGGCAATTTCACATGGGCAAGTTCCATTTCAAATGTGCCTGTGTCACTCTTAAGCCTGTTGTGATGCAGGGATAAGATATTGATACATTTGCGTCCTAGAAGTGGCACAGTGAAATCTCATAGATTTCACTGTGTCACTTCTACAAGACTTACTTGCGTCAGAATGCCTAGCCTGCATACATTATACCTGGCACAGGTATAATGTGGCACAGAGGTTTAAAAAGTGACGCATCTACCTAGATGCGTCACTTTTTAAATATGACGCAACATTGTACATTTTTTTATGCCGCTGATACGGTACAAAAAGTGATGCACCGGCATCGCAAAAGGAACGCAAAGGCTCATAAATCAGCCCCTTACTTTTTTCTCTTTTTTCCACTTCTAATTCTGTCATGAACCCGATCGTCCAAGTCCTTCCTTTGCTGCTGCTACATAACCATGAACCAAATCAACCCCTTCGTCGCCTGAAATTGAAGGAAAGCTTCTTTTTAACTTTTGAATTGTCTATTTACATTTGCTCTAGATTCGTTCAATTTTAAATTTCTCTTACAAGCTATTTTTTCTATTGTATAATGCGCATGTGTGTTTAATGTCATCATTTAAGAAATTTAAAGAAACACTCCTGTATTTTCTTTTTTTTTTTCTTCTTCAACTTTGGTGCAAGTTTTCATCATGAAAATGGACATGTACACAAACTTTACATTAAACAACATTCATAACTTGTTCATTCAGTTGTGTTTAATTATTTTTCATAAACTATCAAATTATAAACATATGCATTACACTTTTTTTGAATAATTTCAATTTAATATAATTCAGTAATTGCACTAGAGAAGGTCAAACTAAACAAAAATTAAAATCAATGTTAGTTCTAAACTTAAATCATTGTTTAATTTATTTATGCAACATTTCCCCTTGTCTAGCGCATTTCCTGTATTTTTTTTAAGGTGTAATGCATATGTGTTTATTTTTTCACTTATTATGTTAAAATAAACATACCTGATTTTACACTTAAACATTTCAATTAAAATAGTTTTTTTGTGTAAGTGTCCATTATCATGATGACTGCTTGCATCGAATTTTTAATGTCCATTGCATTATTCTTAATGTTTTGACTTTACAGGTATGCCATTAAAAAAAAACCTTTGTATTTTCTGTTATAAATGTAAGTAAGAATATGTATTTCACATTTTCATCATTAACATGTTTAATAATGAATGAATTGTAAAAGAATAATAGTGGTAGGATAACGTTTGTGATTTTTTAAAAGTTCTAATTGAGATAATTCTCGCATGTACTTTTTTTCAATTAAAAAAGGGGTTTACACAACAACACCTTGTGGCTTTGCTGCGCTTAACTTGCCTCCTAAACGTAGTCCAAAGGGTAACCTCCTCAGGAAGGGGCATCAAATCGGCACAGGATAGGCACCTCATGCATTTTCCTTCGGAGAGGTGGGTTTAAGTTTTGTAGGGGTAAGGACAGATAAGATGTGAATTCGGAAGCAGGATTAAGGGTATGAGGGGTGGTAGATGATTGGCTTTTGGAGGTAGAGGGAGCTGGAGTAGGTAAAGTGCTTGTGCCTGTATGTTTGGCAGTTGCATGGGAGTCTGGTGCTTGTTGCGTATGTTTGGATCTGTGCTTATTTGGTAGTGCTTGATATATTGATGAGTGCAAGTGTTTGCTTTTGGTTCATGTTGTTAAGTGGGTTGATTTGATGAGTGCATTCTTGCTGTGGCTAGTGTTGTGGTGTTTGTGGGTATGGTGGTGGTTGTCGAAGTTGTGGTGATTGTGGTGGTTGTGGGTGTGGTAGTGGTTGTGGTGCGTGTCGGTGTAGTGGGGGCGGTGGTGTGTCAGTAGTGCTTGTGGTGATTGTGCGTATGGTGGTGGTTGTGGGAATGGTGGTGGTTGTGGGTATTGTGATTGTGGTGCTTGTACACTGTGGGTGTATTTTCAATAGCGTGTGTATGTTGTTTGTGTGCTTGTTTATAATTCTTTGTGTGTTTTTGTTTATGTGTGTGTGTGTGATTGTGCTGTTTGTGTCTGTTGGCGTGGGTGGCTACAGAGAAGTGAGTGTGCTTGGGATTGGGGTGAGAGCTTGGATTTGGGTTGAGGAAGGGACCTGGGTTGGGGCAGAAGGTTGGGTTGGTTGGCAGGCTAGGGTGCATGAGGAGGCTTCTTTTTTGTCAAGTAATCTCTGCATGCCAGAGATTAAACTGTGAATGGCATCCAGAAGTGCAATCATGTGTTGCATTTTGCAGGTTAGCCTCAGGATGCCATTCACTATTGCAGTTTTGGCTAGAGAGATGCTGTGTAATAGGTCAATAGCCCCTCCATTCCAGTGTGTCTCTCCGTGTCTGATGTTTCACCATCCAAAACATGGTAGCCAGCAGCATACCCACCTTCTTGGCCAATGTTGCTGGCTCTAGAAGAAGCTGTAAAGACATTTAAAATAGTTTTATTGTTTCTGTGTAGATATAACTGATCATGAAGTTTTTTCTCAAAACATTTTCTATTTTTTTATTTTACCTGCTTCAAGGCTTTTAAACTTTGATTTATTTTTATCTTTATCTCCTGCATGTAGGGAACATCTTCAGAAACCATTTGGTCACAGTATTGTAATTTCCTATTATTGCTCCGAATTTATTTTTGATTATTTTTCTTAACTATTTTCAATTCTCTCAAGGTACTGATTTACACTTCTGGATGTTTTAAAAAAAAAATAGGAATAGGAATTAATGTGTGTTAATATTTACTGTAATGTTGTACTAATATTTGTATAAACTAAAAGCCTTTTTGGAGGGCATTTTGCTATGGTAAAACTTACTTTAATTAAGTTAAGTATGTTTTAAATGTTGAGATTAATATTTTTGAATCAGTACTTAAGTTCCCTATTAATGTATCATGCCCAATGTATTTACTTATGCTGTTGAAGAAATCCCCAAATATGTATTTTTAGTTTTAAATTACTTCTACAGCGTAAGTAAATGCATAGGGCTTGAAACTTGTTTAATCCACTTTAGTACAAATATAAAAAATATAAACTTTTCTATGAAATATCTTAATTTAGTTTGTTTTACCATTGTGAAAATAAAAAAAATATTCTGGCTTTCAGTTTTGTCAAAAATTGATTTGCCATTACAGCAAATTTTTAAACACATTTTTTCATGTATATTCATAAAACTAAAAATCCAAATACAATTAATTTTTGTTTACCTTTGATGCATTTCAAATATTTCTAAAAAGTCATTTTGTGTGCCTGATTTTGAGTTATGCAGAATGGATATTCCAACATATATGTGACAGAATTTCCATTCGCCAAATTCCGAGAGCATTATAAAACTTTGCCTTTGGAATAGGTTGGACAAAATATCTGTTTTGTTTGTGACAGAACAATCCATCTGCAAATGTATCTGTAAGTATATTATTTGTATAAATTATTGAATTTTCATCTGGACATAACATTGGACCTAAAATGTATGTTATCTGGTATGTGTTACTCTGTCACCAATGTGCTCACATTCCTGTCTGGGTTTTAAAAAAAATGTATGCCTATAGAATTCATTTCTCGTAAAACGGGCTGGCTTACATTCACATTTGTGAATGAGTGAGACATCATGCAAAATAGGTATTTTTAACTTAAATTTAAAAAAATCCATAGAAAACATAATTTTAATATGTTTTCAATCAAATGTGTATCAATTTAATCTTATGTTTTAGTCATTTGATGCACATGTTTAATATTGTTGGTTTATAATACTATCTCACAAATGTGAAGTTTGAAACATCCACTGTATCGTAAGTGCATTTTATGCTACGTCACTTGTAATAGGGAGAAAGTAACATCATTCACAATTGTGACGAAGTATCACACCTGACACAAAAAAAACACACCATGATACACCTTGTGCAAAACTTACACCTTCAAGAATTCTTCTTGCGAGTTGGTCATGTGGCAACCTTTATGTTGATGCCAAATTTTGTTGATGTAAGAAAACATAATGATTTCAAATTAATTTCATAATTATTACAAAGAAGCTTACCCCCTTCTTGCTGCTGTATAGCTTTCAGCTGCCCATCAAGCTGGGGATAGGCCACCGCAAGTGTGCAAGCCATTGGTATTGTGACTTTTGTTTTTTGTTTAGATGTCACACAATTTTGTGAAATCAATCAGAAGCATTGTTAGAAATTAAAAGAGCCTAAAAATATAAATATATATTTTGTAGTAACCTATTGGGTAAGGTTATCAAAATACAAACTAAAAAAAAGGGCATCAAACACACAACACATATTAATGTTGTGCTGTTGTGTAATTTAAACGTTTCAAAAATATACACCATCATTTTTCTATGTAAACAAAAATAAAGAGAAACTTTACTTCAACTTCAATTACTTCACTTCACACAGGAACTGAAATTGACAATCCAGCCTGTGTTTGAATAGAAAAAGAAAGTTAGTCAAAATTACATTTTCATTTAAAACATGTGCCTGTTCCTGTGGTAAGCCATGCAGCTTGATGTACAGGATTAGGACCTCATTTGGCAGCATCTCCAGCTCATCTGGTGAGATGTTTGGGACCCTTTCTCCTTCTTTGCCAGGCATTATAGCTCCCAGAGGTAGGAAACAACAGCAACAGTTGAAGAGGTGTTATTGGTGGCACTGTTAGGAGGCAAGTGAGCTCTTTTTTAATTTTGTGTACATCTACACGACGTGCGAGACGGTCAATGGAAACTGAGACATCCATTGGTTTTTGCACAGTGCTTTCACATACTTTAGCCTATAGCTGTGCCTGTCGTTGATTTTGACACCACCTACCCCGCCAACTTCCACCAACTTCTGTCTATTTGCAAATAATCTAACAGCGAGGTCAGGCTTCCGCCAATTTAGATTGTTAAATAATGTGTTTGTAAATGTTACGTGCGTAATGGTAACTAGTTTGTTTAAATATACAAAATGTTAATGTTATTTATATGTTTTGACACAAATATATTATGTAGTGCGTTACGGTGGTTAAATGCGATAGATGCACGGTTTTGTTTATACTTTTGTTGATAGAATTTTTGTATTAAAAACAAGTTTAAATAATACATTTTGTTCACACATGTAATGTCTTAGCTTTTTCCCATTCTTTTTCTTTCTGTTTCTAGGACTTTTGTAAGGAAGGGGGTTATGTTGGGACATGCCTTCATTCCCATTTCCTCATGCCTCGAGGAGACTGGAATGGTGGCAATGTTGAATGTTTGTTTTGGTTCAAAGATAGCCAGTTAATGCCTGATGCTCTGTGCTATAGGATGAAATAAATTAATTGTACAAGTGATCCCAGAGTTTCGATTCCAGCGCTATATAAAAATGCATAAATATATGATAACTTGTGGGCAATTGTTCCGAACCCCCTTTTATTTGCAGGGTCAAGTGGCCTGGCAAAATGGATGCACAAGGATCATTGAGTTCATGGGTGATGAGTTAGTGACTAAGGGCCAGATGTAGGTCGCCAAATACCGGTCGGTAACGGTCGAATTCGGCCGTTACCGAACGGTATCTGGCTTTTGAGATGTAGGTGGGTCTGAATTTACAGAATCGGTATATTTACCGATTCGGTAAATTTACCACTCCGGTATTTAAGAGTGCCACAGGCCCTTCAGATTCGGTATTTTACCACCCAATCCTATTGGGTGGTAAAATACCGAATACAGCTGTGCATGCACATCTGTGCCATGTGACACACAGACATGCCCTTAGGGCATGTCTGTGTGTGCCACATGGCACACATGCCTGTACTTGGGGTGCTAGAGGGTGTCAAAGTGACTCCCCCTGCACCCTTGCAGGATTCGGTATTTACCAAATCTGTAAATACCGATTCGGTATTTTACATTGATACCTATGGGCTTCAAGGCCCATAGGAATCAATGTGAAATACCGAATCGGTATTTACAGATTCGGTAAATACCGACTCTTACAGATTCGGTAGTTTTTTACCTACATCTGCCTCCTTCCTATTTACCGACTCTTAAATACCGATTCGGTATGAGTCGGTATTTAAGAGTCGGTAAATAGGAATTACCTACATCTGGCCCCAAGTGCATTAATTAATGAGTGCATGGGTTTAAGGTTGCCGCCATCCACCCATTCTCATCTGTGAAGTTTCTAGAAACTTCCAGTATTCTTAGATAAGAGAGGAAACCATAGATAAATTTGTCCAGGATTGCATTAGCCTATTCACAAGAGAGGATGACAGGATTTAGCTAATGTAATTTGTTAGAGACGTCTCTTCACCCCAAGGTTATCACAAATCCACCACTTTAGCAGCTTAGATGGGAAGTGAGTGCCACCACTTGGTAGTGTGTGAATCATATGATGCATAAAATGTTGTTTGTTACTTTAACTGCATTGGAGACACTGGCCTCTAAGCAGAAGGTCACTCCAACAGAGTAAAATGGGGGGTATGTTTCTGGCCACGCCCTTGCTTTAAATTCATACCCGGCCCTTCTCTCTCACAGAGAAGCGGCACATGACACATGAGTCCTTAAGAAGTTCAGGAACACAGAACCTTTAAGATTATCAGCAATGTGCAGCATAAAAAGTTAATGTAAAACAGCTGCAATGTGCCTGTAAGCTCTCCAAGCAACAGCAAATACCGGCCCATTGTGCATACAGTCAAGCAGGGCATTAAGTTGTCAGGTCCTGCTTCTGCTAAGTACCAGCAGTTCTAAAAAGCAAGTGTTGAGATGGTTCCCTTTCGAGCTCTTCATTTTTGCCCTCACCCTGGGCATGAAAAAAATTCGATATTTTGCACTCCCCTCAGTGTTGACTCGTGTAACATTGCAATCAACACTGAGAGTGGTGTAACACTGCAGTAAACACTGAGGGGAGTGCAAATTGTTGACTGCATGTACCCTGGTGCAAAGGAGCAAACTTTTCTGGGATGTGATGCTGTGTCTGGTCACATACTTTTCCCTTCCCAAACTGATTTTCAGGACCTCCTCTACCATTTATCTCACATTCCAAATTTTCCTTTTTGCAAAAAATGCGTTCCAGCCCATTGATTACACTTCAACCAGCCCGAGCTGGAGATTCTGGCCCGAGCCGGAGAGTACGACTTAAGCTGGAGAATATCGCTTGAGCTGGAGATTCTGGCCTGACTCTGATGTAAAGATACGAATCGTAAAAGACCTCTGTGAATACCAAAAGTCACAAAGTTAGACTTTGGTCTAAGATTGCCTTCATGAATTGGGGTCTATGCGTGTTGCAACGTGTAGTGCCTGCAAGCCTCTGTGTACAGAAGTTTCACACAAAAGTGCATGTGTACAACTACCAGGGGTGAAGTGGGTGGTTTGCACATTGGTTCTCATGCACAGAACAGAAAGTCTCATTTAATGTACCGTAACTGCCACATCAGCTGTGCAAACACTGAGGCTGATCCCTGGGTATAACTCCCAGTGAGAAACAGATATGGAGACTGTTAGACCTGTCAGCCCTAGGGTGGTCTTTTCCTGTTTTTTCGCCCTTGCCTCATTTTTCCCACCTTCTTTTTGTTGGCCCTTAGGTCTCTGGGCACCTTTCCATGGCTAATCCATGTTAAGGTGCAGGTGCTCTCTACCCCAAACATGGCTGCCTCTGACCCCTGCTACTGCAGCGTGGTCTTTTTAGGAGCACTCTAGTAGCCAGGAGCTGGCTGGAACCCTTAAACAATGTAGCAAAGCCAGCCTACCAGCCTGCTCATAGCTAGAATGAGGGAAGCTCCTGGAACCTTCTAGAATAGGGGAGGTGACACCAACTGCCACTGCCTACTGCCAACTGTTGCTATATAAAGAAAGGGAGGGAAACTTCTAGTCAGTTGGGGCATCACTGACCTGGGGAACCCACGCAGGAGATTTAGGCGGGAGGGCCTAGTTAGGAACTTATGCCACTGGGAGTGACAGGATTTAGGTGCTGCCTCTTAAGCTGAGTGAGGTGTCCTAGACTAGCCCCCTGATCTGGCCCAGCGGTAGGGAACCCCAGGGTCCATCTGCAGTGACTGAGGAAAACTCATCCAGCCTCCAACTCAACCCCCCTCTTCAAGAAACCATCACCTAAGGGCGCAGAACCATCCAAGCACCAAGAAGACTATTTGCTTTACCCAGAGACTGCTGGGGAATCGACCAGGTACTGGACTGTGCTGCCCTGCGCACCCCCTGCCTTCAACTGGGCCCACCTGGCCCTACCTGTCTCCCCCTGACTGAACTGCTCTGCTGTCCATTCTGTCTGCAGTCCCTTCTGAACTGTGTGAAAAGCGTTATATCTTGCTCCCCCCTGTCCAGCGCTGTATTTGAGACTGCCTGTCCTGTCAGGGATTATTGAAATTGCCTCCCTGGCCCTGCCTGCGACCAGCGCTGTGAAGCCCCCCCCCCCCAAGCGCGCCTCTGCCTCGGCGTCAAGCGCTGTACCTTGCCCCCTGAGGCGCCTGAGGAGGCCCCCTTGTCATCGCGGCATCGGCGCCGCCCACGCGACACCTCTGAGGCACTTTCGGCCTGTCCTGTGGCCGCCTGCCTTCGTACTGTGTCCAGCGCCATTATTGACCCCCCTCGGCGGCCCCCGATGCCAGGAGAGGCCCGCTGCATCAAATCCGCCAGGCTGCACTAGGCCTGAAGCCTGCCTGGGCCGGTGTCACGTGACGGGGGAGCGCCGCCGCATCATCGGCCGCGCCCCCCGCCCAAGTCGCGCAGCTATTGGCTGCCGGGAACGAGCCTCTGCCCGTGAGACCCGGCACCCAGGGAAGTTCCGTTTTACCGGGGAGGGGGTGGAGGACCACGAGAGCCCCCCTCCGCTTCACCGCAAACCGCGCCTGACCCCCTGTGGGCTCCCAAGAACCACCACTGCCCTGTTGCCGCCGCGGTCCGAGTGAGGCCCCTGAGAGGGTCGGAAACCCTCCCGCCTACCCCGAGACCAGCGCAAGGGCCCAAGGAGGGGCCGAAGCTACCAGGTAATCCCAGGGGAGGAGGGCGGAAGGCCGGGAAAGGCCCCGAGTTCGCCCCTCCCCTGGGAGAGGCCCCCTTGAGCCCCGAGAGACCGTGTGGCCGGGCTTGAGCACCCAACTGTGGCTGAATGACTGTGCAGGCCCTGGGGGAACAGTCTTAGAAGGGATTAATTAACCATGCCCAGTAGGCCGCTTGGGGTTGGATTAACTCCTCGGTCCCCTTGACTGTGCAGGCCTGAACACCACCTTATGCTGCATTTACTGCTCATGCCTGCTTACATGTTTTCAAGCCTGTTGATGAAGTGGTGATATTTCCCTGTACTGAATTTCTTGCAGGGGCGGGCTTCTACGACCCCTGATGGGATGATGATATGATACTGATTGATTTAATCCATGACTATTTTGATAACCTGATTTCTGGTATTGAACTGTTGATATTTACAAGGGGTAATGTTCATAACTGCTTCTTGAAATGTTCGGCCCTGGTTTATGAAAGTACCCTCTTAGCCTGCTGAAGAGTGTAATGCGACAGGCTGTGTTAATTGATGTTTTACTGCTTTAATGAAATGTGTTGCAGAACCTGCTGGAATGAAATGCTTTACCACTTTAAAGGAAATGCATAATGAAAGGCTTCCATGAAACGCTTTAATGAAATACTTATGAGATGCTAATGAAATGCTAATGCCCAACTTGCTTTGATCTAAAGCTTATATAAAAGACCTTGATTTTCAATCACAAATACTGGTGTGGACTCCATTATTGTGCCCACTTCTTGTCTCAGTGGATGAGTGTGTTGAGTAGCTGCTTTACACGTAAGCCCCTGGCTGCCTTCCTGCTCGAGCCAAGCTACCCCCCCGGAGAACTTGCGGTCCCAGTTCTTACATTGTTGGTGAGCGGTGGGATTCAGGGCCTGTAGCTACCCAACACCATCCAGTGGGACAGAGTGCGCTGCAATTAATTGGACACCTATTGTGCCTACAAGCTAACTCAATTGGCCACCACTGTCAGCCTGCAAAGTGTGTAGGGACCTGTGTTGACACAGCATTGTTGCCTACGTCCTAGTATCTTTCTTCTAGGTTACCTGGGTCCCCACCTGACAAAATGGAGTTCCAGCTGGCTGACCTTGATAAGTACACGGTAGTGCAGTTAAGGGAGTTTTGTCAGTGGATGGGGGTGCCGGTGGGGCTGAGAGCTGTAAAAGAAGAGCTCCTCACCGCTTTGAGGGCATGGGTAAGGGCACACCCAGAGGAGGAAGAGGATGGGGAACAGGAGGGACAGGTCACACAAAGGGAGGCGGGCACTCCAGAAGACCCAGGCCTGCTCAACATTGATATGTCTGACAATGTGTTGCCAGGAAGACGTTCCGGGGCAGGGAGTAGTGTATCTAGGGGGAGTGCATCGTCGCAGGAATACGAGGACAGGAGGGAAGAGAGGCGATTGAAGTGGGAGCTTGCCAAGTTAGAGCACGAGAGGGAGAGAGAGAGGGAAGATAGGCAGTTTGCTTTGGAGGGAGAAAGATTGGCGCACGAGCTCCAGCTGAAAGAAATGGAGCTGCAAGCATTGCAGTTGGGTACGCCAGGAAGTCCTAATGGTGGCAGCATACCTGGGGCTCATCAGGAGCCCAGATTCTGGTTACCTAAGGAGGTGATAGCTCGCTACCCAAGGGGGATGACATTGCGAGGTGGTTGGAGGCATATGAAGTGGCCTTGACTGCCCATGGGGTGCCCGATAAACATTGGGGAGGTGGCTTGTACCGTTATATACCTCCTGATGTCAGGGACACCCTCCTGTATTTGGATAAGGCAGACCAGTTCAGGTATTCCCCCATGAAGGAGGCACTCATTAAACACTTTGGCCTCAACCCTGAAAGGTATCACCAGAAGTTCCGTGGCAGCCATAAACTGTCCACGCAGAATTGGGTGGATTTATTTGAGTATGCCCGTAAGGCTCTGGATGGTTGGGTGCGTGGCAGCGAGGTGCGTGATTTTGAGGGCCTGTATAACCTTTTTTTGAGAGAGCACCTCCTGGATAAGTGTTTTCCTGAGCTGCGCCAACATCTGGTGGACCGCAAGCTTACTGATCCCCGTGAGCTTGCGGAAGAGGCGGATACTTGGGTTAGCACCCGGGTGTCACACAAGGGCCCCGGGAGAGATGGCCCGAAAGGCGGACAGGGCGCCCCCCATAAGAAAGAGGGTGGAGATAAAAGAACGGAGTTCTCACGAGGCCCACAAACTAGACAGGAGAGGAGTAGGTATCCCACCTCAGTCCCGTTCCCCGAAACCCACTTACCCTGACAAGAGTCAGCAGCCAAAAGTGGTCCGGTGCTATGAGTGTGGAGAGGTCGGACACTACAAGGGAGATTCCCAGTGTCGCAAACGACCCCCAGCCCCCACTGGTGGCAAGAGTCCCGGGGTGGCTAGTGTAGCGCTTGGGTTGGAGCTGCACCTAGATAGGGAAGGGGAGTGGACAGGCCTGACCCTGGTTTCACTTGGGGATAGAGAGATGGTCCCAGTGACGCCCTTACCATTGAATACTGCTAGGTACCAGCAGAGGGTGAAGGTCAATGGGGAGGAGGTGGACGCTCTGAGGGACATAGGAGCCAGCATGACCACCGTAGTGAGGCGGCTGGTGTCCCCTGAGCAGGTTGTACCTGATGTGTACCATCCGGCCATGTTGGCTGACGGCAGTATGAGCTACTATCCCGTGGCTCAAGTTCCCTTTGAGTGGGGAGGAGTGTCAGGCCCGTTGAGAGTTGCGATAAGCCCTGCCTTGCCTGTGGACTGTCTGCTCGGTAATGACCTGGAACATACCGCCTGGAAGGAAGTGGAGTTTAAGGCCCACACTGAGATGCTGGGGTTACCAGGGTGGACTTGCGTAGTCACGCGGTCCATGGCTGCCCGGCAAGAAGATCAACCCGGGTTGAAGCCTGAGACAACGGCCCAACCCAATGCAGGCCCAGAGGAGAATGGAGTGGAGGACACGCCCCGTGTGATGGATGGGGAGCCTGCGGAGGTATCCCCGGAGTCCGTGGAGGTGGATGTCGTTCCCGTGGGGGACTTGCCGAACCTTGCCGACTCTTGCTGAGTGGCATGTGGAAGAAGGGCCTACCCGGGAGGTATTCTGTCGGGCGCAGAAGGAGTGCCCCACGCTTGAAGGCATGCGGCGACAGGCCGAAGCCCAAGCGGTCAACCAAGAGACCGGCAGTTATCACGTGTATTGGGAGGATGGCCTCCTGTACAGTGAGCCAAAGGTTCCGGTGCATGGAACCTCGAGGGCCTTAGTGGTCCCCCAGTGTTACCGGGCCTTTTTGTTGGAACTGGCGCATGAGATACCCTTAGCCGGACACTTGGGCCAGGACAAGACCTTTTCAAGGCTAGTCCCACATTTGTACTGGCCCAGGATGAGGGTTGCCTCTGACACCTACTGCAAGACCTGCAAGACTTGCCAGGCAAGTGGCAAGACGGGGACCAAAGTGAAGGCCCCATTGGAACCACTCCCGGTGGTCGGGACCCCTTTTGAGCGGGTCGTATTGACATCGTTGGGCCGGTGGACCCACCGACCTCTGCGGGACACCGGTTCATCTTGGTGTTGGTGGACCACGCCACTAGGTACCCGGAGGCTATCCCTCTGAGGACCGTTACTGCACCTGTGGTGGCGCGGGCCCTGATGGGGATATTTACCCGAGTGGGATTCCCCAAGGTCATGGTGTCGGACAGGGGCACAAACTTCATGTCGGCCTACATGCAGGCCATGTGGAAGGAGTGGGGAGTGACCTATCGGTTCTCCACTCCTTACCACCCCCAGACTAACGGGCTCGTAGAGCGCTTCAACAAGACCTTGAAGGGGATGATCCGGAGCCTGCCCGAGGACTTGAGGCGGAAATGGTGTGGTCTCCATTATTGCGCCCACTTCTTGTCTCAGTGGAGGAGTGTGTTGAGTAGCTGCTTTACACGTAAGCCCCTGGCTGCCTTCCTGCTCGAGCCAAGCTACCCCCCGGGGGACTGGCGGTCCCAGTTCTTACAGGGACCAAGGAAACAGACGTACGTATGATGGATTCGTTTTTGAAACAAGGAATCATCAAAAGTTACAGCGCGTGATAAGGGGAAAATAGGTGAACCAGCCACAGTGTTGAAACCATTGCACCAAGTTCTCTGAGTGTCACTACTGCAGGGGACCCGTCTGAGGCACTCAAGACTACTTTTCTATTCCAAATTGCTTGTCCCTTTAGGAGAATGTTTGGGTAACAGGGTGGAATGAGCAATAAAAATAGATAGAATGTGGGGTGAAAGGCATCGTTTTACATTCAATGCCTTGTCAAAAGCAGTAAGAGCTATATAAATGCAATCACATTGAGAACAAAATTCAATAGTCTGTACGGTGGCATTAATTGTTGAAGCGAGAATGCCGAGTGGTTTACAAAGTTCAAAGGAAGTCCTACAGCAGGACATTCGACAACTCCTAGGGAGAAAGAGGGTTGTTATTACACGGACAGAATCAATAAAATGAAGGTGTCACACAAATCAGATTCTGTCTTATACTTAGGCAAGCCAGTTGTGCATTGCTTGTATCCAATTCATTAAGCCCCTTTGTGATTGAGTCCGATTTCATCATCCATTTTGATTCTCTTAGATTGAGGATGGAACTGACGTTTCCTCCCCTCGGGCCCAGTTCTGCTTTTTCCAATGCAAGCCATTGCATTTGGTCAGGTCTGTGGTCTTGCTTGGCAAAATGTTCCACAAGGGGCGCTCCTTGTACTTGACAACGTATCCTGCTTTTATGTTGAAGGATCCTCATCTTAACTTTTTGTTGAGTCTGGCCCACGTATAGTAGGTCGCATGGGCATATGATGGCATAAATCACGTTTGATTTGTTGCAGTTGGTGAAGTCCTGCAAGTCAATTGTTTGCTGTTTATGTGTGAAAGTTTTTGTTTGTATAGCAGTTGCATATGCTTTACACTTACTGCATTTGTGATGGCCCTTAATTGATGGCAAACACCACATAGATTGAATGGTGGGGTTTGCCTCGCTGGGCAGGAAGAAATTGACCACATGTTCTTTTATGCTCTTGGCTTTTCTGAAAAGCATGCATGGGTGGTTCTTAATTTTTGAATGTTGTCCGCCACTAGGCTCCAGTGCCTGCTGATTACTTTTTTTGTGGTGTTGCTCCTTGTTGAGAAAGTTGTCACACAGATTAGTCTTTTGAGGGAGGGGTCCTGTATCAGGATTTCCGCAGCCAAGTCTTTTTAGGGGTCTGTTCGTAGTCGGGCATAGCTTATGCCATCTAGCAGTTTCTCTGGATTTCCGTTTTGTATGCTGTAGTGTCTTGGATTACTATTGCACCACCCTTGTCTGCCGCCTTTATCACAATCTCGTTATTGTTCTTACGACTCATAAGTGCTGCCCTTTCTGGTTTACTGATGTTTTGGGCATTGTGTTTGTAGGTGTCCAGTAATTTGAAGACATCCCTCACCACCATATTCTCATATGCTAGTATGGTGTTTGACATAGCATAGGTCGGTAGAAAGAATGTTGAAGGAGTTCTTAATCCGGTAAATGACTTCTTTGTGTGAATATTGGCGTTCCTAAAAAAATATTTCAGGCGGATCTTACGGAAGAAGGCATAGAGCTCCGTCTTAATGTTGAAGACATTGGGTTGATTAGTGGGAACAAAACCTAATCCCTTGGATAATACTCTTTTTTCGTCAACATTTAGTTGATATAAGGAGATGTTGACCACTGGGTTGTTATTCTCAATCTCCAATGGGTTGTTGTTGGTGGTTACCATCTGTAGACCTTCCTGCGGGTGGAGATTTCTCTGTGGCTCTCTGGTTGAAAATGTACCTGCTTGGGACCTGTACCCTGCCCTCGTGGGTAGTTGGATTGTTGGCCCCTCGGTGGCCCCTGTTACCAGTTCATTCTGCGTCCTCTGGGTGGCCTCCATTGTCCATCGCCTAAAAAAGGCTGGTAGCTTTGGGGTGGGTACCAGCTGTCACTATACGTTCTGGCCCGTGATTTGTTGATCAGGGTCACTGTCGGAGCTCACGGAAGAATCGTAGAAGGTGGTGTAATTTCTTCTTCCCCTATAGCTTCCTCTGCACTCTTCCAGTGAATCTTCCCTGCTGGTCCTGCTTATAGTAGTCCTCGTTAATGTAAGGATATGTGATCTTTTTGTCATAAAAGCATATATCCTTCGATAGTTTAACCAATTTTTTGTTCTGAGTTGTAATCTCAAAATCAATCAAGCTTTTTCCCAGGTTTTCGAGTGCCTCCTTGGTGTTGGACAATGCCGTGTATCCTGCAATTTCTTGTCTCAATGCTGCAATTTCACGGTTCAGTGATTGAACTTGCTCCGCCGCCGTCTCCACTCCTAAGACCATCCAATGGCGAGATGCGTTGTTGGCCACGAAGCTGAACCCGTCTCTAAATTTTGGCACGTCTACAAAGATGGCCGGTTCATTATTGATCTGTAGACCTACCGGAATAATGTTGGCATGCAGGTATGTGGTGAGCAAATGGCCATGTATTTTGTGCGGACGAGTTTCTTCTCCAATCGTTCTAGTTTGCTGGTTTTGTTGTTCAGGGTGAAATCAATATTTGGTGTGCCTGAGGGAAGGAATTGGTTGACTGGGTCGAGTAATAGCTGGTTGATGTACTCCTCCGTGTACGAGAGAGTCTCACTCTCTACCATCATGAGTAGAGATGTATTGTATCACAAACAATACCTCACAGATGTGCACCTGCTCTAATATCGTTACAAAAAAAGGGTAAACCGGGAATCACTGGGACCTGGGTGCATGACGGTATGTGTAATAATGGTCCCAGTGTGTTACTGGCTTTCAAGTGGGGGAAAGAAAGGATTCTTTAAAAAACACAAGTCATGAAACAACATGAGTGGGGACAAAAACATAAATGGAGAAAAAACAATGTTTCGCCAATGTTGTTTAATCACATTGGGAAGTGTATTTTTCCCTAAACAGCAGCCCATGCAATATGGATCCCACTGTTTTCTGTTCTCAGATACTCACCGTGCCCAGAGTCTTACTACCACATATTTGTTACACATCTACTGCAAAACACACACTTGACACACACAAAGGATATTAGCCGAAGGTCTTGGACTCACAAAAAAAGAGGAACTTTATACAAGAGGTGTCAGTAGACCATGCTCTCTCCTGATGCAGAAAAAAAGTTCTGGTCCAGCTAAAGATTCAGAAAAACTCTGCTTTATGTGGCTTAACCAAGGTATGAACCGGAGTCCTTTGCCAACTATGAGGGCATGCTTAGGACCTTATAAGGCATGAGGCACTATCACGCTCACTGTGAGTTACTTCAAATTGAAATGGGACTCAATGGAAGTAGATCCATTGCTAGACTCGGGTGAGAACTAAGAGAAACGGCTACTGATGGGTAGATGGGTAGAGTTGCAGCAAAACATTTACCAGAGTCATCGATAGAGGGATCAGGGACTTCCAAGAAACTTCAGGCTGTTCTGAAACGGGCCCCAATCCACAGGGAACTTAGAGTATGGACACTAAAACCTAGAACCAACTAGACAGATGATGGACAACATGTCTTTAAGGCATGGCAGAAGGGCAAGGGTGCCCAACTTGGAGACTTATACCCTGGAGAGACATTCATCTCCTTTGAGGAGGCTCGCCCAGAATGTATACTCGGCCCTAGTAATTGTTTGCATCATGCAGCCTGGCTGAAATAGCCAAGGTTACCTGGCCTACTTACCCTGCAGCACCGCTCCTTTGCAAACGCTTGAGATCTTACTAATGCCACCTAATAGCGCTGCTATACGAGTCCATTGCGAGCACGCAGCCGGGCCACCTCCTCTGGCCCACATAGCATGGGACTTAGACACTATGCTGGATGAAGGGGACTGGATATGGGTCAGTGAGCTAACACATCCTGTCTCGTGTAATGTCCGCTTTAAGCTGGTACACTACAGCTCTCTCCATAGGACATTCCTTTCTCCTAAGGACATGCAGTGCATGACCCCGACACGCATGGATAGCTGCCCTTGCTGTGGAGTCAGTGGCACTGACTTTCTACACTTAGCATGGCAATGCAGCCCAGTTCAGTCTTCTGGAGGCAGATGGTCGTTGACATAACAAGATCCACACACTTAAATATAGTCCTTCCCCTTCAGTGTTGCCAACATCAAACAACCCAAAGGTAGGAAGATACAATATACATTTTTACAACTGGTGTGGGTATTGGCTACACGTAGGGTCAGCATCTCCTGGATGGGACAGCAGGCACTGGAGATAGTGCACTGGCATAAAGATATATTGGAGGGGTCCCTGGCAGAGGAATCACATATGAAACTTAACATGAGGGAGGACAAGGGGACTGATGACCTGTCGGACTGGAGAGATTTGTGTGACATGGTCCTAGACCCAGAATCGGGTATATGTTTAATGGATAGTGACATCGCTGACAGCAACGGGGGGAGGTACACACTGGCAGGGGGTCCTGTCTCAGTTGAACCTAGGTGGATGCATGAAGCTTCCTGCAGTATGAAAGTGGCTGTTTTCTGTGGGTTATTGTTTGCCTAGTGTACTCGGAAATGTATAATGTAAAGCTATATACCAACTATGAATGTCTCACCTTTCACTGAACGCACCTCTGCTTGCTGATTTTATTTTTTATTTTTTTTCTTGTGCTATTCTACAAAAGTGAAAATAAAGATTATAAATTAAACCTATGAGGGAATGCTTGGTATGCATCTCTAGGTCACACAACAGATTCTGGACCTTGCATTAGCAGGAGCAGGCACTGTCCACACCCTGCATTAGCATGGTGACAGGATCAGCAAATTCTGGAGAATGTTACATGTTTGTTTATCATGCAGAGGACATTCCTGTCCTAACACTAGCCTTTTATACTTCAGGTGACTACGTTTCTGTGACATGTGGATCAGTCTGTTTCTAGGCAGCTTGTGAACCATCCAACCTTCTATCAATCTGATATCCCTCGACCTCACCATGCCCAAGGCATCTTCTTTATTTTTTGGATTAGCCAACATCTTTTGATTTTACTACAAATGTATGCATGCTATACTTATTCATAGGGACGTTCAGCTAGAACTCTTGGTCTGTGAGTGTGTTGTTCACATTTTTCCTAAGCCCGCTACAGCATACAGCATGGGACAAAGGGTCAGCCACTGGCTAACTTCACAGTGAGTGACAGCAGTCTGCCCTTCCACAAGGAGCATATCCACACACA
Organism: Lissotriton helveticus; assembly: GCF_964261635.1. Classification (NCBI taxonomy): domain Eukaryota; kingdom Metazoa; phylum Chordata; class Amphibia; order Caudata; family Salamandridae; genus Lissotriton; species Lissotriton helveticus. Next base: position 1,542,098,717 of record NC_136068.1, on the reverse strand, counting down.
AAGTGGTGCACGTCTGTGCCAGAGACTCCTTTTGAGGTTTTTGTTTTCTAAAACCTCCAAATATATTTTGGCTTTTAGCAAATGTTTTTTTTTTAATTGACGAGGGCCCAGCAGCTTTCCCAACAATACAATTCTGCAGAAACAATAACAAAATGAAACAAGCATTAACAAAGCCAAAAGGGTGGCAGCCAACCCAAGACCTACTGGTTTTGCTAATGCTTGTTTTTTAGTGGGGTACAACGCAGTACTTGTTGAGAAATGTCAGATTCACCTCCCCTTCTTCCCCCCGCCCCACAAATTGTACTGTCTAAAATACACCCCTAGTATGAGATTAAGGGGCAGATGTATCAAGCCTTTTGCGACTCGCAAAGGCCAGAATTCGCAGAATTTCGGCCTTTGCGAATCGCAAAAGGCCTTTTTGCATGTTTTGGCATGCATCAAAAATTTGCAAAATAAGTAATAGCAAAAATTTGCGATTCCTTATTTTGCCATAGCATTTAAGGAATCGCAATTTTGCGATTCCTTAAATGCTATGTATGTAGCATTTTTTTAAATGTGATTTTTGTTTAAGAATTCGCAAATTACCACCAACTTGTAGTTGATGGTAATTTGCGAAGTCTTTAAAAAAAGCACAAATTGGCATTTTTGATGGTGGCATGTGGTGCACACACATGCCCATAGGGCATGTATGTGCGCCATATGTACACACATGTACATTTCAGGGGTGCAGCAGGGTGTCTTTCAGACACCCCTGCACCCTTGAAATAATTCTCAAATTGCGATTAGCAAATTGTAAATTCGCAATTTGAGAATTACTTCACAATCATTCCTATGGGCCTCCTGGCCCATAGGAATGCATGGGAAATTATTCCTTATTTGCAAATTTGCAAAATGCGAATTCGCAAATAAGAAAGATTAAGGAATCGCAAAAAAATAGCGATTTGTTTCATACATTCCAAATTTGCTATTTCTAAATAGCGATTCCTTAAAAATCGCTATTTAGGAATCGCAAAATGGAATCTTGATACTTCTATAAAGTTCACTAGTACTTTTTTTTACAGGATGTAGATGAGCAAAGAATACCAGCAAAATTGGTGGGGGGAAGGGATGTAAGGAAAAAAGCAAATGTTATCAAGCGCGATTTTCACATGAACAAGAATAAAAGTGCCAGGTATGGTGGCTTAGCGGACAAATGTATCCATTGTAGGAGCCTGTGTTCGACCTCATGGGCACAGGTTCAAATCCTGGCTGTTCCACTCAGCCTTTCATCCTCCTGAGTTCAATAAAATAAGTACCATTGATTTGGGTGACAACAAACATCTGTTATACCTCACCAAGATACCCTTGGGTGGCCGTGCACGTCACAAATACACATGTTATGTTATTAGCTCATGCTAGAATATATTTCACAAAATAATGCCAGGAGTGCTAAAAAAAAAAAAAACTGCAACAGTCAGAGGTTGTCAGCAGTACTCGTGGAAACATTTGGGAATTCCAACAATTTGAAAAAATATAAAAAATGTAGGATGAAACCTATAAGCGCAAATGTCCTACTTTTTTGTGAATTATGTGCCACAGACGACTGTCTCTTTCTACTGGCTAGGAAAAGAAATGCAATGAAGGAAATCCTGCTTCAAAGGGACATTCCATGTCTGAAAATGTAATAGTCCTCTCCTTTTGAACTCCCTTCCGTGGGTGGTGTTATGCTGTGCACCCATATCATTGTGAAGACATGAAACAAAAGGTCCGTCATGCACTTCTCCAGCGCTTGCACCAATATTTACTCACGTACGTAATGAATCAGAGTTCTGTGAACTCCATTGTTGGCATATGACATATGTCATGTTATGTTGAATGGTTTGCAAAGCGAATTGCTTCCTGGAAACGTGGCTTCCCAGCGCTAGACCCGAAAGCACACGAGCTGCGACTGCCTACAAAGAAAGTGAGAAATGAGGCCTAGTTGGAAAAAAACCAAGCCTTAAGAGATTTTCTAAAGAGAAGGTGATTCTGGATTTTCCTAAGAGAGAGGGGGAGGGAATTCCAGAAAGAAGGAGCCAGGGCATGAAGGGACCGTCCACCATCTCTTGCTCTCCACACCTGCGGGACAATAGCTAAGTTGGGGTCAGCATAGCATAGAGGTCAAGAGGGCCATTAAGGAGATATGGGATTGAACAGGATAAGGGCCCCATGGGAGTGGAGGGCCTTATGAGCAATGCAAAGAGTCTTGAAGGGGATGTGTTTATCCTCGGGGAGTCAGTGCAGCTTGCAGAAAAGACTGGAAACAGAGGAACATTTGGTAAGTGAGAAAAACAAGCTGACTGCGGCTTTTTGTGTCAACTGAAGTCTCCTGGTGACTGATTTGTTGGCACCCAAATACAAAACATTGCAATAATCCAAATGAGACAAAATGACCACCTGAATTATGATTTTTTTAAGAGTTGAGATCCAAAAGGGCGAGGATGGACTTGAGGCTTCTCAAGAGCCCGGAGGAAGTTCCTGCTACAGTTTTAGCTTGGGCCTCAAAAGCCAGAGTGTTATACATCCAGACTCTGACATTAAATAATAGAGGACTTAGAGGGAGGCCCAAGAGAGGAAGGCCACCAGCGGTCGCCCCAAGAATGAACATGTTTACCTAACAGCTGACATTTTGTTGCACTCCTATTCTGGTGAAGACAATTGTTATTCATCCACTCAGCCATTGCAAGCTTTCCTTTTTGAAAATTGATCGTGTCTTGTGTGTGTTTTCAGAGAGTGAAAGAATGAGCTGGGTATCGTCGGCATACAATACCAGCATAAGCACTGAGAATTGAATTACCTGTGCCAGTGGTTGAACATATATATTGAATAGATAGAATGTGGGGTGAAAGGCATCGTTTTACATTCAATGCCTTGTCAAAAGCAGTAAGAGCTATATAAATGCAATCACATTGAGAACAAAATTCAATAGTCTGTACGGTGGCATTAATTGTTGAAGCGAGAATGCCGAGTGGTTTACAAAGTTCAAAGGAAGTCCTACAGCAGGACATTCGACAACTCCTAGGGAGAAAGAGGGTTGTTATTACACGGACAGAATCAATAAAATGAAGGTGTCACACAAATCAGATTCTGTCTTATACTTAGGCAAGCCAGTTGTGCATTGCTTGTATCCAATTCATTAAGCCCCTTTGTGATTGAGTCCGATTTCATCATCCATTTTGATTCTCTTAGATTGAGAATGGAACTGACGTTTCCTCCCCTCGGGCCCAGTTCTGCTTTTTCCAATGCAAGCCATTGCATTTGGTCAGATCTGTGGTCTTGCTTGGCAAAATGTTCCACAAGGGGCGCTCCTTGTACTTGACAACGTATCCTGCTTTTATGTTGAAGGATCCTCATCTTAACTTTTTGTTGAGTCTGGCCCACGTATAGTAGGTCGCATGGGCATATGATGGCATAAATCACGTTTGATTTGTTGCAGTTGGTGAAGTCCTGCAAGTCAATTGTTTGCTGTTTATGTGTGAAAGTTTTTGTTTGTATAGCAGTTGCATACGCTTTACACTTACTGCATTTGTGATGGCCCTTAATTGATGGCAAACACCACATAGATTGAATGGTGGGGTTTGCCTCGCTGGGCAGGAAGAAATTGACCACATGTTCTTTTATGCTCTTGGCTTTTCTGAAAAGCATGCATGGGTGGTTCTTAATTTTTGAATGTTGTCCGCCACTAGGCTCCAGTGCCTGCTGATTACTTTTTTTGTGGTGTTGCTCCTTGTTGAAAAAGTTGTCACACAGATTAGTCTTTTGAGGGAGGGGTCCTGTATCAGGATTTCCGCAGCCAAGTCTTTTTAGGGGTCTGTTCGTAGTCGGGCATAGCTTATGCCATCTAGCAGTTTCTCTGGATTTCCGTTTTGTATGCTGTAGTGTCTTGGATTACTATTGCACCACCCTTGTCTGCCGCCTTTATCACAATCTCGTTATTGTTCTTACGACTCATAAGTGCTGCCCTTTCTGGTTTACTGATGTTTTGGGCATTGTGTTTGTAGGTGTCCAGTAATTTGAAGACATCCCTCACCACCATATTCTCATATGCTAGTATGGTGTTTGACATAGCATAGGTCGGTAGAAAGAATGTTGAAGGAGTTCTTAATCCGGTAAATGACTTCTTTGTGTGAATATTGGCGTTCCTAAAAAAATATTTCAGGCGGATCTTACGGAAGAAGGCATAGAGCTCCGTCTTAATGTTGAAGACATTGGGTTGATTAGTGGGAACAAAACCTAATCCCTTGGATAATACTCTTTTTTCGTCAACATTTAGTTGATATAAGGAGATGTTGACCACTGGGTTGTTATTCTCAATCTCCAATGGGTTGTTGTTGGTGGTTACCATCTGTAGACCTTCCTGCGGGTGGAGATTTCTCTGTGGCTCTCTGGTTGGAAATGTACCTGCTTGGGACCTGTACCCTGCCCTCGTGGGTAGTTGGATTGTTGGCCCCTCGGTGGCCCCTGTTACCAGTTCATTCTGCGTCCTCTGGGTGGCCTCCATTGTCCATCGCCTAAAAAAGGCTGGTAGCTTTGGGGTGGGTACCAGCTGTCACTATACGTTCTGGCCCGTGATTTGTTGATCAGGGTCACTGTCGGAGCTCACGGAAGAATCGTAGAAGGTGGTGTAATTTCTTCTTCCCCTATAGCTTCCTCTGCACTCTTCCAGTGAATCTTCCCTGCTGGTCCTGCTTATAGTAGTCCTCGTTAATGTAAGGATATGTGATCTTTTTGTCATAAAAGCATATATCCTTCGATAGTTTAACCAATTTTTTGTTCTGAGTTGTAATCTCAAAATCAATCAAGCTTTTTCCCAGGTTTTCGAGTGCCTCCTTGGTGTTGGACAATGCCGTGTATCCTGCAATTTCTTGTCTCAATGCTGCAATTTCACGGTTCAGTGATTGAACTTGCTCCGCCGCCGTCTCCACTCCTAAGACCATCCAATGGCGAGATGCGTTGTTGGCCACGAAGCTGAACCCGTCTCTAAATTTTGGCACGTCTACAAAGATGGCCGGTTCATTATTGATCTGTAGACCTACCGGAATAATGTTGGCATGCAGGTATGTGGTGAGCAAATGGCCATGTATTTTGTGCGGACGAGTTTCTTCTCCAATCGTTCTAGTTTGCTGGTTTTGTTGTTCAGGGTGAAATCAATATTTGGTGTGCCTGAGGGAAGGAATTGGTTGACTGGGTCGAGTAATAGCTGGTTGATGTACTCCTCCGTGTACGAGAGAGTCTCACTCTCTACCATCATGAGTAGAGATGTATTGTATCACAAACAATACCTCACAGATGTGCACCTGCTCTAATATCGTTACAAAAAAAGGGTAAACCGGGAATCACTGGGACCTGGGTGCATGACGGTATGTGTAATAATGGTCCCAGTGTGTTACTGGCTTTCAAGTGGGGGAAAGAAAGGATTCTTTAAAAAACACAAGTCATGAAACAACATGAGTGGGGACAAAAACATAAATGGAGAAAAAACAATGTTTCGCCAATGTTGTTTAATCACATTGGGAAGTGTATTTTTCCCTAAACAGCAGCCCATGCAATATGGATCCCACTGTTTTCTGTTCTCAGATACTCACCGTGCCCAGAGTCTTACTACCACATATTTGTTACACATCTACTGCAAAACACACACTTGACACACACAAAGGATATTAGCCGAAGGTCTTGGACTCACAAAAAAAGAGGAACTTTATACAAGAGGTGTCAGTAGACCATGCTCTCTCCTGATGCAGAAAAAAAGTTCTGGTCCAGCTAAAGATTCAGAAAAACTCTGCTTTATGTGGCTTAACCAAGGTATGAACCGGAGTCCTTTGCCAACTATGAGGGCATGCTTAGGACCTTATAAGGCATGAGGTACTATCACGCTCACTGTGAGTTACTTCAAATTGAAATGGGACTCAATGGAAGTAGATCCATTGCTAGACTCGGGTGAGAACTAAGAGAAACGGCTACTGATGGGTAGATGGGTAGAGTTGCAGCAAAACATTTACCAGAGTCATCGATAGAGGGATCAGGGACTTCCAAGAAACTTCAGGCTGTTCTGAAACGGGCCCCAATCCACAGGGAACTTAGAGTATGGACACTAAAACCTAGAACCAACTAGACAGATGATGGACAACATGTCTTTAAGGCATGGCAGAAGGGCAAGGGTGCCCAACTTGGAGACTTATACCCTGGAGAGACATTCATCTCCTTTGAGGAGGCTCGCCCAGAATGTATACTCGGCCCTAGTAATTGTTTGCATCATGCAGCCTGGCTGAAATAGCCAAGGTTACCTGGCCTACTTACCCTGCAGCACCGCTCCTTTGCAAACGCTTGAGATCTTACTAATGCCACCTAATAGCGCTGCTATACGAGTCCATTGCGAGCACGCAGCCGGGCCACCTCCTCTGGCCCACATAGCATGGGACTTAGACACTATGCTGGATGAAGGGGACTGGATATGGGTCAGTGAGCTAACACATCCTGTCTCGTGTAATGTCCGCTTTAAGCTGGTACACTACAGCTCTCTCCATAGGACATTCCTTTCTCCTAAGGACATGCAGTGCATGACCCCGACACGCATGGATAGCTGCCCTTGCTGTGGAGTCAGTGGCACTGACTTTCTACACTTAGCATGGCAATGCAGCCCAGTTCAGTCTTCTGGAGGCAGATGGTCGTTGACATAACAAGATCCACACACTTAAATATAGTCCTTCCCCTTCAGTGTTGCCAACATCAAACAACCCAAAGGTAGGAAGATACAATATACATTTTTACAACTGGTGTGGGTATTGGCTACACGTAGGGTCAGCATCTCCTGGATGGGACAGCAGGCACTGGAGATAGTGCACTGGCATAAAGATATATTGGAGGGGTCCCTGGCAGAGGAATCACATATGAAACTTAACATGAGGGAGGACAAGGGGACTGATGACCTGTCGGACTGGAGAGATTTGTGTGACATGGTCCTAGACCCAGAATCGGGTATATGTTTAATGGATAGTGACATCGCTGACAGCAACGGGGGGAGGTACACACTGGCAGGGGGTCCTGTCTCAGTTGAACCTAGGTGGATGCATGAAGCTTCCTGCAGTATGAAAGTGGCTGTTTTCTGTGGGTTATTGTTTGCCTAGTGTACTCGGAAATGTATAATGTAAAGCTATATACCAACTATGAATGTCTCACCTTTCACTGAACGCACCTCTGCTTGCTGATTTTATTTTTTATTTTTTTTCTTGTGCTATTCTACAAAAGTGAAAATAAAGATTATAAATTAAACCTATGAGGGAATGCTTGGTATGCATCTCTAGGTCACACAACAGATTCTGGACCTTGCATTAGCAGGAGCAGGCACTGTCCACACCCTGCATTAGCATGGTGACAGGATCAGCAAATTCTGGAGAATGTTACATGTTTGTTTATCATGCAGAGGACATTCCTGTCCTAACACTAGCCTTTTATACTTCAGGTGACTACGTTTCTGTGACATGTGGATCAGTCTGTTTCTAGGCAGCTTGTGAACCATCCAACCTTCTATCAATCTGATATCCCTCGACCTCACCATGCCCAAGGCATCTTCTTTATTTTTTGGATTAGCCAACATCTTTTGATTTTACTACAAATGTATGCATGCTATACTTATTCATAGGGACGTTCAGCTAGAACTCTTGGTCTGTGAGTGTGTTGTTCACATTTTTCCTAAGCCCGCTACAGCATACAGCATGGGACAAAGGGTCAGCCACTGGCTAACTTCAAAGTGAGTGACAGCAGTCTGCCCTTCCACAAGGAGCATATCCACACACAAAGTGGTGCACGTCTGTGCCAGAGACTCCTTTTGAGGTTTTTGTTTTCTAAAACCTCCAAATATATTTTGGCTTTTAGCAAATGTTTTTTTTTTAATTGACGAGGGCCCAGCAGCTTTCCCAACAATACAATTCTGCAGAAACAATAACAAAATGAAACAAGCATTAACAAAGCCAAAAGGGTGGCAGCCAACCCAAGACCTACTGGTTTTGCTAATGCTTGTTTTTTAGTGGGGTACAACGCAGTACTTGTTGAGAAATGTCAGATTCACCTCCCCTTCTTCCCCCCCGCCCCACAAATTGTACTGTCTAAAATACACCCCTAGTATGAGATTAAGGGGCAGATGTATCAAGCCTTTTGCGACTCGTAAAGGCCAGAATTCGCAGAATTTCGGCCTTTGCGAATCGCAAAAGGCCTTTTTGCATGTTTTGGCATGCATCAAAAATTTGCAAAATAAGTAATAGCAAAAATTTGCGATTCCTTATTTTGCCATAGCATTTAAGGAATCGCAATTTTGCGATTCCTTAAATGCTATGTATGTAGCATTTTTTTAAATGTGATTTTTGTTTAAGAATTCGCAAATTACCACCAACTTGTAGTTGATGGTAATTTGCGAAGTCTTTAAAAAAAGCACAAATTGGCATTTTTGATGGTGGCATGTGGTGCACACACATGCCCATAGGGCATGTATGTGCGCCATATGTACACACATGTACATTTCAGGGGTGCAGCAGGGTGTCTTTCAGACACCCCTGCACCCTTGAAATAATTCTCAAATTGCGATTAGCAAATTGTAAATTCGCAATTTGAGAATTACTTCACAATCATTCCTATGGGCCTCCTGGCCCATAGGAATGCATGGGAAATTATTCCTTATTTGCAAATTTGCAAAATGCGAATTCGCAAATAAGAAAGATTAAGGAATCGCAAAAAAATAGCGATTTGTTTCATACATTCCAAATTTGCTATTTCTAAATAGCGATTCCTTAAAAATCGCTATTTAGGAATCGCAAAATGGAATCTTGATACTTCTATAAAGTTCACTAGTACTTTTTTTTACAGGATGTAGATGAGCAAAGAATACCAGCAAAATTGGTGGGGGGAAGGGATGTAAGGAAAAAAGCAAATGTTATCAAGCGCGATTTTCACATGAACAAGAATAAAAGTGCCAGGTATGGTGGCTTAGCGGACAAATGTATCCATTGTAGGAGCCTGTGTTCGACCTCATGGGCACAGGTTCAAATCCTGGCTGTTCCACTCAGCCTTTCATCCTCCTGAGTTCAATAAAATAAGTACCATTGATTTGGGTGACAACAAACATCTGTTATACCTCACCAAGATACCCTTGGGTGGCCGTGCACGTCACAAATACACATGTTATGTTATTAGCTCATGCTAGAATATATTTCACAAAATAATGCCAGGAGTGCTAAAAAAAAAAAAAACTGCAACAGTCAGAGGTTGTCAGCAGTACTCGTGGAAACATTTGGGAATTCCAACAATTTGAAAAAATATAAAACATGTAGGATGAAACCTATAAGCGCAAATGTCCTACTTTTTTGTGAATTATGTGCCACAGACGACTGTCTCTTTCTACTGGCTAGGAAAAGAAATGCAATGAAGGAAATCCTGCTTCAAAGGGACATTCCATGTCTGAAAATGTAATAGTCCTCTCCTTTTGAACTCCCTTCCGTGGGTGGTGTTATGCTGTGCACCCATATCATTGTGAAGACATGAAACAAAAGGTCCGTCATGCACTTCTCCAGCGCTTGCACCAATATTTACTCACGTACGTAATGAATCAGAGTTCTGTGAACTCCATTGTTGGCATATGACATATGTCATGTTATGTTGAATGGTTTGCAAAGCGAATTGCTTCCTGGAAACGTGGCTTCCCAGCGCTAGACCCGAAAGCACACGAGCTGCGACTGCCTACAAAGAAAGTGAGAAATGAGGCCTAGTTGGAAAAAAACCAAGCCTTAAGAGATTTTCTAAAGAGAAGGTGATTCTGGATTTTCCTAAGAGAGAGGGGGAGGGAATTCCAGAAAGAAGGAGCCAGGGCATGAAGGGACCGTCCACCATCTCTTGCTCTCCACACCTGCGGGACAATAGCTAAGTTGGGGTCAGCATAGCATAGAGGTCAAGAGGGCCATTAAGGAGATATGGGATTGAACAGGATAAGGGCCCCATGGGAGTGGAGGGCCTTATGAGCAATGCAAAGAGTCTTGAAGGGGATGTGTTTATCCTCGGGGAGTCAGTGCAGCTTGCAGAAAAGACTGGAAACAGAGGAACATTTGGTAAGTGAGAAAAACAAGCTGACTGCGGCTTTTTGTGTCAACTGAAGTCTCCTGGTGACTGATTTGTTGGCACCCAAATACAAAACATTGCAATAATCCAAATGAGACAAAATGACCACCTGAATTATGATTTTTTTAAGAGTTGAGATCCAAAAGGGCGAGGATGGACTTGAGGCTTCTCAAGAGCCCGGAGGAAGTTCCTGCTACAGTTTTAGCTTGGGCCTCAAAAGCCAGAGTGTTATACATCCAGACTCTGACATTAAATAATAGAGGACTTAGAGGGAGGCCCAAGAGAGGAAGGCCACCAGCGGTCGCCCCAAGAATGAACATGTTTACCTAACAGCTGACATTTTGTTGCACTCCTATTCTGGTGAAGACAATTGTTATTCATCCACTCAGCCATTGCAAGCTTTCCTTTTTGAAAATTGATCGTGTCTTGTGTGTGTTTTCAGAGAGTGAAAGAATGAGCTGGGTATCGTCGGCATACAATACCAGCATAAGCACTGAGAATTGAATTACCTGTGCCAGTGGTTGAACATATATATTGAATAGAGTATGAATCAACAAGACCCCCAGGGGACGCCATAATGTAGGGGAAGCAGTTGGGAGCCATAAGATGGAGAAATGACCTGGAATGAGCGCTCTGATAGAAAGGAGGCAAACCAGGTAAAAGTGGACTCTCCTATGCCGATGTTTTGTAGGCGTTGAAGTAGGATTTTGTGAGAAGCCGAGTCAAATGCAGCTCTCAAATCAAGCTGGATCAGGGCTGAAGATCTGCCTCGATCCAGGGCACTGGGGTGGATAAATCCTTGGACCCGTCTGTAAGAGGGCTGCCCACACCACCCACACATACACTGTGTGCTCATCTGTAGCGCACTCCATCCTGCTGTACTCCACATACGAGAGAGAGAGAGAGAGAATGACAGCGACGGAGTGAAAGGGTGTGTGTTTTAAAATCAATTCTGATACATACAGGGAACCTCTTCTAGCAGGTGTGGATGAAATTGACTATACATGTTCTCCCCTGCAGGCCCATCTTTGGTGTTCCTGTGCTATGCCTCACTTGCCCTCCCATCACAGGAAGACCTTTGTTGTTCCCTGTGCCTTGGAGCTCATCAAAGAAAGGCAACCAGATAGACTATGCAATGTAGAGACTGCCCAAGACCTTTCGTTGACCATTCTCTGAAGAAGAACCACGTGTATTCAATACTGGTGATTCACAATACAATCATCCAATGTTGCACCCTCGATGGTGGACCAGCACTGGATATTTAATCTGGGCGCTGTCTGGTTTAGTTCAAGTGGGTATGAAGAGATAGAGTGGGTGGGTGTCCACAGCATCTTATCTTACCAAGGTATTTATTATTGTGTAATCGGAGCTAGTTTGGCGTTACCTCCTTTAAGGAATCATTTGTTTCACATAAAAATGCGTTTAAATGCGTTTCAAACATATTGGGTGCAATAGAGCTGCCAGATTTACGTGATCAATGTAGTTAAAATAATAATAGAATTATAAGGGTCATGCATTTCTGAACACATCAAAACTTCTCCTAATGGTATGTACTTTTAGGAAGGATAATTAAGAGGTAAATCCTGCACATTTGGCTAACAATCGATTTTGCATTGTCATTTTGGCTGGAGACATGAGATCCAAAAGGCCAGGTTTGGGAGGCAGCCTGATTGGCTGAGCATCCACTTTTAGAGGCACACTGCCGGCTTTGGAAAAATCAAACGATTAGTTCTAGTTGACTTTCTTCTACTGTATTGTTATGGTTTAGGGTGAAGGTATACCATTACCTCTGGTTGTCTTTCTTTGGCCTTTGTTAGGGTTTAGGTGAACTATGAGTTTTTTGCTTTTGGTTGCAACCTTTTGGCATCTGATGCTGGAGAGAAAGACTTACTTTTCTATATCTAGCCCTAGAAAATGTAGGAAATTAGTAACTTTCACCAAAATAATCCACGGGGTGGTTTACTGTTCAAACTCCAGTCCTATAATATTTTGGGGAGAGTTAAACATTCACCAAATAGTGGAAATTAGCTTCTCTGTTATGGAAACTGGTCCCTCAGTGCAATCTCACCAGTTACTATACTAGAGACACAGCTGAAGAAAACAAAAAATAGGACTGTAGTACCCACCCGCCCCTGGTTCTCTTCCCCTGAGCCAATTATGCAGGCATTTCTTCAATATAAATTGTCCTCTAGGAAACACAAGGTGCTTCAATTTGCCTCAAGTGAAGTGCTCAGCTGGACTTTTTACTAGGATGCTGGTGAGTCAGTATCTTTAGATGTCAAACCTAAGGCAAACATTTAATTGCAATCGTGCCCTTCTGCTCCTATGATATCAGGTAATGGAAGTTTTAATTGAATGATTAATGCAGGTTTGGAAATGCAACTGAAACACGGATATTGCTTAAGTATCAAGATTGCAATGCAGTCACATATTTATCTAACTTTTTGTGTGTTCAGCAGGGTGAACCGGTGGCTTAATGTTCTTTACTTTCATGCTGCATTTTGAAGTGTATGATTGCTTGCATCGTATCTTTAATATTTGCTGGTGCCATTTTTCTGTTAATGTTTGCCCGAATTGAACTGGCGCTACTTTGAATAAAGTACCTACTGATAAAGCAAGAATTTGGACCTGGTGGAAAAAAACACAGAAACAGGAACTTCAACAAGAGCGTATATCTCACGAGATCAGGCAAGGAACATTGCAAAGCGGAAGCTGACTTGCTACCTATGAAAGAGGTAACAAAAATAAAATCACATTTGGATGGTCCTTTGGGGGATCCTGAGAGTATTTTTAATGATTCTTTGTGTGGCAAGAAAACCCCTGATACTTCCCTGCTTTTCCTAAATAATGCACGTCCAGCTAACATAGAGCATTCTTTACAATGTTTCCTACGCTCAGATCCTCTGGCATGACTACTTAAGAAAAGTCAGAAAATCCAACAGGTTAACCACTCTAGTGACATCTCCTTAATGGTAGTATATACTCTCCTGGAGATATTACCGTTTAATGCTGCTTCATCAGTGTCGAGCAACAGTACTTAGAGAGTGGTGCCATTGTTACAAAGGAAGAGAAAGCCAAAGGATCTTTTCTGTAGTACACCTAGTGATAATCTTTCGTCAGGGCCAAATGTATCTGTGGCATCAGACCTATTGTTTATTCCATCAGTGAATCTCCCAGGCAATTATGTCTGCTTCTCTAAAACACTTCAATGTCTTGAGAGAATTGTGTCCTCTATCACGAGTCTTCTGGAAAAAACTACATACAGCTCAGATCATGTCTTGGACATGTTATCAGTTATCTTGAAAAAACTCCCAATGAAATCCGAGGGGGTCTATGCACCTGTTGGTAAGCAGAATGTCAAAGATAGTCTGATTCAAAAGAATGACATTGCTTTATAAGTTGGCTGTCCCATATCAAAAATGTCAATACACACATAAACCAATTCTGGAGGTAGGTCTATCTTCACTGGGGCTTCTCTTTATGGAAAATTATTCATTTAGGCTTTTCCAAAGACAGCGCCAGGCAAACATAGCTCTTCTTTAATGCAACCCATGGAAACTGAAGATTTTTCAGTCTTTAAAATAAAAGGAAAAAGGGATGCATCAGTGGGAAGATTAAGCAAAAAGGGGTTACAAAGTGAAGTTCCCTATGAAAATTCCTTCTATTGAGAACTCAGTAGAAACTGGGGAAAGGTAGCAGCCCACTGTTGCTATTGAGAATCCAAAGTCAACTGCAGCTTCTGAGAATCTTATGAACCAAGTCGTTCAAGTAGGTTAATATCAGCAAAGGAGCTGGAATCTGTGATCCAAAAAGACACTATCTTGGATAAGCAGGTTGATAAGATGTCCTTTGGTCAGAAGAACTTTGGGCCTCATATCACAGCGGAAATGAGACAGCCCAACAAGGAGGTTGCGGTCCCACCTGCCATATTTCGATAAGACGCTGTGTAGGCGGTCAGAAACTGCCTTTTTCTACCGCTGATTGTGTTGCTGCCTGGAAAATGGCCAGCACAAGCAGCAGTAGAAAAAGGCATTTTTTTAAAACACCCATGCACCACTCACCAGGCACCATGTGGTACCTGGCACATGGTGCATGCACTAAGCAGTGGCCCACGGGGGACAGTGGCCCTGCTTTGGACCCCCAAACTCTCTTTCCGGCTGCTTCGACATGGCGTTAGGACCACCAGCACCCACCCTTCTGGCCCACCGGTGAAATGCCTGGTGCCCGCTACAGCCATTCTGACCCTGACGGATAGGAGTCCGACCGCCACCCCAACAGGCTCCTTGAGCCTGTCCGAGGCGGCGGGTTTCCCCCTGACATAATCGCTCTGACCACAGGTATTGTAATACGGCAGTCGGACCGATGCCCTGGATGTCGGGTGGACTGCCACCGATGGCCTGTCAGTGGATGTCCACCCGGCATCTAAATGAGGGCCTTTGTTCCAAATGCTCATTCACACTGCGACTCAAAAGACTCAAAAAAGGAAATATTAGCTTCATTGGTTGCTCTGAATCTGACCTCATCTGCCTTTGTGCCTCATCGACAGTCTGACGTTCTGATAAATGGCTTTCAATATTTTCAAAGTTACCAGACAAAAGTACAAAGGAGAAAATAGGAAATCACAACTTTTGACTTTATTGTCTTATTTGAGGATGATTCTATCTTTTTAAATTGATCTCATCTGTTGAATCTTTTGATAGAGCACACCAATTAAGTTGGTATGGACTAGTGATCTACTCCATACCACACATAAGTCTCACAAGTAGAGAAGAAAGGCACTAGTTATTGTGAATTCAATTCTGAACAACTATGAGTGTATTATGTCACATGGTATTGATATTCAACCCTCCTCTCTTAAAAATAAGGTCTTGCCTGTGAGTAGGAAAAATTATTTTCCAATTTTACGCCCCATTGAGTACTGTACCTTTTCAGCGGACGGGATGGCCGCTAATGCAAAACGAACACTAGTTTTTTGCAAGGCTGGCTCCAGAGTGGTTTCATCCAATGATTATAATTGTGGCCTGAAGCCAAGAAATTATGATGTATCTCAATTGGGTTGTTTACAGGTCTGTTAAATAGTGAAAATTGGCTGCCCCAAATGTTTTGAATTGGAGTGTTTAGTAGTGCAATCCACTTAAGTAACATTGTGTCATGGAATATAGTCGGCTGTTGGAATAACCTGTGGGAAAATCCGGAATCTGTATGTATTAAGTCCTGTGGTAATCTATCTACAAGAAACGTGGGCTCCTGCCTCTTTTGAGGTTGAAAAATATTATGTGATTGGCTGTCCTGCTATCAAGTCAAAGAGAAGCCATGCTAGTGGTGGTTTAGCTACACTATTATCCACAAATTTTACTTGGACTGTCATCAATCAAATGCATTACATGGTACTGTATTTCCAGAGCAGAATTCGAGTTACTGCTTTGTTTTTCCTTTTATTTTGGTCAATCTTTATATTTTACCTGGTCAAGAAAACAACTACCTGTTAAGCAAGTTTTTTCATTATATAAATATGATCATGCAAAAAGTAGGTATCTCAGAAGTCCTAATAATAGGAGATCTTAACGCTACTGTCTCAAATCATTCCTTCCCTCTATTTGCAGATAAAGAGCTGGAAGGGGCTGTTAATATACCGGCCACTGTGTTTTTTTTCTGCTCCAGGGCAAATAAAAGAGGAACTCTGATCCTGGAGACATGAAGGGAACATTGATGTTATTATCATCAACGGGAGATTACACAGTGATATTTCAGCTCATCCCACTGATATCACAACTATATCAACTACGATCATTGACTATGTTATTAGTTCATCCATGGTTATTCCTTATTTATCAGATCTAAAGGTGATAAATGATATTTTGAGCGACCACAATATTCCACTTCTTACTATCAATGGAAACCCTGATAGTGATGCTGGGTTTTTTAGTACTGTAGATGGGAATATATTATGGACTAAGAAAGATAAGCAGTCGCTATCAGCAGAACTAAAGAAAATCATTGAAACTCTTCACCTATTAGGTTGGCTACAAATTTAAATATTTGAGGAGCATATGGAATAATCTGTGAGGGTAACCCTGAATTTGGTAGGTATTCCATGTAAAAAATCCATAAGGCATTCTAATCATTAAATAAACTGTTTGTTTTTAATTTGGGATGGAAGAATTCCTTTCCACTGGTAAAGTTTGTGGAGTTTTGCCCACTTCGCGCTCTGCACAGAGTTCCCAAAAACTCTGCAAGGTGATGCAGAGTGGAGTTTTTTTCTCTTGCGCTGCTCACCAATGTTAAGTTGGAGAGCATGAGCAAGAGAAATTGCACGCTAGAACACGGGCGGCTGAAGCTGGTCTCCATCACTTGCGTTGAGAAAGCTGCCGCTCGCGTTGAGGAAGCTGCCACTCACATTGAGGAAGCTGTTCCTCTATGAGAAAATCTACTCGAGCAGCAGAAAGAAGCAGCACCCTCTGGCCCTCCGCATGAAGCCATTCACACTGATTTTAATGCGCAGGAGAAACTGTTGATTCTAAAAATCATTGCAAACAGCATGACATATCGTCTCTGCCACTTGTGGAACTCGCAGTAACGTGGCAGAGTTTTTTTGCCACTTCACAGAATCCCGCAAAGCGTGAATAGGCCTATTTTCAAAAAGCTTATTAATAACTTATAATGAACTTCGGTAGTACACCTTTTACTCCAAAGAGTGTAATAACAGGATCTCTCATTCAAAAAGAAGAAGAACTAGGGGCCATATGTATCAAAATGTTCTTTTGCTATTCTCAAATAGCTATTTGAGAATGGCAAAACACTATGTTTGTAGGATTTGCAAATAATTTAGCCAATTCTACATATTCCCTAATTGCGAATCGTCTAGAGGCCCATAGGAATGAATGGGAAGACATTCTTAATTTGCGATTCTCAATTAGAGATTCGCAAATTGAGAATGCAATTTCAAGGGTGTCAGGGAACCTGTTCACCTTATCGATGATAGCCTGCCTGTGAGGAACAAAGCCTGCTTGGTCCGGGTCCATTAAGAAAGGGAGATATGTGTTGACTCTGTGGGCGATGATTCTCGTATATAATTTAAGGTCAATATTTAAAAGGGAAATAGGCTGGTAGGAGCTGCATCTTTGTTAGTCTTTCCCGGGGTTAGGTAGAACTATTATAGAGGCTTTGGGCATTTCAGACGGGATCGACCCGGGATCTGAAAAGGAATTATATAGTTTTGTGAGGCTTGGGGCTAAAGTGGGGCAAAAGGACTTGTAAAAGGCCCCTGACATCCCATCTGGGCCTGTCGACTTAGCAAGCTTAAGGCGTGCTATCGCCAAAATGATCTCCTCAATACGAATGTCCTCGTCTAGCGACTCCACCTGATCTGATGTAAGGGCTGAGGTTTTGGCCCCCCTCAGATAGTGGGATCCGGGCTCTGCGTCTAGCTGTTAACAGTTATATAGGTGCTCGAAACAGTCTCTGAAGGCGTTTGCTATGTCTGGGCCTTCAGTGACAAGGTCCCCTGCGTAGGGATAGATCTCAGAAACGCCCTGTTCTTGTCATTTAGCCATGAGGGTGGTAGCCAGGTGCCGGCAGCACTTGTCTCCCCTGATATATTATGAGTGCCGTAAGCGGAGTGCAGAGTATTCTGCCCTCTCTGTGTCTAACTCTGCCAATTGAGTGCCGATGTTGGATCATCGGTGCACATCCCTTGGAGCTTCGGTGCGTGGATGTATGCATTCAAGTTCCCCAGTTCGCCCGGTGAGGTCCTCTCTCTTTGCCCTACACATTTTCTTATCTGCTGAGGATATAGCAATGAATTCCCCTCTTATGACGGCTTTGAGTGCTCCCCATAGTGTCACCGGTGATATCTCAGGTGTGTTGTTATGTGTTAGATAGTCTTCAAGTGATTGTTGGATTTGATTTTTAACCTTTCTTACTGTGTAGCATGGAGGGCCGTAGTCGCCAGGACCTGGGGGGTGTGCGCAGTTGGGCGTAGAGAGAGAGAGAGAGTGTTACCACCCCGTGGTCTGACAGTGCTTCTGTATGTATTTCTACCTCCTGAGTGATTGGGAGAAGTTCCCTGGTGCAAAAAAATAGTCCAACCTGGCTTATGTTTTATGGGAGTTGGAGTAGCATGAAAATGCTTTGGACTGAGGGTGTTTGGCCCTCCATAAATCCACCACCCCTAGCTGCCCCAGTCGCGCCAGACCTTCCGTGGACAATGCTCCCGACTGGCCCTACCTCTGAGCTAATCTATCCAGCGAGTTGCTGAATACTAGGTTCAGATCCCCTCCTAGTAGTACTAATTGATCCCCTGATCCCAGTGCCCTCTCCAGTGCCCCATGCAGGAACCCCTCTTGTTTCTCATGGGATCCAACCAATCACACGTAACCTCCCTGCAATGGTGAGCCTGTATATTAGCAGGCAACCCCTGATTTTGTCTACCTTCAGCTCGATTGCCCCTCGAAAGGATTTGGCCACCAAAATAGCTACTCCCGCCGATTTAGAAGGGCCTGACAAAAAGAATTGCTTTGGGAAGGCCTTAGATTTCAATCTGTGACAGTCGTCGAAGAGGAGGTGATTTTTTTGTAATAGGCATATATCTGCCTGTGAAAACTCGAGGTGATTAAGAATTGCCCACCTTTTGATCGGGTTGTTGAGCCCACGCACATTGAGAGTTAGAATTTGGAGGGTTCTACCCGTCATGTGGTTTCCGCTCTGTCCAGGCCAGGACCCCTCCCCCTGAGAACCCCGAAAGTTATACAGTGTATGGTGTCAGTATGATGTATACAAATATACAAAATCCCTCTCAAAATTAACAAATAACAACAAAAAGGAAAAATAGAAATATAGTCTTACGTCTAGTCCTGTGGTACAATGAAACCACATGCTGAATCCAAAGGGATTTGTACTGTGGTCAGTGGCTTGACTCCCCCCGCCCGCCGTCCCTCCCTTATCTTATACAATATGCAGAAACTGGGTCCCAGCTCAGGGGGCAACAATTATAGCCAATGTGAAGGAACCACCTCTAAAGCCGCCTGCCGACCCCTAGCTGGCTTGGCCGAGGATCGGCGCCGTCTTACTCTCTGCCAGCCATTTTTCTTCGTTCTTTGAAACAAGGGTGGTGTGCCCTCCGTATGCTGGTACTCCGGGGCTCTATTCCTAGTTCGCGGCATGTCTCTGCGAGTGAGCGTAGTTGGAGGAGCTTTCCCTCCCAGCGGATAATTAGCCGGAAAGGATGGCCCCACGAGTAGGAAAGGCCAAGGCTGCGGAGTTGTGCTGTTGCTGGGCGGAACAAACGGAGTTTCTGCAGGGTGAGAGCCACGAGGCCTTGAAAAAGGGTGGGGTAGTGGTCCTGGAAGAAAATAGAGTGAGAGCTGAGTGATTTCCTTAGTATCTCCTCTTTCACTTGAAAGTCATGCAAACAAACCAGTATATCCGGTGGGTTCAAATAATTCTGCCTGGGGAGGCCCACTCGGTGTGCTCTGTCCCGCTGAATCGGAAATTGCGGAGGGCCCACCAAGATGTGGTGGAAAAGCTCTCGGACAAAGCCAAAGATATTTTACCCCCTGCTCCGGACACAACGCCCCTGATTCGCACATTGTTCTTCCGGGAGCGGTTTTCTAAATCTTATAGATGTGCCTGCATGTCAATGTGCTACTCCCTGAGTCGAATAACTTCTTGTTGAAGGGGTTCTGCCTCTTCCTCGTGGCTCGCTTCCTTCTCCTCCAGATCCGCCACGCGCTCCCCCAGGGCATCCACATCTCGCGGGGTCTCCTTGATCTCCTGTGCGAATTCAATTTTAAGAGAGTGAAGTTCATCTCAAAGGGAGGTAAACAATACTTCCATAAACGACAGAGTCACCGGTTCCTACGTGGTTTGATCTGGTTGGGACCCTGACCCTCCAGGTTGCGTATCCGTGTCCTCTGGCTCCTTCCCCCCGGCGCGGGAGAGAAGGTCTTTAATCGAGCGATCTTTTTTGGAGCGCCCGGTTGCCATAGTAAATGGATTAGCTCTGTCCGCCACCTAGGGCCATCTAGTTCAGCGTACGTTGGTTTGTATATTCCGGCAGTTGTCCACAAACACGTCTGGCTTCTCAAGTCGCACAGACGGATTGAGGGGCGACCTCCTGCTCAGACAGCTGGCTGTGCGTACCCCCCTTGAGACCCTACTGTTGCAGCCTCAGGGCTGGCAATGTCATAAGAGTGAGCCTTCTTGGCTAGGTTCCCAGGCTGTTACTTGCTGCCCCTTCCTCTAGACCTTTAATCCACGGTGTGTGGTAACAAGGGGAGTTGATGGTCCCCCCGGCATGCTCCGCACCGTGTTTGCTAACACTCCCTCACTTCCAATGGTAGCACTGGCTTAGCCCGTCAAGTACTTGACTGTAGGGTCAGGCGACTGCGGCCTACCTCCCCGGGTCTCTTGATGGAAGCTCCGATCCGGCCCTGGGAGTGTGTGACGCAGCTGCTGCGGTGTCTCCTCCTTGCCGCCACCAGCAAACCTCGCCAGTAGCCTCTTGGCTCATCCGCCCGGGTCTTGCTATCGCTGCCCCCTCCGTGGATGTTAAATGCCTCTCTGGTGCTAAGTATGCCCCGGGCCCGGGAAGGCCTGTAAGGGCCGGCGGCCGACAGGAGGGTCATCAAAGCTCAACTGGCCGCGGCGCCATCTTGGCCACGCCCCCCTCTAGTATTGTAAAAGTTTAAATATTTACTTTAGTTAGGGGTACCTGTGCTTTGGAGTTTTGTTAGTCCTTTTAAGAAGACCCCGAACAAAATTAACATAATGGGAGATTCAGACTATATGGTTGTGGAACTCAACATCACCCCTTACCTCTATCTTGGCTGGAAGGAGCTCTTGGCAGAATATGCTATTGCCAAGACAATAGAACTGCTCTGTAAGACGTACTGCAGGCGCACAGACGCACAGAGTATAGCACAGAGGTGCTTCCTTTTTTTAATCGCCGTAATTGTTGTGTATCTTTTCACTGTTTTTAAAGGCTATATTGTTTGATTGTGATCGCCTATTTCTCCGCATACCCGCACCATAAAAACGAGAAAACATAAATCATCACCCGCCGCTTTGGTGTGGTTAGAACTCCCGTGTGGCTCCTGCGCCATATTGGTTGAGGGAGGGTTGGGCTTTGGTTCCATCCTCAGGCGCCATTTTGAGAGGCGCTCTAGTTGTTTGGCAGCTCCTCCAGGCCACCTCATTTAAGCAGGAGGATGCAAGCGCGCAGCCCGCACGCGCACCGGAGGCGCGCCAGAGGCAAGCCCATCTGCGCCCGTCCGCGCCCCGGAGGCTCTCGGCACCGGCAACGCTGCCCGTCTGGCCAGCAATCAAGGGCGCATAACTTATGACAGAGAACAACTGTTGAGACAGGGTAAAAGGGAAAGCTACCTCTGCCTTTTCCATGTGAAAAAGGCTGGAAAGACCTTCATTGGGGGACTGATTAATAGCCGGTCTCTTATTAAACATTCTTTTGAAGTATCTGGCCTGATAGAGGACATGGGACTTGATGCTCTGTTTTTAACAGAGACTTGGACTAATGACGAGTCAGCTGTAGATTTAGGAAATGCCTGTCCTAATGGTTACAAAATCCTCCATAAACCCAGAAATACGGGTAGAGGAGGAGGTGTGGGTGTGATCTTTAAAGAGGAACTGGATTATAGAGTTCTGCAGGTGGATGAGGTAGAGGGGATAGAAATGTTGGGGCTCTCCCTACACTCCTCTAGTGGGAACCTCCTTACAGGACTGCTGTGCTATAGGCCTCCAGGGGGGACCACACACTATCAAAACTTTTTTTGATACTATCACCAATCTGACATTGGCACACTCCAATATGATCATTTTAGGAGGCTTTAATCTCTGGGAAGATGGGAATGTCAGTAGCCAACTGCGCGATCTTAGGCATACCTGCACTAATCTAAACCTCTCCCAGCTGGTAGAAGACTCAACACATCGAGGGGGTCATACTCTTGATTTGCTATTTTCTAACCAGTCCACTACAAGGATATTAAATATAACTCCCCAGACTTGGTCTGACCATTATCTCATCCAGTTTACCATCAGGATGCCACAGTCTGGAGACAGGACTGGTCAGCAAAGGTCCTATAGGAGAGGCAGGGAATGGGCCAAACTGGAGCGGACTAGATCTCCCTTATTTGATCTGGATGTCACTCATTTTGCACCCACAATGACCGTTGAAGAAAACTACAAAGTGTTTACTAAACATATAGATGACACTTTGGATCATGTTATCCCTATAAAAGAAATAAAAACCAAAAGTAAAATCTCAGCCCCATCGTATTGTGAGGAGTTGACACAGCTCTGTGCGATCGCAAGAAGGCGGAAAGGAAATGGAGGAAATGGTATGATGAGGATGATAAGAAAGATGTTCGCCGGATACAATTGCAATATAAAGAGGAAATCCTTAGGGCCAAGGCAGATTTTATGCCAGCTCGTTCATTCATGCGCCCAATGGGACTAAAGCACTATTCAGAATTATTGAGGACCTCTCCTCCCCATATGTATGGAAAATAGAATTGTAGCATCCCAAAAATTATGTGATGGAATTAATCTACATTTTCAGGACAAGATTGCAATATTGTGAATACCATGCATGATAGCGATAATGGCAAACAACTCATCCCTGAACATTGGACTGAGGATGATCTACAATTGCCGGCTTTCCTGGATAACTTCCAGGCATTAACAGAAGTGTTTTTTGATAGCCTGGGAGATAATGTATCCTCTGGCTCTCCCCTTGATCCTTTTCCCCATAAAATGTGGAAATATCTCGGGCGTAACACCTTTCCATGGCTGAGGCAGATATGCAATCAGTCTCTGGAAGAAGGAACGATCCCGGTATGTTGGAAATTGGCGGTGGTGTCCCCCCTGATTAAAAAGCCTTCCTTGGACCCGTCAATACCGGCTAATTTCAGGCCCATTTCTCTTCTCCCCTACCCGGTGAAGATTCTGGAGAAAGAAGTCAGTAGGACGTTGTCTTGCTTTCTGGAGGAGAACTTTTTACTGGATAAAGACCAGTTTGGCTTCCGTCCGGGACATGGGACGGAGTCCGCTTTGACCACGATGATGGACAATCTACGTATGCAGGCCGACAGGGGGAATGTCACTATTTTAGTGCTTCTCGATATGTCGGCCGCATTCGATATGGTAAACCATCTTCTACTAGTGGAAAGACTGAAGATGATAGGAGAGGCTGTGCATTGCAATGGCTTCAGTCTTATCTGGAAGGTCGACAGCAGGTGGTTACTTTAGCACCTTTCTCCTCTGGTAAATCCTCAGTTGCCCATCGGGTGCCACAGGGCTCTGCAACTAGCCCTATCCTATTCAATGTCTACTTGCAGCCCTTGTTCTCCATCATAAAGTCCTTTGGAGTCTGCTTAGTCAACTATGCCGACGATACGCAACTGGCCTTCTCCTTGGAAGGGGACCATGCAGTACCGATGGACTTGTTCCAGCAATGCATGCGGCAGACGACAGACTGGCTCAGAAGGAATTCCCTGCAATTCAATAGTGGAAAGACGGAGGTAATGTACTGCTCGGCAGGCAGGATGTCTAGACAACTTCCTTTTGATTTCAGACTCTTACCAGAGGAGGAACCATTAATCCCAGTGAGGAAAGTTCGCAATCTGGGGGTGTTGTTTGATGACGACCTCCAGATGGAATCACAGGCAAATAAGACCACCAGCGTATGCTTCGTCCTTATCCGCATGCTACGGAAAATACTCCCCTTATTACCTAAAGAGGCACGTCCTCTAGTGGTGCTGAGGTACTGGGTTTTTAAGAACCGGCACAGACACCGGTAACCCAGCGGTGTCAGGGTACACCCAGAGACCTCGGGTTCTTCCTGATCCAGACCACAGAAACTCAGAGTCTTCTAGGTGAAGTCAAAGATTAGTTTATTGGCTGCAACCAAGGTAACAAGTGTCCTAGAAGTACAACACGGGGAAGTATATTCTCAGGAGACTGCACGAATTTACAAAGTAAGGCTTCTCTCTTTATACAGAATATTCAGCTTCAGGCAAACATTCTTCGAATTCGTAGTATGTCATTTACAGTTATTGGTTTACAAAAGAAAAGCAGAGTCATGATGACATGTACATATTTCACGTCGTGCCGCCCATAACAAATCACCTGGCAAGGCCCAACATTTCATCAGATATCAGTGGACCCCCAATAAAACAGGCACCTCCCCATCATAAAGTAAGTGAAGCAAAAGAGTAGAGACAGATGTGAGCAAGATACGGCAGGTGTGCGCGCTGAAATGGTTTTATGGCTTGTTGAGCCTTGATGCTATCTTGCTCGGCCACTGGGAGGGGAACTGACCTAACGAGTCCGGCCTGGGGCAATGGTTCCAACTTGCACAGGTCATGGAAAAGTCGATTAAGGAGTATGTGTCCTTGTGGAATTGAATTCAACTGGATTAAGGCCTATGTAAAGGGCAACACATAAATGGAAGCCAAGGGTTCAGAACGTAAATGACGATTTCGAGGTGAAATCGTTACTCGAATATGCTGAAAATATATGTACATGATGTACTCGTCATTCTCGGTCTTTTGATACCAAATTCGTCATGTTTCGATGAAGTTTTAATTCTCGAGTTCAGAATGATTACAGGAATCCAGATTTTCAGAACCACAATCCCTCCTTTTGCCCTTACATAGGCAATTAATCTATCCTCATGTTAGTCTGAGTCCAGATCTATATTCCGAAAGTCATTGAGATGTTGCTGTAACATCATTCTAGTACTTAGTTCATCTCTTGACACAGGTTTCCTTACACATGATGTAGCACAGAGGCCACATATTGCAGGAGCACACTGTATGCATAGACAGAACAGGAAAAGAATGGCTAAGACCATCCCAATGACCATTAGAATTTTCCATCCCCAGGCGGATATTAGTTCCCAGACCCATCCCATCAATGACCAATCTCCTTTATCCACATGAATAGATTCGGAAATCTTATGTAGTTTGGAGATGGCCTGGTACACTGTTGGAGCGTTATCAGGGATGAAGATACAGCAACTAGATTGGATCAATCTGCATACTCCACCTCGGTCTGCAAGGATGACATCTAAAGCGACCCTGTTCTGAAGGGTCATAAGCCGATCTGACTGGAGCTCAGCAGTCAGGTTACTAAGGGCACCAGTAGTTTCTATCACGGTGGACTCAACTACCCTTGTCAATTGCCTTATGTTTCTGCTGTTAGCCATGGATCCCCAGAACGGCAGAAAACCCTTTGCAAAGTCACCAAATTCTTGACCTGCAGTGTCCTCTTCACTCAAGACACCTCTAACTATCCTTGTCCTGTGGTAGTCTGCCGCTGCTGTGTAGGTGGGAGGCAACAGGAAGGAAACAAAACAGGAGCCCGAAAAGTCAGGGGGCAACCATGTATAGGCTCTATCGTGGTAGATGAAATAAGTACCCTTAGCTGCTAAAAACGCAGGGGAAGTCTGAGATCCAAACATATACGTTTCAGTACAGACACTCTTCCCTAACTGAGCTCTGGGATTCGTGCCATTACCTTGCAGACATAGATGACCCTGATGGGGTACAATCCAAATCGGGGACAATCTCTTAGCTTGCTGTTTCTCACTTAAGGTAGCTCCATATCCAGTCATGTTCCATCCTATGTATAATAGTGTCCCATCTCTAGGGATAGTCTCATAAGAAATACCTTCCTTAATCATGTCAACTATACCTTTGACTAGAGCACCTTTTCTAGGATTGTCTGTTACAGAACGTAGGGGCTAGATTTCGTGTGCATATATGAACATTGTCCTATATGCCCATACAGAACCATTGTGACTAAATGGCAGGACCAAATAGGGGATACCTTTGTCCGTTGTGTGAGGCATGAGACCGCACACCCAACAGTTAGTTGTGTTCATTACAAGTTGGTGTTGGTGTAACAACTGTACAAAGGAGTTATTAACGAACTCCAATCTCCTATTTGATTCGTGGTCAGGCAGAGGGTGGAAAGAATGAGAGGAAACAGTAGGGGGAGGTATAGGTGATGCAGTGGGCGCAAATGTTACATGGAAAGAGAATAAAACATAACTTATCAAAAAGATCATTACGCTGAATAGCATAAAAATACACAATATTATAAAACTTTTCTTGGTCATCGTGTTACACAGTCTCTGCTTAAAGTTCATTTGTTTGGCAGGTCTCTCCACATCGGGAAACTCCATCCTCTCTAAAGTGCTGCCCGCGGTGGGAGGTTGCCTCTGCTAAGGGATGCTTCCATCAGTCTAGGGCAACTCCCTTGGACCAACCAGAACTACCGACCTAACGTCGTCAGCTGCACCCCAAAGACTTTAATCAACCGCGGCCCTAGCAGCGGAACCCGGATGGCGGTTCGAAAAACAAAAATAAGCAAGTTACCTAGATGGGAGATCTGCACTTTCAAAAATAGTACTTGGGGGGAAAAAGTATCTTTTTTTATTTGTCCATGGATCTTAGTCTCAAATTGCAAAAGAAATGACTTTATTAGTTTGTTTTTCTCGGTCTCAAATTATACCGTTGCTTCCCAGGTATTGCGTGATCTGGGAACAAAAGGTCAGGCTCTGTAATGTTCACTCGCTTGGAAGGTGGCACAGCCTTGTGCAAAATGTTTTCGTTTTCTTGTTCAGAGTCAGTTCCATTTACATGTGAATCATTAAAAGGGACGGTATTTGGCACGGCATCAAGTTCTTTACTCTGGTCATAGGGCAGAGGTAAGGGTACCCTTTTACAGTGGACCCCGTGGATCCAGGCCTTCTTCCCTTCCACTCGAACTGCCGATCTGGTAGAGAGAAGGACGAGGTGTGGTCCCGTCCACCTGGGCTGGTCGTTCTTAGTCCTTTGGAAATTCCGCACCAGCACCCAGGTTCCAGGGTCAATGCTTTGTCCCGGAGTATCAGAGGCCGGAGACAGGGAGTCATGTACCTGTTGATGCAAAACACGCAATTTAGCCGTCAATTCATACAGGTAATCAAGCAAAATAGGGTGTTCTAGCTCGCTGAACCTCGTGGGCCTAGGCACTCCCCATATGTTGGCTGGCCGGCCAAAGACAATTTCATAAGGGCTGAGTTTCACTCGCGAATGCACAGTCATTCTGGTGGATAGGAGTGCTAAGGGTAGAGCGTCAGGCCATTTTGGCTTGGATTTTGGCCAATTTAAGTTTAAGCGTGCCATTGTAACATTCTACTAATCCAGCTGATTGGGGGTGATTTGCAGCGTGGAACTTCTGCCTAATGCCTAGCCCTTCACACACTCTTTTCATCACACGGCCCACAAATTCACTCCCGTTATCAGACCAGACCATTCTAGGCATTCCAAACCTGGGGAAGTACTCTTTCACAAGGGCTTTTGCTGTGGACAAGGCAGTATTGTCTTTCAGGGGATAGGCTTCTACCCATCTTGAGAAGGCACAAACAACAACGAGTACGTATTTTAAGTTGTTGCACCTCTCCATGTGTATGAAATCTAGCTGCAAAACCTCGAACGGATACGTAGGAGGTGCAAAATGACCAGCTGGAGTTGGGGTTCCCCTACCAGGATTGTGCTTCAGACATACCATGCAATTCTTGACAACATTCTCTGCACACTTGGGAATCCCTGAATTCTTCCACACTGGGGCCAACAACTCGCAAATCCCTTTCACACTGATATGAGCCATTCCATGAGCCATTGTAACCACTGCAAGCACATATGCATCGGGTAGCAACCATCTCTCATGCTCTGTCAATTCAATCCAACAACCATTTGCATCCATTCTACCTGTACTCTCTCTCCACGTGCTCAACTCTTTCTCCGTGGCCTCAGCTTGGATGGACTTCACACTCTCTATCGTGTCCTCACATATTCCAACATCACCAGTCCATCTTTCAGGGCCTGCAACATACATTCGGCTCATCACATTCTTTGCCGTTTCTTTAGCGATCTCATCAGCAAATGCATTCCCACGACCAACATCATCGGTCACCTTCTTGTGAGCACTACATTTCACAATCGCCATTTGCAGGGGCAAGGTCAGTGATTCAAGAAGCTCATTCACCAACTGACCATGCTGAATCTTAGCTCCATGCGAAGTCAGGAACCCACGTTCTCTCCACAATCGTCCAAAACTGTGAGCCACTCCAAACGTGTACTGGCTGTCGGTGTAGACAGTCACTTTCATTCCTTTCGACAATACACACGCTCTCGTGAGTGCAACTAATTCTGCAGCTTGAGCTGAACCATGTGGTACTCGTGCAGTTTCAACAACTGTGTGCAAAGTCGTGACAGCATATGCTGCAGTCACGTTACCATTTGGGAGCTTGAAGCATGAACCATCCACCCATAATGTACCATCACATTCAGCAAGAGGAGTGTCAAATAAATCTACTCTCCCTTTTGTCTCTTCTTCTGTTGCGAGAAAACAATCGTGCTGTTCTAAAGCATCTGATTCCTCTGCAATTGGTAACAACGTAGCTAGATTCAAGGTACTGCACCTTTTTATGTGCACATGACTCGCTAGCAGTGTCAATTCGTAACTGGACAGTCGAGCACTAGTTAAGTGCTGTGTCTTGGTTCTATTTAACAATGTGTCTCCTGCATGTGGGACCATCACGATTAGTGTATTATTCATTACTAGACCAGCAGACTGTCGAATAGAAACAGCTGCTGCTGCTGTGGCTCTTAAACAACTTGGCAATGCTTTTGCTACCAGATCCAAAGTTGACGAAAAATAGGCGCATTGGGCGCTGCCTACCTCCAAATAACTGAGTCAACACAGACAATGCACAGCCCTCCTTCTCGTGAACATACAATGTGAAAGGCTTACTGTAGTTGGGGGTACCTAACACAGGAGCCGAACATAATGCCGTGCGTAATTCGAGAAAACTTTTCTGACACTCTTCAGACCAAGGAATGGGATTGGGTGTACCTTTACATGTTAATGCCACCAAGGGTTTGGCCAGTAACAAAAAATTTGGAATCCACTGTCTACAGTACGATGTAATGCCCAAGAAAGCACGCACTTCTCTCTGTGTTCTTGGTACATTCAATTTCGCTATTGCCTGAATTCTTTCTGGGGTCAGTTTCCTTCCCTCCTTCGATAAGAGGTGACCTAGGTAGGTCACTTCTTGTCGGCAATATTGCAGTTTGGAAAGTGACACCTTGTGATGCAGATCACACAGATGACGCAATAATGTCAACGTGGCCTTTTTACAAATTTTCTTAGTATCTGCAGCAATGAGCAAATCGTCCACATATTGTACAAGAGTAGCACCTTTTGGTAAAACAATCGTATCATGCTGTGTTTTGAGAGCTTGACTGTATATTGACGGACTTTCACAGTAGCCCTGAGGAGCGCGTTTAAAGCGGAAGCTTCGACCTCCTAAACTGAAGGAAAAGATATCCCTGCTCTCCTCAGCAATCGGGATACTGAAGAAAGCATTCTTCAGGTCAATCACCGAAAACCAAGAGGCAGAGGCTGGAATCATAGTCAATAATGTGGTGATGTCGGGTACAACTGGAAATTGTGGCACAACAATTTTATTCACTTCTCTAAGGTCAATCACGAATCTGTACACAGGTGGCTTAGAAGGGTCAGTTCGTTTTAAAACAGGCAGAACAGGACTATTGCAAACATTTCCTCGTGTTTCTTCAATCACATCCTTTTTAATCAATTCGTAAACGATAGCTAGTAAAGCTTTTTCACCCTCACTAGAAATTTTGTATTGGGGAATTCGTGGCATTTTAACGTTGGCTTTCAATGTTACAACATATGGTGGAATTTCTAAAAGACCTACATCATTAGGACCAGTGGCCCAAAGAATATCTGGGAGAAACGACAATTCTGATGGAAGTTTGTCTTTCGACAAATACATGGGAGAAACCACTTTCTTACCTAAAGTAAGTTGTACTCCTGAAGGAGAAAAGTACAAAGTCGCATACAATCTTTTTAACAAATCCAATCCTAGCAACTCAGAGTCTTCTAGGTGAAGTCAAAGATTAGTTTATTGGCTGCAACCAAGGTAACAAGTGTCCTAGAAGTACAACACGGGGAAGTATATTCTCAGGAGACTGCACGAATTTACAAAGTCAGGCTTCTCTCTTTATACAGAATATTCAGCTTCAGGCAAACATTCTTCGAATTCGTAGTATGTCATTTACAGTTATTGGTTTACAAAAGAAAAGCAGAGTCATGATGACATGTACATATTTCACGTCGTGCTGCCCATAACAAATCACCTGGCAAGGCCCAACATTTCATCAGATATCAGTGGACCCCCAATAAAACAGGCACCTCCCCATCATAAAGTAAGTGAAGCAAAAGAGTAGAGACAGATGTGAGCAAGATACGGCAGGTGTGCGCGCTGAAATGGTTTCATGGCTTGTTGAGCCTTGATGCTATCTTGCTCGGCCACTGGGAGGGGAACTGACCTAATGAGTCCGGCCTGGGGCAATGGTTCCAACTTGCACAGGTCATGGAAAAGTCGATTAAGGAGTATGTGTCCTTGTGGAATTGAATTCAACTGGATTAAGGCCTATGTAAAGGGCAACACATAAATGGAAGCCAAGGGTTCAGAACGTAAATGACGATTTCGAGGTGAAATCGTTACTCGAATATGCTGAAATATATGTACATGATGTACTCGTCATTCTCGGTCTTTTGATACCAAATTCGTCATGTTTCGACAAAGTTTTAATTCTCGAGTTCAGAATGATTACACAAATCCAGATTTTCAGAACCACAATCCCTCCTTTTGCCCTTACATAGGCAATTAATCTATCCTCATGTTAGTCTGAGTCCAGATCTATATTCCGAAAGTCATTGAGATGTTGCTGTAACATCATTCTAGAACTTAGTTCATCTCTTGACACAGGTTTCCTTACACATGATGTAGCACAGAGGCCACATATTGCAGGAGCACACTGTATGCATAGACAGAACAGGAAAATAATGGCTAAGACCATCCCAATGACCATTAGAATTTTCCATCCCCAGGCGGATATTAGTTCCCAGACCCATCCCATCAATGACCAATCTCCTTTATCCACATGAATAGATTCGGAAATCTTATGTAGTTTGGAGATGGCCTGGTACACTGTTGGAGCGTTATCACGGATTGTTAGAAACGGGACCCCCGGCCGGCCAAGGCTCACGCCAAAGTCAGTCAGGGATCGCAATTTCTAAGGTCAGGGCAAGGGAGTCACACACCAAGATAACCCCTGCTCACCCTCTAGGTAACGTGACGCGAGCAGCAAGGCTAATCTCGGAGGCGATGTGTAAAGCGTTTGCGCGCGCACCCCAGCAACAACACCCTAGGCCCACCACAAAGGAAACTCCACACAAGGTTATATCAAAAATAGCCTTTGTATTATAATAATAAAAACACATTAGATAACACACACACTTTACTATGTGCCAACAGGCACGGGCAAGATTTACAAGGGATTATGTACAGGACAGGGCCACCTGGACCACTGTCAGGGGTATGCACTTTTTAGAAATAGCACTTGTAGGTATAACACTTAGCACATAAACATATAATGACTGTAACACAGAAATAGTTAATGTAGCATACAACCAGTAACTACTGGTAAAGGGTAAATACCTCCTACGCCACCCTAAACACTGTAGGGAAATCACGCAGGGAACTAGGACCTTATCATCAGGACCTAAAGAAGGAAAACCATCACCTAAGCAAGTCACATTTAGCAAAGAGAAGGAAACCTAAAATAATCACCTAAGCAAGTCACATTTAGCAAAGGCAATAAAACATCAACATTCCTCTAAGCAGGTCACTTTTAGCAAAGGGGAATAAACCATAAACAATTACCTAAGCAGGTCACTTTTAGCAAAGGTAATATCAAACAATCCTCTAAGCAGGTCACTTTTAGCAAAGGGGATAAAACAAACAATTACCTAAGCAGGTCACTTTTAGCAAAGGTAATAACATAAACAATCCTCTAAGCAGGTCACTTTTAGCAAAGGGGATAAAACAAAGAATCACCTAAGCAGGTCACTTTTAGCAAAGGTAATAACAAACAATTGCACATGAAACATTAAAACACATTCAGAGGTGCAGGTAGAACATTTGCGCAGGAATCACATAAGCAGTAAATCATAATGCGCAGGGTGCACATGGCACAACACTAGAACTGTCCCTCAGGCCAACTGGCCTCGCAAGGGGCTGAATGCCCTGAGTCTCAATGTCAGGGAAGGCTGCGCAGGCAGCCAGAACACAAAGCCTAAACGTAGCAACTGTCCACTAAGTGCTGGACAGTTGTAAATAGGGCTGGGCAACGTTGGAGCCTCGTGGGCTCAAGAACAATGGTGAGGGCAAGTACTGCGTGGGAGCCTCGGGGCTCTAACCACCTAACTGCCCTCTGAGCCTCACTGGGCCCTACATCAAATATAATGCCACCCAAGAGCCTCGGGGCTCGGAAATTGCTGTGGGCGAGGGAGCCTCTCGGGCTCTAAATAACAAATGGCGCCGTGAGCCTTCTTGGCTCGAAGAACAATGAGGCCGGGTCTGAGCCTCGCAGGCTCTTAAAGCAAATATGTGGCGCGCTGAGCCTCTCGGGGGACTCAGGAAACCATGGCCCTTCGTGGGAGCCCCTCACGGCTCTACACAAGGGCGGGCACCTTGGAGCCTCGTGGCTCAACTAACAAAACATGCCCCCGGATCGTCTGAGCGGCCCTCTGCCAACTGGGGCCGCTCACAAGCACAAGGAAACTGCCCTCACTCGGGGAGAGCACACCGGGGGGGGCGGGCACCGGCAATGTGCCCCGATGCCCCCCTCTGCAATACCTCACACCGGGACCCACTCACCGGCTTGCTGTCAGCTGGGCTCTGCTGCGGCTCCTCTTCACTCGGAAGCCTCCTCACGACGCGGCAGGCTGCTTCCTGCTTCTCCGGTCCGCCCAGGCAGCCAATCACAGCGCGAGTCGCCCGGCGAGCCTCCGGCAGCTGTAACCAATCACAGCGTGGCTCTCCGGGTGACGTCAGCGGCTGCACTCTCTCGGTCCCGGGGCTGTGGCGGTGAAACCACGGGGCAATGCCGGGTGGGCTCCGGCTTTAAATAATAAAATAACAGCGGGGCAATGCCGGGTGGGCACCGGCGTCCAATACTAAAATATAAAGCGAGGTGGGCACTCGCTCTGCGCAAAAATCGGCAAATCGGCTCTGATGCCAGGTGGGCACCGACAATGTCGATAAAGCGCTCCCAAGGCACAGAGAAGCGCGCTCAGCGCTAAGGGGGAAAATAAAGCGCTTCCAGGCGCTCTGGCCACAAGCAAAGTCCTTTTAGGCAGGCAGGGGGGCAAGGCAGGGCCAGAGCCAGCACACTGGGTCTCCAGGCAGGGAGACAAGCCAAGTGGCGGTCCTCCTGGCCCCAGCAGCAGCAACAGCCCCCTCTGGCAAGGATCCAAAAGTAGAACAAATTGTAAGGGGACACAGCCCCTTCTTATACTGTGAAATCCTTTGTTTCAGGGTGCAGGGTGGGGGGAAACCAGTTGCAGCTGGCTTGGGAGTACCCTTGATGGCCCAACCACCCCTTTCATTCACTGGGGAGGCTTGGGTCGTTAGACAAACCACAGGGGGGCGGAGCCAGCATTGTGTGGGGAAAAACCCAGCCCATCCAGGACCCAGGTGCACTCCTCCCACACATCACTCATGCTGATCTCACACTCACCACCGGGCAGACCCATCCAGACTTCCTGGAGCCTGGCATGCCAGCCAGCTCCAGCCAATCACGCTTCAGCACCCTCACTGCACACATACATCAATGTCCAGAAGTAGCACTTCCCTTCTCGACACATACAAGCCGCACATACCATCGTGCAGCATTCACTCTCACGAGTTCACACATACTAAACTCGAGCCTGCACTCCCCACGCATCAGGAACTAACATGGACACACACATTCCCCATGCATTCCTATGGGAGGGCAGGCCAGCCATACTACACGCACGCACTTTACTCTGGGACACAGGGAAAAAGTGCGCAGAGACCCGAAAATCACTAACACAGGGTCACAAATAAAAGCAAAAAGTTTAGGGGTGAACCTGCCCTAAGGGCCAAGTCCAACACAACCCTCTTCCAGCCAAAACGCAGGGCAGACCAATCACCACCGTGATGGGCTTCCCTGCTTGGGGCGATAAAACACGGACGCGGGCCCGCAACTGCAGGGACACCCTCCTGTTTTGCACCACGGTGAACCCCTAGGGTTCCTTCTAAAACTACTGTAGGGACTAACTGGGGTACCCCACTGGTACTCTTTAGCTGCCCTCGGCCAGGACCAGGCCCTAGGCCATCCAGGTGCCACTGGATCCTGCCTACTCACAAAGTGGGGGGTAGTAACCCCTGGCACATAATAGCCATTTTCCACCCTTCCTGTCTGCAAGACAGGGCTAGACTGCCACTGGTTCTCCAACCTAGGGTCTACAACCTCAGGCGGACCAGGAGTCTCAGGGAAGGCTCTCCTCCCCCTACCTCTTCTTCTAGGGTTCCTCCTCCTCCTGCGAGGGGTACCCTCTAAACACCGTCCTCCCAACCTAGGGTTTAACCCCTCAGGTTGCACCGGGGTCAGAGGTGGGCTCTCCCACCCTCTGCACCCCCTTCCAGAGTCCTGCTCCCTCCCAACCGGGGCGGTACCTCTGGAAAAAGAACTGGTCAGGACACTGATTACAGTAGTCCCACCCTTCAGGTCAGGCGGATCTTGAACCTGGCTTTCCAACCTCCGGTCTAGAACCTTTGGTGGAACCAATGCCTGGCACTCCAGGACTTCTGGGGACTCACATACTATCCCCCAATCACTCTTCTCGCTGGACTCCTGTACCCTCCCCACTAGAGCGGTACTGCCAGACTCTAGAACCATAGAAGCTCCGCTTACAGATGCTCCAGGTCCTCCACACACTAGGAGATCTCCCTCAAGTGAACTAACAGGCAAGCCTAGGTTCCCATCCTGGTGTTCCCTAAAGAAACCATCCAGGCTCTGTGACAGGGCTTCGGGCGTCTGGGGACTCTCGGTCACACACTCACACCTGCTCCACTGAGACAGGCAGTCAGCCCCTACACCCTCCTCACTAACCTGGGACCTAGCTGGGCTACTCTCACCCTCCTCCACCACGCTGGGCTGGAGGACACCTGACCCACTATTGTTGGAATCACTCACTAGTGACTCTAAAGAACCTCTCGCACTGTCCCAGCGATCTGCTTCCTTTGCAAGCTCCCAAGGATCAAAGGTCAACCCCAACAGGTGTTGCCGCAACTCCGGCCGACAATGACTGAGCACCTTTTCCTTGAGAATAAGACAAAACAGTTTGTCAAAATCATGTTCCGTTGGAACCTCTAACCACTCAATCAGTGCACACTGACAGTCCTCTGTAAACTCCTCCCAAGACTGGTGAGACAGTTTCGTACTGTCCCTGAACTGCAACCTATACTCCTCTTCTAGGGAAACAGGTACCATACTCGGGGAACTGGGAGTGGGACTGTCTACACTAACACTTAAATAGCTGCCACCACTGGATTCACCCCTCCCTGGGGAATCCAGAAAACCACAACTGCACTCAGGGGATAACCTATCCTCTAGGGCTACCTTCTCCCTGAACAAGGCCCTTTCAGCCTCTAACTTGGCGTGCTCCAACCTGAGCTGTTCCATCGCTAGCTGATGCTCCCGCTCTTCCTTCCTATACAACCACTCTTCTGGGGACAGGGAAAGGGATGGGGCGCTGATACTGACACTGGAACCAGCAAGGGACTCCCTATCTATGGGGTCCTGACTATCTGCTGATATCCATCCACTGTCATCATCATACAACTCACATTCTTCAGGGCTCTCCACAGACTCACCACCCTCATGGCGTGCGGCCCGGGCCCTATCTCTCTCACTGTGCTCAAGATCCCACTGACCCTTTTGCCATTGGATCAGGCTGTCCCTAAGCTGGGACTGAGTATCCGACTCACTCACCTCCATGCCTCCCTCTTCACAGAATCTGACCAGCTCTGACCTACTGTACCTAAAAAGACCACAGAGATCAAAAACAGGCTCCATTTTGGCGGACGTTCTCAAGAAGAGTTTGACACAGAGAACCTGGGGGTCTGAGCTTACACAGGAGTACACAATTACAAATTTCAGCAAGATTCCTATCTCAGGGAACTTGCACTCCTCTGTCCAGTGTAACACACCACTCATTCACACACACCCTCCCCTCGGACCGGTAAGGCAGTTTCTACCACCCCTGATTTCTCAACCTGACCATAAAGACACAGGTACCAAACTCTGGAAGCAGGGCGGGGAACAAATGTACTGGACAGAAATTACAAAATGACACCTTTCAGGATAAGCAATACTTAAACTTCACCTAAAAAAACAATAATCCCCAAAATGTGGTTATCTAAAATTGCAGAGTTTTGTAGTGTTGCATGTCGCCACTGTGGTACAGTGCAAACGCAAGTCCAATCCCACCGCTGCCACCAATGTTAGAAACGGGACCCCCGGCCGGCCAAGGCTCACGCCAAAGTCAGTCAGGGATCGCCATTTCTAAGGTCAGGGCAAGGGAGTCACACACCAAGATAACCCCTGCTCACCCTCTAGGTAACGTGACGCGAGCAACAAGGCTAATCTCGGAGGCGATGTGTAAAGCGTTTGCGCGCGCACCCCAGCGACAACACCCTAGGCCCACCACAAAGGAAACTCCACACAAGGTTATATCAAACATAGCCTTCGTATTATAATAATAAAAACACATTAGATAACACACACACTTTACAATGTGCCAACAGGCACGGGCAAGATTTACAAGGGATTATGTACAGGACAGGGCCACCTGGACCACTGTCAGGGGTATGCACTTTTTAGAAATAGCACTTGTAGGTATAACACTTAGCACATAAACATATAATGACTGTAACACAGAAATAGTTAATGTAGCATACAACCAGTAACTACTGGTAAAGGGTAAATACCTCCTACGCCACCCTAAACACTATAGGGAAATCACGCAGGGAACTAGGACCTTATCATCAGGACCTAAAGAAGGAAAACCATCACCTAAGCAAGTCACATTTAGCAAAGAGAAGGAAACCTAAAATAATCACCTAAGCAAGTCACATTTAGCAAAGGCAATAAAACATCAACATTCCTCTAAGCAGGTCACTTTTAGCAAAGGGGAATAAACCATAAACAATTACCTAAGCAGGTCACTTTTAGCAAAGGTAATATCAAACAATCCTCTAAGCAGGTCACTTTTAGCAAAGGGGATAAAACAAACAATTACCTAAGCAGGTCACTTTTAGCAAAGGTAATAACATAAACAATCCTCTAAGCAGGTCACTTTTAGCAAAGGGGATAAAACAAAGAATCACCTAAGCAGGTCACTTTTAGCAAAGGTAATAACAAACAATTGCACATGAAACATTAAAACACATTCAGAGGTGCAGGTAGAACATTTGCGCAGGAATCACATAAGCAGTAAATCATAATGCGCAGGGTGCACATGGCACAACACTAGAACTGTCCCTCAGGCCAACTGGCCTCGCAAGGGGCTGAATGCCCTGAGTCTCAATGTCAGGGAAGGCTGCGCAGGCAGCCAGAACACAAAGCCTAAACGTAGCAACTGTCCACTAAGTGCTGGACAGTTGTAAATAGGGCTGGGCAACGTTGGAGCCTCGTGGGCTCAAGAACAATGGTGCGGGCAAGTACTGCGTGGGAGCCTCGGGGCTCTAACCACCTAACTGCCCTCTGAGCCTCACTGGGCCCTACATCAAATATAATGCCACCCAAGAGCCTCGGGGCTCGGAAATTGCTGTGGGCGAGGGAGCCTCTCGGGCTCTAAATAACAAATGGCGCCGTGAGCCTTCTTGGCTCGAAGAACAATGAGGCCGGGTCTGAGCCTCGCAGGCTCTTAAAGCAAATATGTGGCGCGCTGAGCCTCTCGGGGGACTCAGGGAACCATGGCCCTTCGTGGGAGCCCCTCACGGCTCTACACAAGGGCGGGCACCTTGGAGCCTCGTGGCTCAACTAACAAAACATGCCCCCGGATCGTCGGAGCGGCCCTCTGCCAACTGGGGCAGCTCACAAGCACAAGGAAACTGCCCTCACTCGGGGAGAGCACATGGGGGGGGCGGGCACCGGCAATGTGCCCCGACGCCCCCCTCTGCAATACCTCACACCGGGACCCACTCACCGGCTTGCTATCAGCTGGGCTCTGCGGCGGCTCCTCTTCACTCGGGAGCCTCCTCACGACGCGGCAGGCTGCTTCCTGCTTCTCCCGTCCGCCCAGGCAGCCAATCACAGCGCGAGTCGCCCAGGGAGCCTCCGGCAGCTGTAACCAATCACAGCGCGGCTCTCCGGATGACGTCAGCGGCTGCACTCTCTCGGTCCCGGGGCTGTGGCGGTGAAACCACGGGGCAATGCCGGGTGGGCTCCGGCTTTAAATAATAAAATAACAGTGGGGCAATGCCGGGTGGGCACCGGCGTCCAATACTAAAATATAAAGCGAGGTGGGCACTCGCTCTGCGCAAAAATCGGCAAATCGGCTCTGATGCCAGGTGGGCACCGGCAATGTCGATAAAGCGCTCCCAAGGCACAGAGAAGCGCGCTCAGCGCTAAGGGGGAAAATAAAGCGCTTCCAGGCGCTCTGGCCACAAGCAAAGTCCTTTTAGGCAGGCAGGGGGGCAAGGCAGGGCCAGAGCCAGCACACTGGGTCTCCAGGCAGGGAGACAAGCCAAGTGGCGGTCCTCCTGGCCCCAGCAGCAGCAACAGCCCCCTCTGGCAAGGATCCAAAAGTAGAACAAATTGTAAGGGGACACAGCCCCTTCTTATACTGTGAAATCCTTTGTTTCAGGGTGCAGGGTGGGGGGAAACCAGTTGCAGCTGGCTTGGGAGTACCCTTGATGGCCCAACCACCCCTTTCATTCACTGGGGAGGCTTGGGTCGTTAGACAAACCACAGGGGGGCGGAGCCAGCATTGTGTGGGGAAAAACCCAGCCCATCCAGGACCCAAGTGCACTCCTCCCACACATCACTCATGCTGATCTCACACTCACCACCGGGCAGACCCATCCAGACTTCCTGGAGCCTGGCATGCCAGCCAGCTCCAGCCAATCACGCTCCAGCACCCTCACTGCACACATAC
This sequence comes from Lissotriton helveticus, assembly GCF_964261635.1. NCBI lineage: Eukaryota > Metazoa > Chordata > Amphibia > Caudata > Salamandridae > Lissotriton > Lissotriton helveticus. The sequence continues at coordinate 1,542,059,468 of NC_136068.1, read as the reverse complement.
ATCAATGTCCAGAAGTAGCACTTCCCTTCTAGACACATACAAGCCGCACATACCATCGTGCAGCATTCACTCTCACGAGTTCACACATACTAAACTCGAGCCTGCACTCCCCACGCATCAGGAACTAACATGGACACACACATTCCCCATGCATTCCTATGGGAGGGCAGGCCAGCCATACTACACGCACGCACTTTACTCTGGGACACAGGGAAAAAGTGCGCAGAGACCCAAAAATCACTAACAAAGGGTCACAAATAAAAGCAAAAAGTTTAGGGGTGAACCTGCCCTAAGGGCCAAGTCCAACAGGGATGAAGATACAGCAACTAGATTGGATCAATCTGCATACTCCACCTCGGTCTGCAAGGATGACATCTAAAGCGACCCTGTTCTGAAGGGTCATAAGCCGATCCGACTGGAGCTCAGCAGTCAGGTTACTAAGGGCACCAGTAGTTTCTATCACGGTGGACTCAACTACCCTTGTCAATTGCCTTATGTTTCTGCTGTTAGCCATGGATCCCTAGAACGGCAGAAAACCCTTTGCAAAGTCACCAAATTCTTGACCTGCAGTGTCCTCTTCACTCAAGACACCTCTAACTATCCTTGTCCTGTGGTAGTCTGCCGCTGCTGTGTAGGTGGGAGGCAACAGGAAGGAAACAAAACAGGAGCCCGAAAAGTCAGGGGGCAACCATGTATAGGCTCTATCGTGGCAGATGAAATAAGTACCCTTAGCTGCTAAAAACGCAGGGGAAGTCTGAGATCCAAACATATACGTTTCAGTACAGACACTCTTCCCTAACTGAGCTCTGGGATTCGTGCCATTACCTTGCAGACATAGATGACCCTGATGGGGTACAATCCAAATCGGGGACGATCTCTTAGCTTGCTGTTTCTCACTTAAGGTAGCTCCATATCCAGTCATGTTCCATCCTATGTATAATAGTGTCTCATCTCTAGGGATAGTCTCATAAGAAATACCTTCCTTAATCATGTCAACTATACCTTTGACTAGAGCACCTTTTCTAGGATTGTCTGTTACAGAACGTAGGGGGTAGATTTCGTGTGCATATATGAACATTGTCCTATATGCCCATACAGAACCATTGTGACTAAATGGCAGGACCAAATAGGGGATACCTTTGTCCGTTGTCTGAGGCATGAGACCGCACACCCAACAGTTAGTTGTGTTCATTACAAGTTGGTGTTGGTGTAACAACTGTACAAAGGAGTTATTAACGAACTCCAATCTCCTATTTGATTCGTGGTCAGGAAGAGGGTGGAAAGAATGAGAGGAAACAGTAGGGGGAGGTATAGGTGATGCAGTGGGCGCAAATGTTACATGGAAAGAGAATAAAACATAACTTATCAAAAAGATCATTACGCTGAATAGCATAAAAATACACAATATTATAAAACTTTTCTTGGTCATCGTGTTACACAGTCTCTGCTTAAAGTTCATTTGTTTTGCAGGTCTCTCCACATCGGGAAACTCCATCCTCTCTAAAGTGCTGCCCGCGGTGGGAGGTTGCCTCTGCTAAGGGATGCTTCCGTCAGTCTAGGGCAACTCCCTTGGACCAACCAGAACTACCAACCTAACGTCGTCAGCTGCACCCCAAAGACTTTAATCAACCGCGGCCCTAGCAGCGGAACCCGGATGGCGGTTCGAAAAACAAAAATAAGCAAGGTACCTAGATGGGAGATCTGCACTTTCAAAAATAGTACTTGGGGGGAAAAAGTATCTTTCTTTATTTGTCCATTGATCTTAGTCTCAAATTGCAAAAGAAATGACTTTTATTAGTTAGTTTTTCTCGGTCTCAAATTATACCGTTGCTTCCCAGGTATTGCGTGATCTGGGAACAAAAGGTCAGGCTCTGTAATGTTCACTCGCTTGGAAGGTGGCACAGCCTTGTGCAAAATGTTTTCGTTTTCTTGTTCAGAGTCAGTTCCATTTACATGTGAATCATTAAAAGGGACGGTATTTGGCACGGCATCAAGTTCTTTACTCTGGTCATAGGGCAGAGGTAAGGGTACCCTTTTACAGTGGACCCCGTGGATCCAGGCCTTCTTCCCTTCCACTCGAACTGCCGATCTGGTAGAGAGAAGGACGAGGTGTGGTCCCGTCCACCTGGGCTGGTCGTTCTTAGTCCTTTGGAAATTCCGCACCAGCACCCAGGTTCCAGGGTCAATGCTGTGTCCCGGAGTATCAGAGGCCGGAGGCAGGGAGTCATGTACCTGTTGATGCAAAACACGCAATTTAGCCGTCAATTCATACAGGTAATCAAGCAAAATAGGGTGTTCTAGCTCGCTGAACCTCGTGGGCCTAGGCACTCCCCATATGTTGGCTGGCCGGCCAAAGATAATTTCATAAGGGCTGAGTTTCACTCGCGAATGCACAGTCATTCTGGTGGATAGGAGTGCTAAGGGTAGAGCGTCAGGCCATTTTGGCTTGGATTTTGGCCAATTTAAGTTTAAGCGTGCCATTGTAACATTCTACTAATCCAGCTGATTGGGGGTGATTTGCAGCGTGGAACTTCTGCCTAATGCCTAGCCCTTCACACACTCTTTTCATCACACGGCCCACAAATTCACTCCCGTTATCAGACCAGACCATTCTAGGCATTCCAAACCTGGGGAAGTACTCTTTCACAAGGGCTTTTGCTGTGGACAAGGCAGTATTGTCTTTCAGGGGATAGGCTTCTACCCATCTTGAGAAGGCACAAACAACAACGAGTACGTATTTTAAGTTATTGCACCTCTCCATGTGTATGAAATCTAGCTGCAAAACCTCGAACGGATACGTAGGAGGTGCAAAATGACCAGCTGGAGTTGGGGTTCCCCTACCAGGATTGTGCTTCAGACATACCATGCAATTCTTGACAACATTCTCTGCACACTTGGGAATCCCTGAATTCTTCCACACTGGGGCCAACAACTCGCAAATCCCTTTCACGCTGATATGAGCCATTCCATGAGCCATTGTAACCACTGCAAGCACATATGCATCAGGTAGCAACCATCTCTCATGCTCTGTCAATTCAATCCAACAAGCATTTGCATCCATTCTACCTGTACTCTCTCTCCACATGCTCAACTCTTTCTCCGTGGCCTCAGCTTGGATGGACTTCACACTCTCTATCGTGTCCTCACATATTCCAACATCACCAGTCCATCTTTCAGGGCCTGCAACATACATTCGGCTCATCACATTCTTTGCCGTTTCTTTAGCGATCTCATCAGCAAATGCATTCCCACGACCAACATCATCGGTCACCTTCTTGTGAGCACTACATTTCACAATCGCCATTTGCAGGGGCAAGGTCAGTGATTCAAGAAGCTCATTCACCAACTGACCATGCTGAATCTTAGCTCCATGCGAAGTCAGGAACCCACGTTCTCTCCACAATCGTCCAAAACTGTGAGCCACTCCAAACGTGTACTGGCTGTCGGTGTAGACAGTCACTTTCATTCCTTTCGACAATACACACGCTCTCGTGAGTGCAACTAATTCTGCAGCTTGAGCTGAACCATGTGGTACTCGTGCAGTTTCAACAACTGTGTGCAAAGTCGTGACAGCATATGCTGCAGTCACGTTACCATTTGGGAGCTTGAAGCATGAACCATCCACCCATAATGTACCATCACATTCAGCAAGAGGAGTGTCAAATAAATCTACTCTCCCTTTTGTCTCTTCTTCTGTTGCGAGAAAACAATCGTGCTGTTCTAAAGCATCTGATTCCTCTGCAATTGGTAACAACGTAGCTAGATTCAAGGTACTGCACCTTTTTATGTGCACATGACTCGCTAGCAGTGTCAATTCGTAACTGGACAGTCGAGCACTAGTTAAGTGCTGTGTCTTGGTTCTATTTAACAATGTGTCTACTGCATGTGGGACCATCACGATTAGTGTATTATTCATTACTAGACCAGCAGACTGTCGAATAGAAACAGCTGCTGCTGCTGTGGCTCTTAAACAACTTGGCAATGCTTTTGCTACCAGATCCAAAGTTGACGAAAAATAGGCGCATGGGCGCTGCCTACCTCCAAATAACTGAGTCAACACAGACAATGCACAGCCCTCCTTCTCGTGAACATACAATGTGAAAGGCTTACTGTAGTTGGGGGTACCTAACACAGGAGCCGAACATAATGCTGTGCGTAATTCGAGAAAACTTTTCTGACACTCTTCAGACCAAGGAATGGGATTGGGTGTACCTTTACATGTTAATGCCACCAAGGGTTTGGCCAGTAACGAAAAATTTGGAATCCACTGTCTACAGTACGATGTAATGCCCAAGAAAGCACGCATTTCTCTCTGTGTTCTTGGCACATTCAATTTCGCTATTGCCTGAATTCTTTCTGGGGTCAGTTTCCTTCCCTCCTTCGATAAGAGGTGACCTAGGTAGGTCACTTCTTGTCGGCAATATTGCAGTTTGGAAAGTGACACCTTGTGATGCAGATCACACAGATGACGCGATAATGTCAACGTGGCCTTTTTACAAATTTTCTTAGTATCTGCAGCAATGAGCAAATCGTCCACATATTGTACAAGAGTAGCACCTTTTGGTAAAACAATCGTATCAAGCTGTGTTTTGAGAGCTTGACTGTATATTGACGGACTTTCACAGTAGCCCTGAGGAGCGCGTTTAAAGCGGAAGCTTCGACCTCCTAAACTGAAGGAAAAGATATTCCTGCTCTCCTCAGCAATCGGGATACTGAAGAAAGCATTCTTCAGGTCAATCACCGAAAACCAAGAGGCAGAGGCTGGAATCATAGTCAATAATGTGGTGATGTCGGGTACAACTGGAAATTGTGGCACAAGAATTTTATTAACTTCTCTAAGGTCAATCACAAATCTGTACACAGGTGGCTTAGAAGGGTCAGTTCGTTTTAAAACAGGCAGAACAGGACTATTGCAAACATTTCCTCGTGTTTCTTCAATCACATCCTTTTTCATCAATTCGTAAACGATAGCTAGTAAAGCTTTTTCACCCTCACTAGAAATTTTGTATTGGGGAATTCGTGGCATTTTAACGTTGGCTTTCAATGTTACAACATATGGTGGAATTTCTAAAAGACCTACATCATTAGGACCAGTGGCCCAAAGAATATCTGGGAGAAACGACAATTCTGAAGGAAGTTTGTCTTTCGACAAATACATGGGAGAAACCACTTTCTTACCTAAAGTAAGTTGTACTCCTGAAGGAGAAAAGTACAAAGTCGCATACAATCTTTTTAACAAATCCAATCCTAGCAAGTTTTCACCACAACCTGTTGTCAGAATAAGGGGTGCTTCCAATTCACAAGGACCAACAGAAAGAGACAAAGGGTCAGAAATCGGATTTCTAACTGGGGCGCCAGAAAAACCTACAGAAACGTTCATTTCGCCAGACAAAGGTGCGCCAGGGAGTTTGGAGTGCATAATAGAACTCTTTGTAGCACCAGTATCCAACAGAAAAGGTTCTGACACACCAGATGTAATCACCTCAACGTATGGTCCACTCTGATCTACTGGAACTGAAACAACTCCCTCTCTTTGTCTTTGGCTGTCCTAGCAATCATTATTCTCCAAATACTCATCTTCTGTATAGTAATCATCAACGTAGTATTGAGCTGTCCTATCAGATGCGTTATTTTGCTGATCAAACCTGTTCATAGAGTTTTGTGGTGGAAGGGGACGTGCGTTCTGAGGGGCGTTTCCACGCCCTCTACCTCTAGGTGCTTGCTGACTGCCACGACCTCTAACACCAGAAACTCCATTTGCACGTTGTAATAGAATAGGACAATTATACTTGAAATGACCTTCTTGTCTGCAATATGAACATTGGTTGGGGCCTACAGATACATGGGGTTGAGTATACTCGACTCTTTGCGAGTTCCTCTGATACTGTTGAGGCTGCTGGAAATTATTCTGGTAGTGATTCTGACCATTATTATTTTGATTACCACCACCACGTGGCGGATAGGCTTGCTGTAGCAAAACCTTCGTTTTTAGTTCTTTAGTTTTCTTTACTACTCTATCTTTCTCATCCTTGTCTCTATTTTCGTAATATTGTGCAGTAGCCAATATCTGGGCTGAAGATGAGACTGCCCAAGAACTTTCTGAATCCTTAAATTTTTTACACAATTCTGCAAGCAGATTGTGCACAAATGTATCGACAAACAATCTCTGACCACCTTCTGTGGTCATATCTTGACCGCTGTGGTCAACGAATGTTTCTTCAAATCTGGTGAAGAAATCTGAGACTGTTTCTTCTTTTTTCTGCTTGCATGCAGATAACTTATCCCAATTTACACGTATTGCAGGCATTATCGTTTTCATGTAATCTACTATTTTACCAGGGAGTTCTGCTATCAAAGGCTCAGGCTTGGCACCACCAACTTGTCGGGCATCTGCAGCGGCAATATTAGCCCATGAGTCACCTAATTCCTGATCATGATCTATATGACGAATTTTACCCCATAAAGGCTGTGGAACAACATTCCCAAATAGCATATCGATATCGGCTAAATTCATTATACATGACCCAGCAGTTTGCGACAACTCTTTGTAATATCCTGCAGGATTTTTACGCGGATCAGGTAATGTTTGTTTAAGGGCTAAAACTTCAGCTCGCTTCCATGGGACATGTACCCATACACGCTGAAAGTGTGGCAGGATAGGTGGGACAGCAGTCGTGTCACCCTCTCTCCATTGTGGGGGAACTTCTCTCATAGGGTATTGTCGCGCCTTTTTCCTACTAGATGTACTAGATTCAGATGGTGACCCAGAACTGCTTCCCTTACTCCGATATGATAACAACATTTCAACTGCTTTTTCCACATCTGGACCTACAATCATACCCTCTCCGAACTTAAACCGTACACGACACATCTCTTGCGGGATGTATTCCAGATCATTGTCTTCTAAATCCTCGCAAAGAAAAACACACATCTGTTCGAAAACATATCTCTGTGTCGCTGCTTCCCATTGATGAAAAACTTCCATGACAGACTGTACATCATATTTTACAGTGTCCAAGAACCATTTCCGTGCTAAACTATTCAGTGAATCTCTCTCTTGATAATCAGGCAGTCGACTTCGCAACTGTCTTCTTCCCATGTTAGGGGTCGTAGTAGGCGACCCGAAAAGAGGTAAAAGAAGGTTAGTAACAGTGCTGGCCATTTTCTGCCGAATGGAAGGTGAAACTGAAGGACGAACGGATGGAAAAACAGGGTGAGATAAGGCAGGGGCAGAGATAGCAGTAGAGGTATCAGGTGAAATAGAAGGAGCACTGGGCAAAATCGTAGAGGGAGCATTAGGAGAAGTAAAAGGTACATTAGGCGAAATCGTAGAAAACACAGGTGAAGCAAGTGTGGTTGGTGGGCCTGGAGCAGGCTGCACCAAAGAGACAGGAGTCAGCTGGAGAACAGCTGGAGGGTGCTGTGGAAGAACAGGAGGCGTAGTTTGCGCAACTAAAGGTTGCGGGGGTGCCGTGGCATTTTGCGCATAGGGGGGTGGCGAATTTAGTAAATGCAACATTAATGGGTCTTTTTCACGCTCTTTTGCTGCCTCTTGCTGAAGAGACGGCAAAACTGGATAACATTTATCTATTGTCATTTTACGTTGCCTGTGCAACTGCTCGCTCATCTGCTCTTCTTCATTTTATCTTTAAACTGCATAGCAGCTTGCATTACTGAGAGTCCTTCTTCTCTCTTATTTTTCTTAGCTAATTTGATTTCTTTTTGTTTGGCTTCTTTACGCCATAAGCGGAAAGAGTCAAACATCGCCGGCCGGGCTTTCTTTTTAAAGAGTTTAACTTCAAGGTTGTCTAAGATTTCGGAATCAAAACTACCATCTTTCCTGGTGTATTTAATCCATACTTCGTTGTAGGTGATGGGGCCTACCCCATGTTTCACATATAGCTCGTAAGTTGGAGTTCCAACTGGAGGAATCGGACATGAGTCCTCCAGTCGGGAGTCCCTATTATTATAACCAAGACAAAACAAATTTCCAAGTCTAAGACTAGGCATCTTCGCTCTCTAGTCTAGTTCCAAACTTCAAAGGATTATCGATTACGATATTTCTCGTGAATACACGAGTCCTTCGGTTTTGGTGCTTGCAAGTACCAACACAAAACTTTTTATCCCAAGGATACCAAAACTAAGGTCAACTAAGGACTGGGAGACGCTCCACTTATACTTAACTGAAATGTCGATGACGTCACCAGAAGACTCGTCTTAGTGTTTCGCTCTACCAAACTTCAAGGGTCCAAATCAGGGCGATAGCCAGGGCAGCAGTCCTTGTAGCCGTCGGGAAGCGGGGAACCTCGCAGCAAAGACCTTCGGAACACGTCGACATGCAGGGGTCGATGAGGTGGTTGGCCGTCCTCCGGAATTTTCACACGAAGCTCCTCTGGCTGACTGGTACCACTGGAATCGCCCCAAACGTTGGGCGCCAGCTGAGGTACTGGGTTTTTAAGAACCGGAACAGACACCGGTAACCCAGCGGTGTCAGGGTACACCCAGAGACCTCGGGTTCTTCCTGATCCAGACCACAGAAACTCAGAGTATTCTAGGTGAAGACAAAGATTAGTTTATTGGCTGCAACCAAGTGTCCTAGAAGTACAACACGGGGAAGTATATTCTCAGGAGACTGCACGAATTTACAAAGTCAGGCTTCTCTCTTTATACAGAATATTCAGCTTCAGGCAAACATTCTTCGAATTCGTAGTATGTCATTTACAGTTATTGGTTTACAAAAGAAAAGCAGAGTCATGATGACATGTACATATTTCACGTCGTGCTGCCCATAACAAATCACCTGGCAAGGCCCAACATTTCATCAGATATCATCAGATATCAGTGGACCCCCAATAAAACAGGCACCTCCCCATCATAAAGTAAGTGAAGCAAAAGAGTAGAGACAGATGTGAGCAAGATACGGCAGGTGTGCGCGCTGAAATGGTTTTATGGCTTGTTGAGCCTTGATGCTATCTTGCTCGGCCACTGGGAGGGGAACTGACCTAACGAGTCCGGCCTGGGGCAATGGTTCCAACTTGCACAGGTCATGGAAAAGTCGATTAAGGAGTATGTGTCCTTGTGGAATTGAATTCAACTGGATTAAGGCCTATGTAAAGGGCAACACATAAATGGAAGCCAAGGGTTCAGAACGTAAATGACGATTTCGAGGTGAAATCGTTACTCGAATATGCTGAAAATATATGTACATGATGTACTCGTCATTCTCGGTCTTTTGATACCAAATTCGTCATGTTTCGACGAAGTTTTAATTCTCGAGTTCAGAATGATTACACGAATTCAGATTTTCAGAACCACAGTGAGTAGCTTTGTGGGAAGCAGGCTGGATTACTGCAACTCCATATATCTGGGAGCCCCTATGTACATCTTCCAGGGACTGCAAAGATTCTAGTCTGCAGCAGCCAAACTGGCCCTTGGTAGGTCACGGAGCTCTTCTTCTACATTGGCTCTGAGAGAGCTACACTGGCTACCCGTTAGGGAAAGGGTCCATTTTAAACCTCTGTGTATGGTTTTTCGAGCTGTGCACGAGCTTGGTCCTGTCCCCCAACAGGAAAGGATTATGTGGTATCACCCCACAAGGCAGCTTCGCTCTTCTAGCACTGGCCTATTGACGATCCCCCGGTTTAAACGGGCCAGGCTTGGAGGAAGGGCTTTTAGCAGGGTTGGTGCTCGTCTATGAAATGAGCTCCCTCAAAACCTCAGGTTAATCAACTCTCTGTTAGAGTTTCGTAGGAACTTAAAAACTTGGCTTTATCCCATGACCTAGTTCCTGCTCCTCTTCCTTCTGCTGCGACCTGCCTCTACTCTGGTCATAGTTAGTTCTTTAGTCTGAAGCGCCAGGATACCCGTAGGGTGACAGTATGCGCTATACAAAAGCTGAAATCAATCAATCAATCAACACCTTTCTGAAGGGGATGACCTCCCTGCAGAAGGAGAAATTAGTGATGAGGGAGATAATTGCCACCCTGCTCACCTACAAGTGACATTGAGGACAGCCTCACTGAAGAAAACATCCTTTTAGTAAAATTGACTAAAAGACTAGGCCTAGAGGATAGACTCCTAGCTATAGAAAAGGTAAGAGCAGAAATGGGTCTAGCACCCATAAATGGTGGCAGCAATGTAATATCTAAGAACAGAGAGAATTCTTATGGCCCTAAAATCCCCAAAGGGTTTGTCCCCAAGTAGGAGGAAGGTGATGATATCACAAAACGGTTCACAGGCTTTGAGAGGGCCTGTGGAATGAGAAAAGTGAAGAAGTCACAATAGGGAGCATTGCTTTGGGATCTGTTCACCAGTAATTACAGAGACAGACTCCTGACCCTAACTGGGGCAAATGCTGAGTCCTATGATTTCATGAAAGGTATGCTGATTGAAGGCTTTGGACTCACAACTGAGCAATATAGAATCTGATTCAAGGGCTCATAAAACCTTGAGTCCATCCTAGATTGACCTCATAGACTACTCAGTGAAAACACTAGATGGCTGGTTAACTGTAAGTGAAGTGCATGACTATGCTGGGCTTTATAATATGTTTATGAAAGAACATATTTTAAGTAAATGCATTAATGAAAAATTGCATCAGTATCTGGTAGACCTAGGTCCAATTTCTCTCCAAGAATTGGGAAAGAAGGCAGACCACTGGATCAAGACTAGGATGACCAAGACCAGCAATGGGATTGACTTAAAGAAAGGGGTTACAAAATCTCCCCAGGGTAAAGTGGGCGATCATCCTAAAGATAAAAATCAAGAGTCTTCTAGAGGACCCCAAAAACCTTCACAGGATGGTGGGCCCCAGACCTCTTCACAACCCAGCAGTGGATACAAATGTAAAAACGTTGACCCCCTAAAGGCCTTGTGTTATAACAGTAAGAAGTTGGGACACAAAACTGGAGACCTGCCTGTTCCAAAACAAATTCTCCTGGTACTCTTCCAGTTAGCACTGTTATAGCAAGTCTCCATGTGGGATCAATAGTGTGCCGGAGCAAATCAGGGTTCACACTAAAGCTATTTTAGTCTCTGAGTGGCTGTCTGCCCCCCTAATATATAGATGTACCAGTAGCATCCCTTCATTAATGGGACTGAAGTAGAGGCCCTGAGGGATACTGGTGCCAGTGTCACTGTAATGAAAGAAATACTGGTTTCCCCAGGACAACATTTGGCTGGAAAATCCTATCCAGTCACCCAAGCTGATAATGTCACTACAGTCCACCGCATGGCATTGGTATCATTTGAGTCAGGAGGGGCTACTGGCCTGAAACAGGTAGTGGTCTCTTCCAACATCCCAATTGAATGTATGCTAGGGAATTATCTGGAGACCTCAGCATGGGCTGGGATGGAACTGAAAACCCATGCATCCGTGCTGGGAATCTCCGAGTTGGCGTGTGTAAAAACAAGGGCACAAAGCCAAGCACAGGGCGAAAAAGAAATGTTGGAGTCAAGAATAATGGTCCAACCTTCCAAGAGGAAAGGTAAGAAGACTGGAGAATTAGATTCCATACAGCAGAAGATCAGGACCCCTTTCCTCATGGAGAGGACTTGTCAACCCAAGAGGCAACCGAGGCTATGGAACTTGAACCTTACCAGGTTGAGCTCCTGGGCCCTGGAGGACCCTTTAGGAACCAACTGTGCCTTGGAAAGAGGACCTGTCCAACTCTTGAAAGCTTGTGACAGCAAGCTGCTGCACAGGAAAAGGGAGATGCCAGTACCTCCCACAGGACCTATTAAGAGGGGGTAATTCCTTTACACTGAGGCCAGCGACCCCAAACCTGGTACCAGTAGGAGAGTGTTAACGCCTCAGCAGTTCAGATAATTCCTCCTCACATTGGCCCATGGCATCCCCCTAGCTGAGCATCTTGACCAGACTAAAATTTGGAATAGACCTGTCAGCCATTTCTACTAGCCAAAAATGTCTCAGAATTAAAGGGTTTTTGCAACTCATGTGTCACCTGTCAAGCCAGTGGCAAGACAGTTGAACAACCAAAGGTCCCCTTTATTCCACTCCCATTGGTTGAGGTTTCCTTTGAAAGGGTAGGTGTGGACTCAGTGGGTCCACTTGAACCACCAACAATATTAGGAAACAAATTCATACTGGTAGTAGTGGATCATGCTAACAGGTATTTTGAGGAAATTACCCTTAGGACTACCACATTCCCTGTAGTAGCCAAAGCCCTCCTTCGTACATTTACCATGGTAGGGTTTCCTAAGTATGTGGTATCAGACAGAGGTTCCAACTTTATGTCTGCAGACCTGACACACATGTGGAATGAGTGTGGGGTGACCTATAAGTTCACCACACCTTATCATCCACAAACCAATGGCCTTGTTAAAAACGTTCAAGAAGACATTAAAAGGTTTGATCATGAGACTCTACGAAAAGCTCAAAATGAGATGTGATGTCCTTTTGGTATGCCTGATTTTTGCCTACAGAGAGGTGTCAGACAGGAGTAGTATCTTCCCCCTTTAAACTTCTGTTTGGCCGACCCGTTAGGGCAGCGGTTCCCAAACTGTGCGCCGCGGCACCCTTGTGCGCCGTGAAAACTTGCCAGGGGCGCCACGAACAGATGAGCACACAGTTTGGGAATCAGTATTAAATAGTATGGCATCTGAATTCAACACTGCTCCGTGTGATCAGGCCTGCAGTGGTTGCCCTGGGCCATAAGAGGGCAGTGCAACTTCACATTTTAAGGCGTCTTGTTTAATTATAACGTTTTGTATATTTATCAGCTTAGATAATGTCAGATATTGAGTGTGAAGCTACACACTACTATTGTTGTTGCATATATTTAGAGCTAATGAGGTTGGTAAAGAGGATGACAAGCCATTAAAACAAATTATTTGGGACATGTTTAAAAATGTGACATGGTACATGAGGCTTGGGCTCTGAACTTGCCTCCTGAACCGCAGAACATATGCGCCTTACATAAACAAATAATGCAGTCACATATGAACTACTTTTTTATAAGTCACATATAAATGATTTCTATATTGAAATATATAACTGAGTTTAGAAATAGCTGAAAGCGAAAACATATTTAAACGAACGTGTGGCACTCTGGAATTACATTTCACACTAACTTTACAGAATAACATTTGCTGGGTGTATGTGTTTTAAAGAGTTTACCACTTAATGCTTCCTTCTTGCATTGGCACCTTTATAATCCAGGGAAAGGTTCTTAGGGTGATGCTAATAGCGCCTAAGATCACAGCCTGCTGAGCAATTCCCACAGTGAGAGGAGGCTGCCATTTGGATGAAAATGCCCGAGGTGTCATCCCAAGTAGATGGGCTAAAGGAACAGGAAAGAAAACACACGTAGACACCGTGACGGGCCCTAGGTGGCACACAAACATTTCCCAGCCTTCCTTAGCCATATGCTTAAAAATACCAGTGGTGCTGGTAGAAAACTGGTCAGGTGGCAAACATAACTGGCTCGTTTATTTACTGTTGGGGTTTTTGTGAACATACCACTTTAGCACAGTCTGTCTGTGATGCAGAACCCCCTGTGTTTTTTGAACAACCATTGGATGTCTGGTAAGCAAGTGACCAACCACCGGACAAAAGAGGAGAAACATGGAAGTACTCCAGAGGCCGGGTTTACATCCCCGCCACCCCAAAATAAAAGACATAATGGGGATCCGCGGACAACTGCCAAAAGATAAAGGAAGCCACGGTTTGAAAAAGTTTGGAAACCACTGCGTTAGGGGATACTTTGTCTTGTGAAGGAAGGTTGGCAGAAGCCTCTCCATGAACCTAATCAGGATATTGTGGACTATCTACTAGGCCTATGTTCCAGAATGGCAGAGTACATGGAGAAACATCCATAAACCTTGAGGCCAGCCAGGAGCTCCAGAAGCTCTGGAATGGCCAAATGGCTGTACCAGTGGAGTTCCAACCAGGGCAGAAGGTGTAAGTGTTGGAGCCTGTGGCACCAAGGGCCCTCCAAGACAATTGAAGTGGTCCTTACCCGATCCTCAGAATAGAATTAGGTCACCTACCTGGTAGACCTGGGCACTAGCAGGACACCCAAGAGGGTAATCCATGTGAACCCCCTCAAATATTTCCATGAGGGGGCCGATGTAACCATCCTGATGGTTACTGAGGAGAATCAGGAGACAGAGAGTGAAACTTTCCCTCTCCCTGACCTACTCTCTTACAGTCCAAAGGATAGGTCAGTTCAGTTGTCTACTCAAACTGGCTGTAATGCCAGAAACCAGTCCTGGGAAGCTTGATTCCGGTCCAGGGAAGACATGGCTTGGCAGTTCGGGCTGGACTGTTCCCATGAGGCACAGGGTTAGACTGATTTGCATAAGGCCATGTCTGAACTGGGGTGGTGGAGTGAGCTAAAGAACGGTGATGGATTAAACCCAGATCAGTTGACTGGGGGTGAGTGTTTGTATTGTCAACGCTCCGTCCATCACCACCTTTGGTTTTTCTTTGTTCGCCCTAAGTTGGCAGGGTATGCTCAGACGTGAGTCCCTTGCTCACTTTGCCACTGGAGTCAAGCAAGCCCGGCTGAAGACGGCTGTAATGCCAGAAACCGGTCCTGGGAAGCTTGATTACGGTCCAGGGAAGACATGGCTTGGCAGTTCGGGCTGGACTGTTCCCATGAGGCACAGGGTGAGACTGATTTGCATATGGCCATGTCTGAACTGGGGTGGCGGAGTGAGCTAAAGAACGGTGATGGATTAAACCCAGATCAGTTGACTGGGGGTGAGTGTTTGTATTGTCAACGCTCCGTCCATCACCACCTTTGGTTTTTCTTTACTCAAACTCCCTCTCTGCCCAACAGCAGGCTGATTACAGGCATGTCCTAGAGTAGTTTGCTGAGATCTTCTCTTTAACACCTGCGCGGACACACATGTGTACCCATGATGTGGACACTGGGGACAGCTTGCCTGTCACAACAAAGATCTATCGGCAGTCAGACCAAGTTAAGGAGAGCATCAAAGCTGAAGTAAACAAGGGTTAGGGGTTATTGAACCCTCTGAGAGTTCCTGGGTCAGCCCAGTGGTCTTAATCCTCAAGCCTCTTCCACAGGGTGGAAAGAGAAGAGAGAAATTAGGTTTTGTTTGGACCACAGAGGTCTCAATGATGTCACTAAGACTAATGCTCACCCTATACCCAGAGCTGATAAGCTGGTAGACAAATTGGGTGCAGCCAAATTTCTCAGTTCCTTTGACTTAACTACAGAGTACTCGCAGATTGGCATGGCCCCAGGCGCCAAAGAAAAGACAGCATTATCCACACTGGATGTGCATTTTCAGTTTACTGTTATGCTTTTTGATTTAAAGAATGCCCCTGCGACCTTCCAAAGGTTGGTGAATCAAGTCCTTGCTGGGTTAGTGAGCTTTAGTGCAGCATACCCTGGTGATATTGCTGTATTTAGCTCCTCCTGGCAGGATCACCTGGTCCACCTGGGGAAGGTTTACAGGTACTGCAATCTGCAGGCCTAACTATCAAGGCATCCAAATGCCAGACAGGGCAGGCTACTGTTGAACACCTGGGCCTCCTTGTATGTGGATGTCAAGTGCAACAATTACAACCCAAGATCTAAACAATTCTGGACTGGGAAGCTCCAACAACCCAGACCCAAGTCAGGGCATTCTTTGGATCGACTGGGTACTATGGGCCAGATGTACGATGGGATTTTGCATGCGCAAACTGGTTTGCCACCCGTTTGCTCTCGCAAAATCCCCGTTGGCCTTGTACTAACACTATTTTGCAAGTCGCAAAAAATTGCAACTCGAAAAATAGTGTTTAGCGACTCGCAATTAGGAAGGGGCGTTCCAAGGGCATACCTTTCTAATTGCGACTCGCAGCCCTATGTATGAATGTTTTGCAACTGCAATTGCGGTCACAAAACACTCGCAATTTACTGCCCTCTTCATGAGGTGGTAATGCAGCCGTAAATTAAGGGGGAAAACATTTTTAGGGGCAGGCAGTGGTCCCAGGGACCACTACATGCCCTTAAGAAATAAAACAACATTTCATTTTTTTTTTTTAATGCATCCCGTTTTTTAAAAACTGCTTTATTTAAAAGCAGTTCCAGACTTGGAGGTCTGCTGAGCCCAGCAGGCCACCATACCTGGGAGGGCCTGCCATTCTCAAAGAGGTCGCAAATTGCCAGTGCCTCATTAATATTCATGAGGCATGCAATTTGCGACCCCTTTGAGAATGGCAAACAGTGTCTCAGACATTGTTGTACATTGGAAATTGCGACTCGCAATTAGTGACTCACAATCAAGCACAAATTGCAAGTCGCAAATTACAATGGTCATACATCTGCCCCTTAAGAGGTTTGTGAAGGGGTATGGATCCATTGTGACACCCTCACAGGACTCACCTCCAAGTAAGTAAACTAGACAGTTAGTTGTTAAAAGGCTTTTGATACCATGAAAGAGGCACTGTGCCCAGCGCCAATTCTCAAAGCTTCAGACTACTCTAAGCAGTTAATTGTGCAGACAGGTAAGCAACAGGTTACTCCCCAGGGAACAGCTTTTGGAAGGCCGTTGAGAGGGGGGCCTTTGCTGTGGTCTGGCCACTGAAGAAGCTGAGACCATACCTGTTCTGTTGGTACACACCTCATTATTCAAACTGCCCCAGACCTCTCAAATTGCTTATGCAGATGAAAGTTGAGAACCCAAAGCTACAGGGAATTGACTTTAAAGTGGAACACAGACCTGAGACTGCCCATGCCACTGCAGTTAGACTTTACACGATCTTCCACTTTCTTGGGAAAGGTTAGTCTCATCCTCTTTCATTTGGGGGGGGGGGTCTGTAGGAAAGTGCCCCTTTCTGCATGGTTACCCCTCACTGATTGGCTGATTTCATTACAAGACCAGAGGCTACCATTATGCAATAACTTGCAGCCCTTTAAAGAACATGTATTTCATCACAAGTAAAACATTTCACAGAACTTTAGAAAGATGACTTTGTAACAGTGTAGCTAGGTATCATCCTCTTTTATTGGCTGCTCCGTGCCAGTTAAGTACATTCAACTTGTAGCTCGTAGTTTTGCTATCTCTAATTGTTATTTTCAGGACTTAAAAGGTAAGTGAACTTGTTTTTATACTTGAGTAGTGACCCCTCCAGTTACTGGTCGGGTCCCTACTCCGCCTTATGCGTATTTTAGTATGCTATGGCTTACTTGTGCCTTTAAACGCTTACTAATACCTGTGTTTTTTATTAATGCTCAGTGCTTCTTATACTAATCATTGAACAACATACAACTCTAAATGAGAACAAGAAATTCATCTGCCAGGTTAAACTGACTGACCTCATCTCAGCGAATGCATCAACGGGCATATCTGGTTCATATGGCTGAGTTTCTTCAAAGACTCTGTCCAAGGTAACCGGCTCGGGCTTAGCCTCTTTTTCCCAATCATGGTGAAGGGATCATGGGCACTGCAGAGAGTGCTTCCAGACTCTTGTGGACCCCCATCCTTCTGCCTGGGACACCTCTGATGAGGTCTCTCCCCCCTTGGAGAGAGACTGTCTCCACAAACAAGGCTTTGGTCCTCTCACACCCTCCCCCTCCTTTTCCGGCCCGCAGCAGCTTTTGTCAAAGTCTCTCTCCACTCACAGAGAGACGGAGAGAGACAGTTTACGTTTGACTGACCTGGGAGCTGGGATTTAAGAGCAAGAGATGGATGCGATTCCGTTTGTTTTCCCTCACTGGATGCATGTCTTCCCCCACGTTTTTGACAATCAGGAAGAGACGCATATCCAAATTGGGTAAAAGTAACAAAGGAGTAACACTGCTAGTACCATCTCCAAGGTAACCAAGCAAGCTTGAGCTTCACAACTGTCTTTCCCTGACACTGAAGAATAGGCTCAACAACAGTTACACTTTGATACTAAAACAAGATAAGAAATAACCCTGGGCTTAATACAGCTCAATCAACAACATCCTCAGATGCTTTGAAAAAGCAATTTTACATGCTTAAAAGCATATAACCAATTCACAAAAGTAAACTTTTACAATGAAAATACTAGGCAATGAGAGAGCTGATGATTTTGGGGTCCCCCCTAACCTCGGGGGAGGACCAAGCAGATGCCTTGAACACAAAGAGCATAAACAAAAAGCACATTTTGGTGAACTTCAGTGGTGGTCCCATCCTCTTAGGACCATCCCAAGCACAGTTATTGGCAAAAAAACAATCCCAACCAAAGGCCCTGAAAAGCATTATGGGACGAGATTAGCAGTGGGCAGTGAATATTATAGCATCCAATATCAAAATAATTCTACAAAGAGCTACAGTTCACCTAGTCCTTACTAGATGTCCCTCACAAGTCAAATGCAAAGCATTGAAATTATTCTTACATCAAGCTGCAGTTCCACTAGTCGTTACTAGATGTCTCTCGCGAGTCAAATGCAAAACCATTGAAACCTTTTCATCAAGCATTAGCATTTGACTCGTGAGGGACATCTAGTAACGACTAGTGGAATTGCAGCTTGATGTAAGAATAATTTCAATGCTTTGCATTGGACTACGCCAAATGTTATGGTAAATGGGCAGCTCGCAAAAGTACCTTCCCCACACCCTATCAATGGTGGTGCTGGGTTAAACACCAAACACGGATTTTCTTCCAAACACAGGGACGGGTATTGCATAAGTTAGAGTGGCAAGATTTGCCTAAGTTACAAAAAAGACGTATTTTATTGCAACAATTGGGTGATGCAGGGAAAGATGTAAAAGACAACGCCAGATCACTTCAGACAGAAATGAATGCATGGCTTACAAAAAAAAGCAAAACTAAACATTTTCATTCCAGGGTTAAATATTATCAAGAAAATGAAAAGTGTACAGCATTCTTTTTTCGCAAAGCCGCAACATCTCATAAACTACTCACTACGCTTTTAAATGACAAAGGTGATAGAGTGTCTGGGGTAGAACAATGCAAACAAGTGGCCTACACATTCTATTCAGCGTTATATGCCTCTCCAAGCCTTCCAATGAAGACATAGTTATACTACGAAGCACTTCCAAAACGTCTTACTGATGAACAAAAAAAGTTCTGGGGGGAACCTTTTGATGGAGAAGACTTTCTCGCAGCTTTGGGAGCTGCACCCAGGTGCTCTAGTCCTGGTTTGGATGGGTTACCGTGGGAGTTTTATAAAAAGTTTTGGGGTGTGCTTTGTAAAGATTTGATGGACATGATTGTACATAGTTTTGAGCATGATACATTTACCACTTATTTTTCCTCAGGACTCATCACCCTCCTTTATAAGAAAGGAGATGAAACATCTCTTCAGAACTGGAGCCCAATCTCTTTGCTTAACGTGGATTACAAGCTGGTATCCAAAGTGTTAGCATGTAGGTTCCGCTCTGTACTGCGTACTAGTATCCACCAAGACCAAATATGTGCAATAAGGGGACGCACTATTGTTGACAGTCTTACAATCATTCAAGATGTTCTACATTATAATCTGGACAGAAACATCCCTTTGGGAATATAGAGTTTGGATTTTTGCAAAGCATTCGATAGTGTTTCACATGATTTCCTTTTTGCAGTGTTGTCCCATTTGCGGGTACCCCCTATATCATGCAAATGTTACATATATTATACAAACAAGCAAGCAGCAGAGTGAGTATCAATGGTTTTCATACTGAGGCCTTTCAGAAACATAAGGGGGTATGACAAGGATGTGCTCAGTCTCCCGCATTGTTTGTGTGCGCTTTCGAACCTTTCTTGTGTAAATTGCGAAGTGACAAGGTGATTAGGGAGGCATTTGTACACGGTGGTTCAGCCTCACAGGCGAAAGTAGTAGCATACATGGACGATGTTACAGTCCTATGCACCACTGCAGCATCAGCACGCAGAGCTCTTTTGCACGCTTCATTATTTTCACCTGTTTCAGGTCTTGCACTCAATGTGAAAAAATGTGTGTATGTAACAGCTGGCCCCTGGGACCGGTTGGCAAATCTGCCTGTGACTACCACCACTGAACCTATGAAGATTTTGGGCCTTTATTTTGCGTTACAAGGGCATATTCAAAAGAACTGGGCAATACTGCATGACAAAATAGTAAAGGAAATATCTATGTGGTCTACACGTAAACTCACATTGGACGGCAAAGTGTTAGTTTTTAAAGCTGTATTATTTCCATTATTACTTTACACTGCATTGATTTTCCTCCCTCCCCACAGGTGTTGCAGAAATGTGCAAAAGTGTTTTTTACCTTTTTATGGGGGTCCAAAATGGAAAAATTAAGTAGAGAAAAAACCTCTAAGCATTGGAGAAATGGGGGGAAAGGTCTTCCAGATCTCAAGACTTTTTTGTATTCTAAATTATTTAGTCATACTATTTCCAGAACAGAAGAAGATGTTTCAACCACTGCTAGCTGTTTTACTCGTTATTTTACAAGTACTATGTTGCGAACGTTTGGACTTTTTACCCCTTCCAATTTGCGGCCACTGGCTCAAACAGTTTCTCCTTTCTATGTGGCCTTACAGACATTTCTGCGCACAATAGACATAACTGATCCGACAGGAGACATTTGTAAAAACTCTAAACGCTTGAAAAATGCTTTATTTTGTCGAGAAAAAACAGTCATTATAGGGTCCCTTTCAGAAAAGCAGTCATGTGTGGTTTGGCGTAAGGTGGGACACAGAGATCTTGGTCACAGCCACAAGAACAACGCCTGGATGAGTGCCCATGGATGCCTCCTGGTATAGACATTTCAGCATCGTAGAGGCCTCGCTCCCTCCGCAAAGTGCCCAAGACCAACTTGTGCCAATGAAGAGACGGTGTATCATTTGCTTTGGGGTTGCCAGTATGCACAAGACTTCTGGGCACTGCTTCAGCCTTTCTTGCTTCACATTGTGAACATTTCCACTCTGACTTTTGAGACTATCTTATATGGCTGGATATTTCCTACTTCCCTCTATCTGACAGCCTGGAGACTTATTAACTGTGGGAAAGAATCCCTTTGGGAAGCAAGGAACCTTCTGTTCTATTTGCATAAGCCTTTTGATCCGAAAACCTGCAGAACTCTTTGCCTCGCAAAATTAAACACTTATGTGGCTGCAGATCATGAACTTTTGGGGGATGAACAGGCTTTGGCTACATGGCAAGTGCCTAAATGGAAAGAATGGGTTACTTGAAATTCTTGATGGTTCCTCTGTTGTACCTGACCCCTCCGGGGAATAAGGATTGGCACTTATGTAGGATTTTTATGAAACAACATAATCTATATCTAGGAGCAATGTACTTCTGAACTTTAAATTCCAAAGTGGTAACCAGTCACACACTAAGGAATCTGAATCCTGGCGGTGCTGGACTCGAGTTGTTCTACGGATGGTTGTACCTTTCTCTGCAGTTGTGACAAGGAACAGAGCTTGAGTTCCGGTTCATCCGAGATGGAAGCTTTGCCTGAGGATGAGTTCCCTGATATGGATGAAATTAGTTCAAAGACTTTATTCAGAGGAATTTAATGTGATTTGGGTTGAGTGTACAATGTGAAGGAACATTGAACAGATGACCAGACATTACAAAGCCCTGAAGAAGTCATATGCAAAATTTAAGCAAGACGAAACACGTGTTGGCTGTTTTATGTTGAATTGGATCTGTGTTCTTTGGATTTCAAATTGGAACAATTATTAAAACAATTTTGGAAGATAAAACGTACCTGACTGTGCCGACTGAACCTTTACATCTTATGAAGAAGGATCTTTATGGACATCTCTCTACTGATATTTGAGTGCTTGGGGGAATCTTTTGTACTTCTGAACTTTGATCTGTAACTCATGATCATATTGTTCCTGTATATGTGCCTTTATAACACACAATAAAGGTTTTCAAAATAAAACATAAAGATAGAGATACTTAGTTTATCATAACTGGCACTGTACAGGATGCTATTTGCAATTATTTTGCAATCTTTTTCACAGTGCAGATAAGTACACAGTGTCATCAGCTACGCTACGCAGACTACGTGTACTACGTGAAGTTCAAAGTATTACTACGTGAAGCTACGTGTAGTGCTGCTACGCAAACTACGCCGAGGCCTAATATGAAAGGATATTTTTCCATAAAAAAGAGGGGGAATAAAGGGATTTTCAACCTCTACCCATTGGTTATTAGGCATCTAATAATTTCATATAATTGTTTTAATATTTTGAATTACTAAAGCTTTATTTAAACAACCTTATTTGGCCATCTTTTTCAGCATCATGTCTCATATTGAAACAGAAGGGACTTCATCCATACCCCTCAGTGAAAGAGTTCTAATTAATTTCCTGGAGAAGGACTTTAAATCCACCCTGAAAGAGGCAGTGGAGGCAGCCCTTAGCAAGAGAACAAGGGTCTACTCTGAAGAGGACTTAATATCCCTTTCAGAGGTTGAGACTCTCTCATCAAACAAGCATTTGCAATGCAATAGGTCTCGCATTGACATGATTTCGAGCTATTGGCATTGTAAATGACAATGCCTTCTATTTATGTTTTGGTTTTTAAAACATAAATACAAGGCATTGGTATTTCCAATTCTAATAGCATTGTTACTCATCAGGGGTGCGATATAAATACAATTACAATTCTGATAATTACAGACCTACATAAATGGTGGCCGCTAAACTAAAAGCAAATCTTGACTGCCAAATGAAACAAGTCTAGCTGAACTCACAACTGCCAGAAGAGCAACTGCAGAGCCTTGCTGTTTATGTTTTAAGGAAATTGTACATGCACAGGCTTCCACACGTCAAGTCATGCATGTTAAAACCTCTGGTTACAGGCATGCAATTATGAGCTGCTTATGAGCCTCTTATCAGCTACTGCTTTTCATGCCCCTTCAACTGTCTGACAACCCCCTGTTGGTGACTCACTCACAGCAGCCTGATGAGCAGTTGATCGCTCTCCTCGGCGGGGATCATCACCTCCGCTTTTCTCTTCACCGACATTTCATCTGCGCTTGCACCTCCTTTATACCACGGGAGCCAGCTGCAGTCTGAGCAGGGGAACGCAAAGCCGGAAGAAGGACTGTATTTCCGGTGAGACTCCAAACTACTGGCAGAAAGACACTTCCGGTAGCGCAGTAGAGCGAATGGACTACATCGAAAGCTAAAAGGAACCATAGGGCGTAGGAGTGAGGTGTAGAGCGACGCCTGGTGACAGAGCGTGTCATACCTGTCTGTCAAATCGACAGCAGACTGAATCTGTCCGGAGATGCATTGGAGGCGGTAAGAAATAACCTCACGGGGCTGAGTGAAGAGGGCAGAATGCTGTTGGAATGCCGAGGCCTATTAATAATATAGAATATTTTGGATCGGGACGTACGGGATAATTCATAATTTCCACATCAAAGTACAGTACTGTTGTTATAAGATCTCTGACGTTACTGTCCGAACCAGCATCATTACAGGACTGTTCTCCCAAACTCTAGTTGTCATCCTGGAACAAAGAACACCGTCCACAGGCAATCCATTTTGCAGCATCATTTCATCGCTTCTCCAGTCTATCCCCCTGTACCGCTACTTGCATACACAAGACACACCATCACCCTAGCTAGACACGTACAAAACTAGACACGACAAAAACTAATTTCGAACCAAAAAAACAAGCGAACTCACCGCCGCAGCCCGGCTTCAACAGGAAGCCAGGCAACCTTTGTTGAGACGGGGGTGGGCCGGACAAATACAGGAAGCAGGCGCTCCTGTGCCCGCCGGAAGATTTCCGTCTTAGCTAGCGAGGCTCCCATGCTCGTGGAGAGCCCCGCGGCCCCCGCCTGTTCACCAGAATGACCCGCTGGCTGCCGAGGGACACGCAAGAGGAACCTGGTGAGTGGGGTGTGAGGGGGATGTGTGCGCACGTGTCTCTGTGTGTGCTCGCGTGTGTGTATGCGTGTGTATGTATGCGTGTGTGTGTGTTAAAAGAGCCCGATGACTGGTTGGTGGAGGGAGGGGGTGTTTACGCGAGTGTCTGTCTGCCTAGCATGACGCCACTTTCTGACCCACACTGTTTTGTAAACAGCGCGCACACAGCAAGCAGCCAGCAGCAAAAGCGCGATCACGAGGACAAATCTGAGAAGCAGAGGCGCGTGGCCGAACGCTGTCTTAGATTCCCAGGAAACTGAAAACAATAGTTGTCGAGCTAGACCGCATGCTACACATGCGCAACTCTAGCTCAACCTAAAAAGGAGGTAAGGTTATGAAAAACTAAGCACATCTAATGTTCCGTTTATCAATGGTAGCCAACGCGCTTCAAAACAGAGATAAAGCACCAGGTAGCCTGTGCGCTACAAGTGACCTTGGTACCCACAGCGGTACAATTAGCTCCAGCAGCCTTATAGGCGCAACAAGTCCATGTGTCCACAGTGGCATAAAAAGACCAAGTGAGCTTCATGGCTTGCAAGCTGGAAATGAAACCAACTCCTATGATACATGACGAGGAGAATGAATATGTTTTTGACCCCTAAAAGATTTATACAGTTATCTCCTTGATGAAGACCTTGAGCAAGCCTCTAGCTCTAAAGCCATTAAGGAACCTACAGGGGTCTAAATGTGTAATCCTAACCAGATCCCTCATCAAAGGGAGTCAGACTGGTGGCCTATGGACTATGTTTCAAAATTCATTAAACACTGGACCTGCAGTTCCCTTGAGAAGGAAACGCGAAACTTGATGAGGGCAGAGTGCCCTAGACCCTTCCTAGATAATAAAGCTGGGATGACACCAAATTTGGATCTGGAACTGATGACCTTTTTATATAAAACAGGCAAGGATCCTAGGAAAGGCTTAGAGTGTTGCCTAAAGCAATGCCAGGACAAGGTCTTGGACATTTTGGGACCCCTCGCAAGAATTCTTGATTTGGCAGAAGTAGCTTCCCTAAAGGGCACACATGTACATGTTGACCTACTACGTGGCTGTAGTCAACGTGCACTATGTCTCTTGGGCAACGCTAATGCTGGCCATTCGCTGAGTGTAGAAGGGCCATACTTATGCAGATTAAACCTAAACTTTCGGACTTGGCCAACAAAGACCCTAAGGGTGACTCCAATGGTTTACTCTTTGGAGAAAACTGTATTAAACCCCTAGGAAAGTAGTTTTAACCTTTTCAGCCTTCAGTACTGCTCAATCTGATATGAGGCACATGTTTGGAGGTAGAATTTTTGGCGAGGCTGGCACAATGGGACTGGCTTCCAGCCGCAGACAACAGAGGTCCCAATTTTACCAAAATAACCCAAGAGGCTTTGGAAGACAATACCGTGGCAATAATAGCTTCATTCCCCAAAGAGGCCGAGGTACACGAACCTGTGGCGGCAGAGGCAGATTCTAGGGAGGTGGAAACCAAGGTAAGAGTCCTAATCTCTTTTGGTTCTTCCCCTGTAAAGGTAGGGGGAAGAGTACGCCTTTTCAGCAGAAACTGGCGTTTAATAACAAAGGACCCATGGATACTCAATACTGTAAGAGGTTTCAAGATAGATTTTACCCACACGCCACATCAAAAACACCCACCCAGAGAGTTGATCCAAGATCAAGAACAGTCAAATTTGGTAGAATTGGATGTCATCCAAATGTTACAGAAAGGTGCCATTCACAAAGTCATAAACTCAAGGGATGGTTTTACGAGTACAATCTTTTTAGTAAAGAAAAAGGACAAGGGTCGAAGGCCAGTGATGAACTTAAAACAGCTGAACGCATTCTTAGTATACAGACACTTCAAGATGGAGGGTATCTATCTTTTGAGGGACACCTTACAAGAGAAAGATTGGCTTGTGAAATTGGCTCTCAAGGATGCTTTTTTCACAATACCAATGGATTACAACTCACAGAAATATTTTATGTTCTCATAGAAGGGCACAACTTAACAATCCAGCTGTCTTCCCTTTGGCCTCAAATCAGCTACTTGGTGCTTCACCAAAGTTCTAAGACCTGTAGTAGCCTTTCTAAGGAAAAGGGGTGTTCGGATTATAATCTACCTAGACGATATGCTGATAATGTCACAGAGTCAGGAAAAATTACTAGTACACATGAAAAGGACAATAGACCTCTTAGAAGGAATAGGATTCATTGTCAACACAGAAAAGTCTGTAACAATTCCTACTCAGACTCTAGAGTTTCTAGGTTTTCAGGTAGAGTTTCTAGGTTTTCAGGTGAGTACCATCACAAGCCAATTATAAAAATAAAGAAGGATACTCGGAGCCTAAGACCCTTAGCAAGAGTGGCTGGCCTTCTGTCCTCTTCTATTCAAGCTGTTTCACCAGGTTCTTTACACTACAGGACCCCACAGAGATTAGAATCCTTAGGTTTAAAGAAGGGACTATGCTACTCATACAAGGTTCCCTTGTCTCAAGAAGCACGAGAGGATCTCCTGTGGTGATGGAACAATCAGGATAATTGGAATGGGAAGACAATCTTCGGGAACGTCCCGGATTTCATAGTGGAATCAAATGCAAGCAACTTAGGTTGGGGTGCGAGAATAGGTTTGACAGAGACTGGAGGGAAATGGTCACAAGAGGAACATCTACTTCACATAAATTGTCTAGAGATGATGGATGGCTTGAACGCACTGATGAGCTTCAAATCATCCATAAAGAACAGCGTAGTACTCTTGAGACTGGCCAACTTCACAGCCGTGTATCATTCGCCTAGAGGGCGCAAGGTCCAGAACACTCGCCAATACGGCCAAGGAAATTTGGTATTTTTGCTGGACATAGAAAATTTTACTAAAAACAGCGTTGATTCCTGGTCACCAGAACAAAAGAGCAGATTGGAACTCAATGTCTCTAAGGAACTCAAGCGACTGGAAACTGAACCCAAAAGTTTTTCAAAAGACTCAGAACCTCTGTGGCTCCATTCAAGTGCATGTGTTCGCCAGCAGTTTAACATATCAAGTAGAACACTACTTCAGCTGGAGGCCAGACCTCTAGCTATGGGAGTAGATGCTCAATTTTCAAACCTGGGACCTGAGGAACAGTTATGCTTTCCCCTCTTTCACTCTAATAGAGAGGGTAATATTGAAAATACGTAGCGAGAAAAACAAGATAATTTTGGTAACTCCCTTTTGGGATACACAGGTATGGTTTCCCGGGGTCTTGGAAGTAACAATAGACTTCCCACATCTAATTACAGGGAATTTGGACCTTCTCCTAGGACATGAAGGGGAGCAACATCCTCTCTTACTAGAAGGAACCTTCTTGTTTTGAGGATTTAAGGCTATCAAGCAGATACTCAGGCCTTTCAGGAAAGACTAAAAGCCTACTGGATGAGTCATGGGCACCAGGAACAAGGAAAAGATAAAAATGTGTATGGAAAAAATGGTCTAGTTGGTGCATGGAACGAGATCTGGATCCCATGGATGCTCCTATAATTTATATAGCCAATTTCTTGGAAGAATTGTTTAGGTCAGGCCTTTGCTATCGAACTGTTAACTGTTATATATCAGGAGTTTCACCTGGTCACTCATTGATAAATTAATTTTCAGTTGGTAGTGCTCCTTTGATCTGCAGAGTAATGAAAGGGATAAGACTTAAACGCCCTCCTAGGGCTAGATATCAGTCCTAATGGAACGTCAATCTTATCTTTGACTTATTTATGTCCTGGCCTGACAACCCTTTACTATCAAGAAAACAGTTGTCTATGAAATTATCTACTCTTCTCTGCCTTATATCTTTCAGAAGAGTATCTGATGTTAGAGTATTAGAAATCTGCAACAGATTTTTTCCCCAGACGGGGTCCATTTTGACATTTGTAGAAGAACCAAAACAATGTCTGAGAGTATTGTTTACCCTTATTTTAATGATTGTAAAACCTTTCCGTTGTTAATTATTTGAAAGCTTATGAAAGTGATACGTCTGTTGTTAGACCAGTTGGTGAAAATCAATTGCTGATATCTTTTGTGAAACCTTATAAAGCTATATCTACAGCTTCTATCTCTAGATGGGTAAGAACAGTTATGTTTGAAGCTGGAGTGGATGTAGCTAAATTTGTAGCACACTCTTCCAGGGGTGCAATGGCCAGCAAAGTCTTTTGAGCTGGTGGTACGCTTCCAGATATACTTAATGCGGCACACTGGTATA
The DNA here is from genome assembly GCF_964261635.1 of Lissotriton helveticus. Classification (NCBI taxonomy): domain Eukaryota; kingdom Metazoa; phylum Chordata; class Amphibia; order Caudata; family Salamandridae; genus Lissotriton; species Lissotriton helveticus. The sequence goes on along the minus strand of NC_136068.1, from coordinate 1,542,031,436 downwards.
GTGCTTCTACCTTTGCAAGTTTCTATCTTAAACTAGAGGAGCAGTTGAGCAGTGGGCCGTTAAATAGCTTTAAACTTGCATAATCTTAGCCTCCGGTCTTGTAATGAAATGGCGAATCTCCAATTAACATACAGAGAGAATTTTGATTTCATTCAAGAAAATAGAAGCTAACATTTTCCCGCCTTCCACACCCATGTGGAGTAATATTATAATTTTAAAATAAATAAGTTAATTCTAAATTAGAATTTTATATTTTTATATGTATGTTATGGGTGCTTTGTTATCTTTGCAATGCTTATTTTAGTTGATAATTAAAATTCTTAATATTTCTAGTGGTGATCACGCTTTTCTATCTTTTTCAGACAATTCTTCTTCATGAACTTTCTTTCTTCACCTAGCTATACCATCAATTCAACAAGTTTATTCGGATGAGTTTGACTTTTCGTTGCAGCCTTAAGAGGATGATGCCTAGCTACCCTGCTACTATGTTGTCTTTCTAAAGTTCTGTGGAATGTTTTACTTGTGATGCGGTTAATGAAATCAAGATTGTCTCTATATGTTAATTGGAGAATTGCCATTCCCGACGCACTTTGACTGAATGTGCTAATGTTCCGAGTGCCTATGTTCTTTCCCAACACTGTACCTTTGTCTCAACAATTGGCAAACCTCTGGCCCACATATAAGCCCCTTATAAAAGATACCAGTGGTACCAAAATCCTTGTGATCAGGGAGGGTCTCTATGGGCTGCAGAATGTATTGTGCCACCCTCAAAGACTCCTCATCAAACCAATACTCACTGCCATTGCAGACTGTGTGTTTAGGTGCAGCTAAACTGAAGAGTCGACATGGTACACATCCCTGTGTAACATTTTTAAGGGGCGACTTTTCACCCCAAACCGCTGGCACTGCCAAAAATTGCATTTGCGCAATGTTTTCTTACATGTTCAAACCAATTTACTCCTGTTTACTCAATTCGTACTCCGTTTTTATCCTTCACAAATTCCAAACTTTCATGCAAGAAAAGCAATTTCCTTAGGCTTCTCATGTTCGAAACGGGCCATCCGAACCTCTAATTCAGAACACGTACAAATGCTGTATTCTTCAGAAGCAGTTTATTATATCCCAATGCATTTCGGGCCCAGATTGGCCCTTCGTCAGGGGCTACTGAAATTGACAATAATATACATTAAAAAATCATTTCACAATGTGTGGTAATACTCTCATTTAAATAATAATAACTTTTTACTGATTATACTTAGTTTCACCTTAATTGACTCATGCTCTTATGTGGGGTCAGTGTATTAAGTAAACCATGGATAATAATCCTCCTATTTTTTGTAATAACCTTTAGACATTCTGCTGTTAAATGTGCCTAAGTTCCTCCTGTTTCAAACCCCCTGCTTTCACCCAACATGACTTCAACTGCCCTCCCCATTTCTCCTCTTCCCCCTCCTCACTCCACTTCCCTTTCCCTCTGCTTTTCCCTATTCCTCTCCGTTTCCATTCCTCCCCCATCACGATACCTTACAATCATGCTTTTGCTCTTAAAGCCTTCTCTCCCCTCTCGGCACGAATGTAAATGCGCAGCATTCCCCCTCCTCCTTCCAAATCTCTGCTCCTGCGCATACCTGCTTGTAAACGACCGTCTTTTCCTCTCCATATTCATGCAATCCTTGCCGTGATCGTTTCACCTCCCACCTTTGAACCTGGCGTTCAACCCACGTGACTCAGCACTTTCGCCGTGTGATTGACATTTCAATCACCCGAGCCTGCCATCAAATGCTACATCTCCCATAAATCCCATGAAACCACACTCAGTAATACCATATTCCTGCATTTACTTCAACATGTGTCTGAAATAAATCCTTGAAATCTTTATACCAAATTGACCATTTTAAAAAAACCTGTGACCAGTCCAATGATTTTTTGTTAGCAATTCCGTCTTCGTCTGACACCTTTTAAAAAACGTACTACTTGAATACTGGTGTTCCGTCTTGCACGAAAGTTACGTCAATGTTCCAAAAGTTTTCTTCACTAACAATGTTCTTAGTGGGTGCTAATCCAGTAGGGCATATATTTGTGAACAACATGATAAAGGTTGGATTGCACACCTGTAGTTAACATAGTATTACTCCATGCTTATCAGTAGATTAAATTGTTGCGTGCTCATTGGTGACGTGCTTAGCCCAAACTGCACGTAGAAAATTGTATAACATTTTTAAGGGGCGACTTTTCACCCCAAACCGCTGGCACTGCCAAAAATTGCATTTGCGCAATGTTTTCTTACATGTTCAAACCAATTTACTCCTGTTTACTCAATTCGTACTCCGTTTTTATCCTTCACAAATTCCAAACTTTCATGCAAGAAAAGCAATTTCCTTAGGCTTCTCATGTTCGAAACGGGCCATCCGAACCTCTAATTCAGAACACGTACAAATGCTGTATTCTTCAGAAGCAGTTTATTATATCCCAATGCATTTCGGGCCCAGATTGGCCCTTCGTCAGGGGCAACTGAAATTGACAATAATATACATTAAAAAATCATTTCACAATGTGTGGTAATACTCTCATTTAAATAATAATAACTTTTTACTGATTAACGAAGGGCCAATCTGGGCCCGAAATGCATTGGGATATAATAAACTGCTTCTGAAGAATACAGCATTTGTACGTGTTCTGAATTAGAGGTTCGGATGGCCCGTTTCGAACATGAGAAGCCTAAGGAAATTGCTTTTCTTGCATGAAAGTTTGGAATTTGTGAAGGATAAAAACGGAGTACGAATTGAGTAAACAGGAGTAAATTGGTTTGAACATGTAAGAAAACATTGCGCAAATGCAATTTTTGGCAGTGCCAGCGGTTTGGGGTGAAAAGTCGCCCCTTAAAAATGTTATACAATTTTCTACGTGCAGTTTGGGCTAAGCACGTCACCAATGAGCACGCAACAATTTAATCTACTGATAAGCATGGAGTAATACTATGTTAACTACAGGTGTGCAATCCAACCTTTATCATGTTGTTCACAAATATATGCCCTACTGGATTAGCACCCACTAAGAACATTGTTAGTGAAGAAAACTTTTGGAACATTGACGTAACTTTCGTGCAAGACGGAACACCAGTATTCAAGTAGTACGTTTTTTAAAAGGTGTCAGACGAAGACGGAATTGCTAACAAAAAATCATTGGACTGGTCACAAGTTTTTTTAAAATGATCAATTTGGTATAAAGATTTGAAGGATTTATTTCAGACACATGTTGAAGTAAATGCTGGAATATGGTATTACTGAGTGTGGTTTCATGGGATTTATGGGAGATGTAGCATTTGATGGCAGGCTCGGGTGATTGAAATGTCAATCACACGGCGAAAGTGCTGAGTCACGTGGGTTGAACGCCAGGTTCAAAGGTGGGAGGTGAAACGATCACGGCAAGGATTGCATGAATATGGAGAGGAAAAGACGGTCGTTTACAAGCAGGTATGCGCAGGAGCAGAGATTTGGAAGGAGGAGGGGGAATGCTGCGCATTTACATTCGTGCCGAGAGGGGAGAGAAGGCTTTAAGAGCAAAAGCATGATTGTAAGGTATCGTGATGGGGGAGGAATGGAAACGGAGAGGAATAGGGAAAAGCAGAGGGAAAGGGAAGTGGAGTGAGGAGGGGGAAGAGGAGAAATGGGGAGGGCAGTTGAAGTCATGTTGGGTGAAAGCAGGGGGTTTGAAACAGGAGGAACTTAGGCACATTTAACAGCAGAATGTCTGAAGGTTATTACAAAAAATAGGAGGATTATTATCCATGGTTTACTTAATACACTGACCCCACATAAGAGCATGAGTCAATTAAGGTGAAACTAAGTATAATCAGTAAAAGGTTATTATTATTTAAATGAGAGTATTACCACACATTGTGAAATGATTTTTTAATGTATATTATTGTCAATTTCAGTTGCCCCTGACGAAGGGCCAATCTGGGCCCGAAATGCATTGGGATATAATAAACTGCTTCTGAAGAATACAGCATTTGTACGTGTTCTGAATTAGAGGTTCGGATGGCCCGTTTCGAACACGAGAAGCCTAAGGAAATTGCTTTTCTTGCATGAAAGTTTGGAATTTGTGAAGGATAAAAACGGAGTACGAATTGAGTAAACAGGAGTAAATTGGTTTGAACATGTAAGAAAACATTGCGCAAATGCAATTTTTGGCAGTGCCAGCGGTTTGGGGTGAAAAGTCGCCCCTTAAAAATGTTATACAATTTTCTACGTGCAGTTTGGGCTAAGCACGTCACCAATGAGCACGCAACAATTTAATCTACTGATAAGCATGGAGTAATACTATGTTAACTACAGGTGTGCAATCCAACCTTTATCATGTTGTACACATCCCTGTGTGCCATCCCTACAAACCACTGTCTACGGCATAGGTAAGTCACCCCTCAAGCAGGCCTCACAACCCTAATGCAGGGTGCACTACCGGTGAGGGCTTAAGTGCATGAGCAATATGCCCATACAGTGTCTAATCCTATTCTTAGACATTGTAAGTACAATGAAGCTATATCGAGTACATGGGCTGAGAGTTTGTCATTATGACCTCCACAGCTCCATGATAGCTTTGCCAAATGCTAGGAAGTTTGATATTAAATTTCGCAGCATGATAAACCCACAATGATGCCAGTGAAGTATTGTTAGACCTGGCATCATTGGCATGAGTCTCTCCTCCATTTTTTCTGTTTGCCTCCTCTGTTTACGATGTTTTTGCTGGTAAAATGCTTTGGGCACTGTGCCACTGCTGATCAGTGCCACAGTGCAAGTGCTCCCTATGTGAAATTGCTGTATTGATTGAATTCCATGTTTGGCTTATTTGGTTTACTGTCAGTCCCTAGTAGAGTGCACCAGGAGTGCCAGGGCTTGTAAATACAAATGCTGCTACTGGGCTTGCAGCACGTGTTTTGCCACCCACAAGAGCGGCCTAGTAAAAGTATGTCTGAAGGTCTACCATTGCTAGACCACGTGCAGTCTGGTACTGTCACGCAGACTGCGCAAGTACACCTACTTGCCAGTCCCTAAACCTTCCCTTAACTTCATGTTAGTCACCCCTATGGTAGGCCCACGGGCAGGGTGCATTGTAAGCATAAGGTAGGACAAGCCTGACAAGGTTGGCATGTCCTAATAGTGAATTACAGCCATATTCGTTTTTCACTATTGTAAGGTAACCTGCTCTCCATCAGTTAGAATGGGCTGACAGGATTATTAATGCTATAATCCTAGCGGGCTCGGGGAGCATGGTGCAATGTCGAGTTTGGTATCCCTGAACTCAGGGTTTAATAACGCATCCGTTTGTGTGGATGGTTTTTGGACTCTGTGTTTGAAAATAGCACTTTTAGAAAGTAGCTATTTTCTTGTCTAACTGTCTACCAGTCTCTGCTGGTTCTGGTGTGCGTGTGACAGGAGCTGGGTGGCTCCAGAGGTCTGAATGAGTCAGTGTGGGGTGAGTGGGACATTTGCATTGAGAGTAGGGGAAGAGTAGCTCCTGATAGCCTGCCCTGCCTGATACAATGCTGGCTCCGCCCCCCTGCCGGGCGGCTGATGACTCTGTGCCTGCCTGGGACTTTCCTGGCCCACCTCCTGCCGGGCACTTGATGGCCCTGCCCCTGCCAGTGACAATGCTGGCTCCGCTCCTGCTGGGCGGCTGAAGACTCTGCCCTGCACAGTGAATAGGCCAGGTGCTTCGGCCTGGCAACACCCACAACAAACCCAAGATGGGGGGAAATTCCCCTGCATGGACAAAGGGATCAAAGCCAAAAAGGGGTATAAGAGAAGGACCCCTGAACCAAGAATTTAGATCACTTCTGACAAGGAAACCTGAACCAAGGACAAGAAGCCTGCTGATCTAAGGACTGCCTACCCCTTCTGCCAGAGTGCTGTTTGTTGGGGGAATCCTGCATTGCTTCTTTATTTTTGCCAAGGAACCAGGAGAGAGGAACTGTGTGTGTACTCTCAATCTTTGCTAAAGAAAATCTCCAAGGGCTGGAAGAGTGCCAGTCTCCTGTTGAAGTCACAGGGCTAAAGGACTTCATCTGCTTAAAGTGCTGTTTGCTGGAACTTGTGAATCCAGCCCCTCTGAAAGAATCCAGCAATCTCGACGCCGACGGACGCCGCCGAATCCAGCTCGACATCGTGAGTAACGGCTCCAGTGTCCCGCTTCCTCGACGCCGGCCGCCGGGCCCGATCGACGCCAGCAACAACGCCAGTGAGTAGTGAGTTCGGCTCCAGCTCCAAGTGACCTCGTGTCCGCACCGCTGCTGATCGCATCGACTTCGAGCCCTCTCGACGCCGTGAGCGCTGCTCACTCTTGCAACATCGACATCGACGACGCCGTATCCTGCTTCACCTTGTGAGCGCTGCTCCTGCCTGACTTCGGTCGACGCCGCTGCAGATCGCCCCGACTCTGAGGCCCGATCGACGCCGAAGACGCGACGCCGGACATCTCGACGCCGCTGATCATCGAGTGCTTCACTTTTCCAAGGTACTGTGTTGTGGGGGTCTGTGCGACTCCGGGCTCGACGTAGCGCTCCTCGCGGTCGACGCCGAACCTTTGGATTAACTTTGCCTCGACGTCGTGTGACTCCCGTGTGGGTTACATTGTTGCCAAGAACTGTGTTATAAAGAGGAAGAGTTGCTTTTGATACTAAAGACTTTGTGCTAAGAAGAAACCGTGCTTGAACTATTATTTTTCCTTCCAAGAGTATTTATTAAGATTGTGGTATATTTTTGTCGTTATTTGGTCTTGTGCTAAGCCTTATATAAAAATCCTTATTTTTATAATACTACTGTGTCGTGTCCATTTGTAGTGTATTCACTTTATTACTGTATGTGGTCATAAATGCGTAACAAACTGCCTCTGAGATAAGCCTGTCTGCTTTGCCAAGCTACCAAGGGGGTGAGCAGGGGTTATCTAAGTGTGTGATCCCCTTGCCCTGACTAGAAAAGGTGTGTCCCTATTTGTCAGAAGTGTATACCTCTGCCAACTAGAGACAGCCGCTTCTAACATTGGTGGGTCAGCGGTGAGGATTTGAACTTTGCATTTATGACCCATGTGCAGTGATTAGTGTGCGCTACATAGTGAAAGCAGACCATAGCGCAGCCACAATCTGTTTTGGTTGGATATTCTATTTTTGTTCTCCGCTTTCCTGGAGCTTGATTTTTGAAACTGCCAGTTTTGACCATGAGTAATGCTGGAGGCACTACACCTGTTGTTGTGGAGGAATTTGATAGGAGTAAGATCAACGACTATCAGTTAAAGGATCTGAAATCCTTTTGCAAGCAATTTAAAGTTCCTACCACAGGCTGCAAAAACAAACCAGAATATCTCAAAGCATTGCAGGCCTGGGTAGAGGCCAGAGATCCCTCTGATGCGGTGGTGGTACCGACAGGGGAAGGGGAGGAGGAGGTGCCAGTGAATGGGCCCACATCCCCTCCTGGCAGCAGTGTTTCCTCCAAGGGTCTTTCTCCTGAAGAAAGAGAAGAAAGGGAGAAAGAGCGAGCTTACAACATGGAAATGGCAAAACTTAAGATAAATGGGCAGTTGGAAATAGAGAATGCAAGAGGCAGGAGAGAAGCTGATATGGAGATCAAAAGGTTAGAGTTTGAAAGAGAGAAGTTAGCTTTTGAGCGTGATACCAGGATGAGGGAGTTGGAGCTCAAAGCTAAAGAGTTAGAATTGAGGGGCATATTATCAACACAGGCGATAAAATTATCGCCCGCTTTATCGGCAGAAAACTGCTGCAAAAGCAGCTTTAGCGGCAGTTTTCTGCCGCAAAAGTGGCTTTAGCGGCAGTTTTCTGCCGATAAAGCGGGCGATAATTTTATCGCCTGTGTTGATAATATGCCCCTGAATCCCTCTGGTGGCAGCATCCCATCTGTGCCTGCAGAAAGTAGGTTTTATTTTCCCAAAGATGTGATCAAAGATTTTCAGAAGAATGAAGATATTGGTCAATGGTTTAAAGCATATGAGTTAGCATTGTTGGCCCACCGGGTCCCTGAGAAGGATTGGGGAGCGGGGTTGTGGGGTCGCTTTGTGAATGAGGGAAGAGATACCCTGTTAGACATGCCTGTTGAGGATAGGATGTCTTATACTCATATGAAAGATGCTTTAATGTTAAGGTATGGCCTAACCCCAGAAAAGTACAGACAGGCCTTTAGAGAATGTAAGAAGTTGCCTGGTACTATGTGGGTTGAATATGGGTCATTTTTTTGCAGAGCCATGGATGGTTGGGTAAAGGGCAGCAAAGTGGAAAGTTATGATGCTCTTTATGATTTGTTTGCTTGGGAGCACTTGTCTAATAGCTGTTTTCCAGAGCTGCGCCACCACCTTATTCATAGCAAGATATCTAACCCTAGAAAACTTGCTGAGGAGGCGGACAGCTGGGTCAGTACCAGGGTCCACAAGGGTCCAGTGGGAGACTCAGCCAAAGGTGGGCAGGGTCCCCAGCAGAAGAGTGGGGGGGACAAGGGTAAACAGAGGGAGTTCCAGAAAGGGCCCCAAAGTAATCCCCAAGGGAACCAAGGGAAGGGTTCCCAGCCTCCCCCAGAGAAGAAATCAGAGGCCCGACAGGTAAACCTGTTCGTAGGGGCCCAATGACCTGCTTCGCTTGTAAGCAGGTGGGACACCGGTTTTATGATCTCCAGTGTCCCTTGAAGAACTCTAGTGCACCACCATGTGCCGCCCCCCGTCAGTTGGCGAGTGTAGCCCTGGGAGGGGAGGAGATGGTTGCCCATGGTGGGGAGGGTCCCGCAGAGATGTCCCTGGTCTCTCTAGGAGACATGGAATTGGTCCCTCCACCCCCTCTGCCTAGTAACACTAAGAAATATAGGCAGTGGGTGACCATTAATGGCCATAGAGTGGAAGCTCTCAGAGACACCGGAGTGAGTGTGACAGCTGTCAAGTGTCACTTGGTGTCCAGAGAGCAGGTTGTTCCCCACGCATTCTACCCTGTGATAGCTGCTGACAACTCCCAGAGAGAGTGTGAGGTAGCTCAAGTTTCCTTTGAATGGGGGGGAGTTCCAGGTACTCTTCAAGTTGCTGTAAGGCCCGCCATGCCTGTTGATTGTCTCCTGGGCAATTATTTGGAAGACTTCCCTTGGGCTAAGGTGGAGAGGGAGACACATCTGAAAATGTTGGGTGTGCCAGAGTGGGTGTGTGCAACCACTCGATCCATGACAGCAAGTAAGGGTGTTGATGGGGTTCTGGAGCCTGAAAGTATGGCCCCGGACCCAGCTGTGAAGAGAAGAGTCAGGGGGCGCGGGAAACCGTCCCCCGTAGTTCCCGTGGTCCAAGAGGAGGCAGACCTTGAGGGGTATGCCCTGGAACCCACAGGTGAACAAGTTGCTGAACTGGGAGACCTGCCCGAGCTGACCCACTGGCAGCAGGATGGTGGTCCCTCCAGGGAGGAATTCTGTGCAGAACAGAAAGTGTGCCCTTCTCTTGTGGGTATGAGGCAGCAGGCCTCAGCCCAAACCTCAGGTGATCAGTCAGGGTCACATTTTGTTTACTGGGAGAACGACCTCCTGTATAGCGAGCCTAAGGCTGCTGAGCCTGGGTCAGCCCGTGTGCTGGTGGTACCCCAGCGCTTCAGAGCCTTCCTACTGGGTTTGGCTCATGACGTTCCTTTAGCTGGACATCTGGGGCAGGACAAGACCTATGACAGGCTTGTCACCCATTTTTATTGGCCTCAGATGCGAAGGGATACAGATATCCATTGCAAGACCTGTCAAACTTGCCAGGCAAGTGGGAAAAGCGGGCGGAAGCAGAAGGCTCCCCTCCAACCTTTTCCCGTGGTCAGTACCCCCTTTGACTGGGTGGGGATTGACATTGTTGGGCCCCTGGACCTCAAGACAGCCCTGGGCAACAGGTTCATCCTGGTCTTGGTGGACCATGCCACACGGTACCCGGAAGCCATCCCTCTCAGAACAGTGACGGCCCCCGTGGTGGGACGGGCACTGATGGGTGTTTTCTCCCGAATGGGGTTCCCCAGAGAGGTGGTGTCAGACCGGGGCACCAACTTCATTTCCAACTATATGAAGCCTCTGTGGAAGGAGTGTGGGGTAACCTACAAGTTCACCACTCCTTACCACCCTCAAGGTAATGGGTTGGTTGAGAGATTCAACCGTACCCTTAAAGGCATGATTATGGGTCTTGAAGAACCAATGAGGCGTAAATGGGACGTCCTCTTGCCATGCCTGTTGTTTGCTTACCGTGAGGTGCCGCAGAAGTCTCTAGGGTTCAGCCCCCTTGAGCTCTTGTATGGTCACCCGGTAAGAGGACCTTTGAGTCTGGTCAAAGAAGGCTGGGAGCAATCTCCCAGGAAACCTCCCCAGGATGTATACAGTTACATGCTGGCCTTTAGGAACCAGACTAGGCGCTTCAGAGATCTTGCTCAGGCAAATCTGGAGGCCAGCCAGGAGGAGATGAAGCGGTGGTACGACCAGAAGGCCACTCTGGTAGAGCTTCAGCCTGGACAGAAAGTTTGGGTTATGTCCCCTGTGGAACCTTGTGCGCTCAAGGACAGGTGGACTGGACCATTTGAGGTTGTGGAGAAAAAGAGCGATGTCACCTACATGGTGGACTTGAAGTCTCCCAGGAACCCCTTGCGGGTCCTGCATGTCAACCGTTTAAAGCCCCACTTAGAAAGGTCCGAAGTGGGCATGCTCCTAGCTACAGATGCTGGAATGGAGGAGGAGAGTGAGCCTCTTCCTGACCTCCTGTATGCAAAATAGCAAGATGGGTCAGTGGATGGTGTTGTCCTCTCTGACACACTGACCCCTGAGCAGCAGCAGGATTGTCGCCAACTGTTGGGACAATTCCCTGATCTGTTCTCCTTGATTCCTGGTGTCACGCAGTGGTGTGTCCATGATGTGGACACCGGGGACAGCACTCCTGTGAAGCACAAGGCTTACAGAGTGACTGACAAGGTCAGAGCATACATCAAGGAGGAGGTCTCCAAAATGTTTGCCTTAGGGGTGGTTGAGTCCTCTAGCAGTCCTTGGGCCAGCCCAGTGGTCTTGGTCCCAAAGGCTGCAGCGCCTGGTGCTTCACCGGAACTTCGGTTCTGTGTGGATTACCGAGGACTCAATTCAGTCACCAAGACTGACGCGCACCCCATCCCCAGAGCTGATGAGCTCATCAATCGGTTAGGGGCTGCCCGGTACCTTAGTACGTTTGATCTAACGTCTGGGTACTGGCAGATCGCCTTGACTGATGGGGCAAAAGAGAGGTCAGCATTCTCCACACCAGATGGGCACTACCAATTCCGGGTTATGCCCTTTGGGATGAAGAATGCCCCTGCCACCTTCCAGAGGTTGGTCAACCAGGTCTTGGCTGGACTGGAGGATTTCAGGGCCGCCTACCTGGACGACATCGCAGTGTTCAGCGCCAGCTGGGAGGAACACTTGCACCACCTCCAGGAAGTGTTGTTGGCCCTGCGCAGAGCAGGCCTCACAATCAAAGCCAGTAAGTGCCAGATTGGGCAGGGTTCAGTGGTGTACTTGGGGCACCAAGTAGGGAGCGGCAAGGTGGCCCCCCTGCAACCCAGGATTGATACCATCCTGGCATGGGCACCGCCCAAAACCCAGACTCAGGTGAGAGCCTTCTTGGGTCTCACGGGTTATTACAGGAGGTTCGTCAAGGATTATGGTAACATTGTGCACCCCTTGACTTCGCTGACTTCCAGGAAGCAGCCACGACTTGTGATCTGGACTGACGCCTGTCAGACGGCCTTTAACACCCTGAAAACTGCAATGTGCACAGCACCCATACTCCAGGCACCCGACTTTTCTAAAGAATTTGTTGTCCAGACGGACGCTTCAGAACATGGCGTGGGGGCTGTTCTAGCTCAGGTGAATGAAGAGGGCCGAGACTTACCTGTAGCCTTCATCAGTAGGAGGTTACTTCCCAGGGAACAGAGGTGGAGTGCGATAGAGAGAGAAGCATTTGCTGTGGTCTGGGCGCTGAAGAAGCTAAGACCCTACCTGTTTGGGACTCACTTCCGGGTTCAGACAGACCACAGGCCCCTCAGATGGTTGATGCAGATGAGGGGTGAGAATCCAAAGCTGTTGAGGTGGTCCATTTCCCTACAGGGGATGGACTTCACGGTGGAACACTGCCCTGGCACAGATCACGTCAATGCTGATGGTCTGTCCAGATTTTTCCGCCTTAGTGATGAGGACTCCCTAGGGTAAGGGTAGTTCTCCCCACATTTCAGCTGGAGGGGACACGTGTTAGACCTGGCATCATTGGCATGAGTCTCTCCTCCATTTTTTCTGTTTGCCTCCTCTGTTTACGATGTTTTTGCTGGTAAAATGCTTTGGGCACTATGCCACTGCTGATCAGTGCCACAGTGCAAGTGCTCCCTATGTGAAATTGCTGTATTGATTGAATTCCATGTTTGGCTTATTTGGTTTACTGTCAGTCCCTAGTAGAGTGCACCAGGAGTGCCAGGGCTTGTAAATACAAATGCTGCTAGTGGGCTTGCAGCACGTGTTGTGCCACCCACAAGAGCGGCCTAGTAAAAGTATGTCTGAAGGTCTACCATTGCTAGACCACGTGCAGTCTGGTACTGTCACGCAGACTGCGCAAGTACACCTACTTGCCAGTCCCTAAACCTTCCCTTAACTTCATGTTAGTCACCCCTTTGGTAGGCCCACGGGCAGGGTGCATTGTAAGCATAAGGTAGGACAAGCCTGACAAGGTTGGCATGTCCTAATAGTGAATTACAGCCATATTCGTTTTTCACTATTGTAAGGTAACCTGCTCTCCATCAGTTAGAATGGGCTGCCAGGATTATTAATGCTATAATCCTAGCGGGCTCGGGGAGCATGGTGCAATGTCGAGTTTGGTATCCCTGAACTCAGGATTTAATAACGCATCCGTTTGTGTGGATGGTTTTTGGACTCTGTGTTTGAAAATAGCACTTTTAGAAAGTAGCTATTTTCTTGTCTAACTGTCTACCGGTCTCTGCTGGTTCTGGTGTGCGTGTGACAGGAGCTGGGTGGCTCCAGAGGTCTGAATGAGTCAGTGTGGGGTGAGTGGGACATTTGCATTGAGAGTAGGGGAAGAGTAGCTCCTGATAGCCTGCCCTGCCTGATACAATGCTGGCTCCGCCCCCCTGCCGGGCGGCTGATGACTCTGTGCCTGCCTGGGACTTTCCTGGCCCACCTCCTGCCGGGCACTTGATGGCCCTGCCCCTGCCAGTGACAATGCTGGCTCCGCTCCTGCTGGGCGGCTGAAGACTCTGCCCTGCACAGTGAATAGGCCAGGTGCTTCGGCCTGGCAACACCCACAACAAACCCAAGATGGGGGGAAATTCCCCTGCATGGACAAAGGGATCAAAGCCAAAAAGGGGTATAAGAGAAGGACCCCTGAACCAAGAATTTAGATCACTTCTGACAAGGAAACCTGAACCAAGGACAAGAAGCCTGCTGATCTAAGGACTGCCTACCCCTTCTGCCAGAGTGCTGTTTGTTGGGGGAATCCTGCATTGCTTCTTTATTTTTGCCAAGGAACCAGGAGAGAGGAACTGTGTGTGTACTCTCAATCTTTGCTAAAGAAAATCTCCAAGGGCTGGAAGAGTGCCAGTCTCCTGTTGAAGTCACAGGGCTAAAGGACTTCATCTGCTTAAAGTGCTGTTTGCTGGAACTTGTGAATCCAGCCCCTCTGAAAGAATCCAGCAATCTCGACGCCGACGGATGCCGCCGAATCCAGCTCGACATCGTGAGTAACGGCTCCAGTGTCCCGCTTCCTCGACGCCGGCCGCCGGGCCCGATCGACGCCAGCAACAACGCCAGTGAGTAGTGAGTTCGGCTCCAGCTCCAAGTGACCTCGTGTCTGCACCGCTGCTGATCGCTCGACTTCGAGCCCTCTCGACGCCGTGAGCGCTGCTCACTCTTGCAACATCGACATCGACGACGCCGTATCCTGCTTCACCTCGTGAGCGCTGCTCCTGCCTGACTTCGGTCGACGCCGCTGCAGATCGCCCCGACTCCGAGGCCCGATCGACGCCGAAGACACGACGCCGGACATCTCGACGCCGCTGATCATCGAGTGCTTCACTTTTCCAAGGTACTGTGTTGTGGGGGTCTGTGCGACTCCGGGCTCGACGTAGCGCTCCTCGCGGTCGACGCCGAACCTTTGGATTAACTTTGCCTCGACGTCGTGTGACTCCCGTGTGGGTTACATTGTTGCCAAGAACTGTGTTATAAAGAAGAAGAGTTGCTTTTGATACTAAAGACTTTGTGCTAAGAAGAAACCGTGCTTGAACTATTATTTTTCCTTCCAAGAGTATTTATTAAGATTGTGGTATATTTTTGTCGTTATTTGGTCTTGTGCTAAGCCTTATATAAAAATCCTTATTTTTATAATACTACTGTGTCGTGTCCATTTGTAGTGTATCCACCTTATTACTGTATGTGGTCATAAATGCTTAACGCACTGCCTCTGAGATAAGCCTGTCTGCTTTGCCAAGCTACCAAGGGGGTGAGCAGGGGTTATCTAAGTGTGTGATCCCCTTGCCCTGACTAGAAAAGGTGTGTCCCTATTTGTCAGAAGTGTATACCTCTGCCAACTAGAGACAGCCGCTTCTAACAAGTATTTATTGTAAGATGCATTCAGGGAGCATCTTAGAGATGCCCCCTGAAAAACGACCAACTCTCTGGTGTGCAGCTGACTGGTCTGCACCAGCCTGCCACTTCCAGAGAAGTTTATGACCCTCCTGAAGTGGGAGCCTTGCACCCTCCAGGGTCAGAAACAAAGTTTGCATGGAATGGAGGTACTTCTCACCTACCCCCAAAGCAGGAACAGCATTCATGGTGGTGAGCCTCAAAAGCTTCCTCACCTTTGTTATGCTAGCAAGGGCCTCTCTAGGTAGAGGAGATTCCCACCCTCCTGGCCAAGCCCCAATTTTGGTGGCAAGGCCGGGGGGACATTAGTAAGCAGGAGAAGTGTGTGCCCTCTCAGCCAGGATCACCCCTAAGGTGTCCCAAGCTAAAGTGACCCCCTCCTTAGAAAATCCTCCATATTGAATGGAAGTATTTTAGCCAGTATGATTAGATTCCTCTGCTAGGAAGAGGACGCCTGTCCTGCAGCGAGCGACTTCCAAAAACCTGAGGAAGACTGCCTGCACTTCAACAAAGACCAGATCTCCATCTCCTGAGGACAGCATCTCTGACTGCAAGAAACCCACTCCAAGGACTCCGGATCCAGCTGGAACCACAGTGTCTGCTCACTCACTCTGCCCCAGAAGCAGACAGCCCAAGTCTGAGTGTCTCATCTGTCCAGTGAAGTCTCTCTAGCGATCCTGGCCTCAAAACCACCAGAGACTGCCCTCTCCTGGATTCCTCGGAGATGCCTGAAGCAGCATCTCTGTGTCCCCCTGACCGCAACCAGCTCTTGTAAAGAAGTTCAAACATCCAAAGGCACCCCTGCATCCTCAGCCCTCCAACTTTTAGGAACCCAGCCAATGGTGCCCAGGCATCCACTGACACCTCTACGACCCTGTACAGCTGTTGGTCAACTTCGTACAACCTCCTGGTCCAAGCCTGTAGTCTCTTTTGCGACTGAGATTCCATATTCACGTGCATTGGGCGCCCGATGCTGATTTGCACCCTGAACCCGGGCTGGCCGCCCCTGTGATGCTGGTTGTGTATGGTTGGTGCTGCCTTGTGGCCCTCCATGTGCTTGCCTAAACCCCCCCCCCGGGCCTGTGCCCTGAAACCACTGGTATCAACCTGCAGCCAGCACCTCTGTGGGTGACCCCAGTCTCTGTTGACTAATATTGGTCACAGTGACCCTTGTACACGGATCGCCCAGTGCTGGTGGTGGTGTAATATCTACCTTGATCTGACCCTTGTCCAGTGTTGGTCTAGAACTCCAGAAACTGGATGTGTAAGTCGAATACTTACCTGTAAATGTGCATAACTGTTTTCCTCCCATAGGATTGCTTTGCATTTCTTGGTAATTGCACTGTCTATCTTCTACATTGTCAAGTTACTGCTACTGTTTATTGACACCACACAGTATTTTCAGTATCACTGTAAAGAAATTGCAAACACATTCCTATTGTACCTGAAAAGTATTGCTATTTTAAACTGGTACTTACCTGCGACTGAGTTTCTCTTAGTTCTTAAATTAAAGTGACAAAGTAATATTTTTAAACAAAACAATTGGTCTTGGACGGATTCATGCTTTGAGTGAGTGTGTACAACAAATGCTTAACACAGTCCTCTGATTAGCCTAACTGCTCGACCACACTTCCACAAAAGAGAGTAAGGTATTATCTACTTTAGCCTCTGCAAAGCCTCTGGGGATCCAGTGGACTCTGTGCAAACGATACCTTTTTTTTTTTTTACGGAGTTTTATACAGCACAAACTTGACCCGAAGATATCGGGAATCAGAGCGTTTTACACAAGCACCAGTTGTGTTACACGAGGACACATTCATTTTTTCAGCTACGGGGAGATTAGGTGATTTGCCCAGAATCACAGGATGTTGAGGGTCATTGCCGAGACTCGAACCTGGAGGCATGTTACCAAGGCAGGCGAAATGAAATCATCTCCACTTTTGCGGCCGTTTTTGGCCACAAAGTGGCGATCATTTCATCGCTCTATTAGCAAGCTGTCGCTAACATCAGTTAGCGACAGCTTTTAGGTGATAGCGAGCGGTTTGGGGCCCGTTTTGCATGTCAGCGATATTTATCGCTAATGACATGCAAAGTGGGCATACCCAACCTGTTAGCGACTGAAAGCAGTCGTTAACATCTATCGCCTATTATCAACACAGGCGTAGCGACAAAAAAATTCGCGCTAAGCGCGAATATCGCTGAAAACTAACGCCTCCTCGACCAGTTCTTAGCCTGTATATCCAATGAGAGGTGGATATTCAGGCTAAGTCTCTGTTAGCAATAATGCCTGAATATCGCTGGATTTCCAGCAATAGTCACACATTTCGCCGCTATCGCCGGATATTTTATTGCTTTGGAGATAAACGTTGCTAATAGCACGTTATCTCTGCAATAAAATCCGGCGATGCACGGTGATAAAAAAAATGTCGCTAAGCTTATTTAGCGATAAATATCGCTAGTTGTTGGTAATATGCCCCTTGTTCCCCAGATTTGAGGCCGACTGCCCCAGCCAATTCAATTCAATTCATAAAGCTTTATTCTGAACATTTAAAAAACATGTCCATAAAAGCACATGCAGTTACAAATACAAACATTTCATTAAACATTACACAAAAGAAAACACATGATATATAATACATAATATCCAGAGGGGGATGGAATAAATATTTAAAATATTAAAAACACATACTTTTCCTGGCGCTGATAGCTTTAAGCAAAAATGTAGCAGTAAAAAAGCAGACATCCACATGATTCAAATTAAAAAGCAGTCTCATAGCGTCCGTAGTTGTTCTCACTCCAAATCTATTTAACATTGGCTTTAGATAGAATTTCCGTAATTCCCTGTACAGTTCGCATGTTAGTAAAAAGTGCTTAGTGCTTTGTACTGTTTTGTTGTCACATTCACAGGGGCCAATAGGGCGCATTTTAATATTAGGGTACGCAACAAGATGATGTACTATGTCCATCCTCATTCTTGTTAGTACAAACTGGTGCGAAACTCTAGTTACCTGTGACAAATACGGTTGAAATCCAATAAAATCGTTCATGCTATTGTACAGTACACATGTGGGTAATTTGGAATCCTCCAAAAAATGCCTTTCATTACAATAATTCAAGAAAATTGTTTTCATATTTGATTTAGAGATATCCAAGACGCTATAAGGATCATTAATCACATTGGTCCCAAAAATCTTTTGGAACCCTTCAATGATGTATTTGATCCAAGGGATCTTTAAGTGCTGGTCTAATAAGAGACAGTCCTCAATAATCGCTCTATTCAATGAGGTACCGTCGCTGAGCCAAATGGAGCGCCACAATAATAGGGGTCTTAACATGATCATATCACTAAGGGCTTGAATCCCCGTTTCCTTATGAACCAAGGAGTTGGAGGTAGACTTGGGTAAACACAGGAGCCTTTTCAGGAAGATATTCTCCTCTACCTGAAGGCTCCTTGCTGATGACACACCCCAAACACCAGCCCCATAAAGGGCCGCAGAAAGACATCTGGATTGATAGATTTTTAACATGTCTTTGATACGTTTATTCCCCAGCTTCTTGGCAAATAGAAAGACCCCGTTAGCACTCCTAATCATCTTTGTTCTGACAACATTATGTTCAGTGGCCCAGCTCCCATTGTTGGAAAAAGTAATTCCCAAATAGCAAAAATTTTCAACTTTTTTAACCAATTCGCCATCAATAAAATAATGGGTTTTACCTTTCATTTTGGCTCTTCCAAGCCCACACTCCATCACATATGTTTTTGATTTATTGATCACCAGTTTCCTACTTTTGATGAACCGTACAAAACGGTCCATCAAACGTTGGAGACCCAGGGGAGTCCTAGACAGTAACACTGCGTCATCCGCATAAAGTAATACAGGTATACTGAGATTATTAACTTTAGGGGCATCCGCTGTGACTGTCTGCAGGACGGAATCTACCTCGTTTATGAAGAGGGTGAAAAGCAGGGGTGCTAAAACGCACCCCTGTCTGATCCCCCTTCCGATCCCAAACTTAGTCGTACACTCCCCATTAGGTCCGTAGCGGACACTGGTGCTAAGCTTTTCGTATAGGCGGGCGAGGAAGTATATTATACCTTCAGGTGCCCCCATTTCTAATAATTTGACCCATAATATAGCGTGGTCTACCAAATCAAAAGCACTGCTCAAGTCAGCGAAACATAAATAGAGCGACCCATTTTTGGCCTGGGTATATTTCCCTACCAAGAGCTCTAGGTTCAGGCACTGCTCAATGGTACCACGGCCTTTTCTAAATCCAAATTGACAATTACTTAAAATCTCATTGGTTTCTGCCCATTCCTCTAGTCTTACTAGAAGGACCCTACTCATAATTTTAACAGATGAGTCCAATAGGGATATTGGTCGGTAGTTTTTGGCATCGCCCCGGTCACCTTTCTTGTAAATGGGGACAATTATTGATTCCCCCCAAGTAGACGGTATTTTACAACAAATGGCTGCATTGAAAATTTTGGTCAACAATGGACCCCATATCTCCGGTGCAGTCTTATATACGTCTATTGGGACCCCATCCGGCCCCTGGGCCTTCCCTCCTTTGCTAGTTCTTATACTAGCCATGACCTCATCTACGGTAATATCCAAGGCTATGATGGGCCAGCCTTCTCCATGGGAAACTGTTATATTACTTGAATCAAAAATAATGGAGAAATGTTGGATCCAAGATTCCATACTCAGATTTGATGTGAGTTCTGGTGCCTTTTCATCTTTTAGGAATGGACTATTCACCGTGGACCAAAACAGGGTACAGTTTTTCATATCCGCTGCTTGACTAAGGTTGTCCCACGCTTCCTGCTGTAACTCAGCTTTTCTACGTTTAAGGATCAAATTATAACCCTGCCTAAGTTGAATCACCAGACTCTTATCCCTTGGTTTAGCTGCTAGAGCCTCTTTGAGATCCATCCGGGCGATAGAACAAGCGTGATCAAACCATCCCCTTTTGTACCTATTCTTGTGCCCAGCCTCTTTAGTAAACTTTTTATTAATGGTTGAATTGATACTATTAAAGTGGCCAATACTGGCAGCCGAGGATTCATCCTGTTCTAAAATTGCCGTGATTTCCATCAGACAACTAGAAATAATGGATTCAGATGTAATGGCCGCTTTTTCTCCCTTCCACCTCAATCTATACCCATTCTGTCTATGGGGTTCAATATTAACAATATTTCCCTGTTCACGTACATAGACATCATTCCAGAAAGTTAATTCAGTAGTCAAACAGTTATGATCACTTAACATAATATCAATCACCTTGGGCATTGGGCACAATGGGGCAATGGTTGAAGACATGCAAATAAAATCAATAATGGTGTTAGCGCCCCTTCCTTTAAAAGTCGGAATATTTTCGCCCACATAATTTTTAGCATTTTCCATAATTTCCATATCATACTGGATCAAAAAGTTATTCAGGGTTTCCCCATAGGTGTGATGAGGGAAATGAACGTCGGCGTCCCCCAGTCGGTTATACACACCGCATAACTTCTGAGAAGATAGTGGGCAAACAGAAACATTAAAATCCCCCACAAAAATAAACTCAAATACACCATTAAAATTCTTCACAAGATTATACAGTGTCCTATCTAGTTCATTAATTGCAACATGTCTAGTGCCATCAAATGTATTATTGTAGAAATTAATCAAGAGTATATTTCTACCAGCTTCTTGTGTGAGCCATAGAATTTGTGAATGAGCCCCCACTTTTACATACTTTTTCACTGAGATAGGTAATTTGACTGAAATCAGCACCAACAACCCTCCTTTAGCTCTACCATGGGTTGAAGCCAGGGCTGGAAGTTCATAGGATATAAAACCATCGATGCCTTTAAAATTTTTGCACCAGGTTTCCTGAAGGCAAAAAAGATCAAATAAATGCACAAAATCAATCCATCCTAGCGTATCTTCCTTTGCCCCTAGTCCTGCAATATTCCATCTAGCGATATGGCAAGTTACCTTTTCTCTCTCTTGACTTACAATAAGCTGTTCATCACTAAATATGGGCATGTTATTCCCTATGTTAAAAGGCTCTATGTTAATAATTGAATTTGAGTCTTCGTCCCCTATCAACATACAGTCTACACACACATCATTGTCCAAATCATCTACAGATAGAATTATTTCTTCATTGTTATTACTATTTACAGCACCCCATAAAGGGTCAATCTCATGTCAGTCATTTTGGTCCAGGTAGCTCAGGGACTGATACCTGTTCTGTGTTGGAACTTGGTAGACCATCCCACTATCAAACAAAGGAGTACTACCAAAGGTTACAAATGGATTGGGGGTATGTGTTACTGAATTATTCCCGCCTAACATAGGATTCACCATATGCATCGGCGGGGTAAATATACCATTTTGTACACCAGGGCAGAAGTTAGATAACGCAGGTCTATTTACTAAAGGCGGGTAAATAAAATTGCTCGTTGCCCTCTCCCTACAATTAACTGGAGGTTGCCTGCTTAGGTGATTATAAAAATAGCCCAGTGGTCTAGCAACTACTTCTGTCTCTGACTGTGTGATTGCGGCAGCTCTGAGCAGGACAGTCGCAACGTGTTGTGGGTGCTTAAAATTAATGATCACACAATCCCCCCCGCCTGTCTTTTTGGTGTTACCGATCCAATAGACTCTCCTAATAGAGATGATTTGGTCAGAGTAGCCAACTGGATAACCACAATGGCGGTTTAACCAGGAAACTGTTTTATTCCTCAAAGATTCCACTGTTTCCTGATCATTAGGGGGCTGGGTTAGGATCGGGACATTAGTTAAAACCACAACATAGGGTACACAGTCAGGTGGAAGATCAACTGGGCGCCTGCGTATCCGTATGGGTACCCCATTTGTTCCCCCTGTGACAGCTGGAGGAGCTAAGACCGCTGGTGACGAGACTGTACTAGGGGCTGGTAATGTGGGTCTATCTCTCTGTGAAGTACCTAACATAGTGCTTGTCACCCCGACATTTGATTGCTTAGAAGGTCCACCTGCCTCCTGGGTCGTTATAGATAACGGTACAGGTAACTCTTTAGAAGGTTGTTTCCTAATATTATTTGGGGGGGCACTAATGGTTGAAAGTGGCTGCACCCTATCTATTAAAGGAGCAGTAGCTGTGCACGCTGGTATTTTAATATCTAATATGGACTTTTCCAGTTTATCAGCATGCTGGTCCACCATGCCCCTTAGTCTAACTACTTCCGCCTGTAGATCTCCTATTTTGATTAACAGGGGCTCTACCACCTAACTAAATTTACTGTAGATAGAACTCAGTAATAGCTCAATTTGATCGGGCTTAATGGAGACAAATGTATCATTTACCGAAGACCCAATTTCCTCGGTTTTCTCCATGTGAGTGGTATCTTTTTTATTCTTTCTAATGGGGTGATTACCTCGCTTAGGAGCCGTTTTCCTACAAGCACGCATAAACTTTGTAGCCCTAATGGATTGCCGAGGAGTGCCCCCAGAATTCCCGCATGGCTCATCTTCCCCCCCATTCAAATTGTCTGTAGCCGTGGTTAGATCAACATTATCACTGGTAATATCATGCTCCGCTACAATGTCTGTGTCATTGACGATGTTATCTGTATCATTACAATTATGAACATCCGCAATTTGGATCAGTGGGAGGTCTTGAGCAGTACTTTTTCCCAGTGATTTCCTTCTATCACAGTTAATTCTAGATACCACTTCCAGCAAATAGTTATCCGGTAATGTACTTTGGACAGACATTTTGGGATTAATCAGGAGTCTCAAATGAATAGTTCTTAAAACAAAAGGAACAAGGTTCTTTCCACGAATAATAACCTACAAGTACTCACAGGTCAAACTACAGGGGGGTGGCCCTGCCCGGCCTCCTCTGGCCCCGGACGGCCACAGACGGCCCCGCCCTTGTCCCGGGCTTCTCCCGCGCGCGACTCGCGGGGCGAGAGGGGGTGTCAGCCTTTTGCAGGCGCCTCCGGGCGCTCTCGTCGCGTCACGAGCGCGCTTCCGCCCCACAGGCTGCTGGGGATTGTAGTGCCCCGGTGTCCGGTCCGGCGTCTATCTGTTCACCTCCGCCGTTCCCCTCACGGCTGCGCCCGTCGGCGAGTGACCAGGCAAGTCTCTGGTGTTCCCCCCTGGGCTCCCGGGGGGTCAGCCTTTTGCAGGCGCCTCCGGGCGCTCTCGTAGCGTCACGAGCGCTCTTCCGCCCCACAGGCTGCTGGGGATTGTAGTGCCCCGGTGTCCGGTCCGGCGTCTATCTGTTCGCCTCCGCCGTTCCCCTCACGGCTGCACCCGTCGGCGAGTGACCAGGCAAGTCTCTGGTGTTCCCCCCTGGGCTCCCGGGGGGTCAGCCTTTTGCAGGCACCTCCGGGCGCTCTCGTCGCGTCACGAGCGCGCTTCCGCCCCACAGGCTGCTGGGGATTGTAGTGCCCCGGTGTCCGGTCCGGCGTCTATCTGTTCGCCTCCGCCGTTCCCCTCACGGCTGCGCCCGTCGGCGAGTGACCAGGCAAGTCTCTGGTGTTCCCCCCTGGGCTCCCGGGGGGTCAGGCTTTTGCAGGCGCCTCCGGGCGCTCTCGTCGCGTCACGAGCGCGCTTCCGCCCCACAGGCTGCTGGGGATTGTAGTGCCCCGGTGTCCGGTCCGGCGTCTATCTGTTCGCCTCCGCCGTTCCCCTCACGGCTGCGCCCGTCGGCGAGTGACCAGGCAAGTCTCTGGTGTTCCCCCGACCGCCCCAGCCATTAGGCCAACTCCTCTCCCCTTATCTGACATTGGCACAATATTTGCAGAGCCAGCTTCCTACTGTACTATTGTCTATTACATGTTACAGAAGCGTCCTTAAGAGGTCCCATAGCTTCAAAATGTCTTGCTCCTACTGTTGAGGCTGGATCATTTTTAACTAATATTTTAACTGAACTTTAGCACTTTTCTTTGACTAGATTAGATGTCAATAATTTGAGCTATGTTCATTTTAAAAACTATCTAAAATATACTATGAAAATGATATATGTACAGCAAAACGTTCTTTCCGTTGCATTATCCAATCATGACCGGCAGCAGACTCTCAAATGCATTTGATTTAGAACCTGGAACATAGAGCCTGAAGATGCATAATGTTTTGTCGACTGAAATGTTTACCATTAAAAACTGTGATCAATGTATGGCAGGATGTAATTTGGGAGGAGAGAATGTGCACTTTATGTTGTACAGACTATTGAACACGTTATATTTGCTTGTCCTGCCTCAAAAATATATCAACAGAGATTCTTAAAACAACTTTTAAAAAAATGGTATTTCCAAGGCAAGAGCTGCAATGGAGAGGATACATTATCCAGTTAATGAATTGATGCTTTGTACATTTTTTTTACTCTTTAGCTCCTTTTCAAAGTTGTATTAATGGATGTAATTTTGAATATTGTAGATCTCATCGTAAGATCTAAATCTCTAATAAAAAAAACCTCGCTTACTGAGCACTTGCCCATTTTGGTTTCATGAGAACTATTTACTAGGATGTTATACTAAATGTTTGTACTCTTGCACTTATATATTTCTGACAGTAATTTAGTAGCTGATTTTGCCACAGGAGATGCTCAATTACCTATACTCAACCTTGGACAGTGTCCATTTGTATAGCGCTACACTGTTGCTGTGGGTCCCAGGGAAGGCGCAACTAACACAGACACACCACATGGTCTGCAACTACTGCAAATGGGGCTTGTGTCCTTGGTTCTCTTTTCTTGTCGCCCTTAGCCATGCTCGGCCACAGAATGAGTGAATGTATATGATGGCTGCCATTGTGGCTGGATGGTACAGTAGATCTCTCATAACAAGAAAACACTGAGTACATTTAATGAAAGACGACAGTCTAAAATAGAGCAAGACCAGGATCCTATTCAGCCACACTGAAAATGATTAACTGTACTCAAAGTTTTGGAAGTGTTGTCAATGCATTAGTTGGACCTTAGCCCCTGTCTTCTGCTTTGTCGGTGCAGTTGGCCCCTAGTTGACTATGTAGACCTGGACCAAGCGCTTAGCAATATTACTGGTGTGGTGGTGGTGATTGAATCATGTTTGGAGTGATTAAGGTGTTGTTTGAACTTTGACATATTGTGGCTCATTTGTTCATGATTTGGCTCGGCAATAATCATCATCCAATCGATATAAGCCACTATCCAGATGAGACATTGAGCAGCACTCAAACTTCTCCTGCGGGTGGGTGTCCTGGTACTTTACCATAGATGTTGACTGACTACTGTTTAGAGTCTCTTTGACTACTGGCTCACTCATCCAAACAACATGGATGTTGGCATTCACTTGTCAGTGTAATGTAGCTTGTTTCTGTGGATGGGAATGACGTTTTCTATTGTCAGTTTGGTGCCTTTCTTTGTTTGACAGTTATGTGATAAATCGTTTATAAATCTTTCAAATTCCCCCTTGGCCTGAGGCAATCATGGGGCGATTCTCAGAAGATCAGTGTTATGGGCTTGGAGATATTCCTGAAAGGCACTGCCTGATAAAGGGGCAAATATCATCTTGAGCATGGCTGGTTGTGTTTTTGTGCAGGATTCCACTAGTGCTAGCAGGTACTGGCCATCCAGGATTAAACAGAAATCATCATTCTCTCTGGTCCATGGACCAATACACTCTTGTTCTGGTGTTATGGGGATGGGTCATGCTGCTGGTGGCCCGCGAGCTGTCGGTCACTTACTACATCTTCTGCCCTTTGTCAAGACGGGGGAACCATACCATCTCTCAGAATTGCATCTGTTTGCAGTGGTGTAGCAATGAAGGGGGTGGACTGCTCCTGGCTGCACTGGTTTTGGGGGCACACACCTCCAGCCCCCACTCTTACCTGCAACCACAGGGACCACCATAAGCGGCCAAATGGTCAAGCTACGCCACTGTCTGTTTGCACCATTCCTTGATGTCTTTGCTGTGCCAACTCTAAAGTTCAATTTATTAGAATTCTTGGAATGATGGTTCTGTTGCCCCTCCGGACAATGCTGCAAACCCTCCACAGCACACAAAACATCAGACAGTTTCCAATGTGAAGATGGTGATGTCTAGGGCGCTGTTCCATGAATTCGGCATCTCTGTTGCAAGTGCTGTCTGAGGCATTCATACTCAACATTGTGTTTTGATCTCCTTAAATATCTCAGCCTTACAACAGGCTCCATCATGAAGTTGATGCGTTTGTCTGTGTTCTCAGACACAGCGCAGATCTCTGTGGCAGTGCTGGGTGCATGAGCAGGTAGTCCACTAGGTGGCTGACACCCATACATAGGTTTCCTATCCCCTTAAAGGAATTATGGAGAAAAGGAAAAGTGCAGGTGTTTTCACTCCTTTCCTATTGAGTTACGCTCTGGTAGGTTGAGCGTTTGGAGTCAGATAAACCTGTTGGAGTATCTCTCATCTGCACATGGTATAAACCGAGTCCAGCCCTGCACCGTGAAATCCGTACACACAATGGTTGGTATTTTACATTTTATAAATATTTACTACACAATATTCATTTGTAAATAATTTGCAATAGAATGATAATCCATAGTATTAAGGGCCTCATTTATAAAAAGTGACGCATCGCTGCGTGAAAACAGCGATGCGTCACTTTTTATTGCGCCCACCTTGCGACACCAATGATGCGTCATATTTACA
Organism: Lissotriton helveticus; assembly: GCF_964261635.1. Classification (NCBI taxonomy): domain Eukaryota; kingdom Metazoa; phylum Chordata; class Amphibia; order Caudata; family Salamandridae; genus Lissotriton; species Lissotriton helveticus. Next base: position 1,542,005,123 of record NC_136068.1, on the reverse strand, counting down.
GTATGACGCATCATTGCGCAAGGAGTTACAGATACGTCAGTATTTCGGACGTATCTGTATGGCGCAAAAGTGACGCATTGCTGGAGTGTGTCACAAAAGTGACACAACTCCAGCAATGTGTCCTTTCACATGGGGAAAGCCCCATGTGAAAGGGCCTGCGTCAATCTTATGCCTGCTGTGAGGCAGGCGTAAGAAATTGACGCATTTGCGTCCTAGAAGGGGCGCAGTGAAATCTTATAGATTTCACTGCGTCACTTCTATGACCTTTTATTGCGTCAGAACGCCCCCCTGCATACATTATAATTGGCGAAGGTATAATGTAGCGCAGGGGTTTACATAGTGACGCATCTACCTAGATGCGTTACTTTTTAAATATGGTGCACCTAGCTACATTTTTTACGCTGCCGGTGCGTCACAAAAAGTGACGCACCGGCAGCGTAAAAGTGACACACGACACACGGCCTCATAAATGAGGCCCCAAGAGTTTAGGAATAATTATGCAAATTAGGGCAAATGTTATATAAGCCCCAGCCATCATACATCCCTATTCTATTCATATAATAGCTCGGGCTGTGCGAAACCTGTGTCTGATCCACTTGTAAGAATGGTCAATACCTGAGAGATCAAAGAAATGATTCCTGATTGCCTTCTCAAGTTGTGCACTTACAGACACAGTTCCAGAACTCGCAGATTGACCGAGAGGCACTAGCAGTCAAGTGGAGGTGCCAACACATCCACATCTTCTATTTGACTGAATTCAGGGCCATCATAGACCCCAAGCCACTAACTCGACTGAATTTGCCATCCAGTTTAAAGCAGTGGGTTACGTGGCTAAAATGGTACTATTACGAGTTCCACGGCCTCTATGTGTATTGTTAATGATGTAAACAATGACATGCCTGGATTTATGCTAACATTGTCATGGCCTGTTCATTCAAAATAGTATTCGACTTGGCGCTAGTCCAGGGGCTAGAGAGTAGGTAAACTTATGTGAATGATAAAGCTAATAAATGTGTGCTTGATTGCCATTTTTTTTCTCAAAATCCATGTTTTCTTAAAACCTTTGCTAATGTGTTAGAGAAGGAAACTTCCCCTTCGCTGACGCCACCACTGTTCACGAACACAGCAGCTGATCTATGGCTACAAGTGGATATGAACTTGTGCATTTCGTCTTGTGGAAACAAGGAAAAAACCTAGTAGTAAGTTTCATGTATAAATATGTTTTTCAGAATCCTGTATGATGAAGCAGGGGCCGACCATGAGCTGACCACTCCTCACTTGTAGAATTCTATATATAAGAAAGACACACAAGAATCCACACTGTAAAAATATTTCAAGGGTTTATTGAAATCAATGTCTGATCTAGTGCGGATAATGTGTATAGACGTGACTATGAAAACAACATATATATATATATATATATATATATATATATATATATATATATATATATATATAGTGGCAAGTAATAAGCAAGTTAATTAAAAAGAATCGCAGCTGTGTGAAGGTGGTCAAGGAATTAATTGCATTAAATGTTGGGACCAGGCTTTGCTCGCCAACCCCTTGCTTCTCCCACTAGCTGAGCTATCTTGGCATCGAAAGTATTTGTTTGAGTTCCTTGTGGAGGCCTCTTTCCTGCATACCTTTTCCGAACAACAATCCTGTTCTTCTGTACTTCAAGAAGGCCGTTCTCTGTCTCTGTGTCTCAGTTGTGGGGTTCACAAGCAGGCTGACAAGGGCAGAAGGCTCCTATGAGTCAAAGAGCTTCTTCACTGAGGGTACTTGCAGATCAGCTTGCATAAACCAAATCTCCTAGGAAACTTGAAGATTCCTCTCCACCTAGTACTTGTCTGCACTTTTATCTGTGCTTTTCTGACTACTTTGAAAAGGGCAGACCTCAGAATAAATTATGTAAAATTAATGGATTAGTATTTTAATCTCGTTGCACTTTCCCTTATATCTATCACACATTATACCTCACATGAATGCCCTTGTTTTTTAGCTGCTTCTTTTGGGACTCCTCCTGTGCCTCGCACCATCTCGCAGCCCTGCTCTCCGCTCCCGCTCCCGCTTCCAGCACCGGTCTCCCCCCGCTGCCGCAAGCCAGCTGTCATCCGTGGCCGCAGAGAGGGGGGGACTACAGGTCCCAGCTGCCCCAGCGGCAGGAAGCGCCAAAGCCCACACCGCGCCCAGAGGCGCTTAAGTGCACAGGGGAGCCTCGGCAGAGTGGGTTTTTAGCGCTGCTGCCCTTCTTTTTTAGCTGCTTCTTTTGGGACTCCTTCTGTGCCTCGCACCATCTTGCAGCCCTGCTCTCCGCTCCCGCTCCCGCTTCCAGCACCGGTCTCCCCCCGCTGCCGCAAGCCAGCTGTCATCCTCGGCCGCAGAGAGGGGGGACTACAGGTCCCAGCTACCCCAGTGGCAGGAAGCCGCCAACGACCACACCGCGCCCGGAGGCGCTTAAGTGCAGAGGGGAGCCTCGGCAGAGCGGGTTCTTACCGCTGCTGCCCTTGTTTATTAGCTGCTTCTTTTGGGACTCCTCCTGTGCCTCGCACCATCTCGCAGCCCTGCTCTCCGCTCCCGCTTCCAGCACCGGTCTCCCCCCGCTGCCGCAAGCCTGCTGTCATCCGTGGCCACAGAGAGGGGGGAACTACAGATCCCAGCTGCCCCAGCGGCAGAAAGCGCCAAAGCCCACACCGCGCCCAGAGGCGCTTAAGTGCAGAGGGGAGCCTCGGCAGAGTGGGTTCTTAGCGCTGCTGCCCTACTTTTTTAGCTGCTTCTTTTGGGACTCCTCCTGTGCCGCGCACCATCTTGCAGCCCTGCTCTCCGCTCCCGCTCCCGCTCCCGCTTCCAGCACCGGTCTCCCCCCGCTGCCGCAAGCCAGCTGTCATCCTCGGCCGCAGAGAGGGGGGACTACAGGTCCCAGCTGCCCCAGTGGCAGGAAGCCGCCAACGACCACACCGCGCCCGGAGGCGCTTAAGTGCAGAGGGGAGCCTCGGCAGAGCGGGTTCTTACCGCTGCTGCCCTTGTTTTTTAGCGGCTTCTTTTGGGACTCCTCCTGTGCCTCTCACCATCTCGCAGCCCTGATCTCCGCTCCCGCTCCCGCTTCCAGCACCGGTGTCCCCCCGCTGCCGCAAGCCAGCTGTCATCCGCGGCCGCAGAGAGGGGGGACTACAGGTCCCAGCTGCCCCAGCGGAAGGAAGCCGCCAACGCCCACACCGCGCCCGGAGTCGCTGAAGTGCAGAGGGGAACCCCGCATCGCGGGACGCGCGCGCGCGGCGCCGGGTTAAGCCCGGGCAAAGGGCGGGCCTTCTGTGGCCATCAGGGGCCAGAGGAGGCCGGGCTGGGCCAGTTCTCTACCATCTTTATCAGAAATTGGGACAAAATTATTGCCAAGTGAGCTGTAAGACATTTACTGACTTGAATAGCTTTTCCTACATTCATTATCCCTGCTCTCAGGGCTCTTCTGTCACCAATGGTAATCTGCTCTGATATATGGCCAAATAAACCATAAAGGGGGCGCAGGGGTAAGGGGTGTAGGGACATTGGATGCTTTTCTGAAACGGGCTGAATCAGTTGTGGCTAAGGAGATAGAACTTGTGGAAAGGAGGTTATCACTGGATCCATCCAGTCAAAATTTAAACACGATACCAACTATAGAATTAACTAGAGGCATTGATATTCCTCTTGAATCCTCACAGGTACTAACTGTCCCCCCCTGTGATGATCTGGTGTCAGTCCTACATATATCAAATACCTCCTGCTCATCCTTACCCAGTCCCCCCCCCCTTCACCTCCGATTACACGCACTAGGCAGCTATGGGCTTTACCGGCTACCAGAGGTAAAGATCCACCGGGGAAAAGAAAAGCAAATAGTGCCCCTTAAGGAAGCCGTCAAAATGCAAAACAAGCTAGGAAAAAAAATTCCATACTTGGGCTGGGTCGCCAAACAGAAAATGTAATGAATCAGGAAACTCAGCACAGGGCACAAGGAGGGAGTGAGCTCATCATCCCTGTAGCAGATACTACCATGAGGGGTAATATGTCAGAGTTCATAGGGCATATGGAGGAACAGCTTAGGGCACTCATTTATCCAGTAATGGAAAAACTTGATCTAATTGACCGTAGACTTAATGACTTAGAAAAACATGTACTAACCCAGTTAGCTCCAACGAATGGGACAAAATTAACAGAAGTACGTCCCGCAAGTGCCCCTATATCTACAGCGACTGGTTTGAGAGATTCTACGGCTACTCCAGTGGCCCAAGCCCAAGCCCAAGCATCAAATATACCACCTTCAGCTACAGGAGCTAATCAAGGAGCAAAGCTCGGCCCCAGGGGTCCTGTGGGGAGTTTACACCCTATTGAATATGGCTCTCCTAAAGAGTCATTTCTTCACCTCCCTCCGGAGGCATGTCCGTACTCTATTATCTTGGCAAATGTCCCTAAAACTTCAGATGGCAGGGAGGAACACTGGTCTACACTCAAAAATAAAGCCCTCCACTTCCTGAATAATAAAACAGTTTTAGGTGAACATCTCTTTAACAACTTTAAGATGGTGAGAAAGGTAGCATGGGTGGGAAAGACCAGGAAGGGTATGAAGGGAGACTGTGTTGTTGTGAGTTTTGGTTCTCCCAAATTGGTAGACCACATTTTGAGGCAGGCAGGATCATTTAGGATCCATCATGATTGCATCAATGTACTACCACTGGGGTATTTTTATCCACCTATCAACACTGGAGCCAATAGCAAGAGAGATCATGCTAATCAGGCTGATCCCCCCACTAGTTTTGTTCTACTGAGTAACAGATTTGAGGTTTTTAGCTCACTAGACACTAATGACTGACTCCCATGCGGACAAGGCCAAGATCAGCGAGGAGACAGTGTAGTAAACTATCATAGAGTGTGCTCACCCTTGGGTCCAGGCACACAGGAAATAAATCTTCCCGTATTGACAGATAGAGCTCTATCTAGCGGATCTACCAACATTAATATCCCGTTCCAAGAAGCTTTTCAATTGGGGCAAAGAGAAGGTGGAGGTCCACTCGATGGGGGATCCCATGGCCAATTAAAAAGAGATGTCGATCCTGCTTTAACACTACTGGTTTCGTGGAATGTGGCAGGCCTTAAAAGTAAGGTGACATCACTAGATTGGTTGACATTTCTTGACGGGAAAGTTTTAATATTGCTCCAGGAAACGTGGCTGAATGCACCAGAGTTTAGACCTGGATTTCTTAGCTTCAATGTTCCTGCTATTCCATGTCTCCGTGGGAGAGCAAAAGGGGGACTTCTAACGTGGGTAAGACAAGATAGCAGATATAATGTAAATCAATTGGACTCAAAAAGCAGCGATATACTATTAATTCAAGTTCAGCGTCCTGAATCGAAGGATCTTTTTGTTTTTAACGTCTACTCAAGGGGAATGCCGGGGGGTAAACCTTCAAATACTGTCGAAGAATTAGACGCACTCTTTGAGTTATATTGCAAGAGAGGTGACATTATAGTAGCGGGAGATTTTATTTGCTGTTTAGAACCGCTGGACAGTAATGATGTAGATCTCACCCTGGAAGAAGATTGTAAATGGAATATCCCTCAGCTGGCACTCTTGCCAAATAAAAAGTGGACAATGGCTGCACTTCAGCTTAAGGTCCTATGTGTTGGACAAGGGCTACGTGCAATAAATGGTAGACCAGCCTCTGATAAACATGGGGCTTTTACTTTTAATAATGGTTTACGTAAAAGCCGCATTGACTACATACTCACTAATAAAGAGAATTGGCCCAATATCAAGGACATGGTGGTAGTGGAAAGGGTCGAAAGTGACCACGATCCCCTACTCTTATCATTTAAGTTACTTAAATCCCACCGTCAGGAGGTTTCTCCTGACAGGGTTGATATTGTCCTATCAAATGATACTAGACGTGTTAGATGGGCAAATTGCTTAGTGAATGAGGACAAGATAGCAGCAATGAGGGAATTGACAATTCAGGCGACAATTGACCTACAAAAATGCACAACTCAGGAGGAGGTTGTGGCAAATGTCAATCTGATCCACACTAATTTTTTTAATCAACTTAGGGTTTTTTTTACAAAAAAGGCTTCTACTAAACTGAATAGGCCAGTTAAGAAGGAAGACCAATGGTAAGGGAAGTCCTGCAGGGCTGCGTACAAAGGCCTGGCTGAGGCAATAAAAACAAAAGATAGAGATTTAGTTAAGAGTGCCCGTGCCCTCTACAAAAAAGCACAATATGACGCCAAACGTGCTTGGGATGAGGACTATTGGAGGGAGCTTTATTATGCCAGCAAAGAACGATCAATGTGCACTTTTTGGGATATGGTTAAGTGGGGTAGGGGGATCCAAAGGAGAGAACCAATAAACTATGTCTCGCCTAACCTTTGGGTTTCCCATTATGCGTCTCAGTTTGCATCTCAAGAAACGACTAGTGAGACTAGCAAAGATCTCCCCCCCCAAACAAGGATATAATTGTTGGGGTTCAAGGGGGCCTGGTTCCTTCTGTCTAGTTCCCCGTTAGCGGTTTTTCTTAAAAGTGCCAAGTGCATATGTGAATTTATGGACGCTCCCTAGGGCTCGCTTTAAAAGGGGGCTGCCAACAGGAAACAGGTGCTTGGTTTCTTTATTGGTCCCTTGCCGTGTGATTCCTGTTCCTGTGGTTCTACCTTGTTTCCCTTCCTTCGAGCTCCGTTCCAGCGGTCTTTTCTAGTGCTGGGTTTTGATCCCCTTTTTCCCCTGCTCCCTTGTTTTCCTATTCCCTTGGGTATTTCTGAACCCTTTATTGGGGACCTGTTTTTGATCTTCGGTGACGTTCTGGGGTTCGCGGCTGCGTTTCCTTTGAGTTTTAACATCCCGTTATTATCCCTTTTTGTATCCAAACCATCTTGTTATACGCTGTGTTTGGGTGGTTTCACGAAGGAGCTGAATAACGGCCGTTTTTGCGCTACCTTCGTGTTCTTTTTTAGATTCCAGGTTTTTTTTGGGTGTCTTTCGTATTCCCTTTGATACCATTTTTTCCCCTGTCCTTTTTTGTCCTAAGAATTGTGAATTCCACCCCCTTTGTCATTCTCGGTGTTTCCCGAGGGGGCTTGGTTGGTCTGGGGTTAAGCAAGAAACAACCAATACGATTGCAGTGGAAGAATTCCTGTTTCGTATCAAGCCACTCCCGTTTGTTATCTGGGGTAAGCAGGGAGGTCGGTGGTTTGTGTGTGTACTTGGCACTGGTAATAGTAGTAGGGGTGTGTTTAATCTTGTCTCCTTCTTTCATTTTAGCGGTCTCGTCTGTGTCAAGCTGTCAGCTGCCAGGAAGCCAGAGGAGACGAGTTGTGTTCCCCAAGACCTTGGGTTCCCTTGTTTTGTTACCCACCTTCTTCCGGTGTCGTGTTCTCCACCATCCGTTTTGATTGCGGGTGTTGGGGGTCACGGTGAGGGTAGAGGATTGGGACGTTCTTCACTCCTGCGGTGTTGGGCCGGTCGGCATCGGAACAGAAAACCAAGCCCACGAATTAACACACCGCCCGAGTGAAGAATGGTTGAGGAGGCAGCAGAGGGGGCTTCTTCGATGCAGGAAATCATGCAGGCTTTAGCGCAGATACAGGGTGAAGTCCAATCCCTGCGTCAGGAGAATCAGGAGTTACGGGGGACACTGAGTGAGGTGAAGGAAAGCACTAAAAGAAGAGGGAGGGATCCCTCAGTTAAGGCTAAGCCCCCATTGATTCAACCAGCCACATTTAAATATGAGAGGAGTGGGGGGCAGAGTGGGTCTCCTTCTCCTTTGGACGTTACAGTGAACACTCCCGTGCCGGTGCCTCTAGCAGCTCCAGAGAGGTTTTCCGGGCATAGTAGCAGATATGCTATATTTATGAACCAGTGCCATTTGCACTTCATGTGTCGACCAACCGCTTTTCCTGACGACACTACTAAAGTAGCGTTTGTGATCTCATATCTTTCAGGTACTGCAGCTAGTTGGGCGGTCCCCTTAGTGGAAAACAATGACGCTGTGTTGAATAGTTTCCCGGCCTTTAAGAACCAGATGCATAGTCTGTTTGCTAAGCATGCTTTTATGCAGGCAAGCGATGTTGAATTGTTAAAGCTACGGCAGGGTAAGCAGGATCTTTTGGGTCATGTGGCTACTTTCAATCGCCTAGTAGCAGAGACACAATGGCCCCTGGCAAAAAGAACCTCTTTGTTTTATCAGGGCTTGTGCGAGGACTTAAAAGATATAGTCTCTCAGGTTGTAGACCCCCCTGAAGATTGTGTTGAGTTCATCGATTTGGTTGTCAAACTCAACCATCGTATGAGTGAAAGAAAAGGGGAAAAGATCAGGTTTCAACCCCCAAGGACAACTGTAACCAAGAGAGAAACATCTGAGAATGGGGGCGTGAAAACAGATCCTGAACCTATGCCTTTGGGTGGGGTGCGGGGTCCCTTATCCAACGAGGAAAAGGAGCGAAGGCGCTTGTTGCAGTTGTGTTTGTATTGTGGGAGGGGTGGACACTTTGCTCGAGAGTGTCCAGTGAAACCGTCCCGGATCCCGGAGAATAAGGCTGTGGCTTTTGTGGGAAGGGATTGCGCGAGTCCTTTAGTCCATGAAAGAGGTTTTTGTAACCCATATGACGTACAAGGGGCGGTTCAAAGAGTCCCGCATCATTTCACGGTATCGGCTTGCTTCGCTTACTCATCTTGTGGTAGAGCTTCCTTGTCGGTATTATTGGATTGTGGGGCCACAGGGAACTTTATGGACATTGGGTTGGCCGAGTCGTTGATGGTTCCCTGTGTGATGAAGAAACAACCTGACCCCGTGAGGGCTATTGACGGCACGGAGCTAACCTCTGGGTCGATTGTACGACAAACCGAACCTTTGTTGATGACATTTGATAATGGGCATTCTGAGACGGTCTGTTTCGATCTGATTGCCGCACCAGCATTTGGGGTGGTACTCGGGGTACCCTGGTTACAGGCCCATAATCCCAGAATCGATTGAGCGCGGAGGCTGGTTATGCTTGATTCGGAGTATTGTCTACTTCACTGCTATTGTGAGGCGACTGATAGGGTGTCTCCGTTGTCTTGTGCAGCGAGTGGTTGCGATCAGAACGGTTTGCCTCCTTCGTTTGTGGCATATAAGGAGGTGTTTGATAAGGATCAGGCGTGTGTATTGCCACCACACAGGGCTTTTGATTGCCGTATTGATTTGGTTCAGGGGGCCATTTTGCCCTGTAGTAGTGTTTATGCGTTGTCGGGACGGAGGAGAAACATCTACGGCAGTATTTGGATGAGATGTTAAAGAATGGGTTTATTCGGCCTTCTTCTTCGCCTGTGTCTTCCTCCATATTTTTTATACCGAAGAAGGAGGGTGATCTTCGCGCTTACGTGGACTACAGAGCGTTGAATAAGGTCACAATAAAGAACAAGTACCCATTACCTCTTATACCGGTGTTGTTAGACCAGCTGCGACATGCCAAGGTGTTCACAAAGCTTGATTTAAGAGGCGCTTACCATCTCGTTCGCGTCCGCGAGGGCGACGAATGGAAAATGGCGTTCTGTACTAAGTTTGGTTTGTTTGAATATTGTGTTATGCCTTTTGGTTTGTGTAACGCCCCTGCCGCTTTTCAGTTTTTTATAAATGAGGTTTTGCGTGAGTTTTTGGATGTCAGTGTGATTGTTTACATTGATGATATTTTGGTTTTTTCCCCGTCTTTTGAGAAACATGATGCTCATGTTTCGCAGGTTTTGTCTAAGTTGTTGGAACACCGTTTATTTGTCAAGCTGGATAAATGCACTTTCGGTGCGACACATGTTGAGTTTTTGGGATTCCTGATATCTGCGGATGGTATAAAGATGGATCCCCGGAGATCGAAGCTATAGTTAACTGGCCCATACCCGCATGTGTTAAGGATATACAGGTGCTACTTGGTTTCGCCAAATTCTACAGGCGTTTTATCAGTCATTTCTCTGACATTGTTTCGCCTATGACTTCATTGTTGAAGAAGGGAGTGGTGTTTGAGTGGACGCCTGCGGCACAGTTGGCTTTGGAAAGATTGATTGGGCTTTTTACATCGGCTCCTGTGTTGATGCATCCTAATCCTGCTCTTCCGTTTTATGTAGAGGCGGATGCATCCCAGCTAGCCGTTGGGGGCGTGTTGTCTCAGTGTGACAATGAATCTGGGATGATGCATCCAATTGCGTACTTTTCAAAGAAACTACTACCTGCTGAGCAGAATTATACAATTGCCGAAAGGGAACTATTGGCCATAAAGCTGTCTTTTGAGGAATGGCGCCATTACCTTTGGGGGGCTCGTCACCCCATTACCATCTATACGGATCACAAGAACTTGGAGTTTTTCCGGTCCGCTAGGGCTTTAACTCCCAGACAGATGAGATGGGTGCTTTTCTTCAATGAATATGATTTTACCATCACGTATAGGCCAGCTGCTCAACAGGGGAAATCTGACGCATTATCTCAGATTTATGCGGATCCGTCACAAGGAAACAAGACGGAGGAGTCCTGTTTTATGATTCCTGGTGATAAGATAGTTGGTTGTGCTTCCATGGACGATTTCATGGTTAAAGTGCAGGATGAAATGAAGCAGTTAGATCTGGCTCCGTGGCTGTCGGAACCTGGAATCACGTTAAAGGATGGGTTATTGTATCAGGCAAAGAAGTTGTTTGTACCCCCCGAATTGCGTACACTGGTTCTTACATATTGTCATTCATCGTCCTTGGTTGGGCATCCGGGGGTCAATAAGACCAAAGAGCTGTGTATGCGTTGGTTTTGGTGGAAGTCTCTGGCCCATGATGTACAGGTATTTGTGGCCTCATGCCCGGTGTGTGCTGTTAGTAAGTCCTCGCACATGTCTCCGTCTGGGTTGTTCCACCCATTGCCAGGGCCTACTTCCCCCTGGCATACGGTCAGTATGGACTTTGTGACCGATTTGCCGCTTGATTTAGGGTTTACAGCCATTTTAGTTGTTGCGGATTTATTCACAAAAATGGCTCACTTCGTTCCCTTGCCAGGGTTACCTACATCTAGAGAATTGGCTGATGTGTTTATGGCCCAAGTGATCCGACTGCATGGGGTTCCTACTGCCATCGTTTCAGATAGAGGGGCACAGTTTGTTTCACATTTTTGGACTGCCCTGTGTCGATCATTAAAGATGGAAGTACGTTTGTCAACAGCTTACCATCCACAACGCGACGGGCAAACAGAACGTACCAATCAAACCATGGAGCAGTATTTGCGCTGTTTGCTAACGTCACTGACGGGCAGTTGGGTACAAGCCCTTCCTGTGGCTGAGTTTTGCATATAATAACAGCATGCACTCAGCTTTAGGCATGTCACCGTTTTATTGTTCAATAGGGTTCCATCCCAAGACCATTCCTATTCAGCCATCTGAGAGGGTACCAGCAGTGGATTCCCTGAGTAGGGGTTTGATTGAAATCTGGAAGAAAGCCCAACAGCATTTATTTGAGTCCAAGAAAGCCATGAAAGTACAGGCAGATAGGCATAGACGGGCCAGCTCCTCTGTATGCAGTTGGGGATAGGGTTTGGCTATCAACGAAGAATCTGAAGTTGCCAGGACCAAGAAAATTACAGCCTCGGTTTGTAGGTCCCTTTCCTGTCCAGAAGGTGGTGAATCCAGTAGCGATCAGGTTGGCTTTACCGGCTGAGTATGGTATTCATCCTGTATTTCACACCTCTTTGTTGAAGCCATACGTCACCACTTCTCAAGAGTTGCCACCTCCTCCTCCCGTTTTAATAGATGATAACGTGGAGTATGAGGTTAAAACTGTTATGAATTCCAAGCGGATGAAGGGACGGCTGTATTACCTAATTGACTGGAAGGGTTATCCCCCAGAGGACCGTTCTTGGGTTCCGGCAAGTAGGGTTCATGCTGCCCGGTTAGTTCGTCTGTTTCATCGCCTGCACTCTGGGAAGCCAAGGCCTGTGGGGAGGCTTTCGGGAGGGGGTACTGTTGGGGTTCAAGGGTGCCTGGTTCCTTCTGTCTAGTTCCCCGTTAGCGGTTTTTCTTAAAAGTGCCAAGTGCATATGTGAATTTATGACGCTCCCTAGGGCTCGCTTTAAAAGGGGGCTGCCAACAGGAAACAGGTGCTTGGTTTCTTTATTGGTCCCTTGCCGTGTGATTCCTGTTCCTGTGGTTCTACCTTGTTTCCCTTCCTTCGAGCTCCGTTCCAGCGGTCTTTTCTAGTGCTGGGTTTTGATCCCCTTTTTCCCCTGCTCCCTTGTTTTCCTATTCTCTTGGGCATTTCTGAAACCTTTATTGGGGACCTGTTTTTGATCTTCGGTGACGTTCTGGGATTCGCGGCTGCATTTCCTTTGAGTTTTAACGTCCCGTTATTAACCCTTTTTGTATCCAAACCATCTTGTTATACGCTGTGTTTGGGTGGTTTCACGAAGGAGCTGAATAACGGCCGTTTTTGCGCTACCTTCGTGTTCTTTTTTAGATTCCAGGGGTTTTTGGGTGTCTTTCATATTCCCTTTGATACCATTTTTCCCCTGTCCTTTTTTGTCCTAAGAATTGTGAATTCCACCCCCTTTGTCATTCTCGGTGTTTCCCGAGGGGGCGTGGTTGGTCTGGGGTTACGCAAGAAACAACCAATACGATTGCAGTGGAAGAATTCCTGTTTCGTATCAAGCCACTCCCGTTTGTTATCTGGGGTAAGCAGGGAGGTCGGTGGTTCGTGTGTGTACTTGGCACTGGTAATAGTAGTAGGGGTGTGTTTAATCTTGTCTCCTTCTTTCATTTTAGCGCTCTCGTCTGTGTCAAGCTGTCAGCTGCCAGGAAGCCAGAGGAGACGAGTTGTGTTCCCCAAGACCTTGGGTTCCCTTGTTTTGTTACCCACCTTCTCCCGGTGTCGTATTCTCCACCATCCGTTTTGATTGCGGTTGTTGGGGGTCACGGTGAGGGTAGAGGATTGGGACGTTCTTCACTCCTGCGGTGTTGGGCCGGTCGGCATCGGAACAATAATCCCTTACACTTTGAGAAAATTGAGGTGAGAAAGATATTGAATTCCATCCCAAAGGGTAGAGCACCAGGACTGGACTCAGTTCCAGCCAATTTGTTTATGCACGACAAGGAGCTCTGGGCACCGTATATCCAATCTCTAGCAAATGGTATTGCCAATGGTTCACCCATACCGAACACTTGGAAGGGAGCCGAGATCGTACCGATCTACAAAAAGGGGGTGCGCTCAGATCCAGGAAATTAAAGGCCTATAAGTTTGATAGACTGTATACAGAAGGTGGTTGCAAGGCTTGTTCTGCAGAGAATCCAAGGGTGGATAGAGGAGGAAGAAGTTTTGTCACCTCTCCAGGCAGGATTCCGCAGTCACACAAGCACTGTAGACCAAGTTTTTAGATTTCTTTTCATTTACTGGCGGGTGGTATTGCTGGGGGGGTACGCTCTTTGCGGCATTTGTCGACCTTAAATCAGCGTTCGACTCGGTGCCTCGAGCAAAAATGTGGGCAGCTTTTGAAGATCAGGGCATGCCATATGACATCTTGTCTTTCCTAAAGAAACTACATGAGGATAATTTTGCTCAAATTAGATGGAACCAACTGGGGAATGTTACAGATAAGTTCCCTATAGCGAGGGGAGTACGCCAAGGGTGCGTACTAGCCCCGACCCTCTTTTTACTATACATCAACAGGGTGATCAACTACTATGAGCATCACCCGACCGATGCCCCAAAGCTGGATGGTAAGTTGATCCCCCTGTTGATGTTTGCAGATGACACCCTACTAATCTCGAAAACACAACAGGGCCTTCAAAAAGCGATTGATGTGTTTGAGGTTTTCTGCAAAGACCATGTACTTGTAGTAAACGTGAGCAAGACCAAGTTTATGGTGCCTCACAAGTCCAAACATGTTAGAGGGAATGTGGTAATGAATGGGGCCAAATTAGAGCAGACTCAGGTTTTTTCATACCTAGGCATAACCCTCGCATCTAAATTAGATTGGAAACCGTACATCACCCAGTTGGTTACAAAGCATGCACAGTTAGCAGGAGCCTTAACAAAAGGGCTATTTCTCTCCCATACAAGGCCAATATCGCCAGTACTTAAAAGTTACGATGCAAAGATAGGCGCAGCAGTTCTCTACGGGGCGGAATTGTGGGGTTTCAGCAATCTCGCCCCTCTGACTAGGGCCAAAAACAAGTTTTTACGTGGGATCACGGGCCTTCCAATATTGACCCCGCTGATTCCTCTTTTCTATGATCTAGGCTCCCAACGCTTGGAGAATATGGCCCGCTACAGACTAGTGGCATACTGGAGGAGATTGTGGATTACCCCAGACCTCTCACAGTATGCTCGGGCATTCCTAGATGTTAGAAATGCTGACAGGGCCCCAAAAATTCCCTGAATGTGTGAGGTAAAGGCAACCTATTGCGCTATGGGCCTAGCCGGTCTATCGGAAGACCCAGCAGCCCACACCTTCCCACGTAGAAAAACTCTTAGAGAACTCTATTGGAGCATGGTTTCAATGAAAAGATTTGGCACATCTATTGGTCCGTCATTGACTGCGGATTTCTTGGAACTTAAAGACTCAACTGCTTTCAAGGGTTATTGGGATTGTATTACTGTTCCAGAGGACAGAAAGAGATATCACCAATTTAGGGTGGGCACTATACCAATTAATTCCTTCGTTTTTAAATGGAGAGAAGGCTTAGACCCCAGTTGTCCTTTTTGTCCCACTCAACAGGAAAGCATTGGGCATATCCTATTTATTTGTCCAGAATACAAAGCCCCTAGGTGGTCTTGGTTGAAACCCATTTGTTTGCAGTTGGGCCTCCAAACAGATTGTGAGGCTTTAAGGATTCTTAAAAAAATTACCTCTCAGCCTGTGGTTATTGCAGTCACAAAGTTTCTACACTGGATGTGTATTGTCCACGCACGTAAATTACGTTTCACTTGATTATTTTAGACTTCTTCTGTATTCCCTTTTTATTCGTAGTCTTTTTATAAATAACATTTTAGTCCTAATGGAATGTGTATATAACTGAAGCTAAAATGTACGATACACTTCAATTGATGAATTTAAATTATATTTTTACCCTGTGGGACGGTTGAGAATTTGCTATAATATCCTGATGTGATCTTTTAAATTGTATTATGAAATCAACTACATTATATGTCACCTTATTGTTTTTTTTTTAATTTGTTAATATTTTTATGTTGTCTTTTATGATCCAAAAATCGAAATAAAGACTTTTGAGTTGAAAAAATTTAAATTGAATAATTCAGGCACTATTAAACTATAATCAAGCAACAAATATATTTGGTATGCATGTGGAAGCAATACTAAAAGCAGCATGTGTTTATAAATTAAAAAAGGGGGTACATACATAGAAAAAAGCAAAGCTTAAGTCAACAGCGTAGAGGTGGGTTAGACACACGGAACAATTGCAGGAGGGGCTGTTGATTATTTGGGTTGGGGTAGTTTGGGTTAGGGGACAGGAAAGGGGCAGTTTTAGGGCTGAGGGGGCAGTTGGGCTGGGGTGGAGGTAGATGGGGTTAGGTTTTAGAGGGTGGTGGCTTGTTTTAGGGCTTAGGAAGGGGGTGGGGTCAGAGTCGTTTTCAGGGGGCTGAGTTGTAGGGCTCAGGGTAGGGGAAAGGATATGGGCAGTTTTCAGGTCGAGGGGGGTAGTTGGGTAGGGGGAAGGGGGTTAGCGGGTTTAGGTTAGGGTGGTTTTAGGGTTTAGGGTTTAGGGCAGAGGCGCAGGAGTGTGATCTTTACCACATATGTCCATTTACCAAACATGTCATTACCATGAAATTGCGGGTAAAGGCATGCATGGTAAAGACGCAGTCGAGGATTAGACCACGTGGTTAAGGCATTCTGCATCAAACATAGAAAGAGTAAATCACCATTATTGATTGTTCATGTGCAGGAAGGTGTTCCTTCCTACACATACACAATCATTAGATAATGATGAGTTGCAGCTTCTATATGCCATTCTGCAGCACACATAGAAGTTACAAATTGCCATTAGTGAAAAAGTATCAATGCATGACTTGTGGATTGGATGGAATGCAAATAATTAGGTATATGAGTCCAAATGTATTTTGATATATTGTCAGTTGTGTCTTCCCAGTTATGGCCGCACTGTACACAATGGGCTTTTACATCCCTGTGATACATTATGTACCATACACTTAGTACATCACAGCATGTCCCTTCCAGGGCCGGACTGGCCATAGTGGGCACCGGGCGTTTCTCCGGTAGGCCGCTAGGGTGGGGGCCGGTTTTGGGCAATATCGGCCCCCCTGTAACAAAATCGTCCGAAACCGGCCCTCCCAAACTGCTCAGCTGCACTTCCCATCACCCCAGGGGAGGCCGGCTGAGCATTTCATGTCGGATGCCACAGATGTATTCATAAAACCAACTCTTTAGAGCACTAGCACATTGCAGAATGTGCCTAAAGCTGTCAAAATAAAAATAAACTAAGCATTGGAACCATTTAAAGGACGATTCTGCGTGTCTGAGGTAGTTAAACCTGCCATCAAAGAAAGTTTGTGCCGCAAAATGTGGGTTTTAAAAATATTACAATTTGATGAAGGAGGACAATTATTCAATAGTCCAGGCTTCTCCAACAGGTTGCTTGAGAGCTTCTGGTAGCTCTCCTGCTGTTTGTAAGTATCTCTTCTTGGTGCAGCCATCTAGTAATTTAGAAGCTTTTACTTGGTTGAATTTATATAAGTATACTGGTTATTCCCAGGGGTGGTTGATTCTATTTCTGTACCATGTAGAGATGACTGTGTTTCCACCCATGACACTTAGCATTTTAATAATATTGTGTTCCTTTTGTAATAAACATTTGTGTAAGTGTTTTATTCTTCCTTTGTTGGTTGGAAAACATTTAAACAAGTACGGACTGCTCTGCAGTATTTACAGATATTGTCTGATGTACATACCTGTTTTTATTTGGCAAAAACAGCAAAATGGCAGTAAGGAATTGCTAGTTGCACCACCTCACTATACACGAAAATCACAGTGGGTTACTCTACAAATGCTGCCCACCTCTCTAGTCCACTGCCACAGGACCATGAACATTCAAACAAACAACAAGCAAATAGAGAGGCAACAATAAGAGTAGTTGTACAGTGCTTCAATACACCAAAACGAAACAAATGTCCTTCAATGAACTGAAAAAATCATTTTTAATGTACCCTTTAGAGTATTCTTATTACAAGATGATCAAATAGACAGCCATCGCGTTTCGCCCAATTCGGGCTTCCTCAGGGCAAATACTCTGGCTCACCGGTGTAGCGGTGTTTTTCTAGTCGAATTTTCAGATGGAATTTCGCACGAAATTCGATCTGAATTGTTGGCTAGTCGAGAGACTCGGCGTTCTATGGGGGCCATCTGAGAAACACTTGTTTATATTGGAGTGTTGCATATCACAGCGCACACTCACACTTCCAGCGGAACGTCGGCAGTGGAATGACAATGAAAATATAAAAGAAATACTGTGCCGACCTTTGTGAATTATATTTCGTCTACTTCTCGTCCCCCCCCCCCCCTTCCACGTCCCCCCCTCTTTTGGGAGTACTGGATACCTCTATTAATAAGCCTATATCTTTGTTCATTAACTCCAGAAAAACACCGCTACACCGGTGAGCCAGAGTATTTGCCCTGAGGAAGCCCGAATCGGGCTAAGCGCGATGGCTGTCTGATTGATCATCTTGTACCAAGAATACTCTAAAGGATACATTAAAAATGATTTTTTTGCACATCATTGACGGACATTTGTAAGGTTTCGGGGTATTGAAGCACTGTACAACTACTCTTATTGTTGCCTCTCTATTTGCTTGTTGTCTGATTTCATTTGGCTTGTTTTTTATTAGAAGCTGTCTGACTAAGGAAATTGCCACATAGTGATTGCTGTATTTTATTTATTATTGATGTGTTTTATGGTTTTGATTTGCTAAAACCGAATACAGAATTTATGATGGTGTAATGATATACGTATACCGAAATTGAAAAGTATGTTTTTCTTGAGTATTTTCAGAGCTCCCAAGCTGATGTTTGGAGAAAAATGGTTGAATTCCCAACATGCAAAACGATGCATTGGTGCACTTTACCAAACTGCCACCAGGTGACAGGCGTGTTCCTTTCTTAGGAAGTGAAGCTGCAAAGGCGAGTCAGACATCGGCTCCGGCTGCCTCAGACCAGGCTTCCTGACCCTGCAGTACACTGTTGAGACGAACAACTCCTGTGACATTTAACGGCTAAATGAAATGTCACAGTAGTTTTACAGTGTGAATAGATCGGTATAGCTTTGACGCAAGTAATATGTACATCACGAGTGAGACATGAACGTATTGTTTTATTCAGTGTTAATTTATATAACTCCTAATGTGGCTGAAACTGGCTTTATCAACGTTGCATAACTAAGACACGCTTAACAAAAAATATACAAACAACAAACTTATATAAATCAAACAAACATACGTAATTCACGTCAAACAAACTGTAGAGGAGAGAAGCAGTGTGTCACTTAAGACCCCGTCGAATGTGTGCATTTTTATACCTTCGAATAAAAAATTTAACTTTCTAACATGGTGGCAGCATTAAACAAGAGTTATGTCTAATAGTGAGGCTCATAATAACATTCTGGTTCACCACTATATCTTAATGGTTGGATTGCCTTAGTAGAATCACCTTGACCCCAGGTGTCTACAGATGGGCGCTGGATCTCGGACCTGGGGAACTGGGGGGCATATTATCAAGGACCGGTGTTAAAATTATCGCCGTTTTATCGGCAGGAAACTGCTGATAAAATGGCGATAATGGGCTTGCTAATACACTCTTGTTAATTCCCATAGAAGCCCATGTTAACACAAGAACATGGGCTTCTATGGGAATTAACAAGGGCGTATTATCAAGCCCATTATCACAGTTTTATCGGCAGTTTTCTGCCGATAAAACGGCAATCATTTTAACACCGGTCCTTGATAATATGCCCCCTGGGTTCGCGTCTCGGTAACGATGCAAAAACCTCCTGTGATTCTGGGCAAATCACTTAATCTCCCAGTGCCTAAAATGAATGTGTGTCCTCATGTAACGTAACTGGTGCTATGTAAAGCGTTCTGATACTCGATTCAGTTCGGGTCTAGTTCGCGCTATATAAAACTCTGAAAAAAAAAATAGGGGAGGCCTTTTGCTGGAGAAGTGGTGGGGTGCCTTTTTACCTCCACGCCCACATGGACAAAAGCCAGCTGTCTTTTACAACGAAAGCAAAATAGAAACAATACACTTCAGTGAGAAAAAATGAGCAGTAAGATGAATCTTTCAACCAGCCTGTACTGTGAGAAGTGCATCATTTGAGCTGGTGGTTGTAGGTGGGGCCACTGGTACTCATTTTAAGGTCGCGAGACTTAGGGGCATATTAGCAAAAACCTCATTAAAATTATCGCTGGTTTAGCGGCCGGAAACTGCCGCTAAAACGGCGATAATGGGCTTGATAATATGCGTTATAGAATTCCAATAGAAGCCCAGGTTAGATGTGCAGGACACCTAAACTGGGCTTCTATTGAAATTCTATAACGCAAATTAGCAAGCCCATTATCAGTTTCCGCCGCTAAAACCACAATAATTTTACGAGGCTCTTGCTAATATGTCCCTTAGATTTTATCTAGTAATACAAAACAAAATGCCAATACTGCCAAATAATTAAACACACTTATTTCATTCCGTGCATCTGAGTGAAACTATATGCAAGAGAGAGTCTTATCATTGGGTTAATCCATCTGAATTTGCATTTTATTCGCAAGTTTTCTTCTTTTCTATGTTTTTCTCAGAGTATTTTATGTTACAAAGAGACTTTTTTTTTAAGCACATTACAAATAAACAATACGCAAACAATAATCATGAAAATACTTGCTTTTATACTTCATTCATACTGGGGGACATTTCAATCGTACTCCACAAACACTCAAACAACTACCAGTCTAAAAGATCATACACTTTTTTACAATTTATATACAATTCATAATATGAAACCATAGATTCTTATTAATGATATAACTCTCTGAATTCAAAAAGATGTGTTCAATTTTCTTATGGTTTCCACATAAAAGACGTGATCTGGGAAGGTCTACGCGTTTCAAACTCCTTGGTTCTGGAGTTCTCGTCAGGACCATAGACTGTAAATGAGAAATAGGGGGAACCTATGTTAGTGCGGGATCTAAGTACGTGTAAACTGCTTTTGGTTCAACACCCACTTCTCTGCCTCTTACCTCTCCAAATGTGAGCTAGTTGTGCCTCGTCAATTCATCACTTTCCGCGGAGCGGGACCACCTATACAACAAGTGTACATTCCTTATTTAATCGGATTGTGGTGACAACTTTCAGTATCAAACATACTTAAAACCATACTCACTGGTGGGAATGTGTCTTTCTCCTATGTTTCTGCAATAAATGAGGAACAAATTATAAGCGATCTCCACTAAATTGGTGTTGGACTAGCTATCAATGATGTTGGACGGCGATTCTTACTGGTTATGTTGTTTGTGCACGCCGTGAATTTGTATTCCGTTTGGGTTCGGCGAGTGGTTCACAATGCGCCTGGGGGAATCAAAAGGAGAGGACATCTCAGTGTTTGTGAGTGGATTTATTCTCAATCAAAGGCTCTTTCAAGTGTCCGCTGGATCATACCTTTGGTTCACAGTGTGTTCCGTGTGGGTCCCGTCTCACGGTCTGAAAACCGGCTTCGAAGGTGTATTTACTTCCTGGTTTTCAGGTCGCATGACTATCACATGTTTTGCGGTTTCCATCTTTGCCTAGTCAATTGTAGCTAGTTTAATGTGTGAGTAACGTTTCCAAATCATTCTTAAAGTATTTATGTCATGTATTTATTTATTGTGTATTTTATATAGCGCGCAGCTACCCCAACGGGGTGTCCCGGCGCTTCTGAGTGAAAGCAGAGTGATAATCCTGGGGGGGTTAACAAAAGAGGAAAGTTTTTAGTGCCTTACGGAAGGGTAATTCTTCCTGAATCATCCTAATTGCGATCGGGAGTTTGTTCCAGAGAGTTGTGGCACAGACCTGGAAGGTTTTACCTCCAGAACGTGCTTTCCTGAATCTTAGTATGGAAAGCAGATGTTGGGAGTTGGAACGGAGGTTCCGAGAGTTACAGTAAGGACGGATGCTAACAGAGAGGTAGGCCGATCCCCTACCCCTAGTTGCTCGATGGGCTAAGGTCATGGCTTTGAATGCAGCTCTTTGATGGATTGGTAGCCAATGTAATGCTCTGCGATGTGGCGAAATATGGGTGCGTAGGGAAACCCCACAGACCAGCCGAACCGCCGCATTCTGGACTGTCTGGAGCCGATGTAGCAGGCCCGCGGGCAACCCTAAATACAGGCCGTTCGCATAGTCCAGGTGAGATGTAATCAATGCCTGGACTATGGTTTTCCTGGTGTCACTGGGGAGATAGGTGATGAATTTCCTAATCATCCTGATCTTGGAAAAACAAGCGGCAGAAACCGTCTGTATTTGGTTACTAAAGGAAAGATTTGAGTCCCACTTGACCCCTAGATTTTTTACAGAGTCCTTAGGGACAGGGGGAAGGCTGAGTTCCTGTGGCCACCAGAGAGTTGCATCTAGAGGGGAGGGTTGATGGAAAAAGAGAACCTCCGTTTTCGCCGTATTCATGCGGAGGCAGTTATGGTCCATCCATTTTGAAATGTCCCGCAGACAATTCTTCAAAGGATCAAAAGTAGTTTGTGTGGCACTCTCATAGGAGAAAAGCAGCTGAATATCATCTGCATAGGAAGTAGCTATAATGCCCGACCTAGCAATGAGTTCGGCCAGAGGAGAAAAATAAACATTGAACAATAGTGGGCTCAAAGCCGAGCCTTGAGGGACACCCCATTTCAGGGTACGGCTAACAGAAGTAAAAGGGTGAGTATAGACTGCCTGGGTGCGATTAGACAAAAAAGAGGTCAGCCACTCCAGGGCCTTCCCCTGAATGCCCTTCGACCGAAGACGGTCAATCAGGATGGGGTGAGAGACGGTGTCGAATGCTGCCGACAAGTCGAGCAGCACCAGCACCGCTCTGGAACCCCCATCCAGTTTCCACCGCACAGAGTCGGCCATTTCTATAAGGGCTGACTCAGTACTATGGCACTTTCTAAAACCATGTTGGGATTCATGAAGTAGACCGTGGGATTCAAGAAAACCTGCCAGTTGTTGCTGCGCTAGCTTTTCAAGGACCTTGGCAGGGGCTGGGAGCAGAGAGATGGGTCGATAGTTCACCGGCTCATTAGGATCTGTATTAGCTTTCTTTAAGATAGGGACCAGTTGGGCATGTTTCCAAGACTCCGGGAAAATTCCGGTTTTGAGCGAGTCGTTCCAGATGTAGTTGAGGAAGGGATTAAGAAAAGAGGCCAATGATTTGTATGGGTGAACGGTTGTCTTGGGGCTTGTTGTACCTTTTTCGTATATGGTGACATGATTTCATTGGTTTTTCAGATAGGGGGCCATGTTGGATACGGGACCTTTATTGTTGCAGAAGTCATGTAGATGGTATTTATAGCTTAAACATTTCAGAAAGTTTGTTTAATCCATTGATGGCTGTATTAAACCTGACGATCATTGATGCCTCTTTTTTAGATAATTTTGCATCTATGTCTCCTCCTCTCGGATCTTGTTCCACTTTTGTTATTATGGTCCATCGCAGGTCTTTATCCTCATGGTTATTCAATTGCCAATGATTGACTAAAGGGGCATTAGGTACCTTCAACTTTATCCTGGATTTGTGTTGTTGGATTCTTGCGCGGACCTCTTGATTTGTTTTCCCAATGTATAGGAGGTTGCATGGGCACCTGATCCCATAGATAACACATTTCGTTTTACAATTTGTAAATAATTCGTGTTTCCATGTTATTCCATTGTGCTTGAAGATTGATCCTTCCTCGGTGGATTCGCAGCAATTGCATCCTCCACATTTATGGTGTCCCATAACTAGGGGTAAGCCCATCATACTTCTCAGATTGGTTGGTGGTTTCATCGGGAGTGCTGCTCTCACCAATTTATTAGCCAAATTTGATTCTTTTTTGAAGGCGAATAATGGGGGTTTGTCCAGTTCTTCGCACAGATTTCTCACTAAGTGCCAATTATTCTTTACTGCTTTTTTTAGCAGATTTGAATTTGGGCAGAAAGTTGTTACCAGGACTATTCGGTCCAATTTCTTTTTTGCTTTTTTGGCCAATAAATGTTCTCGTGGAGTCCACCACGCTCGTTTCTAGACTTTATTTTACAGTTGGCAAAATTTGCATTAAAAACAACTATTTTTTCTTTGATGGTGATTTTTATTTTCAGACAGGTGGTGTGGCGATGGGCTGTCCATTCGCCCCGGAGCTAGCCGTCCTCTTTATGTCTATCTATGAGGACAAATTCATTTACCAAGATAATCCTTTCAAACATGCAATAAATTATTGGAGTCGTTTCATTGACGATGTGTTTTTTGTGTGGTCTGGCTCTGAAGAAGAATTAAAAACGTTCAACCAGTGGCTTAACAACAGAACACAAGAGATCAAGTTCAGCCTCGTATACTCAAAAAACAAAATTCCATTTTTGGATGTGGAGGTATACCCTTCGGATGAAGGAGAATTAAAAACTACCCTACACAAAAAAGAAACCGATCGGAATAGACTATTGCATTTCACAAGCAACCACCCCCGCAGTCTCAAAGAAAATTTGCCGTATGGGCAATACCTTAGGATCCGGAGAAATTGTCAAGATAGACAAGAATATGAGAAACACGCTGATAAACTAACTAACAGCCTCATTGAACGTGGGTACCCCAAAAAATTGTTGCGCCGTTCCAAGAAACGAGCGTGGTGGACTCCACGAGAACATTTATTGGCCAAAAAAGCAAAAAAGAAATTGGACCGAATAGTCCTGGTAACAACTTTCTGCCCAAATTCAAATCTGCTAAAAAAAGCAGTAAAGAATAATTGGCACTTAGTGAGAAATCTGTGCGAAGAACTGGACAAACCCCCATTATTCGCCTTCAAAAAAGAATCAAATTTGGCTAATAAATTGGTGAGAGCCGCACTCCCGATGAAACCACCAACCAATCTGAGAAGTATGATGGGCTTACCCCCAGTTATGGGACACCATAAATGTGGAGGATGCAATTGCTGCGAATCCACCGAGGAAGGATCAATCTTCAAGCACAATGGAATAACATGGAAACACGAATTATTTACAAATTGTAAAACGAAATGTGTTATCTATGGGATCAGGTGCCCATGCAACTTCCTATACATTGGGAAAACAAATCAAGAGGTCCGCGCAAGAATCCAACAACAAAAATCCAGGATAAAGCGTAAGGTACCTAATGCCCCTTTAGTCAATCATTGGCAATTGAATAACCATGAGGATAAAGACCTGCGATGGACCATAATAACAAAAGTGGAACAAGATCCGAGAGGAGGAGACATAGATGCAAAATTATCTAAAAAAGAGGCATCAATGATCGTCAGGTTTAATACAGCCATCAATGGATTAAACAAACTTTCTGAAATGTTTAAGCCATAAATACCATCTACATGACTTCTGCAACAATAAAGGTCCCGTATCCAACATGGCCCCCTATCTGAAAAACCAACGAAATCATGTCACCATATACGAAAAAGGTACAACAAGCCCCAAGACAACCGTTCACCCATACATGACATAAATACTTTAAGAATGATTTGGAAACGTTACTCACACATTAAACTAGCTACAATTGACTAGGCAAAGATGGAAACCGCAAAACATGTGATAGTCATGTGACCTGAAAACCAGGAAGTAAATACACCTTCGAAGCCGGTTTTCAGACCGTGAGACGGGACCCACACGGAACACACTGTGAACCAAAGGTATGATCAAGCGGACACTTGAAAGAGCCTTTGATTGAGAATAAATCCACTCACAAACACTGAGATGTCCTCTCCTTTTGATTCCCCTAGGCGCATTGTGAACCGCTCGCCGAACCCAAACGGAATACAAATTCACGGCGTGCACAAACAACATAACCTGTAAGAATCGCCGTCCAACATCATTGATAGCTAGTCCAACACCAATTTAGTGGAGATCGCTTATAATTTGTTCCTCATTTATTGCAGAAACATAGGAGAAAGACACATTCCCACCAGTGAGTATGGTTTTAAGTATGTTTGATACTGAAAGTTGTCACCACAATCCGATTAAATAAGGAATGTACACTTGTTGTATAGGTGGTCCCGCTCCGCGGAAAGTGATGAATTGACGAGGCACATCTAGCTCACATTTGGAGAGGTAAGAGGCAGAGAAGTGGGTGTTGAACCAAAAGCAGTTTACACGTACTTAGATCCCGCACTAACATAGGTTCCCCCTATTTCTCATTTACAGTCTTTGGTCCTGACGAGAACTCCAGAACCAAGGAGTTTGAAACGCGTAGACCTTCCCAGATCACGTCTTTTACGTGGAAACCATAAGAAAATTGAACACATCTTTTTGAATTCAGAGAGTTATATCATTAATAAGAATCTATGGTTTCATATTATGAATTGTATATAAATTGTAAAAAAGTGTATGATCTTTTAGACTGGTAGTTGTTTGAGTGTTTGTGGAGTACGATTGAAATGTCCCCCAGTATGAATGAAGTATAAAAGCAAGTATTTTCATGATTATTGTTTGCGTATTGTTTATTTGTAATGTGCTTCAAAAAAAAGTCTCTTTGTAACATAAAATACTCTGAGAAAAACATAGAAAAGAAGAAAACTTGCGAATAAAATGCAAATTCAGATGGATTAACCCAATGATAAGACTCTCTCTTGCATATAGTTTCACTCAGATGCACGGAATGAAATAAGTGTGTTTAATTATTTGGCAGTATTGGCATTTTGTTTTGTATTACTAGTTAAGGCAGGGTTTGGCCTTACTGCGTGGGAACCCATACCCAGTGGTGGTTAGTTCCTTAGATTTTATCAGCAGAGCTTGACCCAAAGCAAGAGTGAGAAAGGCAGAAAAGGGCGAAAGAAGGAGATAGACAGGAAAACAGTGACAAAGGGAGACAGTAGGAATGAAAAAGAACCTGCCAGAATATGATGAAGCGGTAGGGAGTGTATTGTGTGCATGAAAAAGGCATGAGGTGGAGTCAAGACTACAGCCTTGGTATTCACAAACCCTGCCCTTGTTATTTCACAAATTAAGCACAGGCTGTGGGCAAATACAGTGCACCTCTAAAGGAGCCTGCTCACAGCCACAGGCTGACACCTTACATCTATACATCACAGAATTAGAGTAATGAATACGTTGAACCAGATGACCAATATTGAAGGTTTCTAAATGTTGCCGGAGACACCTTATTTCTGTCCTCGACCCCACAAACAATTGTAAACTGGGAATGCTATACAGTTGTTTCTAATGAAGTGCGCAATGACCCACAAATCTCCCACAATGCATCAGGTTGTGAAATAGAAGGCGCGGGCTGGACAACAGTGTCCTTGATGACATTGACTGATCTGGCAATTTTGATACCATTTTGTCAGACCAGGCAACATCTTTCAGACAGAGATCTCGGACTAAACCTATTGTTTATTTGCTCACAATGCCATTCCAGTTTGGACCCAGCCATATGCAAATCAGTCTTGACCATGCCCCCAATGGGAATAGTCCAGTCCGTACTGCCAGGCCAGGTCCTCCCTGGACTGGTAACAGGCTTCCTAGGACTGATTTGGGGGTTTCGCCCCTCATCAGCCAGGATAGGTTGACTCCAGTGGCTTGGAGAGCACGGGACCCATGTCTGGGCATATCCGTCACACTCGGGGTGACAAATGCAAAAAGAACAATTTATGGACTGAATGCAGAACAATGTCATACATTCACCCCAGTACAGAGATCTCTGCCTAAATCTATAGTTTTTTGCTCACCATGCCATTCCAGATTGTCAAGCTTGACTCCTGCATAGGACCACTGATCTGCGTCCTGATATACAGACCCCCACAACACATGCCATAATTCCCTCTCTCACTGAGTTAACAGTTGTCCAACCTGGCCACAGAATATGCAAAAATACTCTTAATAGGTGACCTCAACTACCGGTATAATGATGAACTCGACGGACCCCATTCTACTGAGCTGACAGAATTACTCTCTAAGCTTAATTTCACCCACCATTTTGCCTCAGCTACACATATCAAAGGTCACATTTTGGACCAGATATGGACAACTAATCTTGCCGTCTCTACACCCATAATATCACCATGTATCTGGTCCGACCACCATTTAATAAAATTTACAGTCGTAATCCCCATGGGCAGTAAGACCCCAGCAACCAAGGGGTCTTGATCAGGAAATGGAGCGCCCTTAATAAACAAGACTTCTTGAACAGCCTTAAGAGCTCCACCCCTGCATCCAACCCAGACGTGGATCTTGCTGAAGCCAACATCTCAGACTGGCTATTAGCAGCCATCAACAAACTTAAACTCGCTTGCTGCTCTGAAGCTCAGAAATGGTTTTCCCCTGACCTCAGAGCTCAAAAATTAGATCTACGTCAAAAAGAAAGGAAACGGAGACTCACGTACACCCCGGGAGGGAAACTCAGCTACCTAGCTGCCCACAAAGACTACAAAAAAGCCATCATTTGAGCCAAATCCACTTACTTCTCAGCCAAAATCACAAATTCCAATAATAAGTCAAAGGATATCTTCACCATAGTGAATGAACTATCCAACGCAGAAAGAACTCTACCTAAGCCTGTTGCGACCCAAGACTTATGCAATTCCCTGAACAATTATTTCCTGGATAAAATTGTTAGTATCAAAGCCAGTATCCCTAGCCCTTGTCCTAAGGAGGACCCCCCAGCCTTGATATCTAACTCCCACACCCTAGACCACTTCCCATTTATAGGTGACCAGTCCTTGCAGTGCCTTCTAGCCAGGGTAAAAGCTGGTTCGCCCAGGGACTGTTGTCCCCCGCATATCCTACAGGGCATCTTCTCTGTTCTTCCTGTCCCCATCCTGACCTTCCTTAACAAATCTCTGTCTCAGGGTAAGGTACCCAAAGCTTTCAAGGATGCAGTTGTGGTCCCCCTCTCAAAACAACCTGGAGTGGACCCCCAGAATCTCCCCAACTACAGGCCCATCTCCCTGCTCCTGTATCTGGCCAAGGTCCTCGAAGCTCATGTAACTACTTGTCTGTCTAACCTCATCGAGCACTCTGACCACCTGGACCCTCATCAAGCAGGGTTCCGCCCTGACCACTCCACTGAGACAGTAATCCTAGCAGTACTGGATACCATGCGAGGAAATGCTGATAAATGAATTCCTCAGGCCCTGGTCCTCTGGACCTCTCTGCCGCGTTCGACACGGTCGATCATGCCATCTTAATAGACCGTGTCAAACAGGCTGGCATCTGTGGCTCAGCCCGCAGCTGGATTGAGCCCTTCCTTAGCGGCCACTCCCAAGTGGTACGCCTAGCCCCCTTCACTGCCTCTAAACTATCCACAACTTGTGGGGTCCCTCAGGGATCCTCACTCTCCCCCTTGTTGTTCAATCTGTATCTGCTACCCCTGATTCAGTCCCTGAAGGCACATAAAACTACCATGTCCAATTATGCTGATGATCCGCCGGAGATGGAGGGTGGTGGATAGGGGGAGGGCAAGGTATGATAGACAATTTTATGTGACATGTTTGATATGTTTCTATGGTTTGAAAATGCAAATAAAAATAGTTAACAAAATAAATTAAGGTTGAAAATAGTCAGTCAAGGTCATTTTCAATAAATAAGTTTAAGGACTGTAAAAAATAAAAAATAAAAATAAAATAAAAATTATGCTGATGATCTCCAGTTGATCTTCACGATAAACAACTCCCCTGAGTATATCCAGCAATTCCAGGGCACCATGCTTCATATCCGTCAGTGGATGGACCAAAACCATCTGAAGCTGAACCCCGGTAAGACCGAGATCATTCTGAATGGGAACAGCCAAATCCTCTGGGGCCCACACTACTGGCCCACAGAACTTGGTTCTCCCCCCACTTCATCTTCCTCAGTAAAAAGCCTAGGGGTGACCATCAACGATGATCTATCCTTGAAAACCCAAGTAGGCACAGCAGCATCCACCTGCTTCTTCCAGCTGCGCAGGATTAGGAAGATCAGCCGTATGCTCACCCACTCGGCCCTGATTCAGGTTGTGATAGCCTTAGTACTATCTCACCTGGATTATGCTAACTCTATCTACCTGGGCCTACCACTCTTCCTCAGCAAACTCCTTCAGCTAGTCCAGAACCAGGCGGCTAGATTAATCCACCAGCAACCAAGATGGCAATCCGCCAGACCCCTGCTGAAAAAACTTCACTGACTGCCCATTCCCCAACGCACAGCATTCAAGACGGCCTGCATCATTTTCAAGTTTCTTCACGATCGCAGTTCCAAATTCATCAAATGACTTTTACCTAGGTACACCCCCTCTCGCACTCTTCGTTCCACCAGTCTCCAACTCTTGGTCACCCCGTCTTTTAAGCTACAACGGCAGGGCGGTTACAGTTTTGCAACTCTGGCCCCCAGACTTTGGAACTCCCTTCCATTTGAAATCCAATCCTGCAACAACCTCCTGAGCTTCAGGAAAATTCTCAAAACATGGCTGTTTGCACAGGCCCATGTGTAAGACTTCCTAGGTCCCGGTACACACTAAAGCTAGCGCCAAGAAACCTCCCGGTAAACGTGCGCTCTACAAGAAATTATTAACATAAAATAACAGTTTGGACCCAGCCATATGCAAATCAGTCTTGACCCTACCCCCAATGGGAATAGTCCAGTCCGAACTGCCAGGCCAGGTCCTCCCTGGACTGGAAACAAGCATCCTACGACTGGTTTGGGGGTTTCACCCCTCATCAGCCAGGATAGGTTGACTGCAGGGTCATGGAGAGCACAGGACCCATGCCTGGGCATACCCGTCCCATTCCAGTTTGGACCCATCCATATGCAAATCAGTCTTGACTGTTTGTTGCAGTTACACTTTTCGCCCTAAGTGGGATGGGTATGCCCAGATGTAGGTCCCCTGCTCACTGTGCCACTGGATCAAGCTAGCTTGGCTGATTAAGGGTGACATGCCCTGAAACCAGTCCCAGGATGCTTGTTTCCGGTCCAGGGAGGACCTGGCTTGGTAGTTTAGTCTGGATCGTTCCCATGAGGCACAGGGTCAAGACTAATTTGTATATTATAACAATTAGATTATGGGTTTGCTTATATTGAACCGCACTTCTCCACAGTAATGCCAGTTGTACTTGAATACTAAATGGTGTTTATGGCAACCCAGGCCAGGGTGCTTGAGGGTATAAGACACCTACCCACCAAGGTGTCCGTTAGTCCTTGGATTCAGCCGAATCCAGGTCACATCATATGGTTGGGTCCAAACTGGGGTGGCGTAGTGGGGAAAAGAACTATGGATTTAACCCAAATCTCTTGACTCGGGGAAAATGTTTGAGTCTTTCAGCCTTCCGTCCATCATTTGTTGCAGTAACATCTTTCAGACAGCCTGAGCTTGTAAAGCAAAAGGAGGAAACTGATAGAAAGTAGGCAGTGTCAATCACAGATTGGTAATTAAAGCACACCGTATGCAGGCACTTTAATCTATATGCCCTGGTTGATAAGTTAGATACTTTAGAACATTAGGTTGGTTTTAACTTGATTTGTTGTTTATCTCAAACTGTCAGGAATCAGCTTTGTTCAGGAACTGCATGGATGCTGTGTCGCAGTGGATGGTACAGAACTTCCTGAAGCTAAATGGGGAGAAAACGGAGGTGCTAATAGTTGGGGGTAGTCAGGATATCTGGTCAAATGACTGGTGGCCTGCCTCTCTTGGAGACTGCCCTCCTCCCCGCCAGTTTGCTAAGAACCTAGGGGTGTTGATAGACACTACTCTTTCCTTTGACCGTCAGGTCAGTAGGACTGTCTCCACCTGCTGTGGTGTTCTTAGAAAAATTGCCCATTATCTCACCCCGCCACCGTGGCATTAGTTTCCTCAAGACTGGACTACTGTAATGCCCTTTATGTGGGCATTAACAAAAGCCTCATACACCGTCTTCAGATGGCCCAGAACGCGGCGGCAAAGATGGTCCTAACTTTACCTAGACTGGCCTCAGCCACTGCAGCCCGGAGAAGCCTACATTGGCTTCCCATTGAGTCCAGGATCTCTTTAAAGATTCTCTGTCTTGCCCATGGGGCTCTCCACGGTACAGGTGCTGAGGGTCTTGGGTCGCTTATCCATCTCTACTCTCCTAGTCGATCCCTCCGTTCCTCTAATAAAAACCTTCTTGAGGTCCCCAGGTTTGTAAGAGCAAAGTGGGGAGGTAGAGCCTTCTGTACGGTTGTACCGAGGTTATGGAACTCCCTCTCCCCTGAACTTCGAGGGCAACCTTCAACCGCCTTGTTCCGTAAAGCATTGAAAACCCTTCTTTTCTCTGAGGTATATCTGTAAATGCTCTTATTGGTGTCTGTACATTACATTACCAGCTTAGGCGCCTTGATGCCCTTGAAGTTGCGCGATAAAAGACTCCCTTCAGTCATTCATTCTTGATCCTCTGGAAAGGGGGACAGCATGTTGTTTTTCATAGTAGAGAACTAGGCAGTTGAAGGTATAAAATAGTGAATTTTCACAGCAAATTGGAAGGAACGGGCTTCACCTTAATAATGCTATTTGTGAGGATGGGAACTAAAAAAAAGAAATTTGGCACGCATAAGTCTAGTGAGCAAGGTCATATTGTTGTAGCATTTTAGAGGATGGTAGGGTGCATTTAAATTGGCAGCTATTTGCTTAAGGGTACTGGAGGAAATCATGCACAGTTAGTAGCGCATAGGTGCGGCTTCAGATTAGACTTGAACAAATGGAAAGAAGGGTTCATGCAGATCTTAGTAGGTAGAGAGTTCCACATGTTTCAAGTGAGGGGGTAAAACACACCTTAGTAGGTAGAGTTCCACGTTTTTCAAGACTTTCACCTTCCTGAAAAGGTGCGTTTCATGCGAGACTTTTTTATATAGAAATAACAGAGACCCTCTTTTTTGGGATTTTAGTTTGAACTTAATGTTTTTCACTCAGGGCTGGATTTCTGTTTTCCAGGTGATTAGCAAAACAAGGTGTAGGTGTGTGTCGTCCATGTACATGTGAAAGGGAACACCATGCTTCTCCTGGATCTCAATGGTTCTATGTAAAGATTGAACAAAGTGGGGTCAATATAGATCCTGTGGCACGCCAAATGGTGAGGGGGTGAGTTAAGATGATGAGTTGCCAATTTTCACCTGAGGAAATCGATCACCAGTGTAGGATTGAAACCAGTTACGAACAGTAAGTACCTTCAGAGCCGATGCACTCTTTTAGAAGAGTGATGAGAGTGCTGTTGTTGTACGCAGAGGATAGGTCAACTGATGCTAGAAGTTATGTGTTTTCTTTGTCTTTGAAATGAGTCATCAACATTCTTGAAGAGACTCCTTTCGGCACTGTGCCAAGTCCTTGAACCTAATAGAAAGGGACCAAGGAATTGGTGATTCTTGACATGGTGGCTTACATATATGGCAGTAAATTTCCTGGGTACCTTTCTCTTGTGGGGCAGGCCAGTGATGGGTGTAATGTTTTCTGCTTGGTTTTGGCATCAGATTTATTTTAAGTGCTAGCATTTTTGGCCAATTTATAGTGGGTCAGAAACCATTTCATTTTTGAGAGATCTGAAAGAGCGCTGGGCCTTGCAATGTAATTCCTTAGTCAGATCATCAAAGAGATTTCCTCATTGGTTGTATGGGCCTCTGTTCATTATCGTGAAGCATTGAGAGGGAGTAGACTTCATTATTAAATTTCGGATTTTTTAAGCCAATGTGACTCCGCAATAAGGACCAAGAGTTGTCAAATATATTTAAAGGGTTTTGTGATAGCTACAACAATAAAGAAACAGATTAATACAAACAGATGTTCCATAAAGAAACTTCCCTTCTTTCTTCTAACCATAAGTCATTTATAGAACTATCTAATAGGGGTACTATTTAGGAACATAGACGTTATCACCATAGTTCAATATCAAGTGAAGTCTTAGGGAAATGAAAATTAGCATTCATCATAAAGCTTGACACTTGTAAGAATAAGACAAGCATTGAGGTCAGTATCTCTCGAAGTCTAAGTCTAAAGGGAGTCTGCTGTGAGAACACCAATTTAAAAGTAAAAAGTAAAAAAAAAGAGTCTTAAAACATCTTATATCCTTTCACACCACCAGGAGCCATTCATATCATTACTCAAGTGCATCTGCAACATGACTCACAGCACATCAAACTGAAACTGTGTTTCTCAACCTTGAATATCTCTCTGTCCTGGTACATGATGAATTCTCCATGTTCGCTGCCAAGTTTTTCCCACCAGGCCTCTATCACCAATCTAATACAAACAATGAGCCTTTCTCTAACTAGAGTGAATCGTGATAATAAACCTGCAAGGAAGGAAAAAAAGAACATGCTGGCAAAGCAAAATGCATTTCAACTGAGGCCTGTAGCCAGGCTAATTTTAGTTGAACATTTATTATGCATTTTGAATACGTGGTTCCATATTTGGCTTTCAGAAGTAATGGAAAACGTGAGTAAAAGAGCACATGTGTACATATGCAAATTTAACTTTCAAAATAAATGCAATCTTAACTTTAAGTGTAAAAAGTGAACAAAGAATACATGCCTTTCAAGTTTAAACTGAACATTAGTGCACATGTGTATAGATTTCTAATGAATACATTTTATTAATACATTTAAATACTTCACACATGTTAATGAAGTTAAGGCACACAATGAATATAAAGTGAAATGCCAGTATTCAATTCAATTCAATTCAAACATGCTTTATTCGATTTAGAAAAGACAAATCATAAAAGCGAGCATATTTAGAAACAGTTAAAAACAGGTAGACATTAGTAAAAATACACAAATATCCAAATCAAGGCAATTAACACCTTGACCGCGGCGCCGATTCCGCCCCTGTGCTGGACATTCCAGAACAGGTCGTGGTCGTGACGGAACCGTTCCGTCATCAGCACAGCTCAGCCGTGACTGATGACGGAACGGTTCCGTCACCAGCATCGAAGGTGTTAATAGTCATCCTAGATGAATGTACATAAAAGTATTTTAGAATCAATTCATTGAAATACGGAACTTTACAACAAGTTTTAGAAAGCAATTCAGTGCATCTATGACATTATCTTCCTCCAATTCTTGCAATTTTATAAAAGCTTGCTTACAAGTTCGTATCCCCGATGACCTTAGGATTGGTAATATGTATGCCCTACGAGGTACTGAATAGTACTTGCAGAATAAAATGCAATGGATATCTGATTGATACGAAGAATCGTCGCAGGGACATATCAGCTTAAACGAGGTCCAGATGTTACGTTGGGGGAAAGTAACAAGTCGAAAGAAAAAGCCTAGCCTAAAACGGGTGAGCAATGAGCGAGCATAAGGGCTGGTTACTCGGATTAAATATTTTTGTAGCCCTTCATGGGAGGTGATATGCTGGTAACTAAGGATGGATTGTTTTCCCTT
This sequence comes from Lissotriton helveticus, assembly GCF_964261635.1. Classification (NCBI taxonomy): domain Eukaryota; kingdom Metazoa; phylum Chordata; class Amphibia; order Caudata; family Salamandridae; genus Lissotriton; species Lissotriton helveticus. The sequence goes on along the minus strand of NC_136068.1, from coordinate 1,541,970,549 downwards.
TATTGCATTCCACCTCTTAGTAGCAAGATGGAGTAAGGCCATCTTTTTGATTTGAGTTCTAGGTACCTTATCCATCGTAGAGGGTTTTGTGAAATATTCCGGGTGACCAAGCTCACTAAACAGGTTTCGCACACAACATAGCCAGTTGATTTTGGATACCCCGTCCAACAATAAGCAATCAGTTATTAATTCCCTGTTTAATAGGGTTTCTGGCGTAACCCAGATTTTATGCCAAAGGAGGATCGGGGAAATCCTTGCAATGTCCGTTATATGGGAAAGGCCCACTTCAATGTGCGAGATGTATGAAGATGTAGTCTTGGAAACCCCCAGCAAATAGGCTAGAAACTGATTCTCGCAGATTTGTAACCCCATTGCTTGTTCAATTCCCCAGATACCAGCTCCGTAGGTTGCAGTAGAAATGCACTTGGCTTTTGTTAGAAGCGGCTGTCTCTAGTTGGCAGAGGTATACACTTCTGACAAATAGGGACACACCTTTTCTAGTCAGGGCAAGGGGATCACACACTTAGATAACCCCTGCTCACCCCCTTGGTAGCTTGGCAAAGCAGACAGGCTTATCTCAGAGGCAGTGCGTTAAGCATTGATGACCACATACAGTAATAAAGTGAATACACTACAAATGGACACAAAAGTCAAAAAGTCAAAAAGATTTTATTTGATTTGGTACTCGACTGAGGACCACAAATATTATAAACACAATTTATTACATGTTAATATAATGTCAAGAAAAATTTTAAAAATTTATAAAAATTATAGCATACAAATTCATTGGGTGGATGTTTGCACAAAAATAACATTTCTTTTGTAGTTAGAATTCTACATTTCCGATATATAGGGTCCAAATATCTTGACCGTGCTATTACTACATTAGCATTTGGGCATATAAATAAAAGGTGCTCAATGTTCTGATTACCCCCCTGGCAGAGGGTACATAATGGGGATCCACCTGGAGTCCATTTAGATGTAACTGTTAACACAGGTAGGATACCTAAACGTAGCAATGTAATTGCCCTCCTTGCGCCGTGTAAAAGAGAGAATTTAAGGTATGGCTGTGCTTGCTTGTACTCCAATGACTCAGCATAAAATTTATACAAGGATAATTTGCTACAATGTTGAAGATCAAGTTCATAACTCAGTTTAGGTGTAAAACATTTTAAGAAAAGTTTAAGTTGTGAGGGTGACCAGGTTAACAAAATTTTAGTACTGATCTTAGCTAATTGAAATACCACTTTCATGTTTCTGAAGAATGTTAAATTTGGTGCATCTCGGTCAAAAGTCTCGATCTTTAGCATTGATCGTAGTGATTTTTCTTTAGCGTGGAGAAGATTGTAAGCCCACCTGATGACGTTCGCAACAGCCGTAGCGTAGGAACTAGTGATCGAAAATTCGAGTCTGATTGCTTGGACCGGTGTAGATTCGGAGACCTTCAAAATTTTCTTCAGTATTTTCCCTTCTTTTAGATCCATATAGGACCACTGTTTTATTGGGATATATTCGGTGGCATAGGATAAAACGGGAGGAATCTTTGCACTGTATACTTTTAGCAATGTGGAGAAATGCCTGTTCCCAGTGGCCGAATACAGTCTCGAAAGAGCCCCAGCATGTAGTTCGGATTTTTTTTTTAGATGGTTGATTTGCTTAGTATTTTTCAAGTTCTTTGTGAAAATCCTACCAAGATAGGTATATTCCTCGACCTCTTCAACTTTTTCTCCGCCTAGCCTCCAACAGTACTTGCCACTCTGTTTCCTACCAGAGAAAGATACAATTTTTGTTTTATTTAAGTTGGGGATTAAATAATTGTCTTTCGAATATTTGTGTAAGATATCGAGAAGTTTTTGTAAACCGAAGGGCGTAAGGTCCAACATCACAATGTCATCAGCATATAACAAGGCGTGTATACTTTGTGCAGCGAGCTTTGGAGGCAAACTGTAGCCTTGTTGCAGATGAAAGGGGAGGTCACTGAGATACAATGAAAATAAGATCGGCGCTAAAAGGCACCCTTGTTTAAGTCCGTTCGTCGTGTGGATTACTTTAGTCAGACCTTTTTCGCACCCCATTTGGACTTGGCACCATGTCGAGGTATGGAGATTTATAACAACCTGTAATAACTGATCAGGGATACCTAGCCTCCTCAACTTGTTCCATAGAGTTGGTCTATCAACTCTATCGAAAGCAGTTGAATAGTCAGTAAATGCTGCATATATTGGCTGAGATCTCCCTACTGTGTATTTATCAAGGATGGTCTGAAGTGTTGCTGTATTATCTATAACAGAATGATTGGATCGAAAACCTGCCTGAAACATTGGTATTAGACCCTGCGAAAAAGCCCAGACTTTTAGTCGGTCTAGTACTTCTGCGGCAAAGATTTTCCCGGTAGCGTCCATCAGTGCTATTTGCCGATAATTGCCGGCTACATTTTTGTTCCCCTTTTTATAAATGGGAATGATGATACTTCCCTGCCATGACTTGGGTATTTTTCCGGTTTTAAATAAGTAATTAAAAAGGGGAGAAAGCATCTGGCTCCACTCTTTGGGATCTGTTTGGAGGACCTTGATGGGTATTTGGTCCGGGCCTGAAGCTCCAGTGCTTCTAGCTTTTCGGATGTGCATAGCAATGGAGATTGCAGAGATCTTACTGATGTCAGTGATGTTCTTCACCATAGTGATATCGGGATCCTTTTCAGGATTGATGGAATGTGGTTTATATAAGTCACTCAAGTAAGTTTCCCAGTCCTGAGGTGAGACTGGGATAGCTTGAAGTTTCTTTTTTGATCCAGTCATTTTGGCGATTAAAGACCAATATTTACGCTGATTATGTTGTTTAGCTGCTATTTGAATGTCTACCCAGTTACGATCCTGTACCTTTTTTTTATGATTATTTTTCTCTCTTCGTGCTTGATTTTTTAGTCTATTAATTTCGGCCTTAGTTGATATTGAGAAATCCAAGTGTGTTGCTCTGATGAGTTTATTCATTTTTTTTGCAATATACGGATTCCGGTTTTTGTTGTTATTATTGTTTTTACTTTCTCCTATTGTAACCGGTTGTAAGTGGTTTGAGAACGCTTTCTTGAGATTATTGACTATGTTTTCAAAATTCTTTATTGGGTCGTCTGAATATTTCATAGTGAGGAGTTGAGTATGTTCAACCAGTGCGGTTATTTTATCCAATGTGGATGAGTTCCAGTAGATCCGCCTCTGGTTGATATTAACTTCGGTTGAGGTGTTATGAAATATTATCTTGCTTGTGAAAGAGGGAATGGCCATCCAGAGAGTAGAAAAATGTAAAAGTGCGTGATCGCTCTCGTCTGTAAAATTGGTTTGTAGATTCGTAACTGTCTCCGTTAGGTCCATTCTACAAATTATATAATCAATAGTTGAAAAGGTGCCGTTTCCCCGTCTGGTATAAGATGCCGGTATATCTCCTTTCATGTTACCGTTCAAAATTGTCCCATTTAAACTTGGCAGTAATGATAGTAACGACCTGCCTCTCTTATCCGATTTATTTCCCTTACGGAATTTTGGGATGGACATTTCCACTGATTCTTCTTGGTATAATTTTACCCATTTTCCAATTTCGATGTTAGAAATTTTTCCGTTCAGATCTCCCATAATTACAAATGGCATGTTAGAGCGATCATCTAATATACGGATAATAGATTCCATTAAATCCTCAAACAAGGCGTCTTGATTATTACCTGGAGGGGCATATATGTTGAAGAGCAACATTGCCTTTTGGGGAGCTGTATTGTGTGTTTTCAGTGCCACCATGATGCATTGAAGGTTTTTTGATTTGGTCTCAACGATTTCTTGGGACCATAAATATTCCTCTCTTAGTAGGATTGCCAATCCACCCTTTGCGTGGCCCCGATTGGATTCTTTTGCAGGAATGTCATAAACATAGTAGCCTTTCTGGATGAAAGATTTTGTTGCCCAAGTTTCCTGTAGGGCCAGGATGTCGGGTTGATTTTTGGTTGCTTCAATCATTTTATTATGAGTTATCCCGGCCATGTTCCATGAGATGATCTCTAAGCCATTACTAAACAGTATATTGGTGGAGTTTAGTAGATTTTTTGCTGTTTAGCGTCTCCGATAACCAGGCCCAAGATTTTGTTGTGTTTTTTGGCCTCGCTCTCTCCTGAGTCGTGACTCCATACTACCCGTTCACCGTTGCTCACTTGAATTTTGAATATGTCGTTTCCTATACCATTTGATCCAGACTCTTCCAGATTAGTAGTGTTTTTGTACTGATATTTACTCAATGTATCAGTATTTGAACTGAAGAGACCATTGTATCCTTTATTAAATTTGTTTTTCCTTGGTTCTGGTTTTTCAATTACGTCATAACCACTTTTGTGTAATATTTCCTTGTCTCTGAGAATTATCCCGGGTAGTACTGTTGACCAGAATGATACCGCCGCTAGTTTATTGTTATCTTTTATAGGCAAGATCACCAAGTCAATTTCGTTACTTGTGAGAGATTGTAAAGACGGTATTTGTTGGAGAATATTGATTATTCTTCCTCGATTTAGTGGCGTATTGTCAATAGGAAACAGTTCTTCAATTATTAAATGCTTTGACATCGGTCCTTCCTTGTGCCTAGATGTCTTATCGTCGTCTTCACTTCTTCCATAAACTCTCAACCCTGTTTTTGAATTTGATGTATAGGGGAAATATTCATCGGCTTTTGGGTTCAGAGATTTCTCATTCAATATGGTTTTAGTGACTCTGGTTCCCTCTAGTATGGAAGTATTGGGAATTGTTATGACCTCTTTGCTCGTTTCACTTTTTAAAGGAGTAATTGGTTTTTGAAATTTAAGTTTACGCACTTGTTTTTTGTGAATTCTTCTTTGTGGCTTTCTTCTCCTTTTTTTCATCCCTACTTCATGGGTTTCTTTAATTTTAGAGATCTTCTCCTCGTGATCTACTTCGGGTGCGTTTTTGAAGATAATGTCCGGAGAGTCTTTGTCACACCCGGTTTTATATGGAACTGTTTTTTGATAGAATTCGAAAATATAGAATATTGTTTGGGAATTTTAGGTGTTTCTTCTCTGAAGAGTTTCTTCAGTGAATATATAGTAGAGGCTTTGTGATTTTTCCTAGGTTCCTTTATTTTTCTTTCTATTATTGTTACTTCAGAGGTTTGAGTACTTGTATCACATTTACTCAGAATTTGTGTATTTTGAGTAGAGTTAGTTGAGTAACCTTCCTGATGTTCCACCGTGTCAAATACTTGTTGTTTTTTTGGTACTTCAACTGATTCTTTTTCTTTTTTCCTTTTTTCTTCTAATAAAAATTTAAGAATACCAATTTGTACGTCAAGGGTATCATCCGAGTTAGCTAGAATATGACCTAAAAAGGTTAGGACTGATTCCAAGATTTCCTGCAAAGAAAAAAGAGCTTTTGACATAGGTGTTACAGAGTTTGGAGAATTTGTATTGGGAAAGAAAGTGTCAGGAAAGGAATCGAGCAATGGATCATGATCTGATGATTTTTCCGGAGATCTAATGAATTATTTATCAGAACAAGGCTGTAGATCTGATTTATTGGTAAGTAACTTCGTGTTGATACCGCTGGTATCCTCAGCACAAACATGGCTTCCCAAAGATTCTATCGGAGTTAAGGATGTTAGATGCGACTCCACTTGATCCGGAATTTGTACATCCTCTAATGATGGAGTAGTTTTGATGTTATCTTCGAGATGTAAATCACTTAAGTTTTGAGTGAAATGATGGATTGGAGAGGAGAGCTGTTTTTCCTCCTTGGTTTCCATATGGTCGAGGATATTACCTTCTTCCAAAGCAAGAGTAGATGATAATTTTTTCGGTGATAGGGCAGAGAAGTACTTACTTATAGCAGGGGTCCGGATTATCTGGCCGTGTTTTATTAGTTTCTCTGTGGATTTCCTAACTGCTTCCTCAGTGCCCATTCGTTTCATAAATATTGTACGTGATCGTAACTTTTTTAGTGCCATAAACGTAACTAAAGTTCTCCTATTAAATGTCAGTTAGACTCCTTCTCCGATAGATTGTTTAAGAGGTGTTCTTTTGGGAACTATTTTAGAGTCTTTAGGAAGCGTGGGTTTGAGTTTCGCGGAGAACGATTACAACTCCAGACTCCTATTCCCGTACTTTTGTCTCAGTGGTTCAATTGATTGACTCCACTACATACCTTGTGGGGTCCGTGCTTGACGTCAGATTGCCGGAAATCCGGGAGAAAAATGTAAATGGGATGGCCCGTCCCGTCCTAGTACGTCCCCGGACGGCCACAGACGGTCCCGCCCTTGTCCCGGGCTTCTCCCGGCGCCCTCCCGCGCGCTCCCGCGCAGCGAGGCTCGCAAGTCACTGATATACTATCTAGGGAGGAGGAGGAGGAGCCTGCAGGGAGAGCGTCCCAGCTGGTGACGATTGGGATTTGTGGGCGCTCCTGGGACTTGTAGTCCTGCGCCCACAACACGCTCGCAGCCCTGCAGGTCCTGGCACCCAAAGGCAATGTTCCAGCAGCTGTGATGTCAGAAGGTGGCCTCAAGCGAAGCGGGACCCGCGCAGCGGGTTCCGCAAGCAGTTTCCAAGGGATACGAGGGAAACTTAGAAAGCACAGCAAATCCTTTGTGGAAACAGCAGCAGCACAATGTAGAAACAGCAGCAGCACAATGTAGAAATCCGCCGGTGACTCAAAGCAAGCGGCTATTTACCGTGATGATGAACCAGGGAGGAGCCTGCAGGGAGAGCATCCCAGCTGGTGACGATTGGGATTTGTGGGCGCTCCTGGGACTTGTAGTCCTGCGCCCACAACACGCTCGCAGCCCTGCAGGTCCTGGCACCCAAAGGCAATGTTCCAGCAGCTGTGATGTCAGAAGGTGGCCTCAAGCGAAGCGGGACCCGCGCAGCGGGTGCAGCGAGCAGTTTCCAAGGGATACGAGGGAAACTTAGAAAGCACAGCAAATCCTTCGTGGAAACAGCAGCAGCACAATGTAGAAACAGCAGCAGCACAATGTAGAAATCCGCCGGTGACTCAAAGCAAGCGGCTATTTACCGCGATCAGGAACCAGGGAGGAGCCTGCAGGGAGAGCGTCCCAGCTGGTGACGATTGGGATTTGTGGGCGCTCCTGGGACTTGTAGTCCTGCGCCCACAACACGCTCGCAGCCCTGCAGGTCCTGGCACCCAAAGGCAATGTTCCAGCAGCTGTGATGTCAGAAGGTGGCCTCAAGCGAAGCGGGACCCGCGCAGCGGGTTCCGCGAGCAGTTTCCAAGGGATACGAGGGAAACTTAGAAAGCACAGCAAATCCTTTGTGGAAACAGCAGCAGCACAATGTAGAAACAGCAGCAGCACAATGTAGAAATCCGCCGGTGACTCAAAGCAAGCGGCTATTTACCGCGATGATGAACCAGGGAGGAGCCTGCAGGGAGAGCGTCCCAGCTGGTGACGATTGGGATTTGTGGGCGCTCCTGGGACTTGTAGTCCTGCGCCCACAACACGCTCGCAGCCCTGCAGGTCCTGGCACCCAAAGGCAATGTTCCAGCAGCTGTGATGTCAGAAAGTGGCCTCAAGCGAAGCGGGACCCGCGCAGCGGGTTCCGCGAGCAGTTTCCAAGGGATACGAGGGAAACTTAGAAAGCACAGCAAATCCTTCGTGGAAACAGCAGCAGCACAATGTAGAAACAGCAGCAGCAGAATGTAGAAATCCGCCGGTGACTCAAAGCAAGCGGCTATTTACCGCGATGATGAACCAGGGAGGAGCCTGCAGGGAGAGCGTCCCAGCTGGTGACTATTGGGATTTGTGGGCGCTCCTGGGACTTGTAGTCCTGCGCCCACAACACGCTCGCAGCCCTGCAGGTCCTGGCACCCAAAGGCAATGTTCCAGCAGCTGTGATGTCAGAAGGTGGCCTCAAGCGAAGCGGGACCCGCGCAGCGGGTTCCGCGAGCAGTTTCCAAGGGATACGAGGGAAACTTAGAAAGCACAGCAAATCCTTTGTGGAAACAGCAGCAGCACAATGTAGAAACAGCAGCAGCACAATGTAGAAATCCGCCGGTGACTCAAAGCAAGCGGCTATTTACCGCGATGATGAACCAGGGAGGAGCCTGCAGGGAGAGCGTCCCAGCTGGTGACGATTGGGATTTGTGGGCGCTCCTGGGACTTGTAGTCCTGCGCCCACAACACGCTCGCAGCCCTGCAGGTCCTGGCACCCAAAGGCAATGTTCCAGCAGCTGTGATGTCAGAAGGTGGCCTCAAGCGAAGCGGGACCCGCGCAGCGGGATCCGCGAGCAGTTTCCAAGGGATACGAGGGAAACTTAGAAAGCACAGCAAATCCTTCGTGGAAACAGCAGCAGCACAATGTAGAAACAGCAGCAGCACAATGTAGAAATCCGCCGGTGACTCAAAGCAAGCGGCTATTTACCGCGATGATGAACCAGGGAGGAGCCTGCAGGGAGAGCGTCCCAGCTGGTGACGATTGGGATTTGTGGGCGCTCCTGGGACTTGTAGTCCTGCGCCCACAACACGCTCGCAGCCCTGCAGGTCCTGGCACCCAAAGGCAATGTTCCAGCAGCTGTGATGTCAGAAAGTGGCCTCAAGCGAAGCGGGACCCGCGCAGCGGGTTCCGCGAGCAGTTTCCAAGGGATACGAGGGAAACTTAGAAAGCACAGCAAATCCTTCGTGGAAACAGCAGCAGCACAATGTAGAAACAGCAGCAGCAGAATGTAGAAATCCGCCGGTGACTCAAAGCAAGCGGCTATTTACCGCGATGATGAACCAGGGAGGAGCCTGCAGGGAGAGCGTCCCAGCTGGTGACTATTGGGATTTGTGGGCGCTCCTGGGACTTGTAGTCCTGCGCCCACAACACGCTCGCAGCCCTGCAGGTCCTGGCACCCAAAGGCAATGTTCCAGCAGCTGTGATGTCAGAAGGTGGCCTCAAGCGAAGCGGGACCCGCGCAGCGGGTTCCGCGAGCAGTTTCCAAGGGATACGAGGGAAACTTAGAAAGCACAGCAAATCCTTCGTGGAAACAGCAGCAGCACAATGTAGAAACAGCAGCAGCACAATGTAGAAATCCGCCGGTGACTCAAAGCAAGCGGCTACTTACCGCGATGATGAACCAGGGAGGAGCCTGCAGGGAGAGCGTCCCAGCTGGTGACGATTGGGATTTGTGGGCGCTCCTGGGACTTGTAGTCCTGCGCCCACAACACGCTCGCAGCCCTGCAGGTCCTGGCACCCAAAGACAATGTTCCAGCAGCTGTGATGTCAGAAGGTGGCCTCAAGCGAAGCGGGACCCGCGCAGCGGGTTCCGCGACCAGTTTCCAAGGGATACGAGGGAAACTTAGAAAGCACAGCAAATCCTTCGTGGAAAAAGCAGCAGCACAATGTAGAAACAGCAGCAGCACAATGTAGAAATCCGCCGGTGACTCAAAGCAAGCGGCTATTTACCGCGATGATGAACCAGGGAGGAGCCTGCAGGGAGAGCGTCCCAGCTGGTGATGATTGGGATTTGTGGGCGCTCCTGGGACTTGTAGTCCTGCGCCCACAACACGCTCGCAGCCCTGCAGGTCCTGGCACCCAAAGGCAATGTTCCAGCAGCTGTGATGTCAGAAGGTGGCCTCAAGCGAAGCGGGACCCGCGCAGCGGGTTCCGCGAGCAGTTTCCAAGGGATACGAGGGAAACTTAGAAAGCACAGCAAATCCTTTGTGGAAACAGCAGCAGCACAATGTAGAAACAGCAGCAGCACAATGTAGAAATCCGCCGGTGACTCAAAGCAAGCGGCTATTTACCGCGATGATGAACCAGGGAGGAGCCTGCAGGGAGAGCGTCCCAGCTGGTGACGATTGGGATTTGTGGGCGCTCCTGGGACTTGTAGTCCTGCGCCCACAACACGCTCGCAGCCCTGCAGGTCCTGGCACCCAAAGGCAATGTTCCAGCAGCTGTGATGTCAGAAGGTGGCCTCAAGCGAAGCGGGACCCGCGCAGCGGGTTCCGCGAGCAGTTTCCAAGGGATACGAGGGAAACTTAGAAAGCACAGCAAATCCTTCGTGGAAACAGCAGCAGCACAATGTAGAAACAGCAGCAGCACAATGTAGAAATCCTCCGGTGACTCAAAGCAAGCGGCTATTTACCGCGATGATGAACCAGGGAGGAGCCTGCAGGGAGAGCGTCCCAGCTGGTGACGATTGGGATTTGTGGGCGCTCCTGGGACTTGTAGTCCTGCGCCCACAACACGCTCGCAGCCCTGCAGGTCCTGGCACCCAAAGGCAATGTTCCAGCAGCTGTGATGTCAGAAGGTGGCCTCAAGCGAAGCGAGACCCGCGCAGCGGGATCCGCGAGCAGTTTACAAGGGATACGAGGGAAACTTAGAAAGCACAGCAAATCCTTCGTGGAAACAGCAGCAGCACAATGTAGAAACAGCAGCAGCACAATGTAGAAATCCGCCGGTGACTCAAAGCAAGCGGCTATTTACCGCGATGATGAACCAGGGAGGAGCCTGCAGGGAGAGCGTCCCAGCTGGTGACGATTGGGATTTGTGGGCGCTCCTGGGACTTGTAGTCCTGCGCCCACAACACGCTCGCAGCCCTGCAGGTCCTGGCACCCAAAGGCAATGTTCCAGCAGCTGTGATGTCAGAAGGTGGCCTCAAGCGAAGCGGGACCCGCGCAGCGGGTTCCGCGAGCAGTTTCCAAGGGATACGAGGGAAACTTAGAAAGCACAGCAAATCCTTCGTGGAAACAGCAGCAGCACAATGTAGAAACAGCAGCAGCACAATGTAGTATGGACACAACACAGTAGTATTATAAAAATAAGGATTTTTATATAAGGCTTAGCACAAGACCAAATAACGACAAAAATATACCACAATCTTAATAAATACTCTTGGAAGGAAAAATAATAGTTCAAGCGTAGTTTCTTCTTAGCACACAGTCTTTAGTATCAAAAGCAACTCTTCTTCTTTAAAACACAGTTCTTGGCAACAATGTAACCCACACGGGAGTCACACGACGTCGAGGCAAAGTTAATCCAAAGGTTCGGCGTCGACCGCGAGGAGCGCTACGTCGAGCCCGGAGTCGCACAGACCCCCACAACACAGTACCTTGGAAAAGTGAAGCACTCGATGATCAGCGGCATCGAGATGTCCGGCGTCGCGTCTTCGGCGTCGATCGGGCCTCGGAGTCGGGGCGATCTGCAGCGGCGTCGACCGAAGTCAGGCAGGAGCAGCGCTCACGAGATGAAGCAGGATACGGCGTCGTCGTCGATGTCGATGTTGCAAGAGTGAGCAGCGCTCACGGCGTCGAGAGGGCTCGATGTCGATGCGATCAGCAGCGGCGTCGACACAGGGTCACTTGGAGCTGGAGACGAACTCGCTACTCACTGGCGTCGTTACTGGCGTCGATCGGGCCCGGCGGCCGGCGTCGAAGGTGCGGGACACTGGAGCCGTTACTCACGATGTCGAGCTGGATTCGGCGGCGTCCGTCGACGTCGAGATTGCTGGATTCTTCAGAGGTGCTGGATTTTCAGGTTCCAGCAACAAGCACTTTTAGCAAATAGATTAAGTCCTTTGGCCCTGTGACTTCAACAGGAGGCTGGCACTTCTTCCAGCCCTTGGAGATTTTCCTAGCAAGCTTGAGAGTACACACTCAGTTCCTCTCTCCTGGTTCCTTGGCAAAAATAAAGAAGCAACTGCAGGATTCCACCAACAAACAACACTCTGGCAGAAGGGGTAGGCAGTCCTTGGATCAGCAGGCTTCTTGTCCTTGGTTCAGGTTTCCTTGTCAGAAGTGATCTAAATTCTTGGTTCAGGGGTCCTTCTCTTATACCCCTTTTTGGCTTTGATCCCTTTGTCCATGCAGGGGAATTTCCCCCCATCTTGGGTTTGTTGTGGGTGTTGCCAGGCCGAAGCACCTGGCCTATTCACTGTGCAGGGCAGAGTCTTCAGACGCCCAGCAGGAGCGGAGCCAGCATTGTCACTGGCAGGGGCAGGGCCATCAGTTGCCCGGCAGGAGGTGGGCCAGGAAAGTCCCAGGCAGGCACAGAGTCATCAGTCGCCTGGCAGGGGGGCGGAGCCAGCATTGTATCAGGCAGGGCAGGCTATCAGGAGCTACTCTTCCCCTACTCTCAATGCAAATGCCCCACTCACCCCACACTGACTCATTCAGACCTCTGGAGCCACCCAGCTCCTGTCACACGCACACCAGAACCAGCAGAGACCGGTAGACAGTTAGACAAGAAAATAGCTACTTTCTAAAAGTGCTATTTTCAAACACAGAGTCCAAAAACCATCCACACAAACGGATGCGTTATTAAACCCTGAGTTCAGGGATACCAAACTCGACATTGCACCATGCTCCCCGAGCCCGCTAGGATTATAGCATTAATAATCCTGGCAGCCCATTCTAACTGATGGAGAGCAGGTTACCTTACACTAGTGAAAAACGAATATGGCTGTAATTCACTATTAGGACATGCCAACCTTGTCAGGCTTGTCCTACCTTATGCTTACAATGCACCCTGCCCGTGGGCCTACCATAGGGGTGACTAACATGAAGTTAAGGGAAGGTTTAGGGACTGGCAAGTAGGTGTACTTGCGCAGTCCTCGTGGCAGTCAGACTGCACGTGGTCTAGCAATGGCAGACCTGTAGACATACTTTTACTAGGCCGCTTCTGTGGGTGGCACAACAGGTGCTGCAAGCCCACAAGCAGCATTTGTATTTACAAGCCCTGGCACTCCTGGTGCACTCTACTAGGGACTAATAGTAAACCAAATAAGCCAAACATGGAAGTCAATCAATACAGCAATTTCACATAGGGAGCACTTGCACTGTGGCACTGATCAGCAGTGGCACAGTGCCCAAAGCAATATACCAGCAAAAACATCGTAACAGAGGAGGCAAACAGAAAAAAATGGAGGAGAGACTCATGCCAATGATGCCAGGTCTAACACGTGTCCCCTTCAGCTGAAATGTGGGGAGAACTACCCTTACCCTAGGGAGTCCTCATCACTAAGGCGGAAAAATCTGGACAGACCATCAGCATTGGCGTGATCTGTGCCAGGGCGGTGTTCCACCGTGAAGTCCATCCCCTGTAGGGAAATGGACCACCTCAACAGCTTTGGGTTCTCACCCCTCATCTGCATCAACCATCTGAGGGGCCTGTGGTCTGTCTGAACCCGGAAGTGAGTCCCAAACAGGTAGGGTCTTAGCTTCTTCAGCGCCCAGACCACAGCAAATGCTTCTCTCTCTATCGCACTCCACCTCTGTTCCCTGGGAAGTAACCTCCTACTGATGAAGGCTACAGGTAAGTCTCGGCCCTCTTCATTCACCTGAGCTAGAACAGCCCCCACGCCATGTTCTGAAGCGTCCGTCTGGACAACAAATTCTTTAGAAAAGTCGGGTGCCTGGAGTATGGGTGCTGTGCACATTGCAGTTTTCAGGGTGTTAAAGGCCGTCTGACAGGCGTCAGTCCAGATCACAAGTCGTGGCTGCTTCCTGGAAGTCAGCGAAGTCAAGGGGTGCACAATGTTACCATAATCCTTGACGAACCTCCTGTAATAACCCGTGAGACCCAAGAAGGCTCTCACCTGAGTCTGGGTTTTGGGCGGTGCCCATGCCAGGATGGTATCAATCCTGGGTTGCAGGGGGGCCACCTTGCCGCTCCCTACTTGGTGCACCAAGTACACCACTGAACCCTGCCCAATCTGGCACTTACTGGCTTTGATTGTGAGGCCTGCTCTGCGCAGGGCCAACAACACTTCCTGGAGGTGGTGCAAGTGTTCCTCCCAGCTGGCGCTGAACACTGCGATGTCGTCCAGGTAGGCGGCACTGAAATCCTCCAGTCCAGCCAAGACCTGGTTGACCAACCTCTGGAAGGTGGCAGGGGCATTCTTCATCCCAAAGGGCATAACCCGGAATTGGTAGTGCCCATCTGGTGTGGAGAATGCTGACCTCTCTTTTGCCCCATCAGTCAAGGCGATCTGCCAGTACCCAGACGTTAGATCAAACGTACTAAGGTACCGGGCAGCCCCTAACCGATCTATGAGCTCATCAGCTCTGGGGATGGGGTACGCGTCAGTCTTGGTGACTGAATTGAGTCCTCGGTAATCCACACAGAACCGAAGTTCCGGTGAAGCACCAGGCGCTGCAGCCTTTGGGACCAAGACCACTGGGCTGGCCCAAGGACTGCTAGAGGACTCAACCACCCCTAAGGCAAACATTTTGCAGACCTCCTCCTTGATGTATGCTCTGACCTTGTCAGTCACTCTGTAAGCCTTGTGCTTCACAGGAGTGCTGTCCCCGGTGTCCACATCATGGACACACCACTGCGTGACACCAGGAATCAAGGAGAACAGATCAGGGAATTGTCCCAACAGTTGGCGACAATCCTGCTGCTGCTCAGGGGTCAGTGTGTCAGAGAGGACAACACCATCCACTGACCCATCTTGCTCTTTTGCATACGGGAGGTCAGGAAGAGGCTCACTCTCCTCCTCCATTCCAGCATCTGTAGCTAGGAGCATGCCCACTTCGGACCTTTCTAAGTGGGGCTTTAAACGGTTGACATGCAGGACCCGCAAGGGGTTCCTGGGAGACTTCAAGTCCACCATGTAGGTGACATCGCTCTTTTTCTCCACAACCTCAAATGGTCCAGTCCACCTGTCCTTGAGCGCACAAGGTTCCACAGGGGACATGACCCAAACTTTCTGTCCAGGCTGAAGCTCTACCAGAGTGGCCTTCTGATCGTACCACCGCTTCATCTCCTCCTGGCTGGCCTCCAGATTTGCCTGAGCAAGATCTCTGAAGCGCCTGGTCTGGTTCCTAAAGGCCAGCTTGTAACTGTATACATCCTGGGGAGGTTTCCTGGGAGATTGCTCCCAGCCTTCTTTGACCAGACTCAAAGGTCCTCTTACCGGGTGTCCATACAAAAGCTCAAAGGGGCTGAACCCTAGAGACTTCTGCGGCACCTCACGGTAAGCAAACAACAGGCATGGCAAGAGGACGTCCCATTTACGCCTCATTGGTTCTTCAAGACCCATAATCATGCCTTTAAGGGTACGGTTGAATCTCTCAACCAACCCATTACCTTGAGGGTGGTAAGGAGTGGTGAACTTGTAGGTTACCCCACACTCCTTCCACAGAGACTTCATATAGTTGGAAATGAAGTTGGTGCCCCGGTCTGACACCACCTCTCTGGGGAACCCCATTCGGGAGAAAACACCCATCAGTGCCCGTCCCACCACGGGGGCCGTCACTGTTCTGAGAGGGATGGCTTCCGGGTACCGTGTGGCATGGTCCACCAAGACCAGGATGAACCTGTTGCCCAGGGCTGTCTTGGGGTCCGGGGGCCCAACAATGTCAATCCCCACCCGGTCAAAGGGGGTACTGACCACGGGAAAAGGTTGGAGGGGAGCCTTCTGCTTCCGCCCGCTTTTCCCACTTGCCTGGCAAGTTTGACAGGTCTTGCAATGGATATCTGTATCCCTTCTCATCTGAGGCCAATAAAAATGGGTGACAAGCCTGTCATAGGTCTTGTCCTGCCCCAGATGTCCAGCTAACGGAACGTCATGAGCCAAACCCAGTAGGAAGGCTCTGAAGCGCTGGGGTACCACCAGCACACGGGCTGACCCAGGCTCAGCAGCCTTAGGCTCGCTATACAGGAGGTCGTTCTCCCAGCAAACAAAATGTGACCCTGACTGATCACCTGAGGTTTGGGCTGAGGCCTGCTGCCTCATACCCACAAGAGAAGGGCACACTTTCTGTTCTGCACAGAATTCCTCCCTGGAGGGACCACCATCCTGCTGCCAGTGGGTCAGCTTGGGTAGGTCTCCCAGTTCAGCAACTTGTTCACCTGTGGGTTCCAGGGCATACCCCTCAAGGTTTGCCTCCTCCTTGACCACGGGAACTATGGGGGACGGTTTCCCGCGCCCCCTGCCTCTTCTCTTCACAGCTGGGTCCTGGGCCATACTTTCAGGCTCCAGAACACCATCAACACCCTTACTTGCTGTCATCGATCGAGTGGTTGCACACACCCACTCTGGCACACCCAACATTTTCAAATGTGTCTCCCTCTCCACCTTAGCCCAAGGGGAGTCTTCTAAATCATTGCCCAGGAGACAATCAACAGGCATGGCGGGCCTTACAGCAACTTGAAGAGTACCTGAAACTCCCCCCCATTCAAAGGAAACTTGAGCTACCTCACACTCTCTCTGGGAGTTGTCAGCAGCTATCACAGGGTAGAATGCGTGGGGAACAACCTGCTCTCTGGACACCAAGTGACACTTGACAGCTGTCACACTCGCTCCGGTGTCTCTGAGAGCTTCCACTCTATGGCCATTAATGGTCACCCACTGCCTATATTTCTTAGTGTTACTAGGCAGCGGGGGTGGAGGGACCAATTCCATGTCTCCTAGAGAGACCAGGGACATCTCTGCAGGACCCTCCCCACCATGGGCAACAATCTCCTCCCCTCCCAGGGCTACACTCGCCAACTGACGGGGGGCGGCACGGGGTGGTGCACTAGAGTTCTTCAAGGGACACTGGGGATCATAAAACCGGTGTCCCACCTGCTTACAAGCGAAGCAGGTCATTGGGCCCCTACGAACAGGTTTACCTGTCGGGGCCTCTGATTTCTTATCTGGGGGAGGCTGGGAACCCTTCCCTTGGTTCCCTTGGGGATTACTTTGAGGCCCTTTCTGGAACTCCCTCTGTTTACCCTTGTCCCCCCCACTCTTCTGCTGGGGACCCTGCCCACCTTTGGCTGAGTCTCCCACTGGACCCTTGTGGACCCTGGTACTGACCCAGCGGTCCGCCTCCTCAGCAAGTTTTCTAGGGTTAGATATCTTGCTATCAATAAGGTGCTGGCGCAGCTCTGGAAAACAGTTATTAGACAAGTGCTCCCAAGCAAACAAATCATAAAGAGCATCGTAACTTTCCACTTTGCTGCCCTTTACCCAACCATCCATGGCTCTGGCAAAAATATGACACATATTCCACCCACGTGGTACCAGGCAACTTCTTACATTCTCTAAAGGCCTGTCTGTACTTTTCTGGGGTTAGGCCATACCTTAACATTAAAGCATCCTTCATATGAGTATAAGACATCCTATCCTCAACAGGCATGTCTAACAGGGTATCTCGTCCCTCATTCACAAAGTGACCCCACAACCCCGCTCCCCAATCCTTCTCAGGGACCCGGTGGGCCAACAATGCTAACTCATATGCTTTAAACCATTGACCAATATCTTCATTCTTCTGAAAATCTTTGCTCACATCTTTAGGAAAATAAAACCTACTTTCTGCAGGCACAGATGGGATGCTTTAGAATGAAAAGGAAGGAGGACCCCTCACAGAATTTTTTAGGGACTGGGGGGAAAACAAGTAGTTTAAGAACAAAAAGTGTCCCGAGTTGATGGACAGTATCGTCCTATTTGTGTGTCAATATTGAGAGACAGCATACCATACTATCGGTGGGAAAGGCAAAATTATATGTTCTACTTATCAAAAACAGTAACATCCAGGGACAGTTGCAAATTATTAACACATCACAAGTAATTATAGAGGCGAGAGAAATTAATAAAACTTATCAAAACATGTATTGGTAAAAAAGTTTGAGTTGAATTTATTACATAATCCAGTTACAATTCATATAAAAAAGTATAGTTTAAAAACATTACAATTCGTTAAAAAATTTTTTTTACTCAAAGCACATAGTAAAACAAGAAGAATCAACAAGGTCCCTTGTTGATTCTTCTTGTTTTACTATGTGCTTTGAGTAAAAAAAAATTTTTTTACTCAAAGCACATAGTAAAACAAGAAGAATCAACAAGGTCCCTTGTTGATTCTTCTTGTTTTACTATGTGCTTTGAGTAAAAAAAAATGTTAACGAATTGTAATGTTTTTAAACTATACTTTTTTATATGAATTGTAACTGGATTATGTAATAAATTCAACTCAAACTTTTTTACCAATACATGTTTTGATAAGTTTTATTAATTTCTCTCGCCTCTATAATTACTTGTGATGTGTTAATAATTTGTGCTTTGAGTAAAAAATTTTTTTAACGAATTGTAATGTTTTTAAACTATACTTTTTTATATGAATTGTAACTGGATTATGTAATAAATTCAACTCAAACTTTTTTACCAATACATGTTTTGATAAGTTTTATTAATTTCTCTTGCCTCTTTAATTACTTGTGATGTGTTAATAATTTGCAACTGTCCCTGGATGTTACTGTTTTTGATAAGTAGAACATATAATTTTGCCTTTCCCACCGATAGTATGGTATGCTGTCTCTCAATATTGACACACAAATAGGAATTATAGAGGCGAGAGAAATTAATAAAACTTATCAAAACATGTATTGGTAAAAAAGTTTGAGTTGAATTTATTACATAATCCAGTTACAATTCATATAAAAAAGTATAGTTTAAAAACATTACAATTCGTTAAAAAAATTTTTTTACTCAAAGCACATAGTAAAACAAGAAGAATCAACAAGGTCCCTTGTTGATTCTTCTTGTTTTACTATGTGCTTTGAGTAAAAAAAAATTTTAACGAATTGTAATGTTTTTAAACTATACTTTTTTATATGAATTGTAACTGGATTATGTAATGAATCCAACTCAAACTTTTTTACCAATACATGTTTTGATAAGTTTTATTAATTTCTCTCGCCTCTATAATTACTTGTGATGTGTTAATAATTTGCAACTGTCCCTGGATGTTACTGTTTTTGATAAGTAGAACATATAATTTTGCCTTTCCCACCGATAGTATGGTATGCTGTCTCTCAATATTGACACACAAATAGGACGATACTGCCCATCAACTCGGGACACTTTTTGTTCTTAAACTACAGATGGGATGCTACCACCAGAGGGATTCAATGCTAACTCTTTAGCTTTGAGCTCCAACTCCCTCAACCTGGTATCACGCTCCAAAGCTAACTTCTCTCTTTCAAACTCTAACCTTTTGATCTCCATATCAGCTTCTCTCCTGCCTCTTGCATTCTCTATTTCCAACTGCCCATTTATCTTAAGTTTTTCCATTTCCATGTTGTAAGCTCGCTCTTTCTCCCTTTCTTCTCTTTCTTCAGGAGAAAGACCTTTGGAGGAAACACTGCTGCCAGGAGGGGATGTGGGCCCATTCACTGGCACCTCCTCCTCCCCTTCCCCTGTCGGTACCACCACCGGATCAGAGGAATCTCTGGCCTCTAACCAGGCCTGCAATGCTTTGAGATAATCTGGCCTCCTTGAAATGCCTGTAGTAGGAACTTGCAACTGCTTGCAAAAGGATTTCAGCTTCTTTAACGGATAGTCGTTCATCTTACTCCTATCAAATTCCTCCACAACAACAACAGGGGTAGTGACTCCGGTATCACTCATGGTCAAACTGGCAGTTTCAAAAATCAAGCTTCAGGAAAGCGGAGAACAAAAATAGAATATCCAACCAAGTAGATTGTGAATGCGCTATGGTCTGCTTTCACTATGTAGCGCACACTAATCACTGCACATGGGTCATAAATGCAAAGTTCAAATCCTCACCGCTGACCCACCAATGTTAGAAGCGGCTGTCTCTAGTTGGCAGAGGTATACACTTCTGACAAATAGGGACACACCTTTTCTAGTCAGGGCAAGGGGATCACACACTTAGATAACCCCTGCTCACCCCCTTGGTAGCTTGGCAAAGCAGACAGGCTTATCTCAGAGGCAGTGCGTTAAGCATTGATGACCACATACAGTAATAAAGTGAATACACTACAAATGGACACAACACAGTAGTATTATAAAAATAAGGATTTTTATATAAGGCTTAGCACAAGACCAAATAACGACAAAAATATACCACAATCTTAATAAATACTCTTGGAAGGAAAAATAATAGTTCAAGCGTAGTTTCTTCTTAGCACACAGTCTTTAGTATCAAAAGCAACTCTTCTTCTTTAAAACACAGTTCTTGGCAACAATGTAACCCACACGGGAGTCACACGACGTCGAGGCAAAGTTAATCCAAAGGTTTGGCGTCGACCGCGAGGAGCGCTACGTCGAGCCTGGAGTCGCACAGACCCCCACAACACAGTACCTTGGAAAAGTGAAGCACTCGATGATCAGCGGCGTCGAGATGTCCGGCGTCGCGTCTTCGGCATCGATCGGGCCTCGGAAGTCGGGGCGATCTGCAGCGGCGTCGACCGAAGTCAGGCAGGAGCAGCGCTCACGAGATGAAGCAGGATACGGCGTCGTCGTCGATGTCGATGTTGCAAGAGTGAGCAGCGCTCACGGCGTCAAGAGGGCTCGATGTCGATGCGATCAGCAGCGGCGTCGACACAGGGTCACTTGGAGCTGGAGCCGAACTCGCTACTCACTGGCATCGTTACTGGCGTCGATCGGGCCCGGCGGCCGGCGTCGAAGGTGCGGGACACTGGGACGATGTCGAGCTGGATTCGGCAGCGTCCGTCGGCGTCGAGATTGCTGGATTCTTCAGAGGTGCTGGATTTTCAGGTTCCAGCAACAAGCACTTTTAGCAAATAGATGAAGTCCTTTGGCCCTGTGACTTCAACAGGAGGCTGGCACTTCTTCCAGCCCTTGGAGATTTTCTTAGCAAGCTTGAGAGTACACACTCAGTTCCTCTCTCCTGGTTCCTTGGCAAAAATAAAGAAGCAACTGCAGGATTCCCCCAACAAACAGCACTCTGGCAGAAGGGGTAGGCAGTCCTTGGATCAGCAGGCTTCTTGTCCTTGGTTCAGGTTTCCTTGTCAGAAGTGATCTAAATTCTTGGTTCAGGGGTCCTTCTCTTATACCCCTTTTTGGCTTTGATCCCTTTGTCCATGCAGGGGAATTTCCCCCCATCTTGGGTTTGTTGTGGGTGTTGCCAGGCCGAAGCACCTGGCCTATTCACTGTGCAGGGCAGAGTCTTCAGACGCCCAGCAGGAGCGGAGCCAGCATTGTCACTGGCAGGGGCAGGGCCATCAGTTGCCCGGCAGGAGGTGGGCCAGGAAAGTCCCAGGCAGGCACAGAGTCATCAGTCGCCTGGCAGGGGGGCGGAGCCAGCATTGTATCAGGCAGGGCAGGCTATCAGGAGCTACTCTTCCCCTACTCTCAATGCAAATGCCCCACTCACCCCACACTGACTCATTCAGACCTCTGGAGCCACCCAGCTCCTGTTACACGCACACCAGAACCAGCAGAGACCAGTAGACAGTTAGACAAGAAAATAGCTACTTTCTAAAAGTGCTATTTTCAAACACAGAGTCCAAAAACCATCCACACAAACGGATGCGTTATTAAACCCTGAGTTCAGATATACCAAACTCGACATTGCACCATGCTCCCTGAGCCCGCTAGGATTATAGCATTAATAATCCTGGCAGCCCATTCTAACTGATGGAGAGCAGGTTACCTTACACTAGTGAAAAACGAATATGGCTGTAATTCACTATTAGGACATGCCAACCTTGTCAGGCTTGTCCTACCTTATGCTTACAATGCACCCTGCCCGTGGGCCTACCATAGGGGTGACTAACATGAAGTTAAGGGAAGGTTTAGGGACTGGCAAGTAGGTGTACTTGCGCAGTCCTCGTGGCAGTCAGACTGCACGTGGTCTAGCAATGGCAGACCTGTAGACATACTTTTACTAGGCCGCTTCTGTGGGTGGCACAACAGGTGCTGCAAGCCCACTAGCAGCATTTGTATTTACAAGCCCTGGCACTCCTGGTGCACTCTACTAGGGACTAATAGTAAACCAAATAAGCCAAACATGGAAGTCAATCAATACAGCAATTTCACATAGGGAGCACTTCCACTGTGGCACTGATCAGCAGTGGCACAGTGCCCAAAGCAATATACCAGCAAAAACATCGTAACAGAGGAGGCAAACAGAAAAAAATGGAGGAGAGACTCATTCCAATGATGCCAGGTCTAACAGCTTTATATATATAAATTAATTCCTTGATTGGCTTCCCCCCCAATTTGTTTGAAAAATTCCTCAGGGCGCCAATTGAACGCAAAAATGCCAGTTTTCTTGCGTTAATCGCTACTTGCCAGGTGCACCTTCTATGGAAATGTACCCCCAAGTAGGAGAAGGAATCTATATTTTCAATTCTCTTGTTGTCTAGAAATATGGGGCAGTGTGGTTTATTCCTGCCCTTCCCACAGACCATAATAAAAGTTTTAGAAATGTTTATGCTCAGGCCACGATGCTTTATATAGTGGTTGAATTCATTTATGGTTCTTTGTAGCCCGAGTCTGGTCCGTGACATTAATGCCGCGTCGTCGGCATATAATAAAAGAGGAATAGGGGTTCTTTTAATAGAGGGGTAGTCAAATTGGAATTTCCTCAGATAGTGTCCAATTGAGTTAATATATAGAGTAAATAGCAGGGGTGCCAAAATGCACCCCTGTCTATGGGAAATTTGTCGGTGCATTCACCCTTGGGGCCATATCTAACTTTTGCACCAGCCTCTCTATAAAGCTCCCTGATGTATAATAAAATATGACTGTCAATCCCCATGTCAGTTAATGTCAGCCATTGGAATTCATGATTTACACAGTCAAAAGCTGAACTTAAATCTATAAATGAAATGAAAAGGTTGCCGCTCTTAGCCTCTGTATATTTAGCCATAAGAAGAGACAAATTTAGACATTGTTCCATAGTCCCTTTTCCAGGTCTAAAGCCATATTGTAATTCAGAGAAGATTTGGTTTTCCTCCCCCCAGGATTTTATTCTGTTTACAATGATACGGCCCGCTACCTTTGCTAGAGCATCCAGCAAAGAAATAGGCCGGTAACAGGTCGGATCATTCCGTCTGCCCTTTTTGAAAATAGGAATGACTATAGCGTCGGACCAGGTTGATAGAAAACCCTCCTGGTTCGCTTTGTTTAAAACGTTAGTTAATATAGGAGCCCAAAGATCCAGTTCTGCCTTATAAGTATCTATAGGGACTCCGTGAGGGCCCGGAGCCTTGCCAGATGAACTGTCCCTGATAGCTTTTAAAACTTCTTCATACTCAAAAGTTATGGGTAAAGGAAAAGAAGTGGGCTGTTTGCGTGCCAGGGCAATGTTAACCTCGTCTTTTGGGGTAGCTCCTCCTTTGATCCCGGTCGTTCTGCAGTATAGTTGTTTGAAGTGGGAAACCCATTGATCAGCTGTAATTGCCTGATCAATACAGTTCGCTTCATTAGACTGTAAGAACGGGTCATTTACCACCCTCCAGAAAGCCCTGTGGTCTCTATTGTTCGAGGCTTCTTTAAGGGCTGCCCATACCTTATTCTTTAGGGTAGCTTTTCTCAACTTTAAGGTGTTTTTATATGTTTTTCTGGCACTACGAATAAGAGCCAAATTTTTAGGAACTGAATGCAATGCCTTTTTAAGAATGTTTAGTGCTTTAGTGCACTTATTGTCGAACCACCTTTGGGGTTTTAGAATCCCCTTCTGATAGTTT
This sequence comes from Lissotriton helveticus, assembly GCF_964261635.1. Classification (NCBI taxonomy): domain Eukaryota; kingdom Metazoa; phylum Chordata; class Amphibia; order Caudata; family Salamandridae; genus Lissotriton; species Lissotriton helveticus. The sequence continues at coordinate 1,541,947,130 of NC_136068.1, read as the reverse complement.
CTTGTGAGTAGAGATTTTACTGTTAGTAAAATTTTAGAAAAAAAGTTAATTACTTTATTCGGTGTCTCTACTTTATTCGGGGTCACTTGAGAGCCGGATGGAATAGTTTTGATAACATCTTTATTGGCAGACGATTGTTCATTGATTTTAGTAGTTGTATTAATGGCTACCAGGCCCTTTAAAATTTGAGAGTTTAGGATAGTTTCTACCGTTAGTTTGCTCAGCTGGTCACCTATTCTTTTTACCCTTTCTGATATGGGAAGAAGTAGGGATCTGACTAGTTGTTCTATGTCATTCAGGGCTAGGTTAGATTCGGGAGATTGTTTCTTTAAGTTAGATTTAAATTGAAGATGAGAGAGATTTGATTTTGGCTTCAATAGGGGACGTCGGGATTGGGATGTTTGCTTACTAATAATAGGTTGAGGACTGGAGCCCAGACGGGCTACTTTGTGTTGCCAACCCCGCCGATCACTTCCCGGTCTCTTTCTTTTCATAAAGGTAGGTTGACTAGAGGGCATGTACATGGGGGTATTAGTTACCGAGATAGGGGTAGCGTTGGGAAGCTGCAGCAGGAAAGACTCCGATGGAGAAAAATCTAAAGAGGAATCCACAGATAATGAGTCAATGTTGGGACTTCTCAATGGAACAGATGTAAGAAGTGGGGAATTTTCCTGAAGGAGAAGGGTAATGCTGATATCCTTAGGAGGAAGAAACTCTGGGCTCACTGGACTAGGTGTGTGGGATGGTGAAATCAAATAGTTGATACCTATTAATGATGTTCGCTTATTTTTTTGAAGTTCGAGGGACAGGCGCGATTCGGCTACTGATATTTCATGGTCCAAGTTCGAAACAGCTTTAATAAGAAGATCATCCAATGTGCCTCTTACCTTCCCCCTCTTTTGTTGTTGCCCACCGTTTCCAGGTTTCGGTGGCATTATCCAAGGTCAGTGGCCTTGGGGAGGGAGAATGGGGAGAATCGGGGGATATACAGAAAAGGGACAGGGCCCGGCCAGTCCACAGTCAACCACGGACAGCCACAGAAGGCCCGCCCTTTGCCCGGGCTTCCCCCGTGCTCCGTCCCGCGCGCGTCCCGCGTGCGCGGCTATAAGGACTCCTATATGCAAAGTGGAGGGGGGTGGGAAGAGTCGCAGGTACGCCTGGTGGATTCGGCGCTCCGCCTGCTGGGACTCGCAGTCCCGCGCCCACTGGACAGTAAAATAGCAGAGTCAGTCACTTCCCAATGGGATAAGCCCGATGGAAATCCTCGCTGGCTCCAATAACAAAAGTTCTCCTCTTCTAATCAGGATACTGTGTCACCACAAGACGGCTACGAGCGGCTCCCGCGAAGCGGGGGCCGCGAGCCGTTATCAGCTGCAGAGGGGGAGGTGGGCGGGAAGAGTTTCAGGTGCTCCTGGTGGATTCGGCGCTCCGTCTGCTGGGACTCGCAGTCCCGCGCCCGCTGGACAGTAAAATAGCAGAGTCAGTCACTCCCCAATGGGATAAGCCCGATGGAAATCCTCGCTGGCTCCAATAACAAAAGTTCTCCTCTTCTAATCAGGATACTGTGTCACCACAAGACGGCTACGAGCGGCCCCCGCGAAGCGGGGGCCACGAGCCGTTATAAGCTGCAGAGAGGGAGGGGGGCGGGAAGAGTCGCAGGTGCGCCTGGTGGTTTTGGCGCTCCGCCTGCTGGGACTCGCAGTCCCGCGCCCGCTGGACAGTAAAATAGCAGAGTCAGTCACTCCCCAATGGGATAAGCCCGATGGAAATCCTCGCTGGCTCCAATTACAAAAGTTCTCCTCTTCTAATCAGGATACTGTGTCACCACAAGACGGCTACGAGCGGTTCCCGCAAAGCGGGGGCCACGAGCCGTTATCAGCTGCAGAGGGGGAGGGGGGCGGGAAGAGTCGCAGGTGCACCTGGTGGATTCGGTGCTCCGCCTGCTGGGACTCGCAGTCCCGCGCCTGCTGGACAGTAAAATAGCAGAGTCAGTCACTCCCCAATGGGATAAGCCCGATGGAAATCCTCGCTGGCTCCAATAACAAAAGTTCTCCTCTGCTAATCAGGATACTGTGTCACCACAAGACAGCTACGAGCGGCTCCCGCGAAGCGGGGGCCGCAAGCCATTATCAGCTGCAGAGGGAGAGGGGGGTGGGAAGAGTCGCAGGTGCGCCTGGTGGATTTGGCGCTCCGCCTGCTGGGACTCGCAGTCCCGCGCCCGCTGGACAGTAAAATAGCAGAGTCAGTCACTCCCCAATGGGATAAGCCCGATGGAAATCCTCGCTGGCTCCAATAACAAAAGTTCTCCTCTTCTAATCAGGATACTGTGTCACCACAAGACGGCTACGAGCGGCAACCGCGAAGCGGGGGCCGCGAGCCGTTATCAGCTGCAGAAGGGGAGGGGGCGGGAAGAGTCGCAGGTGCGCCTGGTGGATTCGGCGCTCCGCCGGCTGGGACTCGCAGTCCCGCGCCCGCTGGACAGTAAAATAGCAGAGTCAGTCACTCCCCAATGGGATAAGCCCGATGGAAATCCTCGCTGGCTCCAATAACAAAAGTTCTCCTCTTCTAATCAAGATACTGTGTCACCACAAGACGGCTACAAGCGGCCCCCGCGAAGCGGGGGCCGCGAGCCGTTATCAGCTGCAGAGGGGGAGGGGGGGTGGAAGAGTCGCAGGTGCGCCTGGTGGATTCGGCGCTCCGCCTGCTGGGACTCGCAGTCCCGCGCCCGCTGGACAGTAAAATAGCAGAGTCAGTCACTCCCCAATGGGATAAGCCCGATGGAAATCCTCGCTGGCTCCAATAACAAAAGTTCTCCTCTTCTAATCAGGATACTGTGTCACCACAAGACGGCTACGAGCGGCACCAGTATATAATTATAATTGCCAGTATATAATTACATTTTGTTGACTTGTAAGGGTGGAGTCTAAATTGCACTGTTCTAGACCCCTGCATGTGGCTTAATCAGAGCAGTGTGCCACATCTGTGTTCATTAACTATGCACAGGGGATCAATCAATCAATCAAGAGGCTTGTAAAGTGCGAATACTTACCTGTAAGGGTCTCAAGCCGCAGGGGGAGGGGGGACAACCACAGATCTATGGCAAGGCACTGTTGTTCAGTCGAAGAGCCAGGTCTTGAGGTCCTTCCTGAATTGGGGCAGTGCCAGTGATTACCTTAGGGGGAGAGAGAGAGGTGTTCCAGGTCTTTGCTGCACGGTAGGAGAAGGATCTTCCCCCGGCCGTGGTCTTGCAGATACGTGAGATGGCAGCCAGGACCAGTTGAGCGGAGCTGAGGTCTCTGGTGGGTGCCTGGAATGAGATGCAGTGGTTGAGGTATGCAGGTCCTGTGTCATATAGGGCTTTGTAGGCGTGTGTGAGGAGCCTGAAGGTGATCCTTTTGGTGACTGGGAGCCAGTGGAGGTCTCTCAGGTGGCTGGTGATGTAGCTGTCACAGGGGATGTTGAGGATGAGTCTGGGGGAGGCACACTGGATGCTTTGCAGTTTCTTGAGGGGCTACTGGGTGATGCCGGCATGGAATGCATTGCCATAGTTGAGTCTGCTGCTGATGAGTGCATGGGTGACTGCCTTTCTGGTCAGCCATTGGAATTCATGATTTACACAGTCAAAAGCTGAACTTAAATCTATAAATGAAATGAAAAGGTTGCCGCTCTTAGCCTCTGTATATTTAGCTATAAGAAGAGACAAATTTAGACATTGTTCCATAGTCCCTTTTCCAGGTCTAAAGCCATATTGTAATTCAGAGAAGATTTGGTTTTCCTCCCCCCAGGATTTTATTCTGTTTACAATGATACGGATCCACTTGAAGATCTTTTGGAGCAGATGTAGCATGTGGAAGGAGGATGAGACGGTGTTGATCTGGCGGTTCATAGTGAGCGAGGAGTCCAAGATGATGCTGAGATTTCTTGCGTGGTCTGTGGGCAGAGGTCCAAGATCTGCAGGATACCAGGAGTCGTCCCAAGAAGAGGAGGTGGCGCCCAAGATGAGGACTTCAGTCTTCTCTGAGTTTTTCTTGAGGCGGCTGTCCTTCATCCAGGTGACAACAGCCTTCATCCCGTCGTGGAAGTTGCTCTTGACGACTGTGGGTTCATTGGTTCAGGTAGGAGCCCTGAGGCACTACGCAGCTGATTTCCTTGGGTCCCGAGTGAAATGGTGGTAACCTGAGTCTCTATGTTCGGCGGGTGAGAAAGGATGCTGGCATCATGGATGGAGTAGTAAAAGGGTTTAGCCTCAGTAACTGCTATTACAATGTCTTGTCGGGAGATAGGTGCAAAAATCCATGCACCATTTTTTTGAGATATTTCTTTAGTGTTAGTTGAGAGAATACAGAATCTCTGTCCTAAGAATCGTGATTTTGTTGAAATCTCGTTACATTGTGATTTAGCTAGCTAGCGGGTTAGGGAGGAAAACAGTTGCTTAAGAATGGTAAAGAGCTATAATGTTGGCATTTAGCTTTCTCTGTGTTTACACTATGAGTCCTAGGCTTTAAACAAAAATGTTTGTCCTAGGTGCTCACTCTGAGAGATGTAGTTCCACGATTGAATTCCAGGCAAGTACAGCAAAGGGTGACAAATAAAACTTTCTCCATTCATGGGCCTCCGCTGACAAGGCATGCCCATTGTAGAACAAATGTTTCAGAAAATGTGTGGCACAGATGGGCTCTTTCAGTTTCAGTTCCCAACCCCAGAACTGTGGTGAAACAAGACATTTGTAACAATCCTACTTCAGACATAACCCAACAAGTTCTCAAACAAACAGTGTCCCCACAGGGAGGTTCAAAGACTGCAAATGACCCTCAGGCATCTCTAGATAGCCCTTCGACTCTCATCTCACCCTCACAGCCCCTTAGCTGTCCGTCAGACTCCCTCAGTCAGTCCCACAACTTACCCTGTCTCTGAGGCTCATTGGATTCCCTCAGACACCAAATTAGGCCTTTGAAGATGCCTCAGCTGTGCCCTAAAATTGCTTGCCCTGCCTTAAGTCCTACCAGATATCTCTCAAACACCTGTGAAGATCATCTTGCATTCTGCACCACTTTACAGAGATCCTCAGGACGCCCTCAGAGATGTTAAAGCTCCCTTATTTAGGGGCCCATTATAATCGCGGATGGACTTGAGTCCGTCCGCGATCACCGAGGAGGAGGGAACCTCCGCATGGGCATGCGGAATTCCCTTCTGTCTAATTAGGATGTGAACGCCACCCTGGCGGTCACATCCTCTATTTGTAACATTGCGGCGGGTGCGGCTTCAAGCTGCACCCGCCGCAATGTTACGAATGCATACATTGCATTTGTATGCAGAAAGCAGCAGGCACGGCGCGGTGCCTGCCGATTTCTGCATACAAATGCAGGGGGGTACCATAGGTACCCCCCATGTGCACCCCCCACACCCCCTTCACCCAGGGGGCCCGCTACGGGCCCCCGAGGTGAAGATCCGCATGCTTTTCCTCGGCGGAGAAGCCGCCGTGGAAAAGCATGTGTTCTCATCCATCCTAATATGTCTGGCGGTGTCTGAGAGACACCGCCACCATATTAGGCCTTTTCCGCCGCGTTTGTAAGCCAACCGCGGCGGAAAAGCGGCGGACTGAAACCAGGACCCACCAGCCATCCTAATGTGGCGGTGGGTCTTTGGTGGGTCCGCAGAGTATTTTCTGCATCCTCCGGGCGGGCGGTGGCTTCCGCCGGCCCGGAGGATGCGGAAAATCCTCCATCGTAATCAGCCTTTAGTATGCATATCCTCAATCCATCTTCCTCCAAGTCATTAGACATTGCCAAATGTCCCTTTGAACCCTCCTGCCTACCTTCAGCCTTGCCAAGAAGGTCCTCACAGAACCCTATCTGGCCCTTAGTTCCACTTATTCTCTTTTCAGACAGAAAAAATCTATCGCCCAACAACTTTTAGCAGGCACTCAGAGACTCTCAGCTGAAAATTCAGCAACATAATCGATGCATAAAAAATCCAATGGCCCTCCCACCCACGTTTAAATGCCTCCAGATGATCTACATAAACATCAGTGACCCTCAGGGTTTTTTTTAGATATTCCCAACCAGTCTTTTCCTTAGAGGCCACTATGAGAGTGTTGGTCACCTTTCAGACACCCTTAGCAGTCCCCAAGAGCTCCTCAGCATACCCTTGAAACACTCTGCCAGTATGTAAATACCCCCAGCTTGCTCACCACAAGTATATCCTCAGATGGTCCGTACATGATTAGAGACCCTCGCTTTGCCCTCAGTCAGCCACAGCTGTTACTTTGGCCCACCTGAGCTGCCCATGATATTCTTGACATCCTTCCAGAATACCATCAGAGAATACTAGTGAGTCCTCTGAGACCCACTGCCTGCCCTCAGTAGCCCCGAGTTGGTCCCTAAAATTCACCATCATTTAAGACGCTTACTGGACCCCAGTCACCCCCAGCATGCCCTTAAAGACCGTTAAAATGTTCTGTCACCTGACCTTTGGTGACTCACAACTTTCACTAGGACAACTGTAGATGGACCTTCAACAACCACAGAGCACCCCCCGATGGCCCTCAGAGACCGTTTGTATGCACTCAGTTGCCCCCAGTAGTCTCTTGGAGACCATCCACAATGTCATAGAAACCTTTTTCCTGACTTCTGCCACCACCAGTCCACTCTCAAAAACTCTGGCCCACACTGTAGAACCTACGCCCTGAAATTATCAGCTACTCTAATAGACGTTAAGGGCTCACGAGTCTTCAGACACCTATGTTTTATCATTAGCTACCTCAGCCAGCCATCGGACCACCTGGAGGCTCCCTCAGCTGCCCATTAGGTACCACTAGATCCTTAAACTGCCGGAGTCACAGCCAGATTACAGCTCAAAGCAACTCTTGATCTGCCATCAGATACTCTCAGAAGGCGCTCAAAAGATCCTTGTGGAACTCTCACAGATGTTCAGGCAGCTGAGTTGACCTTCAGAAGGAGGCATCTTTCCTTCAGACACTGTACTGAGGTGTGTGCGGAGCCCGCCTTTGCTAGGGAGTTTGGTGTCCTTGATGCTACTAGTGAAAAAAATAAAGCAACAGGAAACTCCTGTTGTGTTCATTGATCAAACTCCGGCTTAGCAGCGAATGGCCTCTGAATGCAAACATCTCGGGATTAACCACAACTCGCCTGAATCACCCGCAGCTAAGCTCTGACATACTGGTTAGGTGGTTGTTGATGTGTGTCGGTCAGGGGTGAGAGTGAGAATGTAGGGTAAGGAAGGGGGCTAATAGGTGTTAAACAGTGCCTTTGGGTCTTCAATAAATGATTAAAACCATTTTTAACTGAATCACTAGAGCCAGGTGAGGGGAGTCGCTGCTGTTTGTATAAAATTAATGCACATAACTCCATGCTCCCTTCTGCAGATTGGAATCCTGGGCATGGGCCCAGCTCATTCATGCCAAAAGCCGGCACAGAGAGACAGAGTGAGTGTGTGTGTGTGTGAGTGTGTGTGTGAGAGAGAGAGAGAGAGAGAGAGAGAGAGAGAGAGAGAGAGAGAGAGACAGTCAGACAGACAGAGACAGGATAGGTATCTGTGTGTGAAATGTGTTTGGCAGTGAACCTATGACAGTGATGGCATAACTGTGTTATATTTAAGGCTCCCAGTTTTCCGTTTTCACTTTTTTATAGACCAATACTGGCAAAAAACAATGTATTTTCTGTCTGGATTTATTTTTGGAAGCAGAAAAATACAGAAACATGTGTTTCTTGTGAGTAGGTTTCTATGCTGTCCTTCTTGAATTTCAGGCCAAGAGCTGAACAGAAAGACAGCATGAGGAGTTAAGAAACAGGTGGAGAGTAACCTAAATGCAGACATATGTTAACATATATTTGTATATAATGCCAATATTTACCAGTGGGTATAGTATTATTTGCTTGCTTGATTTTTGCTGCATGTTTATCAGTTAAATAAATGTGGAAATGTATGAGTTTACAAATCCATTTATTCTCAGCACACAAAATAAATATGAATAAATACCAATAAGATGGCCAAAAAATAAATATAGATAAATACAGATGGAAATACTAAAATAAATAACTGCTACACAACCGGGAACCCTAGTTATAATACATTATGGTACCATATGTTATTAGAGATTTATATAGCCCATTGTTGTCATTGGTATGGCCTGTTGATATATGAAAGATCAAGAGTAAGATGGAAAAATAGAATTACTGTGGGAGAGTGAATAACAAAAGTGTGACTTCGAAATATAACGAGAATGTATGTGTGAGAGGGAGACAAAGGAAGAGAGATGGAAACGTCCATACATTTTGGAGAGGGCTGAGTGTCTGAGAGGCTGTGTAAGACAGTATGCAACATTATGTAACAATGTGTGTTTGTGTGTGTCTGTTTGCAACTCAATTTCACACACATTTCCTTGGGAAATTGGTGTGGAAAAAACCAAAACCTCTGTATAGTTGCTTTTAGTTCCTATCAACTAGGAACACATCTACTTTTGAGCAATAATACTTAGCAAAAGTAATCTTTATGCATTTTATACTCCAACACAAATTATTTGATTGCTACTGCAGTTTAACCTTATTTAGGAGGGGTATTACTTTGTAAGGAGCCCCTCTTACGTAAACCACAAGGAGCTTCTATCATCTTTCAGTATACCACTGTCAAGGTAGGTAATGAAATTTGCATATTTGTAAGTATCAATAGTCAGCTTCTCAAAGGGCCCTATGCATACGAGAGCAGGCCTCTAAACTCCTGCACCTTGTCTCCCTTGTACTTAGTCTACGCCTGTTTGAGTGATGTTCGTGTTGAGAGTGTGTGCACTAGTTTTCTACCTACCAATGCTTGGACTACCTCATCTTTACATTGGTGACGAGTCATAGTGGATCGAAGGACTTACAACTCGCAGTAAGCTGGAGAGCAGAGCAACGGAAGAAGAGGTAAACACCTCACCTGTGAAGGTGTCGCCTGACAGCATTAGACCTGAGGCAGCACCAGGAAGGCTTTGGTTTTGCTTGCATACCTCTGTGGCACTGCGCTGGAAAAGACTGAACTATTGTGTATTGTAGTTGCATAGAGGATTTGACTATCGCTGAACGCTGTTGCCCTGCATCGGGTGTAACTGCTGCTACTACTGCACTGAAATTCATGTTTTAACCTGTTTTATACCACTTGACTGAGCATTTTTAACGTGGGTTATTATTTCTGTTTTGAACGTGGTATTTTCTTGACGCGACCGGCGGTATCCGTCTGTAAGAGCAGATCCGCCCCCCCGGTCAGCGTTCTAGTTGTTGCTCTGAAATCTCTCTCCCGCCCACATAAAAGACCCAATGGCTCGGCAGACAGAAACGCAGCATCCAAAAACTCAGCACTGCTTGAAGGCAAACGCCGGCAGGTACACAAAACCCACCGCTGCCAGATGGCATGACAGCCTCGGCAAGCAACCAAAACTCAACACTATCAGAAGGAACTTGATGGACAAAGACAAGACCCCCTGAGGAAACATGCTGACAATTCTGCATACTCAATCGACCGCTACCCGCGGCCCATCACTGAGATGACCATGTGATGCAACCTCAACTGTGACAAAGCGTCACACATCAATAAGACAATCTAAACAGCGACTAAAAAATTCAAAATGATTGTGGAGTAATGAGGCTACTGCCTCGGTATCCAAAAACTCACCACTGTCAGAAGGAATCTGACAGACGAAAACAAGACAGCAGACAGCGCAGCGTACGAGCGCTGTGGGCGTGCCGACGGCAAGCCCGTCTGTGCCCGTCAGGGTCCCGGAGGCGGCCGGCGCCAGGCATGCCGCCGGAAAGTTAATTTCTGGGTTTCGCCGATGTTACAGTGGCGCTTCGCTCTTGGATATAGGAAGGAAAGTGAGTAATTGCACCCCACTATTAGCTTCTGTCTCTGCGCAGCCAACACTAAACAGCTGTGCACAATGCAGCTGGGCGGGCTTTGTCAATGAAACTGAGCAGCTTTCAACAAAGCAGGCAGTGTGTAACTCTAGCCAGGGTGCTGCTTCTCTTGCTCAGGGTAATGCACAACTGCAAGCTCTGCTCCTCAATACACGTTCCTTCAAATCACGCGCTCCTAACATGTATTATTTATTAGTGGATAAATCCTCTGATTTCTTATTCTTAACCGAGACTTGGTTGAGCGAAACCTCAAACCCCACCATAGCCTCTGCGATCCAGCCAGGCTTTAAGATTATTAGGAAAGACCGTCAGGCAGGCATTGGGGGAGGTATCACCGTCATCTTTAAAAACCATTTCTCTTGTACGATTGTCCCATCGACCAATGTAGAGGGAGTGAAATGTCTTGGTTTTCATTTGGTGGTGCCTCCCTATCAATCCTTGGCGGGCATTCTAATATATAGACCCCCGGCTCCTGCCGCAAGGTTTTTAGCTTTAATTGGTGATGCCGTTTCACCTTTTGTCGTGAAGCACAAACACTGTGTAGTATTAGGAGATCTTAACATCCATATGGACATTCCAGAATACGCAGACTCGATCAAACTCCTGGAGGCGCTAGAAGTACTAGAATTGACCCCCTATGTGCACTCCCCTACCCATGAGAAGGGTCATACCTTAGATCAGATCTTCTCTACGACTAAGTGAGATATGCGTCGACCTCTTCCTCTCACTTGGTCTGACCATTTCCTCCTGGACTGTGCAATTAATGAAGAAACACATCCTTCTAAGGCCATAGGGAAGCCCGGGATTAGAAATTTTAGACCCACATCCGAGGCATTAGGTAATGCCATCAATCAGCACCCGATTACTTTTAGTGGGGACTTAAAGGCTGACGCCGATGTCCTGGACACGTGTATCCAGCTTCGGGCCGAGGATCTCGCACCTGCCGTGTCTCGTCGTGGGAAGAACGGACGGACCTCTGCCCCCTGGTTTACTAATGCCCTTAGGGAAAGCAAGAGGACATATAAATACGTAGAAAGGATCTAGCATACATTTTTTGACCCCAAGGACAAAATAATTTATTAACAGGCTCTGAAAGCTTACTATAAACAAGTCATAGAGGCTAAAAAACTTTTCTCTCAGCTAGAATAGAACTGGCAACGAACAAAAGTAAAGAAATGTTTAAAATAGTCAGTGACTTCACTTCCCCTGCAGCTGCAGTTAAGTCTTTCACCCCTACAGAGGAATGGACTGGCCGTATAGCCGCCTATTTCTACGATAAGATCAAAGACATCCAGGAGTCTTTTTTGACAACATCAGCGATGTGTAGAGACAGTGCTATGCCTGACTCTTCACTTACACAAGCAAAAGATCCCTCTTTCGTAGACTTTCAAGGATCTCGATGGAACAGTCTTTAGACATTATGAAAGGCCTCACATCCGGTTCACCCGTGCCCTGCCCCCATTCTGACCTTGGCTGCGGAGATTATTAACCCAGCGGTCAATCAGGTTCTCAATCTCTCTTTAGAGTCAGGGCAGCTTCCAGACAGGTGGAAAAGAGCTAACATTTTTCCCCTATTGAAAAAACCTACACTGGACCCAGAGTTAGCCTCTAATTACAGGCCGATATCTCCGCTCCACTTTGTTTCTAAAGCTCTCGAAAAAGCGGTGAATATCGCCACTACCGCTTTTGTCAAGACCAACTCATTACTACACACAAGCCAGTCTGGATTTAGGGCTAATTTTAGCACCAAAACAGCACTGCTGGAAGTCTCTGAGGCCATCAAGGAGGTTAGGGACATAAGCAGCAGAGCCATACTCATATTGCTAGATCTATCCGCAGCCTTTGACACCGTCCCCATGACCAACTCCTATTGAGACTCCAGGAGTGCGGGTTTAAGGGTACCGTGTTTAATTGGTTTGCCTTCTTTCTAAAAGACCGCCAGCAAATAGTGTGGTCCCCCCATTTTGCTGCCCCTATTCCTCCTTCAAGGGTGGGTGTACCCCAGGGCTTCATTCTGAGCCCGACTCTTTTTAATATATACATGACACCCTTAGCAACTCTGGCAGAGGAACATGGATCCAAAATTGTATCATATGCGGATGATACACAGCTGTTATTCACCTGCAACAAAGATACGGATTTCAATGGAGACAGGATTAACAGTTGCTTAGCAAAAGTGTTCTCCTGGTTCCAGTGTAATCAATTGAAGTGCAATTCCGGGAAGTCGGAGATAATCTTTTTTGGCCACCACCCCAGTAACATTTGGCATAGCTGGTGGCCTGCTGACATGTCCCCTCCCATCACATCCGTAAAATCAGTGAAAAATCTGGGGGTAAAGATGGACGAGGATCTTTCTATGTAGTCACAGATCCAGTCAGTGGCCGGCACTTGCTTCGGCATGCTTAGGATGCTGAAGCAGTTTTGACCTCTATTGCCTATCTCCCATAGGAAAACGGTGGTCCAAGCCTTAATAATCTGGACTACGTGAATACACTCTACCTAGGGCTACCAGAGTATTTATTGGCTAGACTGCAAGTGGTCCAGAACGCAGCAGCCAGGGCATTACTGATGCTTGGCCCCAAAGTCCGCATAATGACAAAACTGAGATCCTTGCATTGGCTTCCTGTTCGCAAGAGGATTCAATTTAAGTCCTTGGTTCTCTCTTTTAAGGCTCTCCATGGTAGCGGCGCTGGATACATTGCGAAGAGAGTGCAATTCTATCAGCCCCACCACACTCCCAGGTCTTTACCACTTCAATTGGCACGCACTCCTAGATATCTGCGAGCTCGCATCGGGGGACGGTCCTTCCAGGTGTAAGCTGTGAAACTGTGGAATAAATTGTCGTTGGAACTTAGGATGATGCCGAACCTCCTAGCATTTAGGAAATCACTGAAAACGCGGATGTTTCAGCTTTAACATCCTGATCAGTGGTCACTGAGGCTTAGCAATATCTGTCATCGCCTAGCGCCGGGACACTCAATTGACTAGCTGTGCTCTTAACAAAACCCACATAACATAACATAGATTAGAGTGGTGCATAGTAGACTACAGTGGCGCAGTGGTACAGAGAGGAGTGGTTCAGAGTATAGTGGCATAGAGTGCAGTGCCAAAGAGTGCAGTGGTGTAGAATGGAGTGCCACAGAGCATGGTGGCATAGAGTGCAGTGATGCAGAGTAGATTACAGTGGCATACAGTGGATTGGTATAGAGTGCAGGGGCATAGAGCAGAGTGCTGCAAAGTGTAATAGTGCATAATACCGTGGCGTAGAGTATGGTGACTGAGAGTGCAGTGTTCTAGAGTGCAGTGGTAGAGCGTGGAGTACAGTGGATTGGCATAAAGTGCAGTGGTGTAGAGTGGAGTGGTAGAGTGTATAGGGTATTGGTGTAGAGTACAGTGGCATAGACCGCAGTGTTGCAGAGTGGCATACAGTGGAATGGCGTAGAGTGGAGTTGTGTAGAGTAGAGTGGGATGGCCTAGACTGGAGTGGCGAAAAATGCGATGGTGTAGAGTGGTGTGGAGTGCATTGGCATAAAGTAGAGTGATGCAGAGTAGAGTAGGGAGGCGTAAAGTGCAGTTGTGTGGAGTGGTGCAGAGTGGAGTAGAGTAGAGTGGTGCAGAGTAGATTTCAGTGCCAGGCAGTGTTGTAAAGTCTGGTAGAGTGTTGTGGTATAGAGTGCCTGGGTTTAGAGGGCAGTAGCATAGAGTAGAGTGGTGAAGGGAGCAGTGGCATATACTATATTGCTACATAGTAGAGTATAATGGCATAGAGTGCAGTGACATAGAGAGCAATGACGTAGGGTGCATTGGTGTAGAGTGCAATGATTTAGAGTAGAGTGGTGTTAAGGGCAGTGGCACAGAGTGGAGTAGAGTGCAGTGCTGTACAGTAGATTCTTTCAGAGTAGAGTGAAGTAGTGTAAAGTGGAGTAGAGCAGGGCAAAGTGCAGTGGCATAAAGTGGTGTAAAGCACAGTGGCATAGACTAAAGTAGTGAGCTACATAGCATTGGAATAGAGTGAGTTGGCATAGTGCAGTCACATAGAGTGCAATGTTGATGAATGGGGTAGAATGGAGTGGTGTAGAGTGGAGTTGTGCAGAGTAGAAAGGTATGGCCAAGACTGGTGTGGTGTAGTGTGCAGTGGTGAAGAGTGCAGTGGTTTAGAGTGTGTTGGCATAGAGTAGAGTGATGTGGCATACAATGCAGTGGTGTAGAGTGCAGTGGAATAGAATGGAGTGCTGCAGAGTGGAGTGGAGTGCACTGGCACAGAGTGCCGTGCCGTAGAGTGGTGTAAAATGGAGTGGTGCAGAGTAGATTGCAGTGGTGTGGACTGGCACGGAGTAAAGTGGAGTGGTGTAGAGTGAAGTATTTTTATGTTTCATATAGATACTGAATATAGGCTCAGGTAGCAACTTCACCTTTCACCTATATTCTCCCCTACTATTACACTACATATTGGTTCTTAGGACTCACCTTTTACCTAGTTACGGTACTGCATACAGGACGTAGTGGTTTCCCTGAAAACTAGCCTCATCCATTATGCATGAAGATTCTTGGAAACTCAGCGGGACTACCATCTCCTGCAGAATAACTATGTTCAAGGGTCATTCATTCTGTCATCCTAAGTCTGACATGACACAGCAAGGTAGAACCCCTGAGGGTACGACTTTGGGTATATGTACACCATAACTTGCTGAGGTAGAGAGAGGAGATAAGGAACTCCATGCCGACACACTGACGAAAGACGCTGAGGTTCTTGAACTCCAGCTCTCAGTTGTCTAATATCCCTTGCGGGGTGTCCATCTCGAGACCAAGATGGGGTCCCAAAGTCTCTTGCTTCACGTAATGGGATTGACTTTGTCCTAGAGGGATTCTTGTCTTTACACTCAAATACATGCTAGCTACATTTAGGTACATCTAGTTAGGGTCGCATCGTAGGAGTATGCCTTTTATTGCCATGTATTTTATATACTTGCCTGCATTTGTTGTTTTAACATGATGGCAGAAATCTACCATCCTTTTACTCTGTTAGTGCTTATAATCATTTATATCTGTTACTGTCTAGTGGTTGTTTCAGCACACCAATTTTACACCATAATGACACTGGTTCAACAAATGCTTATTGAAAAACATCCCCACTGTTTAATCTGTGTATCTCTCTGAGACGAAGTGAGCACAAGTGACTGAGCGAAAAGTAATATACTGTTTCCACAATCCTAAGGGATCAGGGTTGTCATGTTCAATAGTTCCCAAGAATTATTCTCTCCTAGGTAAGTGGGATTTCTAGTGGCACTGTGAGCTAGCTGGTATACAGGCTTTCATAACCGGTAGGGGTGCCCAGAATCATTCTGACACCAATCCTACACTGTATGTTGTCGAAACGCGCAGCTCCTATATATGTTTATAGGAACTGTACAACAGTATGCATGGTGAGGT
Organism: Lissotriton helveticus; assembly: GCF_964261635.1. Lineage (NCBI taxonomy): Eukaryota > Metazoa > Chordata > Amphibia > Caudata > Salamandridae > Lissotriton > Lissotriton helveticus. The sequence goes on along the minus strand of NC_136068.1, from coordinate 1,541,931,792 downwards.
AGCACACTGCCACTACGGATAACACATCTTGAATTGAAATGACCATTACATTTGCACAGGCATACTATACTATACAGTGTGCAAACAATAATGTGTGGAAATGGCATAAACTATTGCATTAATTTGGTTTGACCATATTAAAGTATTTCTTTACAACACACTTCAGAATTAACAAAAATGTGTTAATTTGTGTCTATCTACTTCTGATATATTCTGAAATACGTGCACAGTTCATTTGCATGTTGTTGTGTGATAGACAAAAACCCTTTCCTACCCCCAGTATCCAGCAAAATTGTCACATATATCCTCTCACTGTAAAGTCAAAGAAAGAAAAGCAAACACCAAGCTCCCTTTGTACGCAGAGCCTGACATTTGACCTCTGTCTTTGAATGCACAACAATGTGACAAGATAAGAACAAGATTTACAGGCCTGTTTACAGAAAGGAGCACTTGTGGAAGAATACAAGGAAAGGTAGTGTGAAAAGGTTGTGCTCCTTGGGAGGGACAAACTGAAGCTGGACAGCCTAAAACAAATAAAGTCAGAAAATAGAAAGACAAAAAATGTGAGTTACAAACCACAAAGCCAATGGTAAGGAACGGTCAGAACCAGAGGCGCAACTAGAGACAAATTTTGTGGGGGGCTAAGAAAAAATTTCAGGGGGGGCTGAATCTTTGAGTAATAGGCAGAGTGGAGCTGCAGGGGCTCTTAGAAGAGGTAAAACAACAGCAAGGCTTCATTAACATGCAAACGGTCTTTTAAAGACCTGCGAAGTGTTCAGGTGCGGCTGTGTGTGCGCCCGGGAAGCGGTCTCATCCCGGGCTGCCACACACGACGGGGGATCTGAAGCTCTTTGAGTCCAATGGGTGTCGCGCGCCTGGGCAGAACGCATTTCTTATATTTGTTCAACCTTCCTGATGACTTGGGTGTGTTTGCTGTGAATTGTGTCATTGTTTCTTGTCATTTGTAGCATCCATTCCTTCTTGGTTGCAGTGCATAACCTTATATGCACGTTTGTAGGGTACATTTTTAAGTGCAGTTCCTGCAATGCTGTGCTATTTCTTGCATGGTGGAGGGGACGTTGGTTACTCTCACCTGAATGATTGTTTTTATGTTTGTCTGCTATGAAATATAGGGTGAAAAATTACAGAATGACAAATGATGTTAGCTACTTTGTATTAAGTGTAAGGGGCCTGCTTTGCCTTGTCTTCCATACTCTTTATCTGTGCTTGCATGAGTGATTGAGAATGTATGACACATGAAACGTGAAATGCGTGGGGGGAGCTCATTCCAGAGATGTCAGAAGAAGGAGCTCATTTCAGAGCTGGTAGACCAAGAGTGATCACACCCTGGTGGGTTGGATCCTGTCACTAGGCGAGAGTCTGCACTTCAGTGCCACCTGAAACTGTATCCCTGTACGGACTCATTGGAAATAGTCTGGTATTTGTAAAGCGCAAACTAATCACCCCTAAGGGGCTCAAGGCGCTAGGGGCCTTTGCAGTGCTTTTAATGGAAGAATGGAAGTGTACTCTGTATCAGAGTACCTGCTTGGTTGTGAGAAGTGCCAGCACTCTCTAATAAAAGTATTGCATTTCTCTTCAGAAGTGCTGGTACTCTCCCTCCTAAAATAAAAAAAGCATTGGTACTCCGTACCGGCCCATTTAAAGTACTGGGCCTTCGGGAAGGTTAAGTGAGCTATTGCTCAGAGTCACATGTTGATGTGCTAACCTGCCGCCGCTGATGGGGATCGAGCTGTGAGCCCCGTGTTCTGGAGGCAGCCGCCCTGGCCGCTGCGCCAAGGTGGCTACCTCCTGCAGCTGCTCCCTTATTTCTCTACTGCTGTGTGAATCTCATCTGAACACAAAGCCATATGAGCTTCCACTGGGTATTACTGCTCGGGGTGAGCACAGCTATTGCTCGCAGGCAGCACCAAAGAGATAGATGTCTATTACTTCCCAAGAGCAGACTCAGTGCTGTTGAACACCCATATTACATGTAGGCCACACTGTCCCACTGTGCACCGCAGCTCAGGGCAGCAGGCGCAGACTCGGATAGTGTTTCCTATCACAGTTAATACATGCTACTAGTTGGCCTGCAGCACTCATTGTTCCACTCACTTAAGGAGCCCTTTAAACATGTCCCAGGCCTGCCACAGCAGCCTGTGTGTGCAGTTTAGCCTGCCATCATGTAGAGATTAGCACACTCTTGCACTGTTTATTAGTGCTGAGACAGCTAACATGGCTAATACTTCTAGATAAGGCCAGATGCTGTACCCGCCTTTGGTTCTCTTAATCTGAAGGGCACATGTTTAACATTCCTCACCCTATGAGATGCCCACTATGTAGCTGAGTCAGGCCCTGCAAAAATGTCTGACATGCCTCCTCTTGACATTACGGTATTCAAACTTTTTGACTGGACATTCATATCTCTGTTCTCCTTGGGAACGGAAATGTCCTCATACAAAGAGGGTTGCCGTGGTCCTTTCATCTCATCTGCCCAGAAACATTTTAATGCATGGGCAAAGTGGGCTCTGGCCCAGGGCCCCCGCCTGTCAGGGGGCCCCCTGACAGAGTCTGCTCCGTTCTTCAGAGTTTTGCTCTAATGACTTTGAACATTTCTTAAACAGATTGTTTTAAATACTGTTTTCCTTTAATTTATTTTTTATGTACCTGATGTGTGAAAGTCTAGTATGGCCATTTTGCAGAGAAATGTTGGGCCCGATTCACAGATCTAACTTAAGACAAAATCCTAAACTTACTACCATTTTGGTATTCACAGAAGGCACTTACTCATTTTGGTATTCACAGAATGCACTTACTCATTTCGGTATTCACAGAAGTTAGGAGTCCTAACTTTAGGACTCTTAAATGCCTTCTGTGAATACCGAAAGTCTTAAAGTTAGGATTTTTCTCAATTTAGTAGTAGTAAAGTTAGGACTCCTAACTTTAGGACTCCTAAATGTCTTCTGTGAATACCGAAATTAAAATTTGGATTTTTCTCAATTTAGTAGTAGTAAAGTTAGGACTCCTAACTTTTGGACTCCTAAATGCCTTCTGTGAATACCGAAAGTCTTAAAATGTTTTTTTTTCTCAGTTTAGTAGTAGTAAAGTTAAGACTCCTTACTTTAGAACTCCTAAATGCCTGCTGTGAATACCGAAAGTCTTAGAATTAGGATTTTTCTCAATTTAGTAGTAGTAAAGTTAGGACTCCTAACTTTCGGACTCCTAAATGCCTTCTGTGAATAACAAAAGTCTTAAAATTTGGATTTTTCTCAACTTTACAACTACTAAACTGAGAAAAATCCTAATTTTAAGACTTTCGGTATTCACAGAAGGCATTTGGGAGTCCAAAAGTTAGGAGTCCTAACTTTACTTCTACTAAATTGAGAAAAATCCTAATTTTAAGACTTTCGGTATTCACAGCAGGCATTTAGGAGTTCTAAAGTAAGGAGTCCTAACTTTACTACCACTAAACTGAGAGAAAACCCAATTTTAAGACTTTCCGTATTCACAGAAGGCATTTAGGAGTCCAAAAGTTAGGAGTCCTAACTTTACTACTACTAAATTGAGAAAAATCCTAATTTTAAGACTTTCAATATTCACAGCAGGCATTTAGGAGTTCTAAAGTAAGGAGTCCTAACTTTACTACTACTAAACTGAGAAAATACCCCATTTTAAGACTTTCGGTATTCACAGAAGGCATTTAGGAGTCCAAAAGTTAGGAGTCCTAACTTTACTACTACTAAATTGTGAAAAATCCTAATTTTAAGACTTTCGATATTCACAGAAGGCATTTAGGAGTCCTAAAGTTAGGAGTCCTAACTTTACTACTACTAAATTGAGAAAAATCCTAACTTTAAGACTTTCGGTATTCACAGAAGGCATTTAAGAGTCCTAAAGTTAGGACTCCTAACTTCTGTGAATACCGAAATGAGTAAGTGCATTCTGTGAACACCAAAATGAGTAAGTGCCTTCTGTGAATACCAAAATGGTAGTAAGTTTAGGATTTTGTCTTAAGTTAGTTCTGTGAATCGGGCCAGTTGTGTTTATGTTTCATGCAATATACATAAAAAAAGTTTATTTTACATCACAAAGGCCTAACATATAGGAAATGGGAGGGCGTCACAGAGATTATTTGCAGTAATATTGGTGAGCTGAGTCAGCATTTCTGACGTACCTGTAGGCGCAAAAGTGATGCAATGCTGGGGTGTGTCTGAAAATAGACGCAACTACAGCAATGTGTCTTTTCACATGGGACAAGCCCCATATGAAACGGCCTGCGTCAGTCTTACGCCTGCTGTGAGGCAGGTTTAAGATATTGACGCAATGGCGTCCTAGAAGTGGCGCACTGAGTTCTCATTGATTTCAATGTGCCACTTCTACGAGGCTTTTTGTGGGGGGACACCCACACTGAATACATTGTACCTGGTGCAGATGTAATGTGGTGCAGGGGTTTACAAAGTGACGCATCAGCCCAGATGCGTCACTTTGTAAATAGGGCACAACATGGCACAATTTTTACGCTTACTGTGCGTCATAAAAAAGTGACACACCGGCGGCATAAAAGTGAAGCGAGGCCTCATAAATAAGGCCCTTAGAATTTGGATGAGTGTTCCTTTGCACAGTCAGGTACCGAATGAAATTAAATGAAATAGTGTATTTAATAAAGCGGGCAGCTACTCAAACAAGAGTGTCCTGGCGCATGACAGCGGGAAGAAAACGTGCATAAAGACCCATCAGTTAATGAAAAGCCAGGTTTTTAAGTTCTTCCTGAAAGAGAGTTGGTCTGTAGTTAGTCTCAGAGACTCAGAGTCTATTCCACAATCTTGCGCCTAGAAAGCCGAGGAATCTGCCTCCAGTGCGGGCAGGGCATATTTTAGGCACGATGGCCAGGTTGGCATTGGAAGATCTTAGGGGTCTAGATGTTGGGTAGCGATTAACGTGCTTATTTAGGTAGCTGGCTCCTAAGCCGTAGAAAGCTTTACAGAAGATGGTCTTCGCTTCGAAGTTGATCGTTCTTTTATGCGGAGCCAGTGTAGAGACTTAAGAATAGGGGTCATACTAGATCTGGGTTTAGGTCTCAGGATGACTCTGGCTGCTGCATTTTGTACCACTTGTACACACTGGATAAAGTATTTGGGAAGACCGGGGGGCGCTAGGTGGCGCCAAACCAAGATGGTCGCTCTAGTTTGAGGCTCCCGCCAGACCGAGCACCTATCTCAATCCTGCAGAGATCCTGACCGTAGATTTCGGTCCTACCAGCGCTGCGCTGTGTCCGCGACACTGTGCTGCTCCCGTCGGCACCTCGCTTGCCAGGGAAGCCCTGCCGCCTGTGGAGATAGTGGCCGGGGAGCACGGGGCTACCGGCTGCACTGGAGAGGAGGTTCCGGGACGCCGGCTCACCCAGCCACGACAGACCGAGGCTTCGCGGCCTGTGCGGAGCTACCGGAGGAAGCCTCCCCCCCCGGGGATATCGACTAGCCTGAAGTATCGGGAGACACCTGGTGGCTGCCGGAGGTGAGCGCCGCCTGCAATCTACGCCCCCCCCTGCGCGGAGGTCACATCAGGCCGCGCCTGCCCTTGTGGGGACGAGTGCCGCGACACTGCCTGCGGCTCTCCACGTCGGCGGCCGTGCCGCTTCGCGCCTCGGCCTGTGGCACCTCACATCTGCAGCACCGCGCACGGGGCCACAGGGGCCCACTGGTCCGATAACGCTGCCCTCCTTGCTGCTGCGACGCCTGAAGGCAATCAGTCCGCCCAGTGCAGATTACAAGTGGCCCTTGTGAGTCCGGCGGCGTATAGCATCCTCCCCCCTGCGGCGCATCCACCGACCCGACCATTCCTCCTGCGGGGCAGAGGCTCCGGCAGGTACTGCCTCAATGATCACTGCGCCCACAGCTTCCCTCCGACCCATCTGAGGTAGACCACGAGGACAGAGTCTCTCCACCCCCACCCCCCCGTTCGCAGCACCATACCAGCTGTCTCCTTGGGCCAGCACACCCGGTCTCTACATTCTGATCTGCTGTGAGGGAGGCGCGGATCGGTACAGAGCTTGAGCTGCCAGCGGCCATTGCGTGGGACGTCGGTCCGCAATATACTCGCTTCCCTAACCCACATTCCTCTGGTGTTTGAGACATCTTGCGCTCCTCGACCCGCATCTTTCCTCCCTGGTCTGCTGCAGCAGCCCCCCCCTCCTTTTACGCCGGGGTCTTCCTGGGACCTGGCGGCCATTTCTTCAACTGCATTGCGGACGCCCAGGCGGGACATGGGCCGCAATGATGCCAGGCAATCCAAAATCCCTTTTGAATCTAAGAAAACATCTAAAACGACGCAGGAGACGGAGGGCAGCCCCGCCGCCTCGGCCCCTCAGGAGGAAGAATGGAAGACACTCCTATTAGGCTTGAAGCAGAGCCTGTCAACAATAGACTCCAAAATTGATACCATAAATACGCGCATGGACAGCGTAGTGGCCAAGCTGGAGCACCATGACACTCGCATCAAAGAGACTGAAGAAAGGGTATCGACGCTGGAGGATGGTGCGACCTCTACTAGCAGGCAGGTCACTCAAATGGACAGGCTGCTTAAAATAATAGCTGACAAAAACGAGGATTTGGAAGCGAGGTCCCGCCGAAATAACGTCCGAATTTTGGTCCTTGCGGAGTCCACCAACACAGGGAAAATGGAGGACTTTGTGGAGAACCTCGTCGTGGAACTGTTTGGTAAAGAGTCCTTCTCCACGCACCTAATCGTCGAGAGGGCCCACAGGTCCTTGGCCGCCCGCCCTCCTCCCGGTTCCCAACCGCGTCCCATTATCGCGCGCTTTCTTAACTACAGGGACCGGGATGCGGTGTTGAGGCGTGCAAGAGAGCTGGGGACGGTGAACTATGGCAACACAGCGCTATCCTTTTTCCCCGACTTCACCCCCTCGGTCCAGGAGGCCAGACGCAAGTTTGCGGGGGTGAAAAAGAAACTGCAAGCACAGGAGTTTCAGTATGCTATGTTGTATCCTGCGAAATTGAAAATATCATACCAGGGCAAACATCACTTTTTTCAAAACCCACAGCAAGTGGACGACTTCCTAAAGCAATGCAGAAAAGACCAGTGCAGGGAGGAATCAGCTCAACGACGATCCAGGTCACAATCGCCTCTGGCACACCAGGACTAATCTAATGTATTGTTATGCTGGCCCCTGGGGTCAAAATAGTCCCTGGACAGCGGGTGTTTGAGGACTGCTGCCTGCGAATCCTGGTGAGGTACTCAATTTGCTTTAAGTCTTATTGGTCTACGGTTTAATTGTGTGCTCGATCACCCACCTCCGTCCCGCATGACTCGACCGGGGTATGCCTCGTTGATTGCGGGTGCAAGTAGGGAGGTGGTTGGCAGGTCTGGTGCCCCTAGTTCTACCCCCAATGGGTGATCCCCACCTTTCCCCTACCCTTCTTAGGGCAGGGTCTTCGTATGTGCCTTTTTTGGTTTTGGTAATGTTGTGGTTCTGGGAGGGCGGGTGGGTGACATATGCCCGGCTAGTTGGGGTTGCCGGTGTGGGTGGGTTGACACTTCGAATTCATCTTGACGTTTTTGAAGAGGTGGTTCCGCATGTTCTGAAATGGTCTTGGGGGGGATACCGCAATGGGACTGTTATTTCTATGAAATCGATTGTATCATGATCTGTGATGCTGCACCTATCTACTACACTCATTTCTACTGGTTTGAATGGGTGACGTAGCGGACTCACAGTCGACACAGCAATTTCGGTTGGTCACATGGAATGTTCGCGGGCTGAACGACCCGCGCAAGAAGAGACACATTTTGGGTTACCTAGATAGACAGAGGGTGTCAATTGCTATGCTTCAGGAGACTCACTTAAAACCAGAAGGTTCCCCTCTGTTTGCATCTAAATGGGCCTCGTGCAGAGTGTTCTCCTCTTATTCCAACTATGCTAGAGGTGTAACTATTGTGGTCAGACGAGGGATGCAATTTACTCCTGCTGGGACTGAGGTGGATTCGGCAGGTAGATACTGCATGGTCTGGGGGACACTACACTCACATACAGTCCTTTTTGCCTGCTATTATGGCCCCAATACAGACGACCCATCTGCACTCCTTACGATGTGGGGTAAGATTCAAACTCTGGGCATAGGCCACGTTATCCTGGGGGGAGACTTCAATACAGCATTGGACCCGGGCCGAGACAGATCCCATCCACAGCCGGGGCACTACACTCACACCCAGCGTTCGCTATCAGCTATTGTTGAAGAACACCATTACATTGATGCCTGGCGACACTTACACCCCTCTCTCCGACAGGGTACACATCACTCTGCGGTACATTCTACATGGGCGCGGATTGATTATGTGTTCCTATCGGCTGGTCTCCTCCCTTGGCTGGCCGGCGCCCTCCACCTTGCCAGGACGTTCTCAGACCACTCGCCAGTCCTCCTCACATTTCGCATACCAGTTGACGCCTCTCCATTCTTAAGCTGGCGCCTAAACCCCGCACACCTCACTGATTTGGCCTTCAGGGCAGAACTTGAACAAGACATACAGGACTTCTTTGAACGGAACATGGGGTCAGTGTCGAACCTTACTACGGTGTGGGAGGCCTTCAAAGTTACGGTCAGGGGGTGGTGCATCGCGAAGGGGGGCGGTGTCCTTAAGTCGCTACGTGGCGAACTGCGCAAGTTGGAAACTGAGCTCAGGGACCTTGAACGCGAGGTGACTCGTGACCCGCTGGGGCATGCTTCTAAAGCCCTCCTCAGGGACAAGCTGAATGACTACGCGGAAGTGGCGGCGAAGGACTGTAAGTTCCTTGGGAAACCATACACTGCGCGCCTCTATGGTGAGGGAGACAGGCCGGGCAGGGCGCTCGCCTTTGCTGTCAGGCCCCCAAGATATCACAACTATGTCGCTACTTTACGGGACGAACATCAGGTCCCGCAGAGAGACCTCAAAGACCAACTCCGCATTCTCACTGATCACTACTCCACACTATACACCTCTCACAGATCTACGCCTATTAACTTACAGATGTACCTTGAAGACACTGCTATTGCGTGGCTTGGTCCATCTCAGCAGAAATTTCTACATCATGAATTAGAACTGGACGAAATAAAAGACGCTATCATGTCTATGAAATCGGGCAAATCACCTGGTTCTGATGGGTTGCCGATAGACTTTTATAAAGCCTATATTCACATACTCGCCCCAATACTGAAACAAACTTACTATTCGGCCCTTGAGGAGGGGACTTTACCGACCACTATGCGTGAAGCCCTGATAGCATCCTTATTGAAACCAGGCAAGCCTCCAGAACAATGTGACTCTTACCGGCCTCTATCATTACTAAATTCTGATGTGAAGATCTTGGCAAAGGTGCTTGCGACACGCCTTAATCTGCTGATGGAGCGTCTGGTATTACCTGACCAGGCGGACTTTGTCCCGAATAGGGCAACGTCACATAACCTTCGCACCCTTCAGGCTGTATTGCAAGACATCAACCCTCACTGCGAGGCTGCTGCAGTTTTCCTCGACGCCACTAAGGCGTTTGATTCTCTAGAATGGGACTACCTTCTGGCTCTTCTGGAACGGATGGGAATCCCCTTTAATTTTCTTGATTGGATTCGATTGCTGTATTACAAACCGCAAGCTTCAGTCCTTTTAAATGGCTCCCGTTCAGCACCATTTCCGATCCAAAGGGGTACCCGGCAAGGCTGCCCGCTCTCCCCGGCTCTCTTTGCTATCGCCATTGAGCCCCTGGCGGCCAAACTCCGGCAACATCACAATCACCGCTCCTTGATATACCCAGAACGCCAGTTGCTCATTGCATTATATGCTGACGACATGACTTTATATGTGCACAAGCCGCAGGAGAACCTTAACCCCCTGTTGCGGGAAATCACCAAATTCGGAGCCATATCGGGGATACAGATCAACTGGTCGAAGTCTGCTCTATTCCCCTTGACGGACAAGACCACACGCTTCCCCCTGGATTACCCACTAATGTGGGAGGCAGATGACATAAAATACCTAGGCATCGTAGTGACTAGAGACCGGGAAGCACTCATTAGGTCTAATTATGGTACTGTCCTGGATAAACTAACTGACACCATCACTAAATGGATTCATCTCCCACTGTCAATGGCAGGGCGTATTTCCCTGATTAAGATGGTGGTTCTCCCCAAGCTCCTGTATCTTTTTACTAACATACCGTACAACCCAGGTTCCCACTTCTTCCGTTCCCTCAATTCCCAGCTCTCCAGACTTGTTTGGGGGGGCAAGCAGGCTCGGATTAGCCTGAAGACACTCATGCTACCCTATCACCAGGGTGGATTTGATGTACCAAATCTTCAGCGATATTATGACTGTGCCCAGGGGCACTTCGTGGTGTACTGGCTACATCCTCCTCCCTTCATGGCTCATCTGGCGGTAGAGGACGGCTATATGAGGCCCGCCCAACCATCGGGTTATTTATATGCCCCGGCCCGAGTCTTGGACCGGGATCCTACAACGGTGGACTGTACGGTGCAGGCTTGGAAGCGTATAGCTGATCATATGGGAGTCCAGTTCTTATATTCTCCATGTATGCCCCTGGCGCATGACCCCAGGTTAAGTGTCCCCTGTGAAGAACTTGGTTGTAAAATGCTTGCGAAGTATGCGCTCCGTACATGGGGGGATCTATATCTCCAAGGGAGATTCCGCTCATCGGCGCAATTCTTTGGGGAAAATACCCCCTCTGTAATGGATACGTTCCTATATACTCGGCTGCGTCAGAATGTTAGGACGGTCACGCCTGATTTCCCTGATGAGCCGGAGACTATGGCACCCCTTCATGCCCTCTTACAAACGGAATCCCAAAAACATGTAGTGTCCATGCTGTATAAACATACCCAGGCCGCCCCGTCTCCCCCGTCGCTGAGAGCGCGAACTGATTGGGACAGGGATCTAGAAGAGCCGTTGACGGACGAGCAATGGGAAGAAAGCTGTTCGCATACCAGCGCAGTGACAGGCAATGCACGACTTAGACTGGTTCATTTTAAGTTTTTGCACCGACTGTACTATACACCTGCCAAACTGTTTCGCTTTGGACTCCGGGACGATAACAGATGTTTGCGATGCAGAAGTGAGGGGGCGGACTTTTTCCACTTTGCTTGGTTGTGCCCTGCAGTAGCGGCCTACTGGGACGAGATATTTAAGGCACTGTCCGATATGATTGGGGTGGACACAGAACCGTGTCCTAGGATTGCCCTACTGGGCCAGTCGAATCCAGTGATTAAAACACATAGGAAATTTTTTGCACTGGGCCTCCTTTTAGCTAAACGGCACGTAGCGTGTCGATGGGGCAGAGGCCGTGCGCCCAAATTCAAGATGTGGTTGGCCATGATGTCTACTTGGCAGGAACACCTACACACATATGCCGAACTTCTACCACGACAGTCCCGTCCTAAAGACCTCTGGGGTCCCCTCACTGCGTATCTTCTGCGCATGCAGGCTGATGATGCGTCGGAGGCGGGGAGTTGCAGAGAAATAGGCTAAGCTAGCCCGTCCCCTTTCTTCAGGCCGGAACTAGGCTCTTGGCGGGCGGGAACTGGCGGACTCCCCCCCTTCCCCCCCTTCCCCCCCTATACAACACCTCACTTTCTGTCAGTGTGCACGACCACCCCCCTAGGGGGAGAGCTTGAGCTTATACATTGATCGGGCCATCACAGGGGATTGGATTGCGGGTCACGTGGGCCACAGTTCCCTGGCGGACGGCTTGAGTGCCGTGCGTCACCGTCACCAGTTAGTGTATATACCACATTAGACTGTTCCATGTGGCGCAGCATACGACACGTCCCACAAGGATGTACGCACAGATCGATTCATTGACTACCCCCCTCTCCCCCCTCCCATTTCAGCCAGAATGAACAATTGGGTGCAGAATGCCATTCTTCTAGGAGGGGATAGACTGCTGACATGGGTAATGCTACATGTAGCCCGACTCCTCAAGATGTTTTTCACCATGTTCTGAGTCTGATGGGAAGCATGGGAGGGAACTGCCTCTTTTGTAAGGGTTTGTTTGTTGTAAATGTTAAAAGAACCTCAAGAAGCCGTTATCAGATAGTACCTTGCTAGCTTGCTTGCTAGATAATATATTCGTTGACAGTTTACATCACCTATACATTGCGGCCGGCCCTGCTGGGTTGTAGGCGACATGCTGTGTTTACATGATTTCTGTTGCATCCTGCTGGATCTACATACACGCATGGCTCTGATCACGATAGCTGCCGGCCTGCAGATGCAGGTTGTAGGCGAGTAGCTGTGTACTTTTTATGCATCATTAATAAAGGTTTTTCAAAAAAAAAAAAAAAATGTGTAAACACAAGCCATTTGTCTCCGAGCCATGGAGTTTCTGTCATCAGCACTACTCCCTTTTTCCACAACAGCAGTTCAAACATGAATGGCAAAATATCCTAGTCTGCAAATGTTTTCTCTAAAATTATGGCTCTGCCATATTTGCCTCATAATGCAAGATCTGCTGCATTATCTGACCATTTAAACTAATAAATTGCCTGTAGCTCAAACATATCAAAAGTTAATATAAAATGAGACTTGTGTTGCTGAGGAGTGGATGGCCTATTGTAAAGGTTGACTGGTCACCTTTCTCACTGCTGCGTTTGTATGTTACACTGGTACTAATAAGGCAACATCTTTCCAGAGACTGTTAGCATGTGTACACACTTCAAAATAATAAAATATCTGAAAATATAAAAAAAAAAAAAAAAACAAAAAAAAAAAGTATTTGGGAAGACCGAGGTACAAGCTGTTGACATAGTCAAGCATTGATGTCACCAGAGCCTGCACCACAATCTTCCTGCTCCCTAGCGGCACTAGTGGCAGGATTTTTGTTTAGCATTCAGAGTATGAAAAAGCAAGCGCCAGTTAGATTTTAGATTTGAAAACACTTGGAGAGTGTCTTGTCTATGACAATTCCTACGTTTTTTACTTTCTCCTTTTCCGCTGGCGGGGCCAGCAGACCTTTTGGCCACCAGGTGCTCTAGTCAGGTGTTTCTGGATTACCAAAGAAAACAACTTTAGTTTTGTCAGGATTGCACTTCAGCTGATTGTTCTTAGGCCAGTTAAAAACCTTTGTGAGGCAAGACCTAATCATTGCCCCGTCAAAGTTGGTTCCTTTTTCATATGTAAAAATCAGCTGAGAGTCATCAGCATAGGAAACAATTTTGGTGCCCTCTTCCTCTACCAGAAATGCGAGGGGGGATAGATATATATTAAAAAGGGTAGGACTGAGAATGGAGCCCTGAGCGACACCTACATTCATGGCTGGAACCAGAGATGAGAAAGGGTGGAGCCAGATATCCTGAGATCTATTTTCCAAGAAGGATGACAGCCATGTTAAGGTGGTCCCCCCAAGGCTGATGTTAGCAAGTCTCTCCAGGAGCCTCTCATGTGGGACCGTATCGAAGGCTGCCAACAGATTGAGCAGTATCAGAACAGCCTTGCCGCCCTGGTCCAGCTTACCCTTGAGAAATTCAGTCACTTCCAGCAGAGCGGACTCCGTACTGTAGTTAGCCCTAAAACTGGATTGGGACTCATGAAGGAGTTTCCCATCTTCAATGTGTTTTGGGAGGGCCTTGCTTACATGCTTCTCTAATACATTGGAGAGGGCCAGAAAAAGGGAGATTGGCCTCTAGTTGGCAGGGTCCGTTGGTTTGCGGTTAGCCTTTTTTATCAGTGGAAGAATCTAAGCATTCTTCCATAATTTTGGCATGTTCCCTGAGGAGAAGGAAGCATTAAAGAGCTGGTTTACCGTGGGGTTTATGGTGGGAGATAATAGGTTCAGGAATGATATTCGCTGGACATGGGTCGGTTGGAGAGCCATACCTAATGCTTTGGAGAAGGGTCATTCTTGCAGCTGAAGCACATGGAAAGCTTGTAAAGATGGAGGGTCCAAGAGGTGAAATTTGCTATTAGAACTAAGGTAGAAGGTCAGTTCTTCCTCTGAGATGTTAGTGAAGGCTTGTTGGATCACGGTGATCTGTTTGTGGAAGAATTGAGCTATCTGCTTCAGCCATTCTTCCATGCATGGCCCTTCTTTTGATTTGATTTGGTTTTGTACAGCGCTTGAATCACCCCCGAGGGGGTATCTCAGAACCTGGAAACGCAGCATTAGCAGTGGTGGGGAGATTAGAACAGGGCGGTTTTCAGGATTCTTGTGAATTTTCGGTGATCCTGGCATTGTGTTAGGGCAAGCAGGAGTTGATTCCAAATAAAAGGGGCTTGGTACGAGAAGTACTTGCCTCCGGATCTAGCCTTTTTTATTTTGGGGATTTTGAGTAGATTGGGAGCTGGAGCGCAGCGTCCGGGATGGGTGGTAGTGGTGGAGTCTCTCTGCTAGATAGGGTGGGCTGTTACACCAGATTGCTTTGTGTGTGAGTCAGCAGATCTTAAATTTCACACGTTATCGTATGGGCAGCCAATGTAGTCGGTGAAGGAGGGGAGCGGGCGCAGATCTGGGGGGGGGGCATTCAGGACCGTGCGGGCGGCCGTGTTCTGTATCATTTGCAGTCGGTTTAAGGAGGACTCATTTTCTGGGATCAGAAGGGTGTTGCAATAGTCCAGTTTGTTAGTACCAAGGCCTGTGTTAGGGTCTTTCTGATTGCGTCAGGAAGATATGTAAAGGCTATCCATAGTAGGCCAAGGGTGTGGAAGCAGGAGCCGACTGTGTATGTCACGTGCTTCTTCATGGTTAGGGACTGTTCAAAGTGAACACCGACGTTTTTGACTGTAGTTGCCGGGATCGGGGGCTTGCCTAGTTCTGGGGGCCACCAAGATGGTGACCAAACAAGTGGGGCATCTCCAAAGAGCAGAACCTCCGTCTTCCCGGCATTCAGTTGAAGAAAGTTGCTTTCCATCCAACGTGATATTGCCAGCATGCCTGAGGAGAAGGTGGATTGAGCAGAATGAGAGGTTTTATTGAAAGCAAAGGTGAACTGGGTGTCGTCCGCGTAGGATATTGGAACAAACCTGTGGTTTCTCCAGAGGGTTGCCAGAGGGGCTATGTATATGTTGAACATAGAAAGGCTCAGGCATGAGCCCTGTGGCACCCCCTTGGTGAGTACCTGAGGAGTGGATCGGAAGGGGCCTAGGTTGATGGTTTGGTAGCGGTTAGAGAAAAAGCTGATTATCCATTTCAGGGCTGTCCCTCTGACTCCTGCTTCCCTTATTCTTTCGAGCAAAGTCTGGTGGTCCACTGTGTCAAAGGCGGCGGACATGTCTAATAACACTAAAGGGTAGCCTGGCTCTGGTCTAAGGAAAGTCTGATGGTGTCGGTGACAGCCACTAGGGCCGTCTCAGTACTATATTTAGGACGAAAACCTGATTGGGTGGGGTCCAGGTAGCCAGTCCTTTCAAAGTGGTTGGAGAGATGTTGATTAACGTGTTTTTCCAAGACTTTGCTCAGATAAGGGAGGGGGGAGATGGGGGCGGAGGTTCGAGAGATTTTCCATGGGGCATTTTGGGGTTTTTCGGATGGGGATGACTTGGGCGGCCTTCCATGATGAAGGTAAGTGGCCTTCTTCCAGGGACTGGTTCAGTATAGAGCAAATGGGTCCTGATAGATATTCTGTTAGGGAAGCCATGATTTTGGCACGTATGATATCAAGTGGGGAGCCTGACTTTATTGTGGTCATGGCAATTTTTGTTTCTTCGAGTGTTAGTGGGGGGAAGTTTAGAAGGGTATTAGGGTTGGGGATGGGTCTAGCGGGGATATCAGGAGAGGAGCCTGGGGGAGTGGGAAGTTTGGTTGTAAGGATATTGTTGTAAATGTTTTCGATTTTTTTGTATAAAGTGATTGCTGACATTGTCACATAGTATTTGGGAGGGAGTTTCTTCTGAATCAAAGGCTTTGGGGTTGGTGAAGGTTTTCAGAATTTGATACATAGCTTTGGGGGTGTTGTCCACCTGGCTAAGTTGTAGAACCATGTATGTTTTACGTGCAAGCTTAATGTTTTCTGGTACAGGGTAAGGGCAGTCTTGAATTTCTCTTTGTTGGCTTTGAGGTTGGTGCGACGCCATTTCCTTTCAAGATTTTTACACCTAATTTTTTCTTTCTGGAGTTCTATGTAGAACCACGCTGCCTGTGATGTTTTGGCTTTGGGATGGCTTGTTTTTATCGGTGCGATCAGATCAATGGCAGCTAGGATGGATTCATTAAAAAGGGAGAGGCTGTCTTCAGTATTACATGGCCAGCTTTGGGTAATCGCATAGGTGGATGCGAAAGAGGCTAGGTTAACTTTATGCCAATGTCTAAACTGCGATTGTTTACTTGGGATAGGCCTCTGGGGTACATTGGGGTCCTCTAGTTGGAGGTTGATGATAGCATGGTCTGACCAACTGACTGGCTTCGGGGCTTCGCAGGTGAGGAGGGTGGAATTAGTGAATACTACGTCTAAGGCATGCCCTGCTAAGTGAGTCGGACCATGGCTAATTTTAGTAAGGTTTAGCGAGGCAAGGTCTGAGAGGAAAGATAGTGTCTGCCTTGTCAAGGTTCTCACTATGGATGTTGAAGTCCCCCAAGAGCATGAAGTTGTTGGAAGAGATCACGGGAGGGGCTAGGAGTTCCATAAGGACGAGAGAGAAGTCGACTAGAGGTCCTGTGGGGCGGTAGACCAGAGCCCCTTTCCAGTTGAATTGGGGGGAAAGATCGAGCCTGAAAATCATGATCTCAATTTGTCCATTTGAACGATGTTCCAGGATAGAGGGTTTTATTCTGTAATTGTGAATAATTGCGATCCCTCCTCCGATTTTGGCCTGTCTTTGTGCCGGCTTTTGGGGCGGTAAAGGATTTAACTATGCTAAAGATTTCCTTACTCATATTTTGGGCATTTTCTATCTTGGTTTGAAAGAAGATTTTCTTGGTTGCCTTCACGAGAATGTAATGAGCTTTTAATGTGTCTTTATACACCTTACTGTTCGCAGGTAGATAGGATTTACGCCATTTCTGTTCCATTTTTCTACAATTTCTTTTGCTATATCTGAGGGACTTGTTAAACCATGGAGCTGGTGGGGCCGGCCTCTTTGAGCAGCGGGAAACAACAGGTACCACTGCATCAATGTTGGTTCAGAGCCATGAATCTATTGAGCGGGTGTCCTAGTCGGGACAGCCAGGCATCTCTGGTGAGGAACGACCAAGGGCAACTGCTAACAACAGGATGGATATTTTATGGAACGTCCTGTAATTAGGGGCCCTCTGTCCTGAGTTAGCCCGAGGGGCTGTGGCAGAGTTGGGAATGACACATTTTAATAGGAGGTGGTCAGGCCAGGTAATGGGAAGAGGTAGGAATACTGATATGTGAAAGTTGTGAAAGATTTGGTCTGGCCCTTCTCATGGGTGGCCAAAGAAATAGATGGAAACATGTTGCAGGCCTGCAGAGTTTCCAACAAGGAAATCGGTTGAGGGTCTTTTCCATTGTCCATATGTATATTGAAATCTCCCAGAATAAGGCAGTTGTTGCATTTTAAGGCCAGGGAGGTGGAGGCTGTATTAAGCGTAGTAATAAAACCTCCAATTGCACCGAGAGGTCTGTAAATCAGAAAACCAGCTATGCTATGATGGGGGATAAGGTACAGCGGAACCCTAAGGACTCTGCACCCTCAATTTTTTTCCATTGGGATGGGGGAAACACTGCACTTACCTGTGAGACGCCGCCATTACCGCTGCCAGGTACCTTGAAGCACGCCGCCACCGCCAAGAGTCATTTTCCACCAGACTACACGCGTCGCCGCTCCGGGACCACAAATCCCGGCAGCCTACGCGGCGGCGCGCATCCTGACACCGCGAGGGCGCCAGGGAGGCGGTCATAAGCGGCCAGGAACCGGCGAAGCAGGGGGAAACACTGCACTTACCTGTGAGACGCCGCCATTACCGCTGCCAGGTACCTTGAAGCACGCCTCCACCGCCAAGAGTCATTTTCCACCAGACTACACGCGTCGCCGCTCCGGGACCACAAATCCCGGCAGCCTACGCGGCGGCGCGCATCCTGACACCGCAAGGGCGCCAGGGAGGCGGTCATAAGCGGCCAGGAACCGGCGAAGCAGGGGGAAACACTGCACTTACCTGTGAGACGCCGCCATTACCGCTGCCAGGTACCTTGAAGCACGCCGCCACCGCCAAGAGTCATTTTCCACCAGACTACACGCGTCGCCGCTCCGGGACCACAAATCCTGGCAGCCTACGCGGCGGCGCGCATCCTGACACCGCGAGGGCGCCAGGGAGGCGGTCATAAGCGGCCAGGAACCGGCGAAGCAGGGGGAAACACTGCACTTACCTGTGAGACGCCGCCATTACCGCTGCCAGGTACCTTGAAGCACGCCGCCACCGCCAAGAGTCATTTTCCACCAGACTACACGCGTCGCCGCTCCGGGACCACAAATCCCGGCAGCCTACGCGGCGGCACGCATCCTGACACCGCAAGGGCGCCAGGGAGGCGGTCATAAGCGGCCAGGAACCCGCTTTGCGGGACGCGAGCGGGACGCCCGGGGCGAAGCCCGGGCAAAGGGCAGGCCCTCTACGGCCCTCATCGGCACGAGGAGGCAGGGCAGGGCCAGAAACCCTGCGCAAAGGTTCGTGAGGCATCCTACTGACCAAGTAAGACTGTTTTGTTAGTGATACATATTTCCCTGAGGTCTGAGGAGTTTTAGCTCTTCTGTCTATAATTATCAGTATGTCTAAAAAGGGATCTGCACCACCAGCCAATACAATGGAAAATTACTTGGTGCAAACAGTGAAAAAAATAAACCTACAGAGGAGAGAATCGCTGGGATTGAGTCAGTCACCTGACTTACACTGTTTGTCCCCATCTTCATCCCCCTCACCTGAGGTCTTGGTGTCCCTACAGACTTTCTCTGATGCCTCTTCAAATGGTCCTACCATACAGGAATCCGGCTCCCTAAACGATAATATGTTGTCTGGTCCCGAGGTCCTTATCGTGGAGCATGGAAATAACTTCGACAGTGATGTGGATCAGGAAATTCGTGCTGACCCTACAGATGAAGATATTTCTATCACTGAGCAAACTTCTCGATTAGACTCTGCGAAAAATAAAAACCCGCCGAGACGGGGGGGACTAGGATCGGGGGCCAGGAGAAAGAGGGTAAACATCCCAAAAGTAAACATCCCAAAAGCAAACCCAAAGGAAGTTGAAGGGGGAAGTGTTAAGACTAATGTCAGCCATGATGAGGACTTGTTTGATAGAATCGCTGACTTAATAGATAGTAAAATTAATTCCATTGTTAAACCATTACTCTCTAAAATTGATAAATTACAATCTGAAGTCAAAAAGCTGGGAGGGCAGTTGAACAAACTAACAGAGGGTGTTGATAAAGTAATGATGTTGGTATCAAACCTGGACAAAAATAGTAGAGAAGTTGATGACCAGGAGGGTGAGATTACAGATGAAATTTTAAATAATCCACCACCTCAGCCTCCTGATCCAAAAACTATTGCTCCCAATACTAATAGAGGGGATGGACTGTTAACGGTTGAGATACCCCCTGCACATGCTCAGCTAACTGACCCTCTTCAATTTATAGTTGAAGCTTCCCCTGTTGTTTTAGTATTGGCAAACGTACCACCCTTAGAAGCCGGTGCCGAAGAATCCCCTTCCTCTTTGTCTAACAAAGCCTTGCAGTGGCTTACTACTAATATGAGGTTAGCTCCACGGGGGGTCAACTGCTGGCTCAAGAGATCAAAACTGCTAAAAGGGTCTCATGGCTAGGTAATCGCCCCAAAAAATTTAAGGGGGATTGCGTGGCAGTAAGCTTCTTACATTCAGGCGTGTTGCCTAACATCCTTATTAATTTACTCCCACCCCAACGCAGGCAGGGCTCTGTTGTACCATTAACTTTGAAGTTCTTTTATGGTGAGCAGCAGAACGTCACCTACCCTAAAACACCAGCCTTTGGATGGGATACTAACTCTGATTTAAACTATAGATGGGGCTGGGAACAACATCGGAAAACTGTAAACCAATCCGCTCCCCTAGCATATCAGAATTCTTTTGCTCAACCCCTCTTATTGTCTAATCGATTTGCACCCTTATCCTTTTTGGATCATAATGACTGACTTTTGTCAGATCATTCTAGTCAGACAGAGAATAGTTTGCCAGCATTCAGTATGCTTACTTGGAATATAGCTGGTATAAAGACCAAAGTAGGTAATACAACTTGGTTGGCATTTATAATTAGGTATGATATCATCGCTCTGCAGGAAACTTGGGACACAAATTCTAGTTTTTCACTTGATGGCTACAGTCATTTTTGTATTCCTGCTGTGGCTAGCACAGCAGGAAGAGCGAGGGGTGGACTGTTAGGCCTCTTTAAACTAGACATCAAAGGTAGCCTTAAGAAATGTGACTCAGGATCTGAGCAATGTCTTATTGTTGAATTGTCTCGTGTGGAATCTCCTAATATTTTGTTTATTAATTTTTATAATTCCAATGCTGTGGACTGTACTTCGTATAGTCTAGGTAGATTGGACTATTTTCTGTCAGTCTATAGTGAAGATGTTAACGCATTTGAAATCATTTTTTGGGGGGATTTTAATATACACCCTTGTTCACTTATGTGTGTTTGCGATGACTCAGAATCCCCTCCAAATTGTGCACTGGTCCATCTTGAACATAATAGACAGGGAGGTTGTTTAGAGAACTTCCTCGCAAGATGGAACCTATACGAATCCAGTTGTGGGGAGGGAGGATTAGGGCCCCTACTTTCAAGGGCTCAGACAATGACTCTATTATTGATTATATCTTTATTTCTGCATGTTTTTTATCCAAGGTTTTAATGTATAGAACTGTGGTGTCTGCTTTTAGCGATCATAATCCAGTTACTATGGACCTAGTAGTGTCTGACTTTTTAGGGCGAAACCATGGTCCCTGTTATGAAGAAAGAAAGCTTAAAGTTAAGGATCAGGGAAGGAGACTGAAATGGGACAGCATAATCCCAGAACCCTTTGTTCAAGAAGTTCTCTCAGAAGCAGAGGAGGAGGTTGGAATGTGTTTATCTTGTGACTCTAATGATGGGGAAGTGATCCTTGCATTTAGCAGCATATGTAACAAGATAAACGGCAGGCTTTCTGTGACTAGTAATTGTAAGCCGAAACCTCCTAAAAGATGGTTTGATCACAGTTGCTCAAAAGCACATTCTGCATTGCTCAATGCTTTGAAAACTGTTCCGAAAGATCGTGACCTCATCAGCAATAGTAGAGCACTATATAAAAAGGCCATTGTAGTAAGGAAAAAACAGCTTAAAGAGGAAGCCTGGACACAACTTACTGATCCAGCCATACTAAAAAATAGTGGAGAATTCTGGAGGATTGTCAACCAACCCTTACTTACAGGGGAGGATAACTCCCCTCTAGAAACTAATATTCCTGATGAGGGTTGGATTAAACATTTCAGAGACATCTATTCAGTCCATAATAACGCTGATACCAGGGAACAGGAAGTTAATACTATTCCATTAGGGAACCATTTGCACTTTGAAGTTAGTGAAGTATTATCTGCAATAGATTGTACTCTAAAAAAAAAGGCACCAGGACCTGATGGTGTCCCCGCTGATGCCTTTAAATGCTTCCCTAACTTCTGGTCAAGATTGCTCTGCAGGGTCTTTAATGCCTTAAACCGTGATAATATTCCCAAGTCATGGAAAACATCAATAATTATTCCTGTTTTTAAAAAAGGAAATAGGCAGGATCCTGCATGTTACAGACCAATTTCACTGATTGACTCTTCAGTTAAGATTCTTGGGAGAGTCACATTAGTTAAATTGAATGAATGGGCCACCGAGAACAATATCCTGAGTAATGTGCAATATGGGTTCAGACCCAAAAGAAGTACCCTGGATCAGTGTCTTAATCTCCACCTCTTGGTCGAGAAATATACCAGGGCCAAGGATGGGTCCATGTACCTTGGGTTCATGGACCTCTCCTCTGCGTTTGATATGGTCAACAGATCCAAGCTCTGGTTAAAATTACTCGACATGGGTCTGGATAGATCCATAGTCAATTTATTAGCTGACTTACACTCTGGCCTTACTGCGAAAATTAGAGTATCCTCGAATGGAAGGTGTACAGATGTTTTTGCGTCTGAAAAGGGAGTAAGACAGGGTTGTATTCTGGCACCACTGTTGTTCACGCTTTATGTGAACGCGCTGGAGCCAGCCCTCAGGGGCGTTACAAGCGACATTCCACGTGCAGGACAGCAGGGGATACCAGTTCTCCTTTACGCGGATGACGCTGTTCTTCTTGCGCGTACTGGGGTGGGGCTTCAACGACTCCTGGATGCCTTTGAATCCTTTATGGGCTCACTTGACCTGAAAATAAATGCAAAAAAATCGCAGGTTATGCTTATGGGCAGGGCCTCTAGGAGACCTTTTCATAAAACTTTTCTTTGTGGGCAGGAAAAACTCGTACGCGTCTCCTCCTTTCCCTACCTTGGGCTCACCTTTGACGATAAAGGTAGCTGGGGTCCTCATGTTACAAGCAGAGCTTCTATGCTGGCCAGGACATCTGCTGCCCTCCATGGGTTTTCTAAAAAACTGGGGGGTAGGCCGTTTGCAGCTATCAGTAAAATATACAAGGCCAAATGCGTTTCAGTTGCATCATATGGTGGCTCATTGTGGGGTTATAGGGGAGTGGAACCCATACAGATAATGGAAAATACATTTTTTAGATCTGTTTTGGGTGTCCCCCAGTCAACCCCGTCCTATACAGTCCATATGGAACTGGGGGAAGGCTACATCACAGACCTGATTAGAATAGCACCTTTAGTTGCTTGGCTGAGGATGTGGCTGAACACAGAAATTCCTCTTAATCATACCATAATGAGGGACTGTTTGAACTTAGATAATGTCCACAGGATTAGGTGGCTGATGTACATTAAGGAAAGTTTTTTGAAGTTGGGGAGGCCCGAACTTTACACTGCTATTGACTCTCTAACATCTAAAGATATTGTTTACACCAAAGTTGGAATGAAGGAGCTCCTAACCCTGGAGAGGGAAGAAATTGAGTTGAAGAAACCCTGTGTCAGGGCCAGTGTACTGCTGGCTATACCCAACGGTCCTGACAGTTACCTTAACGTGGTGACCCATCCCTACCACAGGTTTATTTTAACTCGTTTTCGATTTAATTTGATACATTTTAGCTTGGGTTTTTATCCCGTCTGGAGTACCCCAGAAAAGGCACCACCCTGTTCTTGCGATCATTTTTCTGAGCAAAGTACTATGCACTTTATAATGTTTTGCAGCCACTATCATGAAGCTCGGAAATTGTTTCTTGTACCTATACTCAAGGAAGTAGGATTTATTCTAGTTAGACCTGCTCTTATTTATCTACAAATGCTACAAACTCCCAGGATTATGTTTTACGTGGCTAGTTTCCTGGTGAGAGCTATTAGAAGCAGGAATATCAGACTTAAAAATGTGTCTACTTGCCTTGGTAGTATTGATCAACATTTTAGTTAGTACGCTTGCTGGTGACCTCTTGGGTCAGCATTCTTAGAAAGCATTGTAACAGGGTTAGTAGCTGCCAGTTCTAATCATTTTGCTGGGGACCCCCTTAGCATTTTTACATTTTTATATTTTTTAAGTCTTCATTGCACATTAGCACTCTTGCACTTTTGCACTTTGCACTTTGTACCAGTTATGCTGATGTTAAAATGTAACATTGTGTATGTTGGTCTTTTTAACCTGTCATTTTTAAATTGTTTTTTAATTGTTTTTAAATGTATGTGATGTTTGAATTTTTGTTTCATATATTTGCCATTGTCTTTGTATGATATTAAGTTATCGCAATAAAGTATTTGACTGACTGACTGACAGTCTAGTTTTTATTGTAAATTATGGCAACACCTCCCCACTTCCCACTCGGTCGGTCCCTCCTAAAGATTTTATAACCCATAGGGATGGCCGAGGTGATAGTAGGGTTGGAGGCTTCAGACAACCAGGTCTCAGTGAGAAATAAAAGATCTGGCTGTTTGTTTAAAAGTATGTCATAAATGTGTGGTTCATGTCTTTGCATAGAGTGACAATTTAAAAGGATGGCCTTTAAGTCCTCTGTTTTCTTATAGTTTTTACACTTATTGTTGCATGAGAGGATCTTAGGTGCGAGTTTCCTGGGCTGGAGGAGAGACCAGTTACACTTATTGCGTTGAAAGTCTACCTCTAAGCACGTATCAGCCGTTGTACACTGACATAATGGTAGCAACCTAAGGCTAAGCAGTTTTTCCCTATTGTAATATAGCGGAAGAAACTCACCGGAGGGGAACTGGGCAGCATGGCCAGTGCCGGACGCCTCCGGGATGCTGACGAGTGCAGACAGGCTTGCCATTCGTGCACCCGCTGCGCGCGTCTGTTTGCATTGGGAATATAAAGGCTAATGCCTATGATGCAAACTGGATCGCTAACGCAGCTGAGGAAGCGGAAACTGCGTGGGCAGAAGCGAGGAGCCCGACAGTAGCCTCAGCCCTCTGCACAATTGGCATATCAGCCGCAGCGGAACAGGACTGGAGGAAAGCGAGATGCGAATCGGAGCAGCTAAGGAGGTGTAGGCAAGCAGAATCGAGTATAGTGAAAGTGCGTGTAGGTAGGAGAAATTGTTCAAAAGCACAGAGTAATTCTGCCACCCATATACAATTAAAAAAGTATTAAAAACCTAGTAGCATGGCAGGAAACACTAAATCCCACCGCTGTCAGCTGCGCACGTCCGTTCCATTTGGGGATATATAGGCTAATGCCTATGATGCAAACTGGATCGCTAACGCAGCTGAGGAAGCGTAAACTGTGTGGGAAACAGGGGCTCAAATTGGAAAATAAATTCAAAGCTGTTCTGAACAGGGGCCCCCAAAATATGTTTGGCCCAGGGCCCCCAAAATCCTTAAGATGTCCTTGCATCTGCCCTGTATGTACAGCCAGAGGAAGGACTGAGGCCTTGGCTACCATGAAAGTGAAACAGCCACTTCTGTGGAGGAAACGACCTTTGCAGGATGTGGGTGTCCTCACATCCCTCCTGCTCCACAACAACTTCCTTCTTCCTCATGATCAAAAGCTTGCACAAGTAGGACAGGGAAACATTGAGGATTGTGAAGGCATATGGAGTGAAGGTAAAAGGGTGTGCAGAGACAGGAGCCAAAAACAGCATTGCTTCAGGCCGTGGTGAATGGGTGGTCAGCAATGATGCTGACATGGGCAGTGGTGCAGAGGACGAAACAGGAAACAGGGTAAGGCATTCTGACACGGGTAACAGGGCATGCAACTCTAACAGGAACAACAGGGTTTGGGTCTCACACCATATCACGTGGGGCACGTGATATGAGATTTTGACATGGGCAACAGGGCATGGAGCTCTGACATGGACATGGGGTACTGGGCATGTGATTCTGGCACTGGCTAAAAGGCATGGGACTCCTACACAGGCAACAGGGCATGAGACTTTGACATGGTCAACAGAGCATGGGACTCTGACATGGTCAACAGAAAATGGGAATATGACACAGGCAGTGAGGCCAGGGAGTCCTATAAGCCAATTGTCGCAATATGGCCTGGCCATAGTTGTAAACAAGCATTAAAAATGCAATAGGTCTCGCCTTTCATTAAGTTAAAGCCATTTGCTTTGCTATACAATACCATTAGCAAAGCAAATGCCTTTAACGTAATCAAAGGAGAGACCAATTGCATTTTCAATGCTTGTTTTTACATGCTGACAGCTTCCAAAAGGTGCGCTATTAAGAGACAAACTATGAATCGGATGTCTCTGTTTTATGTACTTTAAGTTAATGGGTACATTACATTAATACAATATTTTCTCTATAGAGTTTAATGTGAAGTTATCGTTTGTTTGAGTTGATTCTTTTAGCTTGATTGTAATTTCCTTTCAAAAGCAAATCAATATTATTGTGATCCGTTTGTCACAGGCCCCCCTAAAAGGAGTGGGGTCTGTAGGCCGTGCCTACGTTGCCTATTTGCTAATACTGCATTGTCGGCAACCCCTAATTCAGCAGACCGTCATTTGGTTGTGATGTGTCACTGGCGGTTGCTGTGGCCGACGTAGGGCAGAGTCCCGAAGAACACCGACTCAAAGGAGTTACAGATTCAAAACAGCTTTTTGAAAAATGAATCAACTTGTCGAGAAATAACGTCCTGGGGTTTCAACCTTTCTTTTAAATATAGTAGGAATGTAGGCCGGACTCCTGAAAAATAGCTCATCTGTACCGCGGCTCTATGGTTTTACTGGGTGACAGGCGATCCGCACTTCTCCCAGCGTGAACAATTTCCAATTCCTCTGTTGCCCGACGCGCTGTACTCTGATGCTGTTTGTCGAGGGCTCTTATTGAATTAATGGCCCTGGTGCGAGGCCCCGTGGCCACAGCCAGACTGTGATGCGGTTCCGGTGTACATCATTTCTCTAAAAGGCCTGCAACGTAGGATAAGCAGCCCTACTTCCATATATTATTCGCAGATCTGTAATGTACATCAGAACCATGCCCTGTCTCAGATCACTGACCACAGAAATTATTACTGAAGATAACTGTAAACCTTTTATTGACCTCGCAAGGATAAGCAGTGGAGTCGTCCTCTCCAACATGATGGGCGGCAGAGAGGTTGCCTTAGAGGTTGGGAGAACGGGTGGCGGAATATTGGGCAGTGCCGTGGCAGATATGTACCGCACCAGGCGCTATACCAGGTCTTGGGTTTATAAAAAGCTGGCAGAAGGGCAGCACTGGAGGTCGAGAGGGCACATGAGAGCTATGCCCATGAAGCCAGCTGGTTATCCAATAACAATGCAAAGAGCTGCATAAAATACTCATATTGTGCGGTAACAATATTAAGGGTGCTAACACAACAGATATAATACGCGTCATGTGCAGGAATACAAAGTACAAAACACATGTTGTGCTGATATTGGTGTATGCCGCACACTTAATGACACGCTGAGGCTGCGCTCCTTCCACCAGTTAGGGGCAGAGGTGCGGTCATATACAGCACCTCGAACGGATGGAGAGGGAGTGAGAGACATGCTGCGCATAAAGTGTCTCGAAAAGAAGGGGGGCAAGAAAGGGAACTGCTGCCACATACCGCGCCTCAGAAGGAATGTGAGAGCAGGAGAGAGAGAGGGGTGGAAGGAAGGAGAGAGGAAGAGAGGTGGTGGTACAGACAGTGCCTTGAAATTTGGAAGAAGGAGAAGTAGGGAGGGAGTAAAGTGGTAGGACAAGGAGAGAAAGACGGGGAGAGAGATGGAGATGTAGCCACATAAAGCGCCTTGAAAGGAAGGTAAGAGGAGGAGGGAAGGAGAGCGGAGGAGCTAGAGAGATGCTGCAACATACAGCCCCTCGGAAGAAAGGAGAGAGGCGATGTCACATATATCGCTTTGCAAGAAAGGACGAGAAAGTTGCAGGGGCAATGGTACTGGCACTACAATATATCAAGCAAAGTAGTGGAGGGGTAGGCTGGGAGAGTGGTGCTGACACCGACAGGGCCTCAGGAAGACAGCGGGGGCAGAGAGAGTGACTCGCTGTCATATTCAACAAACGGCCGCCATTGTCCCAGGTCAATAAAGAACAAGCATCCATCTCTTGTCTTTATGGGGCCATGTTTTTCTAAATGGCGTGGAGGCGCGCACTGCCCCCGACCTCTCAAAGGAAAAAAATCTTGACAAAACTAAGATTTTTTTCCTTTGACAGTGCGCTCCTCCACGCTAATTGAAAACACATGGCCCCATGAAGATAAGAAAGTGCTTTGCGACAGCAGCAAAGCAGGCGACCCAGTCCGGATCGGAGGCGAAAGGACGTCAACAAAAAACCCTCATTTCCAATGGCAGGCTACAGTTTAGAATAAACGGTGAAGCAAGCCAATGGAAATGAGGGGCGGGGCTCCGAGTCCCTTTCTGAAAACCCCTCATCCACAAAATCTCTCCGCGAGCGAGCAACGCTTTGGGCTGCAACACCAGGCGAGACCTAAAAAGGCAGGTTTCACTTGCTTTTCAAACTATTTCATACTAAATGTTCATTAGGCAGAAAATTCACATATACTTAACAATGTCAAACTAAAACTGTTGGGGGGAGCTTAGCTCATTAATGGCGCATACTACTGAAGTTCTTTATGTCCAACTTATTGTCGTCAAAGAAAAAATAAGAAGAAAGATGTGCCGCCTCCTCTCAGTTAGCACCCTATATAGAGAATATACTTTTTTAAACTTTGAGAATTCCGATTCTTTTGAGGAACCTACCTAGGTTTTAATGTAATCATTTTGATAAAAATGGTTTTGTATGTAAAAATATTGTGCTGATTCCGTCACATCCCCTCATAATGCTTTCTCTATTACTCAGCTCCCTCTACTAGACTCCATATCTTTAGCCAACCTGGCTGTCCGGATCAAGTCTGGCTCTCCTGACGACCACTGTCCACCTTCCATACTTCGTGACATCTGCCATTCCTTACCTGACTGCATCCTTCCTTTGCTTAATTCTTCTCTTCTTTCCGGGACGGTACCCAGCTCCTTCAAGGAGGCCGTCCTAGTGCCCCTGTTGAAGAAGCCTGGAGCCGACCCTGCCGTCCCGGCAAACTATCGTCCCATCTCTCTCCTACCCTTTCTTTCAAAAATCCTGGAAGCCCATGTCACTGCCTGCCTCTCGGGGTTCATCGAGAGTTCCACCGTTCTCGAGGCCAACCAGGCCGGCCTCCGTCCTTGTCATTCTACGGAGGCTGTGATCCTGGCTGTCCTAGATAGCTTGAGAGACGGAGCTGACAAGGGTACCTCCCAGGCCCTGGTATTATTAGATCTGTCGGCCGCTTTCGACACGGTGGACCACAACATCCTTCTCCACCGTGTCGAACAGGCCGGCATCCAGGGCCTGGCGTTGGCATGGGTGAAATCTTTCCTTATGGGGAGATCTCAGTCTCTCAGCCTAGGTACATTCAGGGCCCCTAGGGAACATCTGCCTTGTGGGGTCCCCCAGGGCTCCTCTCTATCCCCTCTTCTTTTCAATCTTTATCTTCACCCTCTTCTTTCTTCTTTGAGGCAGTGGGACGTCCGCGTCTTTAATTACGCGGACGACCTACAACTCATTTTCTCTCTAAACTCTCCCTCTGCTATTCCTACCTTCCAGGCAGTTATGTCCCACATTTTTCAGTGGATGTGTCAGAACCAATTGAAATTGAACCCAGGAAAGACGGAGCTCCTCCTGCCGGGTAAGAGCTCCGTCCACTGGGGTCCACACTTCTGGCCGGCAGAGCTTGGCTCCCCTCCCATCCCGGTAGCCTCGGTGAAAAGCCTTGGGGTCACTATTGACGCTGAGCTCTCTCTCGGGCTGCAGGTGGGGATGGTGGTTTCCTACTGCATGTTCCAGCTACGCAGGATTAGGACGGTGGCCTACCTCCTCACTCCCGATGCCTTATTACAAGTCATCATGGCCCTTGTTCTCTCCCGCCTGGATTTTTCAAATTCCATCTATTATGGTTTGCCCAAATGTTCCATCAACAGGCTGCAAATCATTCAAAACCAGGCCGCGAGACTGGCCCTTGGGATTCCGAAGTGGCAGTCCGCCAAACCCCTCCTTGTCAAACTACATTGGCTCCCGGTCAGCCTTAGGGCCGCCTTTAAGGTTGGCTGTCTTATCTTTAAGTCTCTCTCTGGTTCTTGCCCCGCTTTTCTGAAATCCCTTATCCGACCCTATTGTCCTCCACGTAACCTTAGATCACTTCACTTACATCTTTTGGTGGTCCCCTCCTTTAAACTCTGTAGATCTGGGGGTCGAAGATTCGCCTTCCTCGGCCCCAAACTCTGGAACTCTCTCCCTCTCCCAGTTAGGACCTCCGGCACTCTCTTCCAATTTCGTAAATCACTAAAAACCTGGCTCTTCCCACAATCCTGCTAAATCCACTCTTTTTCCTCAGCACCCTTTCAGCGCCATGATACCTCCGGTGACAGTGCGCTATACAAAATCCCCTTAACATAACATAACATAACATAACATTTATATAACATTGACCAAACTACATTTAGACATCTGATACTTTTTGCTGCAAATTGTTTGCAGCACAATATTCTTTCAAAGAAACTTTGGTACTACACCCTTGTTTTGAAAGAGAAAACTGTAGCTATTGATAGAGGGAGCAGACTAGAAAGGCGGCGAAGTAAGGGGTGGGAAGTGCAGGGTGTACTGCAGCAAAATAATATATATATTTAAAAGAATAAAAAGATAAAAGAAACAAGCATAAGCAGAGCAAATAGGTCTGGAAGTAATATGCCAGATGTTGCAGTGCTTTGCTTCATGCAAATTATTGGTGCAAACTCAAGTTCAAGCTGCATTCAAGTAAATGGACCTTTAGTTGCAGACTGAGGCTTAACAATCAACAAATCAACAAATCAAAGATGGTTAAGTAATTTGAAAACATTTGACCCCAGAAAAGTGACTTAGTGTGTTGGATTTGTAAACCATTAAGGTTTATTAGCAGGTTAGCAAATAGCAAATGTAATCATTCACATTAGTCATAAATCAGTAATCAGTACACAAATACAAGGGTCAAATATGGCCGCTGGAAAGGAGCACTGGATAGAGCTCCCGGCACC
Organism: Lissotriton helveticus; assembly: GCF_964261635.1. Lineage (NCBI taxonomy): Eukaryota > Metazoa > Chordata > Amphibia > Caudata > Salamandridae > Lissotriton > Lissotriton helveticus. The sequence goes on along the minus strand of NC_136068.1, from coordinate 1,541,901,176 downwards.
GGGATCTCTAAAATCCCGGCCTCCCCCCTCCCCCCACCTACATCCCCAAGAAAGGCTCACTGGAACAGAACCAAATGGTGGTGAGCCAGAATTGCATCGCAGCCTCCCCAAGAAACGACGATCCATACCCCGATACCTCCAGGACTACAAGCACTCCATCGGAGGTGATCGGCATGGTGGAGCCCTCCAAGCAATCCTACAGAATGACCTCAATCAAGTCGAGCACCGCAATCAATCGCCTCCACTCCTCCGGTCATCGAAACGCAGCTTCGGGGTCCCAAACTCCACGCCACTGACAGACTTGCCTGACCTTTAGATGGTTGTCAGGAGGTAACTCCTGGGCATTTACGCTGGTGATTACCAGATTGCCCTAAAGAAGCGGCCCTGTCTTCAGACCAACACATCCACTCACCCCAGACACTCTGGGCATTATGAGCGCTATGCGTAGACCAACGCCATGAGCGCTACCGCCTGATCGCAAGATAGCCGCCCATGGCTGAGTCACGGAACTCCTCTGGGTGTCTAAATGGAGCCGTCGAGCCCCAATTAACTCATGAGAAGGAGCTTCAACTCTCCTCTGACTCGCCGGCAATGGCAACAATGAGTCACAGGCCCGTGTAGACAACACTAAGTTGCCTGACTCCAAAATGGCCACCCTCAGCCCAGTCTCAGAACTCCTATGGCCATCGGAACTCCGCCGGCGTGACCCTGTCATCCTAAAAGAGGGTGCTAATTAAGAGACCCGTGCTGCTACTCGCCCCCGATCCGATACTCCTGGCAACAAGGATTCACAGGCTAGCGGGTAACTAACCCGGACGCCTGACCCCAAAATGGTGGCTCCGTGATCTCAGTCACCCCGTATGAACGTGATCTGAGTCACCTCCACTGAACAATTGTTGTTAGCGTGAGGAGCAGCTCTGTCCCACGCTTCCCCACTTCCGGACCACGCAACAATTCTGCAATCAAACTATCCATTCTTGTCATCAAATGCCCGAGTACTGCCTGGAGTCTGAAACCATTGGGGCAAAAGGAAGCTACGGAGACGCACAGCAGGTGAGTAATCCTTACCTCCCTGACCCAAAGAAGGCAGCCCACCGTGACCACTTCCACCCAAAGCGCCCAGCATCACAACATCACTTAGAGGAATGTGTGTAATAGATTAAGCCTGACCTTTTATCCAGAGTAGACTTACAAACTTAAAAGGCAGTCCGCTAAGCTTAATTGCCTGACCTCAAAAGAGTGATCTACATCCCACAATATCCATTCTTTAAGCTGATTAATGCCCTCTGCACCAGACAATATCCCACTGACCTCTTCATACCTGAGACCAGGGCAACAGTTAAACACAGATGCAGGGTATCACCCCCCCCGCCTAGGGAAACAGCCAAGCACAGACCCACAGACCCATAATTTGAGAAAGCCCAACCCGCCTCCCCTTCTCACCACAAGATCCGTATCCCCGGGAGTGCGACCCCTGACCTCTTCTAATCCCCCACTCGGTTAGAACCATGCTCTCCCCCTCATGGAAACGCTACATACCTACCCCTAAGGGAATCACCCTCTCTCCCAACCAAGATAACAAATCTCACCTGCCATGTCAATTTTCGCACGCCCCTCTGTACTGAACTTCCTGAAACCACACAGCTCGAACTCCTTCGCGATCAGGTTCCCCCAACCTCTCACTTAAAGCAAAAAGAAACTTCAAACATAGACTGATTAGACAGCACCCAGAAACACTACTTGCAGACATATACCACTGCTCCTCCAAAGGGCAGTTAAAAACGGATCTCATTTTCCATACAGAAAGACCCGATAACTGGAACGCCATGCTCAGAGCACAGCTCCCCATCTACAAAACCACTAACGCTCACCAACCGTCAGATGCTGAGCGGGAACACTTCTACTCGAACCGGACACACTCCTGATACAAGCCAACAATGATAAGCTAGAGGCTTTCAACTCCCTCTTCCCCTCACTAAGAAACGCCCCCTTGCACACATTCCGACCTTGCCCGACCCATTTCTTACCCCCAGTTAGCCTGTCTAGCCAGGAGAGTCGATTGACCATTCCCTCCCCTTTTGCTAGAACCACCACCCTCCCTCCTCGAGACACCTCCCGCACCTCTGCCCCTACGAATAAGGATCTCAAACCCTTGGCCGAGCTGCTTCCTCACCCTCCCCTCCATTATCAGCCCCATCAGCAAACCAGGAATGACCCATACCTGCAATCACAGACCCCCAACTACATCACTCCACCTGTAGGCAACATGATGTTGAAATCGCGACAGGAGCCACTGCACCCCTTGCCCACTGTCCCAAACAGAGGCAACACGGACAGCACTATCACCAATCGGCATCACAACACTGACATGCCCAACACCTCTCGGGTCGACCCTGCCCAAGACAACCTCATCCCACCTCAGAAATCATGATGCATTGTCTCGGCCTACTAAAAAGCCAGCTAGAAACCATAATGCGGGGCCTGAATGGAATTCTAACTAACCTCAACATGGTCCGAAAGCCTAATCAAACGCCTCCCTGGACTCCCACTCTGCCAAGCTCCACCCAACTAAGGCCTGCCAAGGGTCCGCGCCCTAGTGGGATCCCATCCACCCTCGCGACTCTGACTCAAAGAACCATAAGAACTGATACAGAGAACCAGATAGACCCATAAGAGCTAAAGCTGCAATGTCCTCAATGGAAGTGGCTGATCTAGCTTCAACATACGACTCTCCCCCTACAGCCTCCCCTAAATCCAAGTTTCCAATGATCACAGGAGTCGGAAGAGATTACCCCCTTCCAAAATCCCCAAGACACCCGGCCCTCCTCACTACCCTCCCCAGGGCCCCCTCCAGTAAAGAAACAGAACAAAGAGGGGTCCAACACTAGCTGCATGCTCAGCAACTGCAGATCAGCCTTCAAACATGCAACAGAACTAGCAGAAGCCATCCTCTCCCATGACATAGACATCACGTTCATCACAGAGACATGGCTAAACAAATTCTCCTAACCAGGATTGGATAGGCTTGTGCCCCCAGGTTTTACAATTATCAACAAAGCCAGAAAATACCAAAGAGGTGGGGTATAGCAATCATACACAAGAACAACCTCTCCATTGTGGAAATCAACACCTGCAAGTATAACATCTTTGAATGTCTTACCGCCAACATCAAGACATGCGATAACAGAGCAATACTCTGTCATCTTCTATATGATTCCCCCAGACAAAACCACCGCATTCGGGGAACACTTCTCCAACTTGAACGATCACTGCTCACTCGTGGACTCAAACAACTTAATTCTTGGTGACCTCAACCGACGGTGGAATGAAGTAAACAACTCGCTAATTCAAACCCTGAACAATCTCCTACAACCTTACCCAACACTGCTCAGAGGAAACGCACCACAGAGGAGCAATCTTGGATGCCATTATTGCCCAACGCGAGGCAGTTACAATTGACCACATCCTCCCCATGGACTGGTACGACCACCACATCATCCTATTCCACATCAACCAAATGGTCCTATTCCAACCCACTTCACAAGACCCCCCCAAATGGATTAGAAATATAACTCCGATCCCCCTAGCCGACCTAGAAGAAAAGATAAGCTCGCTCCTCCCCAGTGCCACTGATCATCTCTCCACAACTGAACTCACCTCTCACTACAACTCAAATATGACGTCCATCCTTGATCAACTAGCCCCCTGAAATAAAAAAAAAACTGGAGCATTCCAACCAGATCATGGTTCAACACTGACATCAACGATGAAAGGAGACAACTAAGAGCCATAGAAAGACTCTGGAGGAACAACCCTTCCGTTATCCTCCACGAGCGACTCTAAGCAACTCGCAGGCAGTACAAAAACACATCAAGAACGAAAAAACCTTGCTTTCTGCACCGCGCTGGACAACGCAAAAAACAGACCTAAGGAGCTCTTTAACATCATTAGGCAACAAACCTCCAAGCCCACTGCTTCCTCAGTTTGGGCATCCAAAGAACTGTGCAACAACTTCGCTGACTTTTTTAACGAAAAAATCACCAAGATTGAGCCAGGGGCGGCTCTAGGCTTATGGCGGCCCTGGGCAGGGAGCGTAGGTAGGGGGCCCCAGAAGAGGGGGTCCGGGTGGGGCGGGGCGGAGAGCGGAGGCCAGTGAAAAGGTGGGGGTCAGGGTGTTTAGAAGTGGAACAGAGCCGGAGGCCTCCAAATCCCTGCCAGGGGCTGCCACCCAAATATGTATCCATCCTCAGAGGATTATTATATTAAGGATATATATTGGCGTGGTGGCCCCTGGGGTTTGGTGGCCCTGTGCAGGTGCACAGCTTGCACATGCCTAAGGCCGCCCCTGATTGAGCTCTCACAGGACACCGACTACATCCCCCCCATCAAGAGCCTGACGCCTGGAACTAAAGACAACACATCCAAGCCCCCTACAAACCTCTGGAAATCCTTCAATCCCATTCAGGAAGCAGAGATAGTCAAACTGATCTCCAACGCGAATCCCTCATCCCACGTCCTAGAACAGTTACCCCCACAACTGACCAAAAAGCTGAAACTCGACTTAGCCCAGCTCTGGTGCAAGATCATAAACAGCTCTCTGAGACCTGGAGTCGTACCAGACTGCCTCAAAGTCGGACAAGTAACGCCACTGCTGAAAAAAACACGCCTAGACACAAAAGATCTGAACAACTTCAGACCTGTCTCTAACTTACCACTTCCATCCAAGATCCTGGAAAGATGCGTACTCTCACAACTGACTCAACGCTTGGTCAGCATCAACCTTCTTGATCCTCACCAATCGGGTTTCAGAAAAGGCTGCAGCACTGAAACCGCGATCCTCAACGTCATTGATGATATCCACAAGTCACTTGATTCGGACCAAGGCTGCCTACTCATTCTCCTAGATTTATCAGCAGCCTTTGACACGGTCGACCACAAACTTCTTAAGGTTCTTCAAGAAAGGGCAGGTCTAGACAAGGTGGTCCTACACTGGTTCTCCTCCTTCCTTCACAACCGCATCCAAAGAATAAAAATCAAAAACTTCACGTCCGACCTACACCCCGTCAGCAGGGGTGTCCCACAAGGGTCAGTGCTCTCCCTGCAACTTTTCAACATCTACATGGAACCCCTAACTACCCTACTCAAAAAATCCAACATCCCCTTCCATCTATATGCAGATGACACGCTAAGAGAAGTCCAACGCTGGCTCTCAAGTAACCACCTAAAACTCAATCAGGAGAAAACGGAAATACTCCTCATCTCTAACAAAGATGAGAACCCCCATACTGCAGAATGGCTCCAAGCTATTGATGCGCTCAACGGTAACCTCATCCTGGTGGACTCTGTAAAATCTCTAGGTATCACCAAAGACCCAAAACTGAACATGACCAAACACATGAAGAACTCCGGTAAAGAGCCCCTTCCTCAACTGGAAGCTACTTAACAAAATAAAACCCTTCATCCTGCCCAAGGACCTCAAACAAGCCACTCAAGCATTGGTGTTGTCTAGACTAGACTACGGGAATGCAGTCCTCTCTGGTACAGCAAAGTCACACCTTGCTCCCCTCAAAACAACTCTCAATGCATCAGCCAGAATGGTCACCGGAAATTCAACCACATCTCACCCGCACTCAGAGAACTAAAATGGCTCCCAGTTGATATGCGCGCTAGCTTCAGAACAGCCTGCCTCACGCACAAGCCCTTCACACAGGCAAACCGGAATACCTGACTTCCAAACTCAAAAAAAACAGTCAGACCAGGAACCTCAGGAGCTCCAACACTCTACTACTCATCCACTGAAAACACACAAAAAAGAGCGGCCCAGTCCGCTACTGGTAACGCGCCCAAAATCTGGAACTCTATTCCCTCCCACATCAGAACTATCCACTCCTTTGCAAAATTCAAAAGACTGCTCAAAGACCTTTTCCTCGATCGTTCCATAGCGAACCGATAGGATCCGCCGAAGTACTTTAGCCGGCACATCGCAGCACTTGGACTCTGTGTCCTCAGGACCTCTACCTCCTCCACCTCCCGGACCCCTACCTCGTTCCCTCCTCCACAAAAGAGGAGCTAAGCCCAATCAACGGCACTCATCTCAGTCACTACAGGACTTCAGTGCCTCAATGTTACACAACCTGCTGGGAATTTCTCTCCATGTACTATTCTAGTACTGTATTCTGTGACTTTCGCAGTACGACTGGAGTAAAGTGCTCCGATACCCTCGGGTCTGGCCAGCGCTACATAAAACTTAATAATAAATAAATAATAATACACTGATCAATATGTTGCAAATCCATTCAAAATTGCAAATGCAAAGAAAGACTATTTTAAAGTTGTCATAATGTTTGTTAAAGCAGGCTTGCCTTCTTATGAAGATAAGTTCCCTATTTAGCCAAACTAGGAATATTGAGAAGGTTGAGGAGATATCTAATGTGTTAGCATGAGAAGCCTCTAAAGACAGAATCAAATGAATACATTAAAGAGTCAGCCAAGTAAGTGGAAAAGGGATTTGTCAGTTGACTAACTGTCCTGTTACAAGAGAGGTAAAATACACAATCGTCAGAACACATGGCAACTAAATGTGAGCTATTTTAAATTGAGGTTCAACTATGGTCAGCTTTAAAGTGAACATCGCGCTGTACATACTGTATACTGGTGTGCTGCAGACTATTATAAATGTAAGTGTAAAGCATTTAATAAAACTATCCCATCACAGACATTCACAAATGCTGTTTACACGTATTACAAGCCCAGTGATATTTATCACATGATAGCAATATTTATTGGCGTTGCCAATGCTGGGAATAAAACACAGCGGAGGGATCGCACCAATGTCAAAATACTATTTTGCCCCGAGTTCTCAAAATCCTTGCACTAGTTGTGCGTGCATCCATTGTACTTCAACATACTTCTTGGAGAGTTACTCTTAATGGAGAATTATGCTTAGAACACAGTTTTGCATAACAAAATGTGCCTCCTACTGCCCCCGTAAGCAACTAACTATAACACAGAGCTTTGTTTAAAGAAATCCCCAGTGGTCTTGGGAAGGGAGTTGTAAGGGTTTCTTGGATTTGGGGACAGCACAAGACTGTTGTGTAGCAAGTACCTGAGACTCACTCTCTGTGGAGCTCCAAGGGATGGGCTAGTCTGAAGGTATGGAAGGGGAGATTCCAGTGCTGTGTGTGTTAGTTCTCTAGGATGTAGGACTGGTGTGGGCTAGAGGAAACTCTCTGTCAAGCTCTGTCTTTACCTGAGGACAGTGACACAAGGATCAGCTGCAGTGCCCTGCTAATATCTTGCTCGCACAGCCTCTTCATAAATTCAGATATAGCTGCCAGTATGTGTCAGTGCACGTATGTGTGGCATTTTCATGTTTCAGTGTGCTTATGCGTGACATTTCAAGCCTTATATGTTACAATTTGAGTGACACTTTATTTTGAACAGAAAAAGGAGATATGTCCAAGTAATGAGGAACATGTCTGAAATGACAGCCTTTTAAATAATAATCTACAAACAGACCCAACTCTCCTGAGAGTGCTTATGCATGAAGGCGATGACTTGTGTCCACTCCCTAGCTTGGGTGCAGAAATGGGAGACTCTGCTCTAGCCCCCAGGATAGACTGGGGTGAAGCGTGCACAGGGAGAAGAGATCCAGTATCTGCCATCCTCACAGAAACACATCCAATTATCTCATTTAGTTTTTTATGCACAAAATCATTACATTCGTTCATGTAAATTCAATGCTGGTAGTGAGACCTTGAAATATAAGCCATGCTGGGTTTTTTTTTGGACTATTCAATTCAACAGCACATTTATTCATATAAATTACGTAGCCAGCCAATGGCTGTAAGCCATTTGCTAAGAGGTAGTCAAGCTCTGGGGACCCCCCTCCTCCCCAAGCTCTTGTGTCTCCCAACTGCTGGGACCACAATACAGGCTGTAGCACAGTAAAAAAGCATGCATCAGTTAACATGTGAAAAGGAGAGACTGTGCAGGTTGCAGTCGCAAGGAGAGATACTTTAAAAACATAAAACCCACCCTGGTTTGTAAGGATATACTTACTTTGATTTAATGAGGTTTTTGTGGGGTGTCTGGGCGTTTTAGTCCATCGAATTGGCTCTAGAGTGAGCCTCAAGGTGCAATACTATGCTTCAGCGACACCTCTTCAGCATAATTCTGTGCAAGGCAGTTTTGCAATAACGAGATTTCTCTTGTGTTAATGTCTGCTACACTATTCTGTTCCAGAGAGGTATCTCTGTTTGTCTCTGCTATATTACTCTGATGTGTGAATTAATTGAAAATCTAAAACTGAGAAACCACATTGAAGGAAACAATTTAAGGTAAGGCAAATCTAGGGAAATACAAAAAAAATAAAATGTAAACGAAATATTTTAAAGGAGCGATGATTTGAAGGAAAAAATCCACAAATACTTTAAACTTGAGTGGAGTCTAGGCTTAGTGAGGGATTTTTGGGCTCAGGAAAGGGTAATGTGAGGGGAGTTTAGGGGCGAGAAAAGGGTGGAATTGAGGTATATAAAGGGGTTTTTATGGTTCAGGAAGTGGTGGAGTTTAAGTGTAGTGACCTTTTTTAGGATTCTGGGATGGTTGGAGTTTAGTGTTAGAAAGAGATGTTAGAGTTCAGCATGGTGAAAGGTCGCTGGGGTCAGTGAAGGATGGAGAATGCAAAAGATGTAAATATGAAACTAGGTCCCCTAATTTAAAGCACTAAAATAAATACCTCCAACAAAACTGTTTCTGAAAGTAAGACCTGCAACCATTGCATTTACACCTCAAAACATAAGCATGCAAAAACCATTACGAATAAAAAGACATTCTATGAATAGGTTTCTATAAAATTGTAAATGTCATTCATTCTGAACATTTTCATTAAACAGTGTATGTGAAATGGTTTCTCAGTAATGGTATCCATGAAATCATTTTTCTATGAAATCACATACAACCATATCACTCTGGTTCAGAAAGGTAAATATAGAGTCAGGCTCTCTAGAAAGAAACTTTATTGCATGATTTTAAAAAAAACCTTTGCAAGTTACAAAAGATAAAAGTATACCCATTAATAAAATAGAACCCCAGTTCTTTTGGTTAAAGACGCCCGGCCCCCCACTTCAGAGTTCTCTTGTGGTAACCCTACTACCAATACTTTGATAGTGGTCCCTTAGGGGCGTTTATGATCGTGTCTAAGATTACATTTTTTGTCCCAGAGTAAACCAGCCTGTGCACCAACCCCTTTAGATCCTTAGGTTGGTGGCTCTGACAAAATTTCCTTTATCCGGATGCCTACGAAGAGGATCTTCCAGTTATTTTGGAGATCTAGGAAGCTGCGCCTCTGGTGGAGATTGCTGTCGATGGATCCCCTCCCCGATTTTATTTACAGCGCGATCCATAAACCTTACTAGGCCATAGTTTAAATTAGTGTTCATGGGTCAAAATAGGCCAATACTGCGGCTCTGCACGATCTGACCTCTTTGATGTTCCAGTCTCTCCGTAGAAGGGACCTTCTTTCCTTCAGCAGGTTTGGACACAGGCATAGAATGTGTATTATGTCTTCCCTATGGTTGCCACAAAGCCGACACTGTTCCTGGGCATGCTCTCCTTTCCATTTGGGAAGATGGCAGGACAATTTGATCACTCCCATTCTTAGTTTTAAGAAACAGAGTTTAGTGCGTGCAGTAGACCACAGGGTTAAGTACCTCTGAGGCGTCAGGCTCTCTATAATTTTGTTAGTAAGTGTTGTCTCCATCTGGTCTGTCTCTTCTTTGATACTGTTTTCTAGCATACCCTTTGTATGGTTGGGTTGTACTACAATATTTTGTCAGAAGTGTCTGTCCTATATGTAGGTGCTATGCTGCATTGTTCCAGAGATTTGCAGTCGCGGCTAGCATGGCTTGAGGGTGGGAGTGTGGGGGGGCACACGGGGAGGGGAGTCGTGTGCGGAAGTTTAATAATAATAATAAAAATCAAATTAAACGTACCTCTCCGCCAGCCAGGTCCCGCGTTTTCTCTGCTCCTGCTCTCCAGCTCTCCTACCTCTGGCAGGAACAGGAAGTAGGCAGCCAGGGTCCCTCCCCAAAGCCAATCACAATACTGCACGCAGCCTTGTGATTGGTAGGGATGCCGCCCATCTTGGGGCTTATGGGGAGGCCATGTTCTCCATGCAGGCTGCATTGTAGCCTGCATGGAGAAGGTCAGAGTGCGTATGACTGGTTTGAGCGACCCCAGAAAACCGGCCAAACAGTCTTTGCGCACTCTGGAGTGGGCGCACCACCTGCTCTTCCTGCTAGCAGAGCAGCCCCGTCCACCCGCCTGCTCACAGCCAAACATAAAATGGTATTAACTGAAAGTTATTATTATTTTATGTTTCTGCTTCTCGCACTGTGAGAAAGTAGTGGGGTGACGCTCCTCCGCCCTAGTGGAGGAGCCGCCCCAGGAGATTTGCTTATAATCAGCTTCTGCTGCAGTATTTTACTGTAGAAAAGTCTGTGTTTTAATTGTTTTTGCAGTTCTATATAGCACACACCCAACCCAAGGGCATTGGTGCACTTTACACAAGCACCAAGATTACATTACACAAAGTCAGGTTTCTTTCTTTTTTGTTTTTTGTGTTTTAGGCACAGAGAGATTAAGTGATTTTCCCAGAATCACAGGATGTTTAGCCGATGCCGGGATTGAACCTGGTTTCCTGAATCCAAAGTCAGCAGCTCTAGTCATTTGGCCATATCTCCAAGGGTTCTGCTAAATCATCCTGTCTCAGAGAGGTCTGTGTAGACCGTGACATTTTTCAGTCAGCTGGAGCAGTGTAATTTCACAGTCTCTCACTCTTGCCCAGATACATCCCTGCAGTGTATGATTCTGCAGTAGACATGATGTTAAATGGAGCATCCAAGATGTGGCACACTGCAGGTCATTGACCTCTGTGCTGTTTTCATAAGTCTCCTGCAACAGTTAAACCACCCTATTGTCTTTAATCAAGTGAACAGAGTCAGACAGAAACTAGTTCAGTGGAAAACCTCCCCAGAGTACAGAGAGCACTTTGAGGGGTCGTGGGACGGAGGCACCACGCTTGTCTGCTGGTGGCCACGGGCACTGCCAGGAAAAAAGCAAAGTCGCTCTCTGCTGCCTCAGTGTCTCCCTGAGCCAATCTGCAACCCGCGATGGTGCCTAGGCTGGACGAGTAAACTGTAAGCAGCACAGATCGCCACTGCTGCTCTATATGATGAATATAATTTACTGTAAATCAGGTTTTGTGAAAAATTTAGACAATTCATTTTGCCAGGGAGCAGGATCTTGCAGCAGCAACAGCGCGCAGGCAGGCAGAGCTGACGGCAGCAACAGCGCATTTGCAGGCAGAGCTGGCAGCAGCAACAGTGCACTGGCAGGCAGAGCTGGCAGCAGCAACACCGCACCAGCAGGCAGAGCTGGCAGCAGTAACAGCGCACCGGCAGGCAGAGCTGGCAGCAGCAACAGCGCACCGGCAGGCAGAGCTGGCAGCAGCAACAGCGCGCAGGCAGGCAGAGCTGGCAGCAGCAACCGTCCACTGCCAGGCAGAGCTGGCAACAGCAACAGTGCACCGGCAGGCAGCTCTGGCAGCAGTAACAGCGCACTGGCAGGCAGAGCTGGCAGCAGCAACAGCGCATCGGCAGGCAGAGCTGGCAGCAGTAACAGCGCACTGGCAGGCAGAGCTGGCAGCAGTAACAGCGCACCGGCAGGCAGAGCTGGCAACAGCAACAGCGCACCAGCAGGCAGAGCTGGCAGCAGCAACAGCGCACTGGCAGGCAGAGCTGGCAGCAGCAACAGCGCACCGGCAGGCAGAGCTGACAGCGGTAACAGCGCACCGGCAGGCAGAGCTGGCAGCAGTAACAGCGCACTGGCAGGCAGAGCTGGCAGCAGCAACAGCGCACTGGCAGGCAGAGCTGGCAGCAGCAACAGCGCACCGGCAGGCAGAGCTGACAGCCGTAACAGCGCACCGGCAGGCAGAGCTGGCAGCAGTAACAGCGCACTGGCAGGCAGAGCTGGCAGCAGTAACAGCGCATCGGCAGGCAGAGCTGGCAACAGCAACAGTGCACCGGCAGGCAGAGCTGGCAGCAGCAACAGCGCACCGGCAGGCAGCGCTGGCAGCAGTAACAGCGCACCGGCAGGCAGAGCTGGCAACAGCAACAGCGCACCAGCAGGCAGAGCTGGCAGCAGCAACAGCGCACCGGCAGGCAGAGCTGGCAGCAGCAACATCGCACCAGCAGGCAGAGCTGGCAGCAGCAACCGCGCACTGGCAGGCAGAGCTGGCAGCAGCAACAGCGCACCGGCAGGCAGAGCTGACAGCGGTAACAGCGCACCGGCAGGCAGAGCTGACAGCGGTAACAGCGCACTGGCAGGCAGAGCTGGCAGCAGCAACAGCGCACCGGCAGGCAGAGCTGACAGCCGTAACAGCGCACCGGCAGGCAGAGCTGGCAGCAGTAACAGCGCACTGGCAGGCAGAGCTGGCAGCAGTAACAGCGCATCGGCAGGCAGAGCAAGCCACTACTATTGCGCTGGCTAGAAATGCAACTGCCTCGTTGATCGTATGCCTCGTCATTTGGTGGTACCAGAGGTAAAATAATGCATGACTAATACATTTTAGTGCAGCGATGTGGACACAGGTCTGAAATGAGTCAGTCTAACCCCTGATGTGTGGTAATTGGCAGCGCTGTAAGCAGGAAGGGAAACACGGGAAAACCTGCTTACTCACTGCCTCATTCACCTTTAAAATGCCCATCCCCAGAAGAAAAGGGATAGTGGCTCTCACCAGCAGCTGGGCATAAAGCGTGGGCTGCCTGTACACCACTATGCATGGTTTCCAAAGTGCTGTGTATCTAGCCTGGCTGAGCCTACATTGCACCGTGGTTGTGTACATAGTTGGAAGTGTGTCATATTTATACACGACACCTCAAAATAATGAAGCTGATTTAACACAGCCTCTTTATCAGGGACAAACCTACAGCGACGGCCAAGAACAGAGTTCAGGGAAAGCAGCAACATAGCAGCATGAAGCATCCAATGTAACGAATATCTATCATTGACGTCAATGCACCTCCCCTTTTGCCCTAACATGATGCCATTAGTGAAGGAGACAAAGTCGCTTATCTTGTGCACCCTAGATGTGGCCTATGTTTGTAATACAGATGGATGGAAAATTATAGTCAAGAGAGGTTTTTGTAAAGCCCACATCCGGAACTGATATATTTCAAAGTGCTCTTAAATGTGATGGTAAAGGAAAAGAGGGCACAGTGGATTAAGGGAATTGCCTTGGATCAGACAATTCGGTCAGTATGAAAGCCAGTATTCTTCCCAGGTTTAGGTTTCCTGGTTCCAAAGTTCAGCCACTAGTTGGATGTCTTTTTATCCTGTTGTACAGGAGATCCATAAGTACACTTCATTTTATTATAATTCAATTTTATAACAATACCCCTGAAGTGGTGTTGGAGTACTTTGTCAGACAATGTGGACTGACTTCGGAGAGGCCAGCTGCAGTGAGCATACTCTCACCATTAGTGACTTTAATACCAAATGTCTACACCACAGGAACACCACATGGTGTAAAAAGCTCTTCCTCCACAGCCCATCTCTTCTTTAATATCTAGTTTTAAATATAGCCTGGGAGGGTGCATCTTGACCATCTGCTCACACAAACTCCCACGAAGGGGAGTATCACATCTGTTAGAACAGATTCAAGTCCATTTTCCTTTAAACAGGTTACAACTCTTGCGATAAAAAATTAATTAATTCAAACAAGGGTTATATACTAAAACTTAGAAAAACTCTTTAAACATGTATAAAAACGGAATTATTGAAGTGTATTAATGGCACGTACCACCTTCCAGCCACCCGAGGTCATACGCCTTGAACGTGCTCGCCATCCAATCACCTAGGGACCTTGGTAGTATCTCTTTGGATTTTCAAGGCTCCAGCCTCTTTGATGGACATCCCCTGGTCACTAGCAAAAGATTTTTTTGCAATGTCTTGAAGATCCACCTCTTTTATTTGGCTTATACCTTGGAGGCATCATGAGCAAGGAGGCCCTATCATGCCAATTGCATTTTTCTAACCCCCACAGAGCAACAATGGAAAACGTGGCACAACCAGGCAAAATGAGGCATGGAATGCCTTCGGTGCTACATCTCAAGAAAGTATTAAAGTAGTAAGAAGACTGGGGCATATTAACAAGCTGAAGTATCGCCGCTTTCTCGGCACAATTCGCCTAGAAAGCGGTGATACTTCCAGCGCCCTATTAACAAGGGCATTGCAACGCCTGCCTCAAGCCCACTTTGCATGTCAGCGAGAAACATCGCTAATGACATGCAAAGTATGCGTTCCCACGTCCAACCACATGTAAAATGTGGTTGGAGGTGTTAACACCCTATCATCAAGGCAGGCGTTGGGAGGAAAAGACCTGCGATAAACTAGTTTATCGCAGGTCTCCCAAAGCCTGCTCTGATCAGGCGTTAGGCATTGTTAACATGGGGGTGTGAATCATAAAGCTGAATCCACCCACCCATATTATCAAGGAACACATTAGCGCGTGAAAACAACGCTTGTTTTCACGCGCTAATTTTCACTATCGCCGGCTATCGCAGGATTTACTATCGCCTACATGTTGCGCGTTGATAATAAAGCGCTAACACGGCGAAAAAATCCAGCGATAGCCGGCGATAGTGAAATGTGCGATGTGCGTTTATTAACACACATCTTGTTAATATGCCCCACTGTTCCTTGAAGGCTACAGCTATCATTGCACCTTTCTGTTCTCTGTGCAATACAGCCTTTTCATGGAATTCTCACCACCAAGGACATATCCACTGAGTGCACAGATTCTGACTGTAATGGAAGCAGAGTTGAACCTTCCAGGATTCCTAGAACACACCCATCTGACGTCCTTCTATCCTACAACTGCTCTCCTTTGACTGAATTGCTATAAATAACCAAAATGAATAAAATAACAATTCATTTGAGATTTGCCTCCTTGCACAAGGGTCTGTAACGAACTGTGAATCCACTTTACTTGCTCACATTATATTACCATTTTTTCAGGGTCTCCTATGTAGTTGTAATCTGGACACCGTTCAGTTTCTACAATTTCACCCACAACTGTGAGAATTTGTAACATAAAAGCAAGCAAAGGAGCATAAATTCCATTCCTCCCAGATTACAATTGTTTTATTTGAGGGACTATTTGTATTTACTCGCTTCCCAGTTCTATCTGATAAAAAGTATATTCATTCATAACTTTATTAAGTCCAACTAGCTTATAGTACTCTGATTGTGTCCATATGCTCCTGAGTTTTTAACGGTTTGCCATTCTGCATAGTCAAGTCAAGTCAAGTCAAAGAATTTATATAGCGCACTACATACCCAGAGGGTCTCAAGGCGCTGAGGGAGGGGAGAAGGATTACTTGTCAAAAATCCACGTTTTAAGTTGCTTTCTGAATGCTAGGTGGTTCTGGCATGTGTTTCCTATTCTGTTGCTCCCTCTGGAGTCTCTCATTAGCTCCTGATCTCTGTGTCACAAGCAAGGACATTTTCAAATATGCCTTGTGTAGAAAATTACCAGACAAATGTTTAAACCAAGAATCTTTGTTTTGCACCTGATTCCCGATCTGGTCCACCCAGGCCAGGTGGGATTTATGCCCTGTTGTACCACTCGCCACAATATTTGGCACCTCTATAATGTGTTTGCACTTGCCGACAGGCTGGGAGGAGCTCAGCAGCCATCCCTTTGCTGGATATTGACAAGGCCTTTGACTCCTTTAGCTGGAACTACCTCTTTGTCTTACTTCAACATCTAACTTTGACCCTAGATTTCTCTCCAAATTATTGTTTACTATTGTAGCCATCTCAGTCTGTGTGGCCGGTGCCCGATTGGCTTCGTTCCCTGTGCATGGAGACCCGGCAGGAATGTCCCCTGTCTAGCTCTGCCATTTGCTCTTGCTAAAGATCCTCTGGCGGTGTGGGTGAGAATGGGTGCCCAGGTGTGGGGCTTCGAATGGGATAAAGGGCTGACAGATAAATAAACGCTTTATGCAGATGATGTCCTATTCTTTCTCTCTGCCCCAGCAGAATCTGGGCCTGTGTGCTGCAGATCCTGCATATTTTTAGAGAGTCTTCACATTCATTTATTGAAGTTCACAAGTTCCCTGTAGTGGGT
The DNA here is from genome assembly GCF_964261635.1 of Lissotriton helveticus. Classification (NCBI taxonomy): domain Eukaryota; kingdom Metazoa; phylum Chordata; class Amphibia; order Caudata; family Salamandridae; genus Lissotriton; species Lissotriton helveticus. The sequence goes on along the minus strand of NC_136068.1, from coordinate 1,541,884,984 downwards.
GGGGCCCAGGCCCTCAACTGGGCTACTGGTCTGTGTGTGGCCATGAATAGGTTTAAATCTTGGAGTGTTCAAATCCCCTGATGAGACCCTATCGTGGCCACGTAATCTGGAACCGGTTCTGTCTCGTCTGCAGGCGAATGTTCAAAAATAGTCCATCTTGCCGTTGTCACTGACAGGCCACTCAGCCATCTTTAGGATGGTGTCCTTGCCTCGGCTATTATATCAGTTTCAGAACTTCTCTTATGATATTTCACAGCAATGATTCTGTATCTTAAAACCAATCCTCATTGCTTTCCTTGTATTGCTTTGAGTAAATCCTTCCAGTCCACCTATTGTGAGGGGATCACAGTGGCAGATATAGAGCCACAATAAAGTAATTTCATATCAATGATTGATGGTAAGTGGCCACGGGCGACCCCGTCTACGCATCGAAAAGGTGGGCAATGGGAGACTCACATATCATTTCTTATCTATATGGTGATGATGATAAAAATAGTCTTTCCTGGTGACAAGGGTGGTCTTTACTTTGTGGTGCTCCTCCCTCCAATAAATGGGGTGGTTGAACAAATGAACGGAATGGCCTCTTCTATAGAGAGGTACTCAACTTTTGCAGGTCACCCCCTGGAGGGTTTCTGTAAGTGAGACCTTATTGGGATCGCTACACTGCATGGGACGGTCTTAAAGTCAATGCAAACTGAGTATCAACTTCATCGTAGCCAGTTCCATAGGTATCTCCAACTCTACCATGTTTTGACTCACATAGAGGACCTGGCGGCCCTGCCCAAATTCAATCCCTTGGAGGGTCAACTAGTGATGGATGATCCGGGGGATCATAAAGTTGCACAGATATATTAAAGATTTATATCCAATCAGCCCGAAGCATTTCAGGTCCTCAGTACTGCGTGAGAGGCAAATGTAGGGGTACTCGAAAATGAGAACTGGGCAGAGGCACTGAGGGCACTGCATTTGGCTGTAATAGCGGCCCGACTCCGGCTAATATAACTTCACAGGGTATACTTTACATGGTATATGCGTTGGGCATGTGAGTAATAGCATCCCCAACATGTGCTCCATGTGACACGGAGCAGGGCACATTTCTTCATACAGTATGTAGTTGTCTGGCTCTACAGATGAACTGCGTGGGGTGGCAACATGTATAGGTGGAGTGCTTGCCTGGATGATCCCCATGGATCCAAAACTCACCCTGCTACATCTCACCAGCGATTTAAGTGGTAATAGATATTGGTTAATGACTCCTATATCTGGGCCTGACCTTAGCAAAGCGAGACAAAGCATGGGAGATAGAGACTGCAGCTCTTTTGTCCTTAGCGGTATGGAAGAATGGCATAGACCATTTTATGGGGTTGGAAGTGGCAGTATATAGGGCAAGAGGTTGCCTTCAGAAGCACTCCAAGATATGGCACATGTGGGCAGATTTCCGAGGTCTAGTGTGATGTATTCCTATAGGTTCTGTATCGATCCCCCTATTCCTGACCCTATTCTGGTTAACAAACTAACAAGTTAACTAGCAGCCATCCCATGAGGCAGAAAACCCCATGATGCAGGAACCGTTATCTGATAAAGCCACACTACGGCACAGGAGCGTGTTATCTGATTAGGTCATAACGCTTGCCATCTAATTAGACAAGCGATATTCCTCCAGCCCCTGATAAGGCATACGGAGTTCTCAAAACAAATCAAACCTATGACACCTTGGGAAAAACCCTGCGGCCATTGTTTTGATTTCACCGAGAACTTCAGCAAAAGAATGTGCTAACGACCTGGTCGTATGACATCCTTATTGACGTATCTATGTCCATCCTTACGTCAATCTCGGCACCTTAAAGGTATAAATATTACCGATATTGCCCTATGCAAACACACGCGGTGGTGACGAGATCGGAGCAGCCAGACTTGCCGAAGCCCAGAGCAGAGCAGACCCCGCTGGCGCAGCCCCGCCTTTCTGACGCGCTGAGAACGAGACGCTGCTTTCTCCTGCCGAGAAATCCAGCTCCGGCGTTTCCGGGTAGCCCTCGCAGGCAGCCTGGAATATCGAGACCAGAGACGAGAGATACCATCCCTCATCCATCCTAGATTCCAGGTACAGAACTGAATAACCCCTCACAGAGAATTCTTTAGTCAGTCACTTGGCAAAACAAACTTAACTTAAACTGTAACTTTCTATTCCCGCCCACGCATTAGACTTAGGTCAGGTACACGGGGTAGGCGTAGTTAGAAACACCAGTTGAGTACGATTAGTCAAATGTATATGTGTATGTAATATATCTTATTCATTTTAAACCTTCATATGGCTTAGAAACCATATCAATGTTTTTACAGTATTATTTTATACTTCTGCTTTTAATGTATGCACTTTACTTAACCATAAGTATTGCAATAATATCGATCCATTTCTCTTGTATGAGAAAAGAGACTGATCAATAAATAACATCTTTTATTGAACACGCCCGTCTCTTCCTTTTCTCTACAATCTGATGAGACTAAGAATGCACGTACTGACTGAGTAAAATAAGTCGTCTTTTGTTTTCACACAACTCTCGAGATACACTCTTGATTAGGCGAGAGCAAAGTTGTCATGTTCTATGGTTGTCAGAAACTAAATCCCTTCTTGTCTATCCAGGGAGGTTCAACTCCTCCTTGCCTATTCGAGAAAGTTTCTAGTGAACTCTGAGCTAGCTGGCAAACCCAAAACTTTAAGTCTAATATCGACAGTAGTAGACCTAGTTAACGTCTGGTCTAGGCCTATACTATTGAAGGTATTATTCCAATGCGCAGAGCCTATTGGGATAATAGGAACTACACTACATGGCGCCCAACACGTTTGGAAGGGCGATAAAATTAACGTGAGACATTTAGAGTAACTCAGTCGTGCTTTCTCACTCAGACCCCTTTTCCCATAATACTCCAAAGACGTCTGGAGTGGGCGAAAGGTAATATCCGCCAAACCTCGCAGGAGGAAACTCCTATGTATGGTACTTGGTTTAGTCAACGTTGAAGGATAAACCGTTCCAAAATATTGTGCATCTAATCTTTGTTTCCACAAGAAACCTGATCTGCAAACAAACAAAGTAACCATCCTGTCGGTAAAATGGGAGACAGTGATGAAGAAAGAGAGGCAGTTAGATTAGCAACTGAACTCGCAGCAGATGATACTGCCCTGCAAGAAGCAGACCAGGATATAATACTCATCCCGGTCATCAAGAGGAAATCTATAACTTTAAAACTTATAGAAAATGGACTGACACCTAGAGGTGGTACAGTCATATTCGTAATTGAGGCACACGAATATCGGCAGACAGAGGTATACTATTCATGGATACATTTTCCAGCAGCAAATGCTGTAACAAAGTACTTCCACTATTACAAAACAGAGGAACCTCCTGGAGAGTACACTCCTTTCGAGGAGGTGGAAGTACCACTTACATTTCAAGAGCATTTGCTCTTATTTAATGGCGCCCTAAAACATAATAATCACATCACCAGGCTCGGTCCCTTAGGGAGACCAGGAGCAACGTGGCCGGTCCTAGCCGGATACACACCACATCCAGACATCAATGGGATGTCTGCAGCAAACCTTTTAACACAGCTAAAACAATTAATAAAAGTACATAGACAACTAGTCCAATATGTGATGCGGACTTCAACAATTCAACCAGCAATTAAAATTCCACAGCTGACCCCTCACCAGGGGAACACAAATAAAATTACACCACAGAACATACAATCCTGCCTAGGTAAAGTACCAGCTAAACTGGAACAAATACCATTCTGGTTAGCACAAAAAATCACCCAAACAGAGGCTGTGTTTCCAGACACCACCCCGTTAGAAAAACACAGGATTCTGACTATCTGTCTTCCAATGGGAATCGCACCACACATTGAGGACTGTGACACTTGGGGTACAGTCTTTGCTTCCATCTACACAAAAACGCACGGTGTTCCATCCATTTCGGTAATACCAGAGGTGCTAAAACAAATTCAAGACGAATATGGTCCAGAGCCCGCTTTAACTCTTGGTATGAAATTACTAAAAGACTTCAAGCAGGTCTCGGCTATATTATTAGCCAACATAAAGGGAGAAGCAGCAAACGTGGCGATCCGCCAGAGGTTAAAGGAGACAGATATAGCAGACCAACCAGCTGAAATTGCCAGAATTATAGAAAAATCCTATGAGGAACTAGGTAGAGATAGTTTAGGTGGAATACCAGTAAAACCACAACTGATTGAAAGTCCTGAAAAAATATTTTTTAATAATAATTCAACATCACAAAAAAAGAGCTGGGATGGAAACAAACAATCCAATCCTAAAGAAAAGAAATTCCAGTCCAGAGGAAGGTCTCCTCGGCGGAGAGAAAAATCTCCGAACCAGAGACACAGGTCACCCCAAAGTGACCCCTCTGGGAAAAGATATAACCTTAGAAATAGGGATAATATAAAGAAGCCTGATAGATATCAAGACATTGATACACGTCCCTCTCAATCTTTTCAGACTTCCTCGCAGAAATCGGAAAGAAGAGGACGATCAGAACAAAGAGAAGAGCACGCCAAGTCCAAAGACAAGGAACCTGCTCAGCTAAAAAAGAAATTACAATTTCCAAAAAAGAAGGTAGCTAGTATCAAGGTAGTCAACAATGCCGAGAATACTGAGGACACAACTGAAAAACGGAGAATGGGCTCAGACAATGCTAGACAGCGCAGCAGAAGTGAGCATAGCTCGCAAAGTCCTTATGAATCATCTGGAGACAGTGGACACGAATGAATATCTTCAAGTGGAAACTGCAGACACCAGAGTTAGCAAACCTCACAAAATATATGAAATAACTTTACGTATAGAGGGGGATAAGACTAGAAAAATAAGGGGACTATTTTGGGATAATCTCTCCAAGGGCTATGACATCCTTCTAGCTGAAAAAGACTGGCCACCAGAGTTTGTCAGAGAGTGCCCTCATGGCGAAGAAATAATTATGCCTGCCTTCTCAAATCACATCCCAATTCATAAAAAATACACACTTGCTAGAAAGTGGGCAGTAGCCCTAGCTCCTGCTTTATATAAAAATCACGTAGGATGGGATGAGGACTCTCCTCCTCACAAAATCCAGTTAAAATCACAACCTACTGCACAGAGGCAGTACCCAATTAAGCAAGAAGCTAAGAAACAGGTAAAAGAAATCCTAGATCAGCTAGAATACCAGGGGGTGATTGAAACTTGCACCTCACAAATGAACAACCCTTTGTTTCCGGTCTCCAAACCAGACCATTCATATTGTCTAGTTTTGGATTACCGACACCTTAACTCATGTTGCAAAACTTTTGCAGTGCAAAACTCGCATAGTGCTGCACTAATGAATAACATAGTGCGCAAAAAATACAAAACAACATTAGACATCTCTAATGGATTCTTTTGTCAAAACATAGCACCAGAGAGCAGATATTTGTCTGCATTCTCAATAAATGGCACTCAAAAACAATTCTGTCGGTTAGCCCAGGGGTACAAGAACAGCCCGGGAGTATTCTCAGCGAGAGTAACAGAATTACTACAAACATATGACGACGAAGCATTATCATATGTCGACGACATATACTTAACAGATGATGACTTGGAGACTCACTTGAAGAGAGTGAACACCATAATACTTGGGTTCGCAGCAGAGGGTTACAAATTCAACTTTAAAAAATCCAGAATTGCCCATCTGAAAGTCCTGTTCTTAGGATATGAATTATCAAGTGAAGGCAAAAGCCTGGCTGACAATTTTCTAGAGAAATGTGCCGTACTCCAAGCACCTAGAACACTAAAAAACCTACAGTCAATTCTAGGCTTCCTAAATTTCGGAAGAACATACATTGCAAATTACGCAGAAAGGGTCAAACCCCTTTATGGTCTAATAAAACCAGATTTTAAAAAAAACAATTGGACTCAAATACACACAGAAATTTTGAGATCCTTACAAACAGACATGTTAATTAAAACAAAATTAGAAACACGTGATAACACACGCAATCTTGTGATTCGAGTCATCCCAGGAAGATGCGGATTCACATACCTGACCTCTAATGAGGGAGAAAAGGTACCAATTGCATTCAAATCACACTTGTACACAGAAGCTGAACAGAAATTCAGCATTAAAGAAAAAATTATTCATGCAGTTCAAACCGCAATAGCTAGAGAAAAAGATCAAGCGGACGGTAGACATATCACAGTCAGAACAGCAGAATCGGCCTTTGAGGCATTAACAACCCCGGGTAATTTACCAACAACAACATTGAATCCGGAATGGATACAATGGGTAAATTCCATTACAACGGACAAAGTATACTACTACTTTGATCCAGAACTAGAGGAACTAAGAAATCTAGAATATGAAAGAACATTCCCTCTGCCAATCGACATTCTGCCCTTACGACAATACGCTTGTGTAATCTATACAGACGGACATGCTCAACCCTCCGTTTGGGGAGAACAAGCATACAACCCCACATGTGAGATTACAAAAGAAGTGTGGCGCGGAGGTAAACTAAAACCTCTATTAACAAAAACACACTCAGTAGAAACTAATTCAGAAAAACAGACTGAAATAATAGCATTGAAAATGGCGCTAGATAATGCGGATCGCGAATTCCCGACACTTATAGTGTCCGATTCATATTACTGCGTCAAATCATATAATAACGATTTGCAGACATGGATTCAAAACGGTTACAAAGATGACACAGATGCAACAATAAAGCAGAAACTGCTCTGGGAACAAATAGCACTTTTACAAAAAGAACTACCAAAGACTCACGTGACACACTCACTGAGTCATCAGCGTGATGGCGTTCACATTGCAGGGAATTCATTGGCTGAAACAGCCACAGCGGTAGCATCTAAATCGGCTTCCGTAGCTCGAAAAAAGCGTACAGTGAAGTATATTGACGGTGAAACAGTGCTGGCGGTGAAAACGTCATCAAAAGGCGACTGCTCAGCGCTACCGATCAACTATCCACTCAATTATACATACATAATCGATGCAAACTCCGTCCCTTTTGCTCGAATCCCTGGAGTGGGGGATAGAGTGATTCCAAACATGGACAGGAGAACCTTGTTAATAGCAGACGCACATATGGGCGAGGGTCTCAGACACCTCAAACTAAGAGATTCTTTGGAAGAATTACAATCGAGGTACTGGTGGCCAGGCATGAGCCTGCATCATACCATGTTTGTAAAGAACTGCCCAAACTGTAACAGAAATCGCAGTGGTGAGAGAAACGGTGTAATACCGTGTCGCTTCACTCCAGAAAAGATCAACAGTAAAAAGCAAAGCGTCCGATTAACATATACAGGCTAGTTTCCACTTATAATGTAGATCACCAGCACTCGGCTGACGCCAGAACTGTTATAAAAGATTTGCGAGTCTTTATCGGCACATACGCAATTGGCATGCTGCATTCGGACCATGGTCCTGCTTTTAGCTCTAGAGCTTATAAGGGGGCCATGGTCAGCATGGGCGTGACATTGCGGTACTCTTGTCCATTCCACCCTGAGGGGAACGGAATTGTTGAAAGAAAAAACCGTGACATAAAGCAATCTATAACGGCAAAGGTATTAGGTTCGGGAGCTGGGTGGGTCAAACATCTAATAAGTGTCCAACGTAGTCTAAATAACCTGCCAAGAAATTCTCTGAAGGGATTCAGTCCGTACGAATTATTATTTGGAACTAGGATGTTAATCTCTGACCTTGACAGTCAGACTTCAGTGGTAAAGGAAAAAAGCTTTGATATCAAAGATCGTTTGGCTATTTTACAGGACTTAAACGAAACAAGAAAAGACCTGAGCAACATAAAGTTGAAACAGCAGCCAACAACCACTGAAGAACCACCACCTGTCCCAGCAAGACCTGTCTGGATTCCAAAAATCGGGGATCTAGTCAGAGAAAAGATCGCGGTAAAGAAGGAATTTGGGCCTTCTTACAGAAAAGCAGTTCCTGTCTTGTCTGTCAACGGGACAAGATCAGTTGTACTACCGCCGCTTGCTGGTAAAAAGGAGAACCGAGTTGTATCCATCGACCTGGTAAAACCACAATCATGTGGCCGATAACAAATAGTAGGCCAAGTGGACTCCCCATAAGTAGCAGAACACCAAGGTTTGCTATCAGTACAGAGGTCCTAACAAAGAGGCTAATCACATTCGAAACGCCTACAGAAGAACAACAAGGACTATGCAAAAATGCAATGGAACTTAGACCTCTGAACACCCAAATAAAAACATTTAGCAGAGACACACCAACCTATAATGAAGTAACAAACGACTATGCAAGAAACAGTAATCCTGAAGCAATTGGAACAATTGACAGAACTGCATCCGGCTACTTCATAAACTTCGATGATTCCTCTGAAGGCTTCACTGAATCAAAAACACAGCCATCAACAAAAACCTTTAAAGATAAAGCTAAAGAACTTTTGAAACAACTGAAAGAAACATATCTGATTTCTCCATGGATTGAATTTTGGGTGGGTTTTGGTGCATTTATCCTCATACTTTGGCTCATCATGATACTAACATTGGGACGCTTCATTGAGGGAAAATATGCTAAAATGGACACAGCAAGTCAGAAAATCAACTTGATCCTCAAACCACACACATCTTCACACGTCGAGAAAAGAGAACTTTCTTCAGTCAACTTCACAGCCAATCCTATACCGGGTGGGGTAGCATGGGACAACACTGACTACGAAATCTATGGTCCGGTTGAAATCCTGAAATATCCACACCAAATTAAAATCTCATTGAGTGACTTCGTAAAACCAAGCACATTTGCTGATGATTGGGACTTTGAAAGTATAAACAATATGATGTCTGACTTAGTGATGTCTGCTAAATTTACCAAACATGATTATTTGCAGGGTTTGACAAATTATGATAGTATGTACTGTTATAACCACTATGGTAACCATTTTCTACATAGATCTGCACAACCTAGAAATGTTTTAAATTATAATCAATGGGAACATTGTGCAACCCCTCCAAAAGGAAGCTCAAGAACCGTTTACGACAAATATTCATACTTTTCAGGTTTTAACATAAGTAATGCTGAAACATTTTATTTCAAATTGTCAAATAAGACAGGGACAAAGACCATGATAACCAACACAAAATTGATATATTCAGACTCATTCTTTGAACAAATGAATACTTTTGGTTTTGATTATTGGGACAAAAATGTTGAATTGAAAAGTGTTTGGGGCACAAAAGAATGGCAAGTACAGGGTATAGAATGACACTGTTCAACAAACTACCTGTCTTGGCCTAGCCAAAATCAAAGACTTAAATAAACCGTCTATTCCAAAACCAACATTGAACAGCAATAGCTCCACAGACGAAGAGATAGACGTAAATTATGTATTAAACCAAAACAGAACACATCCAGATTGGAAACAGTGGTTGATCTGGCCCACAGATACTAATAACTGTCAAGACAGATTCCTGAACAAAACACAGGGGTTCAAAATGACCAGGCCAGACCCTAGATATTCCCAAAGAAAACACCCAGGAATAATAACCACCTACAGTGTGGGCAAATTATGCCTTCAATGGCTACAGACTTCCACACTGGCAGAAATTAAGCAACACCTAACTTTACTTACTGATGGTGCTGACTTGCGTGATTTCATTATGGGACCGCGCAAACAGCGTCAGAAACGTTTCATAGCAGCCTCTGTATATGCAGCATACAACGAGGCCTGGAAGGTTACTCAAATTGAGACAGCAGAAAGAATACGGGAAATTGACCGTATTAATTTGGAAAAATCACTTTCTGTAGTGGACAATGGGTTAATGACTCTGTCCTCCAGAATTTTTTCTCTGGACAGCATTGTGTCTTCAGCAATCGACATAATATCGCAAGACTTACTGTTGTTACAACACGGTCAGTCTCAATTGCGTTCTATTGTACAGCTTGGCTGGACGTTACAAAATCTGCGTTCAGGCTATGTGCCTTGGCGTTTAATCAACACAACGTCACTTTTCAATATCTTTAACCTTACTGATAAACAAATCAGTATGGCCCAGAAGGGTGCTGATTATACAATCCTGAGCATTGAGAAACTCGAAAGATTACCAGTGACAATGTCAGAACGACCTGTCAGTGAATGGATAATACATGGGATAATTAATATTCCAATCTCAACCTTCAGGTTTCAATACTGCCAAAAATATATACAGGCTGGCATGTACGAAAAATTGGGAAAAGGGTACATTAAAACAACATGGAACCTGCCCTATTCACATGCATGTGTCAGTAATAAAGGACAGAAAGTGTTTCTTAGTGACGATAATTGTGCGATGTCACTAAGCGGTACACTTCTGTGTAACGGAATTAGTTTGCATGGAGCCTGTGAAGGGAACTCAAATAACCTTTCATGTCACCAGCTAGGCACACCTGCTACAGAGATAGAACCATTCTTTCAAAGACTCTATAATGGGAGTTACATTCTAATTGTAGATCGCAGATGCTGTAGTCTTATGCCCGGGACTCCTTATCTCGTAACTACGACTGCGAAGGTCAAGTGCTGTGGCCGCTTATTGTTCCCCAGCTCCTTTCCAGACAGGGAGGCAAGGGCATGGCCCAACTTGAAAATTACTTCTATTCGAATAGATACTTTAAGCAAAATGAAAACAGTGCTTCTTCAGACGCCGACAAGGCTCATGTCATCAAAAGAAACGTATGATCTCCTAGTCGCAAGGACGACTGCAGAGATACATTCATTGTTATCGACTAATTCCCCCATACATTTCGCAGAAATCCTGAATGAAATCTTAAATATTTCTGATACCAGTGGAGTCTCAAAAGTATTTAAGACAGTATTTTCGATGGCATTAACACCATTCAAAGCCATACTGGGTATTTTTCCAGATTTCGTCCATTCGATTTTTGGCGGACTTCCCCTCATTTTAGGACTAATTGCAGGAATCCTATTCTTAGTCCTTATATTTCGTTATGGCAAACCATGTCACAGACAAAACACCTGCGACAAGGGAAGAAACAATCCTAGCCATTGGATACCGGGACCGGATATCAAAAATCCTGGGACTACCCCGGCTTAGAGACCTGAACATGACTTGGTTTCTATCATTTCGACCAATGTGGCAACGATGTGTTTTACCTGTATTAAGGTGCCTGCTATGCGGAGAAGAATGCGTGTTAGACACCTGTCTGACGCTACAATCGGATGTGCCAATGGATGCATAAACATTGTTGAGTCCAACAAAGGCTCATGCTTTGTGCTGCCCTCAACGGCTACCAATCCTGATGACGGCATTCGTGGAAGCTTCACCACTACGATTAAGGGGTAGTGAGGTTCAAAATGAAAGCAGCATCGATCAGGTACGACCTTCTGTCAGCAATCCAAACCAAAATGTCAATGGAGACAATCATGCGCACGAATGCATGGTTACACCTATTTCCGAGTTAGTGGAACTCTCCCAGGAAGCTGTTGACAACTTTTTCGAGAGTCTAAATGATATGATGTTCTCACCAGAGCAGAAATAGAGACATTTGAGCAAGCTCGCACACGGCGTTCCCTGAATTTGGCCTTCAACTAGCATAGCAAAATACCATGAACAATTTTCCCTCCAGTTCACGGACAGCAAATTTTTTTCAGCAGCCCCAAAATATTTTTACGAATTTTTCGGGACACTAATTTTCTGCTTAAAGTAAGAACTATTCTTAGAGAACTAAGATTTCTACTTTTAGATAGCTTATAGACATTAGCTGCCCGCTGGTATGTTCATAAATATTTTATTCTGTGATGAAATGGTCTCGAACCTTTTTTCTGTATTAAGAGCCATTTCATGTGTAAATTTTCATATACAAAATAGCAATAATGTATACAAATGCGTGATTACTTTAGCATTATCCTACAGCTTGAGTGCATACTATACATATGACTGCATTTTTTCCGTATATTTGATAATTTCAAAATGCATTTATGTATTTTGGGGTGGTAAGGTATACACGAAACTCTACAGTATGTTTTACTATGCATAGATTAGTAAATATGTCCATAGTTAGCGTGGAGTGGGTGTGATGTATTCCTATAGGTTCTGTATCGATCCCCCTATTCCTGACCCTATTCTGGTTAACAAACTAACAAGTTAACTAGCAGCCATCCCATGAGGCAGAAAACCCCCATGATGCAGGAACCGTTATCTGATAAAGCCACACTACGGCACAGGAGCGTGTTATCTGATTAGGTCATAACGCTTGCCATCTAATTAGACAAGCGATATTCCTCCAGCCCCTGATAAGGCATACGGAGTTCTCAAAACAAATCAAACCTATGACACCTTGGGAAAAACCCTGCGGCCATTGTTTTGATTTCACCGAGAACTTCAGCAAAAGAATGTGCTAACGACCTGGTCGTATGACATCCTTATTGACGTATCTATGTCCATCCTTACGTCAATCTCGGCACCTTAAAGGTATAAATATTACCGATATTGCCCTATGCAAACACACGCGGTGGTGACGAGATCGGAGCAGCCAGACTTGCCGAAGCCCAGAGCAGAGCAGACCCCGCTGGCTCAGCCCCGCCTTTCTGACGCGCTGAGAACGAGACGCTGCTTTCTCCTGCCGAGAAATCCAGCTCCGGCATTTCCGGGTAGCCCTCGCAGGCAGCCTGGAATATCGAGACCAGAGACGAGAGATACCATCCCTCATCCTTCCTAGATTCCAGGTACAGAACTGAATAACCCCTCACAGAGAATTCTTTAGTCAGTCACTTGGCAAAACAAACTTAACTTAAACTGTAACTTTCTATTCCCGCCCACGCATTAGACTTAGGTCAGGTACACGGGGTAGGCGTAGTTAGAAACACCAGTTGAGTACGATTAGTCAAATGTATATGTGTATGTAATATATCTTATTCATTTTAAACCTTCATATGGCTTAGAAACCATATCAATGTTTTTACAGTATTATTTTATACTTCTGCTTTTAATGTATGCACTTTACTTAACCATAAGTATTGCAATAATATCGATCCATTTCTCTTGTATGAGAAAAGAGACTGATCAATAAATAACATCTTTTATTGAACACGCCCGTCTCTTCCTTTTCTCTACAATCTGATGAGACTAAGAATGCACGTACTGACTGAGTAAAATAAGTCGTCTTTTGTTTTCACACGACTCTCGAGATACACTCTTGATTAGGGGAGAGCAAAGTTGTCATGTTCTATGGTTGTCAGAAACTAAATCCCTTCTTGTCTATCCAGGGAGGTTCAACTCCTCCTTGCCTATTCGAGAAAGTTTCTAGTGAACTCTGAGCTAGCTGGCAAACCCAAAACTTTAAGTCTAATATCGACAGTAGTAGACCTAGTTAACGTCTGGTCTAGGCCTATACTATTGAAGGTATTATTCCAATGCGCAGAGCCTATTGGGATAATAGGAACTACACTACACTAGAATTGGAAACTGTTCGACCAATGTGCTAATTGATGGATAATGAAATCAGGGCATTACGGGTTGAAGGTAGTTGGGCTGATTGTGAGACTTTGATTTTCTATTTAGCTTTGCATCCTTTCCAATTAATGGCTGTCGGGTTAGGGGGGTGGTGATATGCATGTGGAGACATTTATATTTTTCTTTGTCATTTTTTTGTTTTTTGTTCACCTTATGGGCTTTCCTGTTTGAAAAGTAAAATCAATAAACTATGTTCATGAAAAATACAATCTCTGTTTTATATGGGCATATTGCTTGTATCCTCTTGTGTGGTATGCTTGAATTCCAAGTATTATTCCTGATGTATTTGCAAAAATACAGCACTGGGTCCATTCAACACAGATAACCTACAGAGATGTAGCTTTGAACCACACGTGGCTTTGTATCTTGGCTCTCAAAGACTCGCATTGTTGATAAGATTCTTTATCCTCAAATAGACCTCTTATATGGAAAAGCTATGCCTAGTTTATTCAATGATATATGTTTATAGGAACTGATATAGTGCCTCTATATTGAATTTAATATATGTCTAGCAAAGATGCCTCCACCGGGTGGGTGTTGAATATTTTACTAGGCAAATTCCGCCATATTCAGTTTTGATAGACTCCATTCAAATAATTGTATCTACAGTCTACCAAAGGTTGTATGTCAGACTATCAAGTATAAAAACATCGTGCTACAAAAATCTCATAGCCAAAATATAATCTATTAAAATATTGTGAATGCAAATAGTTAGAGGTAAGTATAGGTATAATATTCTCACATTCACATATATGTACCTTGAAGATATATGTATTGTCAAGGTTAATATATGTTGTGTTAATTATAGAAAGCCTGTACTTACTATTATAAACTTACCTTCACAAAAAGTTTGCAGTGGGCAGTGGATACTCTAGATTAAAAAGATTATTGTGCTATGATATTTCAAACTAAATGTTAAAGTACTGTGTGCTACTTTCTACAGGACTCAATGAAAGATTTCATTCTCTGACAATTTCTACACTATCAAAATGAAATTAAATATTCCTAAATAGGATTAATATTGCACAACATTGTGATAGCTTTAAATATATTTTGACTTTAGTGAAATGTGTAACTTCTGTACATAGATGTCTTGATCAGTTTCTCATTCGAAAGAACCTCAATCATGGTGTATTCAGTATTAAAAAACTCAAAAATGTGACATGGTCTTAGGGACAGCAATGTTACTGATAAAAGTACTCATATGCTCTTTTGAAAACTCCATCTGAATTTCGTTTATCCTCTTCCAATGTGAATTACTTTTCTTACAGTTCATTGAGACATTTTTTCTCCAAAGATTTCTCCTGTTATAGGAATTTTTATAATTTATTGAAATATTCCTTAACAGGATGGAAATTTCAGCACATTTTAAAAATATAAATGCATTGTGCATATATGAATTGTACAACTTTCTTATGTAGATCGCCTCTACGTGCATCTTATTAAAAGGACCCTCCTTCCTGTGTATTGTTTTGCATGCAAACATAATGGGACAGTTTTCTAATGTACTGCAAAATGTAAGAAATACCAACAAGTCAGTGCCAACTTAAGTTAGCAGCATAGATTTTTATTTTAATGTCTTTGAAACCAACAACTCCTGAAGTTGATCAAGCTTTGTAAAAAAAGATCAAGATTACAACCCTGTAAAAAGTGGGGTTTGCTGTTGAAAAAACAATGAAAGACAATTTTTAAATGCAAATTTTTTCACTTGGGTGCAAAATTGAGCCAGGTTGAAAAGCTTTGCATTCTAATCATTTTATGCACTCACAAATACACCACTAAAAATGTAATTTCACACAAGCCAAACAAACACAAATATAAAAGCTTCCCCCATTTGACACTTGATTTAGTTCACTTAAGAGAGAAGCAGAGGACACTATTGGACAGCACTCCTTATCACACATCCCACAATACAGACAACAGTGGTCAATTTAATCACCTCCATCTTCTTTACTTTGATGACCCCACCCCGATTTAATCACAAACATATGACCAACATATGAGGTAAAAAATCCTTATGTTTCCTACTGCAATGCTACAGGGTGCTTTCATTCTAACACCAGCTTTCAAAGTGTAACACAAGACTCAACAACTGTCCTTTCAACCATATAATGATTTTAATTAAAAAATATATAGGAATTTTGTAAAGAGACCGCTTTTTGGGTAGTCGCTCCTAGCTTTCATGTTTTTTGGGTTTCACCTGTTGGGACCCCTGAACTCTAACAATGGCACATTGTTATCCAGTGTATGTGCTCTGACCGCTAAAACATCTCAAAATTGGCTTAAAACCTGAATGGCACATGTAACTTTCATATAAGGACACAATGTATGATGCAGAAATACAGCCATGAAATGGAATTTAAATCCCACTTGTGGACTGCAACACCTACTGTACTATCCACCGCAGTGGCAGTAAAAACATGGCTTCAGGTCTACCCAGTGTAGCCGGACAGAAGCACCTTGAACCCTGCATCACAGACCTATCAAAATCACCATTTTGACAGGTAAGAAAACCTGATTTTGAATATTGAATAAGTCACCCCTAAGCGCACCTTGGTGCCAACAAGGTAGGCTGCATACTATTCAAGAGTAGAAAATGTGTGAAATTAGAAATGGCATGTTCCTCAGTGACTAGCCTAATGCAGCATTTTCACTGTTCAGGCTGTAGCTGGTACATAGTTAAATGATTATAGACTTTAAGATATAACTTCTAACCTGTACCAGCTACCTACTCCATTCAAATACTTATTTTGGGGAGTGGTCTCTCTGCAAATGGCACGAGACGCATGCTGTGAGAGCTCCGGCCGGCCGCTGCACTGAAACGCTTTTAACGCGGAGCTGGGGGCTCGAAGATGCTGCTATTTGGGGCGCAGAGGAGCCGGAGTGAACAGGGCACACCTGGAGGGGAAAGACACCTACCTTACGCGGCCCGCTGCGGTGACCCCGCTGACCTCTACTTGCACCGCGGCCTGGATTGCTGTGGCCGCCATCTTGCCTTCCCTTGGGCTGTGGGGGCCTCCTGCCAGCAGGCGCAGCTGGATTCTTCTGCTGCTGACACCCTGGGCTACTGTGCTCCTTCCTCGGAGGGCTCTGGGCGGCACCCGGGGGGCCCTGGTTCTCGGGGCATTGGCGGTCTGGGGAGCGGCGTCCTCACTGGCCGCCATATTGGGCCTTACGCCGCTCTGGTGAGCGGGGGACGCCGGGGCTGTCCAGCCAGCGGGGTGCCTCCCGTGGGCCGCCAGACTGTGAACTGACGACCGGGGTGCCTGCGGGGCCCGCAGCGGAACAAAACTGGAGGCGGAGTTGTGACAGACGAGCAAGACTGGCCGCGACGCCACATCTGTCTGATCACCCCACGGGGCTGGTGAGTTCGTTCCTGTGCGAAGGCCTGCCTTACAAACTGTGCCATCCCTCACTGACCCCGCTCTCCTTGGCACGTGTACATTTGGGACGCTGCAACTCCGGGGGGGGGACACTGTAAGGCAGGGATGGCCCCTGGCTCCTGCGGTGCCCTGAGAGACCTCGAGTGGGATCGTTTGGCTACCGACGTGGGCTGCTGGCAGCGGACCCCCCTCTCCTTACACTGTCACCAATGAGTTCTCTGAGTCAGGTGCTAGTGACGGGCTCACGGCGCCCTGGCTTTGGTGCGCAGGGCCCCTGCTGCTGACTGAGAAGGGGAGCTGAGCCGCAATCCCTGCGAGGAGGGCTGCTGTTGTGGCGTGTGCCCTACACTGCATAGACACCTGGCCACCTCCTTGAAGCACTGCGAAGATTCCCCCAAGTGGAGGCGTTCCTGAATCCTTCCTGACCTGTGCCTGCCACACTGGGCCGCGCTGCGTCAGGCCGAGCGGCCAGGGACTGTGGGACCGACATCGGCGTGCCTACCGCTGCCTCTTGGGGGCATCTACTGCTGAGGTCTCAAAGCTTGCCTGCGTCTCCAATCACTCCTCTACCTCGGCCTTAGGTCGGTCCTGTGGGGAGGCCTACCTGAAATCCTACCGGCCTGGGTTGGGGAGCGTCGTAGTGCGCTTGGAAGGCCCGACTGCATGCCCCATAGAGAACCACCGCGAGCATTAAAGGGACATTATGGGCTAGGCGGGGAATGCTGAACATGACAGCCGCTGCCTGTCTGGGAGTCGACACGATTACCTGAGCCTCTGTATTGCGTCGCCTTGCCCGCTTGGGACTGGTGTGGGGCCTGAAGACTCATGGGTGGCCTGTAGCAAAGAGATGGCGACCCCCTTAGAGACCTTGCGGTGCAGATATTTACAAGTGAAACCGCGGGGTGGGGTAAAACTGACTGGGTGAGCTCTTGCTCCTGATTTTCACGCTCCCCCCCACTACTAGTCTGTGCGGGTTGTGAGAGGTGAGCCAGCTCTGGACATTGGCGACTGCATTGTGCATGGGCTCCACAAGACATTAGGACGGATCGGGCGACTATCATCCCAGCTACTGCTGTCTCTGCTGGGGATAAGCACATCAGAAGTACGGCGAGTGCCTCTGGCCGTTGGACACCCTTGCAAGATATCTTACAGACCCTCACTGCCCTTTGGTCCCGACCTTCACACGGGACGGCTACGACTCAAGCATGATGCGCACCGATAGAGGCAAAGACGCTCCAGTGCCAACCTCCAAGGACAACTCTGTGGCAGCAATGTGGGGTAAGGCGGGCCAGTCTGCCCCCGCTGAGGTGGCCCCACAGGCTGGAGGGGACTCACCACCAGTAACGCAAGCATTTATGGCGTCCTTCATGTCCGAGCTGAAGACTGAAATCAGCTCTCTGCGCACTGAGGTGCATTCCTGCGTTCTGGAACTCAGGAAGGAAGTTACGGACCTAGGCGAACGAGTGGACAGTTGACGCCTGCACAGAGGATTAGGAGCAACTCTGGCAGCGCCTGGCCGCCCTGGAAGACCAACACATAGAATGGCAACTGAAGCAGGAGGACCTGGAAAATAGAAGTCGCCGGAACAACCACCGCATCCGGGGGGGTTTCTCTAGGATATTATGACTTATGGGGCACAGCTACTCTACGAGGTCTGGGGAGATGACGACGCTTCCCCGCCGGTTTTGGACCAGGCTCACCGAGTCTCCGGGCCAGCGGGCAGGCTGGGCCTCCTTCCAGACATTTTAACCAGGGTCCAATTCTTCACAGAAAAAGAAGCTATTCTTTGGGCGGCGAGAACCTAGCAGGATCTCACATATGATGGGAACAAGATCCAGATATTCCAGGACCTAGCACCCAATACCTTGCGACGTCGCTGCGCCTTTAAACCTATAACAGTCAAACTGCGGCTCCTGGATATCTCCAATCAGTGGGGCCACCCATTCCTCTTATTTTTCCATGGGAGTCCAAACATAGAGTGAAAAGATCCTACCAAGAAGCGGCTCAACTACTCCGGCTTCCCGTCTCACATACTGCCAGTCCCACCCGTCCACCACCTCCCACGAGGGTGCCCGCCAAGCCGTCCTGGTCCACCGTGCGTCGGCGCAGACGCTCACCACCCCTTGATGAGCAAACATCCTCGCAGGCAAAACAGGGCATTATCGCCCACATCAGGTCATTGGAGGGGGACAAATCAGAGACAGACCCGGATTCTCCAGTCCCTTGATAAACAGCTCATGTGTCCGTAACGAACTTTGAGACTTATCTCGGGGAGCAAGGCTCTTCCCTGGTCGAATCTACTGTTTGCTGCTGTGTTCTAGACGCCACCCCAGCTCCCCTCTTGCAGTGTAGATGATACAGGAGCACCACACCTGGACGAACTCGAATGCAGCAGACGGCCTACCCCCATCTGTTCCTGAGAGAGTGACGTCTCTGGGCCCATTCAAACCTTAGGGTGCAGGCTGGCCCGCGAAAGGAACAGAACGATGTGGCCCAGTTGGCCAATGTTGGTTATTTACTCTTCTTTCTTCTACTCTCCTAAATGCCTAAATCTTCTCCTCTCCTTCTTTCTGTCTACTGGGTATGGCGGGCGGGAGACTAACTTGGGATCAGTTATACCTATGGCTCATCCAGACCCTTTAAAGGTATTATTCCTTAATGTCAAGGGGCTTAACTCTCCCAACAAGAGACAGCAACTGTGGTGCTACCTACTTCAGCACAGTCCAGACATTATCTTTCTTCAAGAAACCCATCTGCTGAAAGTAGATACCCCTCGCATGGCACACCCTAAATATCCACTCCAATTCTGGGCCACAGCAGACACCAAAACGGCTGGGGTGGCTATTGTATGCAGAAATGGTATCAGGCAGGGGGCACCAAAAGTCTTTTGCAGCCCAGATGGGCATTTCATCAGAGCAGGGGTGGAGATTAGGAAACGCCTGTTCACACTGTGTAATGTCTATGCCCCGAACCAGATTCAGGACTCCTACCTCCGAACACTTCCAAAGGAACATGTGCCGCAGTGCAACCCATCCTTGATTTTGGGGGGAGATTTTAACTTGGTGTGGGATCCTACGCTGGACCGTAGTGAAGCCGCCTTCAACGGGTCCTCCGTTCTCCGGAAACAGATAACAGACCTTGGCCTGATGGATTCATGGTGATACCACTCTCCTGAGGTGCGGGATTACTCGCACGTCCACCACTCGTACTCGCGTATCGATAATCTTTTTATCTCACACGCCCTTGTAAGGGACAGGTTAGCGACATCCATGTCCGCAAATTTGCTATCTGACCATGCCCATGTTGAGTTTCTCCTGCAGGATCCGGTCGCTTACCCCACTCGCTTGCCGCAGTGGCGCCTGCCGCCGCATATGTTGCGGGATCCAGCCAATGTGGAAAACATACGGACTGCCAGTGACTCTTATTTTGCGTGTAACGATCTACCCGAGACCCCGTTTCCTGTGGTGTGGGATGCATTCAAGGCTACAATCCGTGGCCACATCACATCTACAGCGATTGCACTGGCGTGGGAGGCCCGCCACCTGGAAGATAGCCTCTCCAAGGATATTAAAAAAACTGGAGAAGCAGGACTAGGAACATTCTTCGCTTGCATGTCGCTGGCGGCTCGCAAACCTCCGGGGTCAGCTTCGCTCCCCGCGTACCAATAAAGCTGAGCGGTCGCTGCTCGCCCTAAAACAACAATATTTTGAGGGGGGGGGACACAGTGGGCAGATTGCTGGTGAAGCGATTGCGAGCGCGCGAAGCGAAGGCCCACATAGCGAACATTCAAGTGCCGGATGGAGAAAGGGTCACCACAGAATGGGCTAAATGAGAGACCTTTATGACCTATTGCACTGCCCTTTATGCAGCGGATGCGCCCGCCCAAGCCCATATTGACGATGTTCTGAGCCAGTGCCCCTGGACCCTAATACACCCACACTACGCCTAGCAACTAGACGGCCTTCTCATTGCAGAGGAATTGACGGCTGCGCTGAAAGACCTCCCTCTCGGGAAGATGCCAGGCCCGGACGGCTTGCCGCTGGCCTTTTACCGTATGTTCATAGCGCAACTACAGCCATATCTCCTGCGATTATATAATTCCTTCTCGGACATGGAAGTGCTGACGCCCTCCATGGGTATGGCGGAGATAGCCCTCATTCCCAACCCAGGAAAGGATCCCACGTTGTGTGCATCCTACCGCCCCGTAGCTTTGCTGAACACAGACCTCAAAATCTACACCAAAATGCTTCCTAAACGCCTCGACCCCCCACATGCCTGGCCTTGTGGAGCCGGACCAGGTTGGCTTCATTCGCAATAGACAAGGGCAGACAATGTGCGTAGAACTACGCAACTGGTGGGGAAAGCACACCATTCATTGGAACATACCAGCCTGCCTTCTGTCGCTGGATGCGGAGAAGGCGTTTGACCGGGTGGATTGGGGTTTCCTTTGCCCAGCCTTCCTCAGAACACTTCCTGTACCTGTGGAAGAACAGAAGAGGACTGGGTCTGCTGTCTGTGATCTACAAGAACCAGGGAAGGACTAGAGCTGTTCCCTGTGATACTCAGGACAAAGACGAAGACTCCTAGTATCAGTTGGCTGACCTCCTGTATGCCTACAGTGACACAAAAAGCTGCACAAGATCTTTTCCCTAAAATTCCCAGATAACCAGTGGAAACTGGAACTTGGACTGGAATGTGCTAATGACCTCTGCCTGGCACCCTAGGAGTTTTTAGGTGCCACCCCGAATGACCTGGGGACTTAGAATTTTGCTCATGGTTACTTGGTGATCGGGAAATAGTTTGGTAACTTCTGATAGCTTTTTCTCTACTGCCAAGAGAACCTACCAAGAAAAGAGCCCCATCAGCAGATCCACTGCATCATAGTGAATTTGCAATTAATCCAATTGAAAGGCTCCAGCATTTCTGAAAGTCCCTGGTTTGGGAATTAGAAACTTTTTCAACCAAAAACCTCAAATGCTCCAGACCTTTAGTGGGATCAACCTGTGGCACTTATCCGACGAGCAGTTCCACAGTGGTGGGTACAATTTCAGATTTGTCCCACGGACAGGCAACTTTATCTTTACAAAACAGACAAAAGTCCCTTTTCGGATTAGGACTTTGAAACTTTGAAACATTTTGACTTCCAGACTTTCACGGGGACCCGCTTGGTGTGTCAGATCAGGGCTCCATGAAAGCTGGGCTCAATTCATACCTGAATCCGGATCTACTGCTTCCATAGCGTATCATTGGTGGTTTGTGCTTTATGGCACATTTTTTATTTAGATCTTTAAAAATACATATCTCTAGCTCACCTTATTGTATTTTTGCCCTTTAGGTCTTATTTTTCACATCATATTTTTCTCTTAATATTAAAATTGTTTGTGGAAATGTATTGTGTTTTACTAGCCTTGTGTGCAGTGTGTGCTCTGCTTAAATTATTTTACACATTGCCTATGATTTAAACCTGTTTTGAGTCACATTACCAGTGATTGAGTACAGGTTTATTTTGTTTAATTTGTATGACATCTAGCAAGTGGTGACCTGATGGGGAGTACACTTGTTCACTCAAATTATACTCCATTTACCTACAATGCATGAGTAATTAGCCACCTAAAATTAGCATGATAGTTATAGAAGTAAATTGTAAAAAAGTCATCTATAATGTTAAATACCACGGATCATAAAGAGATAGGTTAATCTTAGTAGCATTAATAATCTGCCAAAGACAGATTTTTTAGAGGGCACACATTTTGGAAATTTCACAAGTCATGCAGTCATTTGCTATAGGCCTAAGGGATATATCTCTTCTGTTTCTTTCTCTCTCTCTCTCTCTCTCTCTCTCTCTCTCTCTCTCTCTCTCTCTCTCTGTGTGTATATATATATATATATATATATATATATATATATATATATATATATATATATATATATATATTTCTTTCTCGCCTTCTTTCTCCCTAATCCGAATTCTGTCTCTCTGCTCATTCATGCGTTCAAAAAATGCACAGAAGCATTACAAAGGAGGTGGAAAGAACGGGGGCGAAGGTGCAGCTCATCAACTCAGGTTAACTAAACTGCGGACTAATGTCCTTATATTTATGTCTCGCTGAGCCAGCGCATGTGCGCTGCTGCTCTGCAAGACATTTAGTAGGTGAGTTTTCAAAGTGCTACTGGCTGGCCTAGAGCTTGCGTTCACGCGCGCAGTCACCATCTGTCTTTCACGGGTCATTAGCACCACTTGGCCCGCCATCTGTCTTTCACAGGCCGATTGCTCTTTGCATCTGTTCACTTTCTCATAAAAATCCTCTTTTCCTGCCTCGCGGCTCTGTGTGACTCACTACTTAACCTCACTTCAGGTTCCCTGGTCATCGCATTCCCCTGTTGGATTCTCCTTCTTTCCCTCCTGCTTACATTCTCCTGAATATCACTTTCTCACCACCCAGCCCTCTTATCCTGCCTCACCTCTGTGTGTCTTGCTGCCTGCCCTTGACTTCCTTTCTCTCCTGCCTCTGTGTTCTGCATCCCTCTCTTATTCACTTTTAATTTAATGTTTACTTCACGTACCCAAACACATATGCTTTCACCCCGATACTGCTGCAAGCTCTAATTGTCTTTGCAGTGCGGTGCGTTTTTTGTGCACTTTCCATCAACGCTTCAATTCCCTCCCACTCTCCCACCACAGATCGCGTCAGTCTGCTGGCCTCCACTCCCCCCCTTAACCCTTAAGAGGTAGCGAACTGCGTTTGTGCGGCTCACAGATACAATCTCATCATATTTTGGTTCATGTGTGCAAGTGTGTTTTTCAGTTTTCTTGGTTGTGAGCGATCTTTGCAAGCAACATGGTCGATTTTTGTACCCAAACAATTCGCAAAGGACTTATGCCTATGTAATTAATTACTAATGGTACCTTCTAAAAAGAACAGGAAGTGAATTATTCACATCAGAGCACACTCCCAAGCAATGCTCATAGAAGTCACTCACAATGGCTGACCTTAATCATATATGAACAGGCAGCTGTCGTAACTTTACTTGAATGAATATCCCAGTGTCTACTTTGCAGCAGCAACCTAAATGTGTAAGGTGTTTTTCCAACACAGTCCAGGCCAGTGACCTTTACACATTTACCTCCTGCATTGTCCTAAGCCACTTTCGGAGTCCAACACAATATGCAGCACAGTGTAATCTAAGATGAAGCTCTGCTCATATAAGAATCATTATTAATATGCAGATACTACAATATCTCACAGAAACAGAGGAAAAACAGACCACCATCTAAATGTGGACACCAAATGGTTGCAATAAAATATTAAATTAAAACAAATTCACTGATATGGCAGTCTTTTCAGTTGTGTGATACACTTTACTATTGTTGAAGTGAAGGTGACGAGAAGATCAATTCATCACTCAACCAAGCACTCAAATTGCGGGTTGGTACAATGTCACTTAGAAACTTTAAAATAACAACTTTAACAAGCATTGGCATAGCCAATAGGTCTCGTCTTTGGGACCTTATCAGTGGTTAGCCATGCAACAGTTTATTTTGTTGCACCAAGGATATTGTGTTGCATAACTAAATACTTATAAGGTCCCAAAGACGAGACCTATTGGCTATGCCAAAGTTTGTTTTTTATTCCTGCTGCGTGGATGTGCTGGCTGGGCTACATAGTTGTGCCCCACAGAGTGGCTCTTCTGCCCAGTGACTAAGGAGAGCCTCTGACCTATCCTCAAGAGTGGCTGGGAGCTAGCCAGCATTGCCTACCACCCATATGATTAAATGTGCGAGCTGTAAGGATGCTGATATCAGGACACCCTAGTGGAGGCTGAGGAGAAACATGCATGAGGGTTATATAAACAAATCCTGGCTTCAGCACAGTGGCGGTCGACAGAGATAAAGACTAGTGAGGCATGTGGAAGGAGAGCGGCGGTGAGGGGGCAGTCGAGAAGCGTGTGGCAGGGTGTTAATAATACATTTTAAAAAACAAGACTTACCTGCTGCTGCTGGCCATCTCGCGCTCCTCTCTTCTCTGGGACAGCATCGGACTCCCCATCCAATCCTCACACTGCTCTCAAGCCTGATAGCGGCATAGGGATTGGCCTAAATGGGCTGGATCAGTGCTCGTTCAGGCACAGGGAGTCTGTGCTGTTTCTCCAGCCCGGCTGTACAATACAGAAACCTAAGTGCATATGTCAGTGTGGCCCGTCTGAGACAGTCACCTAAACAGACATGCGCACTTGAATGTGCACCTACCACTCCTCCCCCATGGCCCCATCCCCCATGGCCCAGCCCCACCCCGCCCTGCACAAGCTGGCTCAGACAGCAGTTGAAAAATAAAATCATATTAAAAGATCGTTTTATTTTTCAGCTGCTGACTCTGACCCAGTGGGTTGACGCCTTTCCACCGCTGCTGGAAAGCCGCTGCTGCTTCTGAAGAAACAAAAGGGGTCTCTAAACAGTGATTGGGGCAATGATGTCAGATGCAAAAACAGTGGCTACTCAGCTTCCCTATTGGCAATCCAGGAACGTGGAAGGTAATTAAATGCAACATGAGGTTCTATGTTGTCTATGTTTGTCAATGTTATTATTAACGCACAATTTCACTTTTCTGCAGAGCTTCAGTGTACATTTGATCTTTTTTTGATCCATACACAATTTATCCGGTTCTACAGATTTTCACTCCTTTCCGATTTTTCTGATTCCTGAGGCAGTCATTGGGCAGTGTAGAGTATTGGTGGCAGTGCCACACGGCAGTACTTGGCAATCTACGCCAGCTGGTCTTAACTTCAAAGAGGAAATACAAAAACTTTAGAAATACACACAGCACGGATAACCAGAGACTCATAGGGACCAACAAGTAACCCCACACATTATTCTAGTGCTTAGAAACAGACAACATAAGGAATCAAATCTCAGCAGTGAAATGGTTACTGCAGTATACTCCACCGTTCTGTCTACCGTTCTTGGTAACATGCAACTGTTTTTAGATATGTTAGTTAAAGCCCAATCAATGTGCCTAACACCATAGGACACTTGTGAGACCGTGTATAACTGTTTTGACAATGCAGGGATGCGCCATGTTTACAAAAATACAGCGCACCCTAGTGCTGGTGCTAATGAAGGTGCCTAGCTAGGGTGACCAACTGGCATTGGTGAAAATTCAGGACGTTGAGTGTAAAAATTCAGGACAAAGGGTCAAAATTCAGGACAAAACTTCAGGACAATTGGATAAGTTTTACAGACACATCAGAGGTCGCGCAATTGTATATAAGTAAGCCCAGCCATATCTAAACATATTTAGCCATTTGCAAACCTATCCATCATGTATCCTTCAATCTATCATTTCCCTCAACCATCCCTTCATCCATCCTTTCACTTATCCATCCATTATCCATCCGCCCTTTCACCCATCCATCTGTACACTCATCCATCCACTCTTCTAACCATCCATCCATTCACTCATCCATCCAGCCATTTACCCTTTCACCCATCCAGCCATCCTTTCACTTACTCATCCATCCACCCAGTCACTCATCCTTCCACCCATCCACCCTTTCAGTCATCCATCATCCTCCCTTTCTCTCTCCATCGACTCCTTGAAATGAAATGAAATGAAAATAGTTCTTTTATAGCGCATGGCTACCCGGAGGCATCCCAGTGCTTGCAGCTACAACCGGAAGGATCAGAAATGAAAGTTTAGTTTGTAGGAAAGAGCCAAGTTTTTATTTTCTTCCGGAAAGACAGATGATTGGGCTCCTGTCGAAGAGGGAGGGGCAGAGAGTTCCACAACCTTGAGGAGTTATAAGAAAAGAGAGGACCACCCATGCGAGCCTTGTTAATTCTGCTGACTTGTGCCAGGTTCTGGTCATTAGAGCGAAGGTTTCTAGAGGCTTTATGTGTTTTAATCATATTGGCTAGGATGGGGGGGCCTTTGCCCTGAAGATTTTTATGGGCAAGGCAGAGGGCTTTGAAGTGTACCCGTTCTTTTATGGGTAACCAGTGGAGTGATCTCAGCGCTGGCTTAGCTGAGGAGCGGTGGTTGGTGCTCGTCAGCAATCTAGCGGCGGAGTTCTGCACCACCTGGAGTTTCTGGATTGCAGAAATCGGGGCTCCCAAGTAGAGCGCGTTACCGTAATCCAGCCTCGACAGGATCATGGCTTGTACCAAGATTTTTTTAGCTTTGTCAGGAAGTTGAGGGAGGATTTTTCGTAAGGATTTAAGAAAGCCAAAGCAGGTGGCAGCATTTTTTCTGGCTTGTACTTTAAAAGTAAGATCATCATCAAGCCAAAAGCCAAGGCTCTTAATCACTTTTTTTGGGATTGGGCTGGCACCCATGGAGGGGGGCCATAGGGTGGGGGAATTGAATGATGCCTTCCTGCCCAGTAACATCTATTCAGTTTTTTGATTATTAAGTTTTAGCTGGGACAAGCCCATCCACTTTGATACCTCTTCAAGACAGTTGCTCAGACTCGGGTGGGACAGATCAGCCTGGTTAAGAGAGACCACGAGCTGAGTATCATCGGCGTAGCTGATTAGTTCAATACCGTAAGGGGCCACTATCTTAGCCAGGGGGGACATGTACACATTAAAAAGTGTGGGGCTAAGGGAGGAGCCCTGTGGGACTCCACACTGCAGGGGAAGTGGCGAAGATTGGCAATCTCCTTCAAATACTTTAGGTATCTATCGCAGAGGAAGGATTTGAGCCAGGAAAGAGCCTTTCCCGAGACTCCGCTTTCGTTAAGGCAGGCTAAATGGATACGGTGGCTAACCGTATCGAAAGTGGCGCTAAGGTCTAGGAGGATGATGGCCACATTGCCACCTGTGTCCAGGAACCTCCTAGACTCTTCCACCACCTTAAGGAGTGCCGTCTCAGTCCCTTGCCCCGGGCGGAAGCCTGTTTGAGAGGAATGGAGTGAATTGGAGGCTTCCAGGAATGAAGACAGTTGTTGGTTTATTAATTTTTCTGCCAGTTTACTAATGCCCGGGAGAAGGGAGATGGGACGGTAGTTAGATAGGTCTCCGGGGTCAAGGTTAGATTTTTTTAGCAGTGGTTTGAGCATGGCCACTTTCCAGTCCAAAGGGACTGTGCCTGTTTCGATCGAGGTGTTAATCAGATTGATAACTGGAGATTCCATGATAGGCATGACTAGCTTCAAGGTATTAATAGGGAAAGGGTCAAGAGGGGAGCCACTCTTGATTGAGTTGAGGAGGGGGGATAGCAAATCCTTGGTGAGCGGAATGAAAGAGGAAAGTTCTAGGGTGGAACCTATAGAAGGGTGTTCAGGTGGCAGAGGAGAGTCGGCGATAAAGACGGGTGGGAGGGCCAGAAGAATGTTTTGAATTTTGGTGTGGAAGAAGAGTGCCAGTTCTTCACAGCAAGGCCCAGATGCTTGTGGGGCCAAGGGGGGATCAGAGGGTTTCAACAGACTTTTAACAATTGTAAAAATCTCTTTCGCTGAATTGGGGGATGCAATGATTTTCTCGGCGTAAAAGGCTGTTTTAGTAGCCTTTAGCACAGCTTTATAGGCTTTGATGGAGGCTCTGTATTTAATTTTAGTCTCAGGATCGAAGTCTTTCCTCCATAATCTCTCCTCTTTTTTGAAGCACTGTTTAAGTTTTCGGAGCTCAGGACTAAACCAAGGGTGGTTGATAGATCCCCTTTTTTTGGTTACGGATTTTCTGGGTAGGGTAGCGTCCAGTGAGTTCTCTATCCACTGGTTGAACTCTGAGTACGCTACATTAATGTCTGGGTTAGCGGACGGAAGAGTGGTTCTTAACGCTTCTGACCAGTCGTTTATCTTAAGCTTGGACCAGTGTCTTGTTTGTTTAGTGCTAAAAGGTTTGGCCGGGGCTGGGGGACGTATATTCTTTCACTTACCAATCCTTCCTTCCATCCACCCATCCATCCATCCTTTTAAGGCCCTTCCTTCGATTGGCCCTAAATACATCGGGAAGCGTATGGAGGATTCTACGGTCGGCCTTGTTGGCCAAAGCCGTTGTTCCCCCCATTAGACGCGCACGTATTGGAGGTCGCTCCTTTCGATACCTGGCACCTCGGTGCTGGAATGAGCTCCGCGTTTCCCTAAGAAAAGCCAACAGTCTGTTCTCTTTCAGAAAGGAGCTGAAGACCTGGCTTTTCTCTCAATAATTTCCTTTCGGCCCTCTGTGAGTTGCTGTGTTGTGTACTCTTTTTCAGTTCTCTTTGCCAAAGCGCCGGGACAGTCATTGGAGTAGCCGTGCGCTATATAAGAGACCTTATAACATAACATAACATTGAACCTATCACTCATCCATCCATTCTCTCATCCATTTATCCTTTCACTCCTTCACTCATCTATTCATCATTTTGTCCATATACCTTCCCTTTCACTCACTCATCCATCCTTACATCCACCCTTTCACTCATCCGTCCATCCATTCAGCCTTGCACTTATCAATTCATCAATCCATCCATCATTTCACTCATCCATCCATCCACTCACTCATCATCCACCTTTTCACTCATCCATCCTTTCACTCATCCATCCACCCTTTTACCCATCCAGCTACCCTTACACCCATACATCCAGCTATTTCCCTTTCTCTCTTCCATCCTTTCACTCACTCATCAATCCATCCATCATCTCCCATTATCCATCTATTCAAACTTTCATTCATCCATTCACCCTTTCACTAATTCATCCAGCCATCCAGCCATCCCTTCACTTACTCACTCGCCCACCTTTTCATATTAATTTTGAGCTGAGCCTTTTTGAGAAGAGGCCCATCAAGAACTTCACCCTCGCTGCAGGAGCCATTCCAGGACTGAGACATGAGCCACCCGGGGCGGAGACAGGATCCAACACAGGGGGGACAGGAGCCATCACAGGCCGGGGGTGGGGGGGACAGGGGCCATCACAGGAGGAGGAACAGAATCCACCAGGGTGGGCATGCAGTATTCTAGTATCATCTTGGTCTCTTCCAGGGTGGGGTAGGGCTCCTCACCCCCTCCTGGACAAGAGGAGAAGACAAGCTCTGTTTCCAAAATGTTAGTTTTGCTCCCCTTCCCCTCCATACTGATGTACAGTACTGAAATGAGATACTCCAAGAGAACTGATTCAACTGATTGTCCTCCATACTTTGTTAATCAGTGTGGGTGCGATTGTGCCATTTCTTTATTTTATTACAATATAGACTGCATGTTTGAAGAATCGAGGTTTGTTTACAATTTAGTGATAGTAATTGTGAAAAGAACCGCGTGCTGCCTCCGTGTAATCAGGGCCGATTCTAGGATGTTTGGGGCCCTGGGCAGAAAGGGAATGTCTCACACCAATTGCAGATACAAGACACATTCAGTGCTGTTTGCATCTAAATAGATGCCCCTACTCCCTGAAGCTGCAGCCCCTCCCTCCGTCACCTTCAAGCACCTCTTAACAGCTCATCACGGGCTGAAGGTGTGAGGGTTGCTGCCATCACGCTGTGCCTCTCCAATGCTGCTGATCGGAGTCTGTTACTCCCGACCTCAACAGCATTGGAGTCAAGAAGGGAGGTGGGTGCCAGCTGTGCGACCAGTTAAAATTACGGACAAAAGGCGTCCGTTAAAGAATCCTTCACGGACAACGGACAGACGGCCGTAATTACGGACTGTCCGTGAAATTTACGGACGGTTGGTCACCCTATGCCTAGCGCCAGTGCAGGCACCCCTGCACCATTTTGCTAGAGAGCCTACGTTGCAGGAGCGATTGTTTATTTGCAGGAAGGAAGACCTTCCTACACATAAACAATCTTGAAAGGCTATTTACTCCTTCCATGCGTGTTGCAGAATACACGCACATGGAAAGAGCTAAATTCGAGGAGAACTAAAAAGATTTCTACACTTATCACCCGTCTAAGAACAGGTATTCCCTGGTCTTAGTTTTTGGGCTCCCCCAGCCTTGTAAATATGGGGCAGTGTAAAAAATGAATGGATGTTCCTACGGAACTCCCACTGCAACACCCATTACACATCCCTTTCACACTAATTGAAACGTGAAAGGAGGCCTTATTTACAAGGTAGCTCTAAGCCACTTTAAGTGGCTTAACGCCTCTTTGTAAATGAGGAGAAGGGGATATCACCACCAGAACATCACTAAAAGTGACGTTCTGGTGGCGATATCTCCTTGTACATATGCCTCCAAATTTCCATATTAATAAAGCTATTTTATGATAGTGTATCTGTTGCTGTCTGTTGGCTGAGCCCAGAGCATGATCTCACCTGGCAGTCTTCTGAACCAATAAGGGTTCTCACATGGACGGTAGCTCTGCAGTCTACTGTGCAGGATCTCCCTAGCTCTGCTATCTACATCCTGGGCGTGTGAGATCTGCCTAGATTTTCATTTCCCCACACCACGCCTTCAAGGTGCATATTCAGTCATGACATTTATTTCAGGCTCTTCTTAGAAGGATCTAAATAGAAAAATGAAGGGAATAGGAGGCCAAACTTGAGATAAGGTACTGCAAACAGTTTAAAGAAGGAAAGGGTGCATGAAAAAGTACTTCCATTTTGTAGGCTGTATTTAGTACAATTAGCCACTTTTTTTCCTGGTGAGAAGTTCCAGAAAAAGAAATACAGAACAACAAACAATACTATAAACTATAAATTCGTATACACCGATAAGTAAATGCATATTCGTCAGAAAAACATCAAAGAGAGAAAGAGTAAAAACACAAAAACTACATTTTACTGTTATCTAAGCATCGAAAAGATTAGACTACATGAACAGTTATACAGTTAAAAAGGAATTAATAAGTAGAGAAAGACTACAAGGAAAGGGCGGCAATGGGTGATTAATCTGTTAACAAAACAGGATATATAACCTTTAAGAGACCTGCATATGACTAAATGTAACAACCATCCAAGACAAACAGATTAACAATAGACAGAGGCTATTTCAATCAATCAATCAGTGACACTTGTAGAGCGCGCTACATACCCGTAGGGTCTCAAGGCGCTGGGGGGGGGGGGGGGGGGGGGGTGCCGCTACTGCTCGAACAGCCAGGTCTTCAGCTTCTTCCTGAAGGAGAGGTGGTCTTGGGTCAGGCGCAGGTCGGGGGGGAGGGAGTTCCAGGTCTTGGCGGCCAGGTAGGAGAAGGACCTTCCTCCTGTAGTCGCTCTTCGGATGCGGGGGACGGCGGCGAGGGCGTGGTTGGCTGAGCGGAGGTGGCGTTTGGGAGCGTAGAAGTTGACTCGGCTGTTGAGGTAACTCGGGCCTCGGTCGTGTAGAGCTTTGTGTGCGTGGGTGAGGAGGCGGAAGGTGATTCTTTTGTTGACGGGGAGCCAGTGAAGGTCTCTCAGAGGTCCGGAGATGTGGCTGGTTCGTGGGATGTCGAGGATGAGTCTGGCTGAGGCGTTCTGGATCCGCTGGAGTCTCTTCTGGAGCTTGGCGGTGGTACCGGCGTAGAGGGCGTTGCCGTAGTCCAGACGGCTGGTGACGAGGGCCTGGGTGACGGTCTTCCTGGTCTCGGTGGGGATCCACCAGAAGATCTTCCGTAGCATGCGTAGGATGTTGAAGCACGTCGAGGAGACTTTGTTAACTTGCCTGGTCATGGAGAGGGAGGAGTCCAGGATGAAGCCCAGGTTGCGTGCGTGGTCTGTCGGTTTGGGTGCGGTGCCCAGGGCGGGAGGCCACCAGGAGTCGTCCCAGGCGGAGGGTGAGGAGCCCAGGATGAGGATCTCCGTCTTGTCCGAGTTCAGTTTCAGGCGGCTGATCGTCATCCACTCGGCTACCTCTTTCATCCCGTCGTGCAGGTTGGCTCTGGCGGCGGCGGGGTCGTTGGTCAGGGAGAGGATCAGCTGGGTGTCGTCGGCGTAGGAGATTATGCTGAGGTTGTGTTTGCGTACGATGGCCGCGAGGGGGCTCATGTAGACGTTGAAGAGGGTGGGACTCAGAGATGATCCTTGGGGGACGCCGCAGACGACTTCGGAGGCCTCTGACTTGTACGGTGGTAGGCGGACTCTCTGTGTTCTTCCGTCGAGGAAGGAGATGATCCATTCCAGCGCCTTGTCCTGGATTCCGACGTTGCTGAGGCGCTGTACTACGGTGCGGTGGCAGACAGTGTCGAATGCCGCGGAGAGGTCCAGGAGGATGAGGGCCGCTGTTTCTCCATTGTCCATCAGGGCTCGGATGTCATCGGTGGCGGCGATGAGGGCGGTCTCGGTGCTGTGGTTGGCTCGGAAGCCGGACTGTGAGGGGTCGAGGGATCCGTTCGTCTCGAGGAAGGCGGCCATCTGCTTGTTGACGGTCTTCTCGATGACTTTGGCTGGAAACGGGAGGAGCGAGATGGGGCGGTAGTTCTTGAGGTCGGTGGGGTCCGCTGTTGGTTTCTTGAGTAGAGCGCTGAGTTCGGCGTGCTTCCAGCTCTCCGGGAAGATGGTGGTGTCGAAGGATGTGTTGATGATGTCTCGCAGGTGGGGTGCGATGACAGCGTCGGCCTTGTTGAAGACGTGGTGAGGGCAGGGGTCGGTCGGTGATCCGGAGTGGATGGAGTTCATTGTGCGGATGGTGTCTTCGGTGCTGATCGGGGTCCAGGCGTGAAGGATGGTGGTGGGGGGTGGTTGTTCGGTCACGGTGTGCGTTGGTAGGTTGTTGAAGCTGCTGTGTATGTCCGTGATCTTGTTGTGGAAGTATGAAGCGAGGGAGTTGCAGAGGTCTTGCGATGGGGTGACGTCGTTGTTTCCTGCGCTGGGGATGGAAAGCTCTTTCACGATGTTAAAGAGTTCCTTGCAGTTGTGTGCGTTGTTGTCCAACCGGTCCTTAAATGCTGTTTTCTTGGCGGCGCGGATCAGCTGGTGGTGTTTCCGGGTGGCCAGTTTGTAGGAGGTCCTGTTGTCCGGTGTCGGTTCCCTTTTCCAGACTTTCTCGAGGGCTCGGCAGTTCTTCTTGGAGCTCTTGAGTTCGTCGGTGAACCATGGGGCCTTCTTGCTGCCGGGTCTGCTAGGCGGGGTCCTCAGAGGGGCGAGTTCGTCCGCGCAGTTGCTGATCCACTTCGTGAGGTTGTCGGCGGCCTGGCTGGGGTTCGCTGAGCTGGCAGGGGGGTGCTGGCTCAGGGAGGTGGCGAGCTGGTCTGCTGTGATCTTGTTCCAGCTTCTGCGGGCGGCCTGTTGCTGGTGTTGGTGGGTCGTCGTTCTCTTGAAAGTTAAGTGGACGCAGCTGTGGTCCGTCCATTGAAGCTCTGTGGCGTGGCTGAACTCGATGTCTGTGCTGGAAGAGAAGACTGCGTCGAGTGTGTGTCCGGCGAGGTGGGTGGGGGTGGACACCAGTTGCTTGAGTCCAAGGTTGGCGAGGTTGTCGAGCAGGGTGGTGGTGTTGCGGTCGTTGTTGTTTTCCAGATGGAAGTTGAGGTCTCCCAGGAGGATGTAGTCAGCGGAGGGGAGGGCATGCGGGCTGACGAAGTCGGCGATGTCCTCGCTGAATTGTGTGCGTGGTCCCGGGGGTCGGTAGATCAGGGTGCCTCTGAGGGTGGTGGTCGGGTTGGTGTGGATCTGGAAATGCAGGTGTTCGGCGCTGGTCAGGGTGTTGTCGGTGCTGGTCGTGAGACGGATGGTGTTCCTGTGGATGATGGCGATGCCTCCTCCCATCTGGTTGGCGTTTCGGTCCCTCCGGACGATCTTGTAGCCCTCTGGGATGGCGATGGCGATGTCGGGAGCTGAGGATGCGTTCATCCAGGTCTCCGTGAGGAAGGCAACGTCAGGGGCTGTGGCGTCTAGGAGGTTCCAGAGTTCGATGGCGTGTCTGTGGACGGAGCGGGTGTTGATCAGGATGCACTTGAGGTGGGTGCTGCTGGCGTTCGACTTGGTGGGTGCTGGTGCGAGGCAGGTCCGGGTGCAGGTGAACTTGCAGGCGTGGCAGCTGAAAGGTCCGTGGGTACGTCGTGGAGTGGCTTGGTGGCAGTCTGGAAGTCGGCCGGTGTTGAGTGCGATGAGGGTGGCGGCGGAGTACGTCAGGCGGGTCGGTCGGGGTCTTCGTGGGCCAGGGGTCCTGGCCCTGGGCGCGGTCCAGGCGCAGACGGGCTTACCTTTGGCGCGCCTTTGGCGCACAATCGGCGCGCCCGCTGCGCGTTCGCACGGTCGCCATTTAAGGCGAAGTGCGCGGGTGGGCGGAGCAGCTGGGAGGCGGGAGCGGGGAGGGTACAGAATACAAAAAAGGGCGGGGAAAAGCGGCGTTGGCGGGAAGGGAGGGCGGAGGGCGGCGGGCAACAAGGAAGGAAGGCAAAACACGGGGAAAACGAAATTCAGACAAAACAGGCACAAAGATTCGTCAAAACAAGGGAAAAATCGGGTTTAAGACAAGCAGGCACAGATTCACGTGAAAACAAAGGGCAAAACAACCGCAGCGGCGGCAATCAGGAACGAGGCAGCAGCGAGGCACAGGGATGCAAGGGGCACACGCAGCAGCTGGTGGCCGTGCGGCGCGGGGGTGTCCCACAAGTGGGTCACACTCACCTGCGTCGCACGGTCGCCATTTAAGGCCAAGTGCGCGGGTGGGCGGAGCAGCTGGGAGGCGGGAGCGGGGAGGGTACAGAATACAAAAAAGGGCGGGGAAAAGCGGCGTTGGCGGGAAGGGAGGGCGGAGGGCGGCGGGCAACAAGGAAGGAAGGCAAAACACGGGGAAAACGAAATTCAGACAAAACAGGCACAAAGATTCGTCAAAACAAGGGAAAAATCGGGTTTAAGACAAGCAGGCACAGATTCACGTGAAAACAAAGGGCAAAACAACCGCAGCGGCGGCAATCAGGAACGAGGCAGCAGCGAGGCACAGGGATGCAAGGGGCACACGCAGCAGCTGGTGGCCGTGCGGCGCGGGGGTTCACTCAGAACAAATAAGGCAGGGTGAAAACATTATACCAATCATTCACCAGAGGACGATTAACTTGTCAATCGTATCTAATCTGAAAGTAAATATACATGTCTCAAAATTTACCAAGCATCCAAGTCAAACAGAATAAGAGTTGATCCAGGATATTTCACTCAGAGCACATGACAAAAGGTACAGATTGTATACCAATTAGTCACTTTAAAGTGCAGAAAAACACATTAGGCCTGATTCACAAAGTGTATTCTGTAGAGTTTAAGGTAGTAGAGTTGGACTGCATACTTCAAATGCAGTTCACAAACCTATGAATGTAAATCTCCAGGTCCAGCTTTCTTTTCTATGGGGAGATCCTCACACATAAATGCCTATTTACTTAGAAAATGTGGGAGGGGACTAGAGGAGTAGTTGGAAAAGGGGCACCCTTACTACTAAACGGTTTAGGAAGCCGTAAGGAGGGTTTCAGTGAGAGTTACAGACCCTTCAGGATTTTGCAGCTTCATTTGTCACACTTTGCAGACAAACGAAAGCAAATGATGCGGCCTGACACCTCTAAATGTGTGATATTTTTGTGTTAGGCCGAAAATGTGTCTGTCTCAAATATACTGCACGACCTGTGCTCTGTCGCTGCTAGAGACTGTGCTATGTCATAATCTGTAACTTTGCAGAGTCTCCAGCAGCACTGTACATGGAACTGGAGAATGTTGTGTGCCACAGAGTATAGATTGCAATATGGAACCTTAGCTATCTTTGGATCTGTGTTCCCTGCAGTGCACATGACAGCAGAGGTTGTGGACTACCAGTCCGCGTTGAGAAAGCTGCCACTCGAGTAAAAATCTACTTGAGCGGCAGTAAAAGACAGCTCGCACTTTGCAAGATGCCGTTTGCAATGATTGCACAGTGCGGACAAGCATCCGGCACTGTGCAATCATCGCGAACAGAGTACTACGCAGTTCACGATGTGCTACGTGTAGCTCACGTAGTGCAAAGTGCACTTAGCGTAGCTACGTGTAGCTCTACTTCGCAAACTAAGCCCAGGGTTAGTATATAAGTACTTACCATAACCATTTAGGGGAGAAAGTACAGAGACTCAATCAATCAATCAATCATTTGTAAAGCGCACTACATACCCGCGAGGGTCTCAAGGCGCTCGGAGTGGGGGAGGGAGGTGCTACTGATTGACCAGCCAGGTCTTAAGTATCCTCCTGAAGGTCAGCAGGTCTTGAGTCTGTCGTAGGCTCAGTGGGAGGGTGTTCTATGTCTTGGCAGCGAGGTGGGAGAAGGATCTCCCACCGGTGGTTGTTCTTCGGGTGCGTGGCACGTGGCGAGTGAGAGGTCGGCAGGGCATAGCTGGCGGTTGGAGATGTAGGAGGAGAGCCGTCTGTTGAGGTAGGCTGGGCCGGTCTTGTGGAGTGCCTTGTGTGCGTGGGTGAGGAACTTGAAGGATAGCCTCTTGAAATTGAAATTGTAACCTACGCGGATGACACCCAGTTGGTGGTTGCACTAAACTACCCCGAAGGGCCATCATGTGATCTTGGCACTTGCTTAGAGGTTGTTGCCAAGTGGATGGCTTTGTTCCACCTTAAGCTGAACGGTGACAAGACGGAACTAATGTTCCTGGGGAAGTCCTCCTCGCTAACACCGGCCCTTTCCTGGCCGCCCTGTTTCGGCACAATGCCTGCTCCCAAGTCCCCAATTAAGAGCCTTGGCATATGGCTCGACAACTCTCTCTGTTTCAACTATCAAGCCACTAAGCTTTCTGCTACCTGCTTTGACTTGATGAGGATGTTAAGGAAGATTCTCCCCCTACTTCCCTTCCTGGCCCGAAGTATTATGGTACAAGCGATCATCCTGTCCCGTCTGGACTACGGGAATGCACTATATCTGGGCGCCCCACAGGCCACCATTCAGAACTGTGCAGCCCGCCTTCTCCTCGAGATTCCATGGAGACAGTCGGTTAGACCAGCTCTAAGGAAACTGCACTGGCTGCCGATTCAGTCCAGAGTTCGCATCAAGGCCATGTGCCTGGCCCTTGGTTCTATGTGGAAAACCGGTCCTGCCATCACTCAGTCCTGTGTTACTGCCTATCATCCATCCAGGACTCTTCGTTCTATCATGGCCTTCCTCGCAACTACGAGGAAGATCCACAGATCCAGATGGGGTGGCCGCTCCTTCTCCTGGAACGCTTCTATGCTGTAGAACTCCCTGCCTCCCGCTCTCCGCAGGGAATCTAATCTCAAGATTTTTTGTCGTCTCCTGAAAACTCATCTTTTTACAAACCCCTTCTAACTGGTTTCATTCGGCCTCCCAGTCTGTCCGTTCGCAGCGCTACGAGGCCTCAGGGCAGCATGCCCTTTATAAAAATCTTTTCATTCATTCATTCATTGTTGACGGGGAGCCAGAGCAGGTTTCTCAGGTGGGGGGTGATGTGGCCGTGGCATGGTACGTCGAGGATCAGTCATGCCGAACCCTTTTGAATGCGTTGTCGTTTGATGAGCCTTTTCGGGGCTCCCACTTAGAGGGTGTTTCCGTAGTCGAGTCTGCTGCTGACGAGGGCCTGGGTGACTGTCTTTCTTGTATCTGTCGGGATCCATCTGTAGATCTTGTGGAGCATGTGGAAGGTGTTGAAGCAGGAGGAGGAGACGGTGTTGACTTGCTTGGTCATTGAGAGCGTTGAGTTGAGGATGGTTTCCAGTTTACATGCATGGTCGGTGGGTGTTGGGGCTGCCCCCAGTGCCGTCGGCCACCAGGGGTCATCCCAGGCTGAAGGGTTGGAGCCGAGGATGAGGACCTCCGTCTTCTCCGAGTTCAGCTTCAGACGGCTGGTCTTCATCCAGTCGGCGACAGCCTTCATTCCTTCGTGGAGGTTGGCTTTGGCGGTGATGGGGTCCTTGGTGAGGGAGAGGGTCAGCTGAGTGTCGTCGGCATTGGAGATTATGTTGAGGTCGTGCTGTTGTGCTACGTGTGAGAGCAGAGAAATGTAAATGTTGAACAGCGTCCGGCTGAGGGAGGATCCCTGGGGCACGCCACAGATGATCTCGGAGGCTTTGGAATGGAATGGGGGGAGGCGGACGCTCTGGGTTCTGCCAGAGAGGAAGGAGGTGGTCCAATCCAGAGCCTTGTCTCGGATCCCTGCGGCGTAGAGGCGTGCGCGTAGTGTGCGGTGGCAGACGGTAACGAAGGCGGCAGAGAGGGCTAGGAGCATGAGTGCTGCCGTCTCGCTGTTGTCCAGCAGGGTCCTGATGTCATCGGTGGCGGCCATGAGGGCAGTCACGGTGCTGTGGTTGCTGTGGAACCCTGACTGGGAAGGGTCCAAGATTCTGTTTTCTTTGAGGTATCGGGTTAGCTGTCTGTTGGCGGTTTTCTCAATGACCTTGGCCGGGAAGGGGAGCAGAGAGATGGGCCAGAAGTTCTCGAGGTCTCTTGTGTCTGCCTTAGGTTTTTTTAGTAGGGCGTTGATCTAGGCGTGTTTCCAGATCTGTGGGAAGGTCGCAGTCTCGAGGGAGAGATTGATGATGTTGCGCAGGTTGGTTGTGATGGAGCTACTTGCTCTGTTGAAG
The DNA here is from genome assembly GCF_964261635.1 of Lissotriton helveticus. Taxonomy (NCBI): domain Eukaryota; kingdom Metazoa; phylum Chordata; class Amphibia; order Caudata; family Salamandridae; genus Lissotriton; species Lissotriton helveticus. The sequence goes on along the minus strand of NC_136068.1, from coordinate 1,541,845,700 downwards.
ACATGGTGCGGGAATGGGTTTGACGGAGAGCCAGAGTGTTTGTGCTCATGGTCTTGATGGTGTCATCGATGCTCGCGCTGGCCCAGGCTAGCAGGGGGTTGTGGTTGATGGTGTGCAGAGGTTGTGTTGTGTTGCTGTCTGTTGGGGCTGTCTGGGTGTTAAAGCTGTCGTGGATGTCTGCTATCTTGCGGTGGAAGAAGGTCGCGAGGAAGTTGCACAGGGCTTGCGACGGCGGGATGTCATTGGGGTTGGAGAGTTCCTTCATGATGTTGAAGAGCTCCTTGCTATTGTGTGCATTGTTGTTGAGGCGGTCTTTGAAGGAGGTCCTCTGGGCCGCCCTGATGAGGTGGTGGTGGTTGCGGATGGCGTCCTTGTGTGCTGCGTGGCTGTCCGGAGTTTGTTCACTGTGCCATTTCTTCTCTAGTTTCCGGCAGACTTGCTTGGAGGCTAGGAGTTCTAGGGTGAACCAGCTGGCCCTCTTGCTGGTGTCTCTGTGGGGGGGTTTCTTCAGTGAGGCGAGGGTGTTGGAACAGTCCTCGATCCAGCGTCTGAGGCTCTGGGCAGCGTCGTCGGTGTTGGAGGGTTCGTGGGTGGGCTGAGATAGAGGTTTGCGTGTAGTTGGTCTTCGGTGATTTTGGTCCAGCAGCGGCGGGAGATCTGTTGGGTGGGGTGGTGTGTGGTGGGCTTCTGGAAGGCGAAGTGAATGCAGTGGTGGTAGATCCAGAGGAGTTCGGTGGTTTGGCTGACAGAGACGTGCGGGCTTGAGAAGAAGACGGGGTTGAACGTTTGGCTGGCCGATTGGGTGGGCATTGTGAGGTTGGCGAGGTTATCGATCAGGGTTGTGGAGTTGTTGTCGTTGTTGTTCTCAAGGTGAAAGTTCAGGTCTCCGAAGAGGATGTAGTTGGTGGAGGTCAGGGCGTGCGTGCTGATCAAGTTGGCGATGGAGTCGCTGAACTAGGGGCAAGGTCCGGGGGGTCGGTAGACAAGGGTGCCTCTGAGGGTGGAGTTAGGGTCTGTGTGGATCTGGAAATGCATGTGTTCAGCGCTGCTGAGCGCGTAGTCGGTGCTAGTCGAGACCCTGATGCTGTTCTTGTGGACAATGGCGATTCCACCTCTGACTCCATTGGTGCGCTCTCTGCGGGTGATCTTGTAGCCTTCTGTGATGGCTGGTGTCCTGATCTGCAGGATCCCAGTCAGACTAGTCAGAAAGCATCACAGCACCAGGCAAAAAGTGGGGGTAAGTATGCAGATGGTTCCTACCTTCCTACAGCCTCCTATCACCCAGGGTAGGTCACACCATTTGGAGAGCAGTTGCAACAGTAAGCTCCAGAAGAGCCCCTGGTCTGTATTAGGCTGGTATATGTTACCTAGCAGGAGGCAGCTACTGTCTAGTCTATCTTTGAGGAAAACAAAACATATCTCCCTTCTGCATCCATCACCACCTCTTCTACCAGGAGAGAGGTGCCTGGGCGGACCCAGATAAGCACTCCTGGAGCAAATGCTGAGTAGTTTGTAGCGAAAATATATCCCAATCCATCTGCCCTGCAATTTATTTGTCTCTAGGTGTGTTAGGTGCGAACCCTGCAGAAGAGCTATCTGCATGTTATGTCTTTTGATGTGTGTGTCTACGGTAAGGGGTCGAACATTCCAAGTCATAATGCTTTGTGATGTCATGATGTGTTTGTGTCAAAGCCAATTAATTACTAGGGATAGGGTTCATACTTGTGGCATCTTGGGTCAACGTAAATAGAGTACAATAGTGCCTGAATTGACTTATCTTAAAACATAAGGCCAACATGGCAAGTTTGTAATACCAAAAGAGTGGACCTCATAAAACGTGAGGGACTGCCCAAACCAAGAGCTATACTGCACTTAAACAAAATAACCCCTAAAGTATATGGATGTGAGGGCTTGGAGCTTCTCATAGTATTTAGGTGGCAAGGAAATGAGGTACCACCAGTGACACCCCAGCTATATGTCAGAAAAACTGTTTCCCATCCACCCCTCTATCGATGGAGGCCAACGCTCGCCCCGATGTACTCCTACAGTATAATCCAGAAAAAACATCACATTAGTATTCTCCATGCGAACTTCTTGCAGCTTCTCTGTCTCTTGTAATATTAAATCTCTGTCACAGTAGTGGAACACCTTAAAAAGAAACTGACAGGGGTTTGAACCTGGAGCAGGCCTCCTGAGAGGTACTCAGTGCGCACTCTCAACTGAGAAATAGGGCGACAAGGAAGTTGCTGGCAACTGTTCTCGCAGCCATCTTTCAATGAACCCCTCTGCATCTTGGCCCTGTGCTCCCTCTGGAAGGCCTATTAAGCGAACATTGTTACATCTTGAGCATCCCTCTGCGTCCTGCACCCTGCTCTCCAGGTGGCCGAGTCTAACTTCACAAAACCTACAAAAGAATTCCAATTACTCCCAAACTTTTTATGGAAACTAAGAAAACACACGAATTGCAATACTAGCCATGTTGTGTACATGATCACATGTCCCTGTGACATGCGATATATTGGGATGAGCTGCCGAAAAGCAAAACAGAGACTCTGTGAACACAGGAGTAATGTGAACTGCAAAAGAACCACGACAAAGATGTCGTCACATTACAAAGAAAAGCAACATACAGTAAATGACTTGCACTGGGTAATCTTAGAAAGCCTTGACACAGTAGATAGAAACGCTACTAGAATACTATTCGAAAAGGAACAACGCTGGCTCCATAGGCTCAAAACGGATACCCAGGGCCTTAACGATTCTGTTCCGTGGTTGTCCCTCAACAGATGAAACACAACCTAAGCCCCATTGAATCATAGTACCCCAAGTGAGAACTAAAGTGGTTCTTCCAATCCAACACATTCATTGACTCTAGACATTTTGCCAAAAGAGTACCTACCCAGGTGTCTCCACTAACACTGGCCACGCTCATGCCCCGTATATAAAGACAGCTCTCTATAAAATACGCCAACACTCAGTACTAATCACTGCAGAAACTCCCCAAGAATGAGTGGATGCAACACCATTTTATGTCCCCTGGATTTATTTGGATAACGCCAAGAAATGACACCAATTGGGATTACTCTGACGTTATTACTGCCAACCAGCCGGTTTTATACACCTATAGAACCGATCTGGCCATTTGGTTTAAAAATTCGTCTTATCCAACTTAATACTCGCTTTATTGAATTATTGGATCTCAAACCATGTTGAGAATCATTTTCATATAAATAATTTAAATTCCTAACATTTCCTAACTAGTTCCAAGCAAAGCGGGAAGTAACTCTTCCCTTTTCAGCCACAGAGTGTTAAATTCCACCCGGAACCGCATCTCCCAGTAGTTCCGGGTGATGAGAGGCAGAGCCAGCACATGCGGCATAGACCGAGCTAGAAGGCACTCAGGTAAAGCGACGCGCATTCAGCCTGGAACACGAGAACCAAAACCGCAAGTATTAACTACGCCTTGTAACAACTTGTTCTCAATACTTCCTTAGTAACCTCTCTCGAGCAGCCTCAATCCCCGATGAAGTATTTCTTCATCCAAAACAAGGTATGCAAAAGCGCTCGCAGCGAATTGGGCATAATTACAGTCACGCACAATGCACTTGGCAACAATGTTTCGTAGACTTTTTCTGACCATCAAAAGAGCATGAGTTTTGAAATTAAAATCACACGATTGATAAGCAATATCAGTCGTCACGCACAACGCACTTCGCAACATTGATTTCTAGACATTGTTCTGACCATCAAATGGGCACGTTATTTTGAAATTATAACCACACGATTGATATGCGACAGTAAGCATGGTGTGAATGTAGTATGAATGTAACTACGAACCAATCACAAACAATAGTCCTCACTATAAACCACGCACTGAGAAAGTACTATGATAAAACTATGGGCACCACAATACAGTACTAGCCCTCCCTCCTGTCGAAGCATGACAAAGGAAGAGTTGACGCCTGAAATGAGTATGAGGTAAAGCATTGCCATTCATTAGTTCCTTAAAAACTGAAAGGCACTATTGTACATAATATGTGTTTTCCCGCACCCTGTCTCCCTATTTGTTGTCGTTTGTGTGTGTTTTTCTTCATTTTTCAGGTACAATGAAACCTTGAATCACGAAGGATCAGGTCAATTTACCTTTTCTCTTCTCACAACGTTTGCTTTAATCACTATTTATTCACCCCTATTGGTCCTGACGAAAGCCTAAGATCCTCTGACTACCAAAGGCTGAAACATGTTGACCTCTTTTTAGACATGAAATGCACTTGAACCCCTTACAAATTCAAAAAGTGCACCACTAACTTTTTAACCGAGTCCGAATCCAGACCTATTAAAACTGTCTTAGTCTGGCTGTCCGGATTTTTTAACTATACCATCACCACAACCCCTCCCCTACTATTCACGATCACTACTGCCTTAAACCAAAGGCAAAACCTCCTGGTGGAGGGTGCACAATACAAAAAATAACTCGATGATTACGCACGCACGTGTAAAAAAGCGGGTACCCAGTATATACCGCTAAGAAAGAACCATCCAAAATACACGTGTATGAGAGTTATATTTGTTTGGGAGATACCAGTTCCTCGACTTGTGAAACCTAAGGTTTAAGCAGGACAAGTGATCCTTTCCCCCCTTTTGATCATAATGAGTTAACTCCGGAGACTGAAAGGATCTTCTCTCTACCTCCCTACCCTCCTGATTATACATATTAAGCAGCGTGCAGCTGTGGGAGATACATCTCATAGGCACTACTAGCCTGTGACATCATACTGCCTAGCAAGAATTGCAATAATGGCAGGAAGCTTTGGTCTCAGTTACACAACTGAGGACATCGATGAAATCCTGGCAAGACCGCCTCTACTCATGGAAGGTGACCTCAACCAGACTCTATCTTCGACAGCAGAATGGTACGAACTAACAGAGGTCAAGAAAGAACAGGTACGAACAGCAGTACATGGCATAATCATGACCGAGTATCTCCGAGTCAACGCTGCACCCAAAGGCCTTTGGGTGACGAATGCACCACGCATTTTTTTGAAAGATCTTGCGTTCAGAAAAGATTGGTCCTCCATATCATGGAGGTGTACCAGAGACTATCTAGTACTTATAATTAAAACCGCAACTAGACTCACGGATGAACTCGCAATCAAGATCGAAATTCTGGAAACAAAAATGAACAATACAATCAACATCACTATCTACAAAACCCGCCTTGATGAGATAAACAAAGAAATGAAAGACACCCAAGAATATCTAACCCAGACAAAACTACAGAAACTTGCTAAAGAATTAAAGAGATTCTCCCTGGAACGCATTCACCCTTACAGTAGTAAAGACTACAAATCAAATGACAATTCAGACACCAACAGTATGTCATCAGACAACAGCTCAAACCAGAGTGGGGATGATACCACACCACGAGGCCGTGGCAATTTTAGGAACAAAAGGGGAAAACAAAGAGGTCGTAGCAACCAATGGCGCCCCCCTTTTTACCACAACAATGGACAAGGGATACCTTTTCACCCATTCAACCCCCAGTTCCAAGGGTGGCCGAACCCATATTTTCCGATACCCATGAACCACCAAATGCCCCCACAAGGTGTTCAAAATTACCAACAAGGCCGTCCTTTTTTAGGGAATGGCCAGAACAACCGAAGGTCCAGGCAGAAAGGAATAACCTGGTCCGATCAGACACGACAGGTCCAAACCCGAAGTGTCACCAAAGCCAACACGAACCAAGGCCCGACAGTCTGATAGTCAATCTAACAGGACTAGAATTGACAGAGAACCAAACAAGTGTACTTAACAAAGGACTAGGCTATGTACCGACACCAAAAACAGACATTTTTAGAACGAAGTGCGAGCTTGCAAATTTCTGCCGCACCCTAAAATTGAAAGCGTTTTTCAAAGGAGAACAACAACCTCAAGAAGGGGACACATCTTTAAGAAACAAGTCGACATTCTGTCCACTCAATTCGCAGGTACCCATCGAGATCATTACTTTTGAACAAGCAATCATGAAGGAGGTTGAAGAACTGAATCAACACCCCCCAAAACCATTCCAGAACCTAACTAAAGCTGAAAATATCGCTTTAAATGAATTGAAGAACAATCATGATATAGTCATTAAGCCTGAGGACAAAGGCGGAGGCATAGTCCTACTATCAGCAGAAGGATATGACCACCAATGCTTGACCCTACTAGCAGATCAGAAATACTACCAAATTATCACGACTGACCCAACACCACGTCTACAAAGGACAATAGCCCTAATGGTTGAAGAAGCAGAGTGCAACAACTGGTTGTCCAAAAAAGAAGCGGACTATCTGATAACAAAAGAACCAGTCACGCCCTATTTCTATTCTCTACCCAAGACACACAAAAACAAAATGCCCCCCCCAGGAAGACCGATTGTGTCAGGAATAAATTCCATCCTAGAGCCATTGTCGCAATTTGCAGACCAATACCTAAGACCACTGGTCCAAACCACACCGACCTACTTAAAAGACACACGAGACCTAATCAATAAGTTGGAGAACTTTGAGTACTCAATAACCAGCATGCTCTTAGTAGGTTTAGACGTGGAGAGCCTCTACACAAGCCTACCACAACAGAAGACCTTAGAGACTCTAGAATCTATATTGTTCAACAATGAATGGCACCATCGAACACCAAGACACTTCGTACTGGAGTGCTGCAGAATGGCCCTGATGGAAAACTTTTTTCAATATAAAGACACCCTCTATCTCCAGCAACATGGGACATCTATGGGCAGTGTCTTTGCTCCCAGCGTGGCAGGACTCTACGTGAGTACTTTCGAACAGACTTACGTCCACAATGTACATAATCCCTACCTTCGTCATATACTCTTTTGGAAAAGGTATATCGACGACATCCTGCTAATTTGGGAAGGAGACACGGAATCTCTGATGGATTTTCATAGGTGGCTGAACACTCAAGATGAATGTCTCAACTTCACCTACACATCCCATGCACAAAGCCTCGATTTCCTAGACATAACTGTATTTGCTGAAGGAAACACCCTAAAAACAAGAACATACTTTAAACCTACCGCCAAAAACAGCTTGCTGTCCTTCAACAGTTTCCACCCACGCCCGTTGAGAGAGAATCTCCCATACAGTCAATTTCTGCGACTGAGGAGAAATTGCAGCTCCATAAAAGATTACAAACTGCAAGCAAATGATCTCTGTGTAAAACTAACAGCCAGAGATTACCCCAAAAGAATCATTAATTCCTGTGCCAAACGAGCAAGAAACCAACCGAGAGAATCTCTCCTTGAAAGCCACCCAAAACAGACCGATGAAAGGACCACCTGCGTTACTACATACAGCCCAATCACAAACCAGGTGAAAAAAATCATCAACCGAAACTGGAGGATTATAACATCTAACACCCTGACCTGGTCCAAACCCAGATTCGCAAACAAGAGGAGCAGCAACATAAAAGACCTCTTGGTCCACACACGACCACCTCCAAAAAAGAAAAAACAACAACCAGGACTCTGGAACAATCCCCCAATCACCGGACACTACCCATGTGGGACCTGTGTAATGTGTGCAACCACAGAACCTACAAAAGAATTGCAATTACTCCCAAACTTTTTATGGAAACTAAGAAAACACACGAATTGCAATACTAGCCATGTTGTGTACATGATCACATGTCCCTGTGACATGCGATATATTGGGATGAGCTGCCGAAAAGCAAAACAGAGACTCTGTGAACACAGGAGTAATGTGAACTGCAAAAGAACCACGACAAAGATGTCGTCACATTACAAAGAAAAGCAACATACAGTAAATGACTTGCACTGGGTAATCTTAGAAAGCCTTGACACAGTAGATAGAAACGCTACAAGAATACTATTCGAAAAGGAACAACGCTGGGTCCATAGGCTCAAAACGGATACCCAGGGCCTTAACGATTCTGTTCCGTGGTTGTCCCTCAACAGATGAAACACAACCTAAGCCCCATTGAATCATAGTACCCCAAGTGAGAACTAAAGTGGTTCTTCCAATCCAACACATTCATTGACTCTAGACATTTTGCCAAAAGAGTACCTACCCAGGTGTCTCCACTAACACTGGCCACGCTCATGCCCCGTATATAAAGACAGCTCTCTATAAAATACGCCAACACTCAGTACTAATCACTGCAGAAACTACCCAAGAATGAGTGGATGCAACACCATTTTATGTCCCCTGGATTTATTTGGATAACGCCAAGAAATGACACCAATTGGGATTACTCTGACGTTATTACTGCCAACCAGCCGGTTTTATACACCTATAGAACCGATCTGGCCATTTGGTTTAAAAATTCGTCTTATCCAACTTAATACTCGCTTTATTGAATTATTGGATCTCAAACCATGTTGAGAATCATTTTCATATAAATAATTTAAATTCCTAACATTTCCTAACTAGTTCCAAGCAAAGCGGGAAGTAACTCTTCCCTTTTCAGCCACAGAGTGTTAAATTCCACCCGGAACCGCATCTCCCAGTAGTTCCGGGTGATGAGAGGCAGAGCCAGCACATGCGGCATAGACCGAGCTAGAAGGCACTCAGGTAAAGCGACGCGCATTCAGCCTGGAACACGAGAACCAAAACCGCAAGTATTAACTACGCCTTGTAACAACTTGTTCTCAATACTTCCTTAGTAACCTCTCTCGAGCAGCCTCAATCCCCGATGAAGTATTTCTTCATCCAAAACAAGGTATGCAAAAGCGCTCGCAGCGGATTGGGCATAATTACAGTCACGCACAATGCACTAGGCAACAATGTTTCGTAGACTTTTTCTGACCATCAAAAGAGCATGAGTTTTGAAATTAAAATCACACGATTGATAAGCAATATCAGTCGTCACGCACAACGCACTTCGCAACATTGATTTCTAGACATTGTTCTGACCATCAAATGGGCACGTTATTTTGAAATTATAACCACACGATTGATATGCGACAGTAAGCATGGTGTGAATGTAGTATGAATGTAACTACGAACCAATCACAAACAATAGTCCTCACTATAAACCACGCACTGAGAAAGTACTATGATAAAACTATGGGCACCACAATACAGTACTAGCCCTCCCTCCTGTCGAAGCATGACAAAGGAAGAGTTGACGCCTGAAATGAGTATGAGGTAAAGCATTGCCATTCATTAGTTCCTTAAAAACTGAAAGGCACTATTGTACATAATATGTGTTTTCCCGCACCCTGTCTCCCTATTTGTTGTCGTTTGTGTGTGTTTTTCTTCATTTTTCAGGTACAATGAAACCTTGAATCACGAAGGATCAGGTCAATTTACCTTTTCTCTTCTCACAACGTTTGCTTTAATCACTATTTATTCACCCCTATTGGTCCTGACGAAAGCCTAAGATCCTCTGACTACCAAAGGCTGAAACATGTTGACTTCTTTTTAGACATGAAATGCACTTGAACCCCTTACAAATTCAAAAAGTGCACCACTAACTTTTTAACCGAGTCCGAATCCAGACCTATTAAAACTGTCTTAGTCTGGCTGTCCGGATTTTTTAACTATACCATCACCACAACCCCTCCCCTACTATTCACGATCACTACTGCCTTAAACCAAAGGCAAAACCTCCTGGTGGAGGGTGCACAATACAAAAAATAACTCGATGATTACGCACGCACGTGTAAAAAAGCGGGTACCCAGTATATACCGCTAAGAAAGAACCATCCAAAATACACGTGTATGAGAGTTATATTTGTTTGGGAGATACCAGTTCCTCGACTTGTGAAACCTAAGGTTTAAGCAGGACAAGTGATCCTTTCCCCCCTTTTGATCATAATAACTTCACAGTCCCTCATTCGTTTTTAGGTCTCGCGTCAGCGAAAGACCTTATGTCGCCCGTTTTCGGGAATGTGGACAGGAGAGGGTGCACGAGCGCAGAGCTGCTCAGTTTTGACCTCGTGAGCGCGCACGGCGCCGTGCCCCTCTCCTGTCCACATTCCCTTGCGCAAACACTCACTCACGCATGCGCACATACACACACTGCATACACACACACATGCGCACACGCACTTACACTTACACAGACACGCAGGCACCCAGACAGGCAACCCCCTCCTCCTCCCCCACAGTCACACACGCATACACACAGACTCCAAGACACATGCACGCTCACACACATACACAGCCCGCCGCCACGCGCGCGCCCACACATGCCCCCCCCCCCGTCCTCGCAGGCCAGCCACAAAGCGAAGCCCCACTCACCGGCAGCAGGACTCTTCCTCCATTCTTCGGCACCGGGGCGCAGGGTAGGCTCCTGCCTGCTCCGGTGCTGCAACCAATCGCGGCTCTTCCGTGGGAGGCGTGGTAGGCTCCCGCCCTCCTACTGCCTGTTTCCGGTTGTCGCGCCGGCCTGCCTGACTTCCTGGTCGCAGGCCGGCAGAGTGACGGCGGTGATTTGCGGTATTTATTTATTTAGTTATTTATGCATTTTTATATAGCGCGGACTTTACCCGAAGGCGGTATTTATTTATTTATGTATTTATGCATTTTTATATAGCGCGGACTTTACCCGAAGGCGGTATTTATTTATTGTTATTGTGTGTGTGTGGGGAGGGGGTAACCAGATGCAGTGAACTGTTAAAATAAAGGCATCTTTGTGTACATTTTAACACGTACTATTGTACCTGAAAAATGTGTGCTAACTCCCCAAAAAGAGATAGGCACATTGTTTTTTTTAAATCTATCAGGCTAGCTTGTGATATGTTCGATTGAATGATAAATGCAGGGTCGATAGTTAAAGATTTCTGTTTCTGTATTCTAATGGAAAGTGGGTGCGGTCTCTAAGAGAGACTTTTAGTCCATGTGTTTTTTCCAACTTTGCATTGCAGATATGTATATATGAACCAAATAAAGCCATAATTTGAAATGATCTGGTTGTCATTTACGGATTATGACATATCTACACATGCTGTTTGTGCTTTTCTTAAAAGGGAAAATAATTTTGCAGTACGTATGAACACATGCAGTGTGTGTGGTAACCTGATAGCTCTGTCTTTTCCCCTGAAATGGGGCACTTTTCTCTCTATTATGCACAATCTGACCAGGCTTTATAACCAGCGTTCTTTCTGTTTAATACGTTTTATATTTTCTTTCATACTTCTTAGCTCTGTGTTTGTTTAATTCAAGAGGTCTTAATACCAGCAATCCGCATTTTAACAAAAGCTGCAACTCGATGTCAACTACCGTGGTTTTATTGCATACCATCACGTGCAGCCCAATATTTCTGCATGAGTCCGATATCCCTTCATTTGCCTGTTCGCTGTGCACGCACCTGTGCCATTTCTTGCATGTAATTTTATTGTGCCACTATAGCTCTACTGTGTCACCATTGCAAACATTCCAACTTATAGATAGATAAAATGATAGAGACAAAAAGAAAGCTGTGTTTTATGTTTTGACCCTGTACTTATATGTGCATACGTTTGTGTAGTCCATTTCTTCTTGGACTGTGTTGGTGGTTTCGGAGTGAATCTTAAACCACCACACACTGAGTGATGTACCCGTCACTGTTTACTATTTCACTTCAACAACTTGAAAACAGGAGACAGCACCAGTGTGTTGCTGCTAGCTTTGTAGTCATTTGGTCCTATTTGGGGTTTCCGTGGCATGAGTTGAACCTTGCGGCATTGGCAGCATGGTGTTTGGCGATGCACAAGGATACAAACGATCAGACAGGTACGATGAGTGCAGTTCGTTAACGTTATTTCGTAGCATGCCGACTATGCATTTTATGACATTTGCTTCATTCTATCACAGACTGCCTTAGTTCGAAGTAAGGCAGTGAATGGGTGAACACACCATTTGGCAGCTTGTGAGCCTCTCTCCGAACTCATGCTGGTTTGCTTGCAACCGGTATCAGACTTCAAAGTAATCCGTTCCCCCGTCCCCCGTTGCTCGCTGAAGGCTGTCATGCCCAAGATCACACCGACTGTCACTCAGACCTGGCTTCTCCCACTTTGGCTAGGTGAAAAACAATGTTTATATTGGGCGTCCTGGTTTGTACATTCCCAAAATAGTCGAGCGTTGTTGCAGTAAACATTCAAAAAAAGGTTCGGTTTGGGCTCTTTAATAACAACGCCCACCCTTTACTACATTTTCCAGCACACCTGTGTGGTTTCTGTGAAAGTTTTAAATAAAATGTGTTGATCATATCACGGGTACAGCTGTGCTCCTTGCATTCCCTCCTCCCTTTTAGCCCATCCCTTTCAGCAGCAGCTGGCAGGCACCGTAAGGGGCAGAGCAGCGCACACATTTAAACGTTGTTTATTCACTCTCTCTTACCTAACACAGCATAGCACATAACACCCAAGTCTGACACCACATCACACACAGCAGAGCACATCACACTCAGGCCTGACACCACATCACACACAGCAGAGCACATCACACTCATGCCTGACACCATATCACACACAGCAGAGCACATCACACTCATGCCTGACATCCCATCACACACAGCAGAGCACATCACACTAAGGTCTGACACCACATCACACAAAGCAGAGCACATCACACTCAGGTCTGATATGACATCACACCACACACAACCAACACCACACACACACACACCACTACAAACACAACCCCACACACACAACCACCCACACAACCCCACACATCACCACACACACACCCACACAACCACACAGACCCACTCACACAACCACACACACAAAACCACACCCAACCACACACACACAACCACACCCAACCACACACTCAACAACACCCTCACTCTATCTATCTTTCGCCCTCACTCTATCGCCCTCACTCTATCTATCGCCCTCACTCTATCTCCCTCACTCTATTTTTCTATCTAACGCATTCACTCTATCTGTTATGTTATGTTACATCTGCTTATATAGCGCGGCGGCTGCCCCAGCGAAGGGGCGTCCCGGCGCTTGACTAGACAGGAGAGTACACAACATACAGACAGATTATCAGGTCAGTTTAGCAGAACAGGTGGGTTTTTAATGCCTTTCTGAAGGTAAGAAGGTCATTTATACTCCGAATCCGCAAAGGTAGTGCGTTCCATAGTTTGGCAGCCATGTGTTGAAAGGAACTATCGCCATCACTCTATCTATTGATCGCCCTCACTGTCTATCGCCCTCCCTCTATCTATCGCCCTCCCTCTATCTATCGCCCTCCCACTATCTATCCATCGCACTCACTCTATCCATCGCACTCACTCTATCCATCGCACTCACTCTATCCATCGCACTCACTCCATCCATCTCACTCACTCTATCCATCGCACTCACTCTATCCATCGCATCGCCACAGCATCACTCAGCCCCACCACAACATCACTCAGTGCCACCAAAGTATCAATCTGTGCAACAATTCAACAAAAACAGGTTCAAATATGTTCTCTCAATATTTCAAGCTTTATTACAAATGTCATAAAAAGATGTTAATATTTCACTTCTCTTCTTGGATTTTCATCACAATAAAACACACTGAACATAATCTTCACAAAAGTGATTTACAAAAGTTTAAGCTAATGCCATTATAAATTACAATAACTTTTATGCAAGTATTAATTATTAAAACAAATAAAAGCCATTGTTATTTGTAATATCAATACATCTAAGTCATGTAAATACAACACATATTGCATTACAAATGCTATAGGTTTCACATTTGCGAAAGTTAAAACTATTGGCATTGTAAATGACAAAGCTATTAATTTAGCGATTTTCAAAAACCAACACATTAATACAACAATTGTAATTTACCATACCAATAGCTCAAACTTTCCTAATGCGAGACCTATTGCATTGCAAATGCTTGTTTCATGATGTCAGTGGTTGGTAGCACCTCAGCTAAGGTTTCCTCTACTTTGGAAACACGATCAGCCAATTTCCTGTGGTTGGCATGAAGAAGCATATTATCCGCAGCCACATTGTCAATTTTAGATTCCAGAGAGAGCGCTCAATAGCATGAAGTATTGCGTCAAATCTGTCCCCCGATGGTGAAGTCTGCTGAGTTTCGGAGTCCTGCAGTTCTGTTTCCATCACAGAGGACGATCTTGAAGAGGTTCTGGAGCCGGCCCCTCTGGTGCGCCACATTTCAGCGTCATACATGATAAACTGGCTTCCGCTAGTAGTTATAGGCTGTATGTACTCCCTCCTATGCTTCCTTGCTATGTAGTAGTATCTAGTTTGGTGAAATCCTTGATAACCTGCATTGGGGTATGGCTGCCTCCCTGTACAATGTCCATCTGTGTCATCCCGTTCCCTCGGTCCACGGGCAACGTAGGAGCAGGAGGTGCTATTCAGTAGCTTAGCTGCAGAACGGTGCTGTCATCCTGCACATATGCAATTGCCTTCTTCCCAAATTATTGCAGTATTGCACCATGTAATTCCAAAGGGGCAGGTGTATCTGAATTAATGTGTCAGGGTCTTACGTACCGTGCTCAGGATTTGAGTAGAGTTCGAGACTGGCTCATTCTAGGAGATACGCTCAGGGGTCGGCTCCAATGTTACACATGAGCGTGAGGATCCTCCAGGCAGACTAGACCCATGAGGGGCATATAAGCATTCAAATGCACCACCACTGACCTATTGAAGGTGGGCCGGTTGTGTATGTGTTACTGTCTGTAAAATGCGTAGCAGTGTCCACATTTGACTTCACCTCTCCACCAATAACGTGATTCCCATGAGCATTCATATTTTTGAAGGGAAGAGGTAAGTACTTATGTCGGTTCCTCAAGAGAATGCGCCCCAGGTATCAGCCCAGCCATATCACCACCGCCATCTTGGGCCCGCTTCTGCTGCGGGTGTGAGTGTCACCCCACTGAGAGGGGAAGTGGATCAGGTGGGGAGCAGACTCAGAAGCGCCCGGGGCACTGCCGGTCCTAACGCCCAGGCCCAACTCCCAAGCAATGAGCGGCCAGTCAAGGTCCACGGCCTGCTCCACTTCACCACTTCTGGCCTCCTTCCTCCGGGCAGCATCCTCCAGCGTGCTCTGGTACACAGGCACTGTCTTCCACTCGTATGCTCCTGGGGTCCTGCACCCCACTGCGATCTTTCTTAATGCCCACCAGACCCATCCTTGGGTCGGACGGCTCTCCTCATGTGGCACGACCTGTGTGGTCCATACTGTCCTGATCTTCAGCCACCGCTGGCAGCAATGGTGGGTGCAACATCCCTTCTCACAGAAGCGAAGTAGTTTGGTTGTCAGCACTTTGTTATACACCCCTACAACGCTGGCCAGTCTCCTCCTGGTGCCGGACAGCACTCAGTGAGCATCATGGCCTGTGTGCACCGACCGGCCCTGGTCCTTGGCCGGTGCCGACCTCGAGGGCGGGTACAGTAGCCCCGCTCACAGTATCAGCTGGGTCCGGGGGACACTCAGGTCCAGCGGACACAGCCTGGTCTGCTGGCAGGGCTGGACTGGCTATCGGGCGTTTTGGAACGCTGCTGAGCTGGGGGCTGATTTCGTTGATGGGGACCTGCGTGTGCTGAACGAAATTCGCTTTGCTTTTTTTATTTCAAAGCACACACAGGTCTCCATCAACAAAATCAGCCCCCACCACAGTGAAATCAGCCCCCAGCTCGGCAGCATTCCAAAACGCCCGGTAGTCAGTCCGGCCCTGTCTGCTGGATGGCGTTTCGCAGGTACTATAATTTGCAGATAAACTAGGTGTGTTGCAGAGTGGTGCTAAAACCTGTCCACGATCTTGCTCCTGCAAACCACGACCCCCTTCCCAATTCTTTTTCATATGGAGATCTCTGCACTGGGGCGGAGATCTCCCTAGTGTAAATATAGCAAACATTTGAGGGCCACTTTAATTAAAACCTTTCTCTTCCATTATCTCAAAGCACAAAGGATTCTCATTTTTTAGGGTTATAAGCTTTCCACCCTTTGGAAAAATCCAGAGACTGGTCTACAGGTCAGTGTATCTGAAAGCTCAGTAGGGCTGGTTGCCCATATGGTCTCATGTCAACTACTACTTCCTACCGGGCCCTACTGTCCTTTTAATTCAGACGGTTACTCTTCAAGTCTCTGGATTTTCCTCTAGGTGCTAGTCGATTTTGGATTAGAGCTTGATGGTAATTGAAAATGTACTGATTTAAGGAGGCGTTGCAAATTCTGGAAGAAATCCCTGTGCACTTTCCTGACCCTGTTATAAATCAATATATGATCGAATGAGTGATTTATAGACTGTCAAAAGTGAGTATACTAAGCATCCCTGCACTAGTCAAGAGTGATTGACAACAGACCTGAACTCTACAGAGAAAGGTAAGTAATAAACAGGCATGTTTTCAGCTGCTTACGAAAGATGAGAAACTTAGGTTGATGGAGGAGTGTGCAGGACAGAGAGATCCAGTCTTAAGAAGCTGTATAGGAAAAGACATGGCCAATGGTACTATGGTACTTGTTAAGAGTTGCCACTAGGATGTATTTTCACCTGCCATGATCAGTATTTCATGTCACAATAAGAATTAAAGACAAAAGGAAGGTGCACTACATAAAAAATCAAAAAGATGTAACTTCTTTGAAGGTTCTTCTTTTTATTGAGTTTCTTTGGAAACTGACGGGCATGGTGGCACGTATCTCCATCGTCGCCACCATGCCCGTCAGCTTCTTATCACGGAAGTACTGATTGGTCATTATACAGAGATTGTTTTTCAACTATTTGGGACCTTACTCCTGTGTTATAGTTGTCCATCGTTGGGTGATTGTGAAGGAGACCACATAATAGTGATGTTATAAGAATATACATATTTCTTGTCATCTACCAACATTTGGGATCTCTGAAGAGCGGCCCTATGTAGCATTTACTTGAAATTCTAGGAATCACCGAGTATCCCTATTTGTACTGTCAAAGATTTTCCTCTAGCTACTAGCCCTGACGAAGTTCCCCTGGCACAGGGGAACGAAACGCTTTGGCTGTGTGCCGCTGTTGTTTTCCAAAGAAACTCAATAAAAAGAAGAACCTTCAAAGAAGTTACATCTTTTTGATTTTTTATGTAGTGCACCTTCCTTTAGTCTATTATTCTTATTGTAAATAGGCATCATTCAGCAGCAGGTGCTGGAAGTGGTTGCATTCAAAGAAGTAATTTTTAAACTAAGTGAGTGAATGTGCTTGACCTTGGTCTGCTGCTGTGTTCTTATGTTGTTCTAGTATTTCATGTCACGACTGGTTTAAAAATCAGGGAAATCATCTAAAGCTGTTATTTACCCTTTATCATCATATACTTTGAATAGAAAATATAAGCAAGCACTTTAAAATGTGTTCTGTAGCTGCCCTAATGATTGCTGGCTGATAGTTAAGGTAAACACAGAAAGGCCATCTAAAACAAAAATACAGACCATTTTCTATAAAGTTTTATTTAAATGTCATAACTGGCCCTTTGCAGAATCTTAAAACATGACAAAATGACTGGGAAAGATGGCAACCCTATTTGGTAATTAAAAAGCAACTTCAGAAGGGGCACTGATGTGAATGAAAATAGCAAACAAATTAGATTAAAGAAATGCAGGACCAACTATGTGGATCGACGGATGGCAAATACAAAAGCACTTAAAGGTGAGTCTTTTAGCTACCATAAGCCAGTTGAGTCCAGCCAGATGGTGTAAGATGTGGCCAGTACAAGGTCCCAAAGTGAGTCCTGCTGTAAGCCCTGATGCAGCATTATAAATCATTTGAAGCACAGTAATGAAGTATTCGGGGAGGTCAAAACATATGTTCACACATGGCAACATTTTCCCTAGGTTAAGAGGAATTTTAGAAAAACTGTTGGGAACAGAATTTCCCTGTAAACAGGAGAAAGGCAAAGAAAGTTGTTTTTTTAGGTAAAACATTGGAATTCTCCTGTTTGAATTGGGAATGCCATTGCGAAAAATTGGGTTGTTGGTGGAGCGGGGGTATTAACCGTACTCAAGCAACAGCCCCAATTTATGTTAGGGTGAAGCACAAAACTCAGAAAATTAACCTGTGCTTTACCCGCTGGCACAAAGCACTCATGAAGTAATAAATGTGATGCCTAAGGGACATTAACAAACATAATTTCTGGAAACAGATACAATTGATTATCTCTTCCTAAATAAGGTTATTCTTTTTTAAATAAATCTAGAGTTTCTTTTACACTCCTAAATGGCAATCCACAAAGATTATTCCAACTTGTTGGCTTATATATTTCATTTAATAAACCGTTTTTTCACAAAAATTGACTATGTATCATTTGTTAATATTTTGTACAAACTCATACAAAAATATACAATATACAAACAAACATATTTATAAACAGACAAACAAAAATATCCTTGAACCTTTTTCAGGGTTCTATACCCTTAAATTATATCAGAAGGATGTTTTCTCAATCAATTATACAAAAACATTCCTTATAGACAGGTCACCACAAAACGGAATAGGAGCATACGAGGTATAATCCTGTTAACCTCTATTATTTTTGTACTCCTTTTAGTTCATTTTATAATATTCAAAATTTTATAACGGTGCCTTCAACAAACTGTCGACGCGTTTCTGCCTTTCAAATTACAGGCATCATCAGGACGTAGGGTATTCAAGGTTCTGCCATAATACCTTACACTTGCATTCTGTCTTGGAGTCAGGGTCTCTAATATTGCAGGCTTTGACCACTTGACGATACCTCCGTGAATGGACTCGGGGCTCGTACTAACAACCACTCGTTTAGGCTGGAGTAGCGTAATTAAATTACAGGAGTCCTTTGATGTCCATTAAATCCCCACGTAATCCGTGTCTGCCATTACCATCTCTAGTGAAAGCACTCAGGCTTAATTTACAGACAAAGTGTAAAGTATTTATGCAGACGACAAACCGTAATAAAGTGAAACCACAACACAGGAAAATGTTCACACTAATTTAAAAAAGTGCACATTTTAATAAATCATTTAAACAAGATTTACTGCTGTGGAGAACAACCTAGCAAGAGCTGCTGCAAAGTCAGGAAAACCGGTGATGCTCCATTGGCTGATACACAAGCAGGCTGGTCCCGGTGTTATTTCGGTTCACAGAGCAGTTTTAGCCAAAAGGTTCCCATGTTTTGGATTTTGGCAATCTGCACCCCTCTAGCACCACCACCAAGTGTCCTGGACTGGTGTGAGCCCACTTGAGGGCTAGGGCTCACTCAGGCTGGCTTAGGGGTAGGTTGAAGATAGTTGGAACCATTTCCATCCCTGAGGCGCTGATCAGGAGGCCAGCCGACCAGCATTTTGAGTCACTCTGGTAGTCCAGAGTTCAAGTTTTGAAACAGGGCTCGAGTGGTAGGGCAGGCCTTTGAGAGTTCAAAGCAGACTTCAAGCAGCAAAGCAGTCCTTCCAGGTGCAGCAAGGCAGCCTTCTCTTTTTGTGTCGCCAAAAGTCTTCTGAAGTACACAGCAGGCCGCAGCAGCAGGCAGTCCTCTGAGAGTCCTTCCGCAGGTCCAGAAAGTGATGGTGAATTTGTAGACTTGCAGCTTATGTGAGAGCGGATTATAAATGCCAAAGCTAAAATTATGATTTTTCCTATATGATTAGGAGGCAGGGCCCATCTTGGAAGAAAATCAAGGGCGAAAACAAATTTAGGTGGAGCCCCCAAGTGTGAATGTTTCCACTTTACTGGTATTGAATTTGAGCAATTAATGCTCTTTGCGTGCAGTTTACTATTGATGCAAGGCACTCTTGAAAATGGGCTTGAGTGTCACACACCGGTATAAATTTAGATAATGAGTTGTGTGTCATCAGCATAGCAATAGAACACCAAAGCAGAGAATCAGTGTCACAAGAGGAGTCACATATATGTAAGAAGTGTAGGTGTCAAGAAGGATGAGAACTGCAATGCCACCTCCTTAGAAGGCTACCTAGAGTGAACACAAGTATGGATTCCATAGCATTAAGATAAAAACTCGCCTAGCCCAGCTTTACAGCAGATTGCTTTCCCAAAACATAGACATCTTTTGATGATCTTGGGGTGGAATGTCATAAACATAATAGAGCATTTGTTGGCATGAGCTGACGGGTCTAGATAATGTTTTTTTGTCTGAGATGGCCATGTTGCCTGCAACCAGGCAGCAATAACCATGTCTGGAGCCAGGGAGACATTGCAGGCAGGGCCGGACTGGGAACCGAAACCAGCCCTGGCAAACTGGTCAGCCGGCCCGCCTGGGGGGAGAGGGGGTGCGGCTGAGCTGTTTGCAAGGGCCGGTTTTGGCCGATTTTGTTACCGCGGGCTGATATTGCCGGCCCCAGGTAACAAAAACTGACCCCCTGGGGTCCAAAATCAGCCCCCACCCTGGATGCCTGCCGGGGAAATGCCTGGTGTCTCCTACGGCCAGTCCGGCCCTGATTACAGAAGTCCTAAAGGATAGGGGACATTAGCACTGACCAGTCTCAAAGAGAGCCTAAAGGGTTGGAGGAGTCCCTCAGCATCGTCCCTCGAAATACCCCCAAAGCGGCCCCACCGATGTTACCTGCACGGACCGCGGCTGGGAGAATGGGCAGAAATATCCTAAGGTGGGAAAGGAGAGGGAAGATGATTCCAATTCTGAAAGTTAAATGACAGGGTGTAGAGGAAAAAAAGAAGACCGAGTTTTCTTATATGTTAAACTCACTTACTTAAACTGGATTGTTAAAACTTTAAACACCCCTAGCTTAACCTTTAGTTTTTGTGCTGGCGACATTTTGCAGTGTTCTACGTGGTCACGTGTCTCAAAATTGTTGGTTTTCCGATTCCCCTTTGCTAAACCATGCAAAATTCCAGATTATTTTTCTTGTAAGTTTAACTTTTGCAGAGCTTTCCTATGCGCAATGATATTGCAGACAAGAACACACTGTCACTCATTCCTAAGTGTCCAGAATGTTCAGGTGCTGAAACTTCCTTGGGGGGTACACCATTAATTAATGATGTTGTTTAATGCTCTGTGGCTTACCCTCCAATTTCAAGTTTCCAGTTTGGAAAGGGGAATTATGTGGAGTTTCCGCTGTAAGCAATTTCCATTTATAAACTGTTTTCCCCTCTCTGATGATGATCCCTAAGACTTGGAAGGATTTGCTCAGGAAAACTCCCAGATCTAAATAGAATTTTTGCCTGAGTTGGAATATGAAATCGGATGGAAACACAGTTTGTGCCTGATTTCATATTTACTGTCCTAAACCACAACTATTTTCTGCAAAATATCCCCAATGTAAAACTGTATTACTAATTTTAAATAAGGATATACGTAACATAAATTGGGGAAAAAGTAAAAATGTCCACGAGAATGCCGGAAGTATAGACCCTAAAAGATGTGACTCTTTCTGTAGTGTCCCATGGGCCTTTGCCAAGGTTGGAAAAACATTTGCAACGTCACAAACTCTTAGCCTAAACATTCCATTGTCCTGATTGTAAGCTTCCCCCCTATATCATACTGTATTCCGAACACTGATTTGATTGCGCTTTGAAGGGCGACCAGGTCATGCTGGCGCTACAAGGGATGACCAGTTCATTCTCGGAAACGTTTTAGATAGAGCTGTGTAAAGAAGCACTTTAATGTGTTTATAACACAGGATTAAGTGCTGCAGGGATGTCCAAAGATCACACGAGCTTCGTTTCCTAATTGGCTTTGAACATCAACTCATGAGACGACTTTGGCAGAGAGCTTGTGCTTACTCACCCTGGAGTTTACATGACAGAGCTGGAAATTGAATGTCGCCACTCCAGTCAACCGGGCATGCGCACGCGCGGTGGAGGCCGCGAGAGGCCACGGGACTGGCCGAGGAGGACTTGGCCATGTTCGTAAAACGTTACTTAATGCAACATCCTGCAATAAAAATTGTTGAGTGTAAACTAGAAGAGGAGAGTGTTCTCGGAATAAAAATGTTGAGTCGATATGTATTGTAAATATATCATGAGTCCAAATTTGGAGAGTTTACGGGAAACATATCGTAAACTGGTGGGAAAAAAGCCCTAAGTGTCGCAAACGGATAGCGTGACTGGCCAAAGCAGAAACACAGAGCCCCAGGAGCGAGCATTCAGCCTCACTCTGAGGCGACGACAGGCAGCCAGCAGATCTCGAAACATCATTGGGCGACTAAATACAAATTCCCTGGTTTTGCCACCCTCGAGGGAGAGCAAAATCTGCCTGCATTCTTATTTTCACTGAGTTTGCACCTTTTGGGGTGTTTCATCCAGATGAAATATACACAGAGAGATTAATCTGACACACTGGGCCACACATTTGTTCTGCATATTTTTATTTTTCGGGCTTCTGCCTCCCAACAAATAGTGAACGCGCTTGGGATAGCACCCTGGGGTGGTGGCTGAAGATGATAACGTTTATACCTGATAACTGCCTCGTTTGTTACACATTTTCCATGGCCAGCGCCCATCAACATTGTGCCCTTGTATTCCATATCTAGCAGGCAAACATCAACAGGGGGCAGCAGTAGAACAGAGAGGCCAAGCCCAGTGGTGGCTGCCGATTTCAGCAAGTGGAGGGCGAGCAAATGGGTGGGTGGTTCAAAAAATAGAAACAATTAAGTAAATAAAATTAAAATGTACTTGCCGTAGTTGCTGCTGCGTCCTCCTCGCTCCGGTCTTCTTCCCTCGCGACTCCAGCACTCCAGCTAACACTTAAATAATCCTGGCGCTGCTCTAGTGCTGTTAACTGGCTGCAGAGCAGCGCCAGGATTGGTGGGAGCAGGCTCTATCAGCGCTCACAAGAGCAATGGAGGCTTTTGCTTTCTGTAACTTAGCCGTCTTCACTAGGTTAGAGAGGTTTAAAGTGCGGATGTGTCGCTGGTCATCGCAAGACGGCCGGCCAAAGAGACAAGCACACTTCAAACAAATGCAAAGGCAGCCCACCATCCTCCCTGCTGCTGCCATTCAGCAGGCCCACCCTGTGTTGACACTCCGTTTGGGACAGGGTGACGAAAAAAAAATGCTAATTAAACAATTTCATTACCATATATTTAATCTCTGGGGGCATTTCAGTGGGGGGCGGGGGATGCTTATTCACTATAACAGAGAAGCCTCTCCTGGCTAGGCCTCATGTCCTCATCACTTGCCCACAAGCGCCCTCCATCTTTGCCACAAGTCACCCACTGCATAAAACACACTGCAATCATTGTTTTCCAAAACTGCTTTCAGCAATGCATTGAAAACATAGCCCTTTGGGTTGAAGCCAGTTGCAAACAGTAACTGGCTCCTCCATCGGCATCATTGCACCTAAAAAATGCCCTACCCAGTTCACATAACTTCGACAGTGAGGTGGAGTTTTCACGAGCTATCTGTGGTGAAGAGAACTTGCAGGAAAGCTGAACGCCTATGACCAGGGCCACTGGAATTATGCGGCAGGCGAGCACCAAATTATGCAGGAGACTTGACTTAATTATGCAGCAAGGATAGGCAAATTATGCAGAGTAACGCAGCACATTTTTTGATAATATAACTTCATTTTTTTGTCATTTTGTGTACATGGTAAAACTATCTAGGCAAAGATCTCACCTTATGAGCACCAGTCTACAAACCAATTACAGAAATATGCAACTGAGAGATGACCAGTTAACATTTGTGAAGGGCCTTTTACTATGTGCGAACATATGTTACATTGTTTTAGTAACTTTTGAGGTGTGTGAGCTACAAACAAATTTTATTTTGTTAAAATCTACAAATTATGCAGCAAATGATGGATTATGTGGCAATTCCATGATTACCCGAGAAAAGCCACAACTGCAGAAGTGCATAATTCCAGTGGCCCTGCCTATTACGCATCAATAAAGCAGTTACCACTAAAACTAATTATAGAAAATATCTCAAGGACCATGAAAGTTGATTAATCACACCACACCCAATTTTATCAAGGGCACATCAGTAATGCCCCAAATACCACAAAATACATTTTCACCATTGTAAAACGTAGCTCATCCATCTGTGTTTTGCATTTCTGTTCCTTCTTATGTAGAATTTCTCTTCAATTAAAGATCTCATCAGGTATTGGTTTGAGCTAAAAGTCTGCTGTTTAACTCTCCTACCCCCCACCCCTCTAACCTGCTCCCTTATACCACCATACCAAATGTAGTGTAGTTCCTAAATCCCTAATAGGGTCTGCGCATTGGAATAATATACACTGTAGATTTGACATAGGACTGAGGTCAGTATGTCTCTATCGAGTACATTAATCGTAATTGTGTGTGCCAGCTAACTCAGAGGTCACTAGAAACTTTCTCGAATGAACATGAAGGGATTAGTCTCTGACAACTGCATAAACATGACAACTTTGTTTCCCTTAGAGTCGGAACAATATCTTCTGAGTCGTGGAAACAATAGATAACTATTTCTCTCAGTCAATCGTGCATGCTTCGTTTCTACAGAGTTGCATAGAAATAGAGGGACAGGCGTTTCAATAAAAAGGGGTTTAATGAACAGTATTATTTCTCATGCAAGAGATATGAACTGCTGGGAATTACTAGGGCTTGGACTGCCTGTTTAAAGTCATTCGCGGGTATGAATGGTTTTAGTCTTATCAGGGTGTTCCTCTGAAAACTGGCTTCTTTAGTGGCAGTGCTGATGTGTTTCTGCATGTTTAGATTATTGTTCAGAGTTATGCCTCGGGATTTCGTAGAATCAATAATGCAAGGTTGACCATCGAGTGCAGTTAGGTACTGCATCCATTCGCGGATCATGTCTGTTTGGGGGAGCGATGAGGAGGAATTCTGTTTTTAGTGTGTTAAGTTTTAGATGGTTGTTTGCCAGTCATATTTGTGTTTTTTGGAGCATTGAGTTAAGGGACTTGATGTCTTTAAGAGAGTCACCCTTAATGTAGAGCTGCGTGTCGTCAGCGTACATGTGATATTGGATGTTTGAGGAGTTGAGAAGCCCAGTGAGTGGTTCCATAAACAGATTGAAGAGTGTAGGGGAGAGGGAAGATCCCTGGGGAACTCCCAAGGAGACTGGGGTGGGGTTAGATAAAGATTGGTTGATCTTGAATCTTTGCATTCTGTCTTGGAGGAAGGAAGTGAACCACTTTAACACTGTTCCAGATAAACCCATTCTATGTTTTAAGAGTTCTAGTAGGTTGCTGTGTTTGACTGTATCGAAGGCTGAGGATAAGTCAAGTAGGATTAACAAACAGGATTTATTTTGATCCAGTATTTGTAGGGTATCATCTATGATGTGGGTCATGGCTGATTCGGTACTATGCCCAGATTGAAAGCCTGATTAGAATTGATCTAGCAGACTTAAGTGGTCGATATGGTTACTAAGCTGCATGTGGACACATTTTTCGAGCAGTTTCGCCAGGGTCAAAATGTTGGATATGGGGCAATAGTTGTTCAGGTCTGACGGGTTAGCTGAAACTTTCTTTAGAATGGGGGTTACCTGACCAGCTTTGAGGATGTTGGGGATGGTTCCTTGCAAAAGAGAGGTGTTTATAATCTGGGTACATGGGGGCACTAGCTGTGGCATGAAGGTCTTTAAGTGGGTAGCTGGTAGAGGATCTGTGAAATGGTTAGAGGGATTCAAAGCCATGAGCGTATTCAAAAAAGCTTCTTCGCTGTAGAAGTTGAAGGTGGTCCAGGAAGCGTTGTTCTTGAGGTCGAGCAGTTAATCACGAAGATGTGAATATGTGCATTCATCCCTGGCCACAGTACATCTCTTTTAAAGTTAGTATTGTTTTAGAGATCCCCTGATGTTTCAGACCCTCTCCCAGGTGAGCTTTATAAATCAAAGCTGTCCTACGTTCAATGTTTGGAATTACCCTATCCCCCACTCCAGGGATTCGAGCAAACGGAACGCTGATCGCATCAATTATATATGAGTATTGGAGTGGAAACTTTTTAAGTAACACTGCACTGCTGCCTTTGCATGTAGCATTGACAGCCAGCATTATTTCACTGTCTATTTTCGTTTTTGAACGAGTGATTGCAGCTACGGAAGCCATTTGCACAGCTGCCTTTGCGGCTTCATCAGCCAATTAATTCCCTTCAACGTGAACGCCATCATGTTAATGACTCAGCGCGTGTATCACGTGAGTTTTTTGTAGTCCTCCTCGTAATTGAACTACTTGTTCCCAAAGCGTTTTATGCTTGATTGTGCCACCTTTTGCACCTTTGAACCCTTTTTGAAGCCAATTCTGTAAAAATTCATTGTAAGATTGGACAAAATAGAAAGAATCGCACACTATGACTGTGGGGAATTCGCAATATGTATTTTCAAGTGTCATTTTGAATGCCTGTAGTTCAGCTCGCTGAGCTGTACAATCTCCTAGAGATTGCGTGTTTGTGATCATAGGTCTGAATTTGCCATTGCGCATACAACGATCACGCATGCAGCACTATAAGCTTGTTTACCCTCAGTAGCCGGTTGTGCTGATCCATCAGTATAAATTATACATTCATACTGGCCTAGAGGCAGAATTTCAGTAGGCAGAGGACATTCATGTTTGTATTGTAGAAATGCTTGTGTTTTTAAATAAGGATCAAAAAATTATTCAACATCAGTTGCAGCAAGAGAATTAACCCATTGAATAATCTTGGATGTAAAGCTTTAGCATTTGGAATGCTCTCTTTTGTCACTGCCTCTAAGGTAGGTACGGTAGTTACGACCATAATGCGTTTCCCCTGTGCTAGGGCACTTTCTTTTCCTACAGCCGTTTGAACAGCTGTCAGAATATTTTCTGTAGAAGTGAAAATCATTTCTGCTTGTGTGTACAAATGTGATTTGTATGCAATTGGTACTTTTTTACCTTCATTAAAAGTTCTGCAATGACCCGGAATGATTCGGATCACTAAGTTGCGTACATGCGGAATGATTCGGATCACTAAGTTGCGTACATTAATCGTAATTGTGTGTTAATTACGCATGTTTGTAAATGTTTGGTTGCTAACATGTCTGTTTGGAGTGAGCGCAAAATTTCTGTGTGTTCTTTTTCCCAATGAATGATTTTAAAATCAGGTTTGATTAATTCGTAGAGAGGTTTTACCCTTTCTGCGTAATTTAGAATGTAAGTTCTTCCAAACTTCAGGAAACCTAGAATAGATTGTAAGTTCTTAAGCGTTTTTTGGAGATTGGAGCAACACACACTTTTCTAAAAAGTTGGCTGCCAGGCTTTTGTCTTCACTTGATAGTTCATATCCTAGAAAAAGGACGTTGAGATGGGCAATTCTTGATTTTTTAAAATTGAATTTGTACCCTTCAGAGGCAAAGCCCAGTATAATGGTGTACACCCTGTTCAAGTGCCTATCCAAGTCATCGTCTGTCAGATAGATGTCATCGACATATGACAATGCCTCGTCATCATATGTTTGTAGTAACTCTGTTACCCTTGCTGAGAATAACCCAGGACTATTCTTGAATCCTTGAGGAAGACGACAGAAGTGACGCTGTGTCCCCATTATTTAGAAAGCGGTCAAATACCTACTTTCAGGTGCAATGTTTTGACAAAAGAATCCATTTGAAATGTCTAATGTGGTTTTATATTTTTTACGCACAATGTTATTCATTAATGCTGTACTGTGTGCATTTTGCACTGCAAATGTTTTGCAACAAGAGTTTAAGTGTCTGTAATCCAACACTAGATGCTATGTATTGTCTGGTTTGGAGACAGGAAACAAAGGATTGTTCATTGATTAGGTGCATGTTTAAATCACCCCTTGATATGCAATTTGATCTAAGATCTCCCTGACCTGTTTGTTAGCTTCTTGCTTAACTGGGTACTGCCTTTGTGCAGTTGGTTGGTTTTTTAACTGGATTTTATGGTGAGGAGATTCCTCATCCCATCCTACAGGATCTTTATATAATGCTGGGGCTTCGGCAACTGCCCATTTCCTGGCATAAGTATATTTTAAATGTATTGGAATTTGATTAGAGAAGGCTGGCATAATAATGTCTTCACCATGTGGGCACTCACTGACAAATTCTGGTGGCCAGTATTGTTCTGCTTGAAGTACATCATAGCCCTTGGAAAGTCACTCCCAAAAAAGTGCTTTCACTTTTCTTGGTATGTCTCCCTCCATCCGGAGTGTTATTTCATATAACCTGTGTGGAGAACTAACCCTGTTATCTGCAGTTTCAACTTCAATGTCCTCATTCAAGTCCACTGTCTCCAGAAGTCCCTTCAGGTTCTGGCGAGCTATTATTACTTCTGCTGCCCTGTCCAACATTGTCTGAGCCCATTCTCCATTCTTGAGTTGTGTCCTCGGCATGTCTGATTTTTAGACCTGCTACCTTCTTTTTGGTGAATTGAGGTTTTTTGTTTTTCCGAACGTGTTGATCGTCTTTGGACTTCACGCGTTCTTCCTTGGTTTTTGACTGTCCTCTTCTTTCGGATTTCTGTGACGAAGTCTGAAAGGTACGAGAGGAACGTGTATCAGTATCTTGATATCTATCAGGTTTCCTCAAACTATCCCTATTCCTGAGGTTGTACCTCTTTTCAGAGGGCTCCTTTTGAGGAGACCTACCTAGGGAATGAGAACGCTTCTCTTTGGAAGGTTGCTTGCTATTTTCCCACTTCTTTTTAGAAGATGTAGGAGTGTTTTTTGTAAAGAGCTTTTCAGGACTTTCAGGACTTTCAGACAGTTGTGGTGTAACTGTATAATTCTACTAATCTTTGTAAATTGCTAAGTCCGACATTGCTTCAATGTCAGGGTCAGGTATATAGCCGTCTATGGCCGACCAAGTTGCTCCTGGTCTACCTAGTGGACCAAGCCTGGTAATGTGATTTAAATGTTTTAGCGTGCCGTTAAACCTGAGCTCATGCTCCTGGTATGTGAGTGGGATTTTAATATCTGTGAAAGGAATATATTCCTCTGGTGGATCATCTTCTTTGTAGAAGCGAAACATATGTGTTACTGTATTTGCTTCAAGGAAGACTATCCATGAATAGAATACCTCTGTCTGGCGACATTCATGTACCTCTATCACAAAAACTGCCCTACCACCTCTTGATGTTAGGCCATGTTTTATAAGTTTTATAGTGATAGCTTTCCTTAAATTTGGAGGAATTATTACAGCATTCGCATAGGTGTCTTGGAAACCTGTTAAATAAAAAGCTGCTTCGGCGTTGTTGCCTGTTGCTCCATCGATTTCGGTGTTGTTATCCCCGTTTAGGGACATTTTTTTTTTGTTAAATGAAAACTGCAGAGCAAGTTTCAAGAGAACAAAGATAAGGTGCACAATATTTTGGAACATTGTATCCTTTAACGTTGAACAAACCAAAAAGCTAATACATAGGATTTTCGTCCTACTCAGCTTTGGCGGATATTATTCCTTTACCCACTCCAGACGTCTATTGGAGTATTACCAGTAAAGGGGTCTCTGAGAAAAGCACGACTGAGTTACTTCAGTATCCAGCGTTAAATTAGTGCCTTACCAAACCGTTGGGCGCCATGTAATGTAGTTCCTATTTCCCTAATAGACTCTGCACATTGGAATAATATACACTATAGTTTTGACATAGGACTGAGATCAGTATGTCTCTATTGAGTACATTAAACTTAATTGTGTGTGCCAGCTTACTCAGTGGTCACTAGAACTTTCTCGAATGAACAAGAAGGGATTAGTCTCTGACAACCGCTAAACATGACAACTTTGTTTCCCTTAGAGTCGGAAAAATATCTTCAGAGTCGTGGAAACAATAGATAACTATTTCACTCAGTCAATCGTGCATGCTTCGTTTCTACAGAGTTGCATAGAAATAGAGGGACAGGCGTTTCAATAAAAAGGGGTTTAATGAACAGTATTATTTCTCATGCAAGAGATGTGAACTGCTACAATCGTTAGACAGAATGCGAAGTATAATGTGTACAGCGAAAACAATACTGTAATAGCATTGTCTGTTGCTATGACATATATAAAAATACAATACAGTGTTTGTGTCTCTATAGATCACTTAAAGGATCTTCCTACACGGAGGAGCTGTAACTAATACATTGTATCCTTTCATTTATATCACATTTTTCAATTATTTTCTATTTGCACTTGGCAGTAGCAATGTTATGAACAGAGGTCCTGAAGAAAGCCTTGGGTCTTCCCCATAGAGGCTGAAACATGTTGGCCATAAATGCAGTGATTTATTCCATACTGCATTCTTGCACTGTTCGATCTGTTTTTAATTAGGAAGAGGGCATATTCTTAATAAAATTATTCACTGCTTTGTCCTCTACCCTACTTTAAACTCACCAAACTTTTTTGTTGCACTGCACTTTTAAATAAACAATAGAAGAGTGTCCAATGCTTTGGATTTAAGCAAAAACACAGGAAGGAGCATGGAAACGGCTTCAATTAAGACGTTTTGGGAGTTTTTAAGAAAGCCCTCACTCACCACCTAGTGATGACATGCTTCATCATTGGGCCCACCAAAGAGACCGAGTGTCTCTTCGGTGTGCTGCAATGCCAGATTTACTGCGGAGCGGGTTAGTGAGTTCAGGCAGTGTTGTGCAAAGTAAGAATAACTAGTGAGTGTTGAATGGTTAAAACAGTCCGTAGTGTCTCAAAAATAACTTTATTAGGATGATCACTAAGGAAAGGTTTAAAATTATGTGTCTGGAAATTACGTCCACAATTATTGGAGTGGGAATTTCTTAAGTATCAGTCGACATGTTTCAGCCATGAAACGGTGTAATTTTACCTGGCATTCATCAGGACTTTAGGTGAATTAAACCCTGGTGGAATGGATGCGCTAAGGCCCACCCTAACCTAGGGACGTGATAGTGAAAATTAACAAAAATGGTGAAAAAGTGCAAAAATATTAGGAAGAAAAAGCGTTCTACCTAATAACTCCTGGTTTAGGAAGCTTCCAATTTGAGCGTTTCTGCACTTTTCTGGTGTGAGGAATTCGCACCATGGGTCTCAGGAGGGGGGTGGGAACGTAATTGGCACACCGCCCTCGACGCTCGGCACCCGCTCGGTACCTGTGTCTACCATCGACCGAACCCTTCAGGGTCCGGTCGAGGGCCAGGTAAAATTACACCGTTTCATGGCTGAAACATGTCGACTGATACTTAAGAAATTCCCACTCCAATAATTGTGGACGTAATTTCCGGACACATAATTTTAAACCTTTCCTTAGTGATCATCCTAATAAAGTTATTTTTGATACACTACGGACTGTTTTAACCATTCAACACTCACTAGTTATTCTTACTTTGCACAACACTGCCTGAACTCACTAACCCGCTCCGCAGTAAATCTGGAGTTGCAGCACACCGAAGAGACACTCGGTCTCTTTGGTGGGCCCAATGATGAAGCATGTCATCACTAGGTGGTGAGTGAGGGCTTTCTTAAAAACTCCCAAAACGTCTTAATTGAAGCCGTTTCCGTGCTCCTTCCTGTGTTTTTGCTTAAATCCAAAGCATTGGACACTCTTCTATTGTTTATTTATCATTACCGGGGACTAAGAGTGTCATTCTACGCTCCCTACCTCTCCTTTTGTTTAGCTGCACTGCACTTTTACCCATTCATTGATATTCACTGGTCACTAAGTGCTTGTGGGCAGTGATCCCGCTCTCAAACAGGGTAAGATTTGGTCTCAATGATCTAGAGACTTATTACCGCTGTAGGATGACCAGATGATAAAATTGATCATGCAATAGTTTGATGGGTATCCTAAGAACTGAGCGGGTTCTATTCACAACCATTGACACTTCCTCCTGTTCAGTTATTGTTTATCTCACTCCTAATGTTTGTTAAATCCATTCAGTTTGATATGGACTGAGGTTTTCGTATATTCCTCTGCATAAGACCCCTAGGTTTCTTTGTGATAAAAGTTATTGAATAGGGGGTATAACCTAGGCTAGGTCTTTAAACTCCCCTTTGACCCCTCCTTTACCGTATTGTTATAATTGTTTGAGCAGCTGCCGGCTGCGGGTCTTTTGTGAATTACACTAATTGGTAGTTCCACACCTAACATTAAATGTTAAAGTGTATTCTCTCCTTCTTATCCGTATTTTCTCTAGTCCTTTCAGTTCCCTTGAGATAAATCTTTTATAAGTACAATCATACAATGGCAGAACGCAGTGGTTTGGCATATGACGACTCTGTCTACCAATCAATTATGGACAATATGCCTAGCATTCTAGATACCCTCCCTACACCATCAGTGGGCATTGCAGATGACTGGACAAAAGCCTTGACGCTTAAGAAATCACATTCCCGCACACAGGCACACGGGAGAGTGATGGCAGAATACTTGAGGGCAAGTTTTGCACCACCGGGCCTCATTGTAAACAACGCCCCATGCCTTTTTCTAACAGATAAGGACTTCCTAAAGGATTGGTCCTTGATCGCTTGGCGGTGCACTCGTGATTGGCTGATTCTCATCATCAGCACCGCCAAGCGTACTTGTGACACCTTACTGATAGAGATTCAGGTATTGGAGGCACAAATTAAAACAACTGTGTCCACTACCACTATTTTAAAAAAACAAAAAGAGGAGTCAGACAAGAGCAACAAGGACTTCTATGATCATATATTGCAAACTAAAATTGATAAGTTCAAAAAGGATCTTGCGAAGTTCAAATTAGATGTTGTGTATCCGTACACGAGTGACTCCTATAAAGCCCCTCAGTTCAGGAACAACGGGAAAAGATATGGGTCTAACTATTCGGGGTCCGGTACTGACACGGATAGTGACCAAGACATTACCAACCCTCAACCATATACTAATAGAGGTCGAGGGAGATCCCGTGGCTATCAGAGTTTCAGGGGACAACAACCGGGAACAGGGCAATCTTGGTGGCAACCTTCACCTTGGGGTCCCCCACCACCTTTTCCTTACCCCTTCCAACAACCTATGGGACCTTTCTCTGGTTATCAGAACTTTAATAATCAGCCTTTTTTAGGTTTTGGTCCCCGGAGGTCACGAGGCAGGAAAAGAGGCCAACCAGCACAAGTACATTGGGAAGATTCCACCGGCCCACATACAGGGACTCGCAGTCAAACTTCGAGGAATGCCCCACAATCTTAGAGGAACCTGAACCTAGCTTAGTGATCAATTTGAGCAAAAGGACGCTGTCATCAGTGGAAGAACAAGTTTTGAATAAAGGTTTGGGTTCCGTCACATCTGATAATGGGGATCCATTCAAGATGCAAATCGAACTGGCGCAGTTTTTCCGCAAGTTAAGACTACACTACTTTTTTAAGGACAAGCCACTTGTAGAGAGCAATAGTAATAGAGGTCTTAGACCCAAATCTACCTTCTTACCTCCTATTCACAATGTCCCCTCACATGTAGCCACCTTTGAGAGAGCAGTAAAAGATGAGATAGAAACCATTTGGCACACTAAAA
The DNA here is from genome assembly GCF_964261635.1 of Lissotriton helveticus. Lineage (NCBI taxonomy): Eukaryota > Metazoa > Chordata > Amphibia > Caudata > Salamandridae > Lissotriton > Lissotriton helveticus. The sequence continues at coordinate 1,541,812,402 of NC_136068.1, read as the reverse complement.
AGAATGAATATTGCAATTTATCTAAAAAAGAAAACCAGGCATTACAAATGTTGACAAAGGATCCCTCTATAGTAATAAAATCTGCTGATAAAGGGGGCTCCATAGTGATACAGGGCACAGATGTTTATAGAACTGAATGTCTACGTCAATTAAGTGATAGGACGTCTTACCAACCCCTGACCACTGATCCCACCAAAAGACTGATGTGTGAAATTCAATCATTAACAGAAGAAGCTTTGGCAGAAGGCTGGATTTCCCCATCAGAATCACAATTTCTACAGGCAGAAAATCCAGTTGTACTTTATTTTTACACCTTACCTAAGGTACACAAAGCACAGAGACCCCCTCCGGGCAGGCCAATCATCTCTGGCCAGGGTTCTGTCCTTGAGCCTCTGTCAGAGTTCGTCGATCATTTTTTGAGACCAATAGTGCATACTATGCCCACCTATCTTAAAGATACTAAAGATGTCCTGCGACTTATCCCAGAGATTGCTTTCAACCAAGAGACAGATTTGCTTGTCTCCCTGGATGTGGAATCGCTAAACACGTCCATCCCCCAGGATGAGACTTTAGATGCCATTGGCTCCATCCTGGGTGGGATTGATTTAGACACTGTTACTCCTGTTCCCTTCATAATGGCACTAGCAAGAATTGCCATGAAGGAGAATTTTTGCAGGTATGAGGACAGGCTGTACTTACAAATCTCGGGCACGAGTATGGGCAGTATTTTTGCGCCAAGTCTGGCGAACTTATATGTCCATTCATTCGAACAGAATCAAATACTAACAGCCAGTAATCCGTTTTTGCCATCGATAATTTGTTATAAACGCTATATCGATGACATTTTAATGGTATGGCGCGGAGATGAGGAGTCGTTAACACTTTTCCATGAATGGCTTAATAGCCGTAACAGGTTCCTGCGGTTTACGATTGAAATGAATAAGGAGAGAATAACCTTCTTGGATCTCTCTATATTTGTTACTCCTGATGGACTTCAAAGTGAACTTTTCCGCAAGCCCATGGCTAGGAACTCTCTCTTGTTATACGAGAGCCAACACCCTAAGTCACTTCGTGAGAATTTACCTTATGGTCAATTTCTTCGGGTTCGCAGGAATTGTTCAACTAAAGAAACCTACACTAAACATGCTGCGAATCTTACCAATCAACTGCAAGCCAGACATTACCCTAAACCCTTGATCAAACGCTCCCTGAAACGAGCTAGTAACAATAACCGGGAAGCTCTCTTGGAGGCTGCTGTGGAGAAGCCAACTCTCACAAGATTAACTTTTGTAAGTACTTTCAGTACTAGATCTAATTTAGTTCAGAAGATTTTAAGACGCCATTGGCGCATTCTTAATTGCACTAATGACAAAATAGAGCAACCATTGTTCGCTTTCAAGCGCTCTAGGAACTTGAAGGCTTGTTTGGTGCACACTCGTCCGAAAGAGAAATCCAAAGAGTCCAAGGAGACCTTATGGGACTTACCACAAGTACAAGGACATCACCCATGTGGTGGATGCTCCATGTGTGCATTAACTTGCAAAACTACACAAATTGACATAGGGACAGGTCGCCCATGGTTACTTAAACACTTCTCGAACTGTAATAGTTCGAATGTCATATACACAATGACCTGCCCATGCAATGAGAGGTATGTCGGGATGACAACCCGAAAGGTCCGGACACGCATGTTAGAACATAAGAGCTCTTTTAAGTGCAAAAAAAGTGTGTCCAAATTGACAAAACACTTCCTTGAACATAATCACAAGGAGACTGAGTTCAGTTGGTCCATGTTGGAAAAGCCATATATTCCGGATTGTGTTGGGGATCTGACAAAGTTCCCTTTCCTTAAAGAACAGAAATGGATTTACCGTTTACGTTTGGATAGCCAAGGGCTCAACGATGAAATACCCTGGACCACTCTTTGAGATGGTGTTAGTGTAACTCATGTGCTCTTATGAATTCAATACTTTCATCTTTCCAAACATGTTTAAATGACCACTTGTATGCATTAGAACGAACACACATAGGGCAGCGGTAGTATTGTAATCTTTGCCTCTTTTGCCTTAGGTGGTGCTATACATTTTAGCTCGAATTGGCACTATTATTTGTATTCTCCACCACCTGGGAGCATAGAATAGCCCTCTCTTTAGGTCTATAGTACTAATATAGTACATGGAGAACTATGAACACACTGCTGATTCTTCTAGATTCCGCGTGCTTCCATTTAGTGCTGTCATTTTCCCTTTAGCCACTAGGGATTTGATGGTTTTACCTACACTCGCCAGCATTAACTGACCCTTCCACTAAGAAGGGCGTGCGATTACTATACGCATGACGGGTGCACTTATATCCATTGTGAACTACAATTGTGACGAGATTGACATCACTTTGTAGTTCTTGAAGGTATCGCAAGACATTGTGCATGCGCGTCCACGACGTGTTTGCTATACTGCACTAGTTACGCTTCCTGAGATAAAGGAGATCGAAGGAGGGGTGAGTCGAGACGCATATCAACATTGATTACCACCTACAAAGTAGTTACTAATACTATCGTTTCACAAGGTATCTCCAATAGAGTAATACTTCAGACCTCAGCTAGACACACCTATTCTAGTTGAGGGATGTGACGCTTGCGAGGCGTGTCTTAGAGGGTGCTGTGATGAACCAGAAGGTGGCAGTGATGAACCAGAGGGTGGCAGTGATGTACCAGAGGGTGGCAGTGATGAACCAGAGGGTGGCACTGATGAACCAGAGGGTGGCAGTGGTGAACCAGAGGGTGGCAGTGGTGAACCAGAGGGTGCTGTGATGAACCAGAGGATGGCAGTGATGAACCAGAGGGTGACAGTGATGAACCATAGAGTGGCAGTTATGAACCAGAGGGTGGCAGTGATGAACCAGAGGGTGGCAGTGGTGAATCAGAGGGTGCTGTGATGAACCATAGGGTGACAGTGATGAACCAGAGGGTGGCAGTGGTGAACCAGTGATGAACCAGAGGGTGCTGTGATGTACCAGAGGGTGGCAGTGGTAAACCAGAGGGAGCTGTGATGAACCATAGGGTGGCAGTGATGAACCAGAGGGTGACAGTGATGAACCAGAGGGTGGCAGTGGTGAACCAGTGGTGCGCCAGAGGGTGCTGTGATGATCCAGAGGGTGGCAGTGGTGAACCAGAGGATGGCTGTGATGAACCAGAGGGTGGCAGTGATGAACCAGAGGGTGGCAGTGGTGAACCAGGGGGTGGCAGCGGTGAACCAGAGGGTGGCAGTGATGAACCAGAGGGTGGCGCTTCTAAACTGCCCGGGAGCCCTGTTGGTGTGAGTCCCCGTGCTGCTGGGCTGCCCAGAGGTTGTGAGCCCCAGCGCTACTGAACTGCCCTGGGGCCCAGTGAGTGTGAGCCCCGCGCTGCTGAACTGCCCCGAAGCCCTCTCAGTGTGAAAAACATTTGTGCTCAATTGCCTGCCCCCCTGCCACAGTACATATATACCCGTACCGCACAGCACCATTATGCTCTTGCACCATGAAGTCTGGTGCCTGGATGCTCCAGATCGGTGTAGGTGGTACCACCATCTGGTGCAGTCAAAATGTAAAGTCATAACTTGCTACACAGCACCAATAAACAAGTGTCCCCCCTTACACCGGTATGCGCATGTCCCAGGCGTGCAGCATTCGCATGCCTCTGCACCCTACTGCCCAGCGCCAGCATATGCCTGTATGGGGCAGTTTAGTATGAGATGGGACATTGTCCAGCAGCAGCAGCTGCATGCGCCTGAACCCACTGAGCAGGATCAGAATGGCTTTGTACCAAAACGTGCAGCAGAGCTATCTTGGACATCTGAAGGATTCTGGGGTCCTGTGCCAAACGCATTTTTGTATCCATGACTTTCCCGAGCGCCATCCCCATGTAGCTCCTTTGACCAGGAGGCTGCTTTCTCCTCATCTGCTGCTCTGCTCAGTGATTTTTGCTCAAGACTCTGGCAGAGGCGCACCCGCTGATGCTTACTTCATGGACCACAATGCTTTGGGGCAACACGCTGGTAGGACAAGCAGTGTGCGACCAATTGGACTTTCTTTTGTATTCAAGTTCCCTTGAGCTGGTGGGGCTGACCAGCCCGGGTTACGCACCTGCGTGCCACGAGCGGTACCGGACCTGAGAATATTATTTGGCAGCCTACGCAGCACCCCTACATATATGCCTATTCCCTGCTGACGAGAGGTAACAACCTCGAAACACGTGTCCAGGGATGGCCAACGCGACAGTGATTTTTGCTCAAGACTCTGGCAGAGGCGCACCCGCTGATGCTTACTTCATGGACCACAATGCTTTGGGGCAACACGCTGGTAGGACAAGCAGTGTGCGACCAATTGGACTTTCTTTTGTATTCAAGTTCCCTTGAGCTGGTGGGGCTGACGAGCCCGGGTTACGCACCTGCGTGCCACGAGCGGTACCGGACCTGAGAATATTATTTGGCAGCCTACGCAGCACCCCTACATATATGCCTATTCCCTGCTGACGAGAGGTAACAACCTCGAAACACGTGTCCAGGGATGGCCAACGCGACAGTGATTTTTGCTCAAGACTCTGGCAGAGGCGCACCCGCTGATGCTTACTTCATGGACCACAATGCTTTGGGGCAACACGCTGGTAGGACAAGCAGTGTGCGACCAATTGGACTTTCTTTTGTATTCAAGTTCCCTTGAGCTGGTGGGGCTGACGAGCCCGGGTTACGCACCTGCGTGCCACGAGCGGCACCGGACCTGAGAATATTATTTGGCAGCCTACCCAGCACCCCTACATATATGCCTATTCCCTGCTGACGAGAGGTAACAACCTCGAAACACGTGTCCAGGGATGGCCAACGCGACCGTGATTTTTGCTCAAGACTCTGGCAGAGGCGCACCCGCTGATACTTACTTCATGGACCACAATGCTTTGGGGCAACATGCTGGTAGGACAAGCAGTGTGCGACCAATTGGACTTTCTTTTGTATTCAAGTTCCCTTGAGCTGGTGGGGCTGACGAGCCCGGGTTACGCACCTGCGTACCACGAGCGGTACCGGACCTGAGAATATTATTTGGCAGCCTACGCAGCACCCCTACATATATGCCTATTCCCTGCTGACGAGAGGCAACAACCTCGAAACACGTGTCCAGGGATGGCCAACGCGACAGTGATTTTTGCTCAAGACTCTGGCAGAGGTGCACCCGCTGATGCTTACTTCATGGCCCACAATGCTTTGGGGCAACACGCTGGTAGGACAAGCAGTGTGCGACCAATTGGACTTTCTTTTGTATTCAAGTTCCCTTTAGCTGGTGGGGCTGACGAGCCCGGATTACGCACCTCCGTGCCACGAGCGGTACCGGACCTGAGAATATTATTTGGCAGCCTACGCAGCACCCCTACATATATGCCTATTCCCTGCTGACGAGAGGTAACAACCTCGAAACACGTGTCCAGGGATGGCCAACGCGACAGTGATTTTTGCTCAAGACTCTGGCAGAGGCGCACCCGCTGATGCTTACTTCATGGACCACAATGCTTTGGGGCAACACGCTGGTAGGACAAGCAGTGTGCGGCCAATTGGACTTACTTTTTTTTTTTTGCTGCTCTGCTCAGTGTCTGACCCTTTATAAACAAGATGCACGTGAACTCGCATAGAAGACCCGCCTGTTTGGCCCCGTCCACCGCACACTAGCGGTATGAAATATCTTCCCGCCCGTCCCCACTATAATGGGCATCTCACTCAAGGGACCTCGGCGCCTTTTGGCACGCTGGCAAAGTTACAGACACACATGGTCTAAGCATGGGCGTAAAATCCGTTCCGCTCGCAGAATTTGCGGATTTGCGGCAAATTCGCAATTCAGGAACTCTCGCAAATTTGCCGAAAATTCATAAATTCGCACGCAACATATTTTTTTGCTTGGTGATACAATATTGCGGCGCGCGGCGTTCACTTACCGTCATTCAGCGTTTGCAGAGTTGTTTTTCTCCATATTTTGCGTGTGCTGCGCCATTTTGGATCTTGCTGCGGGATCCCGCGGGAGTTTGGCGACCGCGATTACGTCATCGCGGCTTGCCACCTTGCACAGCACGCATCGCGAGAGTTCGCAATTGCGAACACGTAGATACGGCGGGCAGCAACAATCTCTCACTTGCGAAATTGCAAAATTTGCAATTGTGCACAAGAAATCCACCAGCAAGCAGCATAAACCTTCTGAAAATGATGATTTTTATCAGAATAACTCCTCAGGTTGACATTCGCCTGCACTTTTTTTTGCAAGGAGTCCATTTGGGGGGGGGGGTGGGAGGAAGGAAGTGCCCCACAGTCTCCAACTTCCTGTTCCTGTCTAGCAGGCTCCTCCTAGTGCTTTGTTCATGTGCTGGTCACTTTCATTTAGATCTTGACCTGGAAGGATTACTTTTTGTGGATGCTGCTGGATGTTTGGATTTGAGGCCTTTTTGACTTTCTTTGGATCACTTTTGGATTAGAAATCAAATTTCATAAGTAAGTTTGTTTGGGGCATTACAGTTGCTGCAACTACAATTTTGGAACTTTTTCAGAACATTAAATGAAATATATTGTGGGTAGCCACAGTATCCAGTAGGACTAGGGTTAGTTATGGGTGCATGATACAACTGTTTTGTTGAATTTAAACATCATTGAGGGCATGGATGGCATGGGATTGTGTTGATTTTTGTGTTTTTTTCGATTTTTTTGGCTGCTGTTGGGGCCTTTTGCCTAGGGGTACCCAGTGGTGCATGGACTGAGTCTTTCTGTGGGGTCTCTTTCATGTAAACATCATGGAGGGCATGGATGGCATTGGATTGTGTTGATTTTTGTGTGTTTTTCGATTTTTGGGGGTGTTGATGGGACCTGTCCATGTGGGTGGGGGCCATTTTGAGTGCTGGTACAGGCAGGGCCCCCGGCCTGGCCATGTGCTTGGGGTGCAAGGGGCCATTTTGAAGGCAGGCAGTGTTCTCAGGCCTGCACCCATTTTGCCTAGCTTTCATCCATTATGCCCAGGGGTAGTGAGTGGTGCATGGACCAAGTCTTTCTGTGGGGTGTCTTGAATTTAAACATCATTGAGGGCATGGATGGCATGGGATTGTGCTGATTTTTGTGCTTTTTTCGATTTTTTTGGCTGCTGTTGGGGCCTTTTGCCCAGGGGTACCCAGTGGTGCATGGACTGAGTCTTTCTGTGGGGTCTCTTTCATGTAAACATCATGGAGGGCATGGATGGCATTGGATTGTGTTGATTTTTGTGTGTTTTTCGATTTTTGGGGGTGTTGATGGGGCCTGTCCATGTGGTGGGGGCCATTTTGAGTGCTGGTACAGGCAGGGCCCCCGGCCTTGCCATGTGCTTGGGGTGCAAGGGGCCATTTTGAAGGCAGGCAGTGTTCTCAGGCCTGCACCCATTTTGCCTAGCTTTCATCCATTATGCCCAGGGGTAGTGAGTGGTGCATGGACCAAGTCTTTCTGTGGGGTGTCTTGAATTTAAACATCATTGAGGGCATGGATGGCATGGGATTGTGCTGATTTTTGTGGTTTTTTCGATTATTTTGGCTGCTGTTGGGGCCTTTTGCCCAGGGGTACCCAGTGGTGCATGAACTGAGACTTTCTGTGGTGTCTCTTTCATGTAAACATCATGAGGGCATGGATGGCATTGGATTGTGTTGATTTTTGTGTGTTTTTCGATTTTTGGGGGTGTTGATGGGGCCTGTCCATGTGGGTGGGGGCCATTTTGAGTGCTGGTACAGGCAGGGCCCCGGCCTGGCCATGTGCTTGGGGTGCAAGGGGACATTTTGAAGGCAGGCAGTTTTCTCAGGCCTGCACCCATTTTGCCTAGCTTTCATCCATTATGCCCAGGGGTAGTGAGTGGTGCATGGACCAAGTCTTTCTGTGGGGTGTCTTGAATTTAAACATCATTGAGGGCATGGATGGCATGGGATTGTGCTGATTTTTGTGTTTTTTTCGATTTTTTTGGCTGCTGTTGGGGCCTTTTCCCCAGGGGTACCCAGTGGTGCATGGACTGAGTCTTTCGGTGGGGTCTCTTTCATGTAAACATCATGGAGGGCATGGATGGCATTGGATTGTGTTGATTTTTGTGTGTTTTTCGATTTTTGGGGGTGTTGATGGGGCCTGTCCATGTGGGTGGGGGCCATTTTGAGTGCTGGTACAGGCAGGGCCCCCGGCCTTGCCATGTGCTTGGGGTGCAAGGGGCCATTTTGAAGGCAGGCAGTGTTCTCAGGCCTGCACCCATTTTGCCTAGCTTTCATCCATTATGCCCAAGGGTAGTGAGTGGTGCATGGACCAAGTCTTTCTGTGGGGTGTCTTGAATTTAAACATCATTGAGGGCATGGATGGCATGGGATTGTGCTGATTTTTGTGGTTTTTTCGATTTTTTTTGGCTGCTGTTGGGGCCTTTTGCCCAGGGGTACCCAGTGGTGCATGAACTGAGTCTTTCTGTGGTGTCTCTTTCATGTAAACATCATGGAGGGCATGGATGGCATTGGATTGTGTTGATTTTTGTGTGTTTTTCGATTTTTGGGGGTGTTGATGGGGCCTGTCCATGTGGGTGGGGGCCATTTTGAGTGCTGGTACAGGCAGGGCCCCCGGCCTGGCCATGTGCTTGGGGTGCAAGGGGCCATTTTGAAGGCAGGCAGTGTTCTCAGGCCTGCACCCATTTTGCCTAGCTTTCATCCATTATGCCCAGGGGTAGTGAGTGGTGCATGGACCAAGTCTTTCTGTGGGGTGTCTTGAATTTAAACATCATTGAGGGCATGGATGGCATGGGATTGTGCTGATTTTTGTGTTTTTTTCGATTTTTTTGGCTGCTGTTGGGGCCTTTTGCCCAGGGGTACCCAGTGGTGCATGGACTGAGTCTTTCTGTGGGGTCTCTTTCATGTAAACTTCATGGAGGGCATGGATGGCATTGGATTGTGTTGATTTTTGTGTGTTTTTCGATTTTTGGGGGTGTTGATGGGGCCTGTCCATGTGGGTGGGGGCCATTTTGAGTGCTGGTACAGGCAGGGCCCCCGGCCTGGCCATGTGCTTGGGGTGCAAGGGGCCATTTTGAAGGCAGGCAGTGTTCTCAGGCCTTCCGGCGCTCCCGGATCCCGTAGCCGGTAGCGATCTTGCGGCCACCCATGATGGTCTTGATGAGGCGGCGCTGGACATGAAAGACTAGTGCGGCCACCTCCTCCACACTAAAAATCTCCCGAGCTATAACTTGCTCCCCCCTCAAACGCCCGCACGGGAGCCGGGCACTGGGTGCGGGACCCTCCCCCTTCGCGGGCTGCTTCCCGGCTCCCTTTACCATGGTCTGGGCAGAAAGGAAGGTAAATAATAAAGAAGAAATAGAATAGGGAAGAAGAAAAGAAAAGAGTTAAAAAAAGTAGTTTAAAATTAACCCAAAGTAGCAGAAAACACAAAAATATAGAGCTAGAAAAATAGAGGGATAGATAATAAGTAAAAAAGATTAAAAAAAACTTCAAACAAGCAAAGGATGGCAGAGATTGACAGAGGATACAGAAAGCATGCCCAGAACTATAGCAATGAATGAAAAACAAGATGGTCGCGCCCGTTCACGACTGCGTGGGTAAGTTCGCGCGATATTTCCCCCGCGATCACACGCGAACATGTACTAGCGAGCCGCACACTTTGCGAGATTACACATAGCGCCCGGAAACGGAATTACGTCACGCAAACAAGATGGCCGCGCCCATGTACGACCGCTAGGGTAACTTCGCAAACGTTGTGCTACAAGCGGCTTGCGAACACGTAAAAAATCACGCGAACAAACACGCCGCAAAAAAACCAAACTTGTATTCGCACGAATTCGCGGCTTCCGAAATCGATCTCGCCCGAATTCGCGCCCCGCGAATCGCGCAAAATTGCAGAAAAACGATTTTTGCAAAACTGAAAGCACTCAGCAGGTGCAAAAGTTCAATCTTATCATTAGTAACCATTCCCTCTAGTGCTTCCTGAGGGGCCCCTCCAGAGTTCAGTTGCCTACTTGCAACTATTCTATGACCCTGCTCTGACCCTCACAGCAGGCTCAGAGAATAGCTACAAGTATGCCACAAAGGTCCTGCTAAAAAAATTAGACTGCAACAGAAAGCAATTACAGATAAGGAGCAGGTGCCAGACTGGAAGTTCAAATTCAGTGACACATTATTCAATCAGCCCCTAATTCATTCATGTCAGTTGAGGCAGGGCAGGTGTGCTTTTCTCCCCATAATCTACAGTGATGAAACAGAGGGTGGCATGGGTGAGCCAGAGGGTGGCAGTGGTGAAACAGAGGGTGGCAGTGGTGAAAAAGAGAGTGCTGTGATGAACCAGACGTAGAAACAACATGGTCGCGACCGTTGCTACCCGACAAGTATGTTTGCGTTTGCGAATTGGCAAAAAACCCTCGCGAAACGGCAGAAACACTTGCGAACCCAAAAAAAAAAATCCGTAAAATTTGCGGGAGTCCGCGGATTTTGCGGATTGCGAATCCGTAAATACGCAATTTTGCGGATTGCCAATTCGCAAAATCCGCCCATGCTTAACATGGTCACATATTTGTGCAAATGGCAAAAAAATCAGCGAGTTCGCGAGAAAATTCGCGAACTCGCGGAGTTTTTTTCCATTTCGCACGAATTCGCGAACCGCGAATTCCCAAATTTCGCCCATACTTATTACAAATCACATTTGTACACACAAGCAGAAATGAAATTCGCTTCAACAGAAAAAATTCTGACAGCGGTTCAAACTGCAGTAGCGAAAGAGAGAGCCTGTGCACAGGGTAAGCGCATCATGGTCATCACACCTGTACCTACCTTAGAGACAGTGACAAAAGCGAGCATTCCGAATGCTAAAGCTTTACATCCAAAATTGATACAATGGATTAATTCTCTTGCTGCAACAGACATTGAATACGTTTTTGACCCTTATTTGAAAACGCAAGCATTTCTACAATACGAACAAGAATGTTCTCTGCCTACTGAAATTCTGCCTCTAGAGCAGAATGAATGTATAATTTATACTAACGGATCGGCCCAACCCGCTACGGGGAGTAAACAAGCTTATAGTGCTGCGTGCGCGATAGTTAAAGGTCGCTGGCGCGATGGTAAAGTCCGACCAATGGTCACTAAAATGTAATCTCTATGAGATTGTACAGCTCAGCGAGCTGAACTACAAGCATTCAAGATGGCGCTTGAAAATACAGATCGTAAATTCCCCACACTCATAGTGTGCCATTCGTATTATTGTGTTCAATCTTACAATGAATACTTGCAAAACTGGATTCAAAATGGTTACAAAGATGCAAAAGGTGGCAAAATTAAGCATAAATTGCTTTGGGAACAAGTAGTTCAGTTACAACAAGAACTACAAAAGGCTCACGTGATACATAAACTGAGTCATTAATGTGATGGCGTTCACGTTGCAGGGAATTCATTGGCTGATGAAGCAGCATAGGCAGCTGTGCAAACGGCTTCCGTAGCTGCAAACACTCTTCAAAAACGAAAACAGACAGCGAAATAATGCAAGCCGTCAATGCTTCAAGCAAAGACAGTGGTAAAACGTTAACAAAAGGCTTTCCCCTCAAATACTCATACATAACTGATGCGAATAACGTTCCTTTTGCTCGAATCCGTGGAGTGGGGAATAGAGTAATTCCAAACATGGAACACAGATTAGGACTAATTTTAGCAGCACATGAAGGGCTTGCCTCTGCACACGCAGGTGTCATTATTAAAACAGAGATACTGGTGGCCGCGCTTAAGGAAACAAACCAGAAACTATGTTTTGGAATGTGAAATCTGCCAGAAGATGAAAGTGTCTACAGTGAAAAGTCCTGCGCAGACAACCCTGTTAATTTCAGACAAACCATTAGCTTGCGTTCACCTGGATCACTGCGGTCCCTTACAGAGGGATGTTAAATACAAATATATCATGGTCGCAGTGGATTTGTGCTCAAGATTTATTTGGATGTGGCCTCAGCACTTGGCTGACGCTCAAACTGTTCTAAAAGATTTGCGAGTCTTTATTGGCACATACGTAGTCGGCACTCTACATTCTGACCAGGGTCTTGCGTTCAGCTCTCAAGCTTACAAGGAGGCTATGGCCAAATTGGGTGTTGCATTACGGTACTCTAGTCCATTCCATCCTGAGGGAAATTCGGTAGTGGAAAGAAAACAGGACATACAGCAATCTATAACAGCTAGGGTATTAGGCTGGGTGATGGGTGGGTCAAACATCCAATAATTGTCCAACGTAGTCTTAATAATCTGCCAAGAAGTTCTGGAGGGGGAATCACTCTATATGAAATCCTTTTTGGAACAAGAATGATTATTTCAGATCTCGATTGTCAGACTTCAGTGGTAGAACAAAAACCCTTTAATGTCAAAGATCGTTTGGCTGTTTTGCAGGACTTAAATGAAATAAGGAAAAGCCAAAGTAATGTGTTCCTGAAGCCAACAACCACTGAAGAGAAACCGACCGTCCCAGCAAGACCTGTCTGGATTCCAAAGATTGGGGATCTAGTCAGAGAAAAGATCGTGGACAAGAAGGAATTTGGGCCTTCTTACAGACAACCAGTACCAGTCGTAGCAATCCAGGGATCAAGAACAGTATTACTGCCGCCCATTGCTGGTAAAAAGGAGAACAGGTTTGTGTCCATCGACCTGGTAAAACCACATCATGTGGCCGATCATAAGCAGTAGGCCAAGTGGACTCCAAAGGTGTAGCAGACACCCTAATCTGGCTACTATCCAAGAGATTCAAACTGAGAGACTCATCGCCTTTGAAGAATCTGCAGTGCGAAAAGAAGGACTATGCAACAAAGCAATGGAACTTGTACCTCTTAAGACCCAAATAACAGTTTGTCAAGAAACGCCTGTCTACAATGAAATAGCATCTGACTACACAGATGTAAAAAGTGATCAAGTGGTTCCAGCAATTTCAATGAATCTTGATGCAATCCCTACAATTTACAGAACTGCATCTGGCTATTTCATTAACTTTGATACGTTTTCTGAGGATCCCAGTGAACCTGAAACAACGCCATTAAAAAGAACTTTTAAAAAACAAGCAATCAACCTTTTTCGTCACCTGGAAAAGACTTATCTGGTTTCATCATGGATTGAACTTGGGATTGTGTTGGGTGTACTTTTTTTCTTCTATTTTGGTTGACTCTTGTAATAACTTTGGGAATGCTGATCAATGGAAGATTTGTTAAAAAGGACACAGCAAGTAAGAACATCAATTTACTACTCAAGCCACACAAATCATCTCATCGTGAACAAAGAGACTTGTCATCAGTGAACATCACAGCCGTTCCTATACCTGGTGGTAGAGCTTGGGACAGAACTGATTATGACATTTTCGGTCCGGCGGAGCTGTTGAAGATTCTACACCAGTTCAAGATTTCCTTGAATTACTTTGTTTCATCTAGTACATTTTCTGATGATTGGGGCTTCGAGACTGCTAATAATATGATGTCAGACCTAGAAATGTCTGCTATATTTACAAATCATGAATACTTAGAAGGTTCATCAGATTATGAACAAATATATTGTTATAATCACTATGGTCATCATTTCTTGCACAAATCTGAAAATCCTAGAAATATATTGAAATATAACCAATGGGAACATTGTCTAACGCCACCAAAGGGTAGCTCAAAAACTTTTTATGGCAAATTTCCATACTTTTCAGGTTTTAATGTTTCAAAACCAGAATAATTTTACTTAAAAATGTTAATAGGACAGGAATGAAAAGTATGTTGACAAATACCAAGCAAATTTATTCTGCAGCCTGTTATGCTCAGCTGTCTTCGTTAGGTTTCGACTTTCGAAAAGACAACATTGAGACAAAAACTGTCTGGGGCAAAAAAGACTGGCTGGTGCGGGGTTTAGAAGCCTTGTTTAGAGCCTGCATCATCCCAGAGCAAATAATGTTTTTCAATGACACTGTCCAACAGACATCTTGTCTTGGGTTAGCCAAGATTAAAGATCTGGACAATCTGTCCATACCTACACCCACACCTGATAGCAGTAACACTTCAGAGGGGGTGGTCGACGTACATACTAAAACTTCACAAGAGAACAGATCCAGATTGGAAAAATTGGTTAATCTGGCCCACAGACACAAACAACTGTCAAGATAGATTCCTGAATAAGACACAAGGGTTCACATACACTAGACCAGATCCAAGCTGTGTTCAAAGACCGCATCCAGGGATAGTAACATCATACAGTGTAGGGGAACTGTGCCTTGAGTGGCTACACAAGTCTACACTGAAGGAAGTAAAACAACACTTATCTTTTCTTAAAGATGGCTGAGGGACTTCTTACAAGGACCTACTAACCCGCATCATAAACGTTTTTTATACATCGGTGTCTATGCTGCTTACAATGAGGCATGGAAGATTACACAAGCAGAGACTGCAGAAAGAATACAAGAAATTGTTGGTATTAATTTAGAGAAATCTCTCTCTGTAGTTGACAATGGGTTAACAAATCTGTCGTCCAGGATATATTCTTTGGACAGCATAGTATCCTCTGCCGTAGACATAATGGAACAGGACTTGGTCATGTTGCAACATTGTCAGTCCCAATTATGTTCTATAATGCTATTAGGCTGGACGTTACAAAACCTTCGTTCAGGCTATGTGCCTTGGCGTTTAATCAATACCACGTCATTGTTTTCAGAATTCAATCTCAGTGATAAACTGATCAAACTGGCACAGAGGGGAGCAGACTATATAGTGCTAAGCATTGAAAAACTGGAAAGATTGCCATTTACTGTCGCTGAAAATCCAGACATTGAATGGATAATGCACGGAACAATCACTCTGCCTGTTACAATTTTCCATTTTCAGTATTACTTAAAACATATACCAGCAGGCATATATGAAAGGTTGGATAAAGAATACATCAAGACATCCTGGGAATTACCATACACACACAAATGTTGGAGTGGGAGGAAAGAAGTGTTTCTTAGAGGTAAAAATTGTGAAAACGCACTAAGCGGCTCTCTCCTTTGTCAGGGTATTAATTTACACAAGGCCTGCTATGGTTCCTCTAACAATCTTTCCTGCCACCTGCAATGTTCACCAGCTGCAGTGATTGATTCAATTTTTAGGCAACTTTCTAATGGGAGTTACATTATGTTAAATGATCACAGCTGCTGTGGCATGGTGCCAGGTTTAGCCTATCTCGTCAGCCAGGGTCACATGCTGTATGCAAGTATTGTTTCCAAAAACCAAGAAAGACCGGGATTCGCCGGTATGGCCTTCACTGAACATCTCTTCTATACGAATTGATACTTTAAGCAGAATGAAAGCCATTCTTTTACAGAAAACTGTGCCACTGACCTCGGCCAAAGAGACTTATGATGTGCAAGTCGCAAGGACTTCTGCAGAGATACACACACTATTAACTACAAATTGCCCTGTACATTTCTCAGAAATGTTAGGTCGTATCTTAAACATGTCTGACACGAGTGGTATTGTCCATGTATTTAGGACAGTTTTTTCGGGACTGTTAGCACCTTTTGAAGCAGTACTAGGCATATTTCCAAACTTTGAGCACTCTGTGTTTGGCGGATTGCCTCTCATTTTGGGACTCGCTGCAGGGATACTATTTTTGCTCCTACTGCTTCGATATGGCAAGCCAATCCACAGCAGACACCCAGATCACTGTGGAAAATACTCTACTGGTGTTGAAGTGTCGTGAGCGCATAGTCCAAATTTTGGGATTAACTCGTTGAAGAGAATTGAATACCACATGGTTTATGTCATTCAGACCAATCTAGCAAGATTGCATCTTACCTGTTCTACGATGCCTGCTATGGGGAGAAGAATGTGTGTTAGACATCTGTCTCACACTTCCATCAGTCCTGCCAACGTATGTTGTGACTTTGCTTGGACCAGTGACGGCTCATGTACTGTGTTGTCCCCAGTGGCTAACAATCCTGATGACGGCATTCATTGAGATCTCACAGACGCAGAATGCTGACAGTGAGGTACGAGAGAAAAGCGGCACACAGATACCATCCAATTTGAACATTGCTAACGCGACCAACGCTGACGGCGATGCCTCACATCTATGTGCGATTAATCTTCTTAACGAGGTAATCCAACTTTCACCTACAAATGGTAGACAAATTCTTTACAGACTTAGAAGATTTTATGTTTTCTCCAAACAATAACACTGACTTTTGATTTGGCACACAGTGCTCTGAGAGACTCTGAGTTCGACCTACATTATTCAAAACAAAGTCCTAACTTTGGAACTCTAATGTTTTTTTTCTCTATGATCAAACTTTTGTTTTTCCAAATTTGTGTTTTTCATTATTTGGCACAAAGTAATCTGCTTGAAGTATAACTTTTCATAGAGAACTAGAATTCTTTGAAAACTTCCAAGAGACAATATTTGACCTTGTCCATACTCAAACAGTTTATATGATCTGCCATGGAATGGTCTGGCCTTTTCTTCTGTAATTAAGAGCCATTTCATAAATGTATTTTCGTGATTCATTCAGATAACATTTTCAAATGTCATCCATATGCTTTGAATGAAACATAACAAAAGAAAAGATGCCCCGAAGGACACATTCATATAACAATTCAGATATTTTTAGTGTCACCTACATGAACACCTATTTAGAGTGATCACAGGGACTAAATGACAGTCACAATTTATCAAAAATAGTAAATTTTTAATCTTTATGTTCTCTGTAACATTTTATAAAAATGAATGAATGTCTGGCAACACAGTACTACCAATCCACTCATGTGACATTCAGTGGTAGTAAACAAAACACTTTTCGCATCAAATATGGACATTCAATTTAACCATATAAATGTGAATAAAACACAATATGTTGTTAAATTAGAGTAAAAAACACATTGAATATTTATGCAAAAATAGTGTTAAGCGTCGACGTTTTGGCCCCCCGGTGGTCTAGTAGATCCTTGGGACCATCTTCAGGACAGAACAGTTGCACAAAAAAATCTAATGCATAAAAACAATAATACTAGACATCAGTACCCTATGACACAAAGAGAGTCTGTGCAATCAGCTCACACCACAAAAAGAACAAACGGTGACTTCACCTTATTCAAAACACTATAGAAAACCGTAAATCGTGCCACCACTGTGAATAAACCTCAAAAAATATATCAAAAATTAATAATTCTGAAAACCTCTAGGGGCCGCATGTCTAATTGTTAGTACCCGAAGAAAGTCAAGGAAGTAATGTTTACTCACGTGTCTCAAAGAACAGACCTAATCATAATCTGAAAAATCAATAACCAAGGTCACAGTTATATACTTAACGGGTGCTTAGGCCTTACTTTATTGCAACTCAGCGTGTAATACTCATGTGGAGAAACAAGCCAGACTGGTCATCTACAAATGACAAAAACCATAATCAATAAACCTAACTTATACCATCACCTAAATATCAACACCCAAGGGCAAATAAATAAAAAGACAACTCACGTTACGCTAAATGACACTGCAGCCTGAAAATCAGAAATCTGACATTAGTCTGTGTACGTTGAAATACTCGATATAACAGACTATGGCAAAGATGCGAGTCAGTGAAATGGTATCAATGGTCCCATTGACCTGCAGCCAGACTCGATAAACCATTAGACCCATAGTTGAACGCATAGAGGTTACACTTACTTATAAGTGACGAGAACTAGCGGCGCTTAGTCCCGGGACACCCGACTTGGAAGTTCTGGGATCGCCGGTCCCGCTGATGCATGGCAATTAAAACTTGGGACAGGTGACGTCAGACGCTGTAAAAACATCGCGGCCATCTTACAATGGACGGCACGTCACTGTAGTGCCAATGTGGATGTATATAATGTACACCCTTATAATATTTGTAACGGAAGGTAGAATACCAAAATTACTTAGATCCACAATTACTTAGATCCACATATCAAACCACCTGTATAAGGCCAATGTTAAACGATCTCCACAGAGAAAAGCGGCGGCCATGTTGGAACAGGAGCTCCCTAGACTCTATCTCCCGCAACCTTCAAAATGCCGTCAAGGCTAAATCACTATACAATTAAAATCATACACTAAAGAATATCAATAAAGTATTTACAGAATCTATACTTACAACAGATGAAACGAGTTAACTACCCTGCTGCATATGATTGGTTCGTAATGAAGAACTCTGATCTATTGTATATTAGAAATGGATACATTACTACCTGCAACACTCAGCCGAGCATTCTATACATAATCTGATAAATTCATAAGCTACCAACCAATAGTGAGCCGGTCCGGGACTAAGGATAGCATAGAGTGCCCCGACAGAATTATCATATCATTATATAGTAGCCAATGTATGCCATTCAATTAAGGAATTTAATCCATTCTCAACCGTGTTGCAAGACCAAATCCATTTGTTCTCCTTCTGCGTGAGCAGACTGTCAACACAGTGCCTTCTCTTTGTGCCTTTTACAACTTCCAAGATGAACCATTTCATTTCAGATGGTAAATGTTCAACAAGGGGGGCGGTCATGGCATTACGGCGAATACGAGATTGATGTTGTAAAATACGTTTCTTAAGGAAGCTGATGCACTGATAGGGAAGCTGCCTTTCTCCTGCCGAGTATCCAGCTCCAGTGTTTCCGGCTCCACTTGACAGAGATACCAGAACTCCCTCATTCTAACACAGTATGGAGCTGATTAGAATCTAGAGAAACCTTTGGTAGATTCTTGGCAAAAACTAAACCTATGCTACACAATACTTACTTCTTCCCTCGTACTAGACTTAGGTGAGGTACATTGGGGTAGGCGTATTTTAGAAGCACCAGTTGAGTATTTTAGTCAATGTTATTTATGTAAGTATTTTTATATGGCTTAGAAACCATACAATGCGCTTACAGTATTATTTCATATTACTGTTTACGCTGTACACATTATACTTTGCAGTCTGCATAACGATTGTAGCAGTTCACCTCTCTTGCATGAGAAAGAAGACTGTTCAATAAACCCTTTTTATTGAAAACGCCGTTCTCACTATTTCTCTGCAACTCTGTAGAAACGAAGCTTGCATGGTTGACTGAGTGAAATAGTTATCTTTTGTTTCCATGAATTATTATTCTTGGGAAACAAAGTTGTCATGTTTATGCGGTTGTCAGAAACTAATCCCTTCTTGTGTATTCGAGAAAGTTTCCAGTGACCTCTGAGTTAGCTGGCACATACACAATTAAGTTTAGTATATTCGATAGAGACCTAGTTGACCTCAGTCCTACGTCAAATCTATAGGATGTATTATTCCAATGCGCAGAGCCTATTGGGAATATAGGAACACAACAATGAGGCACAGGGTCAAGACTGATTTCCATATGGCCATGTCTGAACAGGGGTGGCGTGGTGAGCAAAATAACGATGGATTAAACCCAGATCTGTGACTGGGGGTGAATGTTTTGCCAATGTGCAACATTTCGTCCATCACCTTGTGGTTTTGCTGTTCGCCCTATGTGGGAAGGGTATGCCCAAACGTGGGTCTCGTGCTCACTAAGCCACTGAAGTCGAGCTATCCTGGTTGATGACGGCTGATAGCCAGAAATCGATCCTAGGATGCTTGATTCCGGTCCAGGGAAGACGTGGCTTGGCAGTTCAGACTGGACTGTTCCCATGAGGCACAGGGTCAAGACTGATTTGCATATAGCCATGTCTGAACTGGGGTGGCGTGGTAAGCAAAATAATGATGGATTAAACCCAGATCTGTAACTGGGGGTGAATGTTTTGCCAATGTGCAATATTCCGACCATCACCTTGTGTGTTTTGCTGTTCGCCCTATGTGGGAAGGGTATGCCCAGACGTGGGTCCCATGCTCACTACGGCACTGGAGTCAAGCTATCCTGTCTGATGACGGCTGATAGCCAGAAACCGGTCCTAGGATGCTTGATTCCGGTCCAGGGAAGACGTGGCTTGGCAGTTCAGGCTGGACTGTTCCCATGAGGCACAGGGTCAAGATTGATTGGCATATGGCCATGTCTGAACTGGGGTGGCGTGGTTAGCAAAATAACGATGGATTAAACCCAGATCTGTGACTGGGGGTGAATGTTTTGCCAATGTGCAACATTCCGTCCATCACTTTGTGTGTTTTGCTATCCATGTATTCTTTCCCACAATTTAATCAAAATATTTCTTTCTTGCTTGACATGCTGCCCATTTAATCTGCAACACTAAAATACATGTTTTATTTGGCTGCAAAACCGCTGTCACACTTTATAGATAAATGACTGGCTCATATTATACATTCAAAACTATAAGGGACCTTATAGCCTTGGTGCATTGTGATGTATGTATAAGCATTTTAACCTGCATCACAACAGAGCAATTTAGTTTTGGAGGAGGAAACAGACATTCAGCTTGACAATAATACTTTATTACATTTTAATATTTAAATATTTTAAAAGCTCTTCATACTGCACTTCCATTACTAAGGTTTGTAACAACATGTGTTATTATTACCCAATTTCATTATATACAATTTACATAAAGACATGGGCCTGCATGCATAATTCAAAAACTTCCGTTCTGGGTACTTCTACAACAACGAGATAAACCAGAAGAGAAGCCATGATCTCATATCTACATGGGGAGTTGTGCCAAGATTGGCCAGTTTGCGAGGGATAGGTTGTGAAATAACTCCTTAGAGAAAGGAGCAATATCATTGGTTGACGATGATGTAATGTAAATGTCAATAAGAAACTTGGCCTTCAGAGTGATAGCATGCTCTCTGATTGGGCCCTTTGGAATACACTGTTGCTTACAACAGTGTCAGAGCTCTTGGGTCTGTTATGAGGCTCAGTGACATTTGCTACAGTTGTCAGTACTTGTGGCTGACAACAAATCATTTATAACTCTCAATTTAAAGTGCCAGCACAGGTAAGATCGGAGACATCACAAATTGAGGGATTAAAGTAGTTTTATATGGTCATGGTCAGATTTACTCGCAGAACCCATAAACTGGGGATCACGGTGTGGCAGAGGAAAAGCAGAGTGGAGTCACAACGGATGAAGCTTGAGAAGAGTCTGACAGTCAACCTATCCATTTATTTAAAACAAATCTGCTGCAAAGAAATTGGCAACAGGGATAAATGTGACAGCAAATATGTTCTAGTTTATATAATTGATCACAAAGAGGCTGCATTTTAAAATATCTTACAGGGTTAAGGCACATGCTGCAGAGATCTTTGTGTGCCTTGCAATTTTGAGGGGGTTATAATTGTGGTAAGAAAACTCTAGTGGTTAGTACTGTTCTGGAAGAGTTCTGTGTTTAGTCAAATCACAGTTTTGATTCAGAAAGTGGCTTGGAGGTTGAATGTGCCTGCTGCACAGCACATCGTGTGAAATGCAGATTTGTATTTTATATAGATAGTAGTGGCGGCTCCTCCGCTAAGGCGGAGGAGCACCGCCTCACTCCTATTTAATCAGTGGACAAAAGGAAAATAAAATAATAACAGGAAGTCATTATCATTTTATTTTACTACGTGGCACTCAGAGCCAGGTGGGAGCGGGGCTCGGCTCCGTCACGCCAAGCAGAGTGGGGAGTGGTTTTCACTCCTCTAAGTACACCTTGGCAGTTTGGCCGGCCTTCTGGGGCAGACCAAATCGTCATGCACACTTGGCCTGTTCTTCATTGGGCTGTGCTGCACAGCCCTGTGGAGAACCTATCCAGCCTCCCCAGGCACTGCCTGAACATCCAAACTGGACGCTCAAACCAATCAGGATGCTGCATCTGCAGTGTCGTGATTGACTGGGAGAGCCCGGAAGCCTGAGTGCTTACAGTGTTGTAGCAGACCTGAAGAGGATGAAGGAGAGGTGACGGCGAAGGAAAAGGTAAGTTCATTTTTTTATTAATCCATTCCAACACCCCTGTCCTGCCACACCACCCCCGTTCCGAGACAGCCACCACTTTTAGATAGGTAAGTTGGCTACTGCTTTTGACACTGAGATACATATTCTGTATATATAACAAAGTAGAATTAACATCTTATATATAGCTTAATTGATCTATTAACTACATGTCATATAAATGCTTATCTCATATATTACCAATTGTATAACAAACTGTATATATTATCAAACAAGAGAAGTAAAAACAATCATGGGGGTTGAAAAAACATCTTGGAATCCCTGCAAGTTATGTTTTGTTTAAATAAGTAGTGTGTGGAGAGCAAAAGAGGTCTTTATTAATTATCTGTAATGTAAAAGTGGCTGATGCCGTATCAAGCCTATGATGGGAACAAAGAAGGTTCCCCCAGCCCATAACTGAGACATTTTTAGCATTTTTCCAGTTGTATATGACGTGAAAAGCAATGGCAAGTAACAGAACCACACATTTACCTAATTTTGAATGAGCTGGCCAACGGCATGAGGAGCTTCCCAAAAATATACACTTAATATCAACAGGAAAGGTGGTAGAGCAAATAGTAGAAATAATTTTACAGACCTGATCCCAAAAGGCTGTAGTTGGTGGACAATGAAAAAACATATGCAGATACGTGCCTGAGTGAGTATTGCAAGACCAAAACATAATTGAAAAAGTTGGATGGTACTTTTGCAGAGAAAGTGGGTTCATTTATAATCTATCATAAAAATAATAAAGGGTTTGTGTAATACTGGCATTACATGAGGTATGATGTATCTTGCTGCAAATTAGACCCCAGACCTCTAAAGAGAAGGAATGCCGAAAATCAGATTTGCACAGTAACTCAATTTTAGATTTGGGACGGGAAAGTGTAATGTAATGCAACTCTTTATATATATGTAATGCTTTGAGTGATGACAAAGATGTAATTAGGTCAGGAGGTAAACAACAAGTGTGCGGCTGCGATTGATTTAGCATGGAAATAGTTTGTAAGAGAACATCTTTAAGGGATTCGTATCTAACAGCATAAGTGGAGGAAAGATCAAATTTAGATGGAACCTCTAGAAAAGAAAGAGGAGTGATAGCACGCATTAATTGTTTAACTTGAATTATACCTTTAATTACCCATTGCTTCCCAAAAATAGTATGGTTCGAGATTTTTTTGATAAGTTTATTGTGCCAAATAGAAGATTCCCAAAAATCTTGTACTAGAGATGTAGAACTTTAAAGAACACAGGAAGATATCATGCTAGAATGCTTAATAGTCTGTCGCAGGGTTTCTGTTCTCACACAGAACTGTGCACAGAGGAGTGGAACCTCGGCGAATTAGGGTGTCCCAAAACTCACCTTAGTATCCAACTCACCCCTTACCGAGCTAGCTACAGTGTCTCATTGGACATATCAAACTCCCAATGTTTAGACAAACCAGAACATGAACTTACTGTACCTCAGGGTACGTGGAACTCATGAACACTCTTTCGTTATATTATCATTACAAACCAGAACATGGAGTAAAGAAGACACATGTGCATTTGAAATGTTTATTTACTAATGCCGTCTTCTCAGGCGCAGTATCTTAGATAATACAAGTATACTTATTATCAGTAGCAAAATAACCAGCATAGTTACTAAGACATAAAAAGCGAATGGTGACAGCATGTTAACATACTGTAATGAATAAGAGTTAACAACACTTATATCTCACCCACCCTAACACATATATTATATTATTAGCTAAGAAGGTCTCTTTGGGTTGGTTTAGGGCGGGCCCATACCTTAGTGTCCTAGCATGAAGGAATCACATCAGCATACACCAGCTCTCTCTGCATGTGCACCGCATCAAGTGTGTGTGTGTAACCCATGCAAAGCAATATATCAAATCCCGCCTGCAACCACAGTTGGCAAAGGGTGCACTTGTGTTATGACTATGAAGGCGTGGAGATCAGACCTCATAACAATTCCATATCGTGTTGTTCCTGAAACTTCAGCACTCTTCGTGCAGACATAGTTTATTAAACAAAGCTGATAGCAGAGCAGCAACATATTATTCTCACATAAACCACGGCAAACTACTAGGTTGAAAGCTAAGACAACAATTAAGTGTCGTGTGCATAAGATGCAAGAATGGAAAATGGCGTTTAAACCTCAAATGTACCTATGCTAACTTAACACGATATAAGGATATACAGGAGCTACATGACACCCCCCCATGATCCGAAAACGGACTAAATATCAGATCAGAAGTGCCAACTCATGAGAGCAGAAATCAACAGTAAACGAGCATGAATCGAAACTAAATATCAAAAAGGTAATGCTAAAAAATAGCCCAAAAATATAACGTGGCTCAAGCCAATAGGCAAGAAAAAAATAAAAATTCATGACAAATAAGTCAATGAAATCAATGAAATGCTATAAATCAGCACGTCAATCCGAAGCAGTGTCTATGATAAAACTGTATATGAAAAGTAAGTAGCAACAGCCTCCAATAGGAAGTCACTGTCCTCATCCGAAAACAGTTCAGCCATCCAATTTAAAAGATGAAAGGAACATACGTGTTCTCCCAGCACCGGATCCTCTATAACCATCAGAGGACAACTCGGTGGGTTTTCAAGAAAACTCAGTTCCAAGAAATTCCGTGCTGCCGACAACACATCCCAGGGACCAATTAGTCCATGCGCCACTGCTAAGGCCATAATCCTCTCGTCAGAACAAACCAACTCGTGAGCAATGATAGGACTCATCAGCTGATTAAAATCGACGTCAGGAGAAACCGGTCCACAGAGACACAAATCAATGGCCCACTGGAAATCACAGGTCAGGCAGTGAAATACAGGCTGGACACAGGTGAAATAGGAGAATCGAAAAGATAATCCATATGCCGTGCCCAATGTCGCCAACGGCAGTGTGCCATAATATTCAAGCATGCGGTTGCGAAACCGCGTCAGTAGCCGTTGCGCGGGGTCTTGCACAGGAAGGACATCCATATTTAAAAAGACAAAAAACCACTAGCGCGCCAGCTGCTAATGCAAGAAAAAATGGGAACCCTCCAAACAAGGATGAAAAAATAGAATGGAAGAAAGCAGGGATGACTCCAAAAATCTTTTCAAATGAAGTCACGAGACCACTGCTAACAACTTTTAAAAAATACGCTAGGCCTACTGTGGAGGATGCGTTAAAGATAGTGCGAACCATCGCTCCAAAATGCAAAGGCAAATCAGTATTCAAAAGAGCCTGAACTTCTGTACGGGTGCTTGCAATGTGAAGCACGAAAGTTTCACGGGCCGAGCTCAAGGCCACCTCTTTCTGGGACAAAAGAGCCCTTATTCTTGCCATGCCGTTGAATTCTGCTCCCAAGGTTGGTATCCGTGGCCAGATGGAAGACTCCCTATGTTCATGTGTGGGAGGATAAAGCACATTTCTGCAGCAAAAAACCCGCTCACTTACTGTTACTATGAAAGGAATACCTTTAATTAACCCACAACAGTCTTCATTATTGAGCATTAAATAACTACCATTCTCTAACAATTTAAACGTGGGGATGATAGCAGGAACTGGCGTGCCTTGCAAAACGCAAGCCATATTCGGTCTGTCCTTGTTGCATGAACCGTGTAACTGTATGTGTCGACACATTAATGAATGATCTGGCGTTTCAGTACACTCCTCCCCATTCAGATAAACCTCCTGGTCATCCTTAAAACATCTGTATGTGTATGGGAGTGACCAGACTTCATGAAGGAAACCGCTACCTAAAGGTTCATAACGACCTATTGGCACATATTTCATACAATTTGAAAACTTATATAAAGCAAAAGGCAGCGTTATTAAACCGTGGATAAGCCACGTTGCAGCAGTGGCTTCAGCCACAGAAAAAGGTAAAGATTCTAACCTTTCAATATGTAACATAGAAAAGGAAGCATCACGCATTGAAAGCATGCGTTGTTTGTCAGTTAAATTAAACGGTGCAAATAAAGAGGAAACATTCATGTATCCCCAGGGAACCTTACCCATTTTCAAAGTTTGAAGGGTCCATGCAAACTGCATTATTGATCGTAACTGATGCTGACCATGGTATAAAACTGACACTTCATCATGCACAATATCGACAACTGACGACACAATATTATCCAACGTGTAAATTCTGGAGGAAAGCACGTTAATGCTATTGTCAACTACTGCAAGCACTTTCTCAAGATTTGCCTGATCAATAGCCCTAAGGCGTTTAGCAGCCTCAATCTGTGATAGTTTCCAAATTTCATTGTAAACTCCATATAACCACCTTTTCGACCTGCCACTAGCCGGGCCTTTAATGAAATCATTCAAGTCAACGTCTGCATCTAGCTTAGATAGGGGTTTCCTAACCGCAGGTAAAGTTGAATGTTTCAGCCAATTTTGACACAACTTGCCTACAGAATAAGAGGTGACTGTATGACCTAAGTTAAACCGGGGATCAGATCTAACAGCTTTAAAACCGTCAGTCAAATTTAAAAATCTATTCTGGCAAGAATCAGCACTACGGTGCCAAAGCAGCCAACCCTTAGGATTCATACTGGAAATGTTAAAGGAGGAATTAAGAAGCATAGCTTGTAATTCCCTAATGGACAACTGAGTAAAATTACTCCAACCGTCATATTCCTCCAACTCCGGGAAAGATGGAGTGTTTAATTTTTTAGAAGTAGCCAATCCAAAGCATGTGGTCTGGGAAATCGTTTCATTCAGAAACAACATATGATTCGGGATGAGACATGCACGGTGCAAAGCCTCAGTGCCTTGTACCTGCCAGGCCCTCGAACCCCAAACTGATTTAAGGTCTATTGTTTCCTTCCATAGCTCATAGCCTCCAGTAACTAATTGATCAAGGAAGGCCTTCGAATACAACAATTTAGTATCGGTAAGTCTAACCTTGGACATTGGCTTTTTATGAAATTTAAAATAAAAGGACTCGGGATTGGACTGGTTAAAGTCAGTGAAATAAGTATACTTTTTCAGAAATGTTTCTGAACTCCCTTGTTTAGGTGCTGGGCAATGTTCCCACTGAGTAAAATTAACAGTATCTCTTCGGGATGATGTTTTGTGTAAGAAGTGATTGCCATAATGTTGGTAACAGAACAATTCACCATAATTAGCAAATTCCAAATATAAATCCTCAGCATCAAAGGCAGCATAGTATTTCAAATCAGAAAACAAATTTTCTACAGCATTAACATCCCAGTCATCAGAACGAATGTTTTGTTTTACCACATCCCCCATATTCACTCTAAGCACATTAGGAACATTAACGACTTCCGTTGGGCCATGAATCTGAAACCGAACTGCATCCCACACTATTCCATCAAGGACAGGCCATGCTGTGATGTTAACCAAAGTCAAGTCTCTCTTAAATCTGTGTGTAGAATGCGACGATGAAAGCGGGGCCAAAGTTCCATTTAAATGAGCAATGCAAGTTCTTTCCTCGACATAGTGTCCATTCATGATTCGAAAAAAATAGAAAACAAAACCAACTGACATAAAAAGATAAAATGAAACAAGGACCAGCCAAATGTATGTCCAAGGGGGAATCAAAAAATGTTTTTTAAACAGGCTTGCATAAACGGCAAGACGAGAGGGTTTCTTTGAGGCAAGTGAAGCAGAGTCAAAAGAAAATCTGGATTCCGTGGCCAAACGTGCTTGTAGGTCAGGTATGGACAGATAAGTGGGGTAGGCATAGTCTATCTCATCAATGTTAGTTCCGGGTAAATTATTTAACAAAGGACTGGAAAGAGCAGGTAATTCGATGGCCACATCAGGTTCATTATTAGAAGCAGTGGGCATAACTGAATTTCTCACAATGGAAGGACAGGAAACAGCCGGTGTCATGCTAAGAAGAATCGGCCACTCTGTGTATCTTGACATTGTCAATTGAAATAAACCTGTTTTCCTTACAACCAGGAAGTGGTGGTAAAATGACTGTTCTTGTGCCCTTCACTCCAAGGACAGGAACCGGAGCCCGATAGGAAGGACCAAATTCTTTCTTGTTTTCGATCTTCTCTCGAACCAGTTTGCCAACTTGGGGTAGCCAGCCAACTACCGGGATCTGCAACGCATCATCCGACGTGGAGGGCAAATGTTCCTTTGCAAGACTGTCTCTGGTCTTTTGTAGATCCTGTAAAACATTGCAATGTTCATCTGCGTCAAAGGAAGTGGCGCGAACCACACAGTCTAGACCGTCAAGGTCAGGGACGTACATCTTGATGCCAAAGAGCATTTCGTATGGGGTCCGCCCACCCAGAGACCTTCTAGGGAGATTATTAAGAGCACGCTGCACGCCATATAGGTGAGCAAGCCAGTTTCTGCCAGTGCCTATAACTCGGGCTGTCAAAGATTGCTTTAAATCACGGTTCATTCGCTCAACTACACTGCTACCCTCAGGTCTGTAGGGAGACGAAAACTTGACTTGGACCCCCATCGAAGTCATGGCATCCTTATACGCCTTAGAGGCGAAAGCCGGACCCTGATCCGAATGGAAGGTACCACAGGCAAAAATTCCTATAAAGACACGCAAATCTCTAATGACAGTCCGTGAATCAGCGCTGCGATGTGGCCATACCCACACAAAGCGTGTGCATGAGTCAACTGCTACTAAGATGTACTTATACGCAGTATCAGATGAAAAAGGACCGCAGTGATCTAAATAAACACAACCTAGCGGTTTATTAGAAATGTACAACTGAGTCTGTGGCGGACGCGTAGCAGTCGAAGGTTTAATCTGCTGGCATATGTCACAAAGAAGGACATAATCACGCGTCTGTTTGTACAGTCCCCGCCACCAGAAACGTTGTTGTAATTGAGTTACAGTGGCCGAGACGCCCGCATGCGCAGACGCCACACCTTCATGTGCCGCTGTAATCAAGTCTGCTTTGCGATCCGAGTTGGGAATCAGCCGTTCCCCAACATCAGGAATTGTCACAAAAGGAACCTTTTCGGGACTTAAGTGGTATTTGTACTTCGAAGGGAATCCCGCAGGATGCTTACTTCCCTTCTCAGAGGCAGCAACTGCTGCCAAGATGTCGCTATCAATCTTTGTTTTTGACCTAGTAACCGCTGCAACTAAGTATGTAGATACTGCTGATTTCGCTGCTTCATCAGCAAGCGAGTTGCCAACAGCGTGAACTCCTACGCGCTGATGACCGAGAGTATGAATTACATAAACGAGGGGCAACATAGCCTTAAGCTCTGCCACTCGAACCCAGATCATTTTATGTTTTATTGTGCTACCCTTGGAATCATGAAAATCATTTTGAATCCAAAAGAACAAGTTTTCATTGTAAGACTGGACACAGTAGTAGGAATCACTTACAATCAGAGTAGTAACACTTGGATCCGCGTACTCCAACGCTAGTAAGAGAGCACGAAGCTCCGCTAATTGTGCGGTGCAATCGCCCAGGGGCAACGTGTGCACTTCCCTGGAAATGAACTCATCATTCAACATAGCACCGACCACAATGGCGCATGCGGAAACGTAGGCATGTTTAGAGCCATGCGCAACCTGCGCCGACCCATCAGTGTAAATGATGCAATGGAAGTCCTCCAAAGGTCGCATAGCCAGAGGAGCAGGATGAACGAATTCATACTGCAAGTACTCCTGCGACCGTAAGGAGGCGTCAAAAATAAACGTGACATCCGTGGATGTCAATGACGCAGCCCACTGAATCCACCGAGGGTGCAAAGCTTTCGAATTTGGTACACTGGCTTTTGTGACTGCCTCCAAATGAGGACAGGGTGTTACCACTAACATGCGTTTCCCCTGCGACAGTGCTCGTTCCTTAAGAATCGCCATCTGTACAGCAGTTAAAACCTTTTCCACAGTGGGAAACCGCAATTCAGCCGATGTGTACAAGTGTGACTTGTAAGCAATAGGTACTGTGTCTCCTTCATTAAAAGTGAGGTACGTGAAACCCACCGTCCCAGGAATTATTCTTATTACCAGGTTGGTGTGGTTATCACGAGTCAGTAAATATTTAGAAGCGAGCAGATCAGCCTGCAAGGACTGCAAAATGGCTGAATGCTCAGGCAGCCAGCATGATTTTGAGAAAGTTGGTTGTATCAAAGCATACAACGGCTTGATACGCTGGGCATATTCCGGAATGTAAGTTCTGCCGAAATTCAAGAAGCCCAGCAAAGACTGTAATTTTTTCAGTGTTGTTGGAGCGCGCAACTGTGCGCATTTCTCCAAGAAGTGAGGAGCCAAACCTCTACCTTCATTGTTCAGCTCATAGCCGAGGAACAACACTGTGTGTTCTGCAATGTGCGATTTTGCAAAATTAAACTTGTAACCCATATCTGCAAAGACACAAATGATGGAATTCACTCGACACAGATGCATCCAAATTTCGTCGTCTGTGAGATAAATGTCATCCACATAAGAACATGCATCAGGATCGATACTCTCCAATAGAGTGACTATTCTGGAGGTGAAGACTCCAGGACTGTTTTTGTAGCCCATCGGGAGTCGCCGGAAGCGTTTTTGCACACCAGCGGACGTAAAACTTGTCCATTGGGAGCTAAAGCTATCCAGTCTGTGGGCATAAAAACCGTTGGAAATGTCAAGCGTCGTTTTGAAACGCTTACGCACTAGACTATCCACTAGGGCAGAGCCGTGAGTATTCTGTACTGCACAGTTACGGCAATGCGAGTTCAAATGCCGGTAATCCAAAACCAAACGATATGATCCGTCAGGCTTGGTCACAGTAAAAAGGGGATTATTCATCGGTGACACACACGTTTCAATAACTCCCTGATATTCCAATTGTTCAAGGATTTCTGCGACGGCAGCTTTAGCTTCACGCCGTATGGGATATTGAGGCTGAGGCTGCGGCTCAGACCGCAAAGGAATTTCGTGGCAAGGAGACAATTTATCCCAACCACATTGGTTGCGGTACAGAGCGGGCGCAAGAGCCCGAGCCCACTCTTCTGCAAAATGCTGCGCATGCTCAGTTGAGACAGTGTGCGCGAAACTGGGAAGGATTACCTCCTCCCCTCGCGGCGCCGCGAGCACAAAAGGTGGGGGCCAGTCAGCCTCCGAAAGCAAAATATCATATGTAGAAGAAAGATTCTCCCAAAATACCCCTCTGACGGTACGCTGTATGTCACCTTCAATTAACAGGACAATTTCATAAAGTCTTTCAGGGGGAGCAAGTCTAGTATCGGCTGTTTCGATTACAACGTAGACATCAGTCGCTGTCACCCTCAGTAGTGGACGCAGCGCCTCTCTCACTATGGTAATCTCCGCCGCGCTGTCCAGCAAGGTCAGAGCCCACGTCAGATTCCGAAGCCGCGTTCTCACTATCTGTGGCATATCTATGCGCTGTTAAGGCAGCGACCTTTTTCTTTGCAAACTGTGGTCGCTTTTGCGCAGAATCCTCCTGCTTCCCCACGCCATCTGTCTGGCGGGGCTGGCCACGTCCTTGTTGGCCACCACGTCCCCGTCCGCCTCCTCCTCCCCCGGTCTTCGGGGCCGATGAGTCCTGAAAGGAACGAGGAGAGCGTTGATCAGAACCCTGAAATCGATCAGGTGATTTAATCATCGCGCGGTCGCGCAAATCATAAACTTTCTCAGTCGGCGCAGGAACTGAAACTTGCGGAGCAGGATAAGAAATCTGAGTCTGCTGCTGTTGCTTCCCCTGTTTCTGAGGCCAATTTTGTTTCTTGGACTTTGGTTGTACATCTGCCGCAGCAGACTGTACTTGCGTTTGTTTCTTCTCCTTGACCGCGAAATACTTCAAACCTTTACTTGTGCGACCGATTGTTTTATAAGCGGCCACTACAATCTTCGCCAACTGGCGGGGTTTCTCGGCATCGGGTATTAGTGCCAAAGCATTAGACACCTGAAAATTCACTGCGTCTCCTTTAACATTGGAGAGTATGAGATCGCTAACGATCTCAAACGAACCACACAGGCGCATACCCAATTCAACAGCGGCCTCCGGTCCGTGATCATCCTGAACACGTTTGACAATCTCGGGCAGCTGCGTCATCGACGGGGTGCCGAAGCACCTCGTAAAAACTGCCGCAAAAGTTTTTCCCCAGCTCTCACAGTCGACTAATTCGGGTGCTAAATCCTTAGGTAAAGTAATCGTTAACATCCTATGTTTATCAGCAGGAGTAGAATTTGGGAACACAGCTTCCAGTTGGTCAAATTTCTCGGCAAGCCAAAAGGGAAAGTCATCCTTATCATCAGGACGCTTACCAAAAACCGAATTGACCATAACTGGATTCAATTTTAAACCGCCACGTTCCATCTGAACGGCCGCACCCCTGGGTGGACCTCCCGGGAGATGACGACCTATGTACTGTACTAATGCTCGAATCACAGCAATCGCGACCACATGTAGTCTACGAACATCTGCTAGAGGACAAGCACCGTGATTCAGGTGCGGGGTAAAGCCCCCCAAAGCAGGCCAATCCGTACCTGGAATGGAGAGTGGGCCTAACCTCGCAGCGGACATAGAGTGGGGGAGGGCGCCATCAAACCAAACGCGATGCTGCCAATGATTAATAGGTATTTCCAGTGCCCTGTACGGAGTATATTCAGCCGGTACAGCGGAGGGTGTGTAATGGAGGAACACTCGCGAATTCGCATCCACTTCCGGAAACGTAACCCAAGAGTAAAACAATTCAAACGGGTACGCCGGATCTGCACACACCACAAAAACCACAGCCATGCCCTCCAATGGGACTAGATAAGTCTGCAAGTGGTTGCGCACCGCAATGCGGCTATGTTGCGCAATGGCCACCGCCATGATATCACTGGAAATCCAGAAAAACAAAGAATGCTTTGTAGCACAACTGGGTAGTAATTCAAAGAAACCGTTTAGTAAGAATCAAGCTTGAATAAGACCTATTTGCATAAAATAGGTAGGTTTCACCGACACCCCGTTTTCCGGAAACGGAAGTGAAGGGGTTAAGGTTCGAACGATATACTACTCGAGTGTCATGAAATAAGACCACCGAAACCGTTGGGCGCCATGTCGCAGGGTTTCTGTTCTCACACAGAACTGTGCACAGAGGAGTGGAACCTCGGCGAATTAGGGTGTCCCAAAACTCACCTTAGTATCCAACTCACCCCTTACCGAGCTAGCTACAGTGTCTCATTGGACATATCAAATTCCCAATGTTTAGACAAACCAGAACATGAACTTACTGTACCTCAGGGTACGTGGAACTCATGAACACTCTTTCGTTATATTATCATTACAAACCAGAACATGGAGTAAAGAAGACACATGTGCATTTGAAATGTTTATTTACTAATGCCGTCTTCTCAGGCGCAGTATCTTAGATAATACAAGTATACTTATTATCAGTAGCAAAATTACCAGCATAGTTACTAAGACATAAAAAGCGAATGGTGACAGCATGTTAACATACTGTAATGAATAAGAGTTAACAACACTTATATCTCACCCACCCTAACACATATATTATATTATTAGCTAAGAAGGTCTCTTTGGGTTGGTTTAGGGCGGGCCCATACCTTAGTGTCCTAGCATGAAGGAATCACATCAGCATACACCAGCTCTCTCTGCATGTGCACCGCATCAAGTGTGTGTGTGTAACCCATGCAAAGCAATATATCAAATCCCGCCTGCAACCACAGTTGGCAAAGGGTGCACTTGTGTTATGACTATGAAGGCGTGGAGATCAGACCTCATAACAATTCCATATCGTGTTGTTCCTGAAACTTCAGCACTCTTCGTGCAGACATAGTTTATTAAACAAAGCTGATAGCAGAGCAGCAACATATTATTCTCACATAAACCACGGCAAACTACTAGGTTGAAAGCTAAGACAACAATTAAGTGTCGTGTGCATAAGATGCAAGAATGGAAAATGGCGTTTAAACCTCAAATGTACCTATGCTAACTTAACACGATATAAGGATATACAGGAGCTACATGACAAGTCGGAGCAGAAAATGCCCGAGGAGGGTTTGGAAAATATATTAAAGAATGAAAGGGAAAGATGACATAAGCAAGTCCTCCAATTGATGCCAAATATTGTAAGGTGTTGAGTCTATATCTCCGATGCATGATAAAACTTTCTTTAGAACAAAGACAGTATGATATTGGTGAAAATTTGGAAAACCCAAACCACCCAACTTTTTCGGTTTACAAAGAGATGCTAAGGAGATGTGAGTTTTTTTACCATCCCATAAAAACCCCGAAATCAATCCACTTCGCAATTTAAACATTTTTGGGGAAGTTTAATAGGTAACATAGGCAAATAAAAATTGATGACAGGCAGAAACTTCATTTTTATCGTGGCTAACCTCCCCCACCAAGACAGATATCAAGTTGACCATTCCTCAGTCATTTGACGAATTTTATTTTGAACATCATCTTAATTAATCTGAATAGTCTTGGCCAAGGAAATAGAATATTTAATTCCTAAACATTTATTAAATTGTGGAGACCATTTAAGTCCTGTACCATTAAATATATCTTTCAAACAATAGTTATTAAGGGGAAGTATCTCGGATTTGGAAAAATTCAATTTATATACAGATAGTTTCAAATAGGGTGATAAGAGACTAGCAAAGACCGGTACTGATCATTTTGGATCAGAAACATAAAGGACCAATTCATCAGTGTACATGGTAAATCTAATCTCGGTGTCCTTACATCATAAGCCATGAAAAGCAGAGGAATTCTGTAATGTATGTAAAAAAGGTTCTAAAGATAAAACAAAGAGCAAAGGAGATGAAGGACATCCCTGTTTAGTACCCCGTAAAAGAGGAAAATATGAAGATTGGATACCATTTAGAAAAACAGAAGTAGTCGGGGAAGAGTATAATATGGCAATATATTTAAGGAAAGTTGAAAGAAACCCATGCCATTTGAGGCTCATCATCATAAATTTCCAACTGACACGGTCAAATGCCTTTTCGGCGACCAAAGTTACAGCAGCCATAGGTGTGTCATTAGTGGTGGTCACATGTAAAATATCTAAAAAAAGTGTAGGGTTATCAGTCATGTGTCTTCCTTTAATAAATCCAGTTTGTTCAAATCCAACCATATCAAGAATAAGAGGAGAAATCCTAATAGATAAGATCTTAGCAAACAGTTTACAATCTAAATTAATAAAGAAATGGGTCCATAATTTGGCACACGAGGAAGGATCTTTATGTTTTTGGGGGATTAAGCCAATCATATCCTCCAAGAAGGTGCCCCGGGCTTCATTTTGTGAGAGAAAATATTCATATAGAGTAAGTTAATACGGCAGTAGAAGGTATGAAGAAGAAGAGTAGAATTCAACAGAAAAGCCACCTGGACGAGGCACTTTATCTTTTGGTAGAGTGTTAAGAGAAGATTTTAGCTCAGAAATTAAAATGGGCTCATCTAAAAAGGAGATATCTTGTATATTTTGTCGTTTGGGGGAGAGAGAATGGAAATGAGTATCCAGTTCTTCATTCGTGGAGAGTGATTCAGTGTATAGAGATTTGTATAAAAATCAGAGAACCATTTTAGGATTTCAGTGTTTTTAAAGTGAGGAGTCACACTTTCGTCTGTTATCTTCACTATTTTTTACTTCTGACATGTGATCTTCAGATAATTAGCAAGTAATTTGCCTGCTTTATTACACCCTTCATATAACTTAGAATTAATTTTTAATAATATTCCAGCTGCTTCCTCTTATGATCTCTTATTGAATTCAAATTTAACATTCATTAAGCGCCGTAACATATCATCCTTTTTAGTTGTGAAATATTCATGCTTAATTGTTTAATAGAATGAAGTAATAGTGAAGTTTCTTTACTGGCTTTCTTCTTTTTAGCCTAACATATTCAATTATATAACCACAGGCAGATGCCTTAAATGCATCCCAAATTATTTTAAATGAAATATCGGGTGTGATGTATGTGAAAAATGCTCCTGAAGAAAACGTTCAAATTTTGACAAATTCTTTATCCTTTGGAAGACTATTATTAAATCACCATATACTTGGTTTAGAAGTCTCTAGTAGTATATCAAGGTCAACTATAACTGGAGCATGATCTAAAATTAGTATTGATCCAATTTCAGCGTGAGTAAGTGTAGGAAGTAAAAGAGGAGAAAGAAATACAAAATCAATTCTGGATTGTGATTTATGAGTAGGTGAATGGAAAGTGTGTTCCAGTGCATCTAGAGAGTACAATCTCCAGGCATCAACCAACCCACTAGAGAGAATAAACCTTGTAAATGTTTTTTGCATCTTGTTAGGAACATATTTAAGCTGTGATTTTCTATCTAGAAATCTGGTTAAAATCTCCACCTACTATAAGATTTGCATTCGGGCAGGAGCATAACATATCTGGCATTTGGACCCAAAATTGCACATCAATACCAGTAGGACCATAAATATTTAGAATAGAAATGGGTGTATGATGAATAGTAGTATGCAATACTAACCATTGCCCCTCCACGTCTCTTTCCTCCCTCTCTGTTACCAAAGGAAGAGATTTATGTACCAAAATATTAACCCATTTTTGTGATCAAGGGCTGGAGAGCAAAATACCTTACCGACCCAGTTTCTATGTAATGAATTTAAGTCTTTGTCAATTAAATGCATTTCCTGTAAAAAAGCAATATTACATTTTAGATGGGATAGATGAGGGACCACTCTTTGCTTTCTAGTAGGATTCCGTAAGCCCTTGACATTCCAGGACATAACCTTCAGATTATTTACCATAATCAGAAAAGAAAAGGCAGCCGGGTGTTAAAAGATGGTACAAAAGGGGGGTGTTAGAAGATGGCACTGACTAGTAAAGTCATGTAGGTTCTGGATATTGCCCGCTTCAAATGGTCATCTGCCACTTGACCACACAATTGAACATGCACAAGGGGGATATGAGAGGCAATATATACTAAGGACAGATAGGAAAAATTATATGTTCAGATTGAAAAAACAATAAGTAGACATTGTCGTTGTAGCCTTTGTGTTTCTTTAATTCAAATATGCTTGGTTTTCAGAAGTAAACAGCCAACGTGTTTCGCCCAAACATTGGCTTCTTCAGGACAAGGTTGAAATGCTGATATCTCGCCAAGTAAGCTGAAGTTTGTGAATGATGTGAGCGCGTCCGTGTCAGGATGTGAAGAATAAAATGAAGGCCTCTAATAGAGGGGTCCACCTATATGTCCATATAGGAGAAATCCCAGGTCAGTACTGTAGTAATAAATGGCCGTATCAACAGTGTTCAGTATATTTGTAAGCAAAATGCTAATTGAAGATCGTGTCCGGTGGTGTCTGGTCTCGGTGAGAAGGTCTATGATTACTTACCATTTTAATGTGTTAGCGTACATATTGAATTACAATAAATATTTAAAGGGACCCAAACAACCGACCATATAAGCATCAATATCTCAAACAATATTCTAATATTTATTTTTAATGATGATCTATTTTTCTAAATGATAATAGAGAAAGAGAGAAACAAAGAAAAAAAGAGAGATTAACAAAAAAGGAAAGAAAAAAGGAGAAAGGAATAAAATAAAGAAAGAAACAATGAGTCTGATAGCGACATAGGAGATGACAAAAAGCCAAAGAGCTTCAGTCATTAAGAAAATGGAGCACATCTAATGTGCAGAAACTATAATGGAGGGACGGAGAAGTGCATAAATTGAAGACAGCCACAAGCCCTAAATCAGTCGATAGTGGGTAGGAATGATCACAGACACAATTATAAATATGGAAAAAAGCGAAGAAAAAATAGAAAGAGAGACAATAAATATTACGCTAAATAAAACCAATAAAACAACAATGTAGTAATGCAAATATATAAACAAGTGGGACTGCAAAATACAACGACCATTGGAAATGCAATAGGTCTCGCATTTGTTTGAGTTAGAGCTATTAGCATAGTAAATTGCACTGTCTTTTACATGTGTGTTATGGGGTGTATGTATGTGGTTGGTAGTGGAGTTATATGGGTTGGATTGAATTAGTTTTGGAATTGTGCGACATGGAATTGTGTGGTATTGAGGGGATTTGTGCAGTGGAAGTATGTGGCATGGTGTGTTGTGCAATTATGTGGATAGTAATTATATGGTATTAAGTGTACGGGAATTATGTGGAGTGGCAGTGTGTTTTAGGGTGTGTAATTATGTGGAATTGTATTTTGTGTTGTGGAGTGATATGTAGGGGTGCTGTTGAATTTTGTGGAATGATGTGTGTGGTGTGGATTGGATGTATGTGGTGTGTTGTGTAATTGTGTTATTGAGTTGTATTATGTGGTTTGGTGTTGAATTATGTGGTGTTGATTGGAAATGTGTGGAGTTGAATTGTGTGGCATGGAACTGTGTGGATAGTTTTGCCTTATGGTTGATGAAAAAAGAAAATAGGTAGGAGCTAAGCTCCAGATCTGTGTGTTTAGGTGTTATAGCAATTGGCGTAGTAAATGTAAATGTCTCTTATCAATGTGTTAAGGAGTAAAGTGGATGTATGGGGTATGTATTGGAGTTATGTGGGTTGAATTTGATTTTTTTTTAGTTATTGCATTGTGAGGCGTGGTATTGTGTGGAGTTGATTTGTGTAGTGGAATTATGTGGCATGGTGTACAGTGGTATTCTGTGGATAGTAATTTTGTGTTTGAGTGTATTGTAATTATGTGGAGTGGGATTATGTGATTGTGTCATGCAGTATGATAACGTGAAATGGTATTTTGTGTTGTGGAGTGTTATGTAGAGGAGGTTAATTTTGCATTGTGCTGTTGAATTTTGTGGTATGATATTGCATTTTATGTTGTGTTTTGTATATATGTGGTGTGTTGTGGAATTGTGTGCAGTGGATCTGTGTGGAATTGAATAGTGTGGCATGGAACAGGGTGGCATTGAGTGAAATTATGTTGAGTGGAATTATGTGGTACAAAAGGGGGTGGTGATGGACGGAGCATCTGAATCAATCAAACACTCACACCCAGTCAAAGGATCTGGGTTTAATCCATCACCGTTCTTTAGCCCACTCTGCCACCCCAGTTCAGACATGGCTATATGCAAATCAGTCTGACCCTGTGCCTCATGGGAACAGTCCAGCCCGAACTGCCAAGCCATGTCTTCCCTGGACCGGAAACAAGCTTCTGAACTGGGGTGGCAGAACCATCTTCCATGATCACTAAAATTGTGAATATATGTTATTGTTTCCAGTAACTGGGATTGAGATCATTGCCTAAACAGGTTCATCGCTTTGACACCACTTGAGGGATGAAACGCTATATCAAACTAATAAAATAAAGGATTCAGTCAGACCAAAACGTACTGTAACCCATGTTCGCAGCAACAGCAGCATTTCAATAGAAAAGCAACACCACAATTAAAAATACAGATAAAAAAAGTCGGTAATGTATATTTCCTAGATGTTGTTTGGCATTCGAAACGGTCTTCTGCCATTCGGAACGGGCTTCATTGCTGCATATGGAGAAGCGGAAAGCATTGTATCCAAAAATAGGGTAAAACTACTTCAGAATGAGGAATGAGTGTAGATCGGTGCCGTGTTATGTTTGAATTGCAGTGTTCGAGTTAAAAAGACAAAAGAAAGAATCACTTGAAGTTTTCCCGCGAATTACCTCAGAAAACC
Organism: Lissotriton helveticus; assembly: GCF_964261635.1. Classification (NCBI taxonomy): domain Eukaryota; kingdom Metazoa; phylum Chordata; class Amphibia; order Caudata; family Salamandridae; genus Lissotriton; species Lissotriton helveticus. The sequence goes on along the minus strand of NC_136068.1, from coordinate 1,541,772,914 downwards.
CACTCTTGGGAATCTGTTGAGATAAAAAAAAATTATTCACGGCAACCGCGATTTATCTTTCAACATCGTGATCTAAAGCGCGAGTGCCGTCATTGCTTCAAAAGTAAAGAAATAGAAAAAAATGTTTTTCTATTTCTTTACTTTTGAAGCAATCGCGGCAGCGCTTTAGCTGGGGGCCAGGATTGTGAGTAGAAGTAAGCAAATAGAAAAAAATGCAGCCGCACGCTTGTTTACTTTTATTACAATCGCGGCACCCACGCTTTTATTTTGAACATCTTAAGCTAAAGCGCAGGTGCCGTGATTGCTACAAATTTAAACTGTTTGTTTACTTTTAAAGCAATGCGGCACACTGCACTTTAGCTTCCGATGTTGAAAGCAAAAGCAAAAATGTGAATAAAAAGAAACAAGCATGAAGCAATGCAATAGACAAGTAGGATCCAGAAAGCGGCATGCAGAAAGGGATAAAAAAGGAAATAAACAAGGATCGACGGGCAGGGGGCACGGGGGTGGGCACAGAAAGGGCGGGTGGCGGTGCAGGGCGACGCTGGTGGGGAGGATGACACAGACGTGCATCGAGCACTGCCACGAGCATGAAGCAATGCAATAAACACAGAAAAGAGTTCCCCAAATAACTGTTACGCTTGCTACGCGTAACAAACCTGTAGTTGATCGGTGCTGCACGTAAAAAAAAGGAAGTGAGGTTGGCTGCCTAAACCAATTACACAGCCGCAAAGAAGACTAGCACTTACCAAGACATGGGGATACTATAGAGACAATAGGTCTGGGAAGGGAGGCTCTTAGGAACAACACATAGACTTCAAATCAAACCACAAATAGCTGCAAAGAAAAGTAAAATAAATAACAAGGTTAAATATGTAGACAAGTAAAATAGAGATATTTAACAATATCACAGAACCTTAAGGAATATTTATGTCATCCTTAGTAACATTATATTAACTCCTTGAATAATATACATGGTCATTCAAATGAAGGGAACCAAAGTAGAGGCATAATATAATCTAACATCTGTGAAGAAGGAGTTGAGGTCTTCCCAATGTCCATGGCTTCACCTTTGTGTTGAAGAATAAATGTTCTCAGATCTTCTGGACAATCAAATGAGAAAGTTTGTTCTTTGTAGGTGACCTTGAAAAAACATGGATGCACCAAACCGTACCTCGCATTCATGGATCGCAGACTAAGGCGGAAAGACAAAAACTCCTTCTGACGAGCCGTGGTCACCCGTGCTACATCTAGGGAGATAAATACCTTCTGACAAGATCATAACATTTGTGTCCTTTGTTTGGCCGCCGATAAGATAGTAGCTCAGTGAACTCCCGAAAAAGAACAATTATTCCACTGGGGATGTCTGAACTTAAAGTACCAACATGTTTTGGGCCAATTCGGTGACCTTGTTGTAGATTAGGATGTGTTCCCTCCTTGAGACCCACCACTTTAGGGATATGAACGCAAGAAAGGCAAGCATGTCTGACCCCTCTGCTCATTCTGGAATGTCATAAATTTGTAGATTATTACACCTGTTGCAATTTTCTAAGTCTTCAGTTTGTTGTTACAGCAGCGCAATCTCTTTAGCTATGTCATCTATCTTGGTAGCCACATCTTGCACCTCACTAATCTGCTGCTCCACACCTGACACTCTAGACTCTAGAGTAGACCACTTTTCTTCAATACGCTAAAGAGTGACATTGGTATCCATTAACAAACGGTTTCAAGTGTTTAATTTCTTCCATGAGGTCAACCAAGGTCAGAGGTAAAGGAGACTTGTAGGAGAGCCACATTCATTTGTCTGTCGTTTTATAGGGGCATTCGAGTCTGTACGGACAGAGGGCAGGGTTGCGGAGGAGGTGACAGCCTTCTGACCTGTGGACGGAGAGGTCTCCGATAGTATATGTTAGGTTCTGCAATAAAATCGCCACTAAGAGAACCGAGTAACACCGCACCAGAAAATATCAAGGAGCGTATGTTATTTTAATGTCATAAAAACAGAGCACGAGAAGTTGAATACTTAGCAGGGTGCACTGAACTATACCTTGAGGAAAAGATAGCAAAATTAACCAGAGTTCTTGAAGAAAGAATAAAATGGATTATCTGCCATAATCCTCTAGCTTCTTAATCACCACATCTACATCTTGCCAGGAGTGACAAAAAAAAAGATAACCTCAAAGCACTGTTCCAAAAGAAGAGTTAGCATGCCCATTACGTAGCAGTTGTTAGTAGAATGAGGGGAAAAGGAATTACACAAAACTACAGAGTGGAGAAAGGCCCGAGGGGAGATATTTTATAGACCTACCAGCATCTTGTCCCCCAACTAAACATACTGAACACACGGAAGATGCCACAGGTCTTTTGTACGATCCAGAAATACCAAGGAACCTACAAAGTATTCCACAGTAGGAACTGGAGTGACAGGAAAATGGAGAGATACAAAGGGTGGAAAAGTACCCATCAGCCCACTCAATAGTGGAACTTCGTCATTTGGGATTTCATGTTAGAAAAGATTGGTGTCCAAAAAGCACCTCCTCAAGTAGATATTGAGGCTAGCCCAGGACCCAATGGTTGAACCTTCAACCAGAATAAATGACAGAGTATGAGGCCGATAGGGCTTAGTTGCAGTGCACAAAGAAATTATATAAGAATCAGTGAAAAGAAAAGGAAAATGATCCAAGTGGTTTAAAAATGCCTATCCTGATGTCAACAAGAAAACTTTATTGAGTGTGCCCATCAGGATGGTATGGTTAAAAAACAGAGTGATAATAGCAAGAAGGATGGTTTGCTAATTACCATAGATGTTCTCTGGTCAACATGTTTCAGCCTTCAAAGGCTTTCGTCAGGACCTATGTATCACTACTGCAACACTTACTGTATATACTGTGACAAACAAACTACAGGTATTCTCATGGGTGGTATATCCCCTCCCAAATTTTTGGGATCAGGAACCTCACCTCACCTGGCGACAGCTCAGGCTAAAGGAGGCCACGCACTCTCCGTCGTTACCTCTGGCTATCGCTGAGCCGAGGGGGAGGTCGACCAGGTGAGGTGAGGTTCCTGATCCCAAAAATTTGAGAATACCTGTAGTTTGTTTGTCACAGTATATACAGTAAGTGTTGCAGTAGTGATACATAGGTCCTGACGAAAGCCTTTGAAGGCTGAAACATGTTGACCAGAGAACATCTATGGTAATTAGCAAACCATCCTTCTTGCTATTATCACTCTGTTTTTTAACCATACCATCCTGATGGGCACACTCAATAAAGTTTTCTTGTTGACATCAGGATAGGCATTTTTAAACCACTTGGATCATTTTCCTTTTCTTTTCACTGATTCTTATATAATTTCTTTGTGCACTGCAACTAAGCCCTATCGGCCTCATACTCTGTCATTTATTCTGGTTGAAGGTTCAACCATTGGGTCCTGGGCTAGCCTCAATATCTACTTGAGGAGGTGCTTTTTGGACACCAATCTTTTCTAACATGAAATCCCAAATGACGAAGTTCCACTATTGAGTGGGCTGATGGGTACTTTTCCACCCTTTGTATCTCTCCATTTTCCTGTCACTCCAGTTCCTACTGTGGAATACTTTGTAGGTTCCTTGGTATTTCTGGATCGTACAAAAGACCAGAGGGAAAAGGAATTAACCTTTTTTTAGAGGAGCCGTCCTCTATGTCTTACTGTTGTCTTCATCGCCTTCCTTCTTCTCCTCCTGGGGTTTTTTGAGAAAAAATGAGTAAAAAGATAGTTGTGGGAGGCACCAGGCAAAAATCTCCGATACTGAAGCGAGTAGCGCGATGCAGAAGAGCTAACCCAATTACTGCACAAAATGAGCCAAAAAGGGTAAATACCTCCTCTCCCCATGTTAGCGATTCAAGACATGCCCGATATGCAGTTCCAGGAGTCAGACGTTGTAATTATGTGTAGCAAGTCTCCGGTGGTTGACGGTGCACTAGAAATCTGCGGACATCATGTGGGCGGTTCGCGCGCGCCCTGCGCTAGAATTCTCTTTTTTAGCTGTTTAGACATCCACTCTAAATACAAATACATCGCAAGCCATTTACAACGCGGTTGTTACAACGCAAGTGTTACTACAATGCATTGCAATTACAATGCAAACTTTTACCATGCATATACCTTTACCACGCATGCCATTACAAATCAAATGTATGCGTGGTACAGGCATATACTTGGTAAAAGTTTTTATGGTAAGTAAAATATATATTTTTTTTATATTAACGATTTTATTTATAAAAATGGTATTTATTTATTTATTCATATATTTATATATTTATCTGCTAAATTATCATTAATTATTTAAATACCGTATTTCAATTCATGACCAAAAAATGACAAACAATTAACAATGCACAGTATAAGTCTTTGCATTAAGGCATATACATTTCTATCAACAAGTATGTTGCTTTACAATATATTTTGCGATGTATGCATACAATGTATCACGTATATAGCGTCCAAATGGAGAAAAGAAAAGAAAAGAAAGAACGAAATAATGCCAAAAGTGTTTTCTTTATCTTTACAATATCACGTGATCGGGGTGTCAGCATCACAACAAAAAAACAAAAAAAAACACGGCATAAATAAATCAAGACCTGCTAAAAAACCACAAAACTTGGTGTCTGTTTCCCTTTTCTCTGAAAGCATTACTGGCTGGAGTGCTAGAGACTGTTGGGAGAATACTGTTGGGATATGTATATATATATATAACATTTATTTTTACCCCCAAAACTCTTAAATTACCCTTACTACCCCAATACCCATACCCCCTAAACTCTAAAATTACCGTTGGTACCCCAAAACCCAAACCCACCCAAACCCTAAAATTACCCCTGGCAACCCCAAACCCACCCTGAAATTACCCCAAACCCACCCTGAAACCCAAAATTAATACTTGCACCCCAAAACCCAAACACACCCTGAACTGTAAAATTACCCCTGACACCCCAAAACCCAAACCCTCCCTGAACCCTAAAATTACCCCTGACACCGCAAACCCATACCCACCCTGAACCCTAAAATTACCCCTGGCACCCCAAAACCCAAACCCAACCTGAACCCCAAAATTACCCCTGACCCCAAAACCCACACCCACCCGAACCCCAAATTAACCCTTGCACCCCAAAATCGAAACCCACCCTGAACCCTGAAATTTCCCCTGACACCCCAAAACCGAAATCCTCCCAGATCCCTAAAGTTACCTTTGACACCCCAAATGCACACCCACCCTGAACCCCAAAATTAACCCTTGCAACCCAAAACCTAAACACACCCTGGACCCTAAAATTACCCCTGACACCCCAAAACCCAAACCCACCCTGAACCCTAAAATCACCCCTTACACCCCAAAACCCAAACCCACCCTGAACCCTAAAATTGCCCTTGCTACCTCAAAACCCATACTCACCCTAAAACTTAAAATTACCCTGGGCACCCCAAAACCAAAATCCACTCTGAACCCTAAAATTAACCTTGACACCCCAAAACCTATACCCCTACACTCCAAGACCCAAACCCACCCTAAACCCTGTAATTACCTTATACTTACATGTAAAACACATATGCCTTTACGATTCATGCCTTTACAACAAAATTTGTTGTAAAGGCATGCGTGATAAAAGTATTTGCATTGTAGTGCCATGCTTTGTAATCGCATTGCGATGTAATGGTAGTTGCGTTGTTACAACAATGTTGTAATGGCAACATGTTGTAACATCTGCGTTGTAATGGTTGTTTCCCCTCTAAAAATAGCAAGAGTGAGAAATAAAGTGTTACGGGCAAAGTGTGAAGAGTTTGTGAAACACATTAAATGGTTTTAACCACATAATACAAGTCACCAAGATGAACACGGGGGATTCTATGTCCCTAATCAAAACAAGAACTAATACAGATACTTTTACAGATCCACCTATACATAGCCCAATCAGAAACAGAGGGGGGATTCAACTACGGTAAAAATACAGTGCAGGCCGGCTTTTGTGCAAGCAGACTCCTAAACAGTACCTTTGGTTCGGGCCGACTGCGTCGCACTGGGCCAGTTGTGGCAACCATCATGGTTGCGATGTGAAGCGTAGCAGTGCGGCATGCGGTGCACTCAAGTCGACTTGCAGGTCGTCCAGCGGCGTCGGTGAGACCAGGGCTGCATTGCGGAGTGAGACAGTGCTTGCTGCAGTGCTGACAGGACATGGTGCAAGCTGCAGTGGCGGTTGATGGGAGCTAGCATCGGTCAGCCCAGACTGTGGTGTGGAACGGGGCGGTGCTTCGTGTGACTTATGAGCGGTGCCCCCAAACCATGGTGCAGTCATGGGTGTCGAGGTCAGCATGCAGCAACATCATCGGTGAGACCAGGGCGGCAGAGTAAAGTGAGACGGTGCAGAGTGGGGTACCCACAGGTCATGATGCAAGCAGCGGCTTGGTGGCGGCGGCGTTCGTCGCCGGTGAGACTAGGGTTTCAGTGCGAGGTGAGGTGGTGCCTTCTGCGGTGCCTTCAGGGCATGGATTCAGCGGCAGTGTCAGTGATGGTATCGGCTGTTTTACCCCCTCTGTGGCAACTGATACCGACGGTTCCAGAGGCGGTACCCAGAAGTTAGTGAAGTCTTTGCTTTCCCTGAGACTCTGTAAATAGGAGGTAAGCTCTATTTTCACATTCTTGAAGTTACTCAGCGACAAGTGAAGAAAGTTCAGCCCAGTCCTTAAACTGCCCAAGACAGAAGCAGCAACTACAGGCCAACCAGCAAAGCAAGAACACAGCAAAGGGGCAGTACTCCTCCTTGCAGTTCTTCCAGCTCTTCTTCTTGGCAGGTTCCTTGATCTAAGCGAGTTCTAAAGTCCTTGGGTCTGAGCTCTAATATTTATACTAAGTTTCTCTTTGTTCTTTGGGCAGAGAGTGTCTGCGCTCAGTCTAAACCAGTTTGGTCCTCTCTTGCCCAGCTTTCTGGTAGGAGGTGAAGACAGCATTGTCCAAGGCAGACCAGGCCCATTCAGGTGAAAGGAAATCTCCTCCAACTACTCTAAATATGGCCCTTGTCTATTCAGCCCAGCCCTGACTCATCCAGGAAAGGTAGGACATACCTCAACCCCCCTCACCCCCCCCCCAGTGGCCGTCTGAAGAGAATGCACATCCCCAGCCCATGTCACTCCAAAGCCAGGCAGTTAATCCACAACCCAGCAAAGGCACACAGGATGGCTAAGCAAGAAAATACCTACTTTCTAAAAGTCGTATTTTCAAACACAGAACATTAAAATCATGTTTACTAAAAGATGCATTTCTACATTCTGAGCTTGGGCATACTAAACTCCATTTCACTAATTTGTCCCAATGGGACGATATACTTGTACAATGTTACCTTGTACTTCCCATTCTATACAGATAGCCTTTCAAAAGTGAAAAACGAAATATACTGTATTTCACTAATAGGACATATCACATACACCAGTACAAGTCTTACCTTTCAAATACACCGCACCTTGCCCGCATGGGTACCTTGGGCCTAACTTAGGGTTGACTCACATGTAAGAAAAGGGTAGGTTAGGGCTTGGCAAGTGGGTGCACTTGCCAAGTCAACATGGCAGTAAAAACTGTGCGCAGACACAGCAGTGGCAAGTCTTTAAAACCTTTGAAAGGCTGCTCGTGTGGTTGGCACAATCACTGCTGCAGGCCCACTAGCAGCATTTGATTACAGGCCCTCACACTCTCAGTGCACTTTACTATGGACTTACTAGTAAATCAAATATGCCAATCATGGAAACACAAATCCATAATAAAATTTACAACAGGAGCACTTGCACTTTAACACTGAAGAGCAGTGAGAAAGTGTGCAGAGACACTAAACCAGCAAAAACAGAGTCAAAACAAGGAGGTCAGAAAGTAAAAAGAGAGGGGAAATAGGCCAAAAGATGCCAGGTCTAACATCGTATATCGATATTTCCTACACCCACTTTTGCCTCTTGCATGACTATGCCTCGAGCTTGGCCAAGCGACCGAAATGTGAGCCAGATCAACATAAGACAGATTTTTAGTTCACTTCTGCTTGTGACCATGAGGTCTGGGGGTTATGAAAGCTATAGTATGACTCTTAAGCTTTTGCCTTTTTTTAAACTTCTACCTGATCAATTACTTCCATGTATCCTAATTCCAAGGCACAAAGTCGCTGACACTCACGATTCCACCAAAAAGACTCTACCTGTTAACTCAGTGGTAAAATTAAAATACTTAAATGACTCCGACAATCTAAAGGCAGCAACTCTTGAAACTCTGCACTCTACTACTTCGTCTTACTTAAAAGGTATTCCTGACCGGCATCGGTTGATTGTGCCATTGCTTTTGTGAGTTAATAGCTAAGTTTATCAGTAAATTTGTTGAGGCAGACGCACAGCTATTAGTCTTTTGTTAATGTTTTTTTAGGTTTAGGGTGCCACACAGGAGGCGTCCGGCATCCCAGGACGTCAATATGAAGTAAGAAATCGTGTTTCTAGTGAATCACTAGATCCATCCCTGTACGCACACCTTCTATTTCCCTCAGTGTGAAATGAGGGTTCCAACGCAATTTCATTTCAAATTCTTCAGTATTTTTTATTCATACTTTTGATCATTTGTAATCATGATTATATTTAATTTCATCTTGAATCATATCTTTTGTATATATACTTTGTTCGACATTGTTATATGATATATCCAATGCATTTCGGGCCTTTAGTTAAGCCCTTCATCAGGGAATAACACTAAAATAAAAATGAAATGATGAAATAATAAATACCATGAATGAACTATTAACGTTATAACATCATGTAATCGAAACTGTTCAATTAAATAATCTTGCATTATGACAACTGATTGATAATTTCATCATATACGATATGGTATGACTGGCATTTAGACAGATCTAATACTAATAGATAACACGAATGGCGACCAGCGCCTCACTTACATGTCTGTATATGTCAATATAAAGTTTGTGTCCACTGAGAAAGCTAAAACAAAAATACATGTAGTCAGGAGTCAATAAGGAGTTCTATCGTGGCATAAGACTATGCCATGATTTGAGAATATTCCGCACAATAATGCAAACTAACCTTAATCGGGAAGTGTTTTGTTCGTGTACGTCCGTCAGTGTGGTGACGCCGATGGCGTTTACCGGATCTATTTATTAGTGCGCTTACGCGAGTGAAAAAAGAAGTCCCAATCACATGGCTAAAGATGAATAAAGGTTGTGCTAACAAGTCATCTGCCTATAGTCTTATTGGAAACGGTTAGTGTAAAAACGGAACAAAATAGTTACGGAATATTGTAGAAATGGTGATGTTTGGATATTAAAAAATATGAGAAAAATGTGCAGTCGAGCCCAGGCTCGAACCCCTGATATTACAAAAGTGTTATTGTCAATGGAGTCCAGTGTCTCTAAACGTAGAGCTATGGCCTGAAGTGAAATATGAAGCAATGTTTATGCAGATAAGGCATAAAGTATTAGCGAAATCAACATACATAAATTAAATCACTGAGATTAAGTAATTCGCAATTGCTACTATATCAGTCGTGGAACATTTCATCATTAATCATAAGTAACATGACAATTCAATACGGTCATTAAGACCATCGGGCTTCTGCGACGATAGTTTTTGTATCCAGTAGTTTTCTCTTTTGAGGAGATGCTTGGCATTGTCTCTTCCTTCCACTTTATCAATGGTTTCCTGAATAATGAATTTCAATTGAGATATGTTGGGTTTTTCTTCTAAAAAGTGGGCAGCAATAGACGATTTCATGTTTTTGGTCCGTATGAGCATAGGAGTAACTGGCTTGGCCTTGAGATGGTTAACATCATATCTCAGCAACAGACAGCAGGCAGTGGCGTTACCACCTTTTCGATCTGCCATACGACAAGTGAATCAGGGTGTCCCCCAGGGGTCAGCGATCAGTCCGATCCTTTTCAATCTTTATCTTCGACCCCTGGTAGACCTGATAAAGTCATTCAGCATATCTGTCATCAATTATGCCGATGACACTCAATTGATTTTTTCATTTGAGGGCACAAAGACAGTATCGAGGGACACTTTCCACTGCTGTATGTCGGCAACAGCAGAGTGGCTGCGAGTCAACTCGCTTCAATTTAATGGGTCCAAAACGGAGGTTCTTCATTGCTCCTTAGATCGTACCCCTCGTCCGCTTCCGGACGATTTTTGGCCTACTTCCATCTTAGGTACGGTAGAGGCTGCTGAATCGACCCGTAATCTGGGAGTCCTGTTTGAACCCAACCTGCAGCTTGATGCCTCTGTGAACAGGACCACGGCGACATGTATGGGCTTACTTCGTGCCCTACGCAAGATCTTACCGCTCCTACCCATAGAGGCTAGGGCAGAGGTAGTGCGCAGTTCTATTCTTAGTAGATTAGACTACTGCAATGCACTACTTCTGGGAGCCCCAAAAATTTTGATCTTAAAGCTGCAGAGGATTCAAAACATGGCGGCCAAACTGGCTTTAGCCCGCCCTTGCTCTGCTTCCTCTTCCGCAGCATTGGCTGATCTTCATTGGCTACCTGTCCAACAGAGAATTGCCTTTAAGGCTTTATGCCTTGTTTTTAAGGCTCTGCATCGACAGGGACCGATACCGCTCCAAAATCTTTTTTCCTGGTATCACGCTGCCAGACTTCTGAGATCCTCCTCCGCGTTTCTAGTGACGGTTCTTAGGGTCAATAGAGTGAGGATGGGTGGCCGTGCTTTTAGTTTCACAGCCGCCACACTTTGGAACACCCTCCCGCTGGCACTGAGGAGTAGACAAGATCTCACTTCTTTTAAAAAGGATCTCAAGACCTTCCTGTTTCCTAGAGCAATGTAATGTGGTCTATCTGGGGGAATGATGTGGTCTCAGCGCCAGGATACCCTTTGGGTGGAAGTTTGCCCTTAACAAGCAATAAATACATACATACATGTTAGATTTATGTTCCGTAAGTCTGGTTTTCATGCGTCTCTCTGTTTTTCCAAAGTACAATTTCCCGCAGGGACATTTTAATGCATAGATGACATTGGTGGTGTCGCAAGTGGCATTTACATGTAGTTTTATCTCAAATCCTTTCATCGGATGGTTGATCTTGTTACCTTTAATTATGCAGTTGCAACTTCCACAGTTAAGACAAGGTTTGGTTCCTTTAAAAATTTCCATTTTGGGTGTTTTATGTAGTAACATTTCACCTAGGTTGCGTGTCCTTGTGTAGGCGAATACTGGTGGTCTTTCAAATGCCTGTTTAAAGTCAGGTTCTAAGTTCAGTATCTTCCAGTGTTTTAAAATGATTTTTTTTGAATTTTGTACTGTAGAGAATTTTGAGACTACTACCATCCTGGTTTGTCCCTTTTTCTTAGTGGCTTTTAATAATTCTTGTCTGTGCATGGAATCTATTTTCTTTCTAGATTCTTCAAAATTGTGGTCAGAGTAACCTCTTTTCTTGAATCTGATTGACATTTCATTAAGTCTTCTTTGTAAGTTGGTCTCTTCTGACACTATGCGTTTTACTCTTGCCATTTGAGAAAGCGGTAAGTATTTTTTTAGGTTGTGTTCGTGAAAACTGGAGAAATGTAACATGTTGTTACGATCGGTGCTTTTAATATGGAGATCTGTTTCAAATCCTGTGTCGGTGATGGATACTTTTACATCTAGAAAGGTGACCGAAGTGGTTGAAATGTCCCAAGTTAATTGGATTCGATCATCCGTGTTGTTAAATTCAGTGAGAGCGGATTGTAATTCTTCTTGTGAACTTTTCCATACAATAAAAATATCGTCTATGTATCTGATAAACAATTTAAGATTGTTTTGCCATGTCTTTTTAGAAAAGATATGAGCTTCCTCATAGTCTCGCATGAAGATGTTAGCATATGCTGGTGCTGCTGAATTGCCCATCGCCATTCCCACTAATTGTTGGTACCAGGTTTCCTTGTATCGGAAGTAACATTGGTATAGCGTGAATACCATTAATTCCATTAAAAATGTTTGAAATTGAAGTTCTAGATCTGTATTGAGTAAAGCTTTTTCCACTGCTTCTTAGCCTAAAGAATGTGGAATGGATGTATATAAGGAACATACATCTGCGGTACAGAGTATCAGATTTTCTTCTGGCTCAATCGTAATTTCATTAAATTTTAACAAGAAGTCAGTTGTGTCTTTGATGTAGGTTTTCATTTCTTTGACTGTGGTCTGTAGATATTTATCTATCAGTTGACCAACAGGTTCTTGCAGGCTTCCACAGGTGGAGACAATCGGTCGTAGTGGAGGATTTTTGAGATTCTTGTTAAATCTAACGTACGGACCAAAAACATATAATCGTCTATTGCTGCCCACTTTTTAGAAGAAAAACACAACATATCTCAATTGAAATTCATTATTCTGGAAACCATTGATAAAGTGGAAGGAAGAGACAATACCAAGCATCTCCTCAAAAGAGAAAACTACTGGATACAAAAACTATTGTCGCAGAAGCCCAATGGTCTTAATGACCGTATTGAATTGTCATGTTACTTATGATTAATGATGAAATGTTCTACGACTGATATAGTAGCAATTGCGAATTACTTAATCTCAGTTGATTTAATTTATGTATGTTGATTTCGCTAATACTTTATGCCTTATCTGCATAAACATTGCTTCAGATTTCACTTCAGGCCATAGCTCTACGTTTAGAGACACTGGACTCCATTGACAATAACACCTTTGTAATATCAGGGGTTCGAGCCTGGGCTCGACTGCAAATTTTTTAATATCCAAACATCACCATTTCTACAATATTCCGTAACTATTTTGTTCCGTTTTTACACTAACCGTTTCCAATAAGACTATAGACAGACGACTTGATAGCACAACCTTTATTCATCTTTAGCCATGTGATTGGGACTTCTTTTTTCACTCGCGTAAGCGGACTAATAAATAGATCCGGTAAACGCCATCGGCGTCACCACACTGACGGACGTACACGAACAAAACACTTCCCGATTAAGGTTAGTTTGCATTATTGTGCGGAATATTCTCAAATCATGGCATAGTCTTATGCCACGATAGAACTCCTTATTGACTCCTGACTACATGTATTTTTGTTTTAGCTTTCTCAGTGGACACAAACTTTATATTGACATATACAGACATGTAAGTGAGGCGCTGGTCGCCATTCCTGTTATCTATTAGTATTAGATCTGTCTAAATGCCAGTCATACCATATCGTATATGATGAAATTATCAATCAGTTGTCACAATGCATGATTATTTCATTGAACAGTTTCGATTACATGATGTTATAATGTTAATAAGTCATTCATGGTATTTATTATTTCATCATTTCATTGTTATTTTAGTGTTATTCCCTGATGAAGGGCTTAACTAAAGGCCCGAAATGCATTGGATATATCAAATAACAATGTCGAACAAAGTATATATACAAAAGATATGATTCAAGATGAAATTAAATATAATGATGATTACAAATGATCAAAAGTATGAATAAAAAATACTGAAGAATTTGAAATAAAATTGCGTTGGAACACTCATTTCACACTGAGGGAAATAGAAGGTGTGCGTACAGGGATGGATCTAGTGATTCACTAGAAACACGATTTCTTACTTAATAGCTAAGTTCCCACTTTAGAAATACCAAAACATATATAATATACAAACAATAAATAGCTGAAACCATATGGCTGAGTAGAATATGTAATCATATTTTGGCCTATTACTAATGCTAAATTGAATATAGTTTTTAACTTTAAATGATTGTTGTGGAATAATATATTAAACCACATCACAAATAACAGGAAATGCAAGTTACAACATTGAAAGATTAGGTAAAATGCAATTAAACAGTTTTCAGTCATTTCACGAGATGAACTAACGAAATATCCTTAGAGCCCCATATATCAGGATCTGGGCTCCAGCAGGAGAAGGGAAGTGAAGGATATCAGAGCCAAAAGACAAATGCTAAGAATGTACCTACACAGTGCCCGTGGGACTGCCTTTGCACTAATGATCCTAATATCTCAAATGCACAACCTACAACATCTAGCAAAAACAGCTATTGAACAGACCGAATAATCATGCAATATGTGATAGAACATGTGGAAAGGGATAATCTCATTAGCTCCCTAGCTCAGTTCTTTTTCCTGGAGTGAACATTAGAAATACTCTCTTAACAAGGCTTGGGGCAGTTCAGGAGGGTTGCTAAGGTCGAACAGGATTTCCTGCCGGCCACTTCGGGGGATTTTCTTCATCGGGCACGCTCTCATCTGCCCTGTTGTTCTTGTTGCCGAGACCGTCTCGCTGGTGGCAACGCGGGCGGTCCCGGACCACAAGACCAGGCATCCTCGCTGGGCGCTCGCCTGAGGCGTCACAACTAAGCGCCAGGCGGTGCTCAAAAAGACGCGGAACCTCCCGCAGCATGGGACACGTGCGGGCAGGCCCGTCCTTGCCCGTCACTGGCCGGAGGTGGCTGGGCTGGGCAACCCCTCTTGGCTCCTGCTCTTGGGACTAAGGTAAAATTGTTTTTACGATGCCTACAACTAATGTCCCTGCTTGTACCCAAAGAAAGCGTGCATGTACTGTTAAAGAGCCTCGCACTAACCCAGACACTCCCTCAGTAACCCTGCCTACAGCAATTGACTCAATGTTACAAAAGGCGATTGGGGCAGTTACTACGGAAATTGAACTTATGGAAAGACGTTTATCTATTACTCCTGATTTCCCACCCTTGGTAACATCGACTTCAGCTAATACCCTAAACGCCTCTGAATCATCTGTATTTGAATGTCCCCCCTTGTATGACTCTGTGCTAACGTCTTCATCTAAGGCAGAACCTGCTGGAGAGGCTACTGCCAAAACATTCAAAACAACCAAGAGAGATAGGAAGAGAAAACAGGGCAAAGTCAGGGGGTCTAAGGGGAAAAAGGCAGGGGAGGGCAATGCAGAAGGTACTTCAAATGGTCCTTGATTAGAAAATTCATGGGCAGTAATGACGTGTCTCCAGCATCTCAACCATATGCATCTTGGGCCCAAGTATTATTATAGGATCTTCTCACTCAATGTAGGACCATTGTGAAGGAAGAGATTGACCCACTTTTTGCCCATGTTCAAAACCTAGTGGCTAGTGTGGGTAAAATACAGGCTACCAAGCAACAGAGTGCTAATACAAACCCACTACCCAGTCACCAGGTAAGGGCTGAGATCCACCAGAATCCTACTGTGACCCAACAAATTCAATTTTGCCCAGTAATTACTCCGGCCCCGGCTTCAGCAAACTCTAAAGAGGTAGCTTCCATCATTGAAAGGGTAGATAAGACCACCCCCTAATTGGCTGGGCAAGCCCCGATAGAGACCCATCCCAAAGCAAGGAGGGAGGATCCAAAACAAAATCAGCGCATTGGGGCAAACCCAATTCACAATGGGGAAATGGGTAATACCATTATGGAGGGCAATAGAGAAGGGGTCCCTACACATAAGGAAACACAAAAACTATCCCTTCCAACTATTAACTTACCCCCAGCGGCAGTACCTTATGTAGGTATTTTGGCAGGCATTCCTGAACTTAAACATGGCCAAAATGAGTCTCAACTAGACCTTAGAAATAAGATATTGTTCTGGCTGTCTAGGCACAAACAATTGCCCTACAATAGGGCTGGTGAGATCTTGATGGTGCTTAGGGTGGCTTGGGTAGGTCCCCCAAAAAATCAACTCCGGGGGACTGTGTGATTATTAATTTTAAGTATCCTGAAGCTGTCCGTAGATTGATAATCTATCCATCTCGCCCTTTGGGCCAACAAACTGCCATCTGAGCCCTTTTGTTGGACTCTTTTTATCTCTATACCCAAAGTGTTGGAGAAGTTTATCCACCCCAGCACTGTGGTAGCTGGGGTGTGGATTCTTATATGATGCCTATAAATGTTTTGTTCTCATTCAACAATCCGGTGGCAAATAAGTTTGCCCCTTTAGAGGACGTAGACTGACTAAGAGGCCCGGAAGTTTCTAATAATTATAAATCTGGAATGCGGGCGTCTGAGTCTTTGTTTGATCCACCCAGGCCCAGAGACAGACTATAACTCATATGGGGGGGGGTATGGAGCTACAAAAACAGTATACCTCCCTCTGCAAGAGGTTAAACGAATCTGGTGGTTCCCACATGTTTACTTATGCTCTCTTAGCCCCTGTCCCTTTAGATTGTCCGGGGGGGGGGGGAATTTCGCAGCTGGATAAAATTAAAAGATTGTCCTGGAATGTGGCAGGCTTAAATAACAAAAATGCTTGCCCTGATTGGGGGTCTTTTATAGACCAACATGATATATGCCTACTTCTGGAGACGTGGGCTAGGGAGGAGACAGTAAGACTGGGTTTTGCTTCATTTAAGCAACTGGCATTGAAGGGTGAAAGGGGTAGACCCTATGGGAGGTTATCTATATTGGTAGCATCACACCTGGGTTTCCATCCAATCTCAGGGTGACTTTTATTAATGTGTATTCTCGCCCTGTTAGTATAGGGAAAGAATTTGTAACACAGGCCCTACTTGATACTTTTATTCTCACCGTTTCAGGTAAAAGCCAACTGATCATTGCTGGCGATTTTAATTGTCAATACGAGCCCTTACCTGCAATTGGAAATTCTATTAATATAGAAGAAGATGAGCAATGGTCTATACCCGAGCTCCAAATTACTCCAATTAAGGGTTGGTCACCACTGGCTGCCCAACTGAATTCGATAACAATGGCCCATTCTATGAGAGCCTGCAACGGCCGTACCCAGTCCGATCGTGAGGGAAAGGCCATGTTTAATCGCACTGTCCAAACATCCTGGATAGATTACATCTTGGTCGAGACAAGATCATGGTCGATGGTCACCGATTTTGAGATTTTATCCCGACATGACAGTGACCATAATGCTTTGGTTCTAAATTTGAGACTACCTGACACTGGTGTCTCCGATGGGAGTAAACCAAGCCAGAATAGTGAATTGAATCTCTCAAATAATAGGAGAAGGCTTAAATGGCCTGTGGTGAAACAATCTTCAGATAAAATGAGTGCCTTATATTGAGTTGTCTGTAAGACCTTTATGGAGATCAGTGGCTGTGTTGAGCTTGGACAAGATGAGATGGCAAATAAAATTGCTAAACTACGTTTTTGGGTTGGTGGCAGCATTGGCTGATTTACTCAACCCGGTAGTGACTAGCCATAGGATAAACCAGAATTAACGATAATTGTAAAATGGCGAAGTCTCTTTTGATTAAGTCAATTAAAGCCCCATCCAGGAGTTCAGTCAAATTGAGGAGGCAGGAATACAAGCAGGCCATTGCTGAGGCCAAGCAGCAATGGGAAAATAACAGATGGGATAATATAAAGGGTGCCCGGGGTAAAAAGAATATGCGGGAATTTTGGGCAATTGTGAGAACGGGCAGCACTCACGGATATGTTGCATATGAGCCGAGTATTGCACCCGAGAGATGGATGGAGCACTTTGGGGGGCTATATTCGATGGAAGCAGGCTCTTGTATGAGCCAGGGAACTCCCCAGAATACCCACAAGGTTCTTCAACGTAGATTAGAAGATGACCCCACACTCATTACTTTTAAACCAGCCCCAGACGTAAAGATTACTCTGTTCGAGGTGGAGGGTGCGATTAGAAGACTCCTGCCTGGTAAAGCCCCTGGCATTGATAAAATCCCTTGGGACTTCTATAAATACCAACCCGAGATTTGGACTGCGTACTTCTGTCTGGTGTTTAATGCTACACTCCAGGGCTGCCCCATACCTGAAACTTGGCTGGGGGCAGAAATTGTCCCAGTATTTAAAAAGGGCTGTCCATTAATCCCTGCAAACTACCACCCAATCAGCTTGATCGACGTGAGTCAAAAACTCATTGCACGGATTATTATCGACTCCAGACTTGAATGGAGGGCTCGGAGATATTGAGACCCTACCAAGCCGGTTTTAGGGAAAAAACATCTACCGTTGACCAACTTTTAAGATTGCAACTGTTATACTGGAAAACGGTTAAAGTAGAGGGTGACAGCCTCTACTTAATTTTCGTTGACCTTAAAACGGCATTAGATCTGGTACCCCGGGACATTTTGTGGGATATCTTGGTGGACATGGGGATTCCAACCTACCTCCTTAATATTCTTAGGAGACTCCACCGAAACAATCTTGTGCAAAAGGGGTGCCTTGACTCCTAGGTTTGTGGTCAACAGAGGAGTGAGGCAGGGATGCGTCTTGGCGCCCACCCTTTTCTGTCTCTATGTTAATGCCCTAATTGTCCACCTCAAAGGGGTCAAAGATATTGACGCACCTAAGATACGTGGTGAGCAGGTAGTGGCACTTATGTTTGCCGATGACACCCTCCTTTTGTCCAAATCCTAGATGGGAATTCAGCGTGCCCTAGATAGTTTTGCCAGCTTCTGCCAGAAAAGGGGGTTGGAGATTAACATCTCAAAAACAAAGTATATGATCTGTAATCCACCAAAGATCACCCGCTCCAATCCCTCTCTAAATGGCACTGCTCTGGATAGGGTCACTGAAATCGAGTATCTGGGCATTACCCTCAGCGATACTATGGAGTGGGGCCCTCAGATAGCTAAGGCCAAACTCAGGCTGGTGCAGTTGACAGGGGGTGTTCTAAAATTGCACCGGAAATCGACAGCTAAACCGGTTGCTTCTGTCCTGGAAATTTATAAAACACAAGCCCGGGGAGCTATTTTGTATGGGGCAGAACTGTGGGGCCACTGCCGAACTGAAGATGTCCTCAAGGTGGAAAATTGTTTTTTAAGATCTCTGCTGTCCCTTCCAGTTAGCACTCCCCTTATCCCCCTAAGAATGGACCTAGATATCAGACCTATAGACTGAAACTGGATCACTTTTACTCTAACCAAAACTACTCAGTCAGTCAGCCAAAAAGCTTTTATTATCGGTTAAAAACCATAAAAAGACATATGTACACATTTACAAATAGAATAAATATTTTAAAACAGTGATTCATAAAAGTCCACGAGCGTAATGTATACATAAAATAGAAAAAAATTAAAAGAGTACAATCATAAACGGAGGACTACATGATTTAAAATAACGGTCGCATTGGGCGATCCCTGGACAATTTATTAGTAAAGTGCCTCGTGGGACAATATTTGGATTAAAAGGGGATCAATAGTTTATGGGCTACCAATTTTTAGTATTGCGCATCTTACATGCCACATCGACAGGAGAAATCTGGTAGTTGCTAACACTATCAGGGGGGAGGTGTCATATTTGAGGATCCTAAATACCTCCCTGTACTCCCTAAGGCCCCTTGGTGTGTGGGGGCATTTGTCCCTACAGAGTAATGCTCCTTGAAGACTCTGTGGATGGAACTTAACTGACGTAAGCAGACAAATCCATACTACTCGGAGCTGCATCCCATCTGTGCTCTTGGTTAGTTCATTGTATCTGTCGTGCGCCTAAAATTTACTCTTTTAATTATAGCCATTGGGTAAAATAAATGTCCCCGATTTCTTCCACTAAACTGCAATAAATGCGGCAACAAACTACCCTACAAAAAAGCATGCTATTCTTTGGTCGGAAATAATGCGGCCAATGGTTTTATTCCCTTTAAGGCTAATACTTACAGTCATATTTTAGAAAAGCATTTAATTCTTGGGAGAGGAGAGGTATTGTCATGCTAATTAAGAATTTGCAGATGTCCGTGTGGCAACAATAAACAATAAAGTGTTTGTTGTGCTTAAAACGGTAAATCTAAACCTTGAAAAATAAATATAGTAATGTATTCTGTGATTTCATTATACGAATACGATATATTGCCTACAAGGAGTTCGCCTTGGAAATCGACCTCACAGCATCACATGTGCATGATATGTGATGATGCTTGGTCAGACCGAGGCGCTTTGCCAGTGCTTGTTTCCCAGGCAGGCCGGGATTTCCCCTCTTTTCTTCATCCGCTCCTGGGTCTTGAGATCTGGGCCAGAAGCGCAGTCTGTTTATTCCCAGCTTCCGTTCGCGGACAGCTCGTGCGCCTCGTGACCCTCCACAGGGTCGTCTGAGAGGGACTTTGGCTCGTCATGCCGTTCTCTGTGCTGGGTGAGGTCATACTACAAGCGAATGATTGACAGGCAGCAAAATGAGGGGAAAGAGCATACCTTCACAGCAACATCAGGAGCTGCAGGGTTGAAGTGAGTACTTTGTCCTTTTAGGTTGCACGGCCAGGGCTTTAGGTGGGATGAACAAACTGGGGGGTCTCCTAATGGGGCGTGGTCGAGGTAATTAAGGGCGTGGCATAAAACACCTTAGCTTAAAATCTGTGTTTAGCATAGTATACCGCCCGACTGGCAATTTGCTGTTTCTGTGGTTGTATCCATATATATAATACAGGAAGTAACATTAGACCTATAACAAGCCAGGACTATTGGCATTGCCAATGGGTGTTAGCTGCATAAGATAAATAAGCAACAACTATGGCTTCGTTGTAAATATAATTTTGAAAATGCTTCAGTTCTGAAATTATGAGACTGTGAAAGAAGTATAACGAGTTTCTTTGAAGTTACAGTGAAGGGTAGTACTGCTGCAGTTACAATGAGGGCAAACATGAAGAGCCCAAGAGGGACCTTTGGCACTGCACTGGCAGGACCCAGCCCACTTAAAGCACCACATGGCTGGGTAAGATTAGCCCCAGGGTTGGAGAAGGGCCCTGACGCACATCCTCCGTAGGATTGCATTGGACTGGATTGAAGGATTTGATTAGTGCTCGGGCCGGACCGAGAACCAAAACTGGCTTGTGGGGGGCGGTGGGAAGGGGGTGGGGGGGTGGGAGGGGGGAGGGGCTCACACTTCCATGCACGTACGAGTGAGACCTCACAAAGAATGTGAGCGGAGCTGCATACCTGCCTACGGATTATATAGTTGGTTAGCTGTCACCATCTTCTGCGATTATGTGATCCGGAACAGTCAGGTTTTAGTGCATTGTGGAACTTAAGGTCAAGGTCTACTTTCTCGTCATTGTGAGCACCTCTCCTGATCCACTTAATATCCTCTTCTCACCCTGTGCCCTCGCCTTTCCCACTGCAGATTTTGGCCCACATTTCTAATCACTTTGCAGCGGGTTTGCCTCACATAGCTTAAACAAACAGGTGCAAAGTATTGATTTTGAGATGTACTTTTTAGCGTAGATTTCATTGAGAAAGTTTAGGAAAGTAGTCCCAAGTTTTTTGCCCTATTTTGAGTCAAGAGGGCCTACCATGGGTGATAAATGGACGTTCAAATCCTGTTTTAATGGAAGTCCCTATCTACTAACATTGAGAAACAAAGATTTGCACCAAAAATGTGCACCTCCTTAACCCCTTCGGGGCTGATGACGAGCTCAGCTCGTCATGAGCGTAACCTGCCGTGCGCTTATGACGAGCTGAGCTCGTCATGTAACGCGGCTTTTTTGCAAAACGCAGCGCGCAGCGGGAAAACCGCTAGCGCGCATGCGGTTAAGGCACCTCCGTAACGATTGTATGACAGAATGTCGAGAGACAGAAAATCCACATACAGAAATATTGACGCAAAAATATCGAAGACAAGAATATCGATGTCCTATCTATATTATGGTAAGTACAAAAATATCGAAAAAATAATATTGATGTAAAAAACATTGTTGATAAAAATATCTCTTTTTTTAGTTGCAAAAATAATGTAAACAAAGTAAATATTACATATAATTAAAATAAACAGTTAAAAATATTTAAATAAAAAAATATAATTAATATATTTAATGTAAAAATAAATTAAACATATACCATATAATATATATCCTTAATTATGTTTAATAATTATTTTATTAACTTATACATTTACAAAATATCTTATAAATTACAAATACATCTCCACACACACAACAATAATATAAATATAATTTAAATAAATATATATAACAAATTAAAAAATTACAATCATTTTCAATATTTTTAAAATTAATTATATACTACATTAACTAAAATAATGCAAACAATATTAGATAGCGCAGGGAATAAAATTAATATTCCAACTCCAAACAGTGCAACAGTAGTGAAAATGTTGGATAGCTTAGGGGTAAAAATTACTATTCCCACTCCAGTGAGAGTAACAGTATGGAAAGTGTTGGATAGCGTATGGGTAAAAATTACTATTCCCACTCCAGTGAGTGCAACAGTAGGGAAAGTGTTGGATAGCGTAGGGGTTAAAATTACTATTCCCACTCCAGTGAGTGCAACTGTAGGGAAAGTGATGGATAGTGTAGGGGTAAAAATTACTATTCCCACTGCAGTGAGTGCAACCGTAGGGAAAGTGTTGGATAGCGTTCGGGTTAAAATTACTATTCCAACTCCAGTGAGTGTAACAGTGTGGACAATGTAGGATAGTATAGGGGTTAAATAAACATACTTATTAATTACATCATTTTTTATAACAGATTAATTATTATTTTACAAAAACATTAATAATAAATATCAATGCATTTAAATAAATATTTACTTTAAAAAACCTTACATTATTTCCCACCCTATTCCCCTATAAACTCACAACCCACTAAACATAAAAATAACACATTTCATTAAATTTTCAATAAAGCAATTAATACAAATTAATAATTATTTAGCTATACATTATTTAACAATAACAATAAATACAAAATAATAATACACTATTTATGATTAATATAATTACCAATTAATCAATTAATAAAAATTAATCACCAATTAATAATTAATTATCTATATATTACTTAACAATAACTACAAATACAAAATAAGAGTAAATTAATTATAATTCGTATCATTATCAATTAATCAATTAATACAAATGAATTACCAATTAATAATTAAGTAACTATGAATTCATTAACAATAACAATAAATAGAAAATAATACTACATTAATTATAATTAATATAATTATAAATTAATCAATTATTAAAAAGTAATAATCAATAAAAATGAAATACAAAATATTAATTGATAAATTATAATTAAATTACTTTCCACCCTATTCCCCTATAAACCCACAACCCGCTCTGGTTACTAAAACGCAAAATTTACTTTAAACAAATTTCTCATTTCTAAAAATAATTAAAAAACATTACAAAAAAATTGAAACACATACATATAAAATACATACTAAAATACATAACACTAATATAGATATCGATATTATTAACAACGATATTTTTGCTAATGATATTAATTACTTAGATATTACTTATTTTGATATTTTAAAAAACAATATTACTTACCTTAAGGTCGATATTCTGGTCAACAATATTCTTGACTTCGATATTCTGTCCCTACGATATTTAAAACTCTATATTACTGTAGGTCGATGAAAATAATTCAATATTATGACTGCATACCTTTCCGTAACACCACAGAAAAGTTTTATTTCCTCTAAATGTTTTTAGCTGTACGGTACAGCACACATGCAAAGTTATAAAAATGTTAAACTATGTCAAAATATATAGTATTTTGTTATGGGAGGGCGCTTGCCATGACGCACACTATGGCGCAAGGGTGTGCGTGTGTTGGCGCAAGAAAGAGTAAAGTGCACCAGTGCAGGGGCAGCGAAAAAGAGGGCTATTTCTTACTAACTATGGCCCTGTTCTGCTCTCTCCATTTCAAATAAGACAGTGCAGCAACTGCAGTTGCAGTGCTCCATTACAGGAATTCTTTGCAGATTCGCTCCTAGACAGAGCACACTGCAGACTGATTTGGATATGAAAGCAGTTGGCTATTTCAGTATTCAAAGCTGTGACTTGCAAATGATGTAAAGATTTGGGCAACTAAAGAGCTTCCTCCTTTCAGACAGAGCTCCTTACAATTCTAACTCTCCACTTCTGATGATGGTAGCTTTTCCTCTCCTTCCCTCATCTTTTCCTCTCTCTCTTTTTACCTTGCTATCTTACCTCCAAGTCTTTTTATATCTCTTTTTAGCACCTCATTCTTTTACCTCACACTCTTTTAACTCCCACTTTCTTTAGCGCCTACACTTTTCATTCCTTCCCCTCGTTTCCCACTCTTTTATCCCCCTCTTTATGTCTCTCACTCTTGTTGTCTCCCACATTTTTATATACAGAGAGAGACAACATGACCTGGAGCACTAACCTTCTCATTTACATAATGATGTATTACATTACATTACATAATGTTGGTCGCTCATGCGATCGGGCTCTGAGTTTTCTGATGGAAGTCGAGGCCTGATGGGCTTGGCATACTGATACTGTGCCTTCTGGAAGTCTGACAACATGGTGAATGAAAGAGATGGTTGCCACCTGACTGGTACAGTGATGGATACTCTATAGTGCATTAGAGAAGTCCCACGGTGGTGCATGCTCAGGTAGGATTCCATTTGTTTACTGTGCTTCGCCCTGCATCTGATTGAATATTGAAATATGTCGAAATATGGCAGCAAGTCCTTGGGGATCTTAGAACTAGGGAGACTCAGCGAGGATGGCCTCACTATCACCACTCATACACCCACTTAAAACATCATCCCTGCCATGATCTCAGGGAGAGTATTGGGCTTTGTTTGAGAGTGCTGTATCTTCTGCAGTTGGGTGGGGCCATCAGCAGTGCCTTCTCCTCTTTCTATTTCTGAAAAGGGAGGCCCAGTCCCAGGTCCTGTTCAAAGACAGGGTGTAGGAAAGTGCCCCTTTTTGCATTGTTGCCCCTCACTTTTTGCCTAATATTGGTGCTCTTTGACTGAGTATGCTCTTGCTTCCTGCAAACCAGGAACCCAGGGCTTATGTTTTTTCCTAAAGCTATACTGTTGCATACCCAATTGGCAACACTCGGCCCACATGTAAATCCCTTGTAAAAGGAACCATGGGTATCAAGAACACTGTGACCAGGGAAGGCCTCTAAGGGCTGCAGCCCATTTTGTGCCACCCTTAGAGGCCCTGTACCTTAACACACACACACTCACACACACACACACTGCTATGGCAGGCTGCCTGTTGTGGTGAACCGCAAAGTGAAGCATCAACATGGCATAGATCCCTGTGTGCCATGCCTACAACCCACTGCCTATGGTATAGGTAAGCCACCCCTCTAGCAGGGTACACTATCCCACTGGTGTGGGTACAGGTGCATGAGCCCTGTACTGCTACAGTGTCTACGTCCATTCTTAGGTATTGTAAGCGTAGAAAAGCCATAAAGAGTATATGGTCTGGGAGTTTGTCATTACAAACTCTACAGCACCATAAGGGCTTTACTGAAACCTGGGAAGTTTGGTACCAAACTTTTCAGAAAATTAAACCCACACTGACGCCAATGTGGGATTTAATGCCAAATGCACTCAGAGGGCATCTTAGAGATACGCTCTGAAAAATGACCAAACTCTAGTGTCCTGGCTAAGAGGCTGCCCGCCACCTGCCACCACCATACATGTTTCTGGATACCAGGGTCAAGAGCCTCCCATCCTTAGGTCCTGAAACAAAGCACTTCCTGCATACCAAGTACCAAGACTCCTTCCCCAGGATGGGCAGGGTTCACGAAGGGGAAACTTCAAAGGTTTGCCACCTTTGTGAGCTGACCCAGCCATTTGCTGCTCCCAGCAAACTGGCCTCCACCAGTTCTCACCTCCACATTGGAGGGAGAATCAGCAGGGAAACCAAGATAGGAGGAGAAGTGTGCCCATCTTTGTCAATCCCACCCCTCAGGTGGGAGAGGTGAGGTGAGGCGAGGCACAACTCTCAGTCCCCGCCATCTTAAAGATGGGGGGAACCCTGCCAACCATAGTAAGGCTTGTGCCCCCTTCCCATTGGAAGGTGGCCTGCTCTGGAGCGTACCCACCCCAAGGAAGGGGCCCATTGGTCCCGCCCTGTACCTACCTGAAACGCCCCATAATTTAGTATTTAGGCACAACCCCAAATCTTGCCTCTGCAGACGAGCAAGAAGAAAAGAAGAAGGACCAAAGAGCTGTGCTAAAAGAAGAAGAGGAGGGTACCAACTGACTTGGCCCCCGCCCTATCGGCCTGTCCCGAACTTGACCTGCTCCAACAAAATCCCAGCATGTCAAGCAGCCAACAGCTCCCCCCAACCCCAGAGCCCGGGGGACCTGCCCTGCCTTCCCTACCAAGACTCTCTCCTGTGAGCACCAGATTTGCTCAGATAAAGACTCTGGCTCTGGCCAAATCTGCCAGTCTGCACCACTCTGCACCTGACGCCCACGGCCTGAGTTCGAGTGGCCCAACACCACGAGGAGGTCTCCCTGACAATCCTGGCCTGGGATCTGGTGATACTTGACCTATCTCAAGTCTCCTGACGAAGCAGACAGTCTCTATCTGGAGGAGCTCCCCGACCTCGACCAGAGCGGTAAGGAAAACCGGACGCCAAAAGACACCCCTGCACCTGACATCTCACGGCCTTGAGTGGCCCAACCAACAATGTTCCAGCATCCCTCAACATCCCAACGTACCTCTCCAACTGGTGGTTGCCCCCAGAACATCTTTGTGCCTGAGCCTGCAGTGTTTGTTCTGACTGGAGCTTCCCCATTGAAACCAAAAGGGCTCCCAACGTTGATCCAGCACCCTTCACCCGGCCACCCCTGTTCCGCTGTGGGGGCACCTTGTGTGCCAACTTGGATCTAACTTTGCCCTGAGCTTACCTCTATGAGCTTTGCTCCCACATCTAAGTGGTGTGCCCTTGAGCAGCCACCAACCAAAGGCCCATTATCCCCTTTTGATAACATAGGGCCTCAGCACTCTGCACCCGGCCGCCCTAGTACTTCTGAAGGTGCTTTTTGAGGGCATCTTTGACCTTGGGGAACCTGGTGCTAACCCCAGAAATTCAACCCTAAAGACCGTTTACTTACCAGCAAAATATTAAACTTCTTTTCCCCATAGGATTGCATTGACTGTTTTCCTCAGAAAAATCAATCAATCAATCAATTAATCAGGCTTTATAAAGTGCAAGTACTCACCGGCAACAGGTTCTAGGTCCTGAGGGGGTGACTCCGTTGTGTGCTGGAGTCATCCGAACAGCCAGGTCTTGAGATCTTTCCTGAACTGGGACACCGTGGGGGTTTGCCGAAGGCTAAGGGGGAGGTCTCTACAGGCCTTGCCTATGAGGCAGGAGCAGAACTTCCCTCCCATTCTGGTCTTGTGGATACATGGGATGGTAGTCAGAGAGAGGTCAGCTAATCGGTTATGTCTCTTGGGTGTGTGGAAGGAGAGGCGGTTGTTTAGGTATACTAGTCTGATGTAGTGGAGGGCCTTGTAAGCATGGGTGAGGAGTTTGAAGGCTATTCTTCTTTCGATGGGTAGCCAGTGGAGATCACGGAGGTGTTGGGTGATGTGGTGGTGGTGGGTATGTCTAGGACTAATCTGGCTGCGGCGTTCTGGACGGTCTGGAGCTCGTGAAGTAGTTTCTTGTTGATACCGGTGTAGAGAGCGTTGCCGTATCCAGTTTGCTGCTGATGAGGGCGTGCATGACTATTTTTCTGGATTGGGGACGGATCCATCTGAAAGTTTTTCGGAGTATGTGAAGAGTGTTAAAGCATGCTGAGGGTACAGCATTGATCTGGCGGTTCAATGTGAGCGATGAGTCAAGTATGATGCCGAGGTTTCGTGCATGCCCCATCGGGGTAGGGGGAACAGCAAAACACACAAGATGATAGACGGAATGTTGCACAATGGCAAAACATTCACCCCCAGTCACAGATCTGGGTTTAATCCATCGTTATTTTGCTCACCAAGCCACCCCAGTTCAGACATGGCCATATGCAAATCAGTCTTGACCCTGTGCCTCATGGGAACAGTCCAGCCCGAACTGCCAAGCCATGGCTTCCCTGCGGTTTATGGCTATCAGCCGTCTTCAGCCAGGATAGCTTGACTCCAGTGGCTTAGAGAGCACGGGACCCACATCTGGCCATCGGGGTAGGGGGGGTTCCTGAGAACAGGGGGGGGCACCATGTGTCGTCCCAGGTGGACGGGGTGGGGCAAGGATGAGGACTTCAGTTTTCTCTGAGTTGAGTTTCAGGCAGCACCTCTTCATCTAGGTGGTGACGGCTTTTATCCCTTCTTGGAAGTTGTGCCTGGTGATATTGGGTTCTTTGGTAAGGGAGAGGATGAGCTGGATTTCATCAGCATAGGAGACTATGTTGAGCCTGTGGTTTCTGACGATGGTTGCGAGGGGGTCCATGTAGATGTTGAAGAGGGTCGGGCTGAGGGAGGTTTCCCTGGTGCACTCCACATCTCGTCTCTGTTGGCTCTGAGAGGAAAGGCGGGAGTATGACTCGCTGAGTTCTGCCTGTGAGAAATGAACCTATCCAGTCAAGGGCCTTTATGTGGATGCCGGTGTAGTGTAGTCTGGTGGCTAGGGTGTCGTGGAAAACGGTGTGGAAGGCAGCTGAGAGGTTTGGGAGGAGGAGGGCTGCTATTTGGCCCGGGTCGAGAAGGGATTGGATGTCGTCGGTGGTGGCGAGTAGGGTGGTCTCTGAGCTGTGGTTGCTACAGAACCCAGATTGGGACATTGTTGGCTTCGACAAAGTTTGCTAGCTGGGTGTTAACTGCCTTTTTGATGACTTTGGCTGTGAATGGGAGCAGGGATATGGGCCTGAAGTTCTTGAGGTCCATAGAGTCTGAAGAGAGTTTCTTCGGGAGGGGTTTGACTTCAGCGTGTTTCCAGTCATTGGGTAATGTTGCAGTGTCAAGGGAGTGATTGATCATCCAGCAGAGTTCGGGTGTGATGGCCGTGGCCGCTTTGTGGAAGATGTGGGGTGGGGAGGGGTCTGAGGGTGCCCCAGAATTGATGCTCTTTATGGTTTTTAGATTGTCTTCTGTCGTGAGCGGGGTCCACATGAGCAGGGCCTTTTGGGTGGCATTGTTTGGGGTGGGCGCTGGGGCGGTGCAGAAGTCTTGGTTGTTGAAGTTGTCATAGATCGTCTTAATATTGAGACGAAAAAAGGCACTGAGTTGGTTGCAGAGGTCTTGTGAGGGTGGGACGTTGTTGTTTCGCTGCCGAGTTTGGCAAATTCCTTGATGATGGAGAAGAGTTCTTTTGAGTTCTGGGCGTTGGCGAGGATTCTGTCTTGGAGGAAATTCTTTTTTTGGCTTTGATGAGGTGGTGATGTGTTGTGTTGTCTGCTCTGTAGGCGGTGCATGTTTCTTGGGTTTTGTTATTTCTCCAAGTCTTTTCGAGTCATCAGCAGGAGCGCTTGGATTCTTGGAGTGGAGGGGTGAACTAGCTTGCTTTCTTGTTGTGTCACTCTGTGGCTGTATTGAGGGGGGCGAGGGTGTCGGCGCAGTTTGTGATCCAGCGGTGGTGATTGCGTGCCGTGGTGCTGGTGCTGGCATCAGGTGGTGGGATGCTGGTGGGGGCGGAGGTGAATTGGTGTTCAGTAACTTTGTTCCAGCTTCTTAAGAGGTGGCAGTGGGCGTGCTTGTGTACGGTTGATTTTCTGAAAGAGAAGTGGATGCAGAGGTTGTCTGTCCAGAGTAGTTCTGTGGTGTTGCTATAGGAGACGCTGCTTCCTTCTGCGAAGACGGGGTCGAGTGCGTGTCCCGCTGTGTGTGTGGGGCCAGTGACGAGTTGCTTCAGTTCTATTTTGGCAAGGTCCTCTAAGAGTATGGTGGTGTTTGGGTCATCCTGGTTGTCCAGGTGGAAGTTTAGGTCTCCGAGTAGAATGCTGGCTGTGGAGGCGGGGGTGTGGAGTGTGATGAGGTCGGTGATGGTGTTGGTGAAAGGAGCTCGGGCGCCAGGCAGTCTGTAGCTGAGGGTTCAGTGAAGAGTAGTTTTAGGGTTGGTCTGGATCTGGAAGGGCAGATGTTCCAGGAGGGTCGTAGCATTGTCCGGGTCCGTGTTTGTCATGCAGAGGGAGCTTTTGTGGACAATGGCGATGCTTCCTCCTAGGCCGGTGGGGCGATCTTTTCTCAGGATTTTGTATCCATTTGGAATGGTGGTTGCCATGTCAGTCGCGGAGTTGACGATGGCCCAGGTTTCTCTGAGGAAGGCAACATCGGGCGTGTGGGTGTTGAGGAGGTCCCAGATTTCTATGGCATGCTTGTATAGGGTGTGCACATTGAGGGGGATGCAGTTCAGTGGTTTGTTTGCGGTGATGTCTGGTAGGGTGGGAGCTGCTGCTAGGGTCTGGAGGTGGGTGAAGGTGCAGTGGCAGTGTTGGCAGGAGATCGGGCTTTGGGTGTTGCTCAGTGTCGAACGCTGGTAGTTGTTGCTGTGTCCTGGGTTGAGAGCGCAAAGGGTGCTGGAATCATAGTGGAGGTGGGTCGGAGGACCAGGGTCCCTGGTGTTGGTTGTGGTCGGGTTGCGGATGGGTGCAGACGGGCTTGCCTTTGGCACGCCTTCGCCTCGGCCACCATCAAGTAGGGATCGGGGGAGGGTGGTTAGCTGGGAGGCAGGAGCGGGAAGGACATGCTGGAGGGGGAGGGGCATGGGGCAGCAGCGGCAGGGAGCGTTGTAAAGAGAGCAAAAAAGAGAAAGAAGGAGCAAAACGGGGTGTACACTATGGAGGAATTGGTCTAATACCTCACATATGGACAATATGATTGTTCATATGTGAGGTTGTGGACCCGCTTTGTGACAGAGAGGAGGGAAACTTTATTAGCATTACCAAGTGAGGAGCAAATGTCTTATGCCCACATGAAGGAAGCCTTGAACAGAATGTATGCGTTTACCCCAGAACTATACAGGCAGAAGTTGAAGGCCTGTAAGAAGCTGGAGTCAAGCACGTGGGTGGAGTATGTGTCCTGTTTTTGCAGAACACTGGATGGTTGGGTGAATGGTAGCCAGGTAAATGAGTTCCTGATGCTCTATGATTCAGTTGCATGGGAGCAATTGTCTGGTAGTTGTTTTCCAGAACTACGCCAGCATTTGATTGACAGTAAGCTGACTGACCCCAGGAAGCTTTCTGTGGAGGCGGACCACTGGGTCAGTACCAGAGTCCACAAAGGTCATGTGGGAGACTCTGCCAAAGGTGGGCAGCGTCTCCAGCAGAAGAGTGGAGTGGAAGAGTATCAACAGAAGGAGTTCATAAAATAGCCCCAAAGTAAATCCTCAGGGAACCAAGGGGATGGTTCTCAGCCCTCAGTGAGAAGAAGCCATGGGTCCCTCACGATAAGCCTGTCCAGAAGGGTCCCCGGGCATGTTATGCTTATCGTCAGGTGGGCCACTTCATATGGGGATCCTAGGTGTCCCCAAAAAGACCACCACTGCACCCACAGGTTGACCGCCCTGTGAGTTGACTAGTGTGGCCTTGGGGGAGGAGATGGGTTCCCAGGCAGGGTGGGAGCCAGCAGAGTTGACCCTGGTCTCACTAGGAGACAGTGAGATGGTGCCAAGAACCCATCTGCCCAATAACACTAAAATATACAGGCAGTGGGTGACCATAAATGGTCATAAGGTGCAGGCTCTGAGAGACACTGGAGACAGTGTGACAACTGTCAGTTGTCAGCTAGTGTCTGAAGAGCAGGTGGTCCCAAACGTACTTTACCCAGTAGTTGCAGGTGACAACTCAGAGTGCCTCTCCAAAGTGGCACAGGTTCCCTTTGAGGGGGGGTCCTCTGGTACCTTGAAAGTAGTTGTGAGACCAGCCATGCCTTTAGATGGTCTGCTAGGGAATGGCATGGAGAGTTTTCTTGGGAGAAGGTGGAACACAGGTCTCATTTGGAGATGTTGGGTCTGTCTGAGTGAGCGTGAGAGATGAAACTCTTGAGTCGACTGAAGATCAGTAGGGAGCGAGTTCCAGGCTGCTGCGGCTTTAACAGACAGTGACTGGCCTCCCATGTGGACTCTGTGGAAGTGCGGGACAATCACCCGGCGGAGGGAGGCAGATCGCAGAGGTCAGTTCTCTTTATGGGCATCCTGTAAGAGGACCTCTGAGTCTGGTCAACGAGTGGGAGAAATCTCCCAGTAAACCTCCCCAGGATGTATATAGCTACATGCTGGCCTACAAGAAACAGACTAAGTGCTTCAGACAACTCACTCAGGTGAATCTGTAAGCCAGCCAGGAAGAGATGAAATGGTGGTATGACCAGAATTCCACTCTGATCGAGTTTCAACCTGGCCAGAAAGTGTGGGTAGTGGACCCAGTGGAGCCTTGCTCGCTCTAGGTCAAGTGGACCGGGCCATTCGAGGTGGTGGAGTGGAAGAGTAAAGTCACCTATCTGGTGAACTTGCAGTCTCCCAGGAACCCTTTGTGAGTCCTACATGAGAACCGCCTTAAGCCCCACTTTGAGAGTTCCTAAGTGGGCATGCTCTTAGCAACAGATGCTGGAATGGAAGAGGAGACTGACCTCCTGTCTGCTAAGGAATATGATGGGCCAATGGACAGTATAACCCTCTCCCCCGCCCTGACTCCTGAACAGCAGAGTGACTGCTGCCAACTATTGGTACAGTTTGTTGCTCTGTTCTCCCTGACCCCTGCTGTCACTCAGTGGTCCATGATGTGGACACTGAGGACAGTCCTCCTGTGAAGCACAAAATGTACAGGGCGACTAACAGGGTCAAAGCTTGCATCAAGAAGGAGCTCTCTAAGATGGTAGCGCTAGGGGTGAATAGGCCCTCTAACAGCCCTTGGGCCAGCCCCATGCTCTTGGTCCCAAGGGGTGCCCCACCTGGTGCCCCACCAGAACACCAGTTCTGTGTGGACTACTGAGGGCTCAATTCCATCACCAGGACTAACGCACATCCCATCCCTAGAGCTGATGAGCTCATAGATCGGTTGGGGCTGCCCAGTACCAATTTCGGGTGATTCCCTTTGAGTTGAAGAATGCCCCTGCCACCTTTCCGAGGTTGGTCAACCAGGTGTTGGCTGGACTGGAGGATTTCAGTGCCCCCTACCTGGATGACATTGCAGTGTTCAGTGCCGCTTGGGAGGAGCATTTGTATCTCCTCTGGGAAGTGTTGAAGGCCTTTCAGAGGGCAGGCCTCACGATCAAGGGCAGCGATCAGTGGTGTACTTAGGACACCAGGTAGAAAGCGGCCAGGTGGTGCCCCTAAAGCTTAAGATTGACACCATTCCGGCTTGGGAACTTGGCTTGGGAACCCCCCACAACTCAGAGGTGAGAGCCTTTTTAGGCCTCAACCAAATATTACAGGAGATTTGTCAAGAGGTATTGCACCATTGTTGCCCCCTTGACTGAGCTGACTTCAAGGATGCAGCCCAGGAAGGTGAACTGGACTGACGCCTGTCAGAAAGGTTTTGATGCCCTGAAATCTGCCGTGTGCATGGCGCCCATGATCAAGGCGCCCAACTTCTCAAAGGAATTCATGGTGCAGACAGATACTTCAGAGCATGGTGTGGGAGCTGTGCTCTCACAACTAAATGAGGAAGGCCTAGACCAACCAATAGCCTTCATTAGTAGAAGGTTACTTCCACAGGAACAGAGGTGGAGTGCGATTGAGCGTGAGGCTTTTGCTGTGGTCTGGGTGCTGAAGAAGCTGAGGCCCTACTTGTTTGGGACTCACCTCCGGGTTCCGACCAACCACAGGCCCTTCAGATGGTTGATGCAGATGAGGGATGAGAACCCCAAGTTTTTGAGGTGGTCCATTTCCTTACAAGGAATAGACTTCACGATGGAACACCGCCTTGGTGCAGAACACGCCAATGCTGATGGTCTGTCAAGATTTTTCCGCCTTAGTGAGGAGAACTCTAAAGAGGGTGAATAGTTCCCCCCACATTTCAGCTGGAGGGGACACATGTTAGACCTGGCATGATTGGCGTGGGTTTTCCCTGTATTTTTGCCTTTGCCTCCTGTGTTTTTACTGTGTATTGGACTTCGTTTTTGCTGGTCTAGATGCTTTGGCCCTTTGCCACTGCTGTTCAGTGCCAAAGAACAAGTGTTCACTCTGTAAATTGTTGTTATGGATTGGTGATTCCATGATTGGCATATTTGATTTACTATCCAGTCCTTAGTACAGTGCACTTTGTGTGCCCAGGGCCTGTAAATCAACTGCTGCTAGTGGGCCTGCAGCACTGATTGTTCCACCCCTATAAGCAGCCTGTAAATGTAACTCAGACCTGCCACTGCAGTGTCTGTGTGCAGTTTGGTACTGCCATGTCAACTGGCAAGTGCACCTACTTGCCAGGACCTAACCCTCCCTTTTCTTACATGTGAGTCACCCCTAAGGTAGGTTCGAGGTACCCCTGTGGGCAGGATACAGTGTATGTGAAAGGTAAGACATGCCCTGATTTGTGTGGCATGTCCTGATAGTGAAATACTGCACATTTCTTTTTTCACTATTGAAAGGCTATCTGTCCCATAGGATAGAATGGGAGTTTATTTATAACATCTTATAAATATAGCTTCACATTGGGACAAGATAGGAAGTTAAGTTTAGTATGCCTGAACTCAGAATATACAGATGCATCTTTTAGTGAGGATGATTTTTACATTCTGCGTTTGAAAATACCACTTTTAGAAAGTCAGTATTTTCTTGCTTAGCAATCTTGTGTCTCTCTGCTAGGTTTGTATATTGACTGTCTGGCTTTGGAGTGACAGGGGCTCGGGATGTGCATTCTGTTTAGACGGCCACTTTGGGGGGCAGGTGTGTCCTGACTTTCCAGGGTGAGTCAGGGCTTGACTGAATAGACCAGGGCTGCATTGAGATTAGGGGGAGGAGATTTCTTTCACAGCAGAATGGGCCTGGTCTGCCTTGGACAATGCTGTCTACACCTCCTGCCAGGAAGCTGCACCAGAGAGGACAGAACTGGTTTCGGCTGGGCAAAGAGCTTCTCTGTCACCAGAGAACAAAGGAATTTGTGCTATAAAACGTGGTGGCCAGACCGCAGAATTTTACATTACTTCTGGGATTCAAGAGGAACCTATGCCAAGGAGTAGAGCTGGAGAAACTGAGGATAAGTACTGCCCCTTTGCTGTGTGCTGTCTGGGGTTGGCCTGCAGTCTCTGTTTCTGCCAAGTAAAGGACAAGTAGTTTGCCGTGTGCTGTGTCCCCTGCTTGAGGAAGATCTCCAAGGGCTTGAAGTAGAGCTAGCCTCCTGTTTTGAAGTATCAGGGACACAAAGACTTCACCTCCAGCTCCCCTGAACTGCGGTGCTGGGAGTTCTGACCTGCTAAGAGGTGCCTGTTGCTGTTCTGGGCCTCTAGAGTTTGTTCCTGCTGCTGGGAGCTGGGAAAGTAACGCAGCAACGAGAAGCGCGATGCATCCACACCTGTTTCCGACGCATCGCCAAAGAAACCAACGCATCACCTCCCCACGCAGTAAGAAACCAACACATCACCTCGCCTGTGTGGCAGTAAGGAACCGATGCACCACCTTCCCTGGAGTAAGGAACCGACGCATCACCTTCTCTGTGCGTAAGAAACCGACGCATCACCCTCTCTGCGGCTGTTTTTGTTTACAATTTTGACGTATCCATGGTACTTTGTGTTGAAAGTATTGCATCTATAATTTGCTATGGACAGAACTGTTTCTACCTTTTAAAAGTCATATTTTTATTACTTTAATTTGGATTTTTTTTTAAACAATTTTTATTAGAAACAAAAGCAGCAGTAAGGACATTGCATTGACAGCTGGTATACAGGTGGTCAAAAGATTACAACATATTCTCCCATCATCAATCCGGCAGAGGTCCAGGTCAGTACATTCCAATAATAACATAATAAACTACTGGTGGGCCGCTCACATGCTCTCGGGTCAGGAAACTTCAGCTATACACATCTATCTCTAATCACCCTCCGTTTGTGCTAATATCTCATCCACATCCCCTCCTAGTCTCAGGAGTCTTTCTCTCCTCAGTTTTATTGTCAGCGAGACACATATCTCCCCTCTATATTTGTTCTAGCGCCCCCACTTGTGATCCCATTTACGTGGGCACCCCCGTCCTTTATATACTGTTT
Source organism: Lissotriton helveticus (assembly GCF_964261635.1). NCBI lineage: Eukaryota > Metazoa > Chordata > Amphibia > Caudata > Salamandridae > Lissotriton > Lissotriton helveticus. The sequence continues at coordinate 1,541,737,076 of NC_136068.1, read as the reverse complement.
TTTCTGCAATCATGGCATGGTCCATATCTATAGCCCAATCCCTTAGCAGTGGTACGGTGTCCACACCCCATTTCTGAGCAATGTTTCGTTTCGCTATACTCCACGCCATCGTGGCCCATGACTGTTCGGCTTGCGTGAGGTCCGTTGCTTCCCAGACATTGAGGAGACACAGTGTAGGGGTTGGGAGGATAGGTTTGTCACAGGTTCTAGTCAACTGTCTGGGTGACATCCGTCCAGTATTGTTGTATGCGCGGGCAGTCCCAAATAATATGTAGGAACGGTCCTTTCTGGTTACAGTGTCACAGGCAGCGATCATCAGATCATCTGCCTAGTCTGTGTAGCAGTGTGGCGTCAAAATATACTTGTGAAGAATTTTAAGCTGCACCAGGCGAAGCCGCATCGGGATGGCCACATCCCGGGGCGAAGACAGCGCCTCCCGCCAGTCTTCGTCGGGTAGCTCCCCCAGCTGAGCCTCCCAGGACGCCCTCAATCTCAACATTGGATCGGCTCGGTTACAAATCAGCTTTTTGTACATGAGGGAGATGGCCTTGCGGGGCAAGAGCCTGTCTTCTGGGGGAGAGTAGTCTGGGAGGGGAGTATCTTTAGGAAGGGCGGAGTCAATGGCGTGACTGATCTGAATATAGCGAAATCTCTGTCTGCGCTAACTGGTATTTAGTTTGAAGATAGGAGAGCGTTGCTTTCGTGCCCTTAACCCACAAATCGCCCACCGTGGAGATCCCTATCATATCCCACTTATCAAATCCAGCACAGGTACTGAGTTGACCCAGAATATCCGGTTCCCACAGGGAGGTAGCTTTTGTAAGGTGGCCCTGCCATCCCACACGCCTCTGCGCTCCATGCCACACCTCTAAAGTACGCGCCGTAGGACCAGTCAAACACAATTCCCTGTGGTTTATATACAGTGCTCGGTTGTAGCTCCCTTTCCCTAATAGCCAGTAGTCAGTGCGATAGCTGGGGTCATCATGGCACCCAAAGACCCACTGGTTGATGGCCGTCAGTTGTGGGGCCTGATAGTAGAGGCACACATCCGGCAGACCTATCCATCCATCGTACCATCTCCTAGTAAGCTTGACTATGGCAATGCGAGGAGGTCTGCTGTCCCACAATAGATCCGGTATTGTAGCTTCAATTTGCAAAAAATAGGAATCCGGTACCTGGTTGGGTGTGTTCTGTAACGCGTACAGAAACCGCGGTAGAGTAAGCATTTTGAATAAGGATGCACGCCCTAGTAAGTTAAGGGGACGCGTTTTCAATGTTTGACATCTGAGGGAAGTCTCTGCAATGGTTTGAGCAGGTTTCTGTCAAAGAAAAGTGTGTGGTTGATAGTGATGAAAATTCCTAGATAACGGAAACTCAGTGGGGCCACCGGAATATCGTAACCTCGTGGACTCTGTGGTGGCTCTCCCCAGAGGGGATACATCTGGGATTCAGACCAGTGTATGTGGTACCCAGATTGCGCACCGAATATATGAAAAATGTAGAGCACACCGTACAAGGAGCGCGTCAGAGAAGCGAGATAGAGCAAAATATCGTCAACGTACAACAATATGCGGTCTTCGTGGTCGTTCGTCCATCGAATGCATCTAATACTCGGGTCGCCCCTTATCCAAACCGCCAATGGCCCTAGAACCATGGCAAAAAGGAGTGGCGACAACGGGCAGCCTTGCCTTGTGCCCCGACACAGGGGGAACGGAGTGGAAAGATGATTGTTTACCGAGACATGGGCCATGAGTTGTGTGTAAAGCAAATTAACCCATCCCATGAATTTAGGCCCAAACCCGAAGCGGCCAAGAGCTGCGAACAAGTATTCCCATGCCATAGTATCAAACGCCATTTTGGCGTCAAATGCCAATAGAATCGCTTCTTCTTCCAGTGTGTGTATCCGGCCCCATGTACACGACGAACATTGTGCGCAGTATTCTGTCCTGGCATGAATCCCGACTGATCCCGATGGATCAGGTCCGTGAGATTGGGGAGTAGGCGGTTCGCCAAAAGTTTGGCTAGAATCTTGGCCTGTGCTGTAATCAAGGAAATGGGCCTATACACCCATCTATTGGCTTACCGGGTTTGTGGTTGACTACAATGGTGGCCTCACGGATATCAGTCAGGAGGAGGGCATTATCCTAACTTTCATTGTATAGGTTCAGCAAATGTGGTGCTAGTTTGGAAGCCATGGGTTTGAATAGTTTGATCGAGAGACCATTCGGGCCCATCGCCTTAACTGCCAGAATATCCTGTTTTGCCTTCTGAATTTCCTCAACTGACAAGTCTGCTTCCAATGCCTCCTTATCTTGCTCCGAGAGGGGCCAGTCACTCTAAAAGTGGCCAGGAGTTCTGCCGCATATGCAGCTTGAGAGTCTTGTGGGCAATCATACACTGTCGTATAGTGGCTTGGAAAAGCCTCAGCGATGCCCCAAGGGTCCGTAATGAGAACATTCTCGGAGCCCTTAATAGCCCGCACCCACCGCACAGATTGCTCCTTCCGGTCCAGCCACACCGGTAGCTTGCCAGTGCGTTCCCCCTGTTCGTATATACGATGTCGGGTGGCCAGAGCACATCTATTGGCATCTTCTAGGAGCAGTTGTTTGTAAACAAGTCGTTTAATGACACGTCGGTGCTGAGTGTCATGGTCCAGGGCTCGAGAAATATCAGCGTGTAGGCGTAGGATCTCGGCCTCCAGTTCTAATACCCGTTGGCGACGCTCAACTCTGTGACCAGCCATCAAGGATAGCGCGCTCCCCCTGATTACTGCACCATAGGCTCCCTAAAGCCTGATGGCTGACTGGACCGAGTCAATATATTCTTGAAAATAGTACTCGGTATCCTTGTGCAGGGTGTCTTTAATATGCGGGACTTTTAGCACCCAAGGTTGGATCTGTATCAGACCAGGTTGTACGCCAAGCGTCGCCAGCACTGGAGAATGATCCGATACCCCCGCGCCAAACATCCCAGGTCAGAGAAGTCATGTATGTGTTGTGCATGCGTAAACAAATAATAGATGCGGGATTGACTGCCGTGTACACTAGATTGTATAGTGCATGTAATGAGGATGCGACCACCTCCAGATATCCCCCATCCCCACGGCGTCGATAATGTCCCGTAATTGGGAGCCTTGTAGTGGGACCTGTCTGGGCGGGGATCTGTCTAGTTGACCATCAATCGTCAGGTTGAAGTCACCCCCCATGATTAGGGTGCCCACTGGAAGATTAAGCAAAAGAGTCTATGTAAATCTTTGCAGACCTGGTGGAGCATATACCGTAACTACGTTTAGAAGTCTGCCCTCCCACATACCTGTGCATGCTGCATACCTGCCCTGCGGATCCATCCAAGTGTCCTGTATCATGTATGGACAACCTTTTCAAAGGAGGACCCCCACCCCTCTGGAGCCAGTGGTGAAGCCTGAATGCACAATCATACGGTACCCCTTCCTGTCGAGGGCCTTACACGAGTTACCAATCAGGTGGGTTTCTTGTAATAATATCAAATCAAGGCCATGTCGGTGGATATACTGCATCACAATATCCCTCTTAATTTTGTCCCCCAACCCGTTAACATTCCAGGTGACAATCCTAAGTCCCTGACCCTTCATCATTTGTCACAAAAATCGGTAGAATGGTATTAATGGAGCCCCAGGGGCATCTCAGGCACTTCCCAGCTTCCACATGTGCGACCCCCAGAGTGTCAATGAGCACCTTATAGTACTGAACCTTCCCTGTTGCCCTGCAAACATAACAATCAACCAAGCTGTACACGTCTACGCAATCACTTGTACTGCTGCATGATATCCCCCAAAAGCAACGTCCCACACATTTACACTCAAATGTACCCTTAACCCAACCAATGTACCCGTGACATCTTGGAGCGTGCAACCAACAAGCTGAATGTATGTATAGGTCAAGAAAGCACAGATACAAGATGCAAGTTGTTACGGAACTGAGACTGTATGAATAGTGCCTTTCGCTAGCTGCACCCAAACCATGCGAACTCAAAAGTACCCTAAAAACAACAAACTCCCCCCTCTCCCTGCCTTCCTGCTCAGCGGGACTAAAACCACCCACCAACCCCAACATGCAGAGTGCCTGTTGCCCACCCATAAACAATTTCAGGGAACGCGGGTAACCCCACCCCGAATTGCATAACGTTATGTAACATTTCATCGCTCCCCGGCCCTACCCCACCCATAAAAAATTGAGTTACACATACAGGGGCCTATATCGCCTCTTGCAATGTGTCCCCCGGCCTCCACCTCACCAATAGCAGTGTGATAGCAGTTTTTCTTGAGCCCGAACTGCTCAAAATGCCGAGCAAACCAATTTAACAACTGCATGGGCCTTATCTGCAAGCATCATGGTGATCCTCCAATCTCAGACAACCCCATGACTCAAGAATCAATCCTCAAACCTCGCATCTCTTCCACTGAATGTCGTTTGTATAAAGTCATCATCGGGAGGTCATGGCGCCAAGACCATGAATCTGCGGAGGAAAGCCATGCCAGTCTAACACCGTCTCACCAATCACAGAGTCAGCTCTTTCCCGTGTGTCCCTGTGAGTCCGAGTCAGAATGTGGAAGGGACCGTCTCTGCTGGCGCCAGTCAGTGTTGTCGTCTGCCACAGAGAATGACTTTTTCCTTTTCCTTTTAACCATGCGCCAACCATCGAGCCATTCCCAGGCATCCTCTGGGCGGGTGAAAAACCAGGATTTACCGTTCGCTTCCACGCGGAGCTTTGCGGGAAACATCATTGCGTACTTTACTTCCTGGTCGCGTAGGGCACAATTCACTTCTAGGAAACTCCGTTGTTGTTTCTGAACTCTCAACGTGAAGTCAGGGAAGAACATAATTTTGCTGTTTTCCAGGATAAGTGGCGGGCCGCCCTTGCCTTCTGCAGGATGACATCACGGTCTTGGAAATTGAAAACCCTCCCCTGTAGTGGGCTTGGACGGGCTCCAGGCTTCGGGCGTCCCCCGGGCACTCAGTGAGCTCCTTCGATCGTAAAACACTTAGAAAGTCACCTAGGCTGGAGATGTTTGATGACCAATTCCTCACAAAGAGGACTGCCGCCTGTTCCTCCGCACGCTCCGGCACGCCAATTATGAGAACATTGTTCCGTCTCATGCGACCTTTTTAGTCGTCCAGTTGCAGGGCCATTGCCTCATGGGAAGAGCGTAAGTCTTTGACTTCTTTCTTGAGCAGAGCAGTATCCTCAACCAATTCTTTGGTGGTGTTTTCTACTGTTCCGACCCTCTCTGTAATCTTCTTCATGTTCTCCCGAATCAGTGCCACATCCGTGGCCACTGTGTCAATCCAGGGAGGTCCTTATCGCCGTTATTGCCTCCAATAGGTCTTTGTTTGTCAGTTCTGCCACCTCTCCCTGAGTCACCGTCTGAGTTCGGTCTTCAGTTTGCTGCAGCCAGGCGAACTTCTCTAGCTTGGTCTGAGCCTTGGTTTGAACGGCCGGACGCCATTGTGACTCGCCTCGGGGACACCACCGCCGCTCAGGGCACCGTCACTACTCCCCACCACCTGCGGTGAAGTACTTTACCCGGCCTGTCGGCATTCGCAGAAGGCACCCCACCCAGGGCACCTGCAGGAGGGTCCACGCTTGTCTGTGTCCAGGCTGTGGGTGGTCCGCCGGAGATCAGAGGCTCAGCCCAAGCGGCTGCGGAAACCTCCCAGTGGAGGCAGTGTTCCAGACCATTGCAAGTTGGTGCGCAGGTCGCACCAGCCAGGGGCCCCTCGAATGAGATGCAGCTATGTTAGGCCTCTCGGTCCCACCGGAACCCCAGCGTTCCAACAATGTCCACAGCAGTTGGGCCGGCACTTCCCGCAACTGCCAAAAGTGGTGTCGGGCTCCCCGGGCCCTACAATCACGATGGTCCAGCTAAGGCACAAGGACAATGGAATGGGTAGAGTGCAGGGTTCAAAAGTACCTCCAGTGTAAGCCTTAGCAATTTTGTATTAGTAGGCCCCCAGCAGCGAGACCGCAAAGAGACGTTCCACCAAGTAAGACACCCAGATCAGAAATGCCACTACAGTTATTGAGGAGGCGACCCTTCCATGCCCCTCACGTAGATTGGATGGGAGGCCCAGGCATCAATCAGCCAGCTCGCCGTACCTCCCCGTTGGGGTCACCGCCCCGCCCTCTATCTGCAGCTGTCAAGTTCGTTAAGGGCATTCCAGGGACCCCACGTGTACCGCGGCCCTGTTGCACCCCGCCTCGCACCTCATGGGGGCAACGCATCATCCCTTGGGCCCCAACCACTCACCGGATGTCAGGCACGGCCCACACAGTCCCGAACGGATCTCCGGTTGCACAGGCTCTACGCCGGGAAACTTTCCGCCTCACACAGGAGGCTCCGATCATGTAGGCGCAGCCGCGGCCTCGCATAGATCCGGGGCAGTACAGCCTCACTCCTCCGTCAGCAGGGGCAGCCACAAGGTCCTGGGCTCTAGAACACACACGGGGCGGCCCCACCGATCGGCACCAAAGTTGAGATGGCGATCACCGGACACCCCCGGAGCTCCTCCCCGGCATCAGGGCAGGAATCGGGCTGGTAGGAGCGGTCTAAATCAGGATATTGCAGGAGTGGCGCTCCGGAGAAAAACTAAAGAGTGGCCATTCCCGTTGGCGGTTGTATTGTGGATTTTTGTTGTTTTGGTCTTGTTTGGTTTAGATAAAGATGATATATTTTTCTAAACTGGTGTGGTGTCCATTTGTGGTGTTTTCACTGTGTTACAGTATGTGTGCACAAATGCTTTACACACTGCAGCTGTGATACGCCTGTCTGCTCATGACAGGCTACCAAACGGGTGAGCTGGGGTTATTTTTGAATTGTATCCCCCTTACCCTGACTAGGAAGAAGAGACCATACTTGGATAACGGTGCAAACCATTGGCAACTAGAGACCCACGTTTCTAACATATCTGCATCACTCAGTTGCATGGTTGATAGCTTATGCTTTCAGGAGCAGGTACTTTCATGTGCAGTAGCTTATGCTGTGCTGTATTCTAGGCAGCTGTGTACTAGGTAGGCTTGCAAGCATCATTTGGTGTCTTTCCTAACCAGATGTCTCACCATGGGGTTGCAGTCTCTCTATTGTTCCCCCTCCCAGGGTGCTACTGAGGATATTTTTGAATTATCCACTTGCTTTCACTTTCGTGCGCATTGCTACTGGAATGTTGAACATGAGTGTATTGTCAGTAGACTTCCATTTCTCTCTATGCTGCCTCTTCCACTGTAGTTTGAAATGTTTTACAATAGTATTCTGTGCTCTCATAGACACTGTATTGCATGTGTAAAATAGGTGTATCTGTGTTTTAGTACTTTGTTGGGAGATCTAGCACCTCAGAACCCCAAAGGTGGCACTTTATCTACCTTTATCTTTAATCCCAATGGTATTAGAGGATCTATCAAACCCTGCAGTGGCATTAACTCAAAATGATGCAGCCTCCCAGCATAATGTGTTGAGAGCGCTCTGAGTCTCTCATATCTCACAGATATTCATTGGCCTTGGAATGATTGGGCCCTCTTTGAGGGTTGCCCCCCATGCTCCAGGGGCCTGTCTTACGCTTCTAGTACTCTGTTCACCCCCTAGCCCACATTTGTGCTCAGCACAGGACCACCTCACATACATAAAAGCTCAACATAGCTGGCACTTCACACTGTCAGACAGAAACTTACATACCATAAGACAGACCAATAACCACAAAATAATCCATTCCAGCTCCCACCTAAGCCTCTACAAATGCCATAAAGGGCAAGACCACTGCCAGCACTGTCTACAGAAAGCTAGGATAGATTCATTTGCACACCATATCATCCGCTCTCCATTTGCAAATTCATGACACCACACGAGGAAACATATAATACCACACTACATCATGATATTTCAAACCATACATCACATAACACCACTATTACTTTCCTCCATCAATCACCACATAACACACAAAATCACTCCACGAAATAAAACACAGTGTTAAACTCAGTTGGATATCCACAACCCCAAAATCTACCAAAATATCATGTAACAAAGTGTGACAAGATGGCCAAAAGCAGACTACGGCCTAGATGTACGACCCGTTTTTGCATGCGCAAACGGGTTTGCGACACGTTTGTGTATGCAAAAACCCACAGGGCCATGTACGAACCCTATTTAGCGAGTCACAATTTATTTGCGACTCGCTTAATCGGAGTTGCGACTCTCAATTAGGAAGGGACGCTCCAAGGGCATCCCTTCCTAATAGCGACTCGCTACCCTATGTAAGAATGTTTTGCAACAGCAATTGTGGTCGCAAAGCACTCACAAGGTACCGCCTTCTTTAAGAGGGTGGTAATGCACTCGCAAACAGGAAGGGGTCCACAGGAGACCCCTCCCCCTTTGCAAATGCAGGGGAATTTTTTTTTTAGGTGCAGGCAGTGGTCCCAGGAACCATTACCTCCCCTTAAAAAATGTAACAAAAACGTTTCATTCCTTTTTTTTTTAAATGCAGTCCGTTTTCCTTTAAAAAACATCAATCACGCATCCACTGCAATGTCATTACGGCCCCTTTGGTGGAACATTATCAAAAACTGTCACACATGCCATCTGAAATGAAATGGTTTGTTCTTGAAGTTGTAAAAGGCACAAAGAGAAGACAGAATGTAGACAAACTGCTCACGCAGAAGGAGAACAAATGGATCTGGTCTTGCAACACGGTCGATAATGGACTGAACTCTTTAATTGAATGGCATACATTGGCCACTTTAAGATAATTATGGATCCTGGTGTACCTTATAGACACTTTGTACATTTTACTATTGTTCATGGCATTTCTTGCTCTGGATGTTGTTATATGCGACCATGAGCAGGAATTCTTACTTTCCCATCCATTCGGTATTAGGCTACCTATAGAACACTCGGCTGAGTGTTTCCCGTGTTGCAGTAGGCTTTGACAATAAAGCAGAAACATGAGATTTAGAGCAGGACTTTCTAGGGTCCTACAAGTTTACATTTGGTTGCCTAGTGAACACTCGGCTGAGTGTCCTCTGTTTTGGCCGCCGTGTATTACAACTAAGACTCGCTCATTTTGTTGCGTTTTGTGGTGAAATAGACCCGTTGTGGTCTGTTGCAATTAATAATGTTTTGTAACAACTGCTGTAACTTTATTTAGTTTGCGCTACATTTTAAAGTGCTCCAAAGTAATTTTTAGGCTGGATATGCCTGGGTGGCGATATAGTATAGGTCCACTCCAATATGGCCACCACCGTTTCCATCAATTGACGCCATCAATCTTCCAGATATCTTAATCGGGGCTCAATGGCGCGACGGGCTAACCCTGAACTTTGCAGTCGGGCGTCCCGGGACTAAGCATTGCTAGTTCTCTTGCCGCTTAAGTAAGTAAACCGGCTATGGAGATGTCGATCTTTGTTTGGTCGAGTTGATTGTAGATGTGGCTACTTTGGTTTATCGTACGCTCGATGTTAATTGTGTAACATCTTGTAATTGTAGTTTACAGTGTGGTTTATCGTGACGTGAGTGTTTCTAAATATTCTTTTAGCACATGGGTTTCCACAAGTGGTGGTGGTAGAATATGAATTACGGACATATTATTGATTATGGTCTATGTTGTTTTTTAGATGACCAGTCTGGCTTGTTCTTCACGTGAGTAATGCCATTCTAGTGTTGATGAAGTTAGGTTTATGAACTTATCTGTGCAGGACAATGACATTGTCATTTACTCTTACAGAATGAGACTATGTCTGATCTTTGAGACATGTAAGTAGCCTGAGTTCGTTGGTTGATACTTAGACTTAGACATGTCTCCTATGGTTGGTTAGGTCACCAGCTTTTTAGTTAGCTTGAATTACTCACAGTTGTGGTGATTGGTCTGTCGGCTTGTTTTAGTGGTGTTAAAACACTGTTTGTTCTTCTTTGTGGTGTGAGCAGACTACAAAATTCTCTTTGTGTCATAGGGTATCATTTATGTTTATCATTGTTGTTTTCATATATTAGATATTCTTGTGCAACCGTTTTGTCCTGAAGATGGTCCCAAGGATCTACTAGACCACCGGGGGACCGAAACGTCGACGCACAACACCGTTTTTTGCATAAATATTCAAATCATTTGGATTCTAATTTAACTATACACTGTGTTTAATTCACATGAACGTGGTTGAATTGAATGTCCATATTTTATGCGAAAGGTGTTTTATATACTACCACTAAATGTGATATGATGGTATTGGTAGTACTTTGTTTCCAGACATTTATTTTGGAGAAATGTTACATATGGAATAAGAATTAAAAACGTATATTTTGGATACATTTATACTGTTCTACATTCAATCCCTGTGATTACAAAAAATAAGTGTTCATGTATGTGACACCATCTAAAAAGTTAATTATTATGTGAATGTTTCCTTCCGGGGCAACTTGCTTTTGTTATTTAAAAGCAGTCCCAGACATGGAGGTCTGCTGAGCCCAGCAGGCTACCATACTTGGAAGGACCAGCAATTCGCAATGGGGTCGTAAATTGCGAGTGCCTCATGAATATTTATGAGGCATGCAATTTTTGACCCCATTGGGAATCGCAAACAGTGTCTCTGACACTCTTGTGCATAGCATTTTGCAACTTGCAATTGAGCGCAATTTGTGAGTCGCAAGATGCTATGGTCGTACATCTGGCCCTACAAGTAGCAAGGTACCACACATAGAGAACTACACACCACCCACATCACACCTATCATGCCATTTCAAGCCACTCTGCCTTCCTCATCTTATTTTACAAATCGGTGCATCACACTACTCCACAGCATAAACTCAAACTTACTGCATCAGCACACAGTACACTAGCCAACATCTCTCTATAGTAAACGCTAGCACAACACACTTCATTAAACCTCACTGTATTTCCACCACATTATTTCATACTAAAAACAAACAACACCACATAAGCCAACTCTGCTTTCCAGTGTTGCCACAAAAAATCCAAAATCACAATATCATTTCACTTTATACATAGCATCCTCTGATTCTACACCACATCACACCTCCTTCTACCACATTATACAACACCAATTTACACCACACCTAACACCCTCAAATATCATCTCACAATGCACAATACTATGCCACATTATATGCAATACTGCTTTACATACACAATCTGTCCAAACCCCACCTGCCCACTATAACTATTCTTAATATTATACCTCCACTCACCAGGGTGCTGCCCACAGCGTTCCATACCAGATAATCATACCAGAGAAAACCAAAAATTATTACATCATTCCCAAGCTCATCACTCTGCACCACAACTCTTCACCACACAGCACTAGCCAACATAAGAAAAGTGCATTTCATACTAGAACATGCTGCATCACAAATCTACCACTCATAATAGCATCATGCCCGTACACACTATAATTATATACATATTTGCAACACACATCATTACCCAAGCCATCCAAGCCTACATAATGTATGGAAGGCTTAAGTAAAACAGAAAAACATTAATAATATTGCACCAGAAACCACATGACAGATTTCCACGTGTTACAACACTTTCCACCCCATCAACAGATCATCCAACATGCCTTGATATCCTTCTGAACAGCATCAGACCAAGTCATTTCACATCAAAATACACATCATCACACCACATTGTGCAACCTCTTCAAACCTCCTGGTATACACCATCACATTGTTCTGAAACTCCACACTCCCCCAAGCATCCTAAACTAACCACAACTTCACCATCCACATATCACTTTACGATTTGCAACCAACTATTGCACACAAGCATTCTTGCCACATCAATAAAAAGGTTCAACATGTCATAGTCAATAGCCTGAACTTAAAATCACACAGTGCATTGCTGGGCTTTCACTACACTGTATCATACCATACCATTCCGTACCAAACTATACCATAACATTGTGAACCATAACCTACCATTCCACACTACCCATGAGACCATTCATTTAATTGAGTACAAAATGGCATCTCACACATCACTAGCCTTAAGACTCCATACCACATTCTGCAGTCTTACATGTGCACTTTGCCCCATCTCAAAAATCTGAATACAATATCAAAACTTTTCCTCTTGGTACATCATGATGCAATTTCACCGTACAACATACATCTGCATACTACACTACTCCACACAAACGAACCCACATACTGCTACATCCCACTTCATCACACCATATGATATTTAACAATACACCACACTGCCACCATTACATCCTTATTTAATTACTACTCACCACATCACACTGCACATATTATGCTATACATTGGCTCACTGATTCATTCTAGCCTATCATTCGAGTGCATATCTATGCAATGGGTACCCTTACCTAGGTGGAAGGAAAGGTTATCTATTGACTAGTCTTCCAATTTAATTAATGGCAAACCAGCCTTTGCCTCTTTTTGCAAGGTCACTGGTGTGTACAGTACCTGCCTTGGTTTGCAGTTCATTAGAATCCAGGTTAAACAGCCAGTCCTGAGTGTCCAGACAACCTGCCAAAGAAATGAGATAATGCTGGGAGACTGAGACACTGTGTTCCACGTGTTATGTCTAGCTTCCCAATTGTTGAACCTATTTTTGGACAGTTGCCTAAATCAAAGGTATTTTTTGTCTGGCCAAAGGTTATGTGTCTAAACTCAATGAACATCATCACAATTGAGCCTCCAGTGCCATCAGTAGACTGAAGACGAACGTGAAATAACTCACTTTTCCATTAATTCTATCCATGGGAACTTGAATTTGACATGAGAGTCCAAAAGCTCAATTGCACACAGAGAGACAATCAGGGGCTGCTATGTGAGCCGAGGAGTCATAAAACCCACTGTGCTAGCAGGGCCAACAAGTCTGAATTCTTAACTAATGAGACATCAAACTAACTGACTCTGCAAGTTCAACCTGATTGATGTCTAAACTAAAGAGTCGTCAACCCAGCTAAGTCTCCAAGACTATAGAGACTATCCTCTGAAATGGTGGAATTTCAGAGTGATAGAGCATGTATGCAATTTTCGAAAGTGGCGCTCAGATGAATAAAGTCAGAATTGTGAGCCCATCAACCCAACCAAACTTGCAGAGCTAAGATAAGACAGAATTTGGATTCATTTGAGATGTCACCAGTAATGTTCTGACCGTGTCATGAGTGATATAATATGTGAGATCATAAACAGTGCATTGCAGGGGCATCATTTATAGCAGGCTCAGGTAACTCTAACTCCTGAATTTATATGATTTTGTGCAAGTGAAATTTGAGCCTTGCCATAACGTCCCTGTAACCTTTGATTTTGTCAGTGAATTTCTAAGGTCTTTTAAATTATATTTCCTAACTATAACGTACCTGCAACCTTAGTGTTTTAAGTGAATTTCCACGTTTTGTTTGAATTCCATTTGATAACTATAATGTCCCTGTAAGATTTGTTTTTTTCAGTGAATTTGTAAGTTTTTTTAGATTTTATTTCCTAACTGTAACCACTAACCATTGACACTGAGTATGTGACTAAATGCATGAGTTTCTCAGTGGGTGTACTAATGTCTGAGTAGATTTGTAAGTGGATATGAGAGAGCATGAGCAGGGCAATAAGTGGGTATGAGTTGGTCTGTGAGCGGATGTGTGAGTCTCTGAAAGGGTCTGTGAGTCAGTACCTACAGCTCTGAGTAGATCTGTGAGTGGGTGAGAGAGTATATGTGATTCTGTGAGTGGGTGCACGAGGAGCATACTGTGTCTGTGTGTACGTGTCTGAGTTTGTCAATGAGTGGGTGCACAAGTCAATGGGTCTGTGAGTGGCTGTGAGAGTGTCTAAGTTATTCTTTAAGTGGGTGCATGAATTCGTGAGCGTGTTCTGCTTGTTTTCATGTCGTTTTCAGTAGGCCTGGGTGGAGATCGCAGAGTTTCACTCAGCAGAAGTCCACAGACTTACTGAAAAGCTCAGCCAAATTCCACTGAGTTCCATGAGTGGATGGTGTCTTGCTCTGCCCACCCCTAATGAAGTCCCCTTGGCTGCTGAGGGTTATTGGGGCTAAGAACCCCTATTGTTGCAACAAGTAAGTCCCCCACAGTAGGATTGCCGAGAACTTGTCGGAGGCCATTCCCCCTTTCTCAACCATTCTGCAAACGGGCATCCTGGCTCACTGTTGGTTGGGGAATGGAGCACCTTTGGCTGCTGAAGGTCTCTATTTGGCCTCTTCTGCTCGTTTCTTTCTGATATGTATTTGACTTCTTTCTGCTCATCTCTGACCTTTATTTTGCCTCTTTCTGCTTATTTCTGATCTCTATTTTGCCTCTTTCTGCTCTTTGTTGACCTTTGTTTTAGCCTCTTTCTGCTCATTTCAGATTTCTCAATTGCCTTTATGCTAGTCTCAGACCTTTATTTTGCCTGTTTCTCACCTTTTTTTCTTCCTCTTTCTGCTCATTTCTGGGCACCCTGGGACATAGCAGGAGCCGGTCCTAGAGTGGTGATGGTACCCAAGGCCATTATTGATTCCAGAAGGGGTGCTGCGCAGCCCCCTTCCTTTCACTTTCACAGGCCTGCCCCCATAAGGTGGTGGTTGCTGGGGCCAAGAACGGCCTCGGTTCGGGGCAGCGCAGCTCCCCTCCTTAAACATAATAGAAAGCCCCGGATGTCGTGGTCGGGTTTCCACACAGACTTCCTCTTGAAGATGTGTATATTTGCCTCAGGGAGTATTTTTTCATGTGGTCCCGGGGAAGTGGTAGTTCCCAGGATCCTGGGGGGATGACCACCGCCTTATTAACTGATAAGTGCTGGGGAGGCACTGGTCCCCAGTGCCCAAAGGGATCTGAGCACCCCCCTTAATAATTCATAAGTCCAAGGACGGGGGGCCCGTCCGCCCCCTCCTTTTACTTCCCGCATGTCCCTGGGACCTGGTCCACATTAGGCCAAACAGTAGAGAAGTGGGGGAGACCATGCTTCTTTTCTTTTTCGCCGTTGGCCACCGATAATGCACGACTCCTGACAATTTGTTTTTAATGCCCTGCTCGGGGTGGGGGATGAGGAATTTCCTACCCTTCCCCCATCTGTTTTTTGTAACCTTTGTGTGGGACTCTGCTAAGGTTGACTCCCAAGGTGGCTACCAATACTTCCTGGTTGAAGTGTTGCCAGCCAATCACATATGAGCATGGGGACTTTCAGATCCGTAGAGGATCTGTGTCCCTAAAATTTACAAATTGGATTTTCCCTTAATATTTCTAAAACTGCTGAACAGATTTACACCAATTAACAAAAAGTACTCCTCCTGGACCAAGAGCTAGCTTTCTGCCAAGTTTGATTTCACCCAGCAGTTCGGGCAGTAGTAGTGTTCAAAATACCCTATGGAAATGAACATTGGGAATATACTTTGTTTACCCCCCCTTTTTCTCGACCCCCCACTTTACAGATTACTCCAAAACTTACCAAGCACACCAGGAATCACCAGGACACTTTTTGTGGGAAATGTCATTAAGAATTGTCAAACAGTGCCAAAGATATAGGCACGTAAAAAAAAGCTTTTCCTAAGGAAACATGGTCTTAACTATAACTGACTACTTGTAACTGCAAGTAGGTAATGATATATATATATCCTTTCCCTTGGTTCTCTTTTGATGGGTCATGCAGCGCTCTTTGTCGGTTCGTTTCCCTGCGGCAGAACCAAGCCGCTCCTGACCAAACAGGAAAGAGAGGCATTAATAGATCTAACAGCTGACACTCAGATTGAAATCAAAATGGCAGACAAGGGCGGAAACATCGTCATACTGGAAAAGGGAGCATATGTTTTGGAAGCACATCGCCAATTATGGAATGACATCTACTATGAAAAACTGAAGAAGAATCCAACCTTGGAAATAAAGGAAATGGTTGATGTAAAACTGCAAGAATGGACAGGAAAGGGTCTTATAAACGAGGATGAGCGTAAATACCTGACAGTGACGCACCTGATAACTGCCACAATATACTTTTTACCCAAACTGCACAAAGATCAAAAAAAGACCTCCAGGCAGACCAATCTTGTCTGCGAAAGGATCTTTATTAGAACCCATGGCAAATTTTATTGACTACTTCCTTATGCCTTACGTGACCCAATTAAGCTCCTATTTAAAAGACACAACGGATTTATTAAGGTTACTACAGAATACTCCTTGGCAGGAAACATACCTACTGATAACAATGGATGTCATATCCCTCTATACCACCATTGGGAATGAATTTGGACTGGAGGCTTGTAATTTTTTCCTACAAGAGCGCAACATGGAATACAATGAACATAACACCATGCTCCTAGAAATGATAACAATCTGCCTCAATAGAAACATTTTTTTCTTTGGTGAAGAAGTTTATCGCCAAAAGAATGGTACAGCGAAGGGGTTTTCTTTTAGCCCCAGTTACGCCTGTTTAGCTATGGGGTACTGGGAAAAAGAAGTCGCGTGGAGTGCGGAGAATGACAGAATGCTGAACAAGATCATCAGTTAGAAACGATTTATCGATGACCTCCTGATCCTATGGGATGGTACAGTGGAAGAATTCCAGGAATACTTTGAAATACTAAATAACAGTAGAACACACTTGAAATTCACTTATGAAGTGAGCAAGGAACGAGTAGTATTCCTGGATACTGAAATTTACATTCAGAATGGACAACTCCAAACCACCCTTCATAGGAAAAGTACGGCAACCAACACTACCCTGGAAGCCACAAGCTTCCACTAAGAATCCCTTATCTCAAGTATCCCATATGGGGAATTCTTAAGGATCAGTCGAATTTGCAGTGAGGAAACAGAATGGAAGAAACATGGAAACAACACGGTTGAACGTTTCAAGAGGAGAAAATACAATACCAAGATAGTCCACAAATGTTGGGAACGAACCAACAGTAAATCGCGAGAAGAATGCTTGGCCCTGAAACAAAAGGGAGAAGAGGCGGAAAAAGAACCAATCCGGCTAATAACAGATTACTCACTGGAGAGTAAACAGATAGTGAGTATCTTAAGAAAAAATTGGAAAATCTTACAGCTGGATAGCACAGCGAAGCAAATAGTGGGGAAACATCCAACAGTGACATATAGAAGAGCCAAAAACTTAAGAGACCATCTAATTCATAGCCACTTCAGAAGAAAAAATAAGGAAGGTACATGGCTCAACACAAAGTGATTTGTGAAATGTCACATGTGTAAAGTTTGCCAAATCGCGAAACAGACAAAGGAAATCAAAATGTATGACAACAGGGGATGGCAAATCCGCCAACTGATAACTTGTAAAACACAGTACACAGTATACATCGTAGAATGTCCATGCCCCCTACGATACGTTGGGAGCACTACTTTTGAACTAAAGAAGCGGATATTGGAACACGTAAGGGCGACAATACATAAGGACAGGACAAATGCTGTAGCAAAGCATATGGAGAGTCATCACCAAGCAGACTGGAAAAAACTAAGATTTTATGGCATTGACACAATCCCAAAGAAAGAACGTGGTGGTGATCGTGAAAAACAACTGCCCAGAAAGAATCACGTTACATTCTAAAATTACGAACTCTGCATCCACATGGGCTTAACCAATCAGAAGAACTTTACATTCATTTATAATCACTGATAGCTTCTCATGGTGATTGTGAAAATCAGAAGAAAAGTGAAGGAAAAAAAACAAAACAAAAGGGACCAATAAAGTTGCACAAAACAAATAGAAAAAAGAGATACGAAATGAAAAAGAAAGGAAAAAATGAAATAAATAAAAAACAGGAGGGAAGGAAAATGAAAATATGAAGGAGTAAATGAGGAGTAATGGAGATAAAAGAAAAAGTGGAAAAGGAGAGAAAAAAACTGAAAACTGTCCTATCCCCATTGGAGGGTTTAAAAAAGGAAGATAATGTGCCTCCTTCCTCTTAAAAGAAGAGAAATTGTAAATCAATGGATTGTAATGATTGGACTTTGATATATATATATATAAAAAAGACTCACTTTGCATGTTTAAACTTCACTTTCACGTTTTAATATAAAAGTAAAAATGACATCCTCCAGAATGCACTGGGGCGCACTAAGTAGTGACAGGAAATGATGCAATAGCCAATTGAATATTTGTATGAGGTGGGCCTAAAGGTCAGGTTGATCGTGAGCAAGGAATCAAGGCATTCCGAAACGCGTGGATCTTACTTTGCCTAACAGCCGCATATTGAAGGAATAATAAAAAGTGCAAAAAAGAAAAAGACACAAGAGTTTGTCCCGTTTGTATCTCTCCAGTGTGAGAGATTGTGTTTGCATATATATATATGTATATAGCTTAAATTCTTCAATAAAGCGCACAAAATGGTAATAGGGTAACTTATTCTCTCAAAAAATGATCAACGTATTTGGAAATGTTTTCAAATACATTCCCTAAAGATGATACAATTAGTCGACCTGGGGGGACAGTGGATTGTTTTATGTATCTTTGGAAGGTGGTACAGAATGGGGAGTCCGGAGTAATCCCTTTTCAAGAAGCAATATTCTTGCCATGAAATGATCCCAGACTGTTGCCACTCCACAAGTCTTCTCCAAGCAGTAGTAATACTTTCATTGCATGCAGTTGTATTACATGGACAGTACAATTTACGGTCATCAAGTTGCTTATGAGCTTCATCTGTATACATTTGTCTGCTCCACAATACAATATTGCCGCCCTTGTCAGACGGACGGATAACAATATTTTTATCATTTGATAACAAAGGTAATAACTTTGTAAGTAATCTACACACTCCAAAATGGCCACTATTTTGACACTACCTTTGCCATTGGTATGAGAAACTAGTCCTATGTCCATGTTTTTCTTTACATATGCACGAACATTTTGTTGTCTCTGCGTGTGATCATGGCAATTCCAACTTTGCTTTTGCAGAGGACTTCGAGCATGCGCTTTATTGAAGAATATAAGCAAAATTACGTCCATCTGTGGTTCCGCCTGTATATATATATATATATATATATATATATATATATTACCTACTGGCGGTCGCCAGTAGGTAGATATAGTTAGGATCGTTTTCCATAGGAAATCTGCAACATTCTATTGGGAATAACCTTGGCGTCAAATGAGGGATCTGCCTGTAATTTTCCTTAACTTTGCCTCGCTGCGCTCCGCTCCTTCCCTGAAAGTTTCGGGGGGATCCGTCAAGCGGGGGCCGAGATAAAAGGGGGGTCCCAAAACGTGTTTTCCCCATGTTAATTTCCATAGGGCGGTTGGACTCACTTTTAGCCCGAATGGCTGAATGGATTTCCACCAAACTTGGAAAAATTGTAGGGACTGGTACCCCGATGTGCCTTTGCTATCTCTCAAGATATATGCTCCAGTGGTTTTTACGAAAATTAACTTTGAAAAAAATATATATTGGTCTACATTGGGCTATATATATGTTAGAGCCCAAATGTAGCCCAATGTAGCCCAATGTAGCCCAAAGATGGCCACCAGAGACAAAAAAAGCAAATGTAGCCCAAATATCAGCCAGATGTAGCACAACTATAGCCCAATTACAGAATGTCCCAGAGTGTTCTAAAGAACAACTAGAGCGCTAACAGTCTTACTTATGACAAAAGTATGGCACACCTGAAGTCATCTTGATTGGAATAAAGTGTTAACACTTAAAACATTTAATTTGCAAAGGAACAAAATGAGGGGGTTCATTTTGCCATAGAAATTATGATTAGTGCTGAAGAAAGAAAAATTAGGGCACATTTTGAGTGACTTCTCAAATCCTCTTATATTTCATTAAAAAAATTCTGATATGCAGTCTCCCAAGATGGCCACCAGAGACAAAAGAGCCCAAATGTTCCCCAAATATCAGCCAGATGTAGCCCAACTATAGCCCAATGACAGAATGTCCCAGAGTGGTCTAAAGTACAACTAGAACGCTAACAGTCTTACTTATGACAAAAGTATGGCACACCTGAAGTCATCTTGATTGGAATAAAGTGGTAACACTTAATACATTTAATTTGAAAAGGAACAAAATGAGGGGTTTCATTTTGCCATAGAAATGTTATATATATATATATATATATATATATATATATATTTTTTTTTTTTTTTTTGAAACACAAGGGAGGCGGCACAACCGGATACTTATTCAGAAGTCTTTATTTCACCAACACTCCACCGACGCGTTTCAGCCTCACGGCTTTTTTCACGGCGTGAAAAAAGCCGTGAGGCTGAAACGCGTCGGTGGAGTGTTGGTGAAATAAAGACTTCTGAAAAAGTATCCGGTTGTGCCGCCTCCCTTGTGTTTCAAAATTGAATATTGGGGCTTTGATCCAGCCCTTGGGTTGAGCACACACTGTGGAGCGCTCTCGTGCATTGAAGGGTCGTTTTGATTGAATATATATATATATATATATATATATATATATATATATATATATATATATATATATATATATATATATATATATATATATTCACTGAAAGAACCATAGGTTTCACACCAGTTATAGTTAGGAATTAGCATTTAAAAAACCTATTAAATTCACTGAAAAAACCATAGGTTTCACACCAGTTATAGTTAGGTGGAAATTTTACTAGCATAAAACCATTGAAATTCCCACGTTATAGTTAGTTGGACTCACTATAACTTGCGCGTGCAATGCACTGCTGATGACGTCACATATTACATCACTCATGACATGGTCAGTGACATCACTCATGACATCACTGATGACATCTCAAATGACATCACTGATGACATCATCCAGTGAATGTGTATCTTTCTGAAAAATAAATATTTTTTATATATGTATATCTTAAGGTTGATGGAAGAATAAATGGGTAAATAAATGTCTAAATGGATGTTTTTTTGTGTAAAATTGATTGGTTAACTGACTTATTAAATGTATCTTAGTGAATACATATATTAGCGAGTAATGTTTAAATATTTAAATATCTGTATATCTGTGTCTCACTTTGTGTATAAGTGGCTGCATGGGTTGGTGAGTAGCTACATGAGTGTGTATATGGGTTATTAGTTGTTTTTTTGAGTATCAGTATCAGTGTCTGTATGGTTCGGTTGGGGATATTACTTAGAGCACAGATGCATGAATGAGTGACTCACTATTTGTATGTATTTTGAAGACAGCATGTGTGCAAGACTGTATGGGTGGATGATTGTGTGTATGGGTGGGTTAGTGAGTATGTGTTTTTATAATTGATTGTTTAAGAGAGTAAATATGTTTCCGTTTCTGTAGAAGTATGTGTAGTGGTGTGTATATAGCAGTATAATCAAGTAAATGGTTATTTGATAGTTTATTTGCATGTGTGAATTTGAGTGTGAGTAACTATATGGATGAGTATTAGTGTGTAACAGGATGTATAGGTGTATGAGTACATATGATGAGTAAGTACATGCATGAGTGACTATATAGCACTGTTGGTGAATGAGTGGATGTGTATGTAGATGTTGGAATTACCTAATAAGTTGTTGTAATTGGTATTGGTTTCTCCTTTTTTAAGAAAATGTTAGTTTCTATTTTTGAATGTGTGTGTCAAAGGTTATTTTATGCTGATAGGAGGTCTGCCACTTTGTCACAAGGATGTTGTCATCAGTGATGTCATTTGAGATGTCATCAGTGATGTCATGAGTGATGTCACTGACCATGTCATGAGTGATGTAATATGTGACGTCATCAGCAGTGCATTGCACGCGCAAGTTATAGTGAGTCCAACTAACTATAACGTGGGAATTTCAATGGTTTTATGCGACAGGCACTGCTTATTACCCCATATATTGCCTCACTTATAACATCTTCTATGATATCATTGAGAATATCACTGCAACATATGCTCATAAGAAAACTGCATGGTGGGGGTACGAGTCATAATTACCTTAGGGCACAAATTATAGTTACTCAAGATAACTGTAACTCTAACTGAATTTAAAAAAAACATAGAAATGTATTGATAAAAAGCAAACGTTAGAGGGATGTTATAGTTAGGTTCAGATTTTATTCATACAAAACCAGTGAAATTCAGCAGTTATAGTTACTTGAGCCAACTATGACTTACGCCCCCCAATGCACTGCTTATGACATATTACATCACCGATGACAGTGAAAATGCTTTTCCTATGGACACATGGTTCTAACTATAACTACCTACTGACGAACAATAGGTTATATATGTGGTATGCGGATGCATACTACAGGAAGACGTTCTGGCAACCAATCACCTTCGCTGGGCTTCCACCAATGGGAGCAATATTGATCATTTGAAAGGCAGCGGTGACAGCACACAGTGTAAAGGCATTTGAAAAAGACAACATGTCGAAACGCGTCATGCCATCTGTCCGTGAATAAAGTTTTCTTCCTGGTCCCCTGTTGTGTCCCTTCGGTCTCTCAGCAGTGGTGAGGAGCCTTTTCTTTGATATTTTAGCGTGCCAGCCCTGGGCGTGCAGGAGGGACCCGTATCGTTTTTGGGCCAGAGCAACAAGGGTACAGGCTGCAAAGCTTCTTTTTCTTCAACCAAGGTATTGGTCTACTCCGGCCCCCGCATCCAGGAACAGTGGAGTTTCGCTGCAGGCAGTAGTCCGTGACTGCACGGATGGACAAAGCTCAAGTAGTCAGTCCTCGATCCCACAACATCTTGGAGTCATGCGGTGAGACGTCGATGGGGGCCAGGGAGAGGAACTTGTTTCTGTACAGTCACTGGGACAATATTTTAAACTGCACCATACACGCTTGTTCTCCGATTCCAGCACTCACTATGGGTTAAAAGAGGGAAACAGAAACGCTTACCTGATTGCCAAAATGAGGCACTCTGGGAACTGTGGTATGCCGATGCATACTACAGGAAGACGTTCTGGCAACCAATCACCTTCGCTGGGCTTCCACCAATGGAAGCAATATTGATCATTTGAAAGGCAGCGGTGACAGCACACAGTGTAAAGGCATTTGAAAAAGACAACATGTCGAAACGCGTCATGCCATCTGTCCGTGAATAAAGTTTTCTTCCTGGTCTCCTGTTGTGTCCCTTCGGTCTCTCAGCAGTGGTGAGGAGCCTTTTCTTTGATATATATATATCGATATATATATATATGACGATTGGGAGCACCGAGGTCGAATAAATTATTCTTTGCACCAAAACTGGGTTTGTGTCCGTACTTGCAGACAAGAAGCATTTCTGCGCCGTTTCGGATTATTCCTGGAATATATATATATATATATATATATATATATATATATATATATATATATATATATATATATATATATATATATATATATATATATATATCCAATCAAAATACAGACACCATCAGTAGCAGTAATTACACAAACTCCTACAGTAGCCAAGCATTTATGATCAAAAAAAGCTTGAATAAATTCTGGCCCTTATTGAAAACGGATCCCGACATTGCTGAATATGTGGAGGTTTTTCCACAAGTAACCTTCAAAAGAGCCAAATCTTTAAAAGATCAGCTTTGTAAAGCAGTAGAGCCTGTTAAAACAAAAGTAGCAGGGATACAAGGCTTCTACACTTGCAGGAATTGCAAAGCTTGTAAGAACAGTCGAACTCGTAAAGAGGTTAAACTTTCCCCCAATACACCCGCGTTTCAGATACAGGAGCACACGTCATGTAACACAGAACTTGCGGTGTATGCATTGTTCTGCCCATGTGATAAAACCTATGTAGGCAAAAACAACAGGTGATGGACAGAATGCAGAACATTGTCATACATTCACCCCAGTACAGAGATCTGGGCGTAAATCCATCGTTTTTTTGCACTCCACACCACCCCAGGTCAGACATGGCCATATGCAAATCAGCCTTGACCCTCTGCCTCATGGGAACAGTCCAGCCCAAACTGTCAAGCCATGTCTTTCCTGGACCGGAATCAAGCATCCAAGGACCGTTTTCTGGCTATCAGCCGTCATCAGCCTGGATAGCTTGACTCCAGTGGTGTGGAGAGCATGGGACTCACGTCTGAGCATACCCATCCCACTCGGGGCGACAAAGGCAAAAACAACAGGTTATGGACAGAATGCAGAACATTGTCATACATTCACCCCAGTACAGAGATCTGGGCCTAAATCCATCGTTTTTTTGCACTCCACACCACCCCAGGTCAGACATGGCCATATGCAAATCAGCCTTGACCCTGTGCCTCATGGGAACAGTCCAGCCCGAACTGCCAAGCCATGTCTTTCCTGGACCGGAATCAAGCTCCCAAGGACCGGTTTCTGGCTATCAGCCGTCATCAGCCTGGATAGCTTGACTCCAGTGGTGTGGAGAGCATGGGACTCACGTCTGAGCATACCCATCCCATCAAACTGGAAAGGCATGGTGAGCAAAAAAACGATGGGTTTAGGCCCAGATCTCTGTACTGGGGTGAATGTATGACATTGTTCTGCATTCTGTCCATCACCTGTTGTTTTTGCTTTTGTCACCCCGAGTGGGACGGGTATGCTCAGACGTGAGTCCCGTGCTCTCCATGCCACTAGAATCAAGCTATCCAGGCTGATGAGGGCTGAAAGCCCAAAAGCGGTCCTTGGATGCTTGTTTCCAGTCCAGGGAGGACCTGGCTTGGCAGTTCGGGCAGGACTGTTCCCATGGGGCACAGGGTCAAGACTGATCTGCATATGGCTGGGCTCAAACTGGAAAGGCATCGTGAGCAAAAAAACGATGGATTTAGGCCCAGATCTCTGTACTGGGGTGAATGTATGACATTGTTCTGCATTCTGTCCATCACCTGTTGTTTTTGCTTTTGTCACCCCGAGTGGGACGGGTATGCTCAGACGTGAGTCTTGTGCTCTCCATGCCACTGGAATCAAGCTATCCAGGCTGATGAGGGCTGAAAGCCCGCAACCGGTTCTTGGATGCTTGTTTCCAGTCCAGGGAGGACCTGGCTTGGCAGTTCGGGCTGGACTGTTCCCATGGGGCACAGGGTCAAGACTGATTTGCATATGGCTGGGTTCAAACTGAAAAGGCATGGTGAGCAAAAAAACGATGGATTTAGGCCCAGATCTCTGTACTGGGGTGAATGTATGACATTGTTCTGCATTCTGTCCATCACCTGTTGTTTTTGCTAAAACCTATATAGGCAGCACAATTCATAAGGCAAAAATCTGAATTTTGGAACATCTCAGGGCAATCAAAAATTGAGACAAAACATATCCGATTGCCAGACATTTTCAGAGTCATCACCACCAAAATACCAATCTGCTTAGTTTCTGTGTCTTAGACATGATAAAACATGACTAAAGAGGGGGCAATAGAGAGCAACGCTTACGTAGGTTGGAATCAAGATTCATTATACAGTATCAGACACTAGGTCCCATCGGTCACAACTGCGATGAGGTTCTGGCGGTCCATTTGGTTTAGTGCATGTAAACGACAAATACAAATAAGCTGAAAAGTCGTTTGTGAAACTTGATAAGATAATCAATCATTTATGTCCGAAATGCTGCCATAGTTTTGATCCCTAAATTACTTTTTGATGTTAACATTTGCAAATACACGATGTCTCATTCGAATAAGATTTTAATCACTGTTGGTTTATAGGGTATAATTTATGTTATCTTTTCATAGTTAATTTTTTCATATATATTTTTACATTTTTTCTAGAACGTGTAAGAAATTGCGGAGAGGAAGAACCGTAAAAAGCCCGCATTTGAGAGTATCAGCAAATATACTGAATTGTTGGAAACGGCTACGAAAATTATAATAGCGTTTAAGTCAAAGTATGTTTAATAGAATTTATTGTTGTGATTTCATCCACTTGGGTAAGAGAGCAATTGGATAGCTTTCGTTTCAGTGCTGTATAAGAAACGCATAACTATCACCCTCTGGGGCTGAATAGTAAGAACTGCTTTGAAGCAGAATTGCCAATAAAGTTTTGCGTAGACAGAAAAAAACCACTCAATAATGAGTGTTGTAACATCAATCAACTTGTTCCGCCAGGGCAGAACTAAAAACCGATATGCAGCAGGATGGCTGAATAGGATCTTTTGTTGTGTTATATGAATAATACACGGACATATGTTAATGACACGAGCGCAATTATGAATGCGAGTGCAACGATAAAATGTAGCCCCGAAATTTTCCTTTTCCAATCTTTTATGTTGTTATTTTACATCAACAATGGGCCAATTGTTTTGGATTTCTGTAAATACCGCTTTTCCACACGTTGAATGATATATGTACAGCACTTTTTGAGTCTGTCTTTAATGTTGTATACATTGCACTAGTCACATGGTAATTTAACCCTATCCTAAACCCTCTACTTTCACTCGTGAGCAAGGGATAAAGTGTCCCGAAACGCGTAGAGTGGATTGTCTGCCGTAATTTTTGCTGAAAATTAAAAGACTACCTTTTGCAAAGCTTCGAGTTCATGTAATTACTGCTACTGATGGTGACGCCATTTTGAATGGATGTTTAGGTTCGCCACCTATACACGAACCACCGTATATTTATATTACCTACTGGCGGTCGCCAGTAGGTAGGTATAGTTAGGACCTAGTTTCCATAGGAAATCCACAACATTCTATTTGGAATAACTTTGGCGCCGGTGAACGAATCTTCGTGAATTTCTCCCAAAAAAATGGCCTGCTCGGTTCCGCTCCTTCTCTGAAAGTTTGGGGCTGATTCATCAAGTGGGAGCTGAGAAAAAAGGGTGGTCCCAAAACGTGTTTTCCCCATGCAATTTTCCATAGGGACCTTTAGCCAGGGCTACAGCCCGAACGGCTGAACGGAATTACACAAAATTTAGCAGAGAGGTAGAGTTCTGTTCGCAGATTGTGCTTTTTGTTAAATGGTGTAAATCCGTTCAGTAGTTTCGGAGAAAATTGCAAGTAAAATCATAGCGATATCTAGAGACGGAGTTCAGCACGCGTACGGAAATCTGTTCAATTACGAGCGCGAGCTACATGCTGATTGGCTGTGAACTGTCTGTCAACACTCAAAACCAGGAAGTGTTGGTGGCCATCTTGTGCCTCGCTAGAACCGAGTCACAAGAAAACAGTAAAACAAAGTTGCGGAATAAGGGAAGGGGGTAGGAGGATAGAAACATTCTGACCCTCTAGGCTTGCTCAGGGGGTCGTACATGGATGTTTAGGCTCTATTTTTCATTTTTATTTTTGTAAAGGAAAATCACGGCGTATGCGTATGGAAATACGTACAATTATGAGCAAGAGCTGCATGCTGATTGGCTGTCAATACTCCAAACCAGGAAGTGTTGGCAGCCATCTTGTTTGTCGGGAGAGCAGAGTCACAAGAAAACAGTAAAACAAAGTTGGGAAATAAGGAAAGGGGGCAGGGTAGAAACATTCTGACCCTATTGTCTTGGTCAGGGGGTGGTACATGGATCTTTAGGCTCAATTTTTATTTTTTTAAAATAATAAATGGCGGGGTACTCGTGCAGTACTTGTACGCAGTGGAAAAGGTGGAAAAAAAACTAGTAGTTCGTTTTATTCATTATGTTCCGGGGGGCAAATTACGAGGGCAATTTTTTTGCATAATGGGGTCTTGTAAGGTGCCCCGAGCACTGGGGAACGGCACTCCTCTGGTTTTATTTTTTAGTATGCGGGGGGGGGTTACGGTCCTACTCCCCGCAGTCTCGGTGATCGGCACCCCTCGGGTCTTTTTAAAAATATATATGTTTTGAGCTCTCTCTCTCTCTCTCTCTCTCCCCATACACGTTGCGGGGAACAGCACCCTTCTGGGGTAGTGATTTGTAAAATGACCTTCCAGCTCCGGGTACCTGCATTGTCTGGAGCTTTTTATTAATGTTGGGAGGGTGGGCTTGATAATACGTCCTTGTTAATTCCCATAGAAGCCTATGTTCTGGTGTTAACATGGGCTTCTATGGGAAATACCAAAGGCCGTATTATCAAGCTCATTATTGCCGTTTTATCTGCAGTTTCCTGCCAATAAAACGGCGATAATTTTAACACTGGCGTTTCATTATTGTCGCTTTATCGGCAGGAAACTGGCGAAAAAGCGGCGATAATGGGCTTGATAATATGCCCTTGTGAATAACCATGTATCCATAAGGAGTTAGGTCCTTATCAGTGATTGAGATTGAACCTTATACTTATCCAAACAACAAAAATGTCTCAAACACAATGAATTCAAATCAACTTAAATGGATGGAAAAATACGTCTTCATTCCAAACCAGGCAAAATTTATGAATTGTTGTCTTAATTGGTTCATAATTTTTTGTGATGTTTGTAAATAGTGTTAAAATATTGAATGTACAGTGTTTGTTTTTTGCTAGTACAACTTAAAAATTGTTGACAAAATTTGAAGTAAATGGCAATAAAAGATTTGCCTGGTTTGGAATGAAGACGTATTTTTCCATCCATTTAAGTTGATTTGAATTCATTGTGTTTGAGGCATTTTTGTTGTTTGGACTTGTGAATAACCATAGCAGCCCAGGTTAACACCAGAACCTGGGCTTGTATGGGAAGTTACAAGGGCCTATTATCAAGCACATTATCGCCGCTTTATCGGCAGTTTCCTGTCGATAAAAGCAGCGATAATGTATCGCCTTTTGTCGATAATATGCTCCTTCATTTTTATGATAGTATTTAAAGCTTTCCTTTTTTTGTGTAGCAGTTGTACTCCCTACGCATGCGCAGCGTCGTTTCGAAGCCCACGTTTTCTTTTTCCTCAAGTTCAACAAGCACACCTTTCTTTATTTCAGGTAATAAATCTGTTGCTTTCTTTTCCCGGTTCGTGTGTGTCATCCGCTGCTGTACTTTTGTACAGTATTAATAATCATATTTTTTCTATATTTATTTGAAAGGTAGTGCCGAGGCGCCAAACGTTGATTACGTACTCCGTCCACCGCCATTTTAGTAGTTTTTCACCATTGTTTTTATTATATCTGTTAGTTAGAACTCAGTAGTTTTCAATCGTAGTCTTGAATATCTTACTATAGTATTTCAACATTATTTTTATTGTGGACCGTCATACTCCTCCCCCACAAAATAAAAGAAGTATGTAGTTTTTTAAATTAATTTTTATTAAACAATAAATATAAACAAAACTGAATTATTACTATATTAGAACTAGAAAAATAACTTTAACAAACAATGTTATAAACAAATTGTGAAATGGATTCCAAAAGGTGTCTGATTGGTAATCTTCAAAAGAAAAAAGAAAATTAGAGTTTAGAATTATGTAGATGTGAGTAAATGAGCTGAAGCATTACGGGGCATATTATCAAGAACGGCGATAAAATTATCGCCGTTTTAGCGGTAGGAAACTGCAGTTAAAGCGGCGATAATGGGCTTGATAATATGCCCTTGTGAATTCCCATAGCAGTCCAGGTTCTGGTGTTATCAAGCCAATTATCGCCACTTTAGCGGCAGTTTCCTGCCGCTGAAACGGCGATAATTTTATCGCCGTTCTTGACAATATGCCCATACAAGTTTTGGTAACTCTATGGTTTTACGTTTGCAGTGTGACTTGTTCATTCCAGTTCTGTTATAGTGCCGCGTTCAAGTGGTGTCTATATGGAAGTGCCTCTTGCGTTACTGACGCCCGTTATGCCGACTTATTTCTAAAGCCTTGCTATGAAGGCTTTGTAGATCTAGGCGTCTGTGCTTACCGTTGTATAAACCTTGTGGCCAAACACATAAGAAAGTAGAGTTCACAACTTCTTTTGAACAATTCTTCTACACGTCCAAGCAGACAGCAGTTTCTATAAGTTTAAGAGAGAACGATAAATGTTGTCAGAGAGAGAAAGAGAGAGAAAACAACATTAAAAATGTGTTGCAGAGTCTGGAGTTGAGATTTTTTCATGAAATGTTAGACATAGATTTACTAGCTCCTTGCATCACTTTACCCATGTTAAAAGTGACTCAAAAGTGGCGTAATAGGGTTGTGGATCTGTTTGTCAGACTGTTGTAACCTATCTGTTGTCACTGCTCGGAGGTAATTATAGAGTTTACAGAGAAGCTGCTGTACACTACGCACTCTGGGCCATAATATCAAGCCTGGGCGACAATATGATCGCCACTTTATCGGAAGGAAAGTGTCGCTAAAGTGGCGATAATGGGTTTGATAATATGCTCTATGGATTTCCAATCGAAGCTCATGTTAGATGTCCTTCACATCTAACATGAGCTTCGATTGGAATTCTATAGAGCATATTATCAAACCCATTATCGCCACTTTAGCGGCACTTTGCTGCTGACCATAAAGTGGCGAAAATTTTGTTGCCAAGGCTTGATAATATGGCCCTCTCTCTTTTCAGAAATAAAGGTTACACTTCAGTTTTGCGAGTGAAGTGTACCTGGTACATTTCACTTGTTATAGTGCTGCGTTCAAGTGGTGTCTATATGGAAGTGCCTACTGCGTTACTGATGCCCGTTATGTCGACTTATTTCTATTGCCTTGCTATGAAGGCTTTATAGATCTAGGCCTCTGTGTTTACCGTTGTATAAACCTTGCGGCCAAACACATAAGAAAGTAGAGTTCACAACTTCTTTTGAACAATTCTTCTACACGTCCAAGCAGACAGCAGTTTCTATAAGTTTAAGAGAGAAAGATAAATGTTGTCACAGAGAGTGAGAGAGAGAAAGAGAGAGACAACAACATTAAAACTGTGTCGCAGAGTCTGCAGTTGAGATTTTTTCTTGAAAAGTTAGACGTAGATTTACTAGCTCCTTGCATCACTTTACCCATGTTAAAAGTGACTCAAAAGTGGCGTAATAAGGTTGTGGATCTGTTTGTCAGACTGTTGTAACCTATCTGTTGTCACTGCTCGGAGATAATTATAGATTTTACAGAGAAGCTGCTGTACACTACGCACTCTGGGCCATAATATCAAGCCTGGGTGACAAAATTATCGCCACTTTATCGGAAGGAAATTGTCGCTAAAGTGACGATAATGGGTTTGATAATATGCTCTATGGAATTCCAATCGAAGCTCATGTTAGATGTCCTTCACATCTAACATGAGCTTTGATTGCAATTCCATTGTGCATATTATCAAACCCATTATCGCCACTTTAGCGGCACCTTGCTGCTGATAAAGTGGCGATAATTTTGTTGCCAAGGCTTGATAATATGGCCCTCTCTCTTTTCAGAAATAAAGGTTACACTACAGTTTTGCAAGTGTAGTTAACCTGGTACATTTCACTTGTTATAGGTCTGCGTTCAAGTGGTGTCTATATGGAAGTGCCTACTGCGTTACTGACGCCCGTTATGCCGACTTATTTCTAATGCCTTGCTATGAAGGCTTTGTAGATTAAGGCCTCTGTGCTTACCTTGTATAAACAGTGCGGCCACCGGAGTTCACCACTCGACTTGAACTCTGCTTCTATTCGTCAAAGTATATTCAATACTTTGGAGACAATTCGATTGCTGTTGCTCGATAGGCCGTGGTTGCTTCTGAAGGATGTTTGCTGAAGG
Organism: Lissotriton helveticus; assembly: GCF_964261635.1. NCBI lineage: Eukaryota > Metazoa > Chordata > Amphibia > Caudata > Salamandridae > Lissotriton > Lissotriton helveticus. The sequence continues at coordinate 1,541,705,676 of NC_136068.1, read as the reverse complement.
AAACAAAAGGACATTTTGATTAGTCATCGTAAACTGTGTTGCGTAACTACTATCAAAAGTGAATTTTAAAGTGGGTTCTCAATATTCCGTAGTTAGACTGTTGCAGCTTCAGCAAACAAAGGAAGATCAATAACTTAATACAGGCCTGGGACGGCCTTGTGACGCAGAAAAAAAAATACTATCATGGACGTACAATTAATAATAATAGAGGCCTAAGCACATGGCGTAGTACAGAAATACGACACAGAAATGTATGCACGCACAATTTTTAAAATTAGAGGTGTATAGGACCTTGTGACTTATAAAGAAATATTTCAATTATGTAAGCACAATTTAAAACCATTGAGAGGTAGGAAAGCCATATGAAGGAGAAAAAAATAGCATTATGCATATACAATTTACAGTTGAGGCTGATGTTGTGACATCTTCTCTTACCTTTGCTTCTGTCGTCTTTTGTCGTGTCTTCAAAGGCTGCGGTTTCGCTGAGTCTGGGGTGTTTTCGACAGTCTGTCTGTCACCGCAGCACAGGCAGGCAAAAGAGAGCGTGCTCACGTCAGTGCCCCCATTATATGGGAACCGCGGGGCTGATCAAACCTAGCCCAGGGACGTCATTTGTAGCATTTTCGCGGTCTGCAAGAATGACGGCCCTGGGGGACATCCCATTGGGTAATGTATTGGTTTCCAGGCTTAGTGATAGCAAGCATGCTAGGTGGTAGCATGTGGGTAGTGTGGGCGGGCGTGCACCGCACATGTGCAAGTATGAGTCTGTGCTCTAACAATTAACAACAGAGAGAGATGGGGGCGGCGTTATAATGTACGCAGAGGCAGGCCCAGAATTGGATCTGCAATGAGTGAACACTGCCTAATCATTCTCCTTAGCGCGCCCTGAGCTCTGATTTGTCATTGAGAGGGTGATCGCACCATAGTTTGTACTGCTTATCATACTCAGCATGTACCCGCCCATACGGTACGAATATGCTTTGACGTTATGCGCCGCATTAAAGCTTCCGTGTGACGTCATGTATGGCGTTCTGTACGGGAAAGGGGGCAATGTTTCTACTTGGTTTAAAACATTTATTTATGTATTTAATGTACATACTAAGGGCAGACATTTGGGATAACTAGGATTTTTTTTAATACTTGTAATAATCATATATTACTTTTAAAAATAATTACACCAATTGCGGTAAAACATCATGCGTTCTGGTATCGAAATAGCTGCATAAGCGCATCATAAGCGTACGCAAAGACATGTGACTTTAAAAGTAGAGATTTGATTGGTTCATAACTTTTGCTATTGCGACTGTTGAAAATTCTGTCCCATTATAAATATTCGACTTTGAGTTTCTAAGAAGAAGCATTTCTTCTGAGAATCTTCTCAAATAGAAGGAAGATCGCAATATTAAGAGCAATGGAGTCATCTTCCAGCAGTTCTTCAGAGGGAGATTTCATTCCTGAAGAACGTCCAAAGAAGAGGAAAGAAGCTCTAATTTGGAAGTTTTTTACTTTTCCAGAAGGACAAAAAAAGGTTAATGCTCCAAAAGTAACCTGTAAAATTTGCCAAACAACTCTTTCAAGGGGTGATCCATCTAAAAAATACTCCTTTGGCACAGCAAATATGGTGCGACACGTGAAGAACTTGCACCCCAAGAACTTTGCTCGAGCTGCAAGACGGAGGTTGCACGAGAATCCACCTGCTACTGCACCAAGCACATCAACTGCGGCAGCAGCATTTTCAGCAAGCAGTCCACACCCACAAATTTATTCTGACTTTGCTAAAGTTAAAATTCTATGCATTTATTGTGATAAACGTTTGTGTTATGGGGAACAGTCTATAGACCTGATGAAACGCAGGATGCAGGATCATTGCTGTCCTCGACATTAGTTGTTTATTTTTTTCATTCTTTTGTTCCACTTGGAATTTGCTGAGAAAACACAAAAAAATCTACAAAACTAAAAAAACAAAAAAAAACAGTTCTTTTTAGAACTACCTTCACTGGTCAAAGAAAGAACTATATTTCTATGTTAGTGTGTAAAAGTTTCTCAGAATGAATGTGTAGTTCATAAATGAATAAATGAATATCTTACTAGTGTATGGAGAATGTGAAAGTGCAGAACTATAAGGAAGTGCTGCAGCATAAATCTATTAGGTATTTATCTACAGTATACTGTAGTATGTCCGAAGCACTTGAATGTAACATATGTACATAAATATGTTACAAGTGTATGCTTTAATTTGTGCTGCTGGTGAATCTGCCTGAGTGAATTTGTATGTGTTAGGGGCGGATTTACAATCCCCTTGTGCCTCTTTTACACAGCTGTTGCGTCACTTTTTTGACACACCGGTGGTGCAAAAGATGTGCCATGGTGTGTGCTACTAATAATGTGACGCATCTGGAGGGTGTATTACATTGTAAAGAGCTGCGCCAGAAGAGGCTTTCTTGTGCAGAAGGGGGTGCAGCAACGCCTCCTAAAAGTGACTGAGTGAAATGTATAACATTTCATTCAGTCACTTTTGAGCTTATGCTGCGTCAAAACCTTGCACATGCTTGAAGGAGGTGTAAGGATTGATACAGCATTGTGAGCATAGGGTCCCAAGAGCATTGGTGGAGCTGTGTTATACTTGCAATCGACGTCAAGCAATTATTAATCCAAAAATTCCTTTTGCAATTTAGTTTTGTTATTATTTTATAATAAGAATATGAAATATAATCTAAAAAAATATATATATAAATATTTATATTAAAAATATAAGAAATTAGTATAAAAAGAAAGACAAAATAATTAATACATTTATAAATTATCATCTACAAAACCTTTGAAATTCACTGAAAATACCATAGGTTTCACACACGTTATAGTTAGGAATTAGCATTTAAAAAACCTTGCAAATTCATTGAAAAAACCATAGGTTTCACACACTTGATAGTTAGGAATTAGCATTTAAAAAAGCTTAGAAATTCATTGAAAAAAACAGGTTTCACACATTATAGTTAGCTAAACATTTCTCTCATACAAAACCTTTGACATTCCTCCGTTATAGTTAGTTCAGCTAACTATAACTTGCGCACCCGCAATGCACTGCTGATGACGTCACATATTACATCACTCATGACATGGTCAGTGACATCACTCATGACATCACTGATGACATCTCAAATGACATCCCCGGCAGGAGTATTTTTAAAGCTCTCGCTGGCTGGGATGAAACATACCTTCCCTGCCTGCTGGAGCACAGGCAGGGAAGGTTTGTCTGCTCTCACTAAGTGGGCTCTTTAGAAACTCTCCTACCAGTTGGTAGCAGTCATGTTTCCCTGCCTGCGCCCCAGCTGGAAGGGTAACACATATTGCCCCTGACGGGCAGGAGCAAAAATAAACAGCTACTCCCACTGGGTAGGAGCCATGCTGGCTCCAGAAAATATAAGAAAAACTCCCACTCGACCTATTCTCTTAGAGCTCTATGAGCTGGCCATTAATAGAGGTAACAATCATGCATGTAATCATGGTATTATTTATCATTTTTTATTTTTTTACATGTATTCACATTTTCTAAATTTCTCTGATTGTACAAAAATTAAAACATGTTTATGAAACCACAAGAAATTAATCAGTGCAAATAGACAAGTTGTTCCACTTAGAAATGCATGTAACGATTATTTTAATACATTACAGTTTGGAAATTATACATATCTATTGAAACATTTAGTACGTCCCCTAAATCAGCCACACAACCACTTTATCCTCACATGCAACAACAAATTAACACTCTCTCATCACATACATGGTCTACCCAGCCATAATTGCATATTCCTGTGGTAATCACGGAGAGAACACTTCAAGAAATATCCGCAATTGTATTGTAGGCTGGGATTTCACAACAAACCAGGTTGTTTAGCCATGCTGTCTCCCACAGCATGTGGGGATCTGGGTGGGACCCCACAGCCCCAATATGGTTGGGTGGGTGCCCAGGGTGGGCACCGGGGCATCCACATAAAATGTGTAGAGACCCCCAGGGATGGTGTCCCTGAAGCCTAGTAAGGCTCGAGGAGGGTGGCCCTGCGCTCCTCTACCCTCCTATAATGCATTTGGCCCCAGGGGATGGGCCAGGGTACCACATTGCCCTCTCCCCTTTTTTTCAGACCTCCATGATGGGGACCCTGGCATCTGTTAAAACTCTGGGAGGGGACACGCTTACCCTCACCCCTTTTATAATTCATTCTGACCCTAGGGATGTTCCCCAGAGCTTATTAAGACTCAGGAAGGGGGGGGGCATAAGCCCCGTTACCCCTATCAAAGCAATTTGGCCTGGGGGATGGGCTCACTGGAGCCTATTAAAGATCTGAGAGGAGGGCCATTTGCCCCCCTCCCGAATGGAAAGTGGCCTCAGAGGATGGGGTCCTCAGGGCTAAGGGAGGAGACCACAGACTCCTCCACTTAATAAGAAGCAAAGGCCCTGGCAATGGGGTCCCCGGGGTCATTCCTATGATAAATCTGGCCCTGGTTTTTTTTTTGCACCCTACCACTTCAAGGTTCCCGTCGCAACTAGGACTCTCATGGAAGGTTTCTAGGGCTAAGCTTTTAAATATCCTTTTTATTAGTATTTTTTGATTATCCACATCTTACCATACAATTTCCTGTACATGAGCATAAATTATTTCTTCATTATAATTGTTACGCATACAGCAAGGAAAACAAGAGAACAAAAGGCGGATACATCAAAATGTAGCTGTATCCATATACAGTTCTTAAACCTTCAATCCGGAGTAAGTTATGTATTATAGACTCTAAACATGTTCCTGGTGTAGAATTGGTTTATGTGTGGAGTATATAGTGCTTGCTAATATCTTCTAATATCTAGTTTTTTTCTGATTATAATAAACGAATTAAACAAATAACAGCTACTTCATCCTGAGGTCAACACTCACTTACTTCCTTACATGCCGATTGTATTGATAAGTCCCGTCTCTTACCCACCCATGAGGGGGAGACATGGGCCAAGGTGGGGGAGAGAAAGCGAGGGGGCCCCTGCTGACACACCATCTGTCTGTGTATCCTATTTCCTTAGCATAGCATTCCCCTCAAGTTTTATGTGGGTGATGTATGGTGGGAGATAAAACCACTGTCTACTGCAGGCAGGGTATCCCCAGCACGGTTCTCGTCTTCCCCTGCTCCTCGGAGCTCCCAGGCCCTCATCACTTCAGCCCATGGTTCATCCTAGGGTTTGCACCTTTTGATCATTCTGTCATCTCTGTTCAGCGCCTTTTCCTCAGCTCTGGCCCAAATCAATACATCCTTCTTCCAGTCAGACACTCTGGGGCCCACGGTAGTACGCCATGTAAGGGCAATTCGCCTTCTGGCTAAAAGCAGGGCTAGATCAACAAACCTGTGCCCAAGTTTTTGGGCTTTGGGCCTCGGGAAGAGTCCTAACAGGCAACCTTCAGGGCGGCACTTCAAAGTGCCTGCTAATATCCCATTCAGCAGTTCTGTGATTTTTTTACCAGTACGTCTGAATATCTGTACAACTCCAGCTCATGTGTGCAAAATTAGCGTCTAGTTCCTCACACTGAGAACATACCTGATCCTCCACCCGATGCATAATATTAATCCTGTGAGGTGTGAGCTATGCATATGTAATATGTTGAACTGTATGAGTTTAAAATTGGCGTGTCGGGAGATCTTCTTAGGACTCTCCAAGGCTTTACTCCATTTGGCACAGGTCAAGGTTCTACCAACTAGGTATTCCTATCCTCTCCCAGTTGTGTTAGGGTTAATGTTGTCATTTCTATTATTGCTGTATACACCCATTTTATGAGGTGTCCGGCAAATCCCAGCATCACCATTGCCTGCAAGGCCAGGTGTGTGTTGGGCTCCTGTGTGTTTCTGCCCCAGAGGGTGGCCAAAGTTCCCTGGACATTATGGTATGTAAGGAAATGGCCTGGAGCCAGTTTGTGATATTCCAGAAATTCTGGAAGGGGAAGTAATCCCGGACTGTGGTCATTCCCGCCTCCACCCACTCCCTCAATTGAGTTGCGTGAAGGAGGAGCTGTGCCCTAATTGAGACAGTACTATGATTGGTAAGTCAGGTGCATAGAAGGGCATCCCCCCACCGCACTTCATACATCTATCCCAGCATTGCAGGGCTACTTTTAACAGCACCCCATATATTTGATCCTATATTTGGAGTTCATCATCCTTGGAAGTAATACCTCACGGGGGATGCCCTGGTATTGCCAGTGTCTCCAGCCCCCTCCCGTCTAGCCACTGTGCCAACCACTGAAGTTGTGCTGCCAGATAATAGGCCTTGAAATCCTGAGTACCCAAACCCCCATTGTCAAGGGTTGTCTTAGGATCATAGAAGACACTCTGTACCAACTCCCAACCCAGATTAGTTCCCCCAATAAGGCATCCATGTCCCTGAACCATCTCTTGGGGATTAGCACAGGGAGATTTGCAAAAAGTATAACAGCCTCAGCAATATGACCAGTTTGGAGAGCGCTATTCTGGCCGTAACTGAAAGTATGAGGGAACGCCAGAAGGTCACATTTGCCTTTAACGCCTGGAGTGCCCTGCCCAGGTTCCCCTCCAGTAGGTCCTTCTGGTTATGAAACACCTGAATACCTAGATATTTGATGGAGCTAGGAGACTAAGTAGGTCCCACGGCAGGTCAATGGGCCATGCCAGTGTAGGCCTCGCCAGGAATATCTGAGCCTTCCAACTATTAACTCAGAGCCCCGATACCTTCTCAAACTCCTCTAAAACGCAAATCCCTCTTCGTATACCCTGCGGTCCGTCCTGGATGTATAATAAAATGTCATCTGCATATAATGAAATCATATGCATCGATCCATCCAGTACCAATCCATGATTCCCTCATTCAGCTCTGAATCATTCCGCTAAGGGTTCCATCGCCAGAGCAAAAAGCAGTGGCGACAGTGGACAACCCTGTTGGGTCCCCCTGTATATGGGGTAAGGTGAGGACACCACTCCGCCATTGCCATTGGGTCCGAGTATAACAAGCAAACCCATCACAGCCATTTGTCTCCCAGGCCCATTTTCCTCATCACCTGTAGGAGAAAGTGCCATCATAGTGAGTCGCAGGCCTTTTCTAGGTCGACCGCTACTACCATGGCATCTGGGAACCTCATTAAGTCCTCGTGGAATAAGACATGATACAATCTCCGAAGGTTGTTAGAAGTCGATCTGGTCGGGATGAAACCATTTTGGTCTGCATGTTCTAGACTCTGCATGTCCGGCGCAAGTCTAGGGGCCAACACCTTAGCAAGCAATTTTAAATCTAGGTTCAGCATTGACAGCAGACGAAAGTCAGCTGTACCCACTGAGTCCCAATAATTCTTGGGTAGAGGAACCACAAACGCCTCCCTGGTGGAGTCTGGGAGGCAGCCCGGCTGAATTGCCGCGGCATGCATTTTCTCAAGATGGGTGCTAAAAGCCTTACATAACTATAATAGAAATCTGCAGGGAGACCATCCGGCCCTGGTGCCTTCCCTCTGGCCATTTCTTTAATTGCTGAACTTATTTCCGGTGTAGAAGGGGCCATCCCTAGACTTTTCTATGCCTCCCGATTTACCTCCCAGACTCTCAAGCCCTCCAGGTAAACCACTACATTTTCTTTGTGAATTTCCCCTGGACTGCTATATAGTTTGACATAATAGTCTCTGGAAATGTCATTAGTAACTTTGGGGGAGGAGATCGTCACCCCCTCGGATGTTAATATACTGGGGATCAGAGAGCCCTTGTTCTCAGGCCAAATCAAACATGCTAGCACTTTCCCAGCCTTCCCACCTTCCACGTGCAGTCTCTCTTGATATGTACAGGAATCTAGCATTCTCATCCATTCCCAGGTTTCACCGAATTTGCTTTTTATTTCTGATAAATGATTCTCATCTTCTTCATCTCTCTGGATGACCCTATCCAGGGTTCGAATTTGTGCTTCCAATGACTGGAGTGCCAGATAGATCTCTCGTCTAGCTCCCACTGTTTGGCCCATGCATTGCCCCTTACTACCATCTTAAATGCATTCCACTCTATCAAGGGGGTGCTCGCCGTGCCCTGGCTTCATGCAAAATAAATCGATATGGCTGTAGATAGCTGCTGCCTAAAGCAGTCATCTTCGAGTAAGTTGGGGTCTAATCTCCATAGTTGAAAAGGTGCCTTCTCTGGAGTTGGGGAAAATTTCAGAAGGAGAGGGCTGTGGTCTGATGTGGAGCGCCCTAAATATTCTGCCACCGTCAAGGTAGATACTAATTGCCTAGAACAGAGAAACATGGCGTCTGGTATGTAAGTCATAAAGAGGGGAATAAAAGGAGTATTCGCTCATTAATGTGCTTTGTATCCTCCATATATCTAAGAGTTCCCACCCAGACATTCACTCCCATAAGCCCCTGGCTGTCATGGCTGATGCTGTACCCCTTAGAGGTGGCGTGGATCTATCCATGTCCAGGTCAATCACACTATTGTAATCCCCCCCTGGATCAGATCACATGAAGCCATTTACGACAATGGTTTAGAAAGCTGTAGTAGAAAATGAATTTGATCCTGGTTCGGGGCATATATGCTCCCCAGTGTTAATTCTCTCCCCTTCAGTCTCCCCTTTACCAATACATATCGCCGTTCTGTGTCAATGATTTTGTGAGTTGCAAGGAAGGGGGTCCTGGGTTTGATCCATATAAGGGCCCCTCTGGCATGTGCCGAGTAGCTCGTAGCAAACAGCTGGCCCGCCATCTACGCTTAAGCCTGGCAACTTCTTCTGTCGTCAAGTGGATTTCTTAAAGCATCACTATCTGTGCGGCTCTATGTCTAATGTAATTTAGTATACTATAGCACTTAGAGGGTGAGCCCATGCCCCGAATGTTGCAGGATATCAGTTTGAAATCCTCTACTACGCCTTGGGTCGGGTCATTACCAGCACGGCCAATCCCCCACACCCCACCAACAAGCCTCGAATTGTGTCATGTGTGGCGGACCCCAGAGTAGCTAAATTGGAATAGTGCGCGTAACAACCTTTGGAGTTTCGATGCTGGGTTGTTGGTTTTTTGTGGTTCTGTTATGCTCCTGGGTCAACATTCCCCAGTCTAGGGCGTTAAACGTAATGTATGGGGCTGCACAACACTGTTGGATGTGTCCCCCTGGGCGCTACTTGTGTCCTCTTGTGTGAGGTTTGTATTTTTCAGCCAATTTTATCAAATAAAGTTCATCCAAATAAAGTTCTTTTGGCGTTTTTTTTTTATTTTTCAAAAGTTTTTATTATTATTATTATTATTATTATTATTATTATTATTATTAAGGAAGTATCTAAAGCGCTTGGTTACGCACACCGGCGTTTATTCTCTTTTGTTAGAATCTTTATTCATACATTTTCATAATTGCCTCATTCTTTATTCAATACATTTCGGGTAACAAACCCTTCTTCAGGGAAAAATGAGACATTGCACGCTTGTGCTTGCTCGAGATGTGCCATATATTCGAATTTGGTGGAGTTAGTCGCGTATGGCGGTGTTGTTAATCCTGGTTTGTTCCCCCAGAGTAGCAAATAACAATCCCAACATTATAACGCTCTGTCCCAAGAGCGGTCTGGCAATGGCCAGCTGCCCAAACCTGTAAACAAACATCAATTTGGTTAGAAAGATGCCTTCAGCTCCTCAGGCGGTACACTCTGGAGGGGGGGTGGGAAAGTCAAAGAGCCTTGGAAGGGCGTTAGTCTCGTCACGGTACCACAGCTTGTGAGGGGCCACCCTGTCGTCTCCCCAGAAAACCACAGTGTATAGAGCCTCAGTTTCTCATGCACTTGAGGTAGCAAAGTTCTCCCATTATACGCATCCTTAGATAATGTTATCCGCCGAGCGAGCAGTCAATTTCGGCAGGTCTAGTTCATTGCCTGTGTTGTCCTCTGAGTTCATAGATTGAGCTATTTGCTCCGAGGATGAGTCTATTTGTCTGTCTGATTTTTGAGGCGACATCAGCAAGGCCATGGCCTGATAAGCAATGTTGGAAATGGGATCCCCGGCTGGCCAGGGCTTTCGCCAAAGTCAGTCAGAGACCACCACACCCAAGTCAGGGCAAGGGAGTTACACGCCAAGATAACCCCTACTCACCCTCTAGGTAACGTGGCGCGAGCAGCAAGGCTAAACTTGGAGGCGATGTAGGTTAAGTATTTGCGCACGCACCCCAGCAACAACAACCAAAGGCCCACCACAAAGGAAACTCCACACAAGGTTATATAAAAAATAGCCTTTGTATTACACCAAAACACATTAGATAAAACACACACTTTACAATGTGCCAGAGGCACGGGCAGAATTTACAGGGGGATATTTACAAGACAGGGCCACCTGGACCACTGTCAGGAATCAGAAGTAGCACTTTCAGAAATAGCACTTAGTACATAGAATATAGCACAAAATAGCACACAACCAGTAATCACTGGTAACCAGGACCTCACGAGCACCACCTGTACTAGGGAGAAAACAACCACCTATGTATTACAATACCTGTAGGGGTGTAAGAGGAAAACACATGATGCAATGCATAACAACATTCATTCAGAGGTGTAAAGGCACATGACGCATAAACAATACATTCAGAGGTGCATAGAAAGTACAACTGCGCCAAACTCACGTAAGTCACCACCTGTGACTGTCCCTGTGTCCCAATGTCAGGGCCTAAACGTAGCAGTTGCCCACAAAGTGCTGGGCAACTGTGCAGGGGAGGATGGGCCAATCGTGGGAGCCTCACAGGCTCTGGAATCAAAATGCCCCTTTGAGCCTCGCTGGGCTCTTAAAACAATTGTGGCGCTTTTGAGCCTCCCTGGGCTCACAAAACGAATGGCACCCTCAGAGCCTCTCTGGGCTCAAAACACCAGGCTATGCCCCTGAGCCTCGCAGGCTCTAAACACAAGGGCGCGCTCTCGAGCCTCTCTGGGCTCATCAAGCAAAGGTTCAGCCGGTCGTTGGAGTCCTCAGTGGACTCGGGGATCACTTGAGGCCCCACAGGCCTCTCGGCACAAGTGACTCGCTCTGGAGGGGAGGGGCGGGCACTCACCGGTCTCGCGCCGTCTCCTCTGGCCGGCGGCTCTTCACAGGAGCTCCCGCTCCTCGGGGGCTCCCTTCTCACACTTCTCCCTCTCTCCAGGGCTCTCCCTCGTCCTCGGGAGCCCCGGCAGGCAGCAGCTTCCGCCTGCCTCTCTCCTGCCCCCGGCCTGCCTGACTTCCAGGTCGCGGCTGCGGGGCGGGACTTCCGGTCGCTTCCCCCGGGGCCGCGCTGTGATTGGCCGACGGGCCCTTGCACTTCCGGGTCGTCGCGGGCAGCGCGGCGGCCCGTTTCAGGCACTTCTAGGCGGGGGATGAATTTACCGAGGGGTGGCCTCCCTCGAGGTAAATTATAAATTCGAAACAGCGGCAATGTCCCGGGCAGGGTGGGCACCTGCCAGGGGACTCCAAAATCAGCAAAAGCGGCGTGGGCAGCCGCGGAGGGGCAGTGACAGCGCTCCCAGCGCTCAGCTGATAAATAAAGCGCTTCTAGCGCTAAAGTGGCAAATAAAGCGCTATTAAGCGCTGGGTCTCAATAAAGCGCTCTCCAGCGCCCAAAAAGGCAATCCAAAGCGCTCCCAGGCGCTAGGGGCCAACAAGCCCAGCAGAGGTCCTTGGGCAGGCAAGGGGGCAAAGCTGGGCCCAGAGCCAGCACACTGGGTCTCCAGGCAGGGAGACACCCCAAGTGGCGGTCCTCTGGCCCAGCAGCAGCAGCAACAGCCCCCTCAGGATCCTGGAAGAGAACCCCTTCAGTGGGGACACAGCCCCATTTTTATACAGTGCATTCCTTTGTCTGAAGGTGCAGAGTGGGGGCGGAACCAGTCGCAGCTGGTTCTTGAGTACTCTGTTTACCTCAACCACCCTCTCTATTCACTGGCAGGGCTTGGGTCATTAGACACACCACAGGGGGGCGGAGCCAGCATTGTGTGGGGAAAACCCAGCCCATCCAGGACACAGGTACACTCCTCCCACACATCACTCATGCTAATCTCCCACTCACCACCGGGCAGACCCATCCAGACTTCCTGGAGCCTGGCATGCCAGCCAGCTCCAGCCAATCACACGCCAGCACCCTCACAGCACACGTACAGCCATGTCTAGAAATGGCGCTTCGCTACTAGACACATACATGCTGCATACACCGTTGCGCAGCATTCACTCACACGAGTTCACACATACCAGACTCAAGCCTGTACACCCCACGCATCAGGAACTACCAGGGACACATACATTCCCCATGCATTCCTATGGGCGGGCAGGCCTAGCTCAGCACATGCACTCAGAGTGCGCACGCACTTTCCACTGGGACACAGTGAAAGTGCGCAGAATCCAAAAATCACCATCTCCAGGTCACCATTTCAAGCAAAAAGTCTAGGGGTGAACCTGCCCTAAGGGCCAAAGTCCAACATAACCCCCTTCCAGCCAAAACGCAGGGGAGACCAATCACCACCGTGATGGACTTCCCTGCTTGGGGCGATAGAACACGGACGCGGGCCCGCAACTGCAGGGACACCCTCCTGTTCTATGCCACGGTGAACCCATGGGATTCCTTCTCAACACACTGTCTGGACCAACTGGGCTACCCCACTGGTACTCCCAAGTTGTCCGCGGCCAGGACCAGGCCCTGGGCCACCCAGGTGCCACGGGTCCATGCCAATTCGCAGAGCGGGGGGTAGTAACCCCTGGCACATAGGAGCCATTTTCCACTCTTCCTGTCTGCAAGACAGGACTAGACTGCCACTGGTACTCCAGCCGAGGGCCTACAACCTCAGGCGGACCAGGAGTCTCGGGGAAGGCTCTCCTCCCCCTACCTCTTCTCCTAGGGTTCCTCCTCCCTCTGCGAGGGGTACCCCTAGAACGCCATTCCAACCCAGGACTTATCCACTCAGGTTGCACCGGGGTCAGAGGTGGGCTCTCCCACCCTCTGCACCCCCTTCCAGAGGTCTGCCCTCTCCCACCTGGAGAAGTTCCTCTGGAAGAAGAACCGGTCAGGACACTGGTTACAGTCGTCCTACCCTTCAGGTCAGGCTGATCCTGAACCTGGCCTCCCAACCTCTGGTCTAGAACCTTCGGTGGAACAATTGCCTGGCACTCCAGGACTTCTGGGGATTCACTCGCCATCCCCCTGAGGCTAACAAATGTCACATCTGTTGCGTGACTGTCTGTCTGGCGCAGATCTCCCGCCCTCTGTCCACCTGACAGTGCGTGACGATCCCCCAGACCAGAAGTGGTGTCACCATGGTCACTACACGGGAACCTAGCCCAACTGGGTAGTCCCTGACCCACTGGTCCTTCCACTGGGGAACTCCCCCAATCACTCCTCACTCTGGACTCCTGTACCCTCCCTACCGGAGCGGTACTGCCAGACTCTAGAACCACAGGAGCTCTGGTTACAGACACTCCAGGTCCTCTACTCACTAGGAGATCCTCCTCAAGTGGACTAACAGGACAGCCTAGGTCCCCAACCTGGTGTTCCCTCAAGAAACCATCCAAGTCCTGAGGCAGGGCTTCGGGCGTCTGGGGAACCTTGGTCTCCCCCTCACTCCTGCTCCACTGAGCCAGGCAGTGAGCCCCTACACCCTCCTCGCTATCCTGGGACCTAGCTGGGCTACACTGAGCCTCCTCCACCACGCTGGGCTGGAAGATCCCTGAACCACTACTTTTGGAGTCACTCACCAATGACTCTAGAGAACCTCTGGCCCTTTCCCAGCGGTCGGCTTCCCTTGCCAGTAACTCTGTATCAGTAAATCCAACTTGCAACAGGTGTTGGCGCAACTCTGGCGAACAACCACTGAGCACCTGCTCTTTGACTATAAGATCAAACAAGACTTCAAAATCAGAGTCAGTGTGAACCTCTACCCAAGCCCACAGTGCTCCACAACATTCATCCTCAAACTTCTCCCACGACTGGTGAGGCAGCTTCCTACTGCCCCTGAATTTCAACCTATACTCCTCCTCTTGGGAAACAGGTACCAGACTGGGGGAACTGGGACTGGGATTTCCTACACTGGAATCTAAATAGCTGCCACCACTGGACCTAACCCTCCCTGGGGGATCCAGAAACTCAACACTGCGCGCAGGGGATAGTCTACCCTCCAGAGCTACTTCGCCTCTGGTGGAGGCCCTCTCAGCCTCCTCTATCCTTTCCTGCGCTAAGACCCTCTCGGTCTCTAGCTGTTGCTTTCTAATGCCCAGCTGTGCCATAGCCTGGGCATGCTCCAACCTGAGCCTCTCTAAAGCCAGCTGGTGCTCCCTTTCTCTCCTCCTATCTTCCAGCTCCTCTGGGGACAGGGAAAGGGATGAGGCGCTGCCTCCTATGCTGGACCCAGCAAGGGACTCCCTATCTATGGGGTCCTCACTATCTGCTGGCGTCCCTGTGCTATCATTTTCTTCCTCCTCTTCTGAATCTTCAGGGCTCCCCACAGACCCACCACCCTCCTGGTGTGAAGCCCGGGCCCTTTCCTCACTGCGCTCAAGGTCCCACTGACACTTTTGCCATAGGATCAGGCTGCTCCTAAGTTCGGACTGAGTGTCTAACTCATCCACCCCTATGTCTCTCTCTTCACAGAACCTTACCAACTCTCCCATACTGTATCTAAACAGATCACAGACATCAAAAGCAGGCACCATTCTGGCGGACGTTCTAGTGAAGAGATCACACAGGGAACCTAGGGGTCTGAGCTAACACAGGAGTACACAATTCACAAGGTATTCAGCAAGCTCTCTACCCCAGAGAACTCACACTCACTTGCCTAGTGCCACACACCATTCATCCACACACAACCCCCCCCTCGGACTAGTAAGGCAGTTTCTACCACCCCTGACTTCTCAACCTGACCACAAGTGACACAGGTACCAGACTCTGGGCGCGGGGCAGGGGAACAAATGCACTGGACACAATTGCACAATGATACCTTCAGGAGAAGAAAATATGAAACTTCCAAAAAAACAATCCCCTTAAAATGTGGTCATCTAAAATGCAGAGTTTTGTGGTGCAGCCAGCCGCTACTAAGGTACAAGGCAAACACAAATCCTTATCCCACCGCTTGCCGCCAATGTTGGAAATGGGATCCCCGGCTGGCCAGGGCTTTCGCCAAAGTCAGTCAGAGACCACCACACCCAAGTCAGGGCAAGGGAGTTACACGCCAAGATAACCCCTACTCACCCTCTAGGTAACGTGGCGCGAGCAGCAAGGCTAAACTTGGAGGCGATGTAGGTTAAGTATTTGCGCACGCACCCCAGCAACAACAACCAAAGGCCCACCACAAAGGAAACTCCACACAAGGTTATATAAAAAATAGCCTTTGTATTACACCAAAACACATTAGATAAAACACACACTTTACAATGTGCCAGAGGCACGGGCAGAATTTACAGGGGGATATTTACAAGACAGGGCCACCTGGACCACTGTCAGGAATCAGAAGTAGCACTTTCAGAAATAGCACTTAGTACATAGAATATAGCACAAAATAGCACACAACCAGTAATCACTGGTAACCAGGACCTCACGAGCACCACCTGTACTAGGGAGAAAACAACCACCTATGTATTACAATACCTGTAGGGGTGTAAGAGGAAAACACATGATGCAATGCATAACAACATTCATTCAGAGGTGTAAAGGCACATGACGCATAAACAATACATTCAGAGGTGCATAGAAAGTACAACTGCGCCAAACTCACGTAAGTCACCACCTGTGACTGTCCCTGTGTCCCAATGTCAGGGCCTAAACGTAGCAGTTGCCCACAAAGTGCTGGGCAACTGTGCAGGGGAGGATGGGCCAATCGTGGGAGCCTCACAGGCTCTGGAATCAAAATGCCCCTTTGAGCCTCGCTGGGCTCTTAAAACAATTGTGGCGCTTTTGAGCCTCCCTGGGCTCACAAAACGAATGGCACCCTCAGAGCCTCTCTGGGCTCAAAACACCAGGCTATGCCCCTGAGCCTCGCAGGCTCTAAACACAAGGGCGCGCTCTCGAGCCTCTCTGGGCTCATCAAGCAAAGGTTCAGCCGGTCGTTGGAGTCCTCAGTGGACTCGGGGATCACTTGAGGCCCCACAGGCCTCTCGGCACAAGTGACTCGCTCTGGAGGGGAGGGGCGGGCACTCACCGGTCTCGCGCCGTCTCCTCTGGCCGGCGGCTCTTCACAGGAGCTCCCGCTCCTCGGGGGCTCCCTTCTCACACTTCTCCCTCTCTCCAGGGCTCTCCCTCGTCCTCGGGAGCCCCGGCAGGCAGCAGCTTCCGCCTGCCTCTCTCCTGCCCCCGGCCTGCCTGACTTCCAGGTCGCGGCTGCGGGGCGGGACTTCCGGTCGCTTCCCCCGGGGCCGCGCTGTGATTGGCCGACGGGCCCTTGCACTTCCGGGTCGTCGCGGGCAGCGCGGCGGCCCGTTTCAGGCACTTCTAGGCGGGGGATGAATTTACCGAGGGGTGGCCTCCCTCGAGGTAAATTATAAATTCGAAACAGCGGCAATGTCCCGGGCAGGGTGGGCACCTGCCAGGGGACTCCAAAATCAGCAAAAGCGGCGTGGGCAGCCGCGGAGGGGCAGTGACAGCGCTCCCAGCGCTCAGCTGATAAATAAAGCGCTTCTAGCGCTAAAGTGGCAAATAAAGCGCTATTAAGCGCTGGGTCTCAATAAAGCGCTCTCCAGCGCCCAAAAAGGCAATCCAAAGCGCTCCCAGGCGCTAGGGGCCAACAAGCCCAGCAGAGGTCCTTGGGCAGGCAAGGGGGCAAAGCTGGGCCCAGAGCCAGCACACTGGGTCTCCAGGCAGGGAGACACCCCAAGTGGCGGTCCTCTGGCCCAGCAGCAGCAGCAACAGCCCCCTCAGGATCCTGGAAGAGAACCCCTTCAGTGGGGACACAGCCCCATTTTTATACAGTGCATTCCTTTGTCTGAAGGTGCAGAGTGGGGGCGGAACCAGTCGCAGCTGGTTCTTGAGTACTCTGTTTACCTCAACCACCCTCTCTATTCACTGGCAGGGCTTGGGTCATTAGACACACCACAGGGGGGCGGAGCCAGCATTGTGTGGGGAAAACCCAGCCCATCCAGGACACAGGTACACTCCTCCCACACATCACTCATGCTAATCTCCCACTCACCACCGGGCAGACCCATCCAGACTTCCTGGAGCCTGGCATGCCAGCCAGCTCCAGCCAATCACACGCCAGCACCCTCACAGCACACGTACAGCCATGTCTAGAAATGGCGCTTCGCTACTAGACACATACATGCTGCATACACCGTTGCGCAGCATTCACTCACACGAGTTCACACATACCAGACTCAAGCCTGTACACCCCACGCATCAGGAACTACCAGGGACACATACATTCCCCATGCATTCCTATGGGCGGGCAGGCCTAGCTCAGCACATGCACTCAGAGTGCGCACGCACTTTCCACTGGGACACAGTGAAAGTGCGCAGAATCCAAAAATCACCATCTCCAGGTCACCATTTCAAGCAAAAAGTCTAGGGGTGAACCTGCCCTAAGGGCCAAAGTCCAACAAGCAGCTTTTCTGTCTTGTTGCGTCTGAGAGGTTGTGGGTTTCTGTCATGCACTCGCCTTCCTGGAGCACCGTTGTCTGTTCCTGGCTTCACATTTTGTCCGACGGGTGCCCCGCTGTGGTTTGTGCAGGGGAGGGTCTTTTTTATGCACTTCCAACCAAGACCCCAAGTCTCCTCCGGTGAGTTGCAGAAATGTGTAGCGCCATTCGGAATAATCCTGAGCTTCGCCGGGAAGATCAGAGAGTACTGCAAGCCGGCCTCGCGGAGGGCTTTCTTGGCCTCTATAAAGAATGCCTGCTGCGCTTGCACATGGGCTGCGAAGTCCGGGAACATCAGTACTTTGCTATTATCCAGGGGCTATGGCCCGTGTGCGCGTGCTTGCTGTAGTATTGAATCCCTGTCCCTATAATGTAAAAGTTTAGCGACTACTGGTCACTAAGGTCTCCCTGAAACAGGCGCATGCCCAGGGACTCAATGTGCTCTCTCAAGTGCAAAGAATTTAGAGAGAGAGTCAGAGGGTATTATGTCTCTCAGACATTTCTCAATGAACATCAGCATGTCCGTGCCCTCGGTTCCCTCCGGGATGTTCACTATCCTGATGTTGTTTCTTCGATTGCGTCCTTCGGTGTCTTCAGCCCATCGTTCCAGCTCAGTCACTCTCGATGTGAGGTCGTCCAGTCACGAAGCCCCTTGTTTGTGTTCCGGAAGAAGTTCATCCACTGTGGTTTCCACTTCTTTGACCCTGCCGGACAGCCTACAGTGCTCAGCCTGCAACAGACCCAGTCCTACCAATATCGCCCCTATATCTAGTTGTAACGCTGCCTTAGAATCTTCTATCACCACGACTACTTTGTCTAGATGTGTGTGCAGTGAGGTTTCTGTGTCCGTGGGATCTCTAACATCTTTTTCTGCGGGCTGAGGCGCAGCTTTGCACGTGTTGGGCTGGGCGTTCCCGACCTTTCCCTCGGCATCTAGCCACTCATTAATGGGCATGAGGTTGTGCAAAAGAAGTCCAAGTACCTGCCAGTCGCTCCGTACTCTCTGTATCTTTTCTGGCCAAAGGCTCCCTGAAGACTTAAATCTTGAGTGCAACCGGCAGTAGGGTGGGCCCAACGGTTGGGACGTCCATCCGCCATGACTCCCCTTAATCTATGTGTCTCCCCTACCATCACCACCCCAGTACCCTTAGTGCTTTGGTGAACTCAATTGCTCCTCAGCTCCCTCACCGCTAACGCAGATCCTAGGAGGGGGCCCATTCACCCCTTCTTCAGGTCCGGATCAGGATCCTCTTCTTAGCAGCTGGCCCGCCTAAGTCCGCGGTCTGGAGGCGTATGGATACTTATCTAGACCTTCCCTCAGTTGTGCCCTGTAACCATCAGTTTAGTCTCACTCCGCAGTTCATGGGCTCCAACCTCTCCCCCAGTGCTCACATGAGTCACAAGCCCACAGTGCGTCACCTAGATGAGTTTTTGGGAGCTTCCGTGTCCGCTTTCCTGCCTCCAATTCCACCGATGACTCTTCTCCCTCCTTTGTGGGCCGCATTTTTCCCTCCTAAGTCTGGCACTCAGCCTGCAGCTGCCAGACTCACCCCGGTATAGGCCTCAGAGGATGCTGTGCGCTCCAACCTCGACTTTCAAATTCTCGCTGCCTTCGCCTCGAGTTTATGGCCTCTCCGGTCCCGCCGATCTCAGCTTCACTCCTACTGAAGCTTTGGGGTCAAATTTCAAGGTTCGAGTTGGCTCTACAGGCCCGGTGTGAGCACCCCTCTGGGCACACTCCTGTCTTGGCGCCTCAGTCCGTCTGGGGTCCCTCACTCTCCAGGCATCCAGGCATCAGTCTGGTGCCTCCCCTCCGGGGTTCCGTAGGCGAGCCCGTTTCAGCGGCAGGCCAAGTGGGAACTCACATGGGGCTTCTCTCACTTGCCAAGCCTCTGTTGTCTCAAGCTGATAGCCCGCAGCTGGTTCTTCTGTCACATCTTCACATTCTTGTGGCCCCAGGAGCTCTCAATTTCACTCTCCCGGTGACTCGGCAACTCTCGCTTGATTTATCCCCTTTTAGGGGGCTGCCTCTTCGCCCAGGAATGGAGAAATACAGAATATTTGCCTGTCCGGGACGGAGCTTCGCATTTACGCGACCGCCACATCCCGGCCATGCCCCCGTTTCTAGGGCCAAGCTTATCATAGGATTGCATGATCCTTGTGTCACACAAGGCAATGCAAGGGTAATGCAATCCTAAAGTCAGATTTACTTTGCGTAGCCCTGCATGACTTGGTAAAGTCAGAGTAATGCAAAGCAGGCAGAGTCAATGTTTTGCTTTATTTTGCATCTGGAAGGTGTTACATGGGTGGAGCATGGGTGGAGCATGCATCAACCCATGTATTTAGGTACATTCTTAGCTTCACTAACACTGACAAAACTGGGAATGTGTCAAAATGTTATGCCTTTTGGATAGAAGCTCAACAAGAGGAAATATTATTTCTCCTCCTTGTTTTCATACATAAACTATGATGGGATGCACTCCTAGTTCAATGCTTTTAATCACTTGGTATTTCTTAATGTGCGTGCAGCTTGGTATGGTGCCTTGCCCAATTGACACCGTTATCAACATGTAGCAATGAAGTGAGGCGTCATTTCACCCCATCCAAGTGCACTGCAAAACGTGCCTCGTTGGCAATCATGTGTACGTAGTTCATCCAAAATTTCATCTGCTTTTCATTATGCTTGTATCCTTCGTTTTTCACTCTTTTTCTTGAATTTTAGTCCCCACGTGGAATTGCGCATAATTCTGCAGTGCGCTTGGATGGGGCGAAATGACGCCTCACTTCATTGCTCCTCCTTGTTTTCCTCTTTCTAAGTGTGCTGCATTCCGCAGCACACTTAGGAAGAGGAAACACATCTAAGGATTGTTTTTGTGCAGAAAGGCGCCCCTTCATACACAAAAACCATCTTGCATGCACTGCACACACCCTTTCACCATGGTGCAAGCATGCCTGTGTTGGCACTAGGCAGTGCCCAGTGCACCAGTGCATTAAGAGAGCAGGAATACGTCATAATTTGATAGATATGTCGCATTTCTGTCCTCTCCATTTGCCACTGTAGCATTGCAAGTTTTATGGCTGCATTGCCCTGTTCAAATTATGCTAAATCGGCCCCTAGTGACTGATCTTTGGTTACGTGCAAATCTTGAAAAACTCCCTTGGGGAAAAAAAGCTCTTCGAAGGCTGCAAAAGTGGGGTTGAGAGATCATGGTTAACTAAGGTTAAGATTCTTGATTGAAGGATCATCAGCCAACAGATCTTGACCTGAAACGATCGATTAGGTATTGAAGTATTTATTTAGGGTCATCAACACTAGTACATGTGCACAGACAAACAGGGTCTGGAGACTGATCTGCAGTAGGTTGCACCAGAGATTAGGGGCCAGATGTATAAATCATTTTACCTGTTGCGAATTGATATTAGGAAGGGGCGTGTTTAGGGCGTCCCTTCTTAATACCATACAGCACTACAATGTATGAATGCTTTGTGACCGGGAATGCGGTTGCAAAACATTCACTGTTACAACCAAATTAAAGTTGGTGGTAACCCATTTGCAAATGGGAAGCCTTTGTGAATGTGGGCGCCACCATTTTTTAAAGTTTCTCCGGAGTGCTTTGTTATCGGCAACCGGGATCTAGGGCTTCCTTTCCGCAGGATTTTTGTAAGCTTTTGGAGCCTTATTTAGACAGAATTAGTTTCACTCTGCTTGGTGATTTTAATTTTCACTTAGGGAACTCTACAAATTATGATTCCCTATCCCTTTTGGAAAATATGAATGGTTGTGGCTTTTCTCAATTAGTCACTCTCCCTTCTCATGTGGCGGCCCACACCCTGGATGGGATTTTTTCCAATGATCACCGTATTAGGGTAGGAGAGCCCCTTCCGTTAGCTTGGTCAGAACACTTCGCCATCCCTTTTAATCTGTGGGTTTTGGTATCGGGGTTCTTGCAACCCCATAACAAGAAAATGCTTGAAAAACGGAATCTGAAGTTGATTAGTAATGAGGATGTAGCCACCGCCTTGGTAAATTTTCATATTCCAGGTCACTTAAGTGCTAATTCAGCGTCAATTGAGCTTTCAAAAAAGCTAGTAGAAGTACTGGATAGTTTAGCCCCCTTAAAAACTCATTACTCAGCCAGGAAAAGACCCTCCGCTCCGTGGTTTTCAGATAGACAACGTAAGCTGAGAGAGGAGTATAGGAGGCTGGAAAGATCGTGGTGCATTAGCCAACATCATCAGGCAGAAACATGCATAAACATTGTCTGAAGGTATATAAGGCGGCCATTCTGGAAGAGAAGGGAAGGTTCTTTGTTAAGGTCTCTGAGTCTATTAAATCTTCTAAAGAGCTCTTTAACATGGTAAACTCCCTGATTACTCCTACAAGTACCAACTCTGGTGAGGTGTCACAGGAACTCTGTGACAGGCTGTCAGCTTTCTTTCGTACAAAGATCCAAGAGATATACACCCAGTTGGAAGGCCAAAATTGTAATCTGGATTCAGACACTCATTACGAAAGTTGCATGGGGGAAAGCTCTAGTAACAATAATTGCCCCAGCCTACTCTCCTTCCCGAGTCTGTCTTTGGAGAGTACAGACCAGTTGTTAGAAGGAACTGAGGCTGGCTCGCCATTGGACTTTTGTCCTCTGAAAGTTTTAAAGATTACAAAAGTGGCCATTTTACCGTATCTCACCTCTGTCCTTAATCTGGCGATTTCGGAGCGGCAATACCCCTTGGCCTGGTAGGCGGCAGTAGTTAGGCCTCTCTTAAAAAAGCCATCGCTGAATTCGCTGGAATTAAAGAATTATCAACCTATCTCTCTCCTGCCAGCTCCAGCTAAAATCCTTGCATCCCACCTTAACCATCATTTGAGTGCCTATTTGAGACAACCAAATCCTTGATGGGTCTCAACATGGCTTTAGAAATGGCCATAGTACCGAAACTGCGCTCACCACGGTGCTTGATAATATTCGCACTCAGGTGGATGCAGGCCATACAACTCTGCTGATTTTACTGGACCTTACCGTAGTTTTGATACCCTTTCTCCACTGAGGCTTGTGGATCGCCTCAGGGAGATAGGGGTTGGAGGCTCGGCTCTAAGTCTTCTCGCCTCCTTTTCTAGTGATCGGACCCAAACAGTGAAACTGGCAATTTCTACTCTGACCCAACCCCCTTGCTATGCGGGGTGCCTCAGGGCTCTTTGCTAAGCCCTACATTGTCTAATATCTACATTGCCCCGCTAGCAAAGGTGGTAAAATCTTTTGGTCTGGAAGTCTTATCATTTGCGGATGACACGCAGATCATGGTGTCCATCACTCACAACATCAGTGATGCTGCCTGCAATTTTAAAAGCGGTGTGCAGCCAGTATCATCATGGATGGTCAAAAACTATCTTAAATTGAATGGCGAGAAGACAGAGGTTCTTATTTTTGGGGACAAGGCAAACATCTGGTCCGGGGAGTGGCGGCCCGAATCTTTGGGTACTTGCCCCAGACCTGTTTCCCATGGTAGGAACCTGGGAGTCCTGTTGGACAAATCATTGTCCCTCAATCAACAGATCAGTAGGACGGTGGCTACTTGTTTCGGGCTTATACGGATCATGAAGGTCACACAGTGTCTTTCACTCGCCGCCCGTAAACAAGTTGTTGTTGCTCTAATACTCTCCAGATTAGATTATTGCAACGCCCTTTATTTGGGTATTAATAAGGGACAGCTGCAGCGTCTGCAGTTGGTGCAAAACGCTGAGGTTAGGCTGGGGACTGATGTGCCTAAACATCACTCAGTCTCATCCTCCCTTCGGTCTCTGCATTGGCTCCCAATTGATCGTAGGGTCACGTTTAAAGCTCTTTGCCTCGCTCATAATGCCTACTCTGGCCGGGGCCCGGATGGTATCAAAGCATTATTTCATCATTATGTCCCTACTAGGAACCTCAGGTTGGCCAGTAAGCATCTTCTTGTGGTGCCTAGATTTGAGCGGCTGAGATGGGGTGGGAGATCCTTCTCAGCGTCTGCTGCTAAGTTGTTGATTTCTCTTCCTGACGGAATTGCTGGACAATTTTCACACACTCTGTTTCGTGAAATGTTAAAAACCTGGCTGTTCCCTCAGACGTTGGTTTTGGGGTACCTCGGCTGCCTGCATTTATCTTCCGCTGTTAGTGCCTTGACGCCCATGGGCAAAGTTAGCACTTTACAGGTTTTATATTCATTCATTCATTCATTCAAAGGCAGGCAGTGGTCCAATGTACCAATGCTGGCCCTTAAAAAATGAAAAGGTAGCTTTTCATTTTTATTTTTGCAATGCATCCTACTTTCCTTTAAGGTAAATGGGCTGCTTTACAAAAAAAATATTGCTTTATTTGAAAAGCAATCACAGACATGGTGGTCTGCTGACCCCAGCAGGCCACCATCCCTTTGATTTAGCCATTCACAATGGGCCGCAAATTGTGACCTGCCTTATGAATATTGATGAGGCAGATCCATTTGCGACCCACTGCGAATCGCTAACAGTGTCAAACACATTGTTGTACATCGCAGTGTGCGATTTCCTAATAGCGAATCGCTTAAATTCACTATTAGAAGATGGCAAACGAGATTTCATACATCTGGCCCTAGATTATTAACCGAGGATTCAACAACAAAGGTAGGACACATGTACAGAAAGCCAGGGACTGTCTCGGGTCTGAACCAGGCCCGGTTCTAGAGGGTGGGCCTGGTGGGCCAGGCCCACCCAAGGATTGCCCTGGCCCACCCTAGGCCATTGTGTACTGGAAAATTAGTGTTTTTCATTCTAATGTCTCACAGTAGCTTGAAGCCCCATTGTGCCCTGCCGTTTTGTTTTATTTAATTATTAACCATTGACATGCTCTAGTTTCAGTCCTAGGCTCTAGTTTCAGGTGTGAAATCAGCAAGGATAGTAGCTGCTATGATGTACTAATGAACTGCACAGACATCCTGAACACTTTCACTCACACTAAAGAGGAGTTGCAAAAAGTGATATGACAGAAACGCTTTGCAAAGGATTTCCTTTTCCCCAAAAAGTTAGTGAAAATGTCTTTATAATTAGCATGTAGATTTACTCAGGTTTTTTTTATTTCTTCCAACTCTGAGGCCATTACTAACTTGCAGTATTGCATAAAAAATAGATTAATAGAAAAGGTAAAACTAAAATATGTTTTATCTTTCCATTGGCTAAATGAAAAAACATTCTACTCATCATTAATTTACACCACAATAATTTGTGTGTCGATTGTTACAAGTGATAGAATGATTCCTTGAGCAGGGACCTATGGGCAGGGCCACTGGAATTATGTTATTGTGCAGGCGTGGCATTTTTCGCATAGCTATGGATTTGCTGCATTTGCCACATAATCCATTATCGTCTGCATAATCTGCAGATTTTTAAAGAGGTTGTTTTTTGGCTCAAATGGTTTAAAAATCATAAAATTGCATTGACATGTGGTGGCGCTGAGTGGAAGGTTCTTTCCTGAGGTTGACTGGTCACCTTCTGATTGCTTATTGCTATATTCAGGTGTTACACTGGTCCCAATGAAGTGCAATATATGTATAGGGTTAGCAAGCGTAAAAGTATCAAAAGAATGAACTAATACTATCACATAATGTGCCACATTATGCTGCATAGTTTGCTTTTTCTTGTTGCACAATTTAAGTCAACACTGCTGCATTATGAGACCCATGCTTCAGCCTGCATTTTCCGCATCTACATTTTAAAGTTCTGACAAGCAAAGTCCTTCCCCTTTTCCAAAGCTAGAAGAGCAACAGAGAAAGCAAAGTCATTAGCTCTTTGAATGGTAGTTATTGTCTTAAAAATGTCAAAAGAGGACAGATGCAAACCCCAAAAATATTGAATCTCTGAAATACTTACTGGAACCCATTCGTCTTCATAGCCCACCCATGCTTCTTTATGGCCTACCCAAAGAAAAAATCCTAGAGCCGGGCCTGGTCTGAACTGAGAGATTGTACTTACTAGTGCGCTTGCATAATGAGCCAGGGTCCCAAGCCTACATTGCAGGGTCATTGAGGCTGAACCGTAGGAGATTGGTTACCTGGTGTGACCTCGGCCCCAGTCAGAGGTAGAGGGAGACCAGTTAAGAAACGATCTGCTTTTCTATTAGGCTGTCCACCTTATCCAGGCGCGCAACACCCATTGGGCTCACCGGGCTTCAGCCCCCCCCCCGTCGTCTTATTCAGCCCGGGCTAATTTGACACGCACTGAAATGACTGCGCATCGGAGCTGAGAATGTCATTTTTATTGATGCAGCCCGAGCCAGCCAGCCTCTAAACAGTGTCAGTGAACCCCCAGCCCCCACCTCTTGTTTTCCTTTACTGGCCCCGAGGTGAAATCATTGCCTGAAGGCAGGGATTTCACCTAAGTACTTGATGTGTTCAGCATGGGGTGTGAGTGGGAAGATGCACACAGCAGGGGGAAAGGGACGGCCAGTGCAGGTGATGCTTTTCCTTTGTAAAGGAATTTTTGCTGGTGTCATAGCCCAGGGTTTGCTGTCTGTGCACTTGTATGGATGTGTATCCCATACAGTTGCACAGACATCAAACCCTGGGCTATGACGCCAGCAGGAATTAATTTACAAAGGAAAAGCTTCACCCACTTGTGTGACCCACTTGTGGGACACCCCCGCGCCGCACGGCCACCAGCTGCTGTGTGTGCCCCTGCCCGCCCTCTGCCTCGCTACTGCCTCGTTTTGCCGGCTGCCGGCTGCCCCCGCAGTAGGATTGTTTTTGCCTAACATTTGTGCCTGTATTTTTTTCTCGCCTTAAGACTCCGTGCATTTCTTTTTTTTCCTCCGCATTTGCCTGTTTTGACTAATTGTTGTGCTTGTCTACTCTCTCCGTGTTCCTGGTATCTTTCCCCCTCTCACCCCCTGTTTTGTTGCTGATTTGCGCCTGTTTTGTTTCCCTTCGTGTTTCCCGCCGCCGCCCTCCACCCTCCCTTCCCGCCACCGCCGCTTGGCCACGCCCCTTTCTTCTTCTGTATCCCTCCCCGCTCCCGCCTCCCAGCTGCCCCGCCCACCCGCGCACTTGGCCTTTAATGGCGACCGTGCGACGCAGGTGAGTGTGACCCACTTGTGGGACACCCCCGCGCCGCACGGCCACCAGCTGCTGTGTGTGCCCCTGCCCGCCCTCTGCCTCGCTACTGCCTCGTTTTGCCGGCTGCCGGCTGCCCCCGCAGTAGGATTGTTTTTGCCTAACATTTGTGCCTGTATTTTTTTCTCGCCTTAAGACTCCGTGCATTTCTTTTTTTTCCTCCGCATTTGCCTGTTTTGACTAATTGTTGTGCTTGTCTACTCTCTCCGTGTTCCTGGTATCTTTCCCCCTCTCACCCCCTGTTTTGTTGCTGATTTGCGCCTGTTTTGTTTCCCTTCGTGTTTCCCGCCGCCGCCCTCCACCCTCCCTTCCCGCCACCGCCGCTTGGCCACGCCCCTTTCTTCTTCTGTATCCCTCCCCGCTCCCGCCTCCCAGCTGCCCCGCCCACCCGCGCACTTCGCCTTAAATGGCGACCGTGCGAACGCGCAGCGGTCACGCGCAGCGGGCGCGCCGATTGTGCGCCGAAGGCGCGCCAAAGGTAAGCCCGTCTGCGCCCGTCCGCGACCGGATCGCGACCAGCGCCAGGACCCCTGGCCCCCACCGACGGAAGCCGACCCGACGAACCTACAGCGCCGCCGACCTCAACGGACTCAACACCGGCCGCATCCTAGGATGTCACCAAGCCGCCCCGAAGCACACCCACGGACCCTTCAGCTGCCACGCCTGCAAGTTCACCTGCATCCGGACCTTCCCTGCACCCGCCAAGCCGAACTCCAGCAGCACCCACCTCAAGTGCATCCTGCTCAACACCCGTTCCGTCCACAGACACGCCGTAGAACTCTGGAACCTGCTTGACACCACCGTCCCCGACGTTGCCTTCATCACCGAGACCTGGATGAACGCCTCCTCAGCCCCAGACATCGCCATCGCCATCCCAGAGGGCTACAAGATCACCCGGAGGGACCGCGACAACCAGACCGGAGGAGGCATCGCCATCATCCACAGAGACACCATCCGAATCACTACCAACACCGACGACACCCTCACCACCGCTGAACACCTGCACTTCCAGATCCACACCAACCCGACCACCACCCTCAGAGGCACCCTGATCTACCGACCCCCGGGACCACGCACACGATTCAGCGAGGACATCGCCGACTTCGTCAGCCCGCACGCTCTCCCCTCCGCCGACTACATCCTCCTGGGGGACCTCAACTTCCACCTGGAGAACAACAACGACCGCAACACCATCTGCCTGCTCGACAACCTCGACAACCTCGGACTCAAGCAACTGGTGACCACCCCCACCCACCTCGCCGGACACACACTCGACGCCGTCTTCTCATCCAGCAAAGACGTCACCTTCAGCCACACCACGGAACTCCACTGGACGGACCACAGCTGCGTCCACTTCACCTTCAAAAGAACGACGATCCACCACCACCAGCAACAGGTCGCTCGAAGATGCTGGAACAAGATCACAGCCGACCAGCTCACCGCCTCCCTGAGCCAGCACCCTCCCGCCAACTCAGCGAACCCCAGCCAGGCCGCCGACAACCTCACGAAATGGATCAACGACTGCGCGGACGAACTCGCCCCTCTGAGAACCCCACCCAGCAGATCCTGCAGCAGGAAAACACCATGGTTCACCGACGAACTCAAGAGCTCCAAGAAGAACTGCCGAGCCCTCGAGAAAGCCTGGAGAAGGGAACCAACGACTGACAACATGACCACCCTCAAGCTCGCCACCCGGAAGCACCACCAACTGATCCGCGCCACCAAGAAAAATGCATACAAGGACCGGCTGGACAACAACGCACACAACTGCAAGGAACTCTTCAACATCGTGAAAGAGCTATCCAACCCCAACGCCGGAAACAATGACATCACCCCGTCGCAAGAACTCTGCAACTCCCTCGCGTCCTTCTTCCACAACAAGATCACGGACATACACAACAGCTTCAACAACCAACCAACGCAAGCCACAACCGCAACGACGCCACCCACCACCACCCTCCGCACCTGGTCCCCGATCAGCACCGAAGACACCATCCGCACGATGAACTCCATCCATTCCGGATCTCCGACTGACCCCTGCCCTCACCACGTCTTCAACAAGGCCGACGCTGCCATCGCACCCCACCTACGGGACATCATCAACACCTCCTTCGACTCCGCCACCTTCCCTGAGAGTTGGAAGCACGCCGAACTCAGCGCTCTCCTCAAGAAACCCACAGCAGACCCCACCGACCTCAAGAACTACCGTCCCATCTCGCTCCTCCCGTTCCCGGCCAAAGTCATCGAGAAGACCGTCAACAAACAGCTGGCCGCCTTCCTCGAGACGAATGGATCCCTCGACCCCTCGCAGTCCGGCTTCCGAGCGAACCACAGCACCGAGACCGCCCTCATCGCCGCCACCGACGACCTTCGAACTCTGATGGACAACGGAGAAACAGCGGCCCTCATCCTCCTGGACCTCTCCGCGGCTTTCGACACTGTCTGCCACCGCACCCTAGTACAGCGCCTCAGCAACATCGGAATCCAGGAGAAGGCACTGGAATGGATCACCTCCTTCCTCGACGGAAGAACACAAAGAGTCCGCCTACCACCGTACAAGTCAGAGGCCTCCAAAGTCATCTGCGGCGTCCCACAAGGATCCTCACTGAGCCCCACCCTCTTCAACATCTACATGAGCCCCCTCGCGGCCATCGCACGCCAACACAACCTCAACATAATCTCCTACGCCGACGACACCCAGCTGATCCTCTCCCTGACCAACGACCCCGCCACCGCCAGAGCCAACCTGCACGAAGGGATGAGAGACGTAGCCGAATGGATGACGACCAGCCGCCTGAAACTGAACTCAGACAAGACGGAGGTCCTCATCCTGGGCTCCACGCCCTCCGCCTGGGACGACTCCTGGTGGCCCCCCGCCCTGGGCGCCGCACCCAAACCGACGGACCACGCACGCAACCTGGGCTTCATCCTGGACTCCTCCCTCTCCATGACCAGACAAGTCAACGCCGTCTCCTCGTCATGCTTCAACATCCTGCGCATGCTACGTAAGATCTTCCGGTGGATCCCCACCGAGACGAGGAAGACGGTCACCCAAGCCCTCGTCACCAGCCGACTGGACTACGGGAACGCCCTCTACGCCGGAACCACGGCCAAACTCCAGAAGAGACTCCAGCGGATCCAGAACGCCTCGGCGAGACTCATCCTCGACATCCCCCGACGCAGCCACATCTCCGGACACCTGAGAGACCTGCACTGGCTCCCGGTCAACAAGAGAATCACCTTCCGTCTCCTCACCCACGCGCACAAAGCCCTACACGACCAAGGCCCGAGCTACCTCAACAACCGGATCTACTTCTACACTCCCAAGCGCCTCCTCAGATCAACCAACCACGCCCTCGCCGCCGTCCCCCGCATCCGAAGAGAGACAACAGGAGGAAGGTCCTTCTCCTACCTGGCCGCCAAGACCTGGAACTCACTTCCCATCAATCTGCGCCTGACCCAAGACCACCTCTCCTTCAGGAAGAAGCTCAAGACTTGGCTGTTCGAGCAGTAGCGGCACCCCCCCCTCCCAGCGCCTTGAGACCCTACGGGTGAGTAGTGCGCTTTACAAATGACCTGATTGATTGATTGATTGATTCACCTGCACTGGACATCCCTTTCCCCCTGCTGTCCGTGCACTTGTAGGGAATTCATATCCACAGCGCAGCTCACCAGGGGCCATATGTATCAAGCCTTTTGCGAATCACAAAGGCCGAAAGTCGTAGAATTTCGGCCTTTGCGAATCGCAAACGGTCTTTTTGCATGTTTTGGCATGTATCAAAAATTCTCAAAATAAGGAATCGCAAAGATTTGCGATTCCTTATTTTGCCATAGCATTTAAGGAATCGCAATTTTGCGATTCCTTAAATGCTATGTATGTAGCATTTTTGGTTTGCGAATTTTGGTTAAGAATTCGCAAATTGCCACCAACTTGTAGTTGATGGTAATTTGCGAAATCTTTAAAAAATGCACAATTTGGCATTTTTGAAGGTGGCATGTGATGCACACACATGCCCATAGGGCATGTATGTGCACCATATACACACACATGTACATTTCAGGGGTGCAGCAGGGTGTCTTTGAGACACCCCTGCACCCTTGAAATAATTCTCAAATTGCGATTAGCAAATTGCGAATTCGCAATTTGAGAATTACTTCACAATCATTCCTATGGGCCTCCTGGCCCAGAGGAATGAATGGGAAATTATTCCTTAATTGCGATTAGCAATTTGCTAATCGCAATTAAGGAATTTTAAGGAATCGCTAAAATATAGCAAATTTCTTCATACATACCATTTTGCGATTTCTAAATAGTGATTCCTTAAAAATCGCTATTTAGGAATCGCAAAAGGATTTGTTGATACATATGGCCCCAGATAAATGGTGAACAGGGCCATGGATCTTTCTCTAAAGAGGAGAGTCCCCTCCGAATATGCAAATGTAGTGTAAGTTTGTAGTGTTCATTTTTTGGGGTGCTAGTGGGTAACTTTAGGGTTCAGGGTGAGTGTGGATTTTAGGGTGCCAGGGAGTAATTTTAGGGTTCAGGGTGGGTATGGATTGGGGTGCCAGGGGGTAATTTTAGGGTTCTGAGTGGGTATGGGTTTTAGGGTGCCAGGGGTAATTTTAGGGTTCAGGGTAGTAATGGGTTTCGGTGTGCCAATGGGGCAATTTTAGGGTTCAGGACGGGTATGGGGGCCAGGAGGGTAATTTAGGGGTTCAGGGTGGGTGTGGGTTTTGGGGTGCCAGGGGTAATTTTAAGCTTCAGGGTGGGTATGGGTTTTGGGGAACCAGGGGTAATATTAGGGTTCAGCGTGGGTATGGGTTTTGGGGTGCCAGGGGTAATTTTAGGGTTCAGGGTGGGTATGGGTTTTGTGGGGCAAGGGTGTAATTTTAGGGTACCGGGGGAAATTTTGGGGGTCAGAGTGGTAATGGGTTTTGGGGTGCCAGGTGTAATTTTAGGGTTCAGGGAGGGCATGGGTTTTGGGGTTCCAGGGGTAATTGTAGGGTTCAGGGTGGGTATGGGATTTGGGGTGCCAAAGGGTAATTTTAGGGTTTAGGGTGGGTGTGGTTTTCGGGTGTCAGGGGCAATTTTAGGGTTCAGGGTGGGTATGGGTTTTGGGGTGCCAGGGGGTAATTTTAGGGTTTAGGGTGGTTTTGGGGTGCTATGGAGTGAATTTTAGGGTTCAGGGTGGGTATGGTTTTAGGATGTGAGGGGGGAATTTTAGGGTTCAGGGTGTGTGGGGGTTTTGGGGTGCCAGGGGGTAATTTTAGGGTTTAGGGTGGTAATGGGTTTTGGGGTGTCATGGGGTTCATTTTAGGGTTCAGTGCGGGTATGGGTTTTAGGGTGTGAGGGGGGTAATTTTGGGGTTCAGGGTGGTAATGGATTTGAGGGGGCAAGGGTGTAATTTTAGGGATCAGTGTGGGTATGGGTTTTGGGGTGCCAGAGGTAATTTTAGGGTTCATGGTGGGTATGGGTTTTGGGGGGGTAAGGGTGTAATTGTAGGGATCAGCGCGGGTATGGGGTTTGTGGTTCTAGGGGGATGATTTCAGGGTTCAGGGTGGTAATGGGTTTTGGGGTGCGAGGGGGTAATTTTAGGGTTGCATGTTTTCTCCGCTTGTCCTGAGCATTAATCGATCCTGATTATCTGCCATTTTAGCCCCGCCCCATTGATTAACATTAGCCACGCCCCTTCATTTGCCATGTTAGCCCCCCCCCCCCCGAAATTAAGACCTAGTTGCGCCCCTGACCTTATCTGGGTATCCACCCTCTGGCTGTAGGGAGACTGCAGGATTCTTCCCTAGCACGCGCCAAATTCCAACTTCTGTCAGTGCAGTTCGAATCTCTACCGCGACAGCGCCTTTCCTGCCAGCGCACGTGTCTGCTTTTGCTTCCACAGACCATGGGTGCTAACTTCGAATCCTGCTCAAAAGGTAACCCTGGGAGATGAACTGTGACCCCCTAGACGTCAGTGAAGTTCAAAGCGAGTGCTGGCTTCTTAGCACTTAACTATTGCACACAAAAAAAAAAAAGCCACGTGCGGTAATGGCCAACCCCATCCCAGTCGCCGGCCCGCGGCAGTCAGCAGATAAGCCGGCCGGGTGACTTCGCTTCCATTCCAGCACGGCCGCCGGCAGTTGCATCATAGTTTTTAACTTTTCCCTTTTGTCACTTGTCGGAAACCTTAGAAGAAGAAAAAAATGTTTGCAATGAAAAAAGTAAACACGGCTTGCGTTAGATGGAGCCCAAAGTGTGCCTGTGTATATATCTGTCACGATGACTCAGATTGTAGGGGGTGGGGAGCGCTGGTAGGGGTTGAAGACAGGACGGTATAAATACTTCACCCTGTTACATTATTTGGGAGTGGAAGCGCAAGTTATCCTGTGTGCGGGATCACCAGGACCCAGGGCTGCAAGACGACTCAGAATAGAATCCGGTTTCTACTATATCATTATTTATATATATATATTTATAAGTGTGTATTTATTAGAACTTTTTTTAAAAATTTCACCTTGCTATATTGCTACACCAATAAGGAAACGAAAAGGCAAAATTTGAATCACGAATATACTTTTTAATTTATTCACTGATTTTTTTAACCTATCATTTCTGGACGCGTTT
Source organism: Lissotriton helveticus (assembly GCF_964261635.1). Classification (NCBI taxonomy): domain Eukaryota; kingdom Metazoa; phylum Chordata; class Amphibia; order Caudata; family Salamandridae; genus Lissotriton; species Lissotriton helveticus. The sequence goes on along the minus strand of NC_136068.1, from coordinate 1,541,672,352 downwards.
TACATTTTTGACACCTTATCCTGTGAGCCCACGAGCCTCTGCGTTGCTCGTGCACTCCTTTCAGATGATGAGAGAGGCCTCGTCCCTCGCAGCGGAGTCCCCTCTGATGGGGTGGTCCCACCTTCTCTTCTTGGTCATGGGCTTGGTCTCTTCCCGCACGACGGGGGCCTTTCCGGTGCACGACTCAAACCCACTCCTGAACTTCTCCGACCAGGTGCGCCTCCGACATCTCTATGCTGCTAACGAAGACAGCCAAACACACCTGCAGATCACCCCAGGGGGTGAGGTGAGCGGATCGCTGAGCCAGACTCTATATAGTGAGTATCCTTACTGCTTTTACAACCAATAACAGGCTGCGACTAGGTATTCTTAGCTACAGGGCTCCAGGTTTAGGGCTTGTGATTTTTTTTTTAAACGCTCTGGGAATTTTTGGGAAGATCTAAAAAATTTGGAAGTTGTGTAGTGGTTTCTTTATAGGCAGCATAGGCAGAATTCTTATGAGTTTGTTGGATTTAAAATATTTTAGTTGATAACGTGTCCTCCTGGTATTGTTGACTGAGCACTATGAAAACAGAAAGGAGCTATATGAAATATATGTATATACATTAGTTTATTTTATCGTTAAACAGCATTAAATAAGCAGTAGTCCACCAAAAATCTCTCAAATTCTGCTTGATTGTTTTGCACCAAGGATATTTTGCTGCATCAGAATTTGCCAAAAAGCTCTCATTTGAAAAATGTGCAGATTTCTTTTATATTTCTGATTTTTATATATGAGAGATTTTTGGTGGATTATTGCTTATTTTGCTGTTGTTTAATGATAAAATAAACTGATGTAACAATAGAGTTTCGAGGCCCCCTTTTAGAAATTGCCGGTGCTCAGCACCGGTGAGACCCGGAACACTTAAAGGCCTGCCTGCATATTGCCTTAGCGTAGGCACTGGAGTAGGACTTCAACATTGTTAATAAGTGTCTCAAGTCAACTTTTAAAAGCTGCCTTGCGTTTTGTGATACTTTTCTGCAAATCTCTCCAAAACACGACGGGGCAGATTTACAAGCCACTTGCGATACATTTACGCCGCTGTTGCGTCACTTCTGTGACGCAGCAGCGGCGTAAATCATGCACCATGTTGCGCCGTATTTACAACGTGATGCATCTAGGGAGATGCGTCACGTTGTAAACCCCTGCGCCACATGAAACCTGCCTTAGGTTTCATGTGGGTGTTCCATCGCAGGGTGGGCGTTCCCTCGCAGGTACGCCTTGTAAAAGTGACGCACAAGATTTCACTGAGTCACTTTTAAGGCCATGCTGCATCAAAACCCTGCACCTGCTTGAAGCAGGCGTAAGGATTGACGCGTTGTAGAAACACGGGTTAACCCAATAAGTCGCTGGGACAGACGCAGCATGTTAGGCATAGGGCACCCCAGAGCCTTGCTGGAGCGGCGTCGCAAGTGAGACGCGACTCCAGCAATGCTCCGCATTTCCGCTGGGGGATGCAACATGCATCTGCCCATCCGTGTGCCATGGCGCGCCTCATTGTAAATGCGGCGCATCAGTGGTGGCGCACAGGTGGTTTTGCGGGTCGCAAGTGTTCTGGCGCATCCCTGCTGATTTGCAGAGAGGCGCCAGACCTTGTAAATCTGCCCCCACAGGTTTATTTTCATTGAGTCTGTGTGGTGTTGCTGTTCCCTCCAGAAATATCCTCAAGTGGTACAGCTGGGGAGGGAAGCAGCTAATGTTCCGTGCGTGCCACGTGCATTCAGGTTCCCGGGACGATTCACCCAAACAGCGTCATTCCTGTAAAAAAAAAAAGTTTAGCCACATTTTTGTCAGCCCATTAGACAATCCTGTTAATCTGTTGCGCTTTCGTTGATGTGAGTTGTTTGCAGTAAAACTGTTAAAATGTGTCTACTGGTTCTGGGCTTGTGTATTCGCCAAGTCTGAGCCCAATAGACTGCATTTAGTATAGGTGTATCCTCCAGAAGTAGGTAGCATATGTTTGTCTCATATTGCTCGAATGAAATCATTTGTGGGGGCAATTGGTGGGGAAATGTCTTTTAGAATGCGGGCAGGCACTGAGCCGTTTCAGCGCAAGCTCAACCACGCATGCCTTAACCACTGATATGCCTTAACTGCGCATGTGCGTGGTTAAGGCAGTGCGCGGTCTAGATGCTGGGATGGGTGGGCACAGGAACAGGAAGGCTCGGGAGAGGATGAGATGAGGTATGTGAGGCTCGCAACAGGTTTTGGGAATGTAGGGGGTTGTTTTTAATGGATGGGGTAATTTTAGGGCTGGGGGGTCAGGGTAGTGTTTAGGGCTCATGGGCGGTTGGGGTAGAGTTTAGGCTTTGGGGAGTTGGGGTAGTGTTTAGGGTCAGGGAGGTCGGGGTCGTTTTTAGCGTTATGTCCTGCCTGAGCCTTTGTTTTTTAGTTATACTTTGTGTTAAATGTATGTGTTGGACGCAGGATTGTGTCCCACTTTATTTGTGTCTTGAACTGAAATATTATTAAAATATCCCTGTCCGGCTGGCCAGCCTTAATATAGCACTGATTCAGAGTCTATATTTATTCCCTTTCTTTAGCATCCTCCCTGTCAGAGACCACTGTGTATGTAACTTACTAAATACCCAAGGTCCCGACCCTTACAATTGGCTTCCCTTGTCCTCTCAAACTTCTTTCACAGGATATTCGCTAATAGGGTCAGGGAGGTCGGGGTCGTTTTTAGCGTTATGTCCTGCCTGAGCCTTTGTTTTTTAGTTATACTTTGTGTTAAATGTATGTGTTGGACGCAGGATTGTGTCCCACTTTATTTGTGTCTTGAACTGAAATATTATTAAAATATCCCTGTCCGGCTGGCCAGCCTTAATATAGCACTGATTCAGAGTCTATATTTATTCCCTTTCTTTAGCATCCTCCCTGTCAGAGACCACTGTGTATGTAACTTACTAAATACCCAAGGTCCCGACCCTTACAATTGGCTTCCCTTGTCCTCTCAAACTTCTTTCACAGGATATTCGCTAATAGCTTTGAGACGAGTTACAGGGATTCAGGAGACTTACCAAAAGCCCAGAAGCTTCAAATGTCTAGGAATTTCCACTGACAGAGTCCAGCATATGTCACTCAGTGCCTGTTCAGTGGCGGCTGCCTCGGAATGGGGGAGAAGGGGTGAGGGTGATAAAAAATAAATAAAATAAACTTACCTTCGACGCCACTGCCACATGCCTCTCCTCCATCGTCTACTCTGAGCACCGGACTCTCCCAGCCAATTACGATGCTGCAGCAGCATCACGATTAGTCTGAGCGTCCTGTTTGACTGCTCAGGCAGTGCCTGGGAGCCTGTGCATGTTCTCCACCGGGCTGTGCAACACAGCCAAGCAGAAAACATGCTAAGTGCGCATTAATGTTTGGGCAGCGCAAGAGGGCCGGCCAAACAGTCATGCGCACTTAGGGAGTGCAAACCACTCCTCACTCGTCCCAGGCAAGCTTAGCCCTGCCCCAGCTCCGAGTCCCGCACAGACAAGTAAAATGACGTCTTGTTATGATAATTTTCTTTTACTGTTTTTACACAGCTCAAAGAGCAGTGGGGCGACGCTCCTCCACTGTGACTGAGTCTAATAAAGTCAAAGGCCTTTCCCTGGCATAGCCGGTTGGGATTCAATGTCATGCTAAGGGGTTCTATGTTTTTGTGATGACTGACTACTTCTGTGTTTCTTTCTGCTCCCCTGTGATGCTCAGAGAGGGGTGGGGGGATGCAATGCACAAATCATCCTTCAGGATGAAAATCTGTAAAATATTGTGGCATGTTAGACACATGCCCAAATCTCAACATGCCTGGGCAATACACAAATCATCCTGATGATTTGTGTATTGCCCAGGCATGTTGAGCATTAGGCATGTGTCTGACAGCAACAATATTTTAGAGATTTGGAATAAAGGACAATATCCAGCAAACCGGTGTCCCTTCCAGGCCGATGGGACTGGGTGAGAGTCAGTGAAGTGTTTTCAACGCTTCATTACATTTTCATCTGGTTTGAAACTGCTTTTTGGCTACTGCATTGCCTTCAGTTAGAAGCGTCATTACACACCCCTTGGCAACTTTCCACATCTGTTGATTTGTAATCAAATCGCAAGACACATACATGTCTGTACCTGCTTGATGATTGGAGAGTTGCACAACACACACAGTATATTCTGTTTAATTGTTCATTAAATTCACTTGCTGCAGTTCTCATTACAAAATGTGACTTGCGGGCCCTTATTAGCCCCTGTAAACTCAATGAACTGGTTGCTAATTTGAAGTGTTCTTTAATCCACTCAGATCGTCCCTTATTGCATGCAGAGCCTTCCTGGTGTATTTCTTTGTGCAAAATGAACAACTTTCGCCTCCTTTATCTTCCTACCGTTGGGAAAAATCATTAAAAAGTTGGACAACCTGCACATTTGTTTCCTTCCAATTTCGATCGAAAAACGTTTGACAAAATATAGTTGCATCCCTTTAATTATGCAAAACATGCCAACTTCAGGGTCAAACTTGAGGCTTTTCTTTCTTGGTGCAGAAATGCGGAGATCAGCGCTGACTCCTGAATAAAATTTGAATTGAGTCAAACTTTGTCTTTTCATTGAGAGCAATGTGTGACTTCTTCGCCAAAAATTTCATCAAGATTAGTGATACATTTTAAAATGTAGGAATTGGTTGCTAAATATTATTGTCAGTTATTATATTTTTTAATTTCCAGTACAAATCTACCTAATTCAAGTTCTGGCTCAGGTTTTACTCCCAAGACTTCACAAAAAGCTAATCTATGTTGGTCCTAAGTAATTGCCTGTGTTAAGTTGTATTCAAAGTATTCGGAAAACTCTGACCACAACCCTTGGCATCTTTCTTGCTTTCCAGGTCTGCTGGAGATCAAGGCCGTGAAGCCCGGTATCCTGGTCATCCGTGGCAAGAAAAGTGGCCTCTACCTTTGTATGGACCATTCTCTCCATCTGTATGGCTCGGTAAGTGTTGGACGCGCACGGATACTGAAGCAGTGATGGAAGCTAGAGCCATCAGGCTTACAAAATATAATTCACATGTATGCATATAACTTGATTTTATGGGCAGAATTGATAGACAATTTCTTTGTTTCCATTGTCTATGTGAATTATAGAACTCCTATTCAATGTATTTACTTAAATTAGGCTTATCCACCATAAGTTTAGGAGGGTCAGACCCTTGCCAGATTTCCAGGATGACAGGCTTTTATAAATTATTTCAGTTTAGAATCACTTTATGCACTCTTTTTGGATATCTTGAAATTCTTATGTGAATCCGTTTGAACACTTAGGTGCGATTAGGATGGCGGACGGATTGCCCCCGCCGGGCTGGCGGTAGCCTCCGCCAGCCTTGCGGGGGCAATCCGTCCGCCATCCTCCCTGAAATGACCCCCCGCCACATTAGGATGGCTGGGGGGTCCGCGGCGGACGGGAAGACCGTCCGCCGCTTTTCTGCCGCGGTCGCCTTGCGACCGTGGCGGAAAAGGTCTAATATGGTGGCGGTGTCTATCAGACACCGCCAGCCATATTAGGATGGGCTTTGGGAAATGCCTTTCCGAAAGGCATACGGTCTTTGCTTTGGGGGCCCGTTGCGGGCCCCCAGGGTGAAGAGGGGGTGGGGGGTGCACATGGGGGGTACCTATGGTACCCCCCTGTGTTTCAAAGTACAACATGGCAGGCACCGCGCGGTGCCTGTCATGTTGTGCTTTGATACGCACAACATGCATTTTTAGCATTGCGGCGGGCGGTGCTTTCAGCACCGCCCGCCGCAATGTTAAAAATGGGTGATGCACCCGCCACTGTGGCGGGTGCATCCTAATTCGGTGCACGGGACCTCCGCCATTATGGCGGACGGTCCCTTGCCACGACAGTTTTGTCCGTCCGCCATCCTAATCGGCCCCTTAGATAGCAAATGTGACATCAGCAAGCATATGCATACAAAAGGCCACCTATAGTTGTAAAAACAGGTTAGGGGACCAGAAATATAAAAAAAAATTCAAGCACCTGTTTAATATGTAGAAATATAACTATTCATAAGGATCAACGTATTGATGTAGGAGCGACATTAAGCAGTCTGAGCTTTATTTTAGTCTTCCCAAAAAATAGAAAAATACTAAACGCTTCTACAGAGGCCCTTACTTACTATGACCTTCCTAACACTCTAAGGCGGGTTCCATATATGTCTGCAGGGATGTGGGTTATACTCTTTCTACTTAGCAGAGCAGGTGTGACCATGCTCACCAGGAGTACAATAATAATAAAGCCATTATAACGACCACAACTAATAAGAATACCGTTGATGTTATTAATAATGCTAATAATATTAGCAAGCCCGGCAGGCCAAGAGGCGCACAAAGAAACTAGTCAGGGGCAGCTTGATGGGGAATCCAGGAGACCCCACTCCCGCCCAGCAGTTGAAGCATCCATCGCAATTCTCGTCCCATTTTGTCGGCAGGCAGAAAAAAAGAACAGGGGGAATGCTGGGTAATGACTGGTTAAGAGCTACCAGTGGGAGGGTCGGGGAAGGGATCCCAGCATGCATCTGTTCTCTTTTTTCTGTCTGGGAGATGGTTATTTCCACTTGTAATGAATGGGGCGAGGACTGGAGGGACCTGGGGGTAATAACAATCCTCATCGTCATCATAATTGCTATTTTTATTAATGTGGCACTTTTATCCGAGGAGCTTTTCATGAAACATGTCTTTTTTGTAGCTTTAATTCCCCAGTCGAACTTGCAAGTTCAGTGAGAACAAAAACTGCCCTGCAAGCAGGGTGCATGGCTTATCGCAGGTGCCACTATCAGTCAGCTGAGACATTATGTAACCATATGCAGTCTCTTCTACTCTTAGTTATCAGCAGTGGCGTGCACCGGGCAGAGCCGGTAATTCCGGACACTGTTGCCCAGATAACATTCTGGGATATGGCTTGTGAGCTCGCAGTGTGTCAAGGACACCAGGGCCCAGCCTTGAAACTGCGCCTGGACCAAGAGGGGTGAAGCAGGGAGGTAGCCCGGGTGGGTAATGCACCTGAGGCAGAGCTCTGGGCATCAGGCCCCAGGTTTGAAGTCTCATGTGTCAGGTCAGCTTTCCTTACTCTCACGTACTGTACTCAGGTGTTGTAACTTGTCTGTCCGGCTCTGGTCCTGACCCTCTATCCTGTCGTTGTCTGCCAGTGAGTCCTTGGTAGAGTTGCTGGTTTAAGTTAGTTTTTACTTTTTTAACATTTAACCCTGTGTTCGTCATATTGTTATCACCCTGTTGGTATTTCGCCATTTTTTGTTTCTGGTTTGTGAAAAAGTAAAGCTGCAAGCAGTATATTTTTACATTTATTTAACTGCATAAATGTATACTGGCCTTTTGACTTCTGTGGGACTTCAGCGTGCTAAGTAGCCATGATATATAACGAGTAAAATGAGCTGCAAAAAGTAACATTGTACCATTAACGCATGGTCACATCTGTGGCTATTTAGACTCTAGGGAAACCGGGGCCATTATCATAACCCTATATGCTTGACAATGTAAAGTGTGTCCCCCTTTTAAAGCCCACAGACCCAAGTTTGAAGTTCTCTCAGTTGGTCGTGACCTGCAGATGGCACAGCTCGGAAACAGGAAGAGGTGAGCACTGCCCAGAGTTTCCCACCTGTGCTGCCTATGCAGTGTCTTAAAACTGTGGGCGCCAAGCTCGGCCCCACCATTCAAGTTCATGAGGCAGCCTCTCATCCTTGTTTAACTCTTGCTGTTAATGTGCACAGCTACTGGCCACTCACTCATTAGCTTCACCTAGGAGAGAAGCTCAAATGAAAGACAGATTTCAGCATTTTCCGTTTTTAAAAATAAATAATAAAAAGAAATCAGGGAAAGCAATTGATTTCTGTCTGTCCATTCGAGGGCACTGTCCTTTCGCAGGTACACCCCTTGCGTGCCCTTCCAGCTCGGCTCCATTCAGTCCTTACTTTGAACCGTCGGTTGCAGGTGCGGCCCGCCGGCACCCATTTTTGTGCGGTGTGACTTATTTTGCATCATCAGACTTTAACCCAGAACCAGAGAAAGGCAGAAATTGGTGAAAGAAGGGAGGAAAAGAAAGACAGAGAAACTGTGATGAAAGGAGGAAGCAGGGATGAAAGGGAATGCCCAAGAGTTAGTGGGGATGTGGCGCAGCAGCCAGAGCAGGTGACTCCGGAGCGCGGGACCCACCGTTCGATGCCGGCAGCAGCTCAGCTCAACATCATGTGACTCAGGGCACTAGCTCACTTACCCCCAGATGCATCAAGCATCCATTTTGCGATTCCTTATTAGCGAAAAATAAGGAATCGCTAATAAGGAATAGCAAAATGGTATGCAAGAAGAAATCACTTTAAAAATAGCGATTTCTTAAAATTCCTTAATTGCGATTCAAAAATTGCGAGTCGCAATTAAGGAATACCTCCCCATTCATTCCTATGGGCCTAGAGGCCCATAGGAATGAATGGGAAGAATTTTCAATTTGCGAATCGCAATTAGCGAATCGCAAAATGAGATTGCGATTTCAAGGGTGCAGGGGTGTCCAATGGACACCCTGTTGCACCCCTGAAATTGTTCTGTGCACATATGTTGTGCACACACATGCCCGTAGGGCATGTGTGTGCACAACATGAAACTTTGAAAAATGCACTTTAGTGCATTTTTTAAAGTTTTTGCAAATTACCATGAAGTTGTTCTTCAGGGTAATTTGCGAGCCCTATTAGCGAAATCGCTATTTTTTAAACTTTAATGCATTGAATTTAAGGAATCTCAATTTGAGATTCCTTAAAGGCAAGTAATCGCAATTTAGCGAATTCTCAATTTGCGATCGGTCGCAAAAGGGCAGATTCTGAGAATCTGCCCCTTTGCGAGTGGTTTTTGGCTTCATACATCTGGGCCAATATCTCCCCAATGGACCCCAGGGCCTTGAAAACCTTTAAGGGGGTGATATGTTCGCGCTTTACATATAGGAATTATTTATTTATAAAAGTTCAATAAATGTTCAGGGAGTGTTCGCTGGTGGATGAAAGAGGCATGAAGTGGAATCCAGACAATACACTGTTGGTAATCCCAACTTTTGACAATAGCAGTCACAGAAGTTTGAGCATAATGTTGCACTTATTCTTTTACAAACTAAGCAAGGCCTCAATCTTTGAAAAAGCTATTTATCTTTGTTCAGAGAATATAACTTCTCAGTGGCTTGATTTCACGAGGGCCACATTCCACCAGTTCTGGCTATTCAGCTAACAGTATGTAGAATGCTGGGTCTTTCATTCCAAACTTGGCAACTGTGGGTCCCATAATGAAAAGTATGGTTGAATAAATATCGAAGACTGGATAAGATGACCTTCATACTATTGAGTCAGTTGGCATCTGTGAGAAACAGATGGAGAGAACTGCCAGAAACTGTTTAATCTGGTGTTATATGAAGCCTCTGGACCCCTGACATGCCATGGAGCTCTGGGCCACCCACTAAAACCTTGTATGTAATGGTATGCCATTGCATTCTGTATAGCTCATATTCTGCTAATTGTCTGGCTGGGTGGCACTTTCAGGAGTCTGGTGACTACCCAGATGGTTCCTGAGTTTCCATAAAAAGCAGGAGTGTCCTTCAGCTGCTGATGATGTGTGTGCAGTGAGGCATTATTGTCATATTCTTGCTTTGGTGGCTGTAGTATTCGTTGAGCTGTGGATTATGATTTGAATGTTTAGGGTTCAAGTCAGAAGGCTTTGGCGAACGCTTGCAGATCTTTAGATTGATAGACAGGGACATTGTCCAGCCGCTAGAGATGCTTGTGTGTTGTTGCTTGGCGGCAAGTGTTGTTGGTACCATGATAGTGCCTCTAGTTGTAGGTTCGTTCAGCCCATCTGCCGTTGGATGGTACTGCATGGCATATTAACGGGGAAATGCTGTGAGCCCTTAGATGCCCACCCCCACGGCATGCGGTGCATGGTGTGATTTGTGCATGGTGTTTTGTCTAATGTGTTCTTTTGGAAGCTTGTATGCATTGTTGTTAATGGTTAGTTGTACAGCTATATGTAGTTTCTTCAGTCACAGACCTGATTTCCAACTCAAGCAGTAGATATTATCTCTCTAGTTAGACAATCCTCCGGGTAATATCCTGCAAGAAGCCTTATGTCATGCGCATTCCTCAAATTCAAGCGCAGAGCACTTTCAGTGTTGGGGCTTGCTGCTAGTACATACAAAAAGTGAAAATACAATTCCCAGAATGCTAAGAATGATTAGCTATGAAGCCAGTGCTGGCTAAAAGTGTGATATGAATAGGGGGTTACTTATCAGCTATTAACACAGTGTGAGCTCATGCAGAATTCGTTGGCTCTGCAGCATTTGGCTGTTCATTGCTGGTGAGGACAAAGGAAGAGTTATGAGCCGGAGTTAAAGGGCTGACAGATGTTAATCCAGCTGTAGGAATATCACAAAAAAGCAATATCTCTGCTATGACTGGGAGATTTCAGTGCTTCTACACAGACAGCTCAATCGCCAAGTGGCTTCCTTCCAACTCCTGTGGACGAAAGTCAATGAGAACATTTGAATGTTGAGAGCTCCACTGAAGACAGTGATTTGTGGTTGGCCAAAAATAACTTTCGCAAGCATTTCGCTCCAACATTCTAATGTTTCTCTTTCTGTTACTCTGTTTAATTTAAAACATTTCCTCTTCTGCGGGTGGAATGTTCTTCTGGTTTATAGTTTGTCTGCCTCAGGCTGTACTGGTAGCCTCCATCGCATGCTTATAATTTGTTCAGAGAGCATTTGCCAACTGATGTAGCCCTTGGCAGTGGTATATAATTCAAAATAATTTCCCTTGGATAAGTAGAAGGTCAATTTTGACCAGCCAATCCAAAATATGTGGTATAGACAGGGCGGGCAGCCATTAATAGCTCTCTAAGAAGCCTTCATGCCTGCTTAGCATCTGCCAACAGGTCTTCCTAACCTTGGATCATCTCACTACATCTTTCTGCATTCACACAGCCACTTCAAAATCAAATACCAACAGGTTAGCAACTTAACACTTTTAGAATCACACTTATACACCAGGCCACTGGAATTGTTTGATTCTGCAACAGTGGTGTTTTCTGCATAATTATGGGTTTACCTTACTTGCCATATAATCAACCATCTGCTTTATAATTTGTATAGTTTTCCTAACTCAAATGGATGAAAAGTAACCAAAAACATCACACATGGTGCTGCTCAGTGTCAGACCATTTTCAAAGGTTAATTGGTCAAATTTCAGTTACTGATAACTATAGTCAGAAGTAAAGCTGGTACTAATGAGGTATTACAGATGTCCAGACACAATTAATGTGTTAAAATGACGAGACCCCAAAATGATTGTGCCATATAATGTGCTGCATCATGCGCCATAATTTGCATTTTCTTGCAACATAACTTAGACATAAGGGTGTCTTTTGTTGCAATATCATTCCATTAGCTCTTCTTGTACTTAATTCCAGTTGCCACAAAACATCCCCCCTTCAGGTAACTCTAGTCCACTTGTGAGTTTGTTTTGCGCCTTGATGCTCCTTGGGGCTAAGTTTTGCGCGGTATAAAAATGCCTTTTATTCATTCATTCATTGTTGGTCTAAACTACTTGTATATGCATGCACACAACGTCCTATCTCTCTTTCAAACACAGACACACACACTCACAGAAAGCCAGACTGCCATGGACCTGGATCTCAAGGTTCCCACAGTCAATTGGCAACGTACAGTCAGACATTCAAGGTATATGTAGTAACAGTCCAGGCAGTCAGGATCAAGCCTGGTAGAATAGCTCACAGAAGGTAGACGCTATAGTAATGGCACTGGCCTGCTAAAAAGTACTGGTAACATAACAGCGTAGCACAGTACAGACAGAAAAGAACATGAATGGTTAGGACAGCCCAATGTATTAAGAAGCTATATCAGTGGCAGAGGCCTGCTATACAAGCACTGGTATCCTAACATAGCCTATCATTCAACCACCTATCACACATCACTGAAACATGTGAGACGTTATGTATCAAACATGTTTGGCGCAGATTTACTGTCCTCCACGCAAGGAAGAACTGAGCAGCGTTGCATTGTGGAATGGGCAGAAAATAGCAAGAGTAGCCTGCTGAAGATGCAATCTATGTCTGCCTGTTCTGCATCACATAGAGTTGTGCACTGTGGTACAACGTTGATTCTGTACCTTCCAGCCTTGGATTTGTATTAGATGTACACCCTCCTAGTAGAAATGCTAGGAGTAGACACCACAACAATGGCCAGACCTGTAAGATATGTACTTCAGGGTACACTCACACTTTAGTATATCAGGAAAAGTATTGCCTTTGCCCATTGCTTGCGCCTACTTCTTTTTGGTGTTTGTTTTTGGGGCAAGACCTTTGACCTTCTTGGTCAGTGTCACTGTTCTCCCCCCGCGCAGCTCCACCGTTAAGACTCTGCCCTTGAACCTGAGCCCCTTCCAGGTAGGTGTTTGAGACCCTCCTCCACCCGCAGGCTCCTGCCTGCGCCTCATCCTTGGTGGTCTAGTGGAAGAGCACCCTGCTCTTCTGCTATTCCACTCTGTCCTGTGTCCATTGTGCCTCTTTCTCTCTCTGCCGCGATCTCATTGCCTTTCTCTTTTCCCTCTCGTTCATTGCCTTTTCTCTCTCTGCCGCTTTCTCATTGCCTTTCTCTTTTGCCTCTCTTTCATTGCCTTTTCTGTCTCTTTGCCTCTTTTTTCATTGCCTTTTTCTCTTTTTTGCCTCTTTCTTTTTGCCTCTCTCTTTTTGCCCCTCTTCTCTCTCGCCCTCCTCGCTCCCTCTTCCCACGCTCCCCCACCGCTGCTGCCTCGCGGCCCCTCCCTCAGCGTGTCGCTCTCAGCTGATCGCCCTCCCCCTACTTAATGGCAGCCCCTGCGCTGCGGCAGCGGCCAGTTGGCGCCCCAAAGGCAAGTCCGTCTGTGCCTATCCATGACCCGACCAGCGCCAGGGACCCCGTGGCTACGACCACAGCCCTCTCCATGCACTCAAACCCAGATGCAACAGCGACTGCCAGCTCTCAACGCTAAGCAACACCCAACGCCCGATCTCCTACCAACATTACCGCTGCACCTTCACCCACCTCCAGACCCCTACAGTAGCCCCCAGCCCACTGTACGCCAGAACACACAAACTGATGATCTACATCCTCCTCACCGTATGCTTCCTGCACAGACATGCTGTAAAAATCTGGGACCTCCTCAACACTCACGCGCTCAACGTCGCCTTCCTCACAAAGACCTGGACCAACTCCAGCTCCACACCCGATATGGCAACCGCCATCTCTGATGGATACAAGATCCTAAGAAAAGACCGCCCCAACCACACAGGAGGAGGCCTCACAATCATCCATAAAAGCTCCCTCCAATTGACAACCACTGGGTCAGGCGACGCCTCGCCCTCCCCCCCCCATGGAACACATCCACTTCCAGCCCAACCCCAGAATGACGCTCTGCGGAACACTTGCCTACAGACTACGTGGCCCCCACACCACTTTCACCAACATCATCGTCAACCTCATCGCATCCCACACCCTCGCCTCTACAGACTACATACTACTCAAAGACCTAAACTTCCACCTGGACAACCACAGCGACCCCATCACCACCATCCTCCTAGGGAATCTCATCAACATAGGGCTGAAGCAACTAGTCTCCGCCCCACTCACATAGCGGGACACACACTTGATCCCATTTTCGCAGGAGGAAACAACATCTTCTTCAGCCACACCACAGAATTGCTCTGGACTGACAACGACTGCATCCATTTCTCCTTTACTGAACCCACTGCACACATGTACGTGCGCCGCCTCCAGTGCAGAATCCGGAGCAAAATCTTCAAAGAACACCTCACCTCCACCCTCACCTGCACTCCACCTCCAACTGTGACAGAAACCAACACAGCGGCAAGCAACCTCCATAAATGGATTGCCAACTGTGCCAACACACTCACTCCCCTCCAGAACTCCATGAGACGAAACAACAAGAAAGCTAACTGATTCACCATGGCACTCCAAGAATCCAAGCGCTCCTGCCAATGACTGGAAAAGACATTGAGAAACAGCAAAATTCTGGAAGCACGCTCCGCCTACAAAACAGCCACCATGGCACATTGCCAACTCATCAAATTCACAAAGAAAAACTTCCTCCAAGACAGAATCCTCTCCAACGCCCACAACTCCAAGAAACTCTTCGCCATCATACAGGAATTTGTCAAACCCAACAGCGAAACAACTGACATCCCTCCCAAAACCTCTACAACAGATTCAGCTCCTTCTTTTACCTCAAGATGCTCTCTGACAGCTTCGACGACCAAGACCTCTTCACCACCCCAATGCCACCCCCAGTGACAGCACCCAACAGAACCTTCTTACCTGGACCCCACTCCTGACAGAAGACACCCTAAAGATCATGAAGAGCATCTACACCGGAGCACCTTCTGATCCCTGCCCACCACACATCTTCCACAGGGCCGCCACTGCCAACGTACCAGAGCTATTTCGAACCATCAACTGCTCCCTTGAGACCGTCACAATTCCTGACAATTGGAGGTGCGCCGAAGTCAACCCCTCCTAAGGAAGCCCTCCGCTGACCCGACGGACCTCAAAAACTTCAGGCCCATCTCACTGCTCCCTTTTGCAGCCAAGATCATTGAAAAAGCTGTCTACACCCAGCTAGCACACTTCATTGAAACCAGCAACATCCTAGACACCTCTCAATCTGGATTCTGCTGCAACCACAGCACCGGTACTGCCCTCCTCGCCACCTCAGATGACATCTGCGCCCTCCTCGACCAAGGCCAAACGGCAGCGCTCATCCTGCTGGACCTATCAGCAGCCTTAGACACTGTCTCTTACCTTCCACTAGCCACCAGATACCATGATGCCGGCATCCAAGGAAAGGCCCTAGACTGGCAACGATCATTCCTCACAGGCATAACACAGAGTATAAGACTCCCACCCATCGTCTCAGAACCAACAGAGATCAGATGCAGAGTACCCCAAGGATCCTCCCTCAGCCCCACCCTCTTCAATGTCTACATGGCCCCCCTCGCAACCATCGTCAATAACCACAGGCTCAAAATCGTCTCCTACGCCAATGACACCCAGCTCATCCTCTCCCTCACCAAGGAACCCAACATCACCAGACACAATTTCCAAGAAGGGATGAAAGCTGTCACAACCTGGATGAGGAACAGCTGCCCGAAACTCAACTTGGAGAAAACAGAAGTCCTTATCCTCAACTCCACCTCCTCCGCATGGGATGACACCTAGTGGCCCCCCGCCCACAGAAAGCCATCCACACCAACAGACCATGCACGTAACCTCGGCATCATACTAGACTCATCACTCACCATAATGAATCGCAAGATCAATGCCATCTCTTCCCCATGCGTCAACACCCTCCGCATACTATGCAAGACATTCAAGTGATCCCCCCACCCCCCGACTCCAGAAAAACGGTCACTCATGTACTTGTCACCAGCAGACTGGACTATGGCAACGCCCTCTACTCCAGATTCAGCAAAAACTCCTCTGCAAACTGCAGACCATCCAGAATGCTGCAGCCAGACTAATTCTCCATGTCCCATGGCACAACCACATCCCCCAACACCTCTGCAACCTCCACTGGCTCAACATCAAAAGAAGAAGTACTTTCAAGCTGCTCACGCACGCCTACAAGGCCCTCCACAACATCGGACCCCAATACCTTAACAACCGCATCTACTTCCAAGCCCCCAAGAGAAACCTCTGCTCAGCCGACCTCTCCATAGCCACTGCCCAACGCTTCTACAGGACCAGAGCAGGTGGAAGGTCCTTCTCCTACATCACAGCCAAGACCTGGACAGATCTCCCCCTTCATCTCCGGCAAAGCTCGACACTGCACCAATTTGGGAAGGACCTCAAGACCTGGCTCTTCCAATGACCCCAGCGGAGCTGTTCACACCCACCCCCAGCTCCTTGACTAAGCCTGATCACATTATTTTAGTAAATCAGGTTTTGCACCAAACCCTAAGGTTTTTGCACTGGCTGGATCTGACACTCCTCCTTGCATACATTAGCAGAGGCGTCCCGCAAAGGGGTTTGGGCGCATCACTAGGACAAGCCCAAATGCTGGCGCTTTTGTGTTCAGAGGGAAATTCAATTTTGGGGCTAAACTGGTCCATATGACCAAAGTCTCAAAAAGGCTAGTATGTATGTTGCAGAGCCCGTCACATTCCTAGGGAGACATTATAAAACCTAATAATCTGCTCCCAAAAACATAAATATACAATGTAAGTTGGAGTAGGGAAAAAAGATAACTCTAGCCAGAAAAATAAATAGTTTGGGCTGTGCTTGCAGACAAAATCCAAAAGGCTTGAAAACGATAGCCAATTGTGAGCATTTATACTTCTATATTTTCAGCAGGTGCTCTGCTCACTAAACTATCTTGCCTATGTAATCAGTTTTTGTCAGTTTCTATTTTGTCAATTTCCTTCATCATTATATATTTTCCAAAGTGGCTAAAACATATAAAAGCATTATAAGAATCATTTTTAAATGTCAGAGTTGCACTTGATCTGTGTTAGCTTTGCCCACTGCAGAAATTATAATTTTTCGGTCTTAACTTTGTTATAAAATGAAGTCTATTCTTTGCAACATACTTTCGAGCATTCTGCCTGTAGTAGGAAACGGTTTGAACAAATACGAGCATTTAACAAAAAAAACCTCAGATTGTAAATGTAAGACTTCTAAAAATATATTTTTTGGAAAGTCATGAAAACTATAAAGGCGTGAAAACTATAAAGGCGTTTCAAAATAATGTAGTTTCTAATTCAAGTGCTATGGTATTCAAAATTCTATTTCTCAGTAAAGTAATTTATTTTGAAAAAAAGACAACAAATTCGATTTTTTTTTTAATTTCCCCTCCCCCCCAGCCTCTTCCCTCCCCCGGAAGTCAGGTGGGTGGCATGGAGTAATGTTCAAGCACTCCAAATTTGTGATTTTTTTAAAAGAAAAATGTAGAAGTTTACCCTGTTTTCTTCTAAGTAATGTACTGCACCTTTTACCTACCCTGATTCTTTGCTTGTTCTCTCTTTTTGCAGGAGGCCTACAAAGAAGAAGACTGCAACTTCCGGGAAGTTCCTCTGAAGGACGGCTATGTCCTGTACTTCTCTGAAAAGCACCGAGCCTCATTGGCTTTAAAGGCTTCAAAAGGGCCACCCCTTACGCAGTTCCTGCCGATGCAGAACACCGTCCCGCTTGAGGAGATGTTCATAAACAGCGACCATTTCGAGAGTCTGAGAAAGAGGATCTTAGACGTAGAGTCGGATGACCCATTCAACACTCAGTCTGAGGCCAGCCACTATGGACATGTCTTGGATTAGGTCAAGAGAAGCAGTGATCTTCTGGTAACCTCCATTGACGTATCGTTCAAAAATCGTCCCCACCTGCATGTACTAGGGTCACTACCATCGAAAGACATTCAATTAAAAGAGAGAGTGCATGCCATCTTATATGCACCTCATAGACTTTATCTTGGGTGAACCCTATCCACACCATGCCCTTCTCAGGCATAATTCTAAATTTGGGCTTAGCAGCCTTGAACACATTGGGGACGTTCACTGAAATATGAGACAACGAAGCAAAGTAACTAAAGTTGGTGTACTGCATTGCATGAAAGGGAGAGTGAAACCCAGCGACATATCTAATGAGATATTGTGCTGTTTTTCTCTCCCTAGCGCCAGCGCATGTTAGGCTGCCATGTGCCAATGCACACACTCTTGCTCCATGGTGCAGAAGTGTGTGCATGATGTGAAGCATCCGTTTTGTCCTAGAAGTGGAGCCCCCCAGTACAACAGCTAAGCTGTAATACTTTTTCCACTTTGTGTGTGTGCTGTACAATGCAGCACACGTAATATTTGAAAAGCATGGAGAAGTGAAAACAATTCTCCTCTATTGTGTCTGGCTCAAGAAGGCTTGAGGTTTTGGTGCAAATCCGTGTCTACTATTCTTGGTAGGTAGGGATTTGCATAACAACAACTGGGTGGGTGCATGCTAATGCCCGTTTACCACTCATGGAACGCCCCCTTGATGCAAAGTAGTGGAAAGTATCAAATATCGCTAAGTTGTGTTACAAATCCTGATTTGCGTTGGAAAGTAAAAACCATTATACTGCTTTACATAGGGTTTATATTACAAAAGTAACACAAATCAAGCACTAAGTCTTAATAGATCTAGGCCATAGTTTTCTCTTCTCGCTATACAGTACTCTTGAGAAGGAAATCTTTCCAATGACTGAGAACTACTGGGATAAGACTCTGCTTCCAGAGTCCATTGGAAGATTCATAACAGACCACTGTGCCATTATTTTGTACTCCTGAAATGTTCTATGCTGTTGTAGTTGGAGGACGGTCAATCTTATTTCAACAAACACTACCCATGAAGTCCAAATATCATCCCTTAATTATTGTGCCACATGAAATGACTCCAGTTAAACTGAGAATGTATTCATTAAATACTAGGTAGCCAGAGCAAAGATCCATATTGGACATCAGAATAATGTGATGTATGCTAATGGAGGGGTTGCAGATCAGGACACCATTGTAATGCATGCCTTTCTTTATTTTGGTCATTCTAGGTTGAGACACATTCAGACAAGGGAGATCCATTCAACCTGGAAGAACCAAGATTCCCTAATGATCCAAATATTAGGGTCAACTATTGTTCAAACCTGTCATGTTTTCATGGTCACTGGCCAATCTTCATAATTCATGGTCAAACCAAAGGTGATCATGATTTGACCATGCTATTGAACTGGGTGCTGCCCTGATGGCTGAGCTCAAGTGCATTCTTATGTGTGTAGTTTAAGTATTAAATCATGATGCCTTGCAGAGGAAGCTGAGCAACCTGTGGCATACACAGTTGTTCTCTCTTGATTCGGCAATCCTGCACTGCTGCAATGTCAATAGAAAATGGCTTACTATTTATTTCTTTATTTTCTTGGTTTTTGTATAGTGTCATCTGCGCCCAAGAGTAAGTGGTGCAGAGTTGTTAACAAACGTAGAGCCTGGTACAGTAATGTCAAAAAATGGTGCCCTAACCATAGAATACAGCGACATCTGATCAGCTGCTCGACAAGGACAGTGTGGGCATTCATAATCATGTCTGTGAAAGAAGCTATTTTTGAGATACCTTTTGAAAATGTGTTAAAATGGATCAAGATAATAGTGCATTCCAAATCTTTTTCTGTTTCAAGAGAAGCAATAATTTAATAATAGATTTGTTCTTGGAACTTCTAGAGGTATTAGGTCTTTGCTTCTAATGCCCCTCATCCCAACAGAAGTTTTGTTCTCATATGCAAGCAATGCGGGTTGTTCAAAAGTGAAGTGCTTTATATATGTTATGCAAGTTGCTCTTTTTTTAGAGGGCACTTCTGTTATTTATTTATGAAATGTATTTATTCTTCTATGGTTTATTTATTTATTTTATTGACTGTGTCTGTATATATTGAACAAGGAAAAATTTATTTATTGTGACCAAAAAGATGCTCTTATTTATTTGTCGACTTTGTTAGATGCCCGTTATTAATTTGCTTTTGATTCTGCCACAGATGATGTTGGAAGTATTCAGAATTAAAGGAAAAACTGAAACTGAATGAAAAATGTGCTTTGTTATCTTTAATTCTAATCACAACACCGATTCTCTAATCCTAGGAGGTACAGAAGATAATTCTAGTGAGAATAAAAATAAATTATGAAATGTTTGAGGCTTTCTAGCCTTGCTTCTTTCTGCCGTACTTTTTTCTATGTTTAGAGGTTCTGACCAAACTTGCTTCAAGTCATTATAAGAATAAGGAATTACAAAAAAGACAGCATAATTTTAAAGCCAATGTTAACAGGTTTAATTATTAAGCATCAAAAGTTCTTAGCATAAAATACCATTACATTTGTTAATATAACACATGTTTATACATGGACATTTGCAGTAACAATCTATACAAATGGAAGTTAAATAAGCTCCTTTATAATGCGACCAATCACTCTGCATCTTCCAAGCAACTGATTTCCCCGACTGTCATTTCTCAGATTCTAACTTCATGATTCCATGTTATTTTGATGTCATTACTTCCTTTACATCACCTCTATGCATCTCCCCCATTAAACACAAATAAAATTCCTTATATGCATCACATTGAAAAGTACAATCATTGCATTGATACATCTTATAAAGTGAAATTCACCATGTAGCCTATGGAAAAAAAACAGGTATGTAATCTAATTTAATGAATTAAACACAAAGATAATCACCTAACTTCACAGGACCTTCTAATTTATCTCTTTTGTCTTTTGGTTAATTTGTCAGTGGAAGGCACAGGAATGGAATTTAAATCAATTCCACTATCTTCTTGCTCCAGGTTACCTTCACCACTCCTTGACTAATCTTCCACTAGTTTACCCCTCTGTGTTGTTTCATTGTTCACAACACTCTTTTGGTGCTCTGTAGTTAATATATCTTCTTCAAGATTGTGTGCCCTATCATTTTTTTTCTCTGGCATTTCTACTTTGTTTAGAAATCACAGCTACTCTCTTTAAATTCCTCACCTGATCTTCTAATCCCACCACATTATTTAACACCTGTTTAAAGCATTTATGTTCAAAATAAGAACTAAGGGCCATATTATCAAGAAAGCGCGATACATTATCGCCTCTTTTATCGGGCTGAAACTGACGCTAAAGCAGCAATAATGGGCTTGATAATATGATGCCCTTGTGAATTCCCAGAGAAGCCCAGGTTATCACCAGAACCTGGGCTTCTATGGGAATTCACAAGGGCATATTATCAAGCCCATTATCGCTTCTTTAGCGGCAGTTTCCTGCCGATAAAAGCGGCGATAATGTATCGCCCTTTCTTGATAATATGGCCCCCACTCCCTTCAGAACTATGCCTGGTATCTTCATTCTAACCCACTGTCCAATCTTTAATTTACTGTGTTTAACGCCATGTTTCTGGTTGTAGTATGTTTTGTATTCTTCTCGTTTGTTTATTATTTTTTGTCTGACCTTTCCCAAAGGCCAGTTCACACTTGTAGGAGTGGGTAACCATAGATAGCGGGTCGGTGATTTGCGCTATATAAATACATGTACATTTACATTTACATTTACCATCATGGGGTAAACTTTGATATAGGTTTTCTTTCTCTCATTAATTCAAATCGGGAAACCCTGTGCATTCATCTTCTGCTGATCTATATGAACAAGGAGTTTTATATACTTGTGTTACCCAACAAGAACTGTTTTTAATGCTAACTGAATGGCCCCCTTGAGAACTCCATGTAAGGGTTCTACCATGCCAATTCCACTTGGATTGTAAAAGGATGTTGCCCTGAAGAAAACCTCACATTTAAAAAAACATATTCCTTAGCTTCCTCTGACAGAAATTTTATACCAGTGCACTCAGTAAAATGCTGGGTATCCCGTTTTTCTGGAAAACCTAATTTATAAACCCTTGTACTGTATCCATGTTTCATTTTTAATTTGTTACCAATTTTGATGTAAGACCACAGTGAAAATACATCCATCAAAACTACAATTTTTTTTTGAGTATTCCCAATTGGCCCCTTAATGTCAATTGCCACTTTTTCCCAAGGAGCTTTCGGGCACTCAACTGTATTGTTCATAGGAGGTCTCCATGGCTTCAAAGATTTATCATCTGACATGCTTACATGGCAGTCTCCGACTTCCCTTTTCTATCTTGTTATCAATACCTGGCCACCAATATAAACTTTTACTTGCCAATACTGGGCCCGATTCACAGAACTAACTTAAGACAAAATCCAAAACTTACTACTTTTGGCATTCACAGAAGTTAGGATTTTGTCTTAAGTTTGTCTTAAGACAAACTTAAGACAGACTTCCGACAGACTTAAGACAAACTTAAGACAGACTTAAGACAGACCTAAGTTAGGATTGTGTCTTAAGTTGGACTCAAGTCTGTCTTAAGTCTGTCTAAAGTTTGTCTTAAGTCTGTCTTAAGTCTGTCTTAAGTTTGTCTTAAGTTTGTCTTAACCTCTTCAGCGCGGCGCAAATTCGTGCGCTGTGCTGAACGTTCCATTGGGCTTATGGACTCATGACGGAACGGTTCCGTCATGAGCACAGGCCAACCGACGCTCATGACGGAACCGTTCCGTCATGAGCACCGAAGGGGTTAAGTTTGTCTTAAGACAAGCTTAAGACAAAATCCTAACATCTGTGAATACCAAAAGTAGTAAGTTCAGGATTTTGTCTTAAGTTAGTTCTGTGAATCGGCCCGTGAGTTTTTATTATACCTAAGTACCCCTCAAAGCATAAATTTTTTTTTTTTTCCTCATAGCAGAACAAGGAAATATCTTTACCTTCTAAGAATACTTCCTCAATTGCCAGTTCACTGTGTACCTCCCAGAATGCTCTGAGTTCTCTCATATCACTTTATTGGGCCATCCCTCCCTTACAAAGTCAATAATTTTTTTCAGTTCTTGGTCTTTCTCACTCTGTACTTGCCATTCCTCCATATTTAATGGGTGTTCCCCTGTTTCAATCATCCACGCAATTTTATCACTTTTCAACAAATTCTACTGATTTTCTAGTAATGTATTGGGCATCCTAGATAACAAGTCTGCTACTGTATTTTTCTTTCCTGGTCAATGCTCAACTTTGTACAGAAAGTCTAACAAGCTCATGGCTAACCGGGCTAACTTAGATGATACTCTTGACCAATGTTCCCTCTAATTTTGTTCCTGTATGTGCAGCAAAGATGGGTGTCTGTGCACCACAGCTAAAGTTGCATGGACCGACATGCAACAAATCCCTAGGTAAGCACGTGCTGTGTATAAGCTACCAAGTGCTTAATGTGTGCTTTGATTTGATTCCAATTACCCTTGTAGTCGCCATAGGGAGGCAAACATATTTACATTTATTTGAAGGTTAGTCTGCCACCTCTAGCAGTCTCAGGACTTGAATAATTCAAAATTTAAGATACTCCAGTGTGGAATCCATAGAAGAAATGACATGATTTCATCACTTGTTCAATTACAGAAAATCTCAAGCTCTGGTACACCCTCCTGGAACGAATAAGGATAATCAATAATTGTCAAGATCACTAAAAAGCAAAAAAGGACTAACTTCTCTACAGCAAACGGTCCATCAAGTGAAGGTGACAGAATGTAATAGGAGGTTTAAGCAAACCGACGTGCTATTTGTCACTTACATTCACTTCCATGCATAAATGCTACTACAGACTAACTGCATCTCAATTGCAGCACACCTTCAACCTCACTTATGACACCGACCATACTACATTCAGGTCAGTGCAAACAAACACTCTGCCAGTTATACCGCACTACAGCAAAGTTACTTACTCCGAAATCTAGAAAACTCTATGTACCCTCATGAGTGTTATCAATTGCTGTACCATCACTACAGTACAATCATATATATTAAAATACATATGTCTTCAATTATATCAATTTAATGAGATCACTTGAAAATTAAGGCGCATTTCTATGAAAGAAATTGGGGATTGGGAATTAAACATCCATGGGTGCCTAAAATAATTGAGGAGACATAGGTTTAGGCTTAAAACATGGGTGCAACCCTTAACTGGATGACAATGCATGGCTCTACAGGGTGAGAAATTTTCCAGCTTCATCAAGTCCTTGACTAATATTCTGTCCTACATAAAGACATAAAGACATAGCAACAAATAAATGGTATTCCATTGGTGGTAGTGTCTTAGGCCCTCAGAGAGAAACAATAAACAACAGTGTCAACCACAGATTCAGCGAGTAAGTGTATACTAAAAACTAGTATGTACCGCTGTAGTTCTACTTTACCAAACTCTGGTCATTATGTACAAAGACATTCAGCGTTTGTGAACTGACCAAATCACAATATCAGGCTGCTATGAAATACTAAGAAGGATTCCATATGTACAAAAGGAAAAATGCGGTTTCAAAATGCGATTTCCAATACGTAGAAATCATATTGTGTGCTTCCCAAAACAGGAAATCGCAAATAGGAATTTCCTATTTGCTATTTCCTAACCCCTTGTTCATAGCGTTCCTTAAATTTGAAATGGGACATTTAGGAAATGCTATTACCATTCGATCCAATCCAATGGGAACCAGTTGCAATTTGTAAGAATGCATCTAAAATGCAGTTTTAACAGTCCCACAGAGCTCCCACTTGATTCGTTGGCATTTGAGCACAATACACGAGCACTGATTTTATTTTGCTTTTGTGTTAAAGGGGGGCCAAAGGCCCATAGTTACAGATGTTTTTGCATTTCCAAATTTCTGATTTCCTATTAAGAAATCACAATTTTTGAAATGCAAAACTATTCGTACTTTTGGACCTTAGGCCCATAAGAACAAATGGGTTTGCATTTCCTAAATAGCAATTTCCTAATAGCGATTGTGACTCTGTAGGAATCGCTAATAGGTAATTGGTATTTTAGTATATTACATTTTGCATTTCCTATATAGCAATTTCTTAGGATTCACTATTTAGGAAATGCAAAAACAGAATTTCGTACATATAGCCCCCTGTCCCCTAATCTGCACCTACATGGGACCTGCGAACTAAGCTTAATAGAATAAATGAGCACCATGAAATTTTGCCAGGATATATTCCCAGCACAATTTTCGTTCATGCATCTTTATGATTATATCAAATTTTCATGGCTGAATAAGTGTAGTTCACAGACAATTATCACCTTGTCTGTGACTGTAGCTGAGCAAATACTACTTGCCTCAAATTCTGCATTAGGTCTAACATGGTTACAATAAAGAGTGGTGAAAATAAAAACCTTCCAACACATCCCAATGATACCTGAAATCACAAAATTGTGGTTTTCTTTTCAACATAAAAATAGTCTAACACTTTACGTTGTTTACCATGGGTGGTTCAAGTGTGCTCAGGCTATTATTGTTTCCAAAATCTGACTGGCTGTTAATTAACACTGTTTAATACAGGGTCTTACCAATCACCAGGTGAAGCAGAAGTAACCTTAAGCACCCTGTCACCGTAATTACATCACAAAAAGTGATATTACTTAAGATACAAATTAACAAATAAGCTTTAGGTCAATAAAACAACCATGGTTGAGGTAAAAGAGTTGCAGGACGTATGGTTCTAAACTTACATTACACAGTAAATCTTGATATGTACTTTTAGCTTGCAAAAGTCTATGAATTAATGCCTTGCTAAGATTAAAAAATGAACACTTTCAAGAAACACCAATGTGTAACACAGTGTTTGTTTCTCAAGAACATGTACTACCGGCTGGACACTCTGATTGAGTATTTGATGCCTTCCAACTCATTCATAGAATATTATTTATTGTTCAACAGACACACAGCAACAGCACCTCTCAGCACCTCTCAGATCAGGTGCAATGTCCAAACAAATGCCCATTAAATTGATATATATATATATATATATATCTGTATAATACACAATCAACATTGCAAACAGACATGCAGCTGGTGCTCAGCTATTAATTACATTACCAGTTTGCTTGCACATCCTGCTGAGAGGTTTGGACATAATAATGTATGGCTCCACAAGCAAAGGGTGATCTTACATTTTACAATAAAAGGGTCACAGAACTACCTGCATTTACAAGAGCAACTACGGTTGGACTGGTGGACAGAGCAAACAGGAAGTGCCCGATGGGTTGGCCTGATAACGCTGTGTTTAAGACACTTTTTTGGCTGTTTTTAGGCCTGTTTTATGGTGTGGTGGGCCAGTTTTGACTATTTATTTCCCTGATATTAAAAACCATTGCCCGCAGCCAGCTCACAGCCATACCGTCTACCATATCATGCAAAACACGTATACAGAGTGCCTGTAAAAGTTAAACACTGCCTCAGTTCGCAAGCATGCAAGCAAGCAAGCTATCTAATTCACCATATTTTCTGTCCCAGTCTGATCCTGAGAGGAACCACCGTTGGTAACGGGAACAAAAACGGCTTTATTTTTGGCTCAAGTCAATGCTGCTTGAATGACAAACACAGTTTTCCAGCTACTGTAACTGCCATAAAAATCTCAGAAAACTCATACCCTTTGCTCCCTTCATGCTTTCTAATGTTTTGGTAATAAAATACACTTGGCTATCTTTCATGTAGTCTCTCATTCAGGAAACAAAACTATATAGTTGAAATAATTACTGTTTCCTTCCCCAAAAGTTAGAAATATAAACACATACTGTTAAAAAAGAAAGTCTGATTTTAATGGCTACAAAGATGGCCTGCATTCAGAGCAATGGTTGTCACTGGAGGCAATGAGTAATGTCAGTGAATAATTTACATTGTCAACTGTTTCAACTTAGCATCTCACCAGCTGATAAGAGGGCTCCCTGACGTGCACACTCTCTGTACAGGGTGCTGGTCACTGACCTCTACGTCAAGGGCCTTGCAACAGCAAATATGTGATGGTGTGGCAGCAGCGTTTTTCACATAATTATGGATTGGCCCCATTTGTGACAAACCATCTGCATAATCTAAGAATTATAACTTTAAAAATGAGTAGCTAGCTCAAAGAATTCAAAAGATACTAAAAAGGCAACAACACGTGTTACTTGCAGTGAAAGGCCCTTTGCAAAGGTTGAATGGTCACCTTTCTGTTGCTTATTGCTAAATGTGAGTGTTAAACCGCTCCTAATGAGGTGCAACCTATGTCCAAAAAGTGTTAACAAGTGTGTTAGTGACAAAATATGCAGCAGTATGCTGTATAATTTTCCCTTTCATACCTCATATTTTAGTCAACCCTGCTGCATAATTTGGCCCTCTGCTGCTGCATAGTTCGAGTGACCCTCACATGGGCTACATTAACACTTTGCTCAGTTCGTCCCATTTGGTGGATCTGTTTATCTTCCTCAGCAGTAATTAAGTGTGTCAATGCCTTGTCAGGGGTTGGGTAGGCTTCATAAACACTGTACCAGGTGATGTACTTTCTTTATCCAGGATGAATGATGGACTACAGCAAGGATAGCCACCTGGTTGGTTTCCTACTGGCACCACTGGTATTTCAATGTCTGAGATGGTACAATACAATAAGCACAATCACTTAATCCATTATTTGTAGCCCTCATTTGCACAACTTCAATCAGGAAACATAAACAAAAACACTTTCAAATGTGTTCCATAGCAGAGTTAAAAATCTCTTACAAATAATTAAGGTACACAAAGGCAGTAAAGTCATGTTACTAATGAGTACATTCGATTTTGTTTGCAGTTCCATTTAGTATCAAGTCCTGGCCTTTGCAGACTCCTAAACAACAACCAATGGCCGCTATTTTTCTCCTGGAAAGATGACAACCATAACTGCAGCTTCTTCTTGCCAACAGCCCTGTAAATAAACGCTGCCACTTCACAGCTCTGTACCTTTAAATGTCTACTAAAAACAGGTCAATTTGTGCTCAATGCCACATAGATGTGGCAGAGAGCAAATCTTGCAAAAGTCCCTTCGTGCGGCTCCCACCCCCAGGCTAATAGTGAAATATGCGGTGTAAGTTAAAGCCGCCTGTTGGGTCCCTAGGTAGCCCCCATGTGTGCTCTGCATCCCCATGCTATTGTGTAGCTTTCTCCCACCACAGGGATCTCACAGCTCGGATCCCCTTCCCAGCTGGGTTGCTTTATCTTTTTCGCAGAGGGTCAAGAGACACTGCCTTTCACACTGACCGCCATTCTAACAGACGATTTGCTAGCAATGTAACAATGTACGACACTCCACACCCTGCCTCCACTCTCCCACGCAGGGAACAGAACTTTGCTCTCAACCCAAGGGAGCCGTTAGAAATGACTGCTACCACCTGGGGGGAAGCAAAGAAAAGATGCCTGCAGGTGATGTGGGGGGGTTGGGCCCCCCCTTTGCATCCCACAATGTCCCTACATTGTGGGAGCCCCTGGGTGGGCACCATGGCACTCAGCTACAATTAAGAAATTAGGCGGCTACCACAAGGGAAGCGGGCTGTGGTGTGGGGGCCCTGGGGATCCCCCTGCACCCTTCAAGAACCCCTGCTTGGTGGGTGCCCCAGATGGGCAACAGGGCATTCACCTATGATTGAGGACATGGCCAGTTCCTGATGTTCCTGCGAGGGAAGCTGGCTGGGGCCCTGGGACTCCACCTGCGCTCTGCAATTAAAAATGGGGCTGTCGGTCCCTCTAATTGCATAATAAAAACATGTTGCTCCTGCCAGCACAGGCAATATGTGCCGGCCGGAGAGCTGGCTGGGGGCTCAGGATCCTGCGACTCCCCTGCATCCCCCAACTAAATTTAAACATATCGGTGCCTTGGCTTCCTCCCAATGAGGCAGAGCGAGGGGTAGGTTCCCAGCACCTGTTTTCCAGGAAAACTCTTGACATTAACTTTGTAATGATTGTTGCTCTGCCTAACTATTGATGAGGCGCGACTTGAACCCGAATTTGGTTTGTCCCATGACTCGTATTAATAAAGTACCTCATTAAAAGTCATCAGAGTGATTGACTCATTTTCTATAACCAACCACCCATGTAGATAGTGCATCAAGATAGGTCCTGAATAATTGCTGAGTGATTTACACACATGTACACACATATAGACACCTCCAACCATTATAATTAGCGGTATCCCCATTCTGGTTTTAATGGAGATGAGTGGGCTCGCAGATTAAAATTCATTTTGGAGCACCACCTCACCTCATTTCATTTCTCCTCACATCACCTCACATCCACATCACTAGGCCCCTCACATGCACCTCACCTATATGACATGGGAAAAAGATCTCCGACAAAGAGCCCCCCATAGGGTGCCAGTCAGGCTTTACAGCACTGGCCTGACGAGGAGCAAGCCCTATGATGAAGCTTGACACCCAAATGAGTATGTGAGGGCCCCACTTCCCAAATTGGGAGACACCACACTCCACTACTGAGTAAGGTTGTTGACCAACCTAGCCTCCTTCCTCTTTCCCCACCCTACAGGAACCGCATACTCCTTCAGTGCTACATTGGATTTTTTGGGGCCTGTATGCTGGACCTATATGCGCCCCTTCTCCCTCATTTGTATTGAGTACTTGGGATCCGGGACACCCAAAAAAATAATATGAAAAACAAAAAAAGTAAACGATAAATGAGCTGTAGGAGCCGCACATTTATTTTTCACGGCTCCTTGAAGGAGCACCCCATAATGTCCTACGAGTGCTATTTATATTTATATTTAGCTTGGTGATGCCTCTAGAGGGACACCACCAAGCATTATTTATGTTGCTGGGGGCCACAGTGAGTGCTTTACCCCACCAACAACATTAAAAATAAAAAAAACAGTAATTGTCCTGGGTAATAAAACTGAGGAGCATATTTACAATAGAAGTTGCATAGCACAGTGTTAGCCTCTTTGGCTTAATGTCGCACTTCGCCACTTCTGAAACGCAGGGCTGCACTATATTTACAACAATATGGTGCAGCCCTGTGTTTCCCCCTGCGTTGGTGCTAAATTTAGCTGCCTAGCACCAACGCAGACACCCTTAAACAATAGTACAAGGGTTTCTGCGTTGCAGGGAAAGATTCTTTAAATGTCGTTTTGTAACTTCTATGTGTGCTGCTCAATTCAGTATATATAGAAGTTGCAAAACATAATTTTTTTAAATCATTGTTTATGTGCAGGAAGGGACACATTCCTGCACGTGAACAATCAATGACGTTTTGCTGTTTTCATGTGTGCTGCACAATGAAGCCCAAGTGGAAACAGCAAAAACAAGGAGAAATAAAATATTTCTACTCTTTGCACCAGGGTAAGACCAGGTTTTCCCTGGTCTTAATTTTAGCATTGCCTCATATTTACGCCACCCTTGTGAATATGGGACAGCATCAAAATCAATGGGTGTCTCGGTGGAATGCCCACCGCAACACCCATTGCCCTCCCCTTTCACGCAAAGTATCACATGAAAGGGAGCCTGATTTACAAGGCAGTGTTAAGGCACATTAAGTGGCTTAACGAGGGCTTGTAAATATGGCGAAGCCCCTATCGCCACCATAACGTCGTGAAAAGTGACATTGTGGAGGCAATAGGACTTGAAAATATGCCCCTTACTATAAATGAGAGCTCTATGTTTTTCAGCTGGAGTGCAATACAAGAGACTTGTAGTTGATTTTATGATTGCATTTTGTGGGCTGAAACATGTAAAAAGAAAGTCTCAGAGACATGTTGATTTTATTTTTGAAAAAAACATCTTTGAGGCTCTCTTTTATCATTTTCAGCCCACATAATGCCATCACAAAACTATGGTAAAATCAATATTCACAGACATGTTGTTTTTATTTTTTTAATTAACACTTTATTAAACATTTTCATAATAATCAATGTTATTAAACATTGCATTGTGTGACTTACTAAAATATACATCTGATTACAAATATTGGTGAGTTTTGAACAAAGATGATAGATCTGCTTTTTATATTGATAGGCTCACCCCGTGATAATGCCAATAGCGAACTTTTTATATTTTTGTGTTTTTACTTTTTTGACAAATTCAGTAAGTTTGCCTGAGTGTGGACAGGACCTTTTAGACCAACTACACACTAGGCATGCCAGAAGGCTGTGTGATATGGAAGATAGGGTGCTTGTGGGGGAAGGGAGTTGGGTGCAGGGCCTGGACGTGAGTTCCGCCTTGCACCCAAGCCTATGGTTGCCTGACCACAGGATGGCAGCCAACCACAAATCGCACAAGGTTGAAGGTGAAGCGCAGAGTGGATTTGGGTTTACGTATGGTAAAAAAAAAATACTTTTAGTTAAGAAAACCCTAGAAATGCAGTGAAAAAAAGGTTAATGTGATATTTGAGATGAGCAAATGCAGAGTGTCGCCGGTTTGTGGGGTGCTCTATATCGGAGCCGCTCTCCACCTAAACTTGGGAACTACCCAGAATTCCTTGCATAATTATTGTGCCACTCTAAGCCTGAAAGGGTTATTGTTTTGAAGTAATTCACTTACTGGTACAAAAAAATGACAAATTGTACACTAAAAGTATGTGAATTAATGAAAAAAAGAACAGCTTTTAGTCTGTTTCTTTGGCAAATTGTGCTATAAAATATAGCAGTAATGAGGACTTAGGGAGGGGCTGGCTTACTCCTCAGATGATGAAAAGCAGTTTTAGGAATGGGTGAACTTTAAACTGCTTAATCTTTATCATAGCTTGAAACACCAGCCAAGCCAGGCACAAACTTGGAAAATAGAAAAAAGTCAAGAGGGCACATACTTAGTGGAAGTTTTAAGAATGGAGACGAAAAGGGGCGTGGCCTGCAACCACATCTCAGCAATCCCACTGTGTGGGGGCGAGGTCTTCAGAGGCCACGTCCCCCTTTCTCCACCACTCTGCAAACGCACCTCTGGTGCACTACTGGTTGGGGGATGAAGTCCACCTTACTTCAGAGGGACCTTGGGGGCCATGAGGCCCTCCTGGTACCTCCTGTAAGTCATTTACTTTCAGAGACCGCACATGGCCCAAGTGGCCTGAATGATTTTAACTTCTCGCACAGTAAATATTGATTGCCTCGTTGAGTCGCCCACACCGGGTGGCGCTGAGGTGTGCTGTTTATTTCCAATGTTTTATGAGATGTGACAGCTGTTAGTACGTCTTGTTTAGTTTGTTCCATGTTGTCACTAGTTGGCGATTTACTTTCCGTAATGTAATGTAATGTAAGAGTTTATTTACACTGGGAGAATGATACTGCCCGTATGGCTATAACTCTTGCCTTTCTCTTTCCCTCTTCACATGATCATACTTAGCATAGAGACACATCATTACCCCCATTGCATGGTGTGTCTTTATTTTAATTCGAATTTTATTCCTCTTGTGAATACTTATTTGGAGTTCTACATGCTGGGAAGTCTGGTTACGGTTGAGTCAATCCTTGCCTACATATTGATGGTAAGGTAGTGTTATATGCTCACTGGGAGCACTAATACACTCAAAACACGGGTTGCAGTGTTGGTGGTGAACACTGGTGTTGTACACTGAATATGAGGAACTATGTTTACATTTCTTTGTTATGTCTTTTATAGTGCCATTTAGACCGTTTCAGATGATGGTGCCACAAGAAAAGCTTCTGAGCTGACTGTATGGCCAAAATGTTTTATTGTGTTTTTTATATACATTATTTATATGAGTGATTTATATTGTTGGTCCTGAGGAATGTCTTGAACTTTACAGTCACATATGGCAGAAACATGTTGCCCACAAGACAGGGTAGTACCCATATCCCTATTACACTTTGAGTTTTATTCCTATCCACTGGGTACTCCAGAATACAGTTTTTCGCCAACCAGGAGATAGTTTTATTCACTTTTTCTTCAGCACTCTGCCCCTCACGCTGCCCACATAGGAAGTAGTATAGGTGCTGTAGTTCTCCCCTGATCCTTTCCTAGGGGAGAGTTGTAGACCACACTCGCTACCGTGTGGATCCAATGTGAGGAGGAGACACTATGATGAAGCATGTCACCCTAGGGCGAGTGAGGGCTCTCGTCTGAACACAAGTAGTGCTCCTCATTTTCCTCTGTATTCCTTTACCCCCATATATGGTGTGAGTTGATAAATTTAAATTTGAGCTGTACGGTTTATGTTGGGTGAATAACGCTCCCTTCAAACCCCCTTGTGTGAGACAAATACTTTAGTATAGCCCGCTGGACTGTGGGTTGCTTTACCTGTTTTGATTTTGATTTATAGCTAGTTGCCATTAGCCCATCCCTCACGTTTCCCTAGGCCAACGATGACTTATAATACAGGACTAGCGTTTGATGAGGATATGGTACAAGCTATTTTACAGATCCCTAGCATTCTAGACACACATATTTCCCAAACACTGTCATAATCAGAAGAATGAACGAAACTTATGAATTTAAAAAAAAACATATTAGGACAGCTCTTCATGCAACAATACACACTGAATATCGGAGGGGTAACATTGCCCCACAAGGTCTGATCGTTACCAATGCTCCCAACTCTATTTGGATAACACATCTTTTAAAATTGCCTGGAGATGTACGAGAGATAGGCTTATTTTATTAATTAACACAGCCAAGGAAACGTCAGATCTTCTCATTATAGAGACACAATCTCTAGAGAACCAATTGAAATGCTCAATACAGGTTACTGCTTCCAAAAACAAGTTGGAGGATATAACCAAGACTTTGAATGAGAGCAAGGAGGATCTTATAATGTACAAAGTGAATAAACTCAAAAAAGATCTTGAAAGGTTCTCCCAGGAAAAGGTTTACTAGGGCTGGCTTTAGGGCAGTGCGACTAGTGCGGTCACACTGGGTGCTGACCTGTGGAGGGGGGCTGACCTCAGGGGGGTGCTGTGTTTAGCAAAAACTTATGATTGGAGATATGAAAGGGAACTTATGCCCGGTCATAGTGAGTAAGTCTGAGGAGGCTGTCATGTGGTGTGGGGGCACCAAAAATGATTGTTGCACCGGGTGCCACCATCACTAAAGCCAGCCCTGGGTTTACCCCTACACCTGGCGATTATCTAACACAACAACCTACGAAAAACAATCGGGGAGGAGCGAGAGGCTGGCACCGCAACATGGATGAGTGGACATTGAACTCAGGTGAGTGGAGTAATACTGATGAATCAGGCTCCAATGATTCTGATAGCTCATTCAGAAATAGAACGTGGCCTACAAGAGGGCGAGGAAACAAACAACCCTTACCTCAACACACTACCTGGTGGCCACCTCTACCTTGGGGTTTTCCAGTGCTCCCATTATAACCTATGTCATTTGGTGGACCTGGATTTCAGACTTTCTTTGGACAGGATCGACGACGAAGAGGCCATAGAAGAGGCAACAGGTGTCAACCACAAGAGACCCGCCAAGAGCACCAGAGACCTCAGGTACAATGGGACCCGCCCCTAGAACAACATATAGCCAGGAGCATGATGAGTGCATCCACAAGCGGAGTGATGACCTAGTAGATAACCTCAGCAGTATTTTTACCACTCATGAAACTGCTGTCTTGTATAAAGGCCTGGGTTTTGTGCAACCCTGTTTGGGGGACGACTTCAGAACACAACAAGAACTATCGGAATTCTTTAGAAAAATACGCTTATCTTTCTTTTTTGATAAACAGAACAATACCACTTCTGAGACTCCTCCCAATACTGGCTTAAAGAACAAGTCCAATTTCCTTCCTTCTCTCCAACAAGTGCCATCAGAGGTGGCTACCTTTGAGAAGGCGGTTCTTAAGGATTTTGTAAACCACAAGAGTCAAGCCAGACAACCATTCTTCAATTTGACTAAAAAAGAGGATCTGTGCTTACAGGGCCTAGGATCTGACCCCAAAATTTGTATTGAAGCCCGCAGATTGAGAGGCCTATTAGGATGGCGGACGGAAACGTGTCCCGTCCGCCATGGTCGCGGCAAAAACACTCCCGACCGATCGCTCCGGTTGCGATTAGGATATTTCTGTCAAGAAACACCGACCGCGGCGGACGGATCACATCAAACACCGTCCGCGGCAGACGGATCACATCAAACACCGTCCGCGGCAGACGTATCACACCAAAGACCGTCGTAGGCGGACGGTACCAAAGAAACACCCTCCGCCGCGGACGAATATGACCACGGTAACAGGCTCAACCGCCGCAATACCTGCAGAGGGTCCGGCCGCACAATTAGGATAACGCCATCTCCCTCGACCGCCGTTGAAACAATGCTTCGACAAACGGAGCATGACTGCGGAAGGACAAAACGAACAACAACCCTGCCGTCAAACCGATTCCAAAATGGTTGACGGAAGTAAATAGAAAACACACTAAAGAGGACACACACCCACCTGAAACACCCACCCCCAACAACTACACGTCCCAATCACACACCTCCCCCCCCAAGCACCGAAAAATGCACCCAAGTCACCACGCCCACAGAACACCTGACTGGCAACAACCATTGGGACACAACCACCACACAGAGTATAACAGGAATCCCTTCCATCACCACAATCCTTTGCAGCATAGCGGCAAGAAAGAGGCAGAATACCACAGACAGCAGACACACACAAACACACATACAACCTGCACACAAACACACCCACCACACAAACCCCCACAACACCATCCCTACACACCACACACCTGCACACCCCCACCCCACCACACCAACACCTTGCACATCACACTCCATGGCACCCAAAAAAAAAAACAAGTTCACAAACAGTGAGTAGAAGGTCATGGTGGATGAAATCATCCGTGTCGAACCACATCTGTTCGGTACCCTAGTCCAGCAGACCACCTTGGCAACCAAAACAAACATGTGGGACAGTATAGTGACCAGAGTGAATGCGTCAGGGACCGTGCCACGCACCAAACACGAGATCCAGAGGCGGTGGCATGACCTCAAGGCAAGGGTGAAAGGCATCAGGGCCAAGAACCACCTGCGGGCACACCACACTGGCGGCGGCACACCCCGGGAGCCTATACCATTTACAGAATGGGAGAAGAAGGTGCTGGGCATACTGCACCCTGAGAGCCTGGAAGGAATCGAAGAGGGACTAGAGGCTGGTAAGTACAAACCAATGACCACTATCACACTGCCATGGTCTGCCTTGCACAAATGCCAAGACACATCTCCCAGGCTTCAATCCATGCATGTGGGCCACAGAGTCACCCAAATGTGAAGTCCTGGGCTCAAATGCACCCACCATGACCAAACACAAATGTTGCCTCCTACGTTCCCAGGCTTGCATGTTGTCAAAGCAGCCAGCACCACAACTCCCAACAGGCCCCCATGTGGACAGGGAGGGTGGTGGTGGGTGGGGGGTGTGAGAGACCAGCACTACAACTCCCAACAGGCCCCCATGTCGACAGTGAGGGTGGTGGTGGGTGGGGTGTCTGAGAGACCAGCACTACTACTCCCAACAGGCCCCCATGTCGACAGAGAGGGTGGTGGTGGGTGGGGTGTGTGAGAGACCAGCACTATAACTCCCAACAGGCCCCCATCTCGACAGGGAGGGTGGTGATGGGTGGGGGGGGGTGAGAGAGGTGGGTGGGGTGTGTGAGAGACCAGCACTACAACTCCCAACAGGCCCCCATGTCGACAGGGAGGGTGGTGGTGGGTGGGGGGTGTGAGAGACCAGCACTACAACTCCCAACAGGCCCCCATTCGACAGAGAGGGTGGTGGTGGGTGGGGTGTGTGAGAGACCAGCACTACAACTCCCAACAGGCCCCCATGTTGACAGGGAGGGTGGTGGTGGGTGGGGGGGGGGAGAGACCAGCACTACACCTCCCAACAGGCCCCCATGTGGACAGGGAGGGTGGTGGTGGGTGGGGGGTGTGGGAGACCAGCACTACAACTCCCAACAGGCCCCCATGTCGACAGGGCGGGTGGTGGTGGGTGGGGGGTGTGAGACAGGTGGGTGGGCTGTGTGAGAGACCAGCACTACAACTCCCAACAGGCCCCCATGTCGACAGGGAGGGTGGTGGTGGGTGGGGGGTGTGAGAGAGGTGGGTGGGGTGTGTGAGAGACCAGCACTACAACTCCCAACAGGCTCCCATGTCGACAGGGAGGGTGGTGGTGGGTGGGGGTGTGAAAGAGGTGGGTGGGGTGTGTGAGAGACCAGCACTACAACTCCCAACAGGCCCCCATGTGGACAGGGAGGGTGGTGGTGGGTGGGGGGTGTGAGAGACCAGCACTACAACTCCCAACAGGCCCCCATGTCGACAGGGAGGGTGGTGGTGGGTGGGGGGTGGGAGAGACCAGCACTACAACTCCCAACAGGCCCCCATGTCGACAGGGCGGGTGGTGGTGGGTGGGGGGTGTGAGAGAGTTGGGTGGGGTGTGTGAGAGACCAGCACTACAACTCCCAACAGGCCCCCATGTCTCATCCCAGAGCAAGATGGAGTCCGCCCACCATTTGCTGACCAGTGCATCTCCTCCTGCAAACTTACAGGTAGATAGACATCTACACAGGGGCACCATCCAATAGCAGGACCGGACCACACATATCCAAGTATTGTCTCCCCACCTCCACGCCACATATTGCCCAGTACTGTCAACCACAACAACATGATGACAACAACAACCATGTCCTGATTCCATAGTGATTTGTAATGGTACCACAAAAAACCTGTCATGTCCACAACATTGATTCTGATATTCTTGTCCCTCAGGTGATCGCAACTTGACAGGCGAAAGCAGCAACTGCCAACACCAGTCGCCCCCTCACAGCCAGGACTCTCTGGTGACGATCCCATTGACACCTCGGGTGCAGAGGACGATGCTGGCCCAAGCACACTCCCAGTGCCATCAGGCTCCCAGGACATCCTGGCCTCCACCACCTTGGCCAGTGTCACAACACCAACACCTGCCATTGTGAGCTGTGCAGCTACCACCACCACCACCACCACCACTCCTGCCTGTGCCACCCTGCCTGACCCATCGTCCGATGATGGTCCATCGACATCTCAGGCTAGCAGGGAGAGTGGACGGGAGAGGACACAGGTGAGGCCACACCTCACATACAGGAGTGCAGGTGCTAGGCGTGGTCGGGAACTAGACCCACCCCATCCTGGGACCGAGACCTTGGATGCCATCGCCAGAGTCCATGCCTCCTATGAGCGGTCGCAGGCACAGGCGGATCGGGCCCACCAAGACTCGCTACAGAGCTGCCAGCTGTTGCGGTCCATGGACACCCGCATTGGCCAAATTGTTGACCTCATGGGGCAGCAAACTGCTCTTTGGAGGGAGTGGTTATCCCACGCCACACCACCTCCCCCTCACCCAAGTGCCCAGCGGGACAGGTCACCAACACCACCATCACCTGAGGCCACTGACAGGGAGCTGGTCCATGACCAACCTGCCCCCACAGCTGTCTCCGCTCCGGCTCCAAGACGGAGGGGCTGTCCGAAGCTGGATCCAGCTGAGAGCAGTGGCAACGCACCATCCACCCGCTCGAAGAGGGGCCGCCACTGACTTCACTCTTCCTTGAGCCTGCCATTCAGCCTGAGAACTATCTTGCCCCGCAATGTCAAGCATTGGCACACGTCTGTTGGACTAGGTGTACATCACACAATGTGGTGTCCCCACGGTGTTTTCATCTGCCATGACCTTCAACTCTCACTTCCCCTAAAACCTACTTGTAAATATGCACTAACATCAATCCCCATCTGTTAATAAACACCACGTAAACACTCAATGCTGTGTGACCTCCATGTTTTAATCACATGTTTGCCTTATAAGTTGTCATTACCAGGTGCAGGGATCAATGTTCTTGAGAATCATGCCTCTGTGGGAGTGACCTAGGGATAATGAGAGAACAACAAGCACAGGTCAGGAAACTGAATCACACCCATCACACCACACCGTACTGCAACATCCCACAAAACACACTCATCACCAAGTAAGTGGGTCACAGGACACACATCAGGGAGCTTTGCATGTACACCATCTCCCACACCCATTTGCAAACAGAACATACCAGAACAGTCAGCATTCACACACCACATCCACACATCAACAGCAAACATGCATCACGCATTGACCAGCAGCACAAGAGGTTGTTACTCACATTCAAGAAAAGTAGCGATCAATGAGCTGACGCCTCTGGTCCAAACCTTCTTCATCCCCACTATCCTCATCAGTGGACATGGGTGGGATGGGAGGCGGAGCAACCTGTTGGTCTGCAGGGTCCATGATCAGTTCAATATTATTGCGCAAGGCCAGGTTGTGGAGCATGCAGCAGGCAATCACGATTTTGCATACTTTGGCTGGTGAGTATGGCAGGGCCCCTCCGGTTTTATCCAGGCAGCTAAACCTAGACTTCAGCAGTCCAAAGGTACGTTCTACCACCCGACGTGTCCTCCCATGGGCATCATTATAACGCATTTCACATGGGGTAGTAGGATTCCGTATGGGGCTCAGCAGCCACGGCCGGTTTGGGTACGCAGAGTCGCCTAGGTGGAGGGATGACAGACACAGACATCATTACCAGGATTGGTGGGAACACCATGGCACACATACAACACAATAGTCCTCACAGCACACTCACCTACAAGCCATGCACGTTCTGGACGCAGATTAGCCATCAGTTGGGGGACAATGCTGCTCCGCAGGATGTGGGAGTCGTGTGCTGACCCGGGAAATCTGGCACACACATGGGAGATGATGTTGTCAGCCAGGCACACCACTTGCATATTGATCAAATGGTAATGCTTCCGATTGCGATAAACAGGTTCACGTGCCTGGGGTGGAATTAGACCAATATGTGTGCCATCAATGGAACCCACTACGTGTGGAATCTGGGCCAGGGCATAGAAGTCCCCTTTGACTGCAGCCAACTCTGCCGCACGTGGGAAATTGATGTGATCATCCTTGTAATGCATCATGGCATTCAGAACATCCCGCAATACCATGCTGAACATGGATTGTGACATCCCCCCGGCATGACCAACTGTGTACTGGAAAGTGCCTGTTGCGAAGAAGTGAAGTGCCGCCATCACCTTTGCTGTGGGTGTAATAGCTCCTGGATATGGCCTACGTGGCTGCAGATGAGGTGCCAATTGGGCTACAAGCTCCTGCAATCTACGACGGTCAAGCCGGAATTTGCGGATCACCTCCTCGTCAACCATGTCCTCCAGCACAGTGTATGGTCGATGCACATTTGGAGCCCTCCTGTGTGGGAGTAGATGGGAGCAGATGTCAATTGACCAACACCGCATAGCTGTGCCACACTATCACATCTTGACAAACACAATACATATAATACATGTTTCAGACACTGATTGTATGTGTGACGTGACGTATATATAAGGCACTACAGCTAACTACACACACAATGTTCACCCCCAAACAACATCCTGTGTGCAAACATGTCCAATGTAACGTGCACACATGTTGAAAGAACTGCCAACAACACATGACCGAGGGCACAAGTGTAGACAAGCGTCCCCACAGACACACATGGACGTGCACACACAACACGAACATGGAACACCCCCTCCTTGTCTTCATGCACCCATGACCCCACCTACAATGCTGGGCATCCTCACATGACATGCATGGGCACACAACAGGCGACACACATACGCATACACAGAATGCATGTATACCCCCATCATTGGTACTTGCACACACAAACCACACACTCACAACAGCTTCTGAATGTGGGTACACAGCCTTGATGTACTGTGTAGATGTGTACAAATGGAAACGTGTGTCCGCAAAACCAAGACGTCAACACATCGCCCTGCACATCTGACACAACTTGGGTGCACATCACTGGCCTTTGTTAACCACTGGCAAGGTCAATAGTATGACCACACATGCAACAAATGGACATGAATGACACACGTGGACACGGGCCATTGACTTGACATAATGATTCTTGATAAATTCCGGACATGTCCTGACACACATGTACAACTATGAACATTACATGTGTGCGGAGACATGCAGTGTGTGTACACACGCCATCCGGGTACGCC
The DNA here is from genome assembly GCF_964261635.1 of Lissotriton helveticus. NCBI lineage: Eukaryota > Metazoa > Chordata > Amphibia > Caudata > Salamandridae > Lissotriton > Lissotriton helveticus. The sequence goes on along the minus strand of NC_136068.1, from coordinate 1,541,631,821 downwards.
TTCCCCCAACACAGAAGATGATCCTTGATACTGCAATTGTGCATGACATATGCTGCATGGTCAAGGACCAGCACGGTCACACCCCGCCAAACGCATGTGCGCACTACCGCGACGGTGCATCTTTTGAAAATCATCACCCACTGGCATCGCTATGGCGGAGCACGCATTCCGTGGGGCGGTCCAGGCTAACAAACACATTTGAATATGCAGGTGGAAATGGCAGTTGGTACCCCTCCTTACAGTCACATTGCAGCACCCACCGCAGACCGCCGGCCCTGGCCGGTCACCCACCACCGGCCCTGCCCGGTCACCCACCGCCGGCCCTGGCCGGTCACCCACCGCTGGCCCTGGCTGGTCACACACAACGCCGGCCCTGGCCGGTCACCCACCGCCGACCCTGCCCGGTCACCCACCGCCGGGTGCTGGCGGTGGGTGAGCGCCCTGTGCATTGAGATCACCCTGGCATGGATGGCCCTGGCCGGTCACCCACCACCGGCCCTGGCCGGTCACCCACCGCTGGCCCTGGCCGGTCACCCACCGCCGTCCCTGCCCGGTCACCCACCGCCGTCCCTGCCCGGTCACCCACCAACGGGTGCTGGCCGGTCAGCCACCACCGGGTGCTGGCTGGTCAGCCACCGCCGGGTGCTGGCCGGTCACCCACTGCCGGGTGCTGGCCGGTCACCCACCGCCGTGTGCTGGCGGTGGGTGACCGGCCAGGGATGGCGGTGGGTGACCGGGCAGGGACGGCGGTGGGTGACCGGCCAGGGCCGGCGGTGTGTGACCGGCCAGGGCCGGCGGTGGGTGACTGGCCAGGGCCGGCGGTGGGTGACCGGCCAGGGCCATCCATGCCAGGGTGACCTCAATGCACAGGGCGCTCACCCACCGCCAGCACCCGGCGGTGGGTGACCGGGCAGGGCCGGCAGTGGGTGACCGGCCAGGGCCGGTGGTGGGTGACCGGACAGGGCCGGCGGTGGGTGACCAGCCAGGGCCAGCGGTGGGTGACCAGCCAGGGCTGGCGGTCTGCGGTGGGTGTTGCAATATGACTGTAAGGGGGGTACCAACTGCCATTTCCACTTGCATATTCAAATGTATGTGTTAGCCTGCACCGCCCCCGTGGAATGCGTGCTCCGCCATAGCGACGCCAGTGAGAGGCTAATTTCAAATGATGCATCATCGTGGTAGCGCGGACATGCGGTTGCCGGTGTGTGACCGTGGCGGTCCGTGCACATGTAGCCAATTGAAACAGGTAACGCGGGGCGCGTCAGCGCATTCAAAAATAGCGGAAGCCGTGCACCGCCACACCAGGGCCAGTCATTGGCTCATTTTGAATGAGGCATCCAGGGAAAACCAATTGCTGCAGATGTGTGCCACTGATATGAGCTCAGGGCCCTATAAATGTGTGAATTTCTGCAGCACACATTCACTGCTTCCAGCCACTGATGCCTGCGACCATCACCTCGACCTGCTGCTGCTGAGCTATCCAACAACTGCTGCCTGCGACCATCACCTCGACCTGCTGCTGCTGAGCTATCCAACAACTGCTGCCTGCGACCATCACCTCGACCTGCTGCTGCTGAGCTATCCAACAACTGCTGCCTGCGACCATCACCTCGACCTGCTGCTGCTGAGCTATCCAACAACTGCTGCTGTTGTGCCACAGTCCTGGACCTTGCCATGCAGAGAGTGCGAGAGATCCGGTCTCGTCCCTTCACCGCAGCGGAGCTGGATGTCCTTGTGGACGGTGTGCTCCGCCACTATGAACGGCTCTACGGTACCCCCGGACAGGTGGTAAGTGCAGTGGGGGACATGTTGGTGTGCATGAGGTGGTCACTGACTCCTGGCTTCTGCAAGCTTGGCGGTGTGCTGTGGGACTGAAAGATACGTGTTGCTACTATGTTTGTGAATGTCCAACTGTCCACTGACGTTCCCCTCTTGTCTCCCATCATGGTAGGTCAAGCTGCACCTTCGCAAGGCCGTGTGGAGGACCATAGCATGTGATGTACGGGCAGTGGGGGTGTGCAATAGACGAAGACAGTAGGTGCTGGCGTAGGCGCACTGCAAGGTTCTGTGATTATGATTAGAGGATGGTTAAAGTATAAGGTTCAATCGTTTAAAGGTGCTCCAGTAGGTGACGTAACTGTCCAGGTACGTCGTGAAACTGTTGATAGGTTGAGTGCGTTACTGTGAGTGTAAACGCATCCCTACGATTGGGCACACTTGAATGGTTCGTTGTACATACAACAGACTCCGGTGGGTGCAAATGGAAAGTATCTTTTTTATTTCAAAGATTCATTAGTCAGTTTGAATCTGTACAGTTTATAACTCAAAGTTCATGATTTTCAAAATGTTCATAAATGATTCTTTTACGTTGTCAAACAAGGGGTTAATAAAGGGGTGCTCCGATGCATTTCGGGCCGGGGAGGCCCTTTGTCAAGGAGCGCTGCAAGAAATACAGAATGACGCTCTTATCAATGTGTGTCGTTTAGTAAATGGAACACAATCATAATGACTTTAAATGTGTGTGTTCACATGCTGGTGTCAAACAAATAAATAGAGTGACTAATCATGCATCTTAAAAAAACACGTGGTGTATAATTTAGACAAAGAGTTAAACGATGGACCAGGAAAGTGTAAGCATACTAATGGGCTCTGAACATGTGAAGTGCTCGTGAAGGGAACAACAAGCGGGGTGATTGTGACTGGAAACTTAAATGTAAAAACGATCGTCAAGGTGGCTTTAAACTACTGAGTTGCTGGGGGGCGTGTGACGCAAAGCAGGCTTGCGCACTCCGCAAGTAAACCTGCATGACCCAGGACCCTTTGATAACCCTCTGCAAACCACTTTCCCAAGTAAGTGTTCAAACTTCTGTTAACCACCTAAAGGACGCTTGCCAGATAGCGCCTCCGTTACTGACACCATTCTCTGGCTTGTTTTTTAACAGGCTTTAAGCAGCGTGGTTAATGTTCCTTCACGTAAGTCTCGTTCTAGACGAGCTGCATGTTTCCATTGTCTTACTTTTTTCACTGCGGATCACCATCCTCTCAGCCTGCTTTGCGTCACACGCCCCCCAGCAACTCAGTAGTTTAAAGCCACCTTGACGTTTTTACATTTAAGTTTCCAGTCACAATCACCCCGCTTGTTGTTCCCTTCACGAGCACTTCACATGTTCAGAGCCCATTAGTATGCTTACACTTTCCTGGTCCATCGTTTAACTCTTTGTGGCTTTAAGCAGCGTGGTTAATGTTCCTTCACGTAAGTCTCGTTCTAGACGAGCTGCATGTTTCCATTGTCTTACTTTTTTCACTGCGGATCACCATCCTCTCAGCCTGCTTTGCGTCACACGCCCCCCAGCAACTCAGTAGTTTAAAGCCACCTTGACGATCGTTTTTACATTTAAGTTTCCAGTCACAATCACCCCGCTTGTTGTTCCCTTCACGAGCACTTCACATGTTCAGAGCCCATTAGTATGCTTACACTTTCCTGGTCCATCGTTTAACTCTTTGTCTAAATTATACACCACGTGTTTTTTTAAGATGCAAGATTAGTCACTCTATTTATTTGTTTGACACCAGCATGTGAACGCACACATTTAAAGTCAATATGATTGTGTTCCATTTACTAAACGACACACATTGATAAGAGCGTCATTCTGTATTTCTTGCAGCGCTCCTTGACAAAGGGCCTCCCCGGCCCGAAATGCATCGGAGCACCCCTTTATTAACCCCTTGTTTGACAACGTAAAAGAATCATTTATGAAAATTTTGAAAATCATGAACTTTGAGTTATAAACTGTACAGATTCAAACTGACTAATGAATCTTTGAAATAAAAAAGATACTTTCCATTTGAACCCACCGGAGTCTGTTGTATGTACAACGAACCATTCAAGTGTGCCCAATCGTAGGGATGCGTTTACACTCACAGTAACGCACTCAACCTATCAACGGTGTGCAATAGACGACACACACACTGCCACAAGAGCTGGGACGACATATCCATGCTCAGCAAGAATGTGGCGGAGATGACACTGGGGCTGATTCCAAGATCAACCCGGCTTGCACGACGCACCATGACCCCTCTAATGCACCGTAAAATAGCTGTGACGCATCCTGACCTGTCCGCCCGCTGAGAGGGGATCAACAGCAAACTAGCGGTAAGCAGACTGTATGTGTCTGTGACTTGTGAATGCATGCATGTATTGGTGCTCAGACATAGTTGTGACATCCGTGGTGCGTATGTTTTGCTGCATTTGCATGTTGGTGCCATTAGCGGAGTGAGCGTTAGCATCCATGTCCGCCAGGTGGACATACCAGTTGCTTTGTAGTGGAGGGTCCCAGGACATGCCGTTGAGGTCTGTGGTCCCATGGCATGACATGTGTGGTGGTCTGCATGCACTTGCCCTGTTTGTTTGATGTACATGTTTCACAGGCACCCCCGGTTCTTTTTTTTTTTTTTTTCACAACAAAATTTTTATTTTATTGATCAGGTAAAGCATAAATGCAGTCCTCCACAGTCAGGAGAGCCCTGCCAAAACATCAAAGCATGTATGAGCACAGTGCAAACCCAATCAGAAACAACCCCACCCAACCCCCTCACCACCCACGACCACCCAATGACCCCTCTACCCTCCCCTTATCCCTTCCTAACCCAGCGCACGTAATTAAAGCCAGCCTCCAGTAACTGTTTGTATCAAGCAAGGAAACTAGCGTCTCCTCAGGCCTGGGGCCCATCTACCAAATCCACACCGTCGTCAGGTTACGCTGGAGGATCCAAAGTCAAACCCCTATATTCCGCCTACCTCTTCCATATCTTGTAATGTTTTCGGGGGCACCCTCTTGCCTCGAACACCGGGCGCTCTAGCCCCATACAATAATCCATCCCTGCTCTCCAAACGCTCAGTGGGGGGGCTCGATCACTCTTCCATGCTTGCGCCAAGTCCCGCTTGGCCACGACAAGGCCCAGCAGTTACAGGTGACGCTTGTAGATGTTTCCCCCAACGCCCTCCAGCACATGGAGAAGGGCCAGACGATGAGACCCCCGGTTCTTTGACATGAGGATGTCTGGTAGGGGTGGTTCGTGTGCAGGATGGGTGCTACATGTTAGTCGACTGTAAGGAAAGTTGTGATTTTGTAACCTTCAGTACGTGAGTGTGGCACTTAGGTAAACATCTTTTCTCTCTCTTTCAGATGTGGCCGAGGGCACTGACGACTGAGATGAGTGGTGGCAATGCATCCGGATCCGAGATCTCACACACGCAGACTGACACTGAAGAGAGCAATCCCGTAGAGGGGGACAGAACCGTCCCTGAGGACTCACATGTGGAGACACCATCGTCCTCATCTTCAGACAGTGTTGGTGAGTCAGCACTGTTGTCACACACAGGGAGTGGGCAATCAACACCTTCAGTCAGTACACAGCACACAGGGCCCACACTGCCACCAACTGCAACAAGTACTGCTCGTGCTCGCCAGAGTAGGGGGAGCAGAGTTGCCTTCGGTGCAGGCACCGCTGCCCCTGCCCCTGTGACAAAAAGTGCACTTTGTGCTGAGGCTGTTGATCTGCTGCGACAGCTGTGTGTAGGGCAGACCAACACGATCAATGCATTCCAAGACCACGATAGGAAGTTGGGGCAGGTGGTAGCATTCATGGAGGGGATGCATGGCGATGTTGCTGGTCTCCACAGAACAGTTCAGTCATTAGCAAACACTGTGTATGCAGCCATTGTACAGTCGCATGGACAAGGTTCTACTTCAGTTCCCCCATCCACACCACTTGATGTCTCAGGGGAGAGTGACATTTCAGACCAGGCCTCATTTTCTGGGTATTGCACTAGAAGCAGCCACAGGCAATAAGGCAGGGCACGGAGTGCACAGACACCATCCCCTAGGACAAGGAAATCTTTCACCGAACACGACATCAGCTAGCCTGGTGTTGACACACAGGATCCTCAAGGGGTGTTGGGGGACAGGGATTCACATGTAACACAGGCATACCCCTCAAAAGGTACTCCCAAGGCCAGGGACACTCCCAAGGACAAGGACAGTACAAAGGAAAGGGCAACTCCCAAGGCCAGGGACACTCCCAAGGACAAGGACACTACAAAGGAAAGGGCACCTCCCAAGGCCAGGGACACTCCCAAGGACAAGGACACTACAAAGGAAAGGGCACCTTCCAAGGCCAGGGACACTCCCAAGGACAAGGACACTACTAAGGAAAGGGCAGCTTCCAAGGCCAGGGACACTCCCAAGGACAAGGACACTACAAAGGAAAGGGCACCTTCCAAGGCCAGGGACACTCCCAAGGACAAGGACACTTCCAAGGACAGGTACACTACAATGGACAGGGACACTACAAAGGACAAGCCAACTCCCAGGGACAGGGCACCTCCCACGGATCAGGCACATTCCAGAGACAGGACACCTCCTACGGCCAAGACACCTCCCAGGGCCAAGGGTTCTCCCATGGACACGAGCTCCATCAAGGAAAGGCATACATCACCCCTGCCTACCCTGAGGCTGATGTTGGTGAAGGAACGCAAGACACATGTGTCTGCGGTGGAGTCCCCCCATACCTCTACTCCCATCCACACCCCGCAGAAGCAGAGGAAGGAGTACACTGTTGTTGCATCCCCCATTACACATGATGCAGAGGGCAGAAGGCAGGCCCACAGCAAACGTCAAGCAGGGTCCAGCACGTCCCCAGAGAGCAGACCCCCACCAGCACATGATCCACCTATGATGGGTGATGTTTCTGATGAGGCCACATAAAAGAACGAAAAGGGAGGTCTCCTTTAGAATCCAATTTGGGACGAGGAGAATAAGAGTAAAGAACTGAAAAAATTCCCAAAAACACTCAACTGTTAAGAGGCCCTTTAGTGTATTTCCCTCATAACTCACAATGCCAACTAAATCCAAAGATGTGCAATATATACAATTTAAGACATATAATGAACAAATCAAGAGTCCTAAAAAACGTGTGTGTTGTGTTTAAAATACAATTTATTACGAATCAAATAAAATCAATGTTATATAACATAGTTGTAGTGCCAAATTTCTAAATGTAAAGTACAGTCTGTTGTTAAAAAAATGTTATCAGTGCAAATACAATGTTAAAAAGTATATCATAAAAATCACAGTTGTTAGGGTTGTCGACGCAGCGTTTCGGTGTATAACGATACCACCTTCATCAGGACAAACAATTCTGTGAATTAATTTTTTACTGTCCCTCTCGTTTTTAATTGGAGGTAGTTTGGATAGTTGTCCCTCAATTGATAGAGGATCTGGTCTGTTATTCCCAGTGTAATATTCATTTCTTTAAATTTCAGGAACTCAGTGGTAAAGAGGGTAATGCTGGAGGGGGGCCACCGTATTGTTACAAGAAATCACCTCAAAGCGGGGTTATATGGCCCTCTATGCAGCGTCACTGGATTCCTTTAACTCTGCTACCAGCGTTGGAATATCCTTAAACAGTGTCTTTTATCAATTTGACCTTTTCTTAGTAATCGGCTTCCCTGCTCCCCTCGCAGCTCCTCTCGTGGCTCCACTCGTACTCGATCCGACGGATCGAGTACGACGACGAGAGGAGCTGTGAGGGCAGCAGGGAGGCCGATTACTAAGAAAAAGGTCAAATTGATAAAAGACACTGTTTAAGGATATTCCAACGCTGGTAGCAGAGTTAAAGGAATCCAATGACGCTGCATAGAGGGCCATATAACCCCGCTTTGAGGTGATTTCTTGCAACAATACGGTGGCCCCCCTCCAGCATTACCCTCTTTACCACTGAGTTCCTGAAATTTAAAGAAAGGAATATTACACTGGGAATAACAGACCAGATCCTCTATCAATTGAGGGACAACTATCCAAACTACCTCCAATTAAAAACGAGAGGGACAGTAAAAAATTAATTCACAGAATTGTTTGTCCTGATGAAGGTGGTATCGTTATACACCGAAACGCTGCGTCGACAACCCTAACAACTGTGATTTTTATGATATACTTTTTAACTTTGTATTTGCACTAATAAAAAATTTTTAAGAACAGACTGTACTTTACATTTGGAAATTTGGCACTACAACTATGTTATATAACATTGATTTTATTTGATTCGTAATAAATTGTATTTTAAACACAACACACATGTTTTTTAGGACTCTTGATTTGTTCATTATATGTCTTAAATTGTATAATATTGCACATCTTTGGATTTAGTTGGCATTGTGAGTTATGAAGGAAATACACTAAAGGGCCTCTTAACAGTTGAGTGTTTTTGGGACTTTTTTCAGTTCTTTACTCTGATGAGGCCACACCACTTACCAGTCCAGTCATGTCCGGGGTACCCCTACATATCCCAAAGAGACGGAGACACACACCAGTGACACCTGCCCACCCCAATGTCACTCCAGTACAGCTGTCCCCAGCTCCCAGAGCCACCCTGCCTTCTGGCCCATACAGCCCTGTGGCTCATCATTTCAGTGGTCCTAGTGGGTCAGCTGCAGTTCACTCTCATGTGTCAGATAGTGGCACTGTGTCTGTTGTTCGATGTCATGCCTCATGTAGTAGCACTGTGTCAGTTGTGCCCTCTCCTGTTTCAGGTACTGGCACTGTGTGTGTTCGCCACTCTCATGTCTCAGATGCTGGCATGGTATTTGTTGGTCACTGTACAGGGACATGTCCTGGCAGTGTGTCTGGGTCTATGGCTCATGTGTCAGTCACTAGAGCTGTGGCTGTGTCTCACACTCCTGTATCTGGTGCTGGCAGTGTGTCTGGGTCTATGGCTCATGTGTCAGTCCCTGCTCTGTTCTCTGCCATGGACTGTTGATGCACTTAGCCCGTCTCATGTGCTGCCTCTGATGTACCTGTGCCTTGCCATGGACTGTTGATGCACTTAGCCCCTCTCATGTGCTGCCTCAGATGTACCTGCTCTGTTCTCTGCCATGGACTGTTGATGCACTTAGCCCCTCTCATGTGCTGCCTCTGATGTACCTGTGCCTTGCCATGGACTGTTGATGCACTTAGCCCCTCTCATGTGCTGCCTCAGATGTACCTGCTCTGTTATGGACACTGCCCTGTTGCTGTTTTGATACTGCATTGTGCCCTCTCATGTGCAGCTTCAGATGTAACTGCTCTGTTCTACCCAGTGCCCATGCTCTTGGCTACTCTCGGATTATACCACTATTATGTGCAATAAAGCAAGTCAATTGTGTGTAGTGGTTTGTCTTTGTCATTCCTGGTTGTCTTCTTGCATTGTTGATGTATTGGTGCTATCGTAAATGCTGTTTCCCCAACATGACCCTCCCCCTCCCCACGTCACGGCCCCGGAAGGTACTCCCCTTCCGACAGCAATTGGTGTGTTGGCGTACCTGCGTCGTCGTCGGCGACGGTCCATGACTTGCTGGTGGTGAAGCAGGAAGATTATAGGGAATGCGTGTAGCGCTGGGTCCATGACGGCGATCTACCTGTGGTGGGTATCTCTGCAATGTTTTGCCTCTCCGCTGTGGTGAATCCGCTGTGTTCTTGCAGGTTGTTTTTCCGCAGCGATTTGATGTGTGTTTTCCGCCATCGTGATTTAGAGGACGGTCGGAGACGTCATTTCGTCCGGCGGTGTCTCTGGATTGGTTACGTCCGCCGCGGGGTCGGGTGTAGTTCCGTGGCGGTGCGTGCTCTTCCGCGGCGCACGGACATTTGACAGTGCTTCCCATCCTAATATGGCGGACGGACTGGCCACGGCTGGCGGACTGTCAAAAGGCATTTTCCGCCTACTCCAGGACGGCGGTCGGCCTTCCGTCCGCCATCATAATCGACCCCTGAGTTGGGGCCACTATGATTTGGGAAGAGGTGTGGCGCAGTGGCCAAGGTGACTGACGCCAGACGCTGGGGATCACTGTTCGATCCCCGGCACCAGCAGCAGGTCACCCCAGCACCATATGACTCCTGGCAATAGCTCGCTTAATCTTCCCGACGGCCCCCAGCGCCGGGATGCCTACGGGTAGCTGTGCGCTTTACAAATTCTGGATTTTACAGTTTAACGTATCGCACTAAGTGCCTGCGACAGCTAAGTGACACAAAATATTACAAACCCATACAACGTGACCCCACACTAGATTGCAAAGAGAAATCAATGCTCTTGTACAGAAAGGAAAATAATCTGGCTGGATCACCAATGACTTTCTTATTAAATCACACCCCAGAATACCAGCTTTTTATGTCTTACCCAAGATCCATAAAACTCAGAGACCTCCACAGGGGAGACCTATCATCTCCAGAATTGGTACTATTTAAGAACCTCTGTCCCAATATGTGGATTGCTTTTTTAGACCACTAGTGACGGAGAGGCCCTCATACTTGCAAGCCACCAAACATGTCCTGTCCTTCCTGACCACAGTCCATTTTGATCCTGCAAGACATTTTTGGTCTCATATGATGTGGAAGCTTTATATACCGACATTCCGCAAGATGATACAAACAATTGAGCTCTTGCTGGAACAACATCGACTGGATGGTTGGATCGCCACATCTTTTGTTATGGAATGTGCATCTTTTGCTATGAAGGACAATTTATTTTCCTTTGAAGACCAACTCTATTCGCAAGTGACTGGGACATCCATGGTCAGTACTTGTGCCTCAAGAATGGCCAATTTATACATGCACTGGTTTGAAACCACTTATATCTACCCAACGGATAACCCCTTCCAGATGAACCTAGATGATATTTGGGTCATCTTGGAGGGTGATCATGCGTCTTAAGAGGCGTTCTCTGAATGACTTAACACCTTAAACATCCATTTGAAGTTCATCTGGGAGTGCTGTAAGACACAACTTCAGTTTCTTGACCATATATTGTACCCCAAAGAAGGCAGCATTTACACTGAATTGTATCACAAACCGATGGCTTGTAACTCATTGCTTAGTTACGATAGTTGTCATCCACGGGCCCTACGGGAAAACCTTCCAGTAGGACAGTTCCTTCGTTTGAGACAGAACGGTTGTATGACGTTACAACGCATGCTTTTACCACGCATGCTGTTACAACACAGTTTTTACAACGCATGCTTTTACAACGCATAGCGCTTTGGGGTGCTGGATAGTGAATAGTTTAATTTACTATTCCAACTCCAGTCCCTGTGGATAGTAGGGAAGGTGTTGGATAGTAAATTAAAACTATTCCCTATCCTAGAATGCCCCCCAGCGCAATGCGTTGTAATGGTTTTCGTTGTAAAACCTGCGTTGTAAAAGCACTGCGTTGTAAAAGTTTCGTTGTAAAGGATGTTTCCCAGACAGAACTGTAAAGAAATTGACAAGTACAAAGAACAAGCCAGGAACCTTACTGAGAACATCCTGGCATGACAGTATCCAAAAGATTTTGTTCGGAGAGCGTTGAAACCTGCACCGAAAAACAATCGGTAGGCGTTACACAGAAAGATATTCTAAACCCAGTATGGAATGATTGGTCTGTGTCAGCACGTTTAGCCACCTGACGGATACAGTGAAAAAAGCAATTCATAGGAACTGGCACATACTAAATAAAGGTGACAAACACTGTGAGAAACCTCTCTTCACACTGAAGCGTATCAGTAATTTGGGGAACATTTTGGTTTTAAAAAAAAATGTATAACACATTTTTTATTGATTTTCTAATTATAAACATCTCCAGTATACAGTTTCAATATGCACAATGTATATCTGTTGAGAAACTCTCAAGCATATTAACCCACCCACTTCCCAAATAGTAACAGTTATCCAATTCACCCTCTTTCCCCATCAGACTCAATTTTACAGTATGCATCAATAGTACTATCATCCAAGACATAGTGCTATGTAGATATAGTGCGCACTGTTGTTTACAGTATGTATCAACACAACCCACTAGAATTAAATGGGGATCATTCTTTATTGGGGTCCGGCCATCAACAACAAGTCAGACACAGTTGACGTTCAGTGCAAAGATTGCTCAGTGGAGCTAAATTGTTCCAGCAATGTATCCCATTCCATAGAAATGTGATGTTTCCTAAGTCCTCTATTTTCTTCCGTCCGAAGTTCCATGCCTTCGGCTTTACCCCATCTCACCACTTCACCGTGGCATGATAACGTCGTTGGGGAATGTATAGATTTCCAATGCATTGTGACTGCTCTTTTTGCTAGTATTAATAATAAGTTAGCAAACCTAGCCTGGGTTCCTTGCGATTTTCTGATTTTACGTATGCCCAATATACAGTATCCAACAGTGTCCCTTCAGACCCCTGGTGCCAACTCGTGGACGAGTTTATAAACTGTTGCCCAGAATGACATAAATTTCGGGCATGCCTATAGCATATGCAGTAGTTTAGCCAGCTGCATTTGACATCTAGGGCAGACATCTGCCGTATCAGGAAACATTTTGCTCAACCTGTGTGGTGTCAGGTATGCCCTATGTACCATCATTTATTGAATTAGTTTGAATTTTGGGTTTCTTGAGATTTGCTTGGGGCATTGCAGTGTTTTATCCCATTTCATATCTGAAATATCACGACCAATATCTGCACACCATTTAGTTTTACGGTCTTGTAACTAAATCGAAGCTTGTGCCGTGATACTATCATACAGCCATTTTATTAGGTGTCCTCCATTACCCATAAGGTACAACATATGAACGAGACGAGAGTATGTGTTGGGGGCTCCTGACCTTCTGGAGACCTGGTTGTTCTCACATATCTGTTGATACTAGCATGCAGTATATATAGGGTATTAGGGACAGCCTGTTCTCTCACAAAGGTATTATGATCCATGTGCACGCCATTTGTGAATAGCATTCCCTCTGTACTCCTTCATCTTTCCACTTATCCAAACCTCTGTTAGTGATTATCCCCGTAGGCATAGGGATCCCTAGGAGTGGTATATTAGGAGCATATGGGTGAACCCCTCTAGTGTATAGTCGCTTTTTTCCAGTAGGATAGTGCAACCTTGAGTAGTGGTAGTATCGGCTGTGGGATTTTACTATTTGGTAATATCAATGTGTGTTGTGCACCCTTGTCCCATGCAGATTGTGTCCTATCAATCTCATGTAAGTGACATCCAGCCGTCCAGTAAGAGAGCCATTGGAGTTGACTGGCTTAGCAATACGCATGGAAATCATGAACTCTCAAGCCCCCCGATCATTACCAAGTTGTAATTTAGCGAGGTCCACACGTTTTCTACCTTTAGCCCAGACCAGTTCTGATAGCATTGTGTTTAGTACTTTAAATGTGCCTGATGTGATTATAATTGGTAAATTGGTAAAGTAATATAATAATATTGGAAGCATCACCATATTCGAGATTATTACTCTGCCTGCTACTGAGAGTGGTAATGAAATCCAAAATGCGATTTGCATTTTCAGAGCTTTAATTGCTTGTCCCAGGTTACCCTCCAATAGATCTTATGGTTTCCTGTAGATTTGAATACCTAAATGTTTAAATGTGGTGGGTGCAATATTGAAGGACCAGTTCCCATACTGAATTTGACCAGATCTGCCAGTATCCGTAAAAAATGAGCATAGGACTTGGTTTCATTTATGGTGAGACCAGATAGTATCTGAAAGAGAGCAAATATCTCTGACACAGGTTCATGGGGACCCCAGAGATTTTGAATATATAATATTATATCATCCGCGTATGCTGAGAGTATATGCGTCATGTTCCCTATCTTGATACCTCTATCTCGAGCTACTGTCCGTATTTTTGCAGCCAGGGGTTCTAGTGCCAGTACGAACAATAAGGGAGATAATGGGCATCCCTGTCTTGTGCCGCTGGCTGCCTCATAAGAACTAGAAATATGGGATCCTGTTCGGGCACACGCCGACGGCTTTATGTACAACAGTGTCACCCAGTGTATATATTCCCGTGGTATACCGAACAAGGAAAGGGCACGCAACATATAATGCCAATGTAAGGTATCATATGCGTGACGCAAGTCAAGTGAAATGCAACCGCCTTCTATGTCCCCCTCTGGGATTTGAGTAAGTATTTGGTGTAGGTGTCTGGTATTCAAAGAAGTACTCCTACCTGGATCGAACCTGCATTAATCGGTATGTATCAGGTGAGGCAGGTAAACGAGTAGTCTATTAGCAAGTATTTTACTGAGGATTTTGTAATCAGTGCTTAACAGGGAAAGAGGACGATAACCCATCATTTTGGTTGGATCCCAACCAGGTTTCAGTAGTGATGTGACTAATGCTTGTCTTGTGGTAGGGGGCAGGTAGCCTGTTTCTAGCGCTGCGTGATATCATTTTTCAAGATGTGGAGTTAGGAGTGCCGAGAACGTTACATAGAATTCAGCGGGCAGACCAACTTGTCCAGGGGTCTTATTACGTGGGAGGTCATTTATAGCTGAGCGGATTTCTGTTTTCGTTATGGGTTTAGCTAATTCCTTCTTTTGTATATCTGTTAATTGGGGAAATTCTAATCTGTCAAGAAAGCTAAGCAGATCATCCTCTTGCAATTCCGCAGGTGCAGCATATAAGGCAAAAACAGAGAAAAGTGTTTTCCTTTTTTTAATATTGAATTTTATTAAAATGTTTGTTAACTGAAAAGTTTTTAAAATCGGTATGCAGCAATGTGACTTTGTGAAATGGATTCAGGTGAATCTTATGGATGTATTGTATTGGTTTTTAATAAATACATTTTTCATATGAAATTCTCGTAATACTTTATGACATGTTTATTTGATTTTGTTACAGTGGATTGTATCGTAAGTACAGCAATTATTGTTGATTTAAAATTAAAGCAACATGGACATTTAAGTTACCTATTCACACGAGTTTTATGTTGATAACAGCTTCATCATATCTGGTTTGTTTGGGTTTGCTATAAATTCAGTGGCTTGGTTTGCACAATGTGAAAAGGGAACGTTTTGTTTTTCGTTTGTATATACCCACCCCTTTTCCTAGTATCAGGGCACCTCCCTTACATTGTGAAGGCAGCATATAAGGTGCATATTAGTCCCTAAAGGCCCTATTTATTTCTGCTTGTGTAGTGACCATATTTCCCTCCTGTGTACAGACCTCGTGAATAGGAGTTGGGGCATCTCGTTTTATTTGTGCTAGTAAGGGGCCAGCCCTATCCGTTTCTGCATGCAGTTTTTGCATGCAAGTACGGTAATCGATTGTTCTCAGCTGTTCCAGTAGGTCAGCATATAGCGGATACGAGCTTCCTGCTATTCTTCCTTATGTGTGTCGTCTAATATTGCTGCGGTTTCATAGCTGCCAAGGTTTCAGATTGCTGTGTGTGAAATTTTAATAATTTTAGAGTAATTATGAGTGACATTTGAATGACTATGAGTGACACTGTCTCGTGAGCAAAATTAAGCAAATAAGAGGAGGCAAACAATAATATCAGAAAATGCACACATTTGAGGAATGAGAATCTAAGTTAACTGCTGCAAAACATAATAAATATAAACGACTTCCATTGATCAGACACTAGCTAAAATTGCGGAAATTAGATAAAGCAGCTTGGAAGTGGTTCAAAATGTCATTATAATCAGCTGAGTGACTGCAGTCTCACTCAACAGCCACCAGTGACCTGAGCTGTAACGCAACTGAAAAACAAAGCAGAGACCTACTGTGTGAGTGACAGGGGTACAGGCAAACTCAGAATAAGTCTAGAATGGAGTGCATTTGCAAGTAGGTGTCTGGGTAGGCACCTGATTGAGATGAGCAACACTTCACACATAGAACTAAGCTTTCACGTATGTTTGCACTCTCTGTTTTTATTAGTTTAAATGGTTAAAGTTTAAAATGCCCTAATAAATCGAAAGTAATCCGTGGCACTTAATTTGACGTCCTGAATAAACATGGCACACTTTATTCTTTTTAAAAAGAAGCTCTATTAAATATTGGTTCGCTAAGGGAGTGGGGTTTGCTGTGCTGTGCTTGCTGCCCTGACTCGGCAGACTGAGCGTTTCTGAATACGTGAAAGATCAGCCGTGGCCTTCATGTGCTGCTTCTTATCTCTTTTCCTCTACTTGTGAGGAAGAGAGTGACGCTCTGAACAAACAAGGAGGCCCAATGAGGGGTGGTGGGGGGGGCTCCTTTACCAAGCAATAAAAAAACCTTTCCAGTAGCTTCAGAGACCCGCGGCCTCTCCCAAGGCTCCACCGAGGAGAAATAACCGAGATACGGCGGAAGAGCTGCACGTGGGGGCTCAGTCTCAGCATCTCAACTTAGCGCACACAGGCTCCCTCTCCCACTGACCACGACCAGCAAAGTGATAGAAAAGTTTCACTAACCTCACAGAAGAAGGGCCCTCCACCTCAAGTCTGTCCAGGCGGCCCCGGTGTCACTGACTTCTCTCCATCGGCTACTGTAATGCATGATTGAACGGGGGCGGTAATAACAACAGCTTCTAGCATGTGGTGCCCGAGCCGATGCAAGCAAGCGGACCAGTGCCGTAGTTATAAGCAGTAACCTTTAAAGATGATGACATGCTGCGCTGCCCGCAAACTATCCAGCTGCATCGAGCTCACAAAATAAACTGCGCGCGCTTCCACAGTGACGTCCCACCGTGATGACATCACCCTGCTAGTAAGAGCCGAGCCGCGGCAGTTACATTCAATAATGATCGATTGTAGCAGCTGAACTAAAGCTGCCTGCAGCCTTAGCTTAACTGAACTGAACCCCACGCCTGCTGGAGCAGCGCTGCCACAGACTCTCGGTATTAGTCAGGCTTGACAGTGACAACCTCAAATATGGTAAAACACTCAGCTTTTAAATACGCTGATTTGCGAATCCTTTCACATGCGGTAATGCGGTAATGTACCTTAAAATGCGTTAGTGTCACACCGGATGTGTGACACTTGGCAGAGCTGCGGTTTCCAATCTAACCAGTGTGGCTTCTAACTCCTGCAGGCCTCTGTCTACCATAGACCGAAGTCCTACTTTGGTACCATTAGCTACCCCTCGGATGACCGTCTCAAACGCCTCCCATTCAATCTGGCACGTACTTGCAGTATTTGCATTTTACGCAAAGAAATGCCTTATTGCATCAGAGAGTGCAGAACATTTTGGTTCATACGAGACCTCGCCACCCTCTTACCATTGACACCGTACAAGCATTATGCACTGGGGAACCGATTAAGGGTCAAATCATTATGTGGTTCCTGTGCCGTTTGTAACTTCACCCAATGCACGAAACAGTTGGACTTGGGTCTGAAAACACCATGGGTTTTATCCAGCCACACTAATTGTAACATCAAATGAGTAATATACTTGATCAGTTCAGATGCACATGTGACCTGCTGTATGTGGGCATGATGACACGCAAGGTTAAAACCAGAATTAATTAACACAGAGGTTCGGTAAATTTAAGAAATCAAATACGTAATTAACAAGACATTTCCTGAAGGTCAGACACACTAAGGACAACATTAAGTGGGTGGTTTGGGATAAACCTTACTACTGCAGAGAGATGAGCCCACTAGACAAAAGTCTCTCCTGTAGGGAGCAGCGTTGGGTGTTTAGACTATGTAGCCATCTGAGGGGTCTTAATGATGACATCACGGGGTGCTCCTTATAGGACAGGATTTGTATTAGCAACATTTTGCCGTAGTGCCGATATTCATATTAAACAACATACCTTGGCTCTAGACATAGACACACACTGAATTGTGTCATATCTGTCCCATCACGTCCATGTAAAATATTATTGATCCTAAGCTCCCCAAAGTGGTGTATAGTCCTGCACCACATCTGACCAGATTTTATTGTACGGAGGCTCACTTTATGTCAGGAAGTGGTATTTATTGCCTGCACAACCACTTTTTAAGAAACTGGCGGACTGCCACTATCTTGACATTGACATCTGAAATCGCTAGTGGGAGCTACATTTCCCATGAATACCTGGGCGGAACATACGGGGCCTCATTTATGAAAGCCTTGCGCCACCGGTGCGTCACTTTTTCGCATGTTAAAAGTGATGCACCGGCGGCGCAAGTCCTTCATAAATAAGGCCCACGGGGACTCATTTATGAAAGCCTTGCGCCACCGGTGCGTCACTTTTTCCCATGTTAAAAGTGACGCACCGGCGGCGCAAGTCCTTCATAAATAAGGCCCACGGTTTTTAAGTTGGAAGGTTACTAAGGTAGCCTTTACGACTCATGCGCTACTCCCCCCAAACACCCCCATCGTTTATGCCATACAAAGCATGCAAGGTGAGCTACAATGGTTATACTTGGGCGTGCGACATTTAACAAGGAGGCGTCAGTTGATGCATTATGGGGCCACATTCTGGTATGAGATCAGTTTTGAATTGTGGTCGTTTTCCTTTGCGCCTTGTTCTCCTTCCTATGGGATTCATTTATAAAAAGTGACGCATAGCTGCGTGAAAACAGCGATGCGTCACTTTTCACTGCGCCCTCCTTACGAGACCAATGATGCGTCATATTTACAGTATGACGCATCATGGCGCAAGGAGTTACAGATACGTCAGTATTTCCGACGTATCTGTATGGCGCAAAAGTGACGCATTGCTGGAGTGTGTCACAAAAGTGACGCAACTCCAGCAATGTGTCCTTTCACATGGGGCAAGCCCCATGTGAAAGGGCCTGCGTCAGTCTTACGCCTGCTGTGAGTCAGGCGTAAGAAATTGAGGCATTTGTGTCCTAGAAGTGGCGCAGTGAAATCTTATAGATTTCACTGCGTCACTTCTATGACCCTGTCTATCGTCAGAACCCCCCCCCCTGCATACATTAGACCTGGCGTAGGTATAATGTAGTGCAGGGGTTTACAAAGTGACGCATCTACCTAGATGCGTCACTTTGTAAATATGGTGCAACAAGGCACATTTTTTATACTGCGGATGCGTGACAAAAAGTGACGCAGCGGCAGCGTAAAAGTGACGCACGGCATCATAAATGAGGCCCATGTATTTTCGTGTATAGCGTAGAAAACCCCTATGGGCCCGTACACGCACTATGATTTCTTTGAGAGGCCGCACATGTCCCTTGTGGACTCATTGAGTCGCCCGCACCGGGTAGCCCTGAGGAGCGCTTTTTATTTCCATTGTTTTATGAGATGTGACAGCTGTTAGTACATCTTGTTTAGTTTGTTCCATGTTACCAGTAGTTGGCGATTTACTTTCCGTAATGTTAGAGTTTAGTTACACTGGGAGAATGATATTGCCCGTATAGCTATAATCCTTGCCTTTCTCTTTTCCTCTTCACATGATCATATTTACCATAGAGACACATCATTAAACCCATGGCATGGGCGTTAATTTATCGTCCTTGGTATGGTGTGTCTTTTTTTTAAATTCTAATTGTATTCCTCCTGTGAATACTTATTTAGAGTTCTACATGCTGGGAAGTCTGATGTCGGTTGAGTCGATCCTTGCCTACATATGGATGGTAAGGTAGTGTTTTTTAATTTTTTTTATTTATTTGAGTTTGGTACAGAGCAATCTCGGTGCACAGTATAACATCATAGCCAAGCATGTATCACTTATAACGTTACATAAAAGCAAAATACATGCATATCATCTGCGTATAAATATATCTCAATGGTGGTATACCCGTGTATTGAACTGATTCTAAATACGCATTCCCTCCGATCTACACGAGAGTGTTGCATTGGAAACTGAGGGTCAAGGGCCACATAATACCTAAAACACAATAGCTGAAGATGGATAACAAAATATAAGTTAATTAACAGGAGTAGGGTCATTGCTGTCTAGCGGGGTGTCAATATTACAATTCGTGTCAGTTACTTTAGTGGATAGATATGTTGTATAGAGCCCCCAGAAGTTCTTTGGTCGATTCCGGGGAGGAAGCAGTTCGCTGAAGTTTTCGGTTTGCATACTGAAGTAGAGCATGTTGTGCAACCACTGTGCCATAGTGGGTGCAGGGCCCCGAGACCAGCTAATCGCTAAGCTGCATTTCGCCATTAGGAGGCCCATGTCAACCAATCTCCGTATAGTCTTGGGCGTTTGCTTAGAATATCCCAAAAGGGCCAGTGCGGGGTCCGGAGGTAGTGTCGCGTCAGTTATTTTCCCCAGTTCACTAAAAACAGATTCCCAAAATGTTTGTACCCCCGCACAAGAACAGGCTAGATGTAAGAAGTCAGCGGTCTGTACCTTGCACCTTTCACAAGCCAGGCTATCCCTCAGTCCATACCTAAATAAATAAATATGTAACCTCTCTGGCGTGTAGTATACCCTATTTAAATACTTAAAATGAATCAGCCTATGCCTGCCGTTTAAAGAGATACGTCGGGTGCTAGCACAACAGTAGGCCCACATGGGGTCATCTATATTTTGTTGTAAATCCTGCTGCCAGGCCAGCCTGGCTTTAGTGAAATGATTTGCCCTATAGGACATTGATAGCTTGTATATGTTAGAGACTATCTTGCGGGGGGACTTAGCTTTGATAGTGTAGGTCAATTGCATCAGGTCAGGAGGTTCTTGTAGGTTTTCCCCCAATATATCATGCAGTGCATGTCGTGTTCTGTGGAACTGGAACTGCTGTAGCAGGGTGTTAGTGGCTGCCAAGTCTAACTCTTCCCATTTTTTAACCATACCGTCATGAAATAGATCCCCAGGAGTCTGGATTTTCAATGAGATCAACGTGCGTATAACTCCTCTGTCTCTACATGGGGACACCCCCTGCTACTTTCCTAGGGGAGAGTCGTAGCCCACGCTGGGTACCTTGCAGTCCCAGTGTACTGAAGGGACCCTGTGATGAAGCATGTCACCCTAGAGTGAGTGAGGGTTCTCGTCCGAACACAAGTAGTGTTCCTCATTTTCCTCTGTATTCCCTTACCCCCATACATAGTGTGAGTATATACTTAATGGAGGTCACAGTGGGAATGCTAAGAGGTCTTCAGAGTCCATGCCCCTCTTTCTCCACCACTATGCAAACGCACCTCCTGGCGCACTACTGGTTAGGGGATGAAGCCCACTCTACTCCAGAGGGATTTTGAGGCCAAGAGTCCCTCCCAGTCCCTCCTGTAAGTGCTACGCAGGGTAATTCCTGAGAGTTGTTTGGAGGCCCATGCCCTTTCTCTACCACTCTGCAAATGTGACTTCTAGTTAAAAAACCTTAGAAATTCACTGAAAACAACAATGTCTTCAGGGACGTTACAGTTCGGAATTTGTATTTAAAAAAACCTTAGAAATTCAATGAACAAAAACACAGGTTTCAGGTACGTTATAGTTAGGAATTAGCATTTTAAAAACCTTAGAGTTAATGGAAAAAAACACAGGTAACAGGAACATTATAGTTAGGGTGACATTTCACTTATACAAAACCTGTGAAATTCAGCCGTTATAGTTAGCTGAGCTAACTTTAACTCACGCCCCTGCAATGCACTACCGGTGTCCTCACATAGTACATCACTCATGACATGGCCAGTGACATCAAATGACCAGGCCTCTTCCTTGGGGACCACGGGGGAGCCTGAAGACCCCCGTTGTCCTGGCCTGCTCCCCTGCCTACTGTGGAAGCCAGCATTGCTTTTACACACAGGGAGCTGCTGACATGCAGCTTACTGTGTGTAAAATGAAAGTGTGCTCCATTTGAGCAAGCGCTTGCTCAAAGTGGAGCACACTGTTTGTTATGGCTTAGTGGGAGCGGTGCACCCACAATGCCGTAGCAAACGGCAATGTTCTGGGGGTGGACACCCCGGGACATTGCTGGAACCGGCCATGGTGGGTGGCAGTCCCCAGGGCCATGTAGGGCTCCTGGAGGGAGCTGCATGGCCCCCCCTTCAATGTTAACTAAGCCCAGGGGAGGTGTTGGTCTCCCTTAATTAATGCATTTGTACCCCGGGGAGGTGGTGCTCCCAGGGGCTGCAGGGGAGGCCATAGGTTTTTTAAAATTTTAATAAAATATGTGCCCCATGGAGGTGGGGGTCCCCGGGTAAGGACCTCCCCTACATTACTTTAAAAAAAAAACTATGTGTTCCAGGGGTAGGGGGTCCGTGAAGGACCCCCATATTCATAAATAGTCCCATGGGGATGATGGGGCTGCATGCGAGTACAGTGGACCCGCCCACATTCACAATGAAAAGTGCCCTGGGGAGGTGGTGGTCGTCCAGGGCTTTTATAAGCCCTAGGAGGGGGACCCCTAAATTTACCATATTTCCTGAGTACCTAGCCCACCTGAAGTTATTTTAAAGCAAGTGGGGAAGACCGCGCTTGCTTTTTTTTCATTTTGCCACAGATTCACGGACCGGTACAGCAAAACATTTTTAAAATGCTTCTTACTCCACCCACCATATCTCGAGGGTTAGGGTATCCCTTTTCTTTTTTTGAAACTTTTTTTCTGGGACTCAGCTTCAAGCCAAGTCCCAAGATGGCTACCAACACTTCCTGGTTGAAGCGTTGGCAGCCAATCAAATTGTAGTAGGATTTGCAAGTCTACTGCAAGGACTCGCATCCCCAGATATCCATATTTTTTAAAGATAGACATCTCAAACACTACTGAACGGATTTATACCAAACCACAAAAATCATGCTTTCTCTACCAACATCTAGCTTTCTGCCAAATTAGGTGTAATTCCGTTCAGCAGTTTGGACTGTAGTCTTGTTAAAAAAATAAAAAATCCCTATTGACTTAGCATGGGGAAAACGCGCTTTGGGGCCCCCCTTCTTTCTCGGACCTTGCTTGACGGATCACCTCGAAACCTTCACAATAGCAGCTGTAGGGATAAGTTTTGAAAAAATGTCATGGCGATTCATCAAGTGGCGCCAAAGTTATTTCCTATGGAAACTTTGGTCCTAACTATAACAACCTACTGGCAACCGCCAGTATATATATATATATATATATATATATATATATATATATATATCACCAACCGTCAGCTACAGTAAGTAACTCCACGAACGGCCACACCATCATGCTGTTTGAAATATATATATATATTAGCTGCTCGCATTCACAGAACTCCAATCATCCTTAGAAAAACGAAAGGCAGACCCAGGTTTCTTGTGCGAAAACTAGTTTATTCGGCAAACGGCCGTACCTCCACCATGACGCGTTTCAGACTCGTCCGAGTCCTTGATCACATGACGCTATCCTCTGCGATTTTTTTGTTTTTAAAGTGCTAGTGCATCACACGTGAGGTCACATGGTTTGAAACAAGGAAATAGCCAGCAAAGCAATGTGTGTTACATGAAATGATACTCCTCATAGTGAGGCAATAAAACACAATTTGATTATTGCTAATGTGCAAACTTCTGCAAGGTGCAGAATGTGTAATGCTGTGCAAACCTTCATGCAATACCTATGCTCCATTTATATTCAATGAATATATATTTAAATAAATAAATAAACATCTAAATACAACATACAAGGAATTAGATACCATCTCTAAAATCTCAAGGAGGTATAAAAAATCACGGTGGACTGTAAAACAATATTATAAATATAATATGTTAAAAACCAATGTAATAAATGGACGTCCTTGTGTAAAAGCAATTCATGAAGCGCAACCCTTTACAAATGGTAAAAAAGCGGATTATTGCCAACGATGATACAAACATGAAGCTCAAGTGTGCAACAGCCTGCCAGATTCAGCCCATGTAAAGACCTATTGTATGAAATAATGTGTACAAGTGATGATCCCCCTAGTGCAAATATATAATGGCTTACTATTCATAAATTGACAGCCGTCAACAAGGAAAATGTAAAACCATATCTAAAACTAATTGTACGTTAAAAAGTAGTAAAGATAAGTAAAATTACAACGAAGAAAGTTTACATAAAGTAGTTTAAGTGTCGGCCTCGGGCAGTTGTATCTTAGGGCAATTCTGAAAACCTTCAACCATGAGATATAGGCAAGTGTAAAAATCCTCACTCATGTTTAAGCCATTAGGTGTTTTGCTGTTGAGCTCTAAAATGTATTTTGTTTCCAACCTTCTCAGGAGTTGTTCCCTGTTACCACCTCTTCGTAAGGGCGGAATGGTGTCAACAGCATAATACTTCAAATGATTAATGTTGCTTTGATCGCTTTCCTCAAAGTGTCTTGCTACCGGGTACGCCTGATCTTTATTGGTAATGGCTCTCATGTGCTGGAGTATCCGTTTGTGGACCTGCAACTTGGCACTCCCAACATATTGCAGGCCACACAGACACTTCAGCACATATACCGCGTATTCAGTTTTGCAGTTTAGAGATTTCCTGATAGAAACTGGTTTAGGTTTAAAGGGTGAACTAAAAGTCTTTCTATTCACCCCTTGCTTGCATGCTTTGCAGGTAGCACATTTATAGAAGCCTTCTCTGCTGGTTAGCCAATTAGCAACATTCACGACTTCAGAGCTGTTTTTAACTAGGGCATTGCCCATCGAGGGTGCCTTCCTGTAAGTGATATTGGGGGATTTAGTTAAATCATTACCCAACACAGAAACATGCAATATCAGTGGCCAGTTACTATTAATGATCTTGCGAACCGACTGATGCTGTCGATTATATGTCAATACCAATATTGTTGGTTGTGACATTAAATCCAAACTGCTAGACTGAGGAATAGATTTTTTAGCCAGTAACAATTGTCTGTTCGCAACATTAGATTTACTCATGGCTGTATTGATGGTTTTACTAGAGTAACCCCTAGCCAGGAATCTCTCCTTACTCTCCCTTTGGGCCTGATTGCATTCTGTTTCAGAGCTACATATTCTCTTGATCCTCAGCATCTCCCCGTAGGGGATGCTGTTGATCAAATGAGAGGGACGGTGGCTGGAGGCATGGAGGACTGCGTTAACGGATGTCGGTTTCCTATGAAGACGGGATTCAAGCTTATTGATTTCCACATAAACTTCTACGTCTAGAAACACAATACTAGTTTTGCTCATTTTGACCGTGAATTCCAAATTAAGATCGTTAATATTCAGTTCCGATACAAATGCGAATGCCTCAGATTCACAGCCCTTCCAAATGAAAAACAAATCATCAATATATCTAAACCAGCATGGGACATGCCTGTCAAGGGTGACCTTGTGTTTAGCCATGAGGACCTGCTCCTCCCACATGCCCATGTAGAGACAGGCATAACTGGGAGAAAAGCAGGCCCCCATGGCCACTCCCCTGATCTGTTGGAAAATTTGATTTAGGAATAAAAAATAGTTATTCTCCAAACATACAGTAATCATGTCAATTAACATCTTATTGTGGGCAGGGTGGTACATCCTCCTTTTGTTTAAATAAAATTCCACCGCCTTAATGCCATCACAATTGTGAATGCTGGTATAAAGGCACGTAACGTCCATTGCAACTAATACACAATCTTCTTCCCAAGTGATCAGTTTTAGTTTGCGTAGGAAGTCCCCTGTGTCCAAAACGAATTAAAGGCAAACCCCTAACATGCTCCTGCAGAAAAAAATCCACGTATTTAGAAGTGTTTTCCATTAGGCTGCCTATGGCCGATATAATGGGCCTGCCATGGGGTTTCAGGAGGTTCTTATGGACCTTCGGGATGAAGTAAATAGAGGGGATAACCGGATAATCGGTCTATAGGCATTTAAACTCATCCATACTTAAAAGTCCTGACGATTTCCATGCCAAAAGGCTATTGTTAAAATCACCCCAAAATGTTTTAACTGCTGGCATTGTACTCCTCCTGTAGCAACTGCGATCATTTAATTGCGAGAGAGCCTCCTCCATGTAAAGCTCTCGTGGCCACATCACCACGTTACCTCCTTTATCAGATTGTCTGATAACGATATTATAGTCACTTTGTAGTTTGTTGATCAATTGGGAATACATATAATCCTGTTTGGAGAGCTTATTTTTTGTCTTAGAAATGAAACAATAACGTTTTTTTAAGGTCCGATGTGACTTTTTCATGAAATATATCGATGATCAATGCCCAAAAGCTTTTAAGGAAGCACACGACAGCAAGTTAAAACCGGCAGGTTTATTTCAAAGCAGGAACCAGCATCTGCATTCCAGTTAAAATTAATTGCGCCTGACGCGTTTCAAGGCTTCTGCCTCTTCTTCTTAGGCGACTTGGAAATTGTGAGTGTTTCCAGAAGCTTGATTTTGTACCCAGCTGCATGCTATTCAATAATTGGTAGCCTTCAGTGTGCCTCGCTCAGTGCGTTTTGTTCTTCAGTGCAAGCTTTTGGGCCTTGATTTACATTAATTAACAGGGCAGCCCCTGTCCTGGAGGAATGCGCCATCACGAATGGAGAGGCTGCTGGTAGGAACGATGTCCATGCCTGTTGCAGCACAGCAAGTGAGGAAAATTAACCAGCACTACACTCTGGGTTCTACTGAGGAAATAAATGGATTTTAAAATATCGTGAATGTGTAAACAGAACCCACTGAAGGATGTAATTGGTTCTGAATAGGACTACTGGTTCCAGCATGCACTGAAGAACAAAACGCACTGAGCGAGGCACACTGAAAGCTACCAATTAATGAATAGCATGCAGCTGGGTACAAAACCAAGCTTCTGGAAACACTTTCAATTTCCAAGTCGCCTAAGAAAAAGAGGCAGAAGCCTTGAAACGCGTCAGGCGCAATTAATATTAACTGGAATGTAGATGCTGGTTCCTGCTTTGAAATAAACCTCCCAGTTTTACCTTGCTGTTGTGTGCTTCCTTAAAAGCTTTTTGGCCTTGATTTACATATATATATATATATATATATATATATATATGTCCAAGAAAACCCTCCTCAAAGGAAAAGGCAGAGGCCTCAGTAGGGGAACAATGTGAAGCTTCCTTTATTGCAGATATGAGGCAGGTAGGCGGGCGTATGCATTTCGGCCGTGTGGCCTCTTCAGCGCCCAGCATGTGACGGGGGGTGAGTACAAATGCTGCCAAAAAGTTAATATTAACTGGAATGTAGATGCTGGTTCCTGCTTTGAAATAAACCTCCCAGTTTTACCTTGCTGTTGTGTGCTTCCTTAAAAGCTTTTTGGCCTTGATTTACATATATATATATATATATATATATATATATATATATATATATATATATATATATATATATATATTCACTGAAAAAACCATAGGTTTCACACCAGTTATAGTTAGCTGGAAGTTTTACTCGCATAAAACCATTGAAATTCCCACGTTATAGTTAGTTGGACTCACTATAACTTGCGCCTGCAATGCACTGCTGATGACGTCACATATTACATCACTCATGACATGGTCAGTGACATCACTCATGACATCACTGATGACACCATCCAGTGTATGTGTGTATTTCTGAAAAATAAATATTAGTGAGTAATGTTTAAATATTTAAATATATGTATTAGTGTTTCACTTTGTGTATAAGTGGCTGCATGGGTTGGTGAGTAGCTACATGTGTATGTATATGGGTTATTAGATGTTTTTTTTAGTATCAGTATGAGTGTCTGTATGGTTTAGTGGGGGTATTTCTTAGCACATAGATGCATGAATGACTGACTCTCTCTTTGTATGTGTTTTGAAGATTGCATATGTGCAGGACTGTATGGGTGGATGAGTGTGTATATGTCTGTGTTAGTGAGTGAATGACTGTCTCACTAGTGTCTTTATCAGTAACTACATATGTTTTAATCTAGTAAATGTGAATATTAATGCATATAAGTGAGTATATGTGAGAGTGAGGAATTGTAAGAGTTCCTATTTAAATTAGTATGTTTTTCTATAAGTGATTGTTTAAGAGAGTAAATATGTGTATGTTTTCTTAGAAGAAGGTGGTAGTGTGTGTATAGCTGTATATGCAAATAAATGGATGTTCAATAGTTTATTTGCATGTGCGAGTATGTGTATGAGTAACTTTTGGATGACTGTCGTTGTGTAACAGGATATATAGGTGTATCACTATATATGATGAGTGAGTATATGTATGAGTGACTACACAGAATTGTTGGTGGATGTGTATATAGATGGTGGAATTACTGAATTGGTTGTTGTAACTGGTATGGGTATCTCTATTTTTTTGAAAATTTTAGTTTCTATTTTTAAATATGTGTTTCAAGGGTTACATTACAGTGAAAGGAGGTCTGTCACTCTGTCACAAGGATGGTGTTATCAGTGATGTCATGAGTGATGTCACTGACCATGTCATGAGTGATGTAATATGTGACGTCATCAGCAGTGCATTGCAGGAGCAAGTTATAGTGAGTCCAACTAACTATAACGTGGGAATTTCAATGGTTTTATGCGAGTAAAACTTCCAGCTAACTAAAACTGGTGTGAAACCTATGGTTTTTTCAGTTAATTTAATAGGTTTTTTAAATGCTAATTCCTAACTATAACTGGTGTAAAACCTATGGTTTTTTCAGTGAATTTAAATGTTTTTTTAATAGCAAATCTCTATAGGTATGAAAAGTAAAAAATGTTGTAACAAATTTTATATTGTATAATGATGTAATTTTTTTTTTTTTATTAAAAAAATTAATATTTTTTGCCCAGAGCGCTCCCGGGGCGCGTACCGGTGAACGCACGGGTAAGCGCAATGTTACGGCGCGCCCCGGGGCGCGTACCGGTGAGCGTCCCGATAGCGCTATTGCCGCGAACGAAAACAACATCGTGACGTATCGCGCAGCCGCGTGATGCATCATATGACGTACTGCGTAAGCGCACCCGGAAGCACGCGATCGCATACGATCGAGCAACGTCTCGACTCGCTTACGCGACGCGCCCCGAGGCGCGCCCCGGGGCGCGTAGCGTAAGCACGTCGGGTCATGTGATCTGAAAATAACACTTTTCATTGGTGCAGATCAGTTTTGGTTTCCAAATGATGAAAGCTTGTATCATGTGACTTGAAAATAACACTTTTCATTGGTCCAGAACACTTTTGTTTTCCAAATGATGAAAGCCCCCTCCTTTTTTCCTTATTCTGACTTTGTCCTTTGACTGAGGAAGACCTGTTTCGAGTTCTATCTCAGAAAATGGCTTCAGTAGTGTTGGACCTGCGATGGGCAAGCCCAGCACAAAGGGGGTAGCTTGGCTCAAGTGACAAGGCAAGTGAAGGCTGTAGTGTTAAGCCGGCTCTGATCCCATGGGCTCTTAAGGAGACCTCATAGGCTGCCAGCCACTTGGCTATGTCGTCTCCAGCGGTATAACTGGCGACTACGTCCTTGGGTAAATGGGGCCTGGGCTCCCTGGCAAACTCTTTTGACTCGACACCCTTCGGAGTGATGTTAGGGGCCTGGAATTCGAGTTCTCATAGCTTGAACTCATGTTCCAACCTCCTCCCCTCCCTCCTTTCTTCCAACTCCATTTTTGCTATTTCCCACCTTAACAGTCTTTCCTCTCTCCTGTCAGCTAACTCGGTTTCTGACAACCCTCTCGATGACACACTGTTGCCCTCCCGTGAGGTTGCCTTGGGGCTGATTGACATCTCACCCACCCCCGGGGGACATTCCGCAGTCCTATCAATGACAGAACCTCTGTCCGATTCCTCCTCCTCCACCGTTCCCTCCGTGTGTGCTTCCACCCATGCTCGCAGACTAGTACGGAGCTCCTCTCTTTTGGCCCCTCGCCTGACAAACACTCCCCTCTCCTGACAGAAATCCTTGAGCTGTGCCACAGTATAGGTCTCCAGCTCTGACATTTCGAATTCCATCTTGTCAGTGAAAAGTGTGGACAACCACCCCGAAGTAGGTGACCAGGATAAGAACTTTGAGGGTCACTTCCACCCACTTCCAGGAAAGAATTTGGAAAAAACAAAATGTTGAATTGGAGGGCCGCTAGGAGAAAACTCCAGGTGTGTACCTGTGGTGCACACTGAATTATTATTGGGTTCAAAAGAAGCACGGCTCACAATCCCACCCGCTGAGCACCAATTTTATGTTGGACCTGCGATGGGCAAGCCCAGCACAAAGGGGGTAGCTTGGCTCAAGTGACAAGGCAAGTGAAGGCTGTAGTGTTAAGCTGGCTCTGACCCAATAATAACTCCTTGTACATCCACACCAAAAAGAAGGACACCACACCACTGCTGTAGAAAAATACGATTCCTTTATATAAAAGTTCTTTGTTGTAAATAGGGTTGACTGGGAAAGCACATATACATTTCTTTTGGTCATACAGTTCTGGTAATAAATAGTATTAATAAATAGAATAACTTCAGGGATGAGTATCACAATAAATATCAGAATAAATATCAGGATAAATATCAGAATAAATATCAGAATAAATATTGGTTCATTTAAATAAACAACCACATGTTTCTTCTGGTATCACTGCCACCAATTATATACTTTAGAATCATTACATGTGCAATACGCTTCAAATGGGAAAGATAACTCTTACAGTTTATGCTGTTTTCAATGACCGGGTATACGGCTTCTCTGAGCACAAAATAAGGTTTGGGACTCTTTAATAATCACTCAGGGCGTATGCGCGTATATCTAAAAGGCAAGGAAACACAGTAAATACATCATTTGCACTCGGCGGTCACCGGGATAGGATCTCTGCTTTGCAGGTGAAGTCTATGCGCGCCTACGGGCTTTAGCACCACTTGAGCACAGGCGGCACCAGTTCAAAGTCTTTAGACTGACGAACGGGCTGCCGGAGAGGTCACACAACCTTCGCGCACAGTCAAATGAAAGCCGGTTCACAGTTCCTTCACAACGCTGCATTCACTATGAAGAAACGGGCCCACCTCACAACGGCTGCAATCAAAATACGATTCAGTCGGGCACAGCACTTCTCTCGTTAGCGACGGGGCTCTCAGGGGCTCCACGGACCTCCCTCCGACTTCCGCATACAGGGTGGTTCCCGCCCACAGCTACAGCTCCTGGGTCACTGGGGAGTGGCAGAGACGCTAGTCCCGCCCAACGAAGGCCGGTCTTTCCCCGCCCCGGCGCACCACCTCACCTTCAATCTACGCAGGAAGCACTCTACGCTGGTGGGGCTCGGAGACGTCCGAGCCCCCCTCTAGAGGCACCTGTCGCGAAGGGGGCATAGCTGACGATCGCGGTCGCGGCGAACTTGCTCTCGCCTCGCGACTCGATAAATCGATCACAGTTCACCACCGGGGGGGGCGGGGCGGCACACAAATCTGGCCACAGTCTTTGGGGGCAATGAGGTACTCGCTGGGCAGGCGCTGTAGGCGCTAGATCACTTCTCACGTAGCTGACTGGAACGCCAGTCAGACACAACGCCAGCAACCCTTTGCTGCTCTACTGCCTGCGTTACCAGCCACCTCAGGGGTCAACAGGGCAGGTGTCAATCTGGTGTCAAGTCTGGAATCTCTTAATCTCCTCTTCTCTAGTCTGAACTAAAATGGCCGCCAGGGACTGGGCCTTATATAGCCAGTGCCCTGGGGTACTGGCACGAGCCAGAAGGTTCTAGAACCTTCTCTGGCTGTGACAATGACAAGGCACTCTTGAGGGGTATTTAGGACACTCACAGCCACCGTACTGGGGTTCTAGAGCAGCCATTTTGTGTACCTGAGGAAATTAAAGGAATTCCTGTCAGAAATGCGCGCCAAACAAAGGGCGCCAAAACCTCAAAAGGCCAGAGTTCATGAAGGCTCCAATGGGAGTCACTTCACATGAGGAAAAAGGGTGTCCACCATTTTAGGTTCATTTATACAGGTTGACAACCCCAGTTTGTAATGCCACAGGTTTGGGCCAGGCGCCTTGTAAATAGGTGCCACAAACCTTGTGAGCAACTGGGCATCAAGGAACATCTAACCCCATGAGACAACACATAAAAAGTCCTGGTAGACAAATAAAAAGCGACACATTTTGGGAGGTACAGGGGAACAAAAGAAATCATAGTGGTGAGGGGACTCTCAGAAGCAGACGGGTCTAACACGCGTCCCCCCCAGCTGAAAGTGGGGAGAGCTACCCAACCCCTTGGGAGTCCTCAACACTAAGGCCGGAAATACCTGGAGAGACCGTCTGCATTGGCGTGGTCAACTCCGGGCCGGTGTTCCACCCGAAAGTCCATTCCCTGTAGGGAGATAGGCCACCTCAACAGTTTGGGATTTTCCCCCTTCATTTGCATGAGCCAACGAAGGGGTCGGTGGTCTGTCTGAACAAGGAAGTGTGAACCAAACAAATATGGTCGCAGCTTCTTCAGTGCCCAGACCACCGCAAAGGCTTCCCGCTCGATGGTACTCCACCTCTGTTCCCGGGGAAGCAGTCTCTGTGACAGAAAGACCACGGGTTGATCCAGACCCTCTTCATTGAGTTGTGATAGCACCGCCCCAATGCCAATGTCGGATGCATCTGTCTGGACAATGAACTCTTTGGAAAAATCTGGAGCCTTCAGGACTAGACCTTTACACAATGCTTGTTTCAGAGTGTCGAAGGCTCGCTGGCAAGCCTCCGTCCAAATGACTCTCCTGGGTTGCTTTTTGGCCGTGAGTTCTGTAAGGGGTGCCACGATAGTGCCATACCCCTTCACGAATCGTCTGTAGTAACCTGTGAGGCCCAGGAAGGCTCGGACCTCAGTCTGGGTCTTGGGGGGTTTCCAGGCCATGATTGCCTCAATCTTCGCCTGAAGGGGCTGCACCGTTCCCCGGCCCACCAAGTGTCCTAAGTACACTACCGACCCCTGTCCAATCTGACATTTGCTGGCCTTGATCGTCAAGCCAGCCCGTTCCAGGGCCTGGAGAACGGCTTGCAAGTGCTGCAAGTGATCCTCCCAGCTGCTACTGAAGACAGCTATGTCATCCAAGTAAGCAGCAGAGAATGACTCCATCCCGGTGAGGATCGTGTTCACCAGCCGCTGAAAAGTGGCAGGAGCGTTCTTGAGCCCAAAGGGCATGACGCAAAACTGGTAGTGTCCATCAGGTGTGGAGAAGGCTGACCTTTCCTTGGCTCCATTAGACATGGGAATCTGCCAGTACCCTGCAGTGAGCTCAATGGTACTGAGATATTGGGCAGCTCCCAACCGGTCAATCAATTCATCCGCCAGAGGGATCGGATGAGCATCCCTTTTGGTTACTGAATTTAGTCCTCGGTAGTCCACACAGAATCTCAATTCTGGTGTGGTGCCAGGTGGGGCAGCTTTAGGAACTAACACCACCGGGCTAGACCAAGGGCTACTTGAAGGTTCGATGACTCCTAGCTCCAGCATCTTAGCTACTTTGCTTTGGATACTGGCTCTTCACCTTGTCAGACAGCCGGTAAGACTTTGACTTTACAGGTGGGCTGTCCCCTGTGTCCACGTCATGGGTACACAGGTGGGTCTTACCCGGGACAAGGGAGAACAGAGGAGCGAATGACCCCAAGACCTGGCGACATTCCTCCTGCTGCTCAGGAGTCAGGGTTGGCGAGAGTTTCACTCCCTCCACTGACCCATCCTTTTCTTGAGACGCAAAAAGGTCGGGGAGAGGCTCCGTGTCCTCTTCCTCCGATCCGTCAGTCACCATAACCAACATGAATTCGGGCCTCTCGTAGTGGGGCTTGAGGCGATTGGCATGTAACACCCGATGCGAATGCCGAGGGGTCTTTACGTCCACCAGATAGGTAGACTTGCCCTTCTTCTCCAATACCTCATAGGGGCCTGTCCAACGGTCCTGGAGGGCACTCAGCTCTCCAGGCTCCATCACCCACACCTTCTGGCCAGGCTCCAACTCCACTGGGTGAGCGTTGTGGTCATACCACGCTTTCATGACTGCCTGACTGGCTTCCAAGTTGTCATAAGCTTGCTTCCACAACTTAGCCATTTGGCTTCGGAAAGCCAGCATGTAGCTCACCACATCCTGGGGAACTTTCCGGGGAGACTTTTCCCAGGAGTCCCTCACCAGGCTGAGAGGTCCACGTACAGGGTGCCCGTACAAAAGCTCGAAGGGGCTGAAGCCCACTCCCTTTTGCGGCACTTCCCTGTAGGAAAAGAGCAAACAGGGTAGGAGGACGTCCCATTTCCTCCGCAGGCTTTCGGGTAGACTTCTGATCATACCCTTCAAGGTTTGGTTGAACCTTTCCACAAGACCATTGGTCTGTGGGTGATAAGGAGTGGTGAACCTGTAAGTCACTCCACACTCCTTCCACATGGCCCGCATATATGCTGACAGGAAGTTGGTCCCCCTGTCAGACACAACTTCCTTGGGGAATCCCACTCGGGTAAAGATCCCCATCAGTGCCTTGGCCACTACTGGTGCAGTAATGGTTCTCAGAGGAATTGCCTCTGGATACCTTGTGGCGTGATCCACCAGGACCAGGATAAACCTGTGACCGGATGATGTAGGTAGATCTAGGGGCCCAGCAATGTCGATGCCCACCCTTTCAAAGGGGGTGCCAATGACGGGAAGTGGTTCCAGGGGAGCCTTCAGCTTTGTCCCTGTTTTCCCACTGGCTTGGCATGACACGCACGACCGACAGTATGTGTCGGACGCCACCCTCATTCGAGGCCAATAAAAGTGGGGGACAAGCCGGGCAAAGGTCTTGTCCTGACCCAAGTGTCCTGCCAAGGGAATCTCATGAGCCAACTCTAATAGGAAGGCTCGGTAACACTGTGGGACTACCAGGGCCCGTGACAATCCGTGCACTGGCGCCCTGGGTTCACTGTAGAGGAGACCATCCTCCCAGTAAACACGATAGTTCCCAGACTCGTTACCTGCTGCCTGGGCTTCAGCCTGTTGCCTCAGACCCTCGAGGGTGGGATATTCCCTTTGTCCCTTGCTCAGTTCCTCCCGGGATGGTCCTCCTTCCACTCGCCACTCAGCGGGGATAGGCAAGTCCTCCAACGGAACCATGTCCTCCTCCGCGGACTCCGGGTCCACCTCCACAGGTGGCCTATCCGTCTCACGGGGCATGGACATCAAGGCAGGCTCCTCCTGTCCTCGAAATGTTCCCTCATCAGCATCTGGGTGGGCCATTGTTCCAGGCTCCAACCCACGCGACTTCTCCTCCCGAGCAGCCGCAGACCTGGTACTCACACAGGCCCAATCAGGTGTACCCAGCATCTCAGTATGAGTCCGGTATTCCACCTCCTTTCAAGCATTGTGCTCCATATCATTGCCCAGCAGACAATCGACTGGCACGGCGGGGCTTACGGCAACTCGAAGTGAACCTGCAACCCCTCCCCACTCAAAGGGAACCTCGGCCACAGGATAGTGGCCCATTCTGCCGTCAGCCATCGTGGCTGGATGAAGTACGCCTGGAATCACCTGCTCTGAGGACACCAGATGACTCCTTACCGTAGTCATACTGGCTCCTGTATATCTCAGAGCTTCCCCTCTATGGCCATTGATGGTGACCCATTGCCCATACTTGGTAGTATTTGAGGGCACCTGGATCTTTGGAACCACCTCCCGATCACCCAGGGACACTAAGGTGACACCCGCCCACTCCCCCCCCTTAACTAAGGGCATCTCCTCCCCGAGCGCTACACTAGCGACTCCCGGGGCCTTTCCTCCAGTGGGAGGGGGTGGTCTCTTTGGGCATTTCACGTCTCCCTTATAATGTCCAATACCACCGCACTCATAGCAATGGATAACCCTTGGCTGCTGACTCTGGCCAGGATTAGGGTTCTTCTGCGGGTTAGCCTTAGAAGTGGAGAAGAAACTTTTCCCCTTAAAGGTATTTTGGGGGCCTTTGGAGAACTCCTGCTTCTTGTTATCTCCCCCCTCTTTCTTCTGGGGAGCGCCCTGTCCGGACTTCTGAGAATCTCCTCCCGTCCCCTTCGTGGACACTCGGGTACTTGCCCAAATGTCTGCCTCCTCAGCAAGCTTACGGGGGCAAGTAAGTTTGCTGTCTACCAGGTGTTGCCTCAGCTCGGGAAGACATTTCTCGAGTAGATGTTCCTTGAGTATCAGGTCGTACAACCCACGATAGTCCTCCACCTCATTACCTTGTACCCACCCATCCAGGGCTTTCTTAGCAAAATCCAGGAAGTCAACCCAATTCTGTGAGCACAGCTTGTGGCTGCCCCTAAACCTTTGCAGGTAATTCTCGGGGGTCAACCCAAACTTCCTGATGAGCGCCACCGTCATGGCGGGGTAATTAACCTGTTCCTCCCGGTCTAGGGCCAATAGGGCATCCCTACCTGTCGGAGGCATGTACCGGTATAATCCACCACCCCAATGCTTCTCATGGATCCCATGGGCTCTTAAGGAGACCTCATAGGCTGCCAGCCACTTGGCTATGTCGTCTCCAGCGGTATAACTGGCGACTACATCCTTGGGTAAATGGGGCCTGGGCTCCCTGGCAAATTCTTTTGACTCGACACCCTTCGGAGTGATGTTAGGGGCCTGGAATTCGAGTTCTCGTAGCTTGAACTCATGTTCCAACCTCCTCCCCTCCCTCCTTTCTTCCAACTCCATTTTTGCTATTTCCCACCTTAACAGTCTTTCCTCTCTCCTGTCAGCTAACTCGGTTTCTGACAACCCTCTCGATGACACACTGCTGCCCTCCCGTGAGGTTGCCTTGGGGCTGATTGACATCTCACCCACCCCCGGGGGACATTCCGCAGTCCTATCAATGACAGTACCTCTGTCCGATTCCTCCTCCTCCACCGTTCCCTCCGTGTGTGCTTCCACCCATGCTCGCAGACTAGTACGGAGCTTCTCTCTTTTGGCCCCTCGCCTGACAAACACTCCCCTCTCCTGACAGAAATCCTTGAGCTGTGCCACAGTATAGGTCTCCAGCTCTGACATTTTGAATTCCATCTTGTCAGTGAAAAGTGTGGACAACCACCCCGAAGTAGGTGACCAGGATAAGAACTTTGAGGGTCACTTCCACCCACCTCCAGGAAAGAATTTGGAAAAAACAAAACGTTGAATTGGAGGGCCGCTAGGAGAAAACTCCAGGTGTGTACCTGTGGTGCACACTGAATTATTATGGGGTTCAAAACAAGCACGGCTCACAATCCCACCCGCTGAGCACCAATTTTATGTTGGACCTGCGATGGGCAAGCCCAGCACAAAGGGGGTAGCTTGGCTCAAGTGACAAGGCAAGTGAAGGCTGTAGTGTTAAGCCGGCTCTGACCCACTAATAACTCCTTGTACATCCACACCAAAAAGAAGGACACCACACCACTGCTGTAGAAAAATACGATTCTTTTATATAAAAGTTCTTTGTTGTAAATAGGGTTGACTGGGAAAGCACATATACAATTCTTTTGGTCATACAGTTCTGGTAATAAATAGTATTAATAAATAGAATAACTTCAGGGATGAGTATCACAATAAATATCAGAATAAATATCAGGATAAATATCAGAATAAATATCAGAATAAATATTGGTACATTTAAATAAACAACCACATGTTTCTTCTGGTATCGCTGCCACCAATTATATACTTTAGAATCATTACATGTGCAATACGCTTCAAATGGGAAAGATAACTCTTACAGTTTATGCTGTTTTCAATGACCGGGTATACGGCTTCTCTGAGCACAAAATAAGGTTTGGGACTCTTTAATAATCACTCAGGGCGTATGCGCGTATATCTAAAAGGCAAGGAAACACAGTAAATACATCATTTGCACTCGGCGGTCACCGGGATAGGATCTCTGCTTTGCCGGTGAAGTCTATGCGCGCCTACGGGCTTTAGCACCACTTGAGCACAGGCGGCACCAGTTCAAAGTCTTTAGACTGACGAACGGGCTGCCGGAGAGGTCACACAACCTTCGCGCACAGTCAAATGAAAGCCGGTTCACAGTTCCTTCACAACGCTGCATTCACTATGAAGAAACGGGCCCACCTCACATCGGCTGCAATCAAAATACGATTCAGTCGGGCACAGCACTTCTCTCGTTAGCGACGGGGCTCTCAGGGGCTCCACGGACCTCCCTCCGACTTCCGCATACAGGGTGGTTCCCGCCCACAGCTACAGCTCCCGGGTCACTGGGGAGTGGCACAGACGCTAGTCCCGCCCAACGAAGGCCGGCCTTTCCCCGCCCCGGCGCACCACCTCACCTTCAATCTACGCAGGAAGCGCTCTACGCTGGTGGGGCTCGGAGACGTCCGAGCTCCCCTCTAGAGGCACCTGTCGCGAAGGGGGCACAGCTGACGATCGCGGTCGCGGCGAACTTGCTCTCGCCTCGCGACTCGATAAATCGAACACAGTTCACCACCGGGGGGGGCGGGGAGGCACACGAATCTGGCCACAGTCTTTGGGGGCAATGAGGTACTCGCTGGGCAGGCGCTGTAGGCGCTAGATCACTTCTCACGTAGCTGACTGGAACGCCAGTCAGACACAACGCCAGCAACCCTTTGCTGCTCTACTGCCTGCGTTACCAGCCACCTCAGGGGTCAACAGGGCAGGTGTCAATCTGGTGTCAAGTCTGGAATCTCTTAATCTCCTCTTCTCTAGTCTGAACTAAAATGGCCGCCAGGGACTGGGCCTTATATAGCCAGTGCCCTGGAGAACTGGCACGAGCCAGAAGGTTCTAGAACCTTCTCTGGCTGTGACAATGACAAGGCACTCTTGAGGGGTATTTAGGACACTCACAGCCACCGTACTGGGGTTCTAGAGCAGCCATTTTGTGTACCTGAGGAAAATAAAGGAATTCCTGTCAGAAATGCGCGCCAAACAAAGGGCGCCAAAACCTCAAAAGGCCAGAGTTCATGAAGGCTCCAATGGGAGTCACTTCACATGAGGAAAAAGGGTGTCCACCATTTTAGGTTCATTTATACAGGTTGACAACCCCAGTTTTTAATGCCACAGGTTTGGGCAAGGCGCCTTGTAAATAGGTGCCACAAACCTTGTGAGCAACTGGGCATCAAGGAACATCTAACCCCTTGAGACAACACATAAAAAGTCCTGGTAGACAAATAAAAAGCGACACATTTTGGGAGGTACAGGGGAACAAAAGAAATCATAGTGGTGAGGGGACTCTCAGAAGCAGACGGGTCTAACACGCGTCTCCCCCAGCTGAAAGTGGGGAGAGCTACCCAACCCCTTGGGAGTCCTCAACACTAAGGCGGAAATACCTGGAGAGACCGTCTGCATTGGCGTGGTCAACTCCGGGCCGGTGTTCCACCCGAAAGTCCATTCCCTGTAGGGAGATAGGCCACCTCAACAGTTTGGGATTTTCCCCCTTCATTTGCATGAGCCAACGAAGGGGTCGGTGGTCTGTCTGAACAAGGAAGTGTGAACCAAACAAATATGGTCGCAGCTTCTTCAGTGCCCAGACCACCGCAAAGGCTTCCCGCTCGATGGTACTCCACCTCTGTTCCCGGGGAAGCAGTCTCCGTGACAGAAAGACCACGGGTTGATCCAGACCCTCTTCATTGAGTTGTGATAGCACCGCCCCAATGCCAATGTCGGATGCATCTGTCTGGACAATGAACTCTTTTGAAAAATCTGGAGCCTTCAGGACTAGACCTTTACACAATGCTTGTTTCAGAGTGTCGAAGGCTCGCTGGCAAGCCTCAGTCCAAATGACTCTCCTGGGTTGCTTTTTGGCCGTGAGTTCTGTAAGGGGTGCCACGATAGTGCCATACCCCTTCACGAATCGTCTGTAGTAACCTGTGAGGCCCAGGAAGGCTCGGACCTCAGTCTGGGTCTTGGGGGGTTTCCAGGCCATGATTGCCTCAATCTTCACCTGAAGGGGCTGCACCGTTCCCCGGCCCACCAAGTGTCCTAAGTACACTACCGACCCCTGTCCAATCTGACATTTGCTGGCCTTGATCGTCAAGCCAGCCCGTTCCAGGGCCTGGAGAACGGCTTGCAAGTGCTGCAAGTGATCCTCCCAGCTGCTACTGAAGACAGCTATGTCATCCAAGTAAGCAGCAGAGAATGATTCCATCCCGGTGAGGATCGTGTTCACCAGCCGCTGAAAAGTGGCAGGAGCGTTCTTGAGCCCAAAGGGCATGACGCAAAACTGGTAGTGTCCATCAGGTGTGGAGAAGGCTGACCTTTCCTTGGCTCCATTAGACATGGGAATCTGCCAGTACCCTGCAGTGAGCTCAATGGTACTGAGATATTGGGCAGCTCCCAACCGGTCAATCAATTCATCCGCCCGAGGGATCGGATGAGCATCCGTTTTGGTTACCGAATTTAGTCCTCGGTAGTCCACACAGAATCTCAATTCTGGTGTGGTGCCAGGTGGGGCAGCTTTAGGAACTAACACCACCGGGCTAGACCAAGGGCTACTTGAAGGTTCGATGACTCCTAGCTCCAGCATCTTAGCTACTTTGCTTTGGATACTGGCTCTTCACCTTGTCAGACAGCCGGTAAGACTTTGACTTTACAGGTGGGCTGTCCCCTGTGTCCACGTCATGGGTACACAGGTGGGTCTTACCCGGGACAAGGGAGAACAGAGGAGCGAATGACCCCAAGACCTGGCGACATTCCTCCTGCTGCTCAGGAGTCAGGGTTGGCGAGAGTTTCACTCCCTCCACTGACCCATCCTTTTCTTGAGACGCAAAAAGGTCGGGGAGAGGCTCCGTGTCCTCTTCCTCCGATCCGTCAGTCACCATAACCAACATGAATTCGGGCCTCTCGTAGTGGGGCTTGAGGCGATTGGCATGTAACACCCGATGCGGATGCCGAGGGGTCTTTACGTCCACCAGATAGGTAGACTTGCCCTTCTTCTCCATTACCTCATAGGGGCCTGTCCAACGGTCCTGGAGGGCACTCAGCTCTCCAGGCTCCATCACCCACACCTTCTGGCCAGGCTCCAACTCCACTGGGTGAGCGTTGTGGTCATACCACGCTTTCATGACTGCCTGACTGGCTTCCAAGTTGTCAGAAGCTTGCTTCCACAACTTAGCCATTTGGCTTCGGAAGGCCAGCATGTAGCTCACCACATCCTGGGGAACTTTCCGGGGAGACTTTTCCCAGGAGTCCCTCACCAGGCTGAGAGGTCCACGTACAGGGTGCCCGTACAAAAGCTCGAAGGGGCTGAAGCCCACTCCCTTTTGCGGCACTTCCCTGTAGGAAAAGAGCAAACAGGGTAGGAGGACGTCCCATTTCCTCCGCAGGCTTTCGGGTAGACTTCTGAACATACCCTTCAAGGTTTGGTTGAACCTTTCCACAAGACCATTGGTCTGTGGGTGATAAGGAGTGGTGAACCTGTAAGTCACTCCACACTCCTTCCACATGGCCCGCATATATGCTGACAGGAAGTTGGTCCCCCTGTCAGACACAACTTCCTTGGGGAATCCCACTCGGGTAATGATCCCCATCAGGGCCTTGGCCACTACTGGTGCAGTAACGGTTCTCAGAGGAATTGCCTCTGGATACCTTGTGGCGTGATCCACCAGGACCAGGATAAACCTGTGACCGGATGATGTAGGTGGATCTAGGGGCCCAGCAATGTCGATGCCCACCCTTTCAAAGGGGGTGCCAACGACGGGAAGTGGTTCCAGGGGAGTCTTCAGCTTCGTCCCTGTTTTCCCACTGGCTTGGCATGACACGCACGACCGACAGTATGTGTCGGACGCCACCCTCATTCGAGGCCAATAAAAGTGGGGGACAAGCCGGGCAAAGGTCTTGTCCTGACCCAAGTGTCCTGCCAAGGGAATCTCATGAGCCAACTCTAATAGGAAGGCTCGGTAACACTGTGGGACTACCAGGGCCCGTGACAATCCGTGCACTGGCGCCCTGGGT
Source organism: Lissotriton helveticus (assembly GCF_964261635.1). Taxonomy (NCBI): domain Eukaryota; kingdom Metazoa; phylum Chordata; class Amphibia; order Caudata; family Salamandridae; genus Lissotriton; species Lissotriton helveticus. Next base: position 1,541,590,413 of record NC_136068.1, on the reverse strand, counting down.
TCACTGTAGAGGAGACCATCCTCCCAGTAAACACGATAGTTCCCAGACTCGTTACCTGCTGCCTGGGCTTCAGCCTGTTGCCTCAGACCCTCGAGGGTGGGACATTCCATTTGTCCCTTGCTCAGTTCCTCCCGGGATGGTCCTCCTTCCACTCGCCACTCAGCGGGGATAGGCAAGTCCTCCAACGGAACCATGTCCTCCTCCGCGGACTCCGGGTCCACCTCCACAGGTGGCCTATCCGTCTCACGGGGCATGGACATCGAGGCAGGCTCCTCCTGTCCTCGAAATGTTCCCTCATCAGCAGCTGGGTGGGCCATTGTTCCAGGCTCCAACCCACGCGACTTCTCCTCCCGAGCAGCCGCAGACCTGGTACTCACACAGGCCCAAGCAGGTGTACCCAGCATCTCAGTATGAGTCCGGTATTCCACCTCCTTTCAAGCATTATGCTCCATATCATTGCCCAGCAGACAATCGACTGGCACGGCGGGGCTTACGGCAACTCGAAGTGAACCTGCAACCCCTCCCCACTCAAAGGGAACCTCGGCCACAGGATAGTGGCCCATTCTGCCGTCAGCCATCGTGGCTGGATGAAGTACGCCTGGAATCACCTGCTCTGAGGACACCAGATGACTCCTTACCATAGTCATACTGGCTCCTGTATCTCTCAGAGCTTCCCCTCTATGGCCATTGATGGTGACCCATTGCCCATACTTGGTAGTATTTGAGGGCACCTGGATCTTTGGAACCACCTCCCGATCACCCAGGGACACTAAGGTGACACCCGCCCACTCCCCCCTCCTTAACTAAGGGCATCTCCTCCCCGAGCGCTACACTAGCGACTCCCGGGGCCTTTCCTCCAGTGGGAGGGGGTGGTCTCTTTGGGCATTTCACGTCTCGCTTATAATGTCCAATACCACCGCACTCATAGCAATGGATAACCCTTGGCTGCTGACTCTGGCCAGGATTAGGGTTCTTCTGCGGGTTAGCCTTAGAAGTGGAGAAGAAACTTTCCCCTTAAAGGTATTTTGGGGGCCTTTGGAGAACTCCTGCTTCTTGTTATCTCCCCCCTCTTTCTTCTGGGGAGCGCCCAGTCCGGACTTCTGAGAATCTCCTCCCGTCCCCTTCGTGGACACTCGGGTACTTGCCCAAATGTCCGCCTCCTCAGCAAGCTTACGGGGGCAAGTACGTTTGCTGTCTACCAGGTGTTGCCTCAGCTCGGGAAGACATTTCTCGAGTAGATGTTCCTTGAGTATCAGGTCGTACAACCCACGATAGTCCTCCACCTCATTACCTTGTACCCACCCATCCAGGGCTTTCTTAGCTAAATCCAGGAAGTCAACCCAATTCTGTGAGCTCAGCTTGTGGCTGCCCCTAAACCTTTGCCGGTATTTCTCGGGGGTCAACCCAAACTTCCTGATGAGCGCCACCTTCATGGCGGGGTAATTAACCTGTTCCTCCCGGTCTAGGGTCAATAGGGCATCCATACCTGTCGGAGGCATGTACCGGTATAATCCACCACCCCAATGCTTCTCATGGATCCCATGGGCTCTTAAGGAGACCTCATAGGCTGCCAGCCACTTGGCTATGTCGTCTCCAGCGGTATAACTGGCGACTACGTCCTTGGGTAAATGGGGCCTGGCTCCCTGGCAAATTCTTTTGACTCGACACCCTTCGGAGTGATGTTAGGGGCCTGGAATTCGAGTTCTCGTAGCTTGAACTCATGTTCCAACCTCCTCCCCTCCCTCCTTTCTTCCAACTCCATTTTTGCTATTTCCCACCTTAACAGTCTTTCCTCTCTCCTGTCAGCTAACTCAGTTTCTGACAACCCTCTCGATGACACACTGCTGCCCTCCCGTGAGGTTGCCTTGGGGCTGATTGACATCTCACCCACCCCCGGGGGACATTCCGCAGTCCTATCAATGACAGTACCTCTGTCCGATTACTCCTCCTCCACCGTTCCCTCCGTGTGTGCTTCCACCCATGCTCGCAGACTAGTACGGAGCTCCTCTCTTTTGGCCCCTCGCCTGACAAACGCTCCCCTCTCCTGACAGAAATCCTTGAGCTGTGCCACAGTATAGGTCTCCAGCTCTGACATTTCGAATTCCATCTTGTCAGTGAAAAGTGTGGACAACCACCCCGAAGTAGGTGACCAGGATAAGAACTTTGAGGGTCACTTCCACCCACCTCCAGGAAAGAATTTGGAAAAAACAAAACGTTGAATTGGAGGGCCGCTAGGAGAAAACTCCAGGTGTGTACCTGTGGTGCGCACTGAATTATTATGGGGTTCAAAACAAGCACGGCTCACAATCCCACCCGCTGAGCACCAATTTTATGTTGGACCTGCGATGGGCAAGCCCAGCACAAAGGGGGTAGCTTAGCTCAAGTGACAAGGCAAGTGAAGGCTGTAGTGTTAAGCCGGCTCTGACCCAATAATAACTCCTGTACATCCACACCAAAAAGAAGGACACCACACCACTGCTGTAGAAAAATACGATTCCTTTATATAAAAGTTCTTTGTTGTAAATAGGGTTGACTGGGAAAGCACATATACATTTCTTTTGGTCATACAGTTCTGGTAATAAATAGTATTAATAAATAGAATAACTTCAGGGATGAGTATCACAATAAATATCAGAATAAATATCAGGATAAATATCAGAATAAATATCAGAATAAATATTGGTTCATTTAAATAAACACAATAGACTCAAGCGGAACCACTTGCCCTCTGCGCACTGTTACGTCTCCAAAGTGGATCTTTGCATAATATTCAACTTAATATCAACATAACAAGTTACATGAAAAACTCTTAGACAATAAAAATTGTAGTTCATGTGTCTTTTACTGGTTTCATCTCAATTCGACTACTCGTGATTCATTTACTGTAAGATAAGTACAATTCGCTCATCAAAAAACAGGAAGTTTGATGTTTACATCACACCAATTTGTAAATTTTCATCTCACAAAGTTGCATTGACCCTTCGTCAGGGGCGGTATCTGAAAAGACACAAACAATGATGTCTTTTACTTAAATGAAAGAATCTTCAGAATGCAAAGTTCATAGAAAGCCACAGATATTTAAAATGTAACCATAATTTTTATAGTGACATTAAGCACAATATTCATGTTCAATCTACAACATGATATGAAAACTAGACAGTTGTGGTTGAAACACTCACTTGAGTAATGGTGAAAAATGATGGCGTTATGTGTGGGCTGTGGACCAAATTGAGGGTTACCGGTGTGAAGAGCATAACGGGTCAATGTGCTGTGAAAAATGTAAAGAAAAAACGGTGACAGTCATGATTTGGACATCGAGAGAAACAGAAAAAGCAGAAAAAACAGAGAGAGAATAACTAGTTAACGCGCACTTACATGTCAGTTAAAAAAGATGACAGGATGAAGTGATCCGTTCGGTCCTAATATCATAAAGGGGAACCTGGAAGGCTGGAACGTACATTAGTGTCGGCAGCGCATATGGAGTTGCCTGAATAAATAATCGAGGAAAAAACAAACATTTTACTATGGAGTAAAATGTTAGACTAATGAACAGTCACTTAGGCGTGCAAACTAGAAAGTGATCGTCACAAGAAAATGCGCACGAGCTGTACAATGGAGTTATCAACCGCAGCGCGCTCAATGTTTAAGTCGACCGCAGGAACTGACCTGCTTAATTTTTAACAACGCGGTGAGTTTCACCCGACTTTACACGCACGAGGTGTGACCGAGTGATACCCGGCTCCCTGCAAATACAATGATAACACAGTATTAACACGCTACGTTTACTTGACTTGCACCAACGAGCTACCTAAAAATAACACATACCTTAACTCAAGGGTCACAGAAATGACAGAATCCAGGTCCCGCTCTCGGTAACAAACGCTCAATGGCTCTGCCGGTTGGACTTAGAACTAAGCGCGACGGCCTTGTTAAATGACGTGAAACAGAGATAGAAACTAAAACCACTCCTCCACTTCCACACACTTGCCATTTAGACATGGAGCTCCGTTCCTTCCTTCCGCTTTTTCTTTTACGTTTTGGTCCGTTTTTAGTTTCTATCTCTGTTTCACGTCATTTAACAAGGCCGTCGCGCTTAGTTCTAAGTCCAACCGGCAGAGCCATTGAGCGTTTGTTACCGAGAGCGGGACCTGGATTCTGTCATTTCTGTGACCCTTGAGTTAAGGTATGTGTTATTTTTAGGTAGCTCGTTGGTGCAAGTCAAGTAAACGTAGCGTGTTAATACTGTGTTATCATTGTATTTGCAGGGAGCCGGGTATCACTCGGTCACACCTCGTGCGTGTAAAGTCGGGTGAAACTCACCGCGTTGTTAAAAATTAAGCAGGTCAGTTCCTGCGGTTGACTTAAACATTGAGCGCGCTGCGGTTGATAACTCCATTGTACAGCTCGTGCGCATTTTCTTGTGACGATCACTTTCTAGTTTGCACGCCTAAGTGACTGTTCATTAGTCTAACATTTTATTCTATAGTAAAATGTTTGTTTTTTCCTCGATTATTTATTCAGGCAACTCCATATGCGCTGCCGACACTAATGTACGTTCCAGCCTTCCAGGTTCCCCTTTATGATATTAGGACCGAACGGATCACTTCATCCTGTCATCTTTTTTAACTGACATGTAAGTGCGCGTTAACTAGTTATTCTCTCTCTGTTTTTTCTGCTTTTTCTGTTTCTCTCGATGTCCAAATCATGACTGTCACCGTTTTTTCTTTACATTTTTCACAGCACATTGACCCGTTATGCTCTTCACACCGGTAACCCTCAATTTGGTCCACAGCCCACACATAACGCCATCATTTTTCACCATTACTCAAGTGAGTGTTTCAACCACAACTGTCTAGTTTTCATATCATGTTGTAGATTGAACATGAATATTGTGCTTAATGTCACTATAGAAATTATGGTTACATTTTAAATATCTGTGGCTTTCTATGAACTTTGCATTCTGAAGATTCTTTCATTTAAGTAAAAGACATCAATGTTTGTGTCTTTTCAGATACCGCCCCTGACGAAGGGCCATGTGGCCCGAAATGCATTGGGCAGGGCAACTTTGTGAGATGAAAATTTACAAATTGGTGTGATGTAAACATCAAACTTCCTGTTTTTTGATGAGCGAATTGTACTTATCTTACATTAAATGAATCACGAGTAGTCGAATTGAGATGAAACCAGTAAAAGACACATGAACTACAATTTTTATTGTCTAAGAGTTTTTCATGTAACTTGTTATGTTGATATTAAGTTGAATATTATGCAAAGATCCACTTTGGAGACGTAACAGTGCGCAGAGGGCAAGCGGTTCCGCTTGAGTCTATTGTGTTATAAGTTGTTGGCGCAGTTTGGACACTGCGTCTACCTCCGCAGCACGCGTGTTTTTTGAGCATTTAAACTTTTGTCAATTATAGATTAATCAAGGTGTGCCTCTCCTACCACTAATTATTCATTTAAATAAACAACCACATGTTTCTTCTGGTATCGCTGGCACCAATTATATACTTTAGAATCATTACATGTGCAATACGCTTCAAATGGGAAAGATAACTCTTACAGTTTATGCTGTTTTCAATGACCGGGTATACGGCTTCTCTGAGCACAAAATAAGGTTTGGGACTCTTTAATAATCACTCAGGGCGTATGCGCGTATATTTAAAAGGCAAGGAAACACAGTAAATACAAGGCTTTAGCACCACTTGAGCACAGGCGGCACCAGTTCAAAGTCTTTAGACTGACGAACGAGCTGCCGGAGAGGTCACACAACCTTCGCGCACAGTCAAATGAATGCCGGTTCACAGTTCCTTCACAACGCTGCATTCACTATGAAGAAACGGGCCCACCTCACATCGGCTGCAATCAAAATACGATTCAGTCGGGCACAGCTCTTCTCTCGTTAGCGACGGGGCTCTCAGGGGCTCCACGGACCTCCCTCCGACTTCCGCATACAGGGTGGTTCCCGCCCACAGCTACAGCTCCCGGGTCACTGGGGAGTGGCAGAGACGCTAGTCCCGCCCAACGAAGGCCGGCCTTTCCCCGCCCCGGCGCACCACCTCACCTTCAATCTACGCAGGAAGCGCTCTACGCTGGTGGGGCTCGGAGACGTCCGAGCTCCCCTCTAGAGGCACCTGTCGCGAAGGGGGCACAGCTGACGATCGCGGTCGCGGCGAACTTGCTCTCGCCTCGCGACTCGATAAATCGATCACAGTTCACCACCGGGGGGGGGGGCGGGGAGGCACACGAGTCTGGCCACAGTCTTTGGGGGCAATGAGGTACTCGCTGGGCAGGCGCTGTAGGCGCTAGATCACTTCTCACGTAGCTGACTGGAACACCAGTCAGACACAACGCCAGCAACCCTTTGCTGCTCTACTGCCTGCGTTACCAGCCACCTCAGGGGTCAACAGGGCAGGTGTCAATCTGGTGTCAAGTCTGGAATCTCTTAATCTCCTCTTCTCTAGTCTGAACTAAAATGGCCGCCAGGGACTGGGCCTTATATAGCCAGTGCCCTGGAGAACTGGCACGAGCCAGAAGGTTCTAGAACCTTCTCTGGCTGTGACAATGACAAGGCACTCTTGAGGGTTATTTAGGACACTCACAGCCACCGTACTGGGGTTCTAGAGCAGCCATTTTGTGTACCTGAGGAAAATAAAGGAATTCCTGTCAGAAATGCGCGCCAAACAAAGGGCGCCAAAACCTCAAAAGGCCAGAGTTCATGAAGGCTCCAATGGGAGTCACTTCACATGAGGAAAAAGGGTGTCCACCATTTTAGGTTCATTTATACAGGTTGACAACCCCAGTTTGTAATGCCACAGGTTTGGGCCAGGCGCCTTGTAAATAGGTGCCACAAACCTTGTGAGCAACTGGGCATCAAGGAACATCTAACCCCATGAGACAACTCATAAAAAGTCCTGGTAGACAAATAAAAAGCGACACATTTTGGGAGGTACAGGGGAACAAAAGAAATCATAGTGGTGAGGGGACTCTCAGAAGCAGACGGGTCTAACAAGTAGTATCAGCAGCTGGAGCATCTGGCCCACCACCACCACTACCACCATCTAAAAGACCACCAGAAGATTACGTTGGTGGTGAAGAGGAAGAGGAGGAGGATGAGGAAGAGGAGGCACAGAGAAGGGAGTTCCTGCCAGAAGATAAACAGCCCTACAAACCCAAAGAGCACTTTATATGGCAGTTCTACAAACTCCCAAGGGGTTTTAAAAAAGTCAACGCAGCAAAGGTGACTTGCTTAATTTGTGGTGCTGAGCTATCCAGGGGGAACCCTAACAAAAAGTATTCCTTCGGGAATCACACGATGATTCGCCACATGATGCGTGCGCATCCAAACAACTACTCTAATGCAGAGTCAAGGGACCTCTGCAGTAAACTACCCCCATCAACGTCTAGACGCTCAACATCAAAACAACCCACTCCATCGAGTCCGGGGGCAAGAGACACATTGGCTATTATCCAACCAAAGTTTAACGATTACAAAATGTTATGCAAATATTGTAACAAGTTACTTGCTTATGGTGAGCAAAGCATCGAACTTATCATGGTTGCTGGTGATAACCATAAGTGTCCAAAAAAACCCTAATTTATCCTGATTTTTTTTTATGCTCCAGTTGAGCCATTTACAATTCCCTGTTTTTTGTTTCTCCCCATAAAAAATACAAAAAAAATATAAAAGTGTCCAGAAAAGCCAAAAAAAGTACAAAATGTTCAAAAAAACATAAAAAAATATAAACCAACAAAAAGAAGAAAAAAACTGTTCTTTTTAGAACTACCTTTACTTTATAAAAATAAACCTATATTTTTAAAGAATCTGTGTCAATTTTTTTCTGCAGGGTACGCGTACCGGTTCGCTCCCCGGGGCGCGTACCGGGGAGCGCACCAAAAAAAAAAGAAAAAAAAAATTAATGAAGGAGTTAGCATGAGGGAAGAACACAAAGAGAGTAATGTTAAGAGAAAGAGAGCTAGAGGGAGAAACACAGAGGGATTGTTTATTACATAGTTAAAAACAGAGAAGGTGTAATAGGGTGAAAGTGAGAAAAGTAAAATCACTAAAGGAGCGAAAGAAGGGAAGAGAGAGGAAGAACACTAAACTAGAGATAGTGGGAGAATGTGAGTGGGTGCTGAAAGAAAAAGATAGGACAGAAAAAAAGTGAGAGTGAACGGTGGTGTAACTGGGATAAATGAAGAACGGTGAGGGAGGGTAAGAAAAGACCAGTTAGTATAAGTAAAGAGGGGTGAAAGAGAGTGAAAAATTGAATTAGGATAAGAGATGGGGAGTGACAAAGACAAAGGACACAGAGAATAAAGGTAACAGTACCTGAATGGGTTTGAGTGAAATAGCAAAGAAAGATAAGTAATGCAGTGTGTGTGACTTATAGGGAGTCAGTGGGTGTAGGTCGGGGTGTGGGTGTGTAAGGTGTTTCTGTGGGTGTGGCTGTGTGGGGTGTTTTGGTGTGAGTGGAGGTGAGGGTGTGTAAAGTATGTGTGAGGAGTGTATGGATGTGGGGTGTATATGTGTGTGATGTATGTGTGTGTATGGAATGTGTGTGTATATGTGAAGAGTGTGTGTGGGGGGATTTTTTGTGTGTATGAGGTGTTGTGTGCTGTGTATGTGTGGGGTGTATGTTAGAGTTGTGTGTATGTGTTGAGAGGGGGATGAGGTGTGTGTGTAGGAGTAAGGTAAAAAATTAGGAAAAACAAAATGAGTGAAAAAGCAAAGGAAGGGAACAGAGAGTAAGTGAAGTAAAGAATAGGGATTGAAAGAAGTTGAATATGAGAGGAGAAATAGGGAAATTGGAGTAAACATGGAGAATAAGAATAAGTGAGGGAAGCAGAGTAAAGACACAGGAGTGAGGTTGGTTGAGAAAATATTAGTAAGCTTTAAGCAAATGGTGATGACAAATTACATTTTTTTAGTCATACTTACCATATAATAAATGTAACTTTAATTACATTTTTTTACTACACTTTGTATCTGTGAAAGAGAGAAGAAAAAATAAGTTATAATTAGTAAAATATGTATTTTAAATTAAAAGATACAAATGAAGAGGTTAAAAATCATGACACTCTATTTAGAAATAAAGTAAGAGTGAAGGACACAGAAAGGGAAATAAAGTAAGGTAGAAGGACAAAAAGAGAGAAAAAGAAATAGAAGGAGAGCAAATTACAAAGAGTAAGGCATATAGATTCACTGACAAAGAGAGAGAGAAGAACAGAGAAATGAACTGAAGGTAAGAACAATACTAAAACAATGTGAGTTAGCAAAACTAAATCAGGAAACAGAAGTAAGTAAAAAGATATTGACTGAGATAGAAAACAGTCTAATTAAGGATGCAATTAGAAGAATGAGGAATAGAAGATAACTGAGAGTAAGTGAAGAACAGTCATAGAGTGAAAGGATGAAGGGAGAGAGGATAATATACAACGATTGAGGGAAATGGACTGAGGAAGTTAGTAGGCAGACACACTAAGAGAAAAACTGAGTGAGGTGGAGTACAATGAGTGAGAAAAGGAAATGAGTAAGGGAGCAAAAAAAGGAAAGAGAGGAGAAGACGACTAAAACAGTGGTACTGAGAGAATATAATTTGGTGATGAAAGTAAAGAGAAGGACATTGAAAGAAAGAAAATCAGGGATAGTAATAGAACCAGAGTAAAAGAAATGGGATGAAGAACGATGAGAGAGGAGCAGTGAAGTTGTTCTAAAAGAAATGATAGAAGGTAGATAAACACAAGTGAACATAAGACAAGGAGAGTGAGGCACTGAGGACATAGAAGTAGTGAACGAAAAATAGAGAGAAGAGGTCAAAAGTAAGGAGCAAACAAAGATAAGCGAGGAAGAGTGGGTGATTTATAGTGATAGAGTGCAATAATACTGCTGAGTGAGTAAAGAGGAATTACTAAAAGAGCAAAGGAGGAAAATACGGAAAAGGGAAGTAAAGCAGAGAGACTGAAAGCTGAAAAGTTATGCAAGGGAGAGAGGGGATGCACACAGTTGAAATGAGAATGAGTGGTTGTCAAAGAAGTGGAGTAAAGGAACGGGGGTTACAGAGAGTGAGAGAAAGACATTATAAATGTGTAAAAATAGCTGAAAGATGATGGAAAAAGAAAAGTGAGTGTCAGAGAATGGGAATACAATTTAATTTACACAATCCAATGTATAAAATAACTTGTACAACATGTTACATAGTTTATTTTTGCTGTTCTCAGAATATATTGAATTTCACTTAAAACAGTGAGTTCAAATTACTCATCATATGACAGCGGGAAAAAAAACACAATCTAAAAGATTGTGTTTTAAAAAAAACCTTAGATACTGACAAATGACAAATGTACGCTAATCTTTGATTGACTTACTTCTCCTTGAGGCCAAATGCTGTATCATGGAGGTCCTTTTCTCGTTGCAAAGTACTTTGCTGTTCACTTAAAAATCCATTTAATCGACTTTCTACAAGAAAAGCTCCAAGAACATCTGAAATATTTTCAATATTTTCATATACTCCTTTGTTTCAGTCATGACTCTTTACTCATTCCTGCACCTTTCCATTTGGCCAAATAGTGTCAGATGTATGATTATATATGAGTACTCCTCCCGTCTTTATAGGCCAATTACCTTTACCTAAATTTTGGCTGTAAAAACACAGGGGGCCTCATTTATGAGGCCGTGCGTCACTTTTACGCCGCTGGTGCGTCACTTTTTGTGACACACCAGCAGCGTAAATAATGTGCCTTGTTGCACCATATTTACAAAGTGACGCATCTAGGTAGATGCGTCACTTTGTAAACCCCTGCGCCACATTATACCTGCGCCAGGTATAATGTATGCAAGGGGGGCGTATTGACGCAAGGAAGGGTCTTAGAAGTGACGCAGTGAAATCTATGAGATTTCACTGCGTCACTTTTAGGACGCCATTGCGTCAAAATCTTGCGCCTGCCTCACAGCAGGCGTAAGACTGACGCATGCCCTTTCACATGGGGCTTGCCCCATGTGAAAGGGAGCATTGCTGGAGTTGCGTCACTTTTGTGACACACTCCAGCAATGCGTCACTTTTGCGCTTACAGATACATCAGAAATACTGACGTATCCGTAACTCCTTGCGACATGATGCGTCATACAATAAATATGACGCATCATTGGTGTCGCAAGGAGTGCGCAGTGAAAAGTGATGCATCGCTGTTTTCACGCAGCGATGCGTCACTTTTCATAAATGAGGCCCCAGGTATGAATTTATAAAGCCAAAAGGCAAACGTTGTTTGAAAGTCAAATGAGTGTCGTTACATTGGGTCCAACCTTTAGAAGTTTTTAAATAGCATGTGTAATACCATGATGTTGTAGAAGGACCGTCATGAAAAATAATAGCTACAGTTGTAAAGGTTCTTCCTGATATCGATAACTGAGAAGCCACGAAATTTTTAATAGAAGTTGTCAATTTAGTTCCATCAGGTCTACATCGTTGGAACATTAAAATGACATAGTGACCATAATTTTGTAGAAATAATGTGGACAGCATTGCAGACTTACATTGGGTACACACCATATTGTGATCCGCTGCTTTAAGTAGATTATTAAAAGGCACTGATTTGCAGTCTGGTAAAGTCAAATATATAAATCTTTCAGAGTCTATTCTAGTAGTACTTGATGAAGCACAGTTATCACAGTCATGTTGCCATTGATAAGAAAGGTTAAAAAGATTTTTTATATGTACTCTTTCATCTTGCAATACATCAAACATATACATTAAAAATTCCTGACAATCCTGCTGAATATTCTGTGAAAATTGATTTTGACCTGAACATATGTCCAGAAGATTTCTAATTTCTGAAACACTTTCTATTTTTGCTCTATCACTACTACATTTCTCTGACACAGAATTCAATAAACAGCACAATGTTTGTTCCCGATTTTCGACAATCTGTTTTTGTAAATTTTGAAGAAAAAAAACAACATTAACTACTACATTAGCATAGCAGTTGACACCAGAACTGTTTTCAAACTGAAATCCAACAACATCTTCAACAGAATCCTTTTTCTTTCTCTTTACAATTACACTTTTATCTACTTTATGCCTTTTTGCTGATACCTCACTGCAATTACTCTCATTTCTTCTTTTTCGGCCTACCACACGTTTTTCAATCAGAGGATATTGAGGCAAATGTGGAGCATACTCTCTTCTTAACCTATTGTATTCTTTAACACAATCTAGATCTGCACAAATCTTTGTTTCATCACACTCAATCAAGTACAATCCTGATAAAGTTCTGACTCGTGATAATGCCACATATGCCATACCCTCTTTAAACACAGAACTTCCAATGTTCACCAAAGCGCTATCTACACTTAAACCTTGAGACTTATGAATTGTCACGGCATATGCCAAACAAATAGGAAACTGTTTTCGGCGAACATATAAGTCTTTCACGAGCAAAAATCTAGCTGAACAACGACAAATGTGTTCTATTTCATCAATGCCATCAAATTTAATTTTTAAAATTTCAATTCCATCTCTATATTTGTAATTCACAAAACCAACAACATGACCCATTGCTCCATTTACCAGACCTCTTTCAACATTTAAATTCCTTCTCAAAATGATACGACAATTTAAACACACATTCAGAGTCTTTTCAAAACCAGCAGTTTTAGATATAGTCTTCTCTAATGAATCCAATTTTGATTTCAAATTTTCAGAAAAAATAATTGTTGCTCCCATATGCTCTATTTTATCTGTAGCTTCCAGTTTCACTATCTCTTCATTTTCTAACTGTAACATTTTGTTGTTGAACATGGAACATTCTTTCAGAGTTGGCATCAAACATATGCCAGATTTCTTCTCGTTAATTTTCTTAAAAATATTCTCTGGAAGAATGTTTTCATTTGGGTACAAATTTGAAATTAATCGTCCATGTAAAGCTTCTTTCCCTTGCTGACTTACTTTTCCAATTCTTACATCTTGTAAAATATTTTTATAATCTTCATCCTTTTCCTGCCGCATATTTTGAAGCAGATCTGCATATTTGAAGTTTAACCATATATTAACATTTCCAATGCTTCCTAAGCACTTCCTGGTATCTTCATGCGTGAGCATTTTGAACACAGGTTGTCCTTTCACTAGAGTCAACTGCAGAAGATCTCCAAAAACAATAATATGTTTTCCTCCAAATAAGACATCATAGTCTGTTCTAAGAATTTCTTGCATTCTCAAATGCACAAAAGCAAGCATTATATTTGACACCATGCCTACTTCATCAATGATAAAAAGTTTCATTTTCTTCAGGACTCTCGAAACTTCGGAACACGCATCTCCAGATGGCTTGTGATACTCCAATTTGTTATCATGCTCCACTGGCAGCATCAGTAAACGATGTAAAGTAATCCCTTTAATGTTATGTGCAGCCAGCCCAGTTGGAGCGGTAACAACACAAGAGAGCGATGATTCAGTCCTTTTCTGCAGATAAGTTGCAATTGCTTTAATCAGAAAACTTTTTCCAGTTCCCGCTTCTCCACTCACGTACAGTTGGACAGGCTTAAATGATGTACATGAGCACTCTTTTTTCTCATGACTGAATCCATGTTCAATCTGTTCTGTGACTTTGTCATATATCTGTTTCTGCTCAAGGTTTAGTTGTTTCACCAAATCTTCTAAGTTTACTTCATCATCTTGAGCTTGTTCCATAGCTCTTTCCACCTCATCCATGGCAGTGGCAGCTTCATTTTGGATAATTGGTCCTCTAAGTGGATCCTGACTCAATGAAGCAGAACTCTGACTGTCTTGAGAACTGTCTCTAGCAATCTCTGCAGCAATTGTGGCTTCTTGCTCTATTTCTTCGTTCAACATTTGCAGATAATTTGGAAAAACAGGACATTCTATGGTATCCTTGGTTGCATTAAAAGAATCTTCGTAACAGAGAAAATCTCCAAGTAGTTCCTCTTCTGTACGCCATGGCTTAAAAAGTTGCAAAAGAGCTAAATAGTAAAATTCCCTTTTCTCTGGATTTTCGCAACTCAATTTTCGATGATTAATCAAATGGCCTTTTTTCTGTCTCACTAGACATCCTTCACACCCAATGATAGCATATATTCCATTGTTAATATCTTCTCTGATGGTTCTCTTATAAATATAGTTTTGCAGAACTTCATACAAACAACTGTTCTCAAGATGACTACTTCTATTTGGATAGTATGTATCCAACATGTTGGTCTTCAAAATATCTGTACTTTCTGGTTCTTTCTCCGCCAAATACTCTATTTCTTGTACAGATTTCAAAAATCGATTTCGTGTTGCAGCAAGACCTAGACTCACCCAAATGATGGTTCTAGATTTGGCATAGAGACTTGCTGATGACAATCGATCAGAGCATTCATATGCTCCAATTTCTCGATGCGACAACATCTTCAGACTGTAACTGTATAATTTCTTGCTTAGACTCTTTTCATGTGAAATGTCCTCCCACATTTCCTTCAGTTCTGTCTTTTCTTTTTTTGTGATATAAGACGTCACATATCGAGCCACAGCAATAGAGTTGTCAGCAACGAATTAAATATCCATGTTAGCATTCCACATGGACAAAATCACTGGGTTGTAGTCGTTGATGTACTTGGACTCTTCGTTTCTTTTTAAATTGTATGTATTTTTTGGTGATTTCCTCGTAACACTATGTCGCAGAGAAGACATCAAATTATTTACTCTTCCTTTAGAAATCACTGGTCGTGGAAAGCCGAAACGTCATTTTGTGTAGAACTTGTCCTTGTTTCTGAATTTTCGACGACAGTACTTTCCACAACGATGGGATTGAAAGCGTAAAACTTGTTGCCTTAAACTGTTTTCTTCGGTAGTTTTCGGAACAGCACATGTTGAATACTCTTCAATGAAGCTCATCACTGTCTCATCCGAATCTGTTCCAAATTTGGGTGCATCTTTAATCCATAACAACATATGTATGTGAGGAGCACCTCTCGCTTGATACTCCTTTCTCCAGAAAGAAAGAAATCCAAAACCTCTCCAAGGGGAGGATTTTTTTTGTTGGTAATAAAAGACATCATAGCTTCAAATCTATGATTGAAATATCTGCATACATTCACTGGATCCAAAGAACACAGTTCTCCAGGTGTTTTGAATTCTATATTTTGTATATTTGCATTTGCCTCTCGTAGAAATTGAAGTAAGTCGTCCCATGCATACTCGGCACAGCTAAGAGTGAGGAACCATGTAGGAGTTCCTAAGTTTCTTAGCATACATTTCAATTCCCCATGACGACGGTACCAATACTCGTTTGTACCACGCTGATATGCCATGAGATTGATTAGATGGGATTCCAAAATGTTATCTTGCAGATTCACTTTCTCCATAAAGTCTCTCGCCGAAACATTTTGCAGATGTGCTCCACTTTTCAGTATATGGTTTACTGCATAAGAAAGCCCAGACAAGTCATTTTCATACAGTAGATGAAACAAATAGGGAATGCATTGACGAAACCTTGGATCTTCAGCATATAATCTTACAGTTCGATATTCAGATGCAGGAATTTAAAGTGGTCGATCGTCATATCGTCCACCTCGACCTGTTGGAAATAGCTGTGGAAAACAACGAGCTTCCAAACTTTCTTCCCATACACTAACGGGACTTCCTTTTGCTGCTTTCATTTGAAACAATTCAATTACATTCCCCATTACTTCTTTGGAATGCAAAGGATGAGCAGTATAATGTTCATATATTTCTTCACTTCTAGAGACATCAACTTTTTCAATTTGGCCGCCTGAACAATCACTGTCTTCATCTGCAGCTGTTTCCTCTGCTGCAACACATACATGTTTGTAATACTCATTGTTTTTGACTAAATACAACGTTGCCTTTTTGACTTTCCTAACATCCACTAAATCTTGCCAGATTTTTTTATTCTTTGTCGGAACCCCATTAACTAGAATAACTAAAGGTTCCTCTTCTACTTTTTCTATACCAATTGTATCAATATTTTTTTGGTAAATCTAGAGGCAAATAAACAACTCTTCCCTTTAATCCTCTTTGCAAATCTGTAGGAGGCAATTTCCCTATTTTAGGCTCCATGCGAACAATTGCCTGAAAAGGGTGGACACATTGAATCAAAATAGACTCATATGTATTTAAATCCATCAATTCAGGGGGAATGTCTACCAACTCCAGATTATTATGAACAGCTCTAGCAGGCATTCTGTTTTGATTTAATTTATCATAACAATATTTACAAATACGCTGATCAGAACTCAAATCAAAACAATTCTCCACCCACAAATAAGTTGCAAAATCCTTCCACTCATAATTATTCATCTTTTCACTTTTTACGTATAAATCAACTAATCTAGTTTGATGCTTATAATGACTTCGTCGACAACACACACAAGTAAAATTCGGCCTTTCACTTGATTTCACCTTAAACCTGGTAATTTCCTGCTCAAACTTTTCTGTACTTGAAATCTGTACATTGTCTTCCACATTACCTTGAATTGCTGTGTCAATTTCTACACTATCCTCTTTTCACCAAAATAACAAATCTCAATTTCTTCACAAATCTTCTTCACATCTAATTCAGTTCCATGCAAAAGAGCACTGTTTAATTGTTTAAGCTTAAGTGCTGGACTTTTTGCATAATACAACATTCTCACTAATTTCCTCATTTTGGTATGATGCACTGCTAACATCCTAAAATGATGAAAACACTCTGACAGACTTTTCTAGAAAGACAAGCCAGTGAATGGCCTTGCAAACCTGTGTTTTCTCTCACTCTGCAAGGATCTAAGTCTTGCAACAACTTCACTTTCTGCTTTAGACTTTTCTTACTATATGTACGTAAGAAATTATAAAAAAACAAATCAATTGATTCCTGTCGCACACTACAAATACGACTACACTTCCAAGTGTACACTGGACCCTTAGTACGTCTCCCTAAAACTTCATCAGTTAACACCTCTTCTGGTTCTCTAGGCACAAGTTTCTCTTTTTCAATCGGACAACCGTCTTTCACTTCATACGCTCGACCACTGGTGTCAACTGCATGCACTAAATCATTCTCCTGGAAGTAACTCTCCTCATTAAAAAATGGCTCACAACTTGAACTGTGCATCCATTCCCCAGAAAAAACTTTACAAAAATGAGTCCGATTAATTACTCTTTTCCATCTACTGTTTGATTTGAAAACATCAATTGTCTTGTTAAGTGTCCTAATTCTATTGATTATTAAAATAAATATTTTTTTCTTAACTTCAAAAGCCTGATCAACAATCTTCTCTACACTTTTCTTTTTCTTATAAAAAGCAGCTCTCTGTTTACCTTTCCTAATGTTTTTTAACAAATTTAAAACCACCCTATTGCGAAACATTCATTTACGAATGTCTCTAAACTGATTCTGCCTTCTATTCCTCTACATATTATTCTCTCCTGCTCCAGTTGTAGGATTCTTTGACGTTCTCTACTTCCTTTTCAAATTTACTCTCTCATTCTCTTTTTCTACATGCTGTCCATCATTTTTTTTTTAAAGTACATATGTTCCGTATAAAAGACTTAGTTGTCTTACCAGGAGCTTGGTTCCTGTTTTTTGAAATATTTGTTGTGGAAGAGTGCTGTAATTCCGTTGCTGTTTTTGATTTTTGTCGGTTACGTTCTTTTCTTGTCCTTTCCCTTGTGGGCATGTTTGCTTACTCTTGAAATCTTGATTTCAATCTGTGTTGAAGAAAAAAATAGCACATTATAGACCACTATTACCAAACAACAAAGCAATGACAAAAAGCAAACGATCTATTCAGGGTTACAGATCAGGTGAGGATTCTCCAGGGGTGCACAAAAGGTGAGGCCTGTATTGAAGAGTATAGTGGAAGACAGCTCTGTCCACAGGTACAAAGAAGATGAGACCTGTGTCTAAGTCCACTGCACTCTTATACACAGGCTTCACCACCTGTGCTTCCCGGGAAAGCCCTCTCTCCCACTACAGTCTTGATCATAAACCTCACCTCCTCTGACCCTCTGGACATGTCTCACCTCATCTGCACAATCTACTTCCTAATCTCAGGTAACACAGATGACATAATTGATCCTCATTTATAAAGCCATGCGTCAGTTTTGCGCTACTGAAGCATCACTTTTTGTGACGCATTGGCGTCATAAAACATGTGCCTTGTTGCACCATATTTAAAAAGTGACGCATGTAGTTAGATGCGTCATTTTTAAAACCTTTTGCACCACATTATACCTCTGTCAAGTGTAATGTACAGAGAGGGGTCATTTCTCTGCAAAGAGCCTCGTAATAATGACACAGTGAAATCTATGAAATTTCACTGCATCACTTTTAGGACACTGTTATGTCAAAATCTTGCACCTGCCTCACAGCAGGGATAAGACTGAGGCAAACGCTTTCACATGGGGCTTTCCCCATGTGATACGATTCTCACACCTAAGCAGGAGTTCAGATGAGATGAAGACTGTCCAGGGGAGCACAAAACGTGAGGCTTGTGTCCAAGAGTGCAGTGGACAGGACTAAACTGGAGTAGTGTGCAAGAAAAAGATGAGCCTCATTTATAAAGCCATGCGTCAGTTTTGCGCTACTGATGCGTCACTTTTTGTGACGTATTGGCAGCATAAAACATGTGCCTTGTTGCACCATATTTAAAAAGTGACGCATGTAGTTATATGCGTCATTTTTTAAACCTCTGCACCATATTATACCTCTGTCAAGTGTAATGTACACAGAGGGGTCATTTCTCCGCAAAAAGCCTCGTAATAATGACGCAGTAAAATCTATGAGATTTCACTGCGTCACTTTTAGGACACTGTTACATCAAAATCTTGCACCTGCCTCACACCAGGGATAAGACTGAGGCAAACACTTTCACATGGAGCTTCACAATTTTACAAAATACAATTCCTCTATGCAAACAAACTCAATATGCTTCCTACACTGAGTTAACACAGGTAACATCATTGTAAAGAGTCAAATTGACACCTGTGTCTAAGAGTGCAGTCGGGGATAGGCTTCATGAAGCCTAGTCCACTGCACTCTTAGACACAAGCCTCACCACCTATGCTCCCCAGGAAAGCCCAAACATGTACCTTTTTGCGCCATATTTAAAAAGTGACGCATGTAGGTAGATGCGTCACTTTTTAAACCTCTGCGCCACATTATACTCAAAAATGTAAAAGCCATTCATTTTCCCCAAAATCGTTTTTGACATCATATTTAGTATACACAGCACAGATCCTATGTACAAGCATCTGCCTCACAGCAGGGATAAGACTGAGGCAAACGCTTTCACATGGAGCTTTCCCCATGTGATAGGATTCTGACACCTAAGCAGGAGTGCAGATGAGATGAAGACTGTCCAGGGGAGCACAAAAGGTGAGGCTTGTGTCCAAGAGTGCAGTGGACACGACTAAACTGGAGTAGTGTGCAAAAAAAAAAGAACCTCATTTATGAGGCCCTGCGTCAGTTTTGCACTGCTGATGCGTCACTTTTTGTGACGCATCGGCGGCATAAAACATGTACCTTTTTGCGCCATATTTAAAAAGTGACGTATGTAGGTAGATGCGTCACTTTTTAAACCTCTGCGCCACATTATACTAAAAAATGTAAAAGCCATTCATTTTCCCCAAAATCGTTTTTGACATCACATTTAGGAAACACAGCACAGTTCCTATGTACAAGCATTCCATGTCATTACTGAAACCTCACTATTTTACAAAATACAATTCCTCTATGCAAACAAACTCAATAGGCTTCCTACACTGAGTTAACACAGGTAACATCATTGTAAAGAGTCAAATTTATTTCTTTAAACATGCACACATTCTTTATTCCTTTAAAAAAATCTAAATGCCATTAATTTCTCCCAAAATCGTTTTTGACATCACATTTAAAAAACACAGCACAGGTCCTATGTACAAGCATTCCATGTCACTACTAAAACTTCACAATTTTACAAAATACAATTCCTCTATGCAGTAAAAACTTTTTACCAAGCATTATCAAAAAGCATGACACAAAGCAACATTAAAAAACCACAATTTGCTTCCAAATCTTCTCCATAGAGTATACAAGTCTCTATGTATATTAAATGAATCATAACTCACCTTTACAAATGCTTTAGGAGATTCAGAACAGTGTCAGATACACACACCAATATTTCTTTAGCAGAGCAAAAGGTATGTTCTCCAGGCACTGCAAACCTTAATGGCACAGAAAACCTCTAATTCTACACACATATTGCTCATGGTAACCAATCAAAACTCTTCCCTCTGTATTTTCAAACCAACACCCTTCCCCCCCTCAGCCCTTTCTACCTGTTACCATAGCAACTCCCTCCTCACTAAGCTCTCAGGTTTAAAAGTTTATTCTACAATGTTGCAAATCACCTCAGCAAGGATGTTTGACCAGCGAATACACCAGCTTATCTGGTGCAAGGTTTCTTTAAATTACTTTTTTTTAACCATTCAAAATACTTCTTACACAGAACACAACCATGCACCCTAACTTTCAGTTTTCAACTATCTCATTCTACCAATCATTGCTTGTGATTCAAGAGCACTGAAAGTCTACATTTTTTTTGTTGCAAACTCCTATTGTTCCAACTGCCATTTCTTTCCCACACTTCATCTGACAGCACCAGAATCTCCTCTCACCATGTATTCTGTCTGGATTATTGGACATAGCTATATCCACTGGGCTCAAAGGTATGCAGCTACCAGAAATTTTCACAACCTTGATTTATCAAATGTGAACATCAAATGGATTGGCCAGAGAGGATTAAGATGTCACCAATTGAATCCATTGGTGAAAACCTTTTTGCATTTGCCACACCCTGACCTCTTAATTGTGCACTGTGGAGGAAATGACTTGGGCACTTTGACTGGGGTAGGTCTGGAAATGCTTTCAAAGGACACCTTTGATCAGTTGATGTCACTTTTTCCACAAACTGCCTTGGTATATTCCAATATATGCCAAAGACAGAAATGGAAGTGGTCCAACCAATTTTGTCCACAATTTGAGAAAGCACGGAAACATGTGAATAAATCTGTTTCTGCTTACATGAGAGACTATGGAATGGGTTCAATATACAACAATAACTTGCGTTACAAAATGCAAGATATTTACAGAGAAGATGGTGTGCACTTCTCAGATGAAGGGAATAGAATATTTCTCCTAAATTTAAGACTGTGCATTGGTACCTACTTGTAGGTACCTAAATCAGCCACAGAACCCTAAAGCTCTTTTCAGGGCTACCCTACCTCTGTTCTCACCTATTGATTATTTTTTTCTAACTTTTTTCACTATTTTTCACCAAAGTACGCTCCCCGGTATGCTTCCCGGTGCGCGTACCGGGCGCTCCCCCCGCGAAAATGTTTAAATTTTTTTTTTTGGCCTATATGGGCCTCCTAAGACCCCCCCAGAAAACCTAGAGGGTCAGGGAGTGCCTACTGTGCCCCCTTATACCCATTCCCAACGTTGTTTGTCCACCATTTTCTGTCTCAAATCTACCGAAACACAAAATGGAGGACTCCCGTAGCGCTTACCGGTACGCGTACCGGGGCACGCACCGGGAAGCGCTCCAAAAAAATGTTAAAAGTTAATTTACATAAAAACCACTGGAGACACTTTCACCAAATATAGAATAGCTCATACTACATACCAATCCCTACCATTTTCCCAAATTTGGTGGAATTCCATTGAGCCATTTAGCCTGTAGACCTCTCTAAATATGCTGAGGTATATTACTTCACAGAAACACATCTGAAGTGTTAGAATTGACAACCAATTAAAATGTTACTTTCATTTTCTACTTTTTTTCCTGACATTTCATTGGTTAGGTACATGAATATATATAAAGAAAGAGACGGAAACACAGCCATTTTGACTACTACCTCCTGAAGCACATTTCAAGAAAATTTTCACTGAGAACTTAAACTGCTTTTTGAAAGGTAAGTTGTTATTTTGAAAACTGAAGTATGTTGTGCATTTTAAGTTAATTTGGGAAACTTTTTCTAATAGTTTTATACTATCCCTCTGTAATAGTTATAGGTTTAGATAGACTTCTCCGTTATAGTTATGGATGGATTTAGGCTTGTCTTGTATAATTATGAATTTACTTAGGCTTCATCACATACACTTTTTTATATTTCTACTTCCAGTCTGATACCATACACTACCCAAAGATAAATTCACTGTTAAAAAATCCAAACTACCTGTCAGAACTTAAACCCAACAGTGCCCTATCTCTACTGATTTTTTTTTAATGCAAATTTCAGCACAAAAATGGAAGGAGAACAAAACGTTTCCTTTGAAATTGTCCTAGAGACGAACAATGAAGAAATCATTGAACCCAATGACTTGGAATTCATGGATGAGTCACGGGACCATGAACTTCAACAATGTGTAGAATCTGTGGATTGGCTCATTCAAAATGAGGACATTTCTGACAGTCAAATGATAGAAGTTATGTTTAATTTGGAAAAAGAATCTGAAAAATAAATGTATATTTAATAATTCTAAAATTGTTTGAGACAATATTCATTTTTATATGTAATTCTTAAACTAGTACCAAATTGATTATAATGTAAAGTCAGACTTATAGTATACTGTGCAACTTTTTTGTGTTACATAGTAATTTTGCTCATAGATACTTCCTTTCTCCCACTATATTATCTCCAATGTGTATTTGACATCTCTTTTTCATCTCCTGCCTCCATGTTCTTTCTGCTTTCCTGACAGACTATGATATGGATTCCATATACCACAATAACTTCTGTTACAACATGCAAGATATCTACAGAGGAAATGGTGTACATTAAATTTAAGACATGTTGGTACTTAAAACACCCAAACAACACAACAACTCTATACAGAGCTACCCTACCTCTAATCACTTTCAATTATTATTTTCCTGTTTCACTGGGTTTTCCCCGTGGTACGCTCCCCGGTACGCTCCCCGGTGCGCGTACCGGGCGCTCCCCCCACGAAAATCGAAAAAAAATGAAATTGTTTTTTTGTTCCGCGGGACCCTTTTTTGGTCCCCACATCAAACCTAGATACGCGTACCGGGGCGCGCTTACAGATATATACATTTTTTTTAACCTAAATTACTCAAAATCCTCTGGAGCACATATCTTGAGACATAGCAAAGGCACATCGGGCTACCAGTCCCTATAATTTTGCCAGGTTTGGTGAAAATCCATTCAGCCGTTCGGGCTAAAAGTGCACCGACCGCCCTATGGAAATTAACATGGAGAAAACACGTTTTGGGACCCCCTTTTATCTCGGCCCCCGCTTAACGAATCCCCCCCAAACTTTCAGGGAAGGAGCGGAGAGCCGCGAGGCAAAGTTGCTGAAAAATTCAGGCTGATTCCTCAACCGGCGCCAAAGTTATTCCAAATAGAATGTTGCGATTTCCCTATGGAAATCAATCCTAACTATAACTACCTACTGGCGACCGCCAGTAGGTAATATATATATATATATATATATATATATATATATATATATATATATATATATATATATATATATATATAAAACATACAGGTGTGAATTCGCTGGCTGGCAATATTAATAAAGCTTCGGTTTTCAGCTGCAGTGTGTGATTCCAAATATGCTTGGGCCTTTGGGATACAAAATGGGAACGCGGCTGCCCTGCCGCGCTGGAATGCACCGTCTTGTAAAAGGAGAAGCCACGGAGGTAACGATTACAAACCGGTTGGCACAGCGGCTGAGCCCTAACATAACCAGAGAACTCACCTGGACCCTACGAAGGGAATGATACTTGCTGCAAAAACGAAGTCAATGAAAACCCACTATAGGAAGAATTATATGTTCCAGCATGCTCCTGTGCAGTTAGCAAACACCCACTATGGATGGGACAATACTTCAAAAGCATGGTGGACATTCATTCGACCTCCTAAGCAGCTGCCCATGAAGAGGAGGGCATTCACCTCGAATCGCTTAGGAAAAATGAAGTTAACATACAGGTGTGAATTCGCTGGCTGGCAATATTAATAAAGCGTCGGTTTTCAGCTGCAGTGTGTGCTTCCAAATATGCTTGGGCCTTTGGGATACAATATATATATATATTACCTACTGGCGGTCGCCAGTAGGTAGTTATAGTTAGGACCTAGTTTCCATAGGAAATCCACAACATTCTATTTAGAATAACTTTGGCACCAGTGGACGAATCTTCGTGAATTCTTCCAAGAAATTGGCCTACTCAGTTCTCCTCCTTCCCTGAAAGTTTGGGGGTGATTCGTCAAGTGGGAGCTGAGAAAAAAGGGGGGTCCCAAAACAGGTTTCCCCCATGCAATTTTCCATAGGGACCTTTAGCTAGGGCTACAGCCCGAACGGCTGAACGGAATTACACGAAATTTGGCAGAGAGGTAGAGTTCTGTTGTAAATGGTGTACATCCGTTCAGTAGTTTCTGAGAAAATTGCAAGTAAAATCATAGCGATATCTAGAGTCGGAGTTCAGTACGCGTACTGAAATCTGTTCAATTACGAGTGCGAGCTGCATGCTGATTGGCTGTGAACTGTCTGACAACACTCGAAACCAGGAAGTGTTGGCGGCCATCTTGTGCCTCACTAGAACTGAGTCACGAGAAAACAGTAAAACAAAGTTGAGAAATAAGGGAAGGGGGTAGGGTAGAGATATTCTGACCCTCTAGGCTTGCTTAGGGGGTCGTATATGGATGTTTAGGCTCTATTTTTATTTTTATTTTTTTCGAAGAACAATCGCGGCATACGCGTATGTAAATACCTACAATTACGAGCAGGAGCTGCATGCTGATTGGCTATCAATACTCCAAACCAGGAAGTATTGGCAGCCATGTTGCTTGTCGGAAGAGCAGAGTCACAAGAAAACAGTAAAACAAAGTTGAGAAATATGGAAAGGGGGCAGGGTAGAAACATTCTGAGCCTATAGTCTTGGTCAGGGGGTGGTACATGGATCTTTAGGCTCAATTTTTATTAAAAAAAAATAAAAATGGCGGGGTACTCGTGCAGTACTTGTACGCGTTGGAAAAGGTGAAAAAAAAGTAGAAGTCCGTTTTATTCATTAGGTCCCGGGGGGGGTAAATTACAGGGGCAATTTTTCTGCATAATGGGGGCCCCAAGGGGAACGGCACTCCTCTGGTTTTATTTTGAAGTATGCGGGAGGGGGGTTACGGTCCTACTCTCCGCAGTCTCGGAGAGCGGCACCCCTCGGGTGTTTTTAAAAAATATATATGTTTTGAGCTCTCTCTCTCTGTCCCCGTACACGTCGCGGGGAACGTCATCTTTCTGGGGCAGTGATATGTAAAATGACCCTCAGCTTGGGGTACGTGCATTGTCTGGAGATTTTTTTTTTTATATTTCTTTTTATTGAAAATATAAGAACAGCAAGGTAAAGAATATATTACACAAAGTGTCAATTCAAATGGGGAAGAAAAAGTCATTACAAATAAATCAGCGATCCATACATGAAAGGTGGAAGGGGGGAGGACAAAAAAGAAATTCAATACACATATAAATAAGCAGTCAGAATGTGTGGTCAGGGGGAAGGTGGGACATCAGTGTTATTTGCAATAGGCGGTGCACAAATATCTCCATGGTAGGCATTCCAGGGTCCCCATATTCTACACCACTTCCGGGGCCGACCCCGGGCCAAATACACTGTTTTTTCTCGGAACATGCACCAATACATATTTTCCTTCCATAATGCAACTGTAGATAACTTTTGGGATCCCCACAATTGAGCAATATCGCGCTTGGCGATCATGGCCCCCAGGGTCGCCCATTGTGTCTGGGCTGCGTTATAATCCGTGGGTTCCCAGACATTCAATAGACATCGCCTAGCCTCTGGTAGAAGGGCAACCCCCGTTACGTCCTTCATCACATCATGTACCCCACTCCAGTAGGCGGCAACCTCACGACATTGCCAGATAATATGAAGAAATGTCCCCACCTGGCCGCATCCTCGTCTGCACAAACCCTCTTCAGAAAGACCCATGTGTACTAATCGGGGGCCCGTGACATATACCCTGTGAAGAATCTTAAGTTGAACCAGTCTGAGTCGAGCTGGTATCGCAACCTCCTTGGGAGAGGAGATCGCAGATTGCCAGTCCTCGTCATCCAGTTCAAGGCCGTCACGGGTCCACAAGTCACGAAGATGCAAAAGGAGAGAGGTTGGCCTAACGGCTAAGGCGCTCGTCCTCGGACCTGAGGATCTGGGTTCGAGTCTCGGTAACGACGCCAAAAAAAACCCTGTGATTCTGGGCAAATCACTTAATCTCCCGTGCCTAAAAAAATGAAAGTGTGTCCTCATGTAACGTAACTGGTGCTATGTAAAGCGCTCTGATAACTGATTCGGTTCGGTTCTAGTTCGCGCTATATAAAACTCTGCAAAAAAAAAAAGATCCGACCTATAATTTATTAGTTTTTTATGGAGCAAGGAAATAGTACTATCGGGCACATGACCGTCTAACAATCTATCTTCGAGCGGGGACGACTCCGGAATTACCCCCCCCCCCACTGGAAAGACCGACCTCAAAGCATGTCGAACGTGTGCGTAATGAAAGTACTCTGAATCAGCTAGTTCATACTCCTTCTTGAGCAGTTCAAACGATTTAATCTGGCCCTTCACCCAGAGGTCTCCCACCTTACTGATACCGATGAGATCCCACTTATCAAATCCCTTGGTCTTCCACAGTTTACCCAGTTTATCCGAGCCAAAGAGCGGGGTCGCCCGGGTCAAGCGGTCTTTCCACCCCATCGAACTAGTTGCATCTCGCCACAGACGCACTGCCGTCTTGGTAGGTCCCCACAAGTCCCTGATCACCGATCTAGAATATAGTGCCCTGTAATAGTTACCCCCAGGTAACAGCCATCTATCCATTGCAAAGGCAGGGTTCAATTCGGGACCATACGTAGCATGATTGATGGCCCCCAATTGAGACGCCCAATAGTAACGTTTTATATCAGGGAGAGCGATCCCCCCGTCATACCATGGGAGCGTCAATTTAGCAAGTGTAATACGAGGTCTACCATCCCAAATCAGCTTACTTTGAAGACCCTCGACTGCACGGAAATAGCTGGCTGGAACGACATCAAGAGTGTTTTGGAGTGCATAGAGAAAACGAGGCAGAGACATCATTTTAAAAAGAGCCGCACGATCCAACGGTGAAAGCGGAAGCTTACGCCAACCTGCGACATCTTGTTTCAATCTAGACATGGGAGGGAGGAGGTTATGCTCATACCGAGTCGTGAGGTCCAATGAAATGTAGATACCGGGGAATTTAAACCCCCTGTGTGCTATCTGGATGGGACAATTATTTGGGAGAAGAGGGGCATCACCTGAAAGGACATAAAGATAGGATTTGGGCCAGTTAATGATTAGACCCGAGTTTCTGCCGAATGAATTCAAAACATCGCACAAAACTATCAGGTATTTCCGGGGCGAAGTCAAATACAATAAGATATCATCTGCATAAAGCGAGATGCGATCTTCAAACTCCGGGGCCCACCGAATACTCTTCATCGAGGGCTCCCACCGGATCCACGCAGCGAGGGGTTCAAGAACTAGAGGGAATAAGAGCGGCGACAGAGGACAACCCTGACGAGTGCCCCTCCCAAGACTAAACGGAGCCGAGACACGGCCATTCACAACAATTTGCGCGAGGGGGTCCTCGTAGAGCAGCCGCACCCATCCGATAAAACCGGGTCCAAACCCAAACTTAACCAATGCGGCCCATAAATACGGCCATTCCACAGTATCGAAAGCCATCGTGGCATCCAACGACGCCAAGATGGCCGGCTCACGCAGCGTTGCAGCTCTCGCGAGAACACCGTGCAGTCGCCTAAGATTCAGGGCAGTATTTCTATGCGGGATAAAACCGGATTGATCCGGATGTATCAAGTCGCTAATTACCGTGATCAGTCAGTTAGCCAATACTTTCGCAAGGATCTTAGGTTCCGCATTTAAAAGGGATATAGGTCGATACGACGCACACTTATCTCTCGGCTTCCCTTCCTTATGAATCACCACAATAGTCGCTAAATGCTGATCACGGGGGAGAGAGCCACATTCCCGAGACTTCAGAAACATATCCCGGAGATAGGGAGCCATCTTGTCAGGGCGCAACTTGTAAAGTTCGATAGGCAGGCCATTCGGACCCATTGCTTTCCCCGAACGCAAGGAGCGAATCGCAAGTGCTACTTCATCAGGTGTTATAGGGGCGTCCATTTGGTCTCTATCAATGTCAGAGAGACGCGGTAATGCAATATCTCGCAATAATAGATGTGAGTCCTCCTCCGGTCTGTCAGACACCGAGGAGTACACAGATTTGAAGTGATCTGCAAAACACTGAGCTATCTCCGTAGGGTCAGAGATCCGAACACCAGCATCTGTCTTAATCACAGGCACCACCCGATTAGCTCGATCTTTCTTATCCAGCCACGCAATCAATTTACCAGCTTTGTCGCCCACGTCATACAGACGTCCCTGCTGCTCCCTACTCATGGCCTTAGCCGCGTCGGTAACCAATGTCCTATACTCAAGTTGTTTGAGTCGCAAAACATGGGTCTTAGCACAGGTGACCCCCGCTCCAGGTCAAGCTCCATGTCAGCGATCTCTGTTTCAAGCCTAACCACCTCCTCATCTCTCCGTTTCTTAGCACCCGCTATCAACGACAGGGCCTGACCCCTAAGGACGGTCTTGAAAGCCTCCCAAAGCGATACCACAGATGAAACAGAACCCTCGTTTTCCAAAAAATACAGTTCAAGAGATTTAACCAGGGCAGCGCGAGTTGTAGGGTTTCGGAAATACCAAGGATTAATCGGGGTAACCCGGCCCTCGGACCCGGTGTCTAAATCCATCAGCAGCCATATTGGAGAATGATCTGAAGTTCCCCGAGCCAAATGCTTGACCTCAGTGACAGAAGGAGCCTGCGGCGCCGGTACCGAAACATAGTTGATCCTGGAGAGGCTACCGTGGGCGCCCGAATGAAATGTATACTGCCGTTGAGTAGGATGTAACAACCTGCAACAATCTACTAGACTCAAAGTGTCAACGAATCCATGGAGCCAGTTCTGTGATCCCTTTAGATCTCTGGGCGGGTGTCGATCGACCACCCCGGAAACTACTGCGTTAAAATCACCACCCAGAAACAATGAGCCCTCAGGGAGAGCCAGGACGATCCGCCCCAGGTCCGCGAAAGTAGATGATTGCAGGCCAGGGGGGACATAAACCGAGACCAGAGAGAGGGTGCGGCCCTCCCATCTTCCCGTAAGAGTGACGTAGCGCCCTCTATCATCAAGAACAACGGAGTCTATCTCCAGTGGGAGAGAATTCTTAATGAGGATTCCAACCCCTCTAGAGCCGGAGGAAAACCCAGCATGTGCAACCAGACGATAACCCCTCCTATTCATAGCATGACAAGTATTACCAATCAAGTGCGTCTCTTGAAGAAGGACCACATCAGGGGAGAGACGTTCCAACAATTGCAACACCACCCCACGTTTTATACTATCCCCCAGCCCATTCACATTCCAACTCATTAGTTTCAGCCCTCTAACCCCTATCCCGAAGAAGAAAGAAAATCCAACCCCAGTAAGAACTCAACACCTCGATGAAACGATTTAAGGATACAGTACCTTGCAAGAAAACATACACACACCCCAACAGAACCTCCCACCCCCCCCCAACATCCCCTTACAAAGCCCCCCACCCTGCACCCCTGCGTTAGACTAAAAAGCCACCCAAACTTGCAGTGTGCCTGTCGCCCCCACATTTAACTAGACTACATGGAGTTTTTTATTAATGTTGGGAGGGTGGGCTTGATAATTTGTCCTTGTAAATTCCCATAGAAGCCTATGTTCTGGTGCTAACATGGGGTTCTATGGGAAATAACATGGCCGTATTATGAAGCTCATTATCGCCGTTTTATCAGCAGTTTCTTGCCAATAAAACTGCGATCATTTTAACACCGGTCCTTGATAATATGCATCTAAGTTTACTGGTGAAAAAAAAGAGCAATGGTCCATATTGTCAACAAAAGGCGATACATTATCGTCGCATTTATTGGCAGGAAACTGCCGTTAAAGCGGAGATAATGGGCTTGACAATATGTACTTGTA
Source organism: Lissotriton helveticus (assembly GCF_964261635.1). Taxonomy (NCBI): domain Eukaryota; kingdom Metazoa; phylum Chordata; class Amphibia; order Caudata; family Salamandridae; genus Lissotriton; species Lissotriton helveticus. The sequence goes on along the minus strand of NC_136068.1, from coordinate 1,541,560,290 downwards.
AATAACCATAGCAGCCTAGGTTCGGATCAGAACCTGGGCTGCTATGGGAAGTTTCAAGGGCCTATTATCAAGCACATTATCGCTGCTTTATCTGCAGTTTCCTGTCGATAAAAGCGGCGATAATGTATCGCCTTTTGTATGTAAAGCTTTCCTTTTTTTTTGGTGTAGCAGTTGTACTCTCTTCGCATGCTCGGCGTCGTTTCGAAGTTCACGTTTTTTTCTTCAAGTTCAACAAGCAAACCTTTGTTTATATCAGTTAGTAAATCTGTCGCTTTCTTTTCCCGGTTCGTGTGATTCATCCGGTGCTGTACTTTTGTACAATATTAATAGTCATATTTTTTATATATTTATTTGAAAGGTAGTGCCGAGGCGCCAAACGTTGATTACGTACTCCGTCCACCTCCATTTTAGTAGTTTCTCACCGTTGTATTTATTATATCAGTTAGTTAGAACTCAGTAGTTTTCAATCCTAGTCTTGAATATCTTACTATAGTATTCCAACATTATTTTTATTGTGGACCGTCATACCCCTCCCCCACAAAATAAAAGAAGTATGTAGTTTTTTTAATTGACTTTTATTAAACAATAAATATAAATGAAACTGAATTATAACTATATTAGAACTGGCAAAATAAGTTAAACAATGTTATAAAGAAATTGTGAAATGGATTCCAAAAGGTGTCCGATTGGTAATCTGCAAAAGAAAAAAGAAAATTAGAGTTTAGAATAATGTAGATGTGAGTAAATGAGCTGAAGCATTACAAGTTGTGGTAACTTTACAGTTTTACGTGTGCAGTGTGACTCATATATTCCTGTTCTGTTATAGTGCCGCGTTCAAGTGTTGTCTATATGGAAGCGCCTATTGCGTTACTGACGCCCGTTATGGTAACTTATTTCTAATGCATTCCTATGAAGGATTTGTAGATCTAGGCCTCTGTGCTTACCGTTGTATAAAGCTTGCGGCCAAACACTGCAGCCACTGGGATGGACAACTTCAGGTGGGCTGATCCTCTACATGTCCAAGTAGAAAGCAGTGTCTAAGTTTAAGAGAGATAGAGAAATGATGTCACAGAGAGTGAGAGAGGGAGAAAACAACATTAAAACTGTGTCGCAGAGTCTGGAGTTGAGATTTTTTGTTGAACCAGAGGTAGATTTACTAGCTCCTTGCATCACTTTACCCATGTTAAAAAGTGACTCAAAAGTGGCGTAATAAGGTTGATGATCTGTTTGTCAGACTGTTGTAACCTATCTGTTGTCACTGCTCTGAGGTAATTATACATTTTACAGAGTAGCTGCTGTACACTACGCACTCTGGGCCATAATATCTCGCCTTTGGCGACAAAAATTATTGCCACTTTATCGGCAAGAAAGTGTCGCTAACGTGGCGATAATGGGTTTGATAATATGCTCTATGGAATTCCAATCGAAGCTCATGTCAGATGTCCTTCACATCTAACATCAGCTTCGATTGGAATTCCACAGAGCATATTATCAAACCTATTATGGCCACGTTAGCGGCAGTTTGCTGCCGATAATGTGGCGATAATTTTGTCACCAAGGGTTGATAATATGGCCCTCTCTCATTTCACAAATAAAGCTAACACTACAGTTTTACGAGTGCAATGTACCTGGTACATTTTACTTGTTATAGTGCCGCGTTGAAGTGGTGTCTATATTGAAGTGCCTACTGCGTTACTGACGCCCGTTATGCCGAATTATTTCAAATGAATTCCTATGACGGATTTGTAGATCTAGGCCTCTGTGCTTACCGTTGTGTAAACTTTGCGCCAAACACATTAGGAAGTGGAGTTGACAACTTCAGGTGGGCTGATCTTCTACACGTCCAAGTAGACAGCAGTGTCTAAGTTTAAGAGAGATAGAGAAATGATGTCATAGAGAGTGAGAGAGAGAGAAAACAACATTAAAACTGTGTCGCTGAGTCTGGAGTTGAGATTTTTTGTTGAACCAGACGTAGATTTACTAGCTCCTTGCATCACTTTACCCATGTTAAAGTGACTCAAAAATGGCGTAATAAGGTTGATGATCTGTTTGTCAGACTGTTGTAACCTATCTGTTGTCACTGCTCAGAGGTAATTATACATTTTACAGAGAAGCTGCTGTACACTACGCACTCTGGGCCATAATATCAAGCCTTTGGCGACAAAAATTATTGCCACTTTATCGGCAGGAAAGTGTAGCTAAAGTGGCGATAATGGGTTTGACAATATGCTCTATGGATTTCCAATCGAAGCTCATGTGAGATGTCCTTCACATCTAACATCAGCTTCAATTGGAATTCCATAGAGCATATTATCAAACCTATTATGGCCACTTTAGCGGCAGTTTGCTGCCGATAAAGTGGCGGTAATTTTGTCGCCAAGGGTTGATAATATGGCCCTCTCTTGCTTCACAAATAAAGCTAACACTACAGTTTTACGAATGCAGTGTACCTGGTACATTTTACTTGTTATAGTGCCGCGTTTAAGTGTTGTCTATATGGAAGTGCCTACTGCGTTACTGATGCCCGTTATTCCGAATTATTTCTAATGCATTCCTATGAAGGATTTGTAGACCTAGGCCTCTGTGCTTACCGTTGTGTAAACCTTGCGCCAAACACATTAGGAAGTGGAGTTTACAACTTCAGGTGGGCTGATCTTCTACATGTCCAAGTAGACAGCAGTGTCTAAGTTTAAGAGAGATAGAGAAATGATGTCATAGAGAGTGAGAGAGAGAGAAAACAACATTAAAACTGTGTCTGGAGTTGAGATTTTTTGTTGAACCAGACATAGATTTACTAGCTCCTTGCATCACTTTACCCATGTTAAAAGTGACTCAAAAGTGGCGTAATAAGGTTGATGATCTGTTTGTCAGACTGTTGTAACCTATCTGTTGTCACTGCTCGGAGGTAAATATACATTTTACAGAGAAGCTGCTGTACACTACGCACTCTGGGCCATAATATCAAGCTTGGACGACAAAAATTATTGCCACTTTATCGGCAGGAAAGTGTCGCTAAAGTGGCGATAATGGGTTTGATAATATGCTCTATGGAATTCCAATCGAAGCTCATGTCAGATGTCCTTCACATCTAACAAGAGCTTCGATTGGAATTCCATAGAGTATATTATCAAACCCATTATCGCCACTTTCCTGCCGATAAAGTGGCGATAATTCTGTTGCCAAGGTTTGATGGTATGGCCCTCTCTCCTTTCATAAATAAAAGTTACAATACAGTTTTACGAGTGCAGTGTATCTGGTACATTTTACTTGTTATAGTGCCGCGTTCAAGTGGTGTCTATATGGAAGTGCCTACTGCGTTACTGACACCCGTTATGGCGACTTATTTCTAATGCATTGCTATGAATGCTTTGTAGATCTAGGCTGCTCTGCTTACCTTTTATAAAGAGTGCGGCCACCGGAGTTTATCACTCGACTTGAACTCTGCTTCTATACGTCAAAGTATTTTCAATAAGTTGCAGAGAATTCCATTGCTGTTGCTCGATAGGCCATAGATGCTTCTGAAGGATGTTTGCTGAAGGAAACAAAGGGACGTTTTGATTAGTCATCGTAAACTGAGTTGCGTAACTACTATCAAAAGTGAATTTTAATGTGGGTTCTTAATATTCCGTAGTTAAGACTGTTGCAGCTCCAGCAAACAAAGGAAGATCAATAAGTTAATAAAGGCCTGGGACGGCCTTGTGGCGCAGAAAAAAAATACTATCATGGACGCACAATTGATAATAATAGAGGTCTAAGCACGTGGCGTAGTACAGAAATACGACACAGAAATTTATGCACTCACAATTTTTTAGATTAGAGGTGTATAGGACCTCGTGACTTATAAAGAAATATTTCAATTATGTAAGTACAATTTAAACCGTTGAGGGGTAGGAAAGCGATATGAAGGATAAAAAAATAGTATTATGCATACACAATTTACAGTGGAGGCTGATGTTGTGACAGTTTTGCTGAGTTTGGGGTGTTTTCGACAGTCTGTCTGTCATCGCAGCAGAGGCAGGCAAAAGAGAGTGTGCTCACGTCAGTGCCCGCATTATATGGGAACCACGGGGGCTGACCAAACCAAGCCCCCGATGTGTAAGACTTTAAATGATTAAAAATCATCACCGTATATAACAGGCAGATGTCTACCAGTCTGTCCAACTATCGTCAGAATAGACCAAAGCGAGGGGTCACTGTTCCTGGAGGAAAAAGAACCAGTCGTGGGAATGGGAGGAAGAGTCAGTAGGACTCTTATTTGTTGTCCTCACACATCCTAAGGGATGTCATGCTTCATCATAGGGTGGTTGCTCCTCGTCAGACCGGCTCTGCAATGCCCAGTGGTCCTCCAAAAGGTCACTTTTGCAGAGATCTTTTAAATTCTCGCTGTATGATGCGTGTGAGGTAGTGCTCATGGGGTAGTGAGTGAGTATAAAAATGGCTAGAGGATATCAATGCTGAGTCAATTTAATAGATGAATTCCTCTGTCAAAAGTAAAAAAAATGGAAGGTTAAGGCTTCTAAAGGGTTATAATGGCCCTAGATAACCAGGTTTAAATATGTGTGGTGGGAGTTTTTTATTTCTTTGGTCAACATGTTTTGTGCCCTGTAGTGGTCTCAGGCCGAGATCCTCGGCGCTACTTCAGGACCAGAAAAGGAATATATGTGAGTGAAAGAATATATATGGGGGCATCCATCACGTAGAATGGTGCCACCCGGTAGATCCTAATTATAGTGTTCCAACCTAGAAGGAAACGTGGAGAGAGGGAGAAGATACAAAACAGTGTTACAATGTTTCTGGTGTAAGGTCTCCTAAACAACCAGAAGGTCCCACAACAGTGGACCGCTTCTGTGGGTGTCTGTTGCTGGATTGCCCACCAGACATAACAGTAAAAAATGTGTTGAGAAAATGTTGCTTAATGTGGGTTAAAAACGTTTTCAAGTTAGTAACGGCAGTCAGACGCTGTAATTTCAGGATGAAAGTGTCTTATCACCTCGAAATGACACAATTTAGGTTACGGTGTTAGAATTTCATTGTGATCAGCAGCGGCCCATGCAGGTAAGAGAGGTGGGGCGGTGGGGTCGTGTTGGAGGGATTCGAAAAATGACCACGAGGGAAAATTAAATAACTAATTAATTTTCCCTCATTGTCGTCTGTCGAAATCCCCCTCCACCCAGCCCCACCATCATACCACTCTTACCTGCAGGGGCTACAGATGATTGTGATTAGAGCTGTTAGGTCATCATAGAGCGAAGTAGTCATATAGTTAGCATGATTATGTCATAATCGTAAAGTATTCTAAACAACAGGTGTAACAAAATTATATGTATGTGCACAATCCACCGATAACGTAGCAGCATGAAAAACAGAAAAGGGAGTCACTGTTTACTCATAACCCATAAATGGCAAACCCTGGTGTTTAAGGTTTGATTATCAAAGGGTAGGGAGGATGTGCCCTCTTACCTCCTGTGTGTCTGGCGCAATCCCCTTGGGTCATGGTGAGAAAGTGCAGTACCTTCAATCAGGATCTGGTGGTTGCTCAAAGGAGCCGCACCTACCCATCCTCTCGTCTGCCCTTATGTGTCTGGGCTCAAGATGCTTCCGTTTATACCTCACAGCTGGCTTCATCACTTAAGGGTCAAGACCAGAAGTGTATCTTGACCGTATTTACAGTTGTAGTCATGGATGTACAAGGAGCCGCCATCTTGGGAGTGTGAAGTTGCCACCTTAAAGGTATATGTGTCAAAGGGACTTGTCATCTGGTTTACGAAGAGGAGAGGATATAAATGACCAAAACAAAGGGTAATGTCCCTCTAGTTCAAAGTATAATCCTTATATATCTTAGCCTATATTGATGTTCACCCTCCAAAATGACGGCGTGGATATATAGGGTAGGACCGTCTCTCTTGGTCAACATTGCGGGTGTCAAGAAGTGTATAGACAGCATCAATGAGAGTAAGAAAATCTACACAGGAGTGTTTAGCCGCTGTAGTTACAAAAATGAGGGTAAAAGGTAGTAACCCTAGAGGGTGTATCCAGTAAATAAAAGAGTAAAAGCGTTGGGCATCCTATGAACATTAGGACGTGGTAAAGGATCAAGATAGCAATAAAATGTAAAGTTTCCAGACAGTTACTGGCTGAGGGGTGATACACTGGATTGGAGAAAGTATCATACTATATAGTGTGATCAGTTAAGTATTTTGCATACAGTGACACTGCGCGGTATGGATTTCATTGTAGTTCTATTCACAGGATATCATCATTCAAACCATGGACATGTGTGCTGAGGTGGAAAGCCCATCGTTATTCTATCCTGAATAATGTGGATATGTTCCCTGTAGGGTTCGCCTCCAAGACGGTCCAGGTTAGGTTGTCTCCTGTGTGCTATAAATCGATATTAAGGTTACACATCGCAGTGGCGCTGTTTCCGCAGTGTATTGTGCTTTTGTGTTCACTTATACAGACTTTGATGGGTCTGGTGGTCATCCCCACATAGCGTAAGTTACATGGACACGTGATTAGGTCTACACAATTCCTTTTATTACAGTTAGGATGTTGTTTTTTGGTCCACTTGAAGCTGTCTATACCTAGGGTTTATATCAGCGTCCACCACCTGGATAATAACTTCTCACTGCTGGTAAGTTCTATAATGTAGCTTGTTGGGTTGTAGTCTGTGATCGTGGTCTGTTAATGACTAGGAGTTCTCTTAGGGTCTGTGTTCTTTTAAAGGCAAACCATGGGCATACCAGATTAGATTGCCCGTACTGAAAATTTCCAGTGTTTCAAAACAATGTTCTTGATCCTATTGGAAAGAGGGGTGAAAGTGGTAACACAAGTCATTATATCATCTATCGTCAGTCCCACATTGACCTATTGTGTGTGCACCTATGTATCTTGAGTCACTTCTGAGCCTGGGTTCAAAAGTTTAGTATTCAGGAGGGGTTTGGCCACAAATTACTTTTGTAATAGAGTCAAAGTAGACTTGGTCTGCCACCTAGGTAAGACCTCTCGAGTTTGCTCCATATTAGAGGATCGTTACTATCAGAGTGTGCTCCATGGAATCCAGTTGTTGCAGATAATGGTCCACCTCCCAACGTCACCAACACTCTATTTGTAATACACAGAGTGTTGGAGCCATTAGGCGAAGGAAAAAAGGAAGCGAAGGGAAGGGACAGCAGGGAAGGGATCCTGAAACAACAAAGGACACAATTATAATCACTGCATATACCTTCAACCTACACTCATATGGTCTCACTAGTTTGTCATATACCTGCTTTGAACTGAAAAACAACATCCACCCGATGTATATTCAAGACACTTAACCCGCAGATTTGTTTGCCTAATGAAAACACAGAACCCAATTATAAGACAATAATTCTCACATTCCTTGGTTCCCTGTAATGTTTGAAATAACCCCTAAACATACCATGATTTTTTGCAATGCAGGTTTGACAGTGCAAAAATGCAGGTTTCTGGTAATCTACTCCAATGTAAAACAAAGGTTTATCATGTCCCTCCTATCATACAGTAAGAAAGTATTTTCCTTTTTTCACCACTGTAATCCACAGACACGGTAGAGTGTAGGAAGCAAAAACCACAACACTCCGCTCTGTTAAGTAGTATTAGAAAACTGGAAGAGTAGCAAGTAGTCATTGGCCAGTTATATTAGAAAAACAAAAGCACCAAAAGAAACCTTGAGGGTTATTACTACTAATATCCTGCGGAACACGGGAACGTGTGATTACCCCACCACGACGCTCCGCTCCCAATGTAGTCAAATACCAGCCCTTCCCTACGGTAGCGCATAGTTGCGTCCACCACAGCGCTCCGCGTCATTATCAACGAAAAATATAGAAAAGCTTCACAACAACAATCCAGTCAGAAGCACGCTATACAGTTTTGCAAAGTACCATGCTTTCTTTTTTGTTTTTTGAAGTCAAGAAAGTCTGAAATACGGCAGCGTGTAATACCTGTACCAACACGCTCCGTTGTAGAAACAATGAAGGGGAAAATGACGGGAGATAGGTAAGATTCAACAGCAGCAAGTAGGAAGCACTGCACTCCGTTGTGCTCCGCCGCAAAACTCCTACCTTCAACCGAAGCCAGACAGCGCTCTTAAACTCGGGGGACCTGGGCCATAATAGCGTGCAGCAACATCCAGTCCTCACGCAGAAACACCGAAAAACCAGTCAGAATTACGCTCAACAGGAAGCGCGTTCTCAGGACAGAAATACCTCCCCTCTCCCGAAGGATCATGGGAGATGTAGTTTGGTACAGTAAGGCAGGCGCAAGGACGTGAAACCGGACTGTATGTCCTCCCTCCTAGCGCCTCCTAGGACCAGGATTCGCAGGACACCGTCGATGGAAAGAGCGGACGGCGGCAGGGGCATGTACATTATGACTCGGCTCCCATGAGTCATCCTCAGCTGAATCCAGGAGACCAGATACCACAGGACCCCATTCCTCATTTTGGAGTCTTTGACGCTCCGCACCTCCTACTCATAACCCCCATCACGTAACACTGGCGGAGGGGCACGATGTCTGGTGGATCCTGAGAGTACCTGGCAGTTTCAATTTATACGCCACAGGATTGACCTTCTTCAAAATGACGTAAGGCCCTATGTATCTCGGGCGAAAGATGCTACGCAACTTGAACCGGATGTTTCTAGTGGAGAGCCAGACTCTCTCCCCCACCTAGGATAAGGGACCGTCTGACCTGTGGCGATCCTCCCACCACTAATACTCCTGCTTGGCCTTTAGTAGATGGACTCTGACCCTCTTCTGCACAGAATGTAACCTCCGCATTTGCCCAAAAACCGAAGGCTGATTTGCCACCTCATCTGGTATACGAATAGGGAGTATTCTGGCATCGAATCCATAGGTAGCACAAAAAGGGGATACTCCCACAGAACTGTGCCAAGCATTGATATACGCCACTCCCGCCATCCACAATAGAGAGACCCATGACTCATGAGCGTCCGCAGCGTAGCAACGAAGATATTTCTTCAGGGTTTGATTCAGCCTTTCTGTTTGCCCATCAGTCTGGGGGTGGAAACTCGTAGATAGCGAGGATTGGATATGTAACGCCTGACACCATATTTTCCAGAATCTGGCAATGAACTGCGGCCCCCTATCGGACACGATGACTTCCGGCACTCCATGTAACCGAATGATATTGTTCAACAGCAATTGCGCAGTTTGACCTGCGGTGGGAAGATTCACACACGGAATAAAGTGCCCCAATTTGGTGAGACTATCGATAACCACTAATATGGCTGTTTTACCTTGATCAGATGGTAATCCTGTGACGAAGTCTAAGCTGATATTCTGCCATGGTCTTTTGAGAGTGGGCATGGGCATAAGCTTACCCTTCTTCTTACCTGTCTCATTTTTGGCTTGGGCACAGTCTTTACACTGTCCTACCCATTTGGATACATCTTGCTTCTCAGTTTTCCACCAAAAATGACATTGCATTAGCTGGAGAGTTTTACTCACTCCTTGATGACCTGCTAATGGGGCTTCATGACACCACTCAAAAGCCTTTTTTGCACAGCTGTGGTGGGTAAATACAGTTTGTTATTTTGAAATGGCAGACCCTGTTTTAGAGTTCGACCTCCTTCTTTAATAACCCAGGACACCCATGCATCCTGACCTTTTGACTGACGGATCATATCTAAAAAGTTTTCTGCATGGATCATACAAACCACTTTTCCAGGATCCACGATAGCCTCCAAAGCGGGTTTGTTACTTGCTTCCTGTGAAAAATCCTGTCTGGACAGAGAGTCAGCTTACCGATTGTCCACCCCAGGTCTGAAAGTGATCATAAAATCATACTCAGAGAAAAAAAGCATCCACCTCATTTGCCTCTGGGTGAGGTGTCTTGCCGTCTTCATAAACTGGAGGTTCTATGGTCTGAATATACCGTGACTGGGAAAGCAGCCCCCCACAGATAATGGCTCCACTCCTGGAAGGCCTTTTTAATCGCTAACAGCTCTTTTTCAGCAATTGTATAATTATTTTCCGCCATGCTCAGTTTTTTGGACATATATGCCACAGGATGTAATTGGCCGGTGTTCTGGTTTCTCTGTGACAATATAGCCCCGATGGCTTCATCAGCGGCGTCAGCTTCAACCACAAAAGGAAACTCAGGCTTTGGATAAGCCAGTATTGGAGCAGTAGTAAAAGCCCTTTTAATAACTTCAAAGGCCTCAGCAGCCTCACTAGACCACTGAAAGGTTACTCCCTTCCTAAGCAAACGAGACAGAGGCACTGCCACCTGTGAAAAATGGAGAATGAATCTACGATAGTAGTTAGCAAATCCCAGGAAGCTTTGGACATCCTTCACAGTTTTGGGCGTAGGCCATGTTTGCACTGCCGATACCTTTCTTTCTGACATTTGTAAGCCTTCGGGACAAAGCGTGACCCCCAGAAATTCTACTTCAGTCACACTGAATTCACATTTGCTTAGTTTACAGAAAAGCCTGTGATCCCTCAATTTCTGTAACACATCAAGGACCTGCCGGGTGTGTGTCTCTATTTCCTCTGAATAGATCAGTATATCATCTATATGCACTACCACTCATATGTCCACAAACTCCTTCAAAACATCGTTCAGGAAATACTGGAAGGCCGCCGGGGCGTTACAAAGGACGAACGGCCTCTCAGTATATTCGTATAGTCCGTAACGAGTCTTGAAGGCAGTCTTCCATTCATCCCCTTCGCGGACTCTTACCAAATGGTACGCCCCCCCTTAGATCCAGTCTGGTGTATATCTGGGCATCCCTTTCTTGGTCCAGTAGTACTGATATAAGGGGCAACGGGTATCTATTGCGTATTGTGTTTTTATTCAACACGCAATAGTCCACACAGGCTCTCAGATCGCCGTTAGCCTTAGTTATGAAAAATAAAGGAGATGCAGCAGGGGATCTGGAAGGTCTGATAAATCCTATATCCACATAATGATCTAAATATTCTTTTAGATGTTTAGTCTCAGGAACAGACAAGGCATACACACGGCATGAAGGAATGGTAGCACTATCCACTAGATCTATGTGGCAGTCATACATCCTGTGTGGTGGTAACTGTTCTGCCTTAATTTGGCTGAAAACATCGTTGTAAGACAGATATTCACTAGGTAACACAAACTCTTTTTCAACTGCAGCAGCTATCACCAATGGAAACAACAATGCAGCTGTCTGTGTAGTTTTTTGTGGAACCATGTGCTCTTGACATTCATCAGACAAGAACTGAACTGTCTTGGCCTTCCAATTTATCAAAGGGTTATGATGACATAACCATGGCATACCTAAGATGAGGTGTACAACCTTTACAGCGCAACTTTTACCACGCAGTGCCTTTACGACGCAACTTTTACAACGCAAACCATTACACCGCATTGCGCTGGGGGGCGCTCTAGGATAGGGAATATATTTAATTTACTATCCAACACCTACCGTACTATCCACGGGGACTGGAGTTGGAATAGTAAATTAAATAATTCACTATCCAACACCCAAAAGCACTATGCGTTGTAATGGCATTCGTTGTAAATACCACGTTGTAAAGGCATGCGATGTAAAAGTATGCGTTGTAACGTCATACATCCCTAAGATGACCTCATATTGGGGGGCTTCTATGATGTTTAGAGACAATTCTTCTCTATGCCTACCCTCTTTAACTGTAACCGACAACACCACAACATCCGTTTGTTCGGTGATAAGACCAGATTTCAATGGTTTCCCATCCACAGCCAACACTTCCTCAGGTGTGTTTCTAGTCACTCTTTCCAACGCCAAAGTAGACACCAACCCACTATCAATGAAATTACCTGTAGCCCCAGAATCTATCATGACCATGACCTGATGTACCTGTAGCTGACTCTCAAGACTCATGGGACGAATGATATGTGTCTCTGTGTCCTGTAAGGCCAGGATGGTTAAAGATGGAATTTTCCAGGGTTGTATCTCACTCACCTCTTCATGAGGATTCACTGTCTTAACAGCTATATTGTTTATAGCTGAAACTGCCACCCTTTTACTCCGAGACCATACCCCGGTGGTCTTTGGTTTTTTGGGGCATTCTCTTACATAGTGCCCTTCCTTGCCGCAGTACATGCACAAACCTTGTACTCTACGACTTTCTCTCTCGTCTTTGGTTAAAGGGGCTCTAATAGTCCCTATTTCCATGGGTTCATTACCAGTCTCTGAGGCAGTGAGGGCCCTACGAGGGGTTATATCAGACCTAACAGGACCTCTGTCCCACCTTCTTCGCTCACCTCCTTTTTCAGGTAATCTACCATCCAATCTCAGGGTCAGGTTGATCATGTCCACACATGTGGTCGGTTGCAGGTCGATTTGAGCTATGATATCCTTCAGTCCCTCTCTTAAACCTTGGTAAAATAGAGACATTCTTTTCTCCTCTGGCCACGCGGTCTCTGCCACCAATCTATTGAAATTAGTCAGATAAGTCACCAAATCGCTTCTCCCCTGTCTAAGTTCCAATAACTCCCTATCAGCACTGAATGTAGTGGCCCTTCTGTCAAACACCTTTTTAAACTCAGTTCCGAACACCGACCAGTCAGACAGCACAGCATCATTGTTTCTCACTAGTGGCACTGCCCAATTCGCAGCGTCTCCTATCAGGTATGATATGGCAAAAGCCACCCATGAGTGGTTATTTGGAAAGGAGGTTGGTTTACACGAGAAGTGTAACATAATTTGTGTTAAAAACACTTGCGTCTTTGTTGGATCCCCAGAATATCTCTCTGGGATAGCCAGAGGGATAGGTGGTGGAACAGTGACCTGTATTTGCGGATTGGGATGGGAAGCATCAAAGGGATTTTTGGCTAATTTATCAACCTTCTCTCTTAAGGCTAATGTCTCTGCTCTAGAAGAGGCTAATTCCTGCTGGACCAGGACTAAAGCCTGGAGAACATCCTCCATGGATGCCATTCTCATCAACAACTGGATCGGGCAAAGCAATATTCTTGGGCGCGTAATTCTGTCAGAGCGTGCTCCACGGAATCCAGTTGTTGCAGATAATGGTCCACCTTCCAACGTCACCAACACTCTATTTGTAATACACAGAGTGTTCGAGCCATTAGGCGAGGGGAAAAAGGGAAGGGAAGGGAAGAGACAGCAGGGAAGGGATCCTGAAACAACAAAGGACACAATTATAATCACTGCATATACCTTCAACCTACACTCATATAGTCTCACTAGTTTGTCGTATACCTGCTTTGAACTGAAACACAACATCCACCCGATGTATATTCAAGACACTTCACCCGCAGATTCGTTTGCCTAATGAAAACACAGAACACAACTATAAGACAATAATTCTCACATTCCTTGGTTTCCTGTAACGTTTAAAATAACCCCTAGACATACCATGAATTAAGCAGGTTTGACAGTGCAAAAATAAAGGTTTCTGGTAATGTACTCCAATGTAAAACAAAGGTTTATCATGTCCCTCCTATCATACAGTAAGAAATTCTTTTCCTTTTTTCACCACTGTAATCCACAGACACGGTAGAGTGTAGGAAGCAAAAACCACAACACTCCGCTCTGTTAAGTAGTATTAGAAAACTGGAAGAGTAGCAAGTAGTCATTGGCCAGTTATATTAGAAAAACAAAAGCACCAATAGAAACCTTGAGGGCTATTACTAGTAATATCCTGCGGAACACGGGAAGGTGTGGTTACTCCACCACGACGCTCCGCTCCCAACGTAGTCAAATACCAGCCCTTCCCCACGGTAGCGCGTAGTTGCGTCCACCACAGTGCTCCGCGTAATTATCAATGAAAAATATAGAAAAGCTTCACAACAACAATCCAGTCAGAAGCGCTCTATATAGTTTTGCAAAGTACCATGATTTCTTTTTTGTTTTTTGAAGACGAGAAAGTCTGAAATACGGCAGCGTGTAGTACCTGTACCAACACGCTCCGTTGTAGAAACAATGAAGGGGAAAATGACGGGAAGATAGGTAAGATTCAACGGCAGCAAGTAGGAAGCACTGCACTCCAATGTGCTCCGCCGCAAAACTCCTACCTTCAACCGAAGCCGGACAGCACTCTTACACTCGGGGGACCTTGGCCATAATAGCGTGCAGCAACATCCAGTCCTCACACAGGAACACCGGAAAACCAGTCAGAATTACGCGCAACAGGAAGCGCGTTCTCAGGACAGAAATACATCCCCTCTCCCGAAGGATCATGGGAGATGTAGTTCGGTACAGTAAGGCAGGCGCAAGGACGTGAAACTTGACAATTACTGTCCTAAGTCAATTAAGTTAGTTGCGACAATTGATGTGCCATGTGATAGGAAAACATGTCATGTAATTGTAGGCCCACCAAGCTTATGGCAGCATGTTGCTTTGAGGGCTTAAGCCCAGATTTCCTGCCTGCCCATACTAAGTCTTTTATGGGTTTACTGATTTTCTTCAAGAGCGAAGTGGGAAAGGTGACATCCCCAGCAGATGGCTGTTTCCTGAGGCACCACTATTCTGATCACTTGACCTCATCCCCTCCTGGATAGTTGTCCTTCTTAGCCATAAGTGGTTGCAATTGTTCAAGTAGGTCAGTTTAGATGGAGCTATTATGATACCATGGTATTTGCCACTGATTAAAGACTGGGTTTGCAGTCATGTCTCACTTCTTTAGACTGTGGTTCAATTCCATCTGTGACTATCACATTCCAGAGATGCACACAATGTGCTAAGGACCCCTGAATTGTGGTATGGGTTATCCTGTAATGCTACTGATCTTCTCTTAATATAGTGTAAGGCCAGGCCCGGACTGGCCGTTGCAGGCACCGGGCAATCCCCCGGTCGGCCACGAGGGTCGGGCCGGTGTTGGGCCCCAGGGGGCCGGTTTTGTTACAGGGTCGTTTTTTGCAGCATAGCTGCAAAAACGGAACTGTAACAAAATCGTCCGAAAACCGGCCCTAGCAAAGAGCGCGTCGCACCCCCCAACCCCCTGGGGGGAGGGTGGGGGGGGCCGGCCGAGCACTTTGCCAGGGCCGGTTTCGGTTCCCAGTCCGGCCCTGTGTAAGGCACCTAATCCCAAGGTTGACCCTCAGCCCAGTAAAATGTCAGAAAGGCACCCTTATGCCACAAATTCCACTTTATGTCAGGTGCGGCCACCACATACTAGGGTACACATAAAATGTAATGTATGGAATGTATGGAATACTTATGACAGGAATCTACAACATATTCCATGGCTTGCCTCTCGATGTGACAGATATCAATGTTAAGCTCAAGTCAATGGCTTCAGACATGGAGTAAATATCAGATGCCAGAGATACTTTTTATATTTTAAGAATGTGCTTCTTAAGCCATGCGTGGCCTCCTTACCCTAGGGGCGACCACCAAACGTTCAGAATCTCCACATTACACCAGAGGTGACAACCAAATGCCACAGATGGCCCCCAGATGCATAAAGTCTCTCCCAGACATAGGCATGTTTACACTTCTCAATACAGTTAGAAATAAATGCATACACTAAAATCCGAGATGCTTCTTCTCCTAAACAGCTCGCACATGTACACATGCACACAGATGCACACAAACACATACAAGATCCCTTGACCCGTGCTACCCCCACCACTAACCTGTAGCGGTGCACAATAGCCACCTGTATTTTCAAAGTGCTTCAGCTTTTGCTTGGGAACAGAAGGGGTGTTTGGGGTCTTTTCATCAGCCCCAGCAACCCCAACAGGGCTGTACCTCCTGTGTACAAGGAAGCTAAGTATCACCAGTCAGTCAAGCAGCGACCTGGAGGGATGGCCGACATAAGTTCATGGGCTACTATAGCTCTGGCACATGATGCTGGTGTGAGAGCGGGGACACAGCTATGCCTCCTCTTGGTTTCCCCTCTATGATGCTTGTAACATATGCAAAGGCTTGTGCTGAACTTCTGCCGGCTTTCACAGCGAGTCGCTTTTTTCACTCCTGCCTCAAACATATACACACAAACACTGTACATTTCAGGTTGGAGAAAAGCTGAAGGAGCCACACACATGCACCCAGAGCATAAGCGTATTGTTTATGTTTATGTTTATGTTTTTAAGATTTTTATTGCGCACAACTACCCGAAGGTGTCTCGGCGCATATCGGACTGCCTGGGATGGATAGCTACCAGAAGACTCATTGATTGAATAACCAGATTTTCAAGAGTTTACGGAAGATGGTAAGGGTGAGACTGGTTTTGATGGGCAAAGGAAGAGAGTTCCACAGCCTAGGGGTGGCTACTAAAAATCGTCTGTCTCCCCAGCTGGTGGTTCTGGTGCGTGAGACAGAAAGGAGGTGGGTACCAGCCGAGCGAAGAGCTCTTTGCGGAGCATAGATCCGAAAAGCCTCTTTGAGGAACCTGGGTCCAGAGTCATGGATGGCCTTATAGGCAATACAAAGTGCCTTAAACTTTATCCGACTCTTGACTCTTAGCCAATGCAGGTGACGTATGGCCAGAGAGGTGGGGCGGCGGCTAGGGATGCCAAGCAGAATTCTGGCCGCTGCATTTTGCACAGATTGTAATTTGTATAAGATCTGTTCTTGCGTGCCAAGAAAGAGGGCGTTGCCATAATCCATTTTAGAGAAAACAAGAGTGGTGATCAAGGTTTTCCCTGCCCCCAAAGGGAGATATGGCAACAGCTTTTTGATCTTCCTTAGCGTATAGAAAGACAATGAGACCACCGCATTCACGTGGTGTTTAAACAGCAGCTTCTCATCGAACAGAACACCGAGGTTTATGACCTTGGCAACCGGAGTGGGGGGTGGTCCCATTTCAGTGGGCCACCAGATGGAAGACCACTCCGGAGCAAGGTTGCCAAAAGTCATAACCTCGGTTTTGTCCGAGTTTAACCTCAAGCAGTTGCTTGACATCCATGACCTAATGGTCCTCATCCCTTCCTGAAATCTTGCGGCCACAGCTGGTCCATCTTTGTGTATCGCCAACACCAATTGGGTGTCATCCGCATAGGTGGTTAAGCGGAGACCCTGTGCTTTAATGACTCTCGCTAAATCCGCCACATATATATTAAATAATGTGGGGCTTAGCGAGGAGTCCTGCGGCACCCCGCACGGAAGGGTGAAGATGGGCGAGTAAAAGGTGCCCAGTTTCACTGCCTGGGTACGATTAGCCAGAAACGAAGCGATGAGGTCCCTGGCAAGATGGGTCACCCCCAGGGCTGTGACACGGTCGATCAAGATGGAATGATCGACCGTGTCAAAGGCAGCGGATAGATCTAACAGTACAACCATTTTAGTCCTGATCTCGTCCGAGGCTTTTATCAACGCCGTCTCGGTGCCATGGCCCTTCCTGATGCCGAACTGGGTATCATCTAGAAGTTGATGGCAATCGATGAAACCCGACAGCTGTTTGTTCATAATAGCTTCAAATATTTTGGCCGGGAATGGAAGGCAAGCGATAGGTCTATAATTAGCTGAGTCCGCGGGGTCCAGGGAAGGCTTTTTTAACAAGGGCTTGATGACCGCTTTTTTCCAAATTTCAGGATATATGCCTGTTGAGAAGATGGAGTTGCATAGGACCGTGAGCGGAGAAGCAATAACCTCAGTTAAGGCACTCAGTGTAGAAGGGGGACAGGGTTCTAAAGGAGACCCAGATTTAATGGAGGTGATTAGCTTGCTAATCTGGTCGGTCGTGACTATGTGGAAATTAGGAAAGGTGGGAGTGAGTGGGGAGGACTGAGGAAAAAGATCAATGTGATCCGAATCTATCAGGGAGGAAAAAGATGAGTAGATGTTCATGACCTTGGTGAAAAAAAAAATGCAACGGCATTACAGAGGTCTTGGGATGGTTCACTGGGAGCCCTATCGGGGGATTGGAAAGGGAATCTACGACTTGAAAAAGCCTTCTAGCAGAGTTCTGGGCAGACTCGATCTGAGCGAGAAAAAAAGCGTTTTGGTCTTAATGATGGCTTTCTTGTATAGCGCTAGCGCATCTTTATACGTTTGTTTATCTGAGATCCTATAATGCTTGCGCCAGCGCCTTTCTAAATTCCTGCAATACTGGCGTTGTAGCTGAAGATCCTCTGTGAACCATTGGGCAGATGGCCTGGCCCGGTTGGGGATAATGGTTTTAGCTGGGGCTACTTTATTAATGGCATCCAGAATCCAATCCTGATATCTACTAGAGAGTGGCGTGGGGTGTGGTGATGGCTCATAAGAGGATTCAGCCAGAATATTGGACAGAAGAGGATAATCCATGTTTTTCCAGGCTCTGGTGGTAATGGGGGTGCGGCAGGTGTATTGCGGGGGAATGGGGTTATGAGCCAGGATAGTAAAGATAACTGCCGAGTGGTCTGACCATACTACAGGGAGAACTGTAGTCAGTGAGATGTTAGAGTTGTTGGTGAACAAGCCATCCAGCGTATGGCCTGCCTGGTGGGTGGGGGCTTCTACCAACTGCTGTAATCCTACAGGAAGTAGGTCGGAAATCAGTTAGGTGGTGTCTTTATCCCCTAGGACTTCCAGATGAAAATTGAAGTCCCCCAAAATAGTATAAACAGAATGGCCCAGGGAAAGTTCCGTAAGATGATCAAGAGTCGACAGGAAGCTGATGTGTGGGCCCGGGGGCGGTATATAAGAATTCCCTTAAAGACTTGATTGTGGTTAAGTGTGATGGAGAAAATACAGGCTTCGCAATTCAGTCGGTGAATAGATTCGATTTTAGATTGAAAGATCCCTTTACGAATAATAGCTAAGCCACCACCTCTCCCCGTAGTTCTGTCCTGTCTTACCACACAGTAACCCTCCGGTGTGGCTGCACAGAAATCCGGGCCAGAGGCAGCGTCTCCCCAAGTTTCGGTTATAAACAAGATGTCCAGCTCCTGACTCCCAATGAATTCTCTGATTTCTAAGCTATGTTTCGGGAGGGAGCGGGCGTTAATAAGCGCCAAGCGGAATTTGCGCTTAGGTAAGGGGCAGATGTCGAGAGCAAACGGAGTAGGACAAGGGAGAGTGTAATTACAACCAGGGAATGGGGCAGGGGCGGACACAAGGCAACTAGGGAGTGGCGGAATCCGGCAGCGCAAGTTAGTGGTGGGTTTATTGAGTTCTTGTAACTGAGAAGAGGAATAACAAATGGGGGTAGTGTGGGTATCAATGAGCCCGGGGCCAGGGGGGGTGGCCGTGGTCCCGGTCCAGGCCCGGACGGGCCCAGACAGGCTTGCCTCCGGCGCGCTATCGGCGCGCCCGCTGCGCGGACGAGAGGAAGAATTCATTTTATCGTGTCCGGGCCCCCAATCTGCCGAACACTAGAGCGCTGTCCTCCCAAATGCAAAAATCGGTTATTGCTAATTCCATAAATTGCGTGGAATTACATTTAAGGAATCTCTATTTGAGATTCCTTAAATGCAATTCATGAAGCATTTTAAAATTGCGAAAATGCAATTTTGGGCCGCTATTTACCGAGAGGTCAGACCTCTCGGTAAATAGCAAAAACTTTTAAAAGCATTTTTCTAAGTTGCATGTTGCACACACACATGTCCCTTGGACATGTGTGTGCGCAACACCTGTTTCAATTTGCATTTCAGGGGTGCTACAGGGTGTCCTTTGGACACCCCTGGCACCCTTTCAATCGCTATCTTATTTGCGATTAGCTAATTGCTAATCGCAAATAAGGAATACTCCCCATTCATTCCTATGGGCCTTTTGGCCCATAGGAATGAATGGGGAGTTATTCCTTATTTGCGATTAGCAATTTGCTACTCGCAAATAAGGAATGTGTAGGAATCGCTATTTATTTAGCAATTCCTACATGAATACCGTTTTGCGAGTCCTTAATAGCGATTCGCTATGAATCGCTATTGGGGGCTCGCAAAACGGCCCGTTGATGAATAAGGCTGCTTATCCCTAAACTCCCGGCTTCCGCCTCAGGAGTCTCGATTACATGTGATGAGCGAGGTGACAGCCGCTCTTTTATTGTGTCCGGGCCCCCAATCGGCCGAACACTAGAGCGCTGTCCTCGCCTCAACTAAGATGGGTGCTGCTGTAAGTGCCGATAGGGATCGAGTGCGGAGGTCTGGAGAAGCCCTAAATCGGCACCCTGAGGCCCCGGTGGTCCCTACAAGAAAGCACCCGCAGGTAAGGCAATGCGGCGTGAAGAGGGAATGAAATAAGTTCTAGAGGTGCTCGAGTGACAAAGCAAATAAAATTGAAGATGTGCCAATTATAATGATAAAAAACAATGCTAGCAAATATTCAGCAAGTTTTAAAAAGATCTTATCCCTAAACTCCCGGCTTCCGCCTCAGGAGTCTCGATTACATGACTACATGATTACATTGCTTTGTTTCATTCCTGCTGTGGGTTATGGACCAGTTGTACAAAGCATTTTTGCGGTCGCCGTTTGCGACTGCAAAAAAGCTGTTTACAATATACAAAGGCAAATTGTGAATCGCAATGATGACACCCAGATGAAACACTATTTAAAATCCACCTTTCGCAATCACTCAGTTCCATGTATGCTCGATGTCCAATTCCACCCGTATATTCAAGTACACTCTGGGGCATATTCACAAGAACGTGTGATAACCATCGCAAAAGTTACTTAACGCAACTTCCAACATCATAGTCTATCGCGGGAAAATAACGCTGTGTTAACCAAGCATTCTCAACAAAGCGGTACCATACGATAGCCTCCAGATAACGTGTCAAATGTCTGCATAAAAATCAACGCCATGCCGCAAAAATGCAACAAGCAAACGCAAAAAATCCTGTGATAAGGCCAATCGCGGTACAAAAAGCAGCAAAAAACAGCGACAGGCCTGCATATCCCATGCGTCTGGTGCGAAAATGCACTATGAAAGCTACAAATACAACACACCAGAAACAATCTAAAGTGCGTAGCAACATGGATGCACCCTGACCGAGTGCTGAAGCAGACGCAAAACCCACAACCCGCACAGACCACCAGCAAGGAACAATGGGGTCGGGGAAGGCCAGGGAGAAGAGGGAGAGGAAACGGGTGCAGTTCACAGGGAAACTGGATCAGCGCCACGGAGGTGACAGAACACTACCATCAACTGGCCCACAATCAGATTACCCGGACCTCAGTCTGAGTGTTGAGGAGGCCAATGGAGGAGGCAAAGAGGCGCTGACATGATGGAAGCAGAGGGGACAGAGTCTAGGTCACTTGCCAGTGACCAGCGGCACGATAGACGAAAGCCCACCGATGTCGGGTGATTCAGGTGCGAAGAGGTGAAGCGTGACTCTGCAGCCAAGAGGACCAGGAGGTGTTGACAATGACCAGGAGCTGGATTCGAGCTGCTCCACAAAGGATGTTGAGTGCTGTGGTATCGGTGTCTGAATTGGACCCAACAATTCTTGGCAACACCAACCCACACAGAAAGAGAAAAGATGCTTCGGTGTGGACCAGCAAGGTCCAGGGGGCTCACCAAGTAGTGGAGAGTTAGGGCATGTCTGGAGTAACAAGGAAAGCCCAAGGAAAGTCAAAGTTGCCTTCTCAGGGACCCAGCAGTTAGTGAGGGCAGATATTTTCCCCAAGGAACTGAAAAAAGTCTTACGGTCACAGTGGGGCATGAAACCTGTGGAAGGCCACCATAAGTGCGGCGACTGTGTCGCATGTGAATGAACAATCGAAGGAACTGATTTCACGCATCAGAAACACACTACGTTTACTAATTGCAAGTCAAAATTTTTTGTATATGCTGTGATTTGCCCCTGTAGTAAAATCTACATAGGGAAAACAACTCAGCAAGTTAATCAAAGGATAACACAACATAGGTCCAGAATTAAAAAGAAAGTATGCGCAGCCCCCATGGTTGACCACTTTCTGAAGGAGGGACACACTGAACGTGATTTTAAATGGACAGTGTTAGTTGTGATAGAGCGCGCGGGTCACCCGACCAATAATTTCGCCACTTCCGGCTTCGGGCCCATATATTTCAAATCACCATATACATTGATCGGATGACCTCACGGTCTACTACCAATAATTGTGTGAGTCCCTTACGTTATTCTTTAGAGTACCCGACTTACCATCCACCGATGCGGGTACCTATGACCACAATGGATCAGGGAGCTAGCTGTAAAAGGAAAGGCAGCAAAATACAAACCCAACAAATAACATTCAAAAATTCTTTAGCAAAGACCACGGACAACTGGAAGTTTTAAAATCTTTATCTAATCTAGTAAAATTCGGAGAGTATCAAATTTACAGTAATTAAGCAATCAATAACCAGAATAACATAAATTACACAGCTGAATAGCAAATAAGTCAGCACAACCATTTATACTACTAAGGAATAAGGGCACATTCTATAGTTGAAGGGTCAGAAATTAGAACATCTAGGATGAATCACTAGAAATGGGGTAGGCTTTGATTATGACTAGTATTCTAGAATTATCTCAAGGAAATGAGACAGGATTTCGGGACATATATATATCTATAGGAGAGACTATGAAGAGAAACACGCTATGCATCAAGGCAAAAGTTCTTTAGACAGTTTAAGTAAGGATGTTCTAGACCATATCAGGAAATGACAAACTGCAATGCAAAATATAATTTCTAGCAGGTAGGGTAACATAGGAACACGTTATGAAATAAATGCAAATGACTTTATGATTCAATGGTTGCGGAAAAGCATGGAAAATTTAACATATGCAAGGGTATGTCTTTATTAAAGCAAAAGACAGAAATTCAGAAAGGTGCAAGATTCAGAGTTTTCAGAGTGATATTTACCTAGACTGGTGTGGAAACCAAACCCTGGCCACGGGTCAGTTAAGGACAGGAAAACCCTCAAGGAAGGATACCCCTCGATGGACAGCAGGTGCAGAATGGACACCCAGGACAGGACAGGAAGACCAGATTAGGACCAGGACAGGAAACCCTCAGGACAGGACCGGTACCCGCAGTTCGGAAGCAACGCCTGCGCTCCACCCTCTCTGCAACTATCGATCAGGACCCCGATTGGGTCAGCGAACTCCCAGCAAAGTGCTCCGCCAGCACTTTTAAGGTTTAGTAAAACCTTAGTCTATGGTCAAATTCGGACAGAGTGCTCCGCAGCGCTCTGTATCTTCAATCACCTATTGAGTGCGTTGGGTCAGTGACAGGTCAGCTAAACCAGACAAGTCGGACAATTTCCCTAGGTGAACCCAGGGTAGATATACTGTTTTGGGACGGTGTACCACCCCCCAATGTTGCAAAGTGTCAGAATCCCTCAATTTGGATTTGTCCTAAGGTAGGATTTGGGTAACACACCAATCAGAACAGACTATTTGGAGGCCTACTTTGCATCTCTGGGTACCGCCTAGCGAGATTGGGGTTCTCATGAGAAAGACCAGTGGAATACAATGAATTGTTAACAATTGTTTCAATATGGGTACACATGACTCCGTCCTGCTGGGTCGCAGGTCATTTTCTCAGGAGCATCTTGCCCATCTATGCCAGCTGGCTGAGTTCCACTGTTCAAGGCTGAACTTCCCCAGGCTGCATGACCTGCGCAGAAGGGACCTTCAAGATGGTTCCCGGCTCAGTCAGACCCCCATTTCCCGCGGTACATGAAAAGTAAGCGAGAACAAATTAATACATAGAAATGAATGAATGTATTACATGTCATAATTTCGTACTTTATTATTATTATTATAAAAATATACTATGCAATTAGAAATTAGCAAACTATACACTGTCACAAGAGCAACTGCACGAGCAGTACCACGTTATTGCAAAAGCTGTGTATTACGCATGCGCACCCTTTCCCACCAAACTTTCAACTACGTCAGGTCACGTGATTGTGACTGACGCATGCGCAGAAGCCAATTCAAAGCGGCGGCCATGTTTAGGGACACGGATTAAATGTATTAGAAATACACACAAGCAAGCTTCCTCTACTTCGTTCGAATATATAAAAAAATATTAGTAAGACGTACAATTTATTAATTGATTACACACGGGCGAGGTTCATGACTCGAGCAAGTCGCGAGGCGAAGCTTGCTCTATCAATCCCCTCTTTGATGATATTTACTATCATCACAAAAATAATGGAACCAGATGCCAACTTCTCACACTTTATACAACTCTATCTCTTCCAGCAAGCGATTCAGCTTCTCTTTCTCATTTTTGGTAGGGTGAGAATTTTTCACCTTTTTGTATATCTGATTATTCATTTCCTCTAATTCAAGCTCATCCACACTTCGTTTCACTCCTCTGGCATTCACTTGATGCTTTCTGGTGTGGACGAATATGAAAAATAGGATAAGACCTATAATTCCAATTGGCATCAGTACCTTAAACAATAAGCTTTTACCTAAGCTAGCAAGCCAATGACCTACATTTGAGAGACCATCTACCAGTCTCTTCCAGGCACTGTCAACCTCGAGTGGTTTGAGTTCCTTTTCCAAATTAGTAATGTTTTTCACATATCTTTTGAGCTGCACACTTTTGTCCGGAATATAAGTGCAACAATGTTGCGCCTTCAACATCCGGCAGACTCCGCCCTCTTTTGCTAATAAGGTGTCAAGAGCAAGTCTGTTCTGCAAAACCATTGATCTGATCGCAACCATTTCGGTATTGACCAGCAGAAATCCATGAGCTGTGTCCGTAGACAACACATCCACTATGGTGGACAATTTGCAAATTCTGTGAGTGTTCAGAACCACTCCCACTCCAGGTATCAGTGCACTGAAAATACTACCCATTATTTCACCTACGCTTTCTCTTTTACTACGCACTAAGCCATTAGTATTTTCACTGCTTCCAGCAACTTCATTCACATGGTATATTTTCGGGAAGACAATGCCAAAATAGCAGCTTCCATACCAGTGATCCGGCAATTTGAAATAAGCCTTGTCTCCACATATATAATAAATTCCGGGAAACACAGGCTCTGACCCATTTTTGAAACCCCATCCTCCAATTACCTTGTAATTATGTTCACATTCACTGGAACCAATGAAAATGTTATTATAGTAGCGAGTCTTCTCGCGGTGAAGACATAGCTTTCCCTTCCTTTCAAAATCCAGCAACAGAGCAGGTCCCGCCCCACCATTTGAGGTGCCCTCCATGTCCTCAGCCCACTTTGGCGTTTTCTGTCTTTCGTCATCTGCCTTTCTTTGTATTTTTATTCTCCTCTTCTCTGCCATGTTCAGGAACATCTTTTCCTGCTCACGCAAAGAACAGGTCAAGTTATCTCTGTGTGCGTCACCTATGTCTATATTACCTATAGTCAGAAAGTATTCGCCCATATAGCGTGTAACGTCATTTTGGTATGTACAGGATTCAGGTTCCCACGTATAGGAAGTTCAGAAAAGATCACGTCATTGTTAGAGTAATAGTACTGTAACGGTCCTCTTTTGTAAAATAAGCTTGCTAAAATGCTACAGGATATTCCGTATGTCAGGGGCAGGTGATGGTATGTCACGCCTTCAGCTACAGAGGTAGGTAGCTTCATGCAGACATAGCAATCCTCAATTTCCATAGTCTCTACATAATGTATTAACAAGTTTGCGAAAACATTTAAATGTGTCTTATTCTTAACTTCATGATAATGTAGTCCTCCCTCATCTGATGCTTCTAGGTCTCGTTTTGTTTGTTTGAGTGCTTTCTCATGTCTTGCTACACTTTGTGTTGTCAGTTCTTCAGTGTCAGTATTTACAATCTCAGTAGGGTCAATATTAGTATTTTTGCTCACCGCAAAAGGAATGAAAACTGTTAGTCCTATCCAAATTAAAATCACTATAATTATACTACATACACATACCTTGCAGCATGTTTTGCAACAACTGCGACTAGGTCTACCACTCACGTTTGAATCAGACATTTTGGCTCAGAAGAAGTTTCTCGACCCCTCTTTGTGTCTCTGCACGAGTAGCTTACTTTGTGCAAATTCACGGTGGCTCGTCTTCTTCTTCGGCAGAGTACTCAGCAACTGGTTCTCCGTCGCTTTCGTCAGTTATATCAAGATCTTCAAATTCTTCCAAAACGAGCGTCCATTCAGGAGACTTGTACTTCTTGTTTTGTCTCTTTATTCGATCGCTCCTTCTTTTGGAAGTGTCTTCTGGTTGCTCTGCTATGCGAGCACTTCTCCTTTCTTCTGCACGTTTTTCTTCCACCGTTTTTATCCTCAGCCTCAATTTCTTTTCGAAGCCAGGTTCCAGGTGCTTTCTTTTCTTAAGTCTTTTAGTTGGCACTTGGATTTCGTTTTCTTCTCTTGCCCTTTTATTTTCATTAGTTTGTGGCAATTCTGCTTCTTCTTCCCTTCCTATCTGACTAGTTCCAGGGCTCGCATCTATTTCTTCTGCCTGGTTACTAATCTGGCCTTGTTCAGGAGAGTTTTGTGTTTGCTTTTCAACTGTCTCTGTTTCTGTTTCCCGAACACGTTCTTCTAACCCTATCTGATCCTGTTCGAGCACTTCGATCCCTTGATTTTCTTCCGCTCGAATCTCTTTACTAGGTCTAGTCTGTTGTTTTTCGATTTCTGGGGTTTGGGGAGGTGTATCAATTATTTGCTCAGTCCCTGTCTGACCTTCTCCTTCCTCAGTTTTGATGTGAATCTCAATAGTCTGAGGTTCTTCGCCTGTGCCTTGCTTTTCCTCTCTATTCCACTCTCTACCTTCCCAAATTTGTTCGCTTGTTCTGATTGGGTCTTCTGTGAGGTCAATCAATGGTATCCACTCATCTGGCCATATGCTCGGCAGCTCGTCATCAGCTACTTCTGGACCAACTTCTGGGAACCCCTCAGCAGGTTTGACTCTGGGTAGCTCGTCATCAACTACCGCTGGACCAAAGTCTGCGGACCCCTCAGCTTGGCTGGTACTGGGCTGTACGTCGTCAGTTACTTCTGGTCTTGCTTCTGCAGGCCCCGCTGCTGGACGGCCTCCTTCTCCAGGCTCCTCGTCTGGTAGTACCTTCTGGGTGTGGCTGGCGTGGATCCAATGGGGAACATCTGCACACTTCACTGCGGTGGTCGTTACCAGGATTACTTGGCGCTTCAGTCCCCACCTTGGTGCCAGGCAGCTCGACCGAGTATGCTTCTTGATTTTGACCCAGTCCCCTGGAACCAATTTGTGGAGAGGAGTCGTTGGATTGGCGACGGCGTCTTCTCCGATCTGGCGAGAGATATAACGCACTTGATCACCTAATCTCTTGCAGTATTCAAGCACCAAATCATCAGTAATACTCAACAGTTTGCTTCCTGGTACCCATGCTTGTCTCATCACTCTTCCCATCAGGATTTCATGGGGGCTCAGGCCTGTCTTCCAGTCTGGAATACTCCGGAGTCCCATCAGAACAAGAGGCAGGGCCTTTACCCAGGTCATGCCAGATGCATCACACAATTTTGCTAGTCTTGTTTTGATAGTCCCGTTTATTTGTTCCACCACTCCAGAAGCCTCTGGATGATATGCACAGTGGAGTTTTTGCGAGATCCCAAAAGCCTTACAGAGTTGATCGATCACATCATTCTGAAAATGTCGGCCTCTATCTGATTCAATAGTGACTGGAACCCCGAATCTAGGTATCAGTTCTTTCAGTAAACATTTTGCTACTGTCAGTGCGTCACTTTGGGGAGTAGGGTAAGCCTCCACCCACTTTGAAAACAGGCAGACAATGACAAGGACATATCGCTTCCCCTCACAACGTGGCATGGTGATGAAATCAACTTGTATTCTCACAAAGGGACCCCCTGACCTCCCAATTTTTCCTAGTTCCACCATTGTTCTCTTGCCGGCATTGAACTGTTGACATGTCAAGCACCTCTGGCAGAGGGACTCGACTCTGCTACCTTCCTGAACTTCTTGCTGTACCAAGTCTGTTGAAATACCAGAATCATGGCGTCCCTACCAATGTGTGATCCCTCATGTATCAGTCTAGCCATTGTGCCAAGCAAGTGTCTGGGTAACACAGGCATACCATTTGGGCCCAAGATGACACCATCCTCACGTCTTGGTCTACAACCTTCTTCCTTCCACTTCTCTCTCTCTTGCCAGGGTGTCGCCTGCTGCCATTCTCTCACTTCATCCCATGTAGGCACTTCTTCAAACACTCGAAATTGGCAGCTGTTTCCAGCCCCCCCCGTTTCGGATTGATTATCAGTCGATCCGTGGCGCATAATTTTGCCACCCGATCAGCGAAATCATTTCCCAAAGATACAGAGTCAATGCCCTTCTTATGAGCAACACACTTGACCACTGCCAGTTCCTTTGGTAACTGAATTGCCTCTAAAAGGTCTTGAACAACTTTTCCATTTCGAATAGGGGTACCTGATGAAGTCAGGAACTCCCTCTGTAGCCATAATTGGCCAAAGTCATGCACAACTCCATAACAGTACTGACTGTCAGTATACACTGTTATGCGTTCATTTTTCCCCAATTTGCAAGCTTTTATCATGGCGATCAATTCGGCTACTTTTGCAGACTTTACTCCAAATAAATAACCTGCTTCTTCAATTTTGCTTAAGGAGACTACAGCATAGGCAGCATTCAGGCCTCCTTGTTCATGTCTTAGGCATGAACCATCCACAAATAATTCTTTGTCATGTATAGGCAAAGGGGTTTCTTTAATGTCTGGGCGGGGTTTTGTGCTAAATTCTGTTAGATCAATGCAGTTATGCTCGTCTTCCTCCCCATCTTCCATATCCATTGAGTTAGGAAGCAGAGTGGCGGGGTTCAGAATGTTGCACCGGACAATTGTTATATTTGCAGCACCCACGAGAATCCTCTCATATTTAGTCAGCCGACTAGGGGTGAGATACTGAGTTTTCGTTCTTGTTAGTAAAATCACCACTCCATGTGGAACATACACAGTTACAGGATGTCCCATGATAATGGATTCACTCTGCTCTAAACTTGTGCAAGTAGCAGCTACTGCTTTCAGACATCCTGGTAATCCAGCAGCCACTGGATCCAGGGTGGCAGAGAAGTATGCCACAGGCCTTCTGGTTGTGCCATGTTCTTGGGTTAGGACTGACAACGCACAATTATCGCGAGTGTCACAGAACAGGGCAAATTCCTTGGAATAGTTTGGCATTCCCAACGCAGGGGCTGTACACAGACAATCTCGCAGTTTTGTGAAGGCTGTTAAGCTTTCATCATCCCATTCTACGATATCTGGTGTTCCTCTCTTGGTCATTTTTATCAAAGGCCTAGCTAGGACTGCAAATCCCACAATCCATTGCCTGCAGTATCCTATCACTCCAAGGAACATTCGTATTTCTTTCTGAGTACGGGGTAACTGCATCTTTTGAATTATTCTGACTCTCTCTGACGTTACTTTCCTGATGCCTTTCTCTATCTGGTGCCCCAGATATTTCACCGATTTTGAACAGAACTGCAATTTTTCAGGGGCCACTTTATGTCCCTTCTCACTCAAGTGATTCAGTAGGGCAATGGTGTCAATCACACAATCTTTGTGACTTTTGGACGCCACCAAGAGGTCGTCAATGTATTGCACCAAAACAGAATTCCCAGGTAAGACCAAAGTTTCCAAGCATTTTTTCAAGATCTGATTAAAGATAGAGGGGCTCTCTGTGTACCCCTGGGGGACCCTATTCCAGACATACATGTGACTGTTGAAAGCAAATGAGAAAAGAAATTTGCTGTCTGGATGCAAGGGAATGGAAAAGAATGCATGACATAGTTCTATCACAGTGAACCACTCAGCATCCCAGGGAATCTGGTACAGAATCACTGCTGGGTTCGGCACAATAGGACAACAAGGAACCACTATTTTGTTTACCTTTCTTAGGTCCTGCACTACTCTGTACTTGCCACTAGGCTTTTTGATGCCCATAATGGGTGAGTTGCATGGGCTACTCATTACTTCCTGTATGATGTTTCCTTCTAGCAATTTCTGTATTTCCAGGGCAACACCTGCTCTCACTTCTGCATTCATTCTGTAGGGTTTAGTATTCGGGTATACTGCATTGTCCTTTATGGCTATCTGTATGGGATTTACGTTTTTCATTAATCCTACATCTTTTCCGGTAAAGTCCCATACCTCTGGCTTCACTGTTTCTTGGAGTTCTTTGGGCAAATCCTGCATAGTCATTCGTTTAATTTCTGAGTCGGGTCTGATTAACATTAACTTATAAATGCCATCTTCATCTGGGGTCTGAATTTCAACACCCTTTGGTGTGCAAAAGATGGTACAGTTCATTTTGCACAGCAAATCACGTCCCAGTAAGTTCACTGGACTGGTGTCACAAACGACAAATCTATGCATTTCTTTAAAATTTCCAATTGAGATCTCCATGGGCTCGGTAACAGGAGTACTAATCAGTTGATTAGATACCCCCACTACTTGGATTGCTTCTCCCGAGAGGGGTAGGTTTGGAACGTCCACTGTTCTCACAGTAGAACGGGTAGCGCCAGTGTCCAACAGAAAAGTGACATCATTTCCGTCAACCTTTCCTTCAATGTATGGCTCTGACTGGTCTACCGGCAAGGAGGCGCCAAGTACGCACTCCTCGTCCTCCCCTCTCAGGCCCCGTCAGTACTGGTCATCACAAAAGAAGGTATCATTTAGTAAATACTGCGAAGTTGCTGCATTTCTGTTCTCATTGCTCCCCCAGACTTCTACGTCATCACCCTGCGTGGATTTTCCCTTAAATACTGGCTTTGGTGCTCGGGGCAACTGAATCGTTTTTACCTGTTGTTGGGTCTTTCTTGGTCTTTCATTCTGCGTCTGTGGAGTTAAATCAGGTGTTTGGGAGTTCTCATCCTGCAAATAGGGACACTCGTCTCGCCAGTGTCCAATTTCTCCGCACTGGTGGCAGGGAAATTTCTTCTTTGCCTCCTCCCTGCTCATTTTGGGCCGGGGCTTTCCTCCACCCCCACCCCCAGGACCTTGGTTCTGAGTAGATTTAGCCATTTTATTCAATTGCTTTTCCTGCTGTTCTGCGAGCTTCACTTGAGCCCACATAACCTTCTCCTTGAGAGCCTTTTTCTTTTCTGCCATCTCGTCCTCACAGTACTTTGCGTACCGTAGGACCTCATCCATCTTTTTAGTATGCCAACAGATTTTGTTATCCTTTATCCATTGACAAATTTCGGGTCTTAAACCATTTACAAACCTGTAAATAAAATGTGTCATATCCTTCATCTCGATGTTATCTATACCACTGTATGTTTTGAACACCTGCAACAGCCTTTCATAAAAGGAGTGCACAGTCTCGTCTCTTTCCTGCGTTGTTCTATCTATCTTGGTCCAATCAGTTTCCTTTGCGGGCACTTTTGCTTTCAGATGTTGAATTACTTGTTCATATTTTTTCATCACCTCTTTCGATGGTTCCCCTGTTTTTTCGTCTCTCTGGTATTCTTCACTAGGCCAAGCTATGGCTATTTTACACTCGGTCCATAGATCTACTGGGACCACAATGTCGAAAAACCCATCCAGGTCTTTCCACAGGCATTTTTGCACCTTTACGAACCTTTCCACCTGCCTGTACCAGTCAACTGGCTTTTCGCGCAATTTGGGAAATCGTTAGTAAAGGACACAATATCCTGTCTGGACCATGGAACGTGCACATATTTTCCACCTGGTACTTCGCGCATAGGGCATAACTGTTCTGGTTTCTCAGCTTCCCTTAGAACAAATTCGGGAGTTGCCTGCCTAGACCTGGCCTCATCCTTTTTCTTGGCCCATCTAGCTTTCCATTTTTCCACATCTCCCCATTTTTCCAATACTGTCAATAGTTCTTTGACCTGTGCTTTCTTCCCCGAAACATTCAAGTTTTCCAAATCTTTGTCTGAAAAATCTGCCCTGTATGGTTTTCGCAGCGGTTTCGATCTTGAAATATCTATTCCCATGCTAGCAGCAGTGTCTGTCAGTTTTTCATGAAGTACTCGAGTAGTTCGGGTGAGACTTTTGCAGATAAACAGCATTTCGTCTTCAGAGTAGGTATTTAATCTGTCTAATCCTACGTTTCCTGCCATCAATTCCTCTATTTCTATCCTCAATTTGTAGAGATCTAAAGTTTTTGTTGGGGACGCTTGTTTTTCAAATTCTCGACTCCATCTTTCGATTTCTTCAGGAGTCACCATTGTGACACTCTTTGTACCTGAGGTTGATTCCATTTGAATTTCTCTCGCGATAAAAGGATTTTGTCCTTTCGGTATCCTTTTTCCAGTCTTTCTAATGGGCAGATCTAGCAGTGAGACCTCCGACTCACACTCACTTGTCTGGTCATCTACAATTAATGGTTCTGGTCTGGTCGGTGCAATGACAGGAGTAATTACTGGAGGTTTCGGACTCCCTTGACGGTCCCCATACAACGGAACCACGGGTCCGATAGTTACTGGGATCGTTAAGGCTTCAGGACTTGCATTTAGCTGTGACATTTTCCGTATTATCTCAGCTCTCTGATTTCCTAGCACTTCCCGCTCTTTCTCTTCTAATAGCCTGTCCAAAGAGTTTCCATGTAACACCTGCGGGGTCAGAATGGGAGCATAACTCGGGGCAGTGGGATGAGTCTCACTCGGCCCTGCGCCATAGTTAGGCTTCTGAAACAAACTTGGGGCTGTAATAACGGCATTCCTGAACCTAAGGACCTCACCTCACCTCCGTAGGGGGGACGAGGGCAAAAATCTCCTTCCCGTGAATATCCCATTTCCCCACCTACCGGTCCCCTGGGGTAAATACTTCTGGTTTCTACGGGTCCCAGACTTTCAGTATAGGGAGGAATTAGACGACCCCCTCCTACACTTGCGGACCTGACCTCTTCCCTTTGTAGAGGTCTCCGGGGAATATCTCCTGCACTTGCAGGTCGGTGTCCTTCATTATAAGGAGGCGGACTTCTCATGCATATGTCATCTAATAATTCGTCATCTGATTCTCCGAGGGGCCCCCAGTGTTTGGATTTCTCTGTCCTTTCCCCCCCCCCCAGGAGGATCTTCTGCTGGCATCATGGGAAACAGTCCCTCAACAATCATGCTCTGTCTCCATTCTTTCATCTTTTTGTCTCGGGTTTCCTGTTTCAGTTTTGGGTAATACTTTGTCAGCCCTTTATCCATTCGGGGCTTTTCTCTTTGGAAAGCCTCAATCTCCCATTCCTCTAATGCCTCATACTGCGTTAGTCTCGGTCTGGGATGTAATTCATTCATTCGGGTTCTTAAATTGAATAAGATCCTACCATTAAAGGTACCTTCTAATGGAAAGGCCATTATTCCGTCATCTTTTGTGTATTTCACCCAATTTTCTAACCACACACATGTATTGTACCCTCTGTCGAACATCATGAAAGAGGCGGGGGTATTTGGTGGTGGAATAACAATGCCCTCTCTAGTTTTAATCGGCTTGTCCTTTTTGAAGTAATTCTTTACCTTATTTACAAGGGACATTTTTCTCTTAGTTCCGTACATAATATTAGGGTTACGACCTTTCCACTGATCGTTCCTAAAGCCCAACTGTCTTGGATCGGGTCGAGTATATGGCATATACGTATGCCACATATAAGTTCCTGTGAGCGACTTTGTTTACAAATCACTTCCAATCGGAGGACGTTTTCCAATTTCGTGCGGCCAATGAAATGCACGAGCTCAAATAGTTCCGACCAATGGGTGCGCGGCCTTTTTGCGAGACAGTTCTCACGCTTTCGGCGCTCACCCCTCCTTTACAATTCCAGCCCCGCTACCCGCCCGCTGTATCTACCAATCCCAGCGCGGCACGGAGTGACGTCAGAGACGCTTCGCGACTGACTCCCTCCCTTCACAAGGTAACGGAAACTTTCTTTCTTTCTAAAGTGCTTAGTGCTTGGTTATTTTACAACGAATACACATTCGCCACAGTGCTCAAGTGTCTAGACAGGAAAGATTTGTTTTACTGCAAGTAAACTACTTCCATTTACTTTTCATATACTACGGGTAGACCTCTTCCGCCTACCCTTCACTCTAGCATCAGTGAACCTGTTACTTCCCTAGACCCATCCACTCTTTCCGGGATATATCCGAGTCTAAGGTTTCCCAGC
Organism: Lissotriton helveticus; assembly: GCF_964261635.1. Lineage (NCBI taxonomy): Eukaryota > Metazoa > Chordata > Amphibia > Caudata > Salamandridae > Lissotriton > Lissotriton helveticus. Next base: position 1,541,526,355 of record NC_136068.1, on the reverse strand, counting down.
GGACCCTTTTGCTTTCACCTAAGCTTCGATGAACCTGCTACTCTTCCGATGTGACCCTTACTAGGTTACGCCACTCTGGGAATTTTGCCAATGAACCTCGTTGCTAACATTTATTCACCCATGTATTCAGAAAAAACCCTAGTTAGTGCTTCCGGTTCTGCCTAACCTGCACCTAACTTTCCTTGAGCCTGCGACCTCAAGGCAAATGGATTCTATTCACCACTTGCCATTCAATTTCCCGGGGAGTTCCGACAACACTTAACAAACCGTTTTACATACGCTTGGATTAATACATATAACAATATAAGAACAAGAATAACAATTTTAAAACATTTCATAAATTTAAAAGCAACACATTTCAAGAGAGTGATCAATTCCTCGAAACGGCCGCTCTTGTAGCAGCAATAATGTCAGCAGCTACCGACTTGGCTAGCCTAACTAGTCCTACCTAACCTTTAACTATTCCCATACCATAACTCTGCTACCAGAAAATTACTGATAGAGCGCGCGGGTCACCCGACCAATAATTTCGCCACTTCCGGCTTCGGGCCCATATATTTCAAATCACCATATACATTGATCGGATGACCTTACGGTCTACTACCAATAATTGTGTGAGTCCCTTACGTTATTCTTTAGAGTACCTGACTTACCATCCACCGATGCGGGTACCTATGACCACAATGGATCAGGGAGCTAGCTGTAAAAGGAAAGGCAGCAAAATACAAACCCAACAAATAACATTCAAAAATTCTTTAGCAAAGACCACGGACTACTGGAAGTTTTAAAATCTTTATCTAATCTAGTAAAATTCGGAGAGTATCAAATTTACAGTAATTAAGCAATCAATAACCAGAATAACATAAATTACACAGCTGAATAGCAAATAAGTCAGCACAACCATTTATACTACTAAGGAATCAGGGCACATTCTATAGTTGAAGGGTCAGAAATTAGAACATCTAGGATGAATCACTAGAAATGGGGTAGGCTTTGATTATGACTAGTATTCTAGAATTATCTCAAGGAAATAAGACAAGATTTCGGGACATATATATATCTATAGGAGAGACTATGAAGAGAAACACGCTATGCATCAAGGCAAAAGTTCTTTAGACAGTTTAAGTAAGGATGTTCTAGACCATATCAGGAAATGACAAACTGCAATGCAAAATATAATTTCTAGCAGGTAGGGTAACATAGGAACACGTTATGAAATAAATGCAAATGACTTTATGATTCAATGGTTGCGGAAAAGCATGGAAAATTTAACATATGCAAGGGTATGTCTTTATTAAAGCAAAAGACAGAAATTCAGAAAGGTGCAAGATTCAGAGTTTTCAGAGTGATATTTACCTAGACTGGGGTGGAAACCAAACCCTGGCCACGGGTCAGTTAAGGACAGGAAAACCCTCAAGGAAGGATACCCCTCGATGGACAGCAGGTGCAGAATGGACACCCAGGACAGGACAGGAACACCAGATTAGGACCAGGACAGGAAACCCTCAGGACAGGACCGGTACCCGCAGTTCGGAAGCAACGCCTGCGCTCCACCCTCTCTGCAGCTATCGATCAGGACCCCGATTGGGTCAGCGAACTCCCAGCAAAGTGCTCCGCCAGCACTTTTAAGGTTTAGTAAAACCTTAGTCTATGGTCAAATTCGGACAGAGTGCTCCGCAGCGCTCTGTATCTTCAATCACCTATTGAGTGCGTTGGGTCAGTGACAGGTCAGCTAAACCAGACAAGTCGGACAATTTCCCTAGGTGAACCCAGGGTAGATATACTGTTTTGGGACGGTGTACCACCCCCCAATGTTGCAAAGTGTCAGAATCCCTCAATTTGGATTGGTCCTAAGGTAGGATTTGGGTAACACACCAATCAGAACAGACTATTTGGAGGCCTACTTTGCATCTCTGGGTACCGCCTAGCGAGATTGGGGTTCTCATGAGAAAGACCAGTGGAATACAATGAATTGTTAACAATTGTTTCAATGTGGGTACACATGACTCCGTCCTGCTGGGTCGCAGGTCATTTTCTCAGGAGCATCTTGCCCATCTCTGCCAGCTGGCTGAGTTCCACTGTTCAAGGCTGAACTTCCCCAGGCTGCATGACCTGCGCAGAAGGGACCTTCAAGATGGTTCCCGGCTCAGTCAGACCCCCATTTCCCGCGGTACATGAAAAGTAAGCGAGAACAAATTAATACATAGAAATGAATGAATGTATTACATGTCATAATTTCGTACTTTATTATTATTATTATAAAAATATACTATGCAATTAGAAATTAGCAAACTATACACTGTCACAAGAGCAACTGCACGAGCAGTACCACGTTATTGCAAAAGCTGTGTATTACGCATGCGCACCCTTTCCCACCAAACTTTCAACTACGTCAGGTCACGTGATTGTGACTGACGCATGCGCAGAAGCCAATTCAAAGCGGCGGCCATGTTTAGGGACACGGATTAAATGTATTAGAAATACACACAAGCAAGCTTCCTCTACTTCGTTCGAATATATAAAAAAATATTAGTAAGACGTACAATTTATTAATTGATTACACACGGGCGAGGTTCATGACTCGAGCAAGTCGCAAGGCGAAGCTTGCTCTATCAGTTGCATTCAATGCATTCAAGATTTCAGCAGACATTGAATCGATGCTTTTGTCTAAAGAAGCATATTTAATAATGAAATTCAATAGTGTACTTACCGGATTAAATGAAATGTCTGAGTTAACAAGAGTGTAAATATCCCAGATATATTGAGTTATCCAGCAAGTATTTGTCCAAATGGTTCATTGACATTTCTATGTTGTATTGTGAAGCTCATGATTGGTTAAAACGTCAGCGACAGATATGTCAAAATACAAAGACAGCCTATACTAGTGGCTGTATGATTATCACCCTGTTAGTTAAAGGAATGAAAATGTATTAACCTGTTATAGATAAAGTGAAGAGCCTGTCAGTTCCAATTCGGCAAAAAATGGTGTGCAAAGCAGTATAGTTCTAGGGACAGAATCGTCTTATAAAAGGCTTCAGTTTCCCAGTAGTTAAGAAAATAGAGGCTAAGAGATGCACCCAATTCACTCCCATTTCGAAATATTTTTTCAAAAAAGAGTCCGTCTCACAGCACATTTCACTCATTGCCATAAGCTATTTGTTAAGTAAGTAAGAGGAGGACTACAACGTCCAGAAGCCCACACTGACTCGTCGAATAACAGGAAGTCTGTTTAAACACTTCCGGTTCAAAGGATTACGGTAGAGCGAGCAAGGCGCAGGAATACCTCTCTTGTCGGATTCGGTGAGCAGTAATGTAGAAGACTTTCGGTCGTAATAATCCAAGGAAACCAATGAAGGTAAAACGAGTATGTTTATTCTCGGTTCCAACCACAGGAGGAGCGCCTCATCAGCCCAGAGTCCGTCAAGCAACTGAAGAAGCCTATCGAACCCCAGACATCAGAAGGCTCCCTACAATCAAAGAAGTACATTCTACAAAGGAATACATTCTACAAGAACAACCATTTCTTACATGACGTGTGTATACATTCTAAATCACAATTACATAACCACTACATCACCTTCCCCCTTTACAAAATAAAATAAACATCAATATGAAATAAATTCATTGTATCTTGTGGGAACTTTCCTGATTCCACCACTACGACTGCAAGAAGGGATGGAGGCCTTCTCAGCACTACAAGAAGGAGAAGAAGAATCTCCATTATCCAGAGCATGAGTATTAACCTTAACATCCTGCTGTAACCAATGCATACAATCACACTCTTCTTGCATTAACATACTTTTCTTTTTACAGATTAGAGCAGCTTGATCTCCAGACAATTTTACCACCTGCCTTACATTCCACCAACCTTTCTCCCCCAAAAAGACAGCATTTTTACTAATTTTAACGACCTGCACAGGACTTGTAAAAATCGAATTTCCTTTAGAAACCCTGAAGGGTTTTTTAATCATAACCCAGTCCCCAATAACTATTTGTACATCCTTCACATTTTTGGCTCTATCAAAATTTTTCTTCATTACCTCTTGTTTCTGCCTAACTGTAAAATGTAGTTAATCTTGACCACCCTTACTCAGATTAGAATTGGTTTTTTACTTAGCCAAGAAGGGAATAAAGAAGAATGTACCTTCCTGCCCCTTAACAATTCAAAGGGAGAAACCTGAGTTGTACAATGCGGTGAAGTATTATAATTCCAATTTTTTTTTTCCAGAAATTTACTCACATCCAAACCCGAAGCTATCGCAGTTTGAATACCTTCCTACAAGATCTTATTCCCACGTTCCACCGAATCATTGGAAGAAGGGGAATAAAGCGCCACCTTAAGTTGTTTGATATCATGTAACTCCAAAAATGTATGCATCTTGTCAGAAACAAAATGTGTACCGTTATCCGTTACTAAAACTTGAGGGGCCCCTTCCAGCAAAAACACCCTTTCTAACAAATGAAATAGTATTATCTGAATTTGGTGCCTCCAGGAATTTGTAATACATCCACTTCGAAAAGTAGTCTACGGCCAAAATAAGATTTCTCTTTCCCTCTGGCAGAACATTATATGGACCTGAAAAATCCAGTCCTACTTTTTCTCACGCAACCCCGGGAAATTGAGTAGGTTGCAAAGGAGAGTCATGCGTTTTCCAATGTTTATCCGACAATAAACACTCTTCACAATTATCTACCAAAGCTCTCACCTGCGTATCAATGCCAGGCCACCAGTAATGGGACTTAATTCTCATACAAGTTTTTGTTACACCCAAGTGACCTTTGTGAGCTAGCTTCACAATCACATTTCTCAAGCCGCTTGGTGGAACAAATGTATCTCCTCTTAACAAAATGACATCCTTCACAGAAAGTTCCTCAGCTATCTGAGAAAAAAATGTCAATTCACCGGATAAATTCCTCGCATCAGGCCACACCTTAGAAGAAAATTCCAAAGCTTGAGACAAAATAACATCTTTCAAACAAGCTTCCTTCCAATCCTCTTCCGAAATTGCTGAGTTCCATTCTCAATAGCATCAACCACAGTCACGCACTCCACATCCTCCTCCACTAAATCATCCTCATCATCTCTATCCATCAACATCCTGGATAAACAATCTGCCCTGAAGTTCTTTCCCCCAGCAATATGTCTTAATTCAAAATTAAACTCCTGAAGTTTAGATACGAGTCTAGTCAACCTTGGAGACAGGCTATTGGTCCCAGTCACCTTGCTAAAAATGAAAGAAAGAGGTTTATGATCCGACAACATCACAAATCTACGACCCCAGATGTACATTTTAAATTTTTGAGCCGCCCACACACAGGCCAACGCCTCTCTCTCAATTGTACTATTTTGCCGTTCAAACTCTTTCAAAGATCTCGAAGCAAAAGCCACGGTTTGCTCTTTTCCATCCACCTGTTGTCTTAACACAGCTCCTAAACCCTTCATACTCGCGTCCACAGAAATAATACAAGTGCAATCGTCCCTAAAAGCATGAAGAGCCTGTGCCAAAATATTTAACTCCTTGACCTTAATAAAGGATTCATCCAAATCTTTGGTCCAAACAAATTTCTGACCTTTTTTAAGCAACAAGCGAAGAGGTTCCACCGCTTGAGCATAATTAACAACAAACCTGGCATAGTACTCCACTAGACCCAAAAATGAGCGTAGGGAATCCTTATCCCCTGGAGGTTTAGCCTCTTTAAGGGCTCATACCACAGAGAATTTTGGTCTGATACCAGACTCTGAAATCGTGTGACCTAAATACTCCAACTCAGACACACCCAACTTACACTTGTCTTCCCTCACTGTCATTCCTCTCCCTCCAAGAATAGATAGAACTTTCCTCAATAAAATATTATGTTCATCCATTGTTTTAGCAAAAATCAAAATATCATCCAAGTATGCTTGGACTCCCACCAGGTCTTTGAGTCCATCAGTCTTTGAAAGACGCTGGCTGCCGACGCTAACCCAAACGGAAGTCTCAAAAATGTAAAAGCGCTGAATGGTGTAACAAAGGTAGTCAGCCCCTGAGATTCCTTAGACAAGGGGACCTGATGGTAAGCTGACTTTAGATCCAACAGTGAAAACCATTTGGCTCCACCCAAATTTGCCAACAATTCATGTATCTTGGGAAGTGGATGACAGTCCACCTTTATATTTTTATTAAGACCCCTGAGATCCACACATAATCTAATCTCATTATTTTTTTTTCAGGCCACAACAATGGGGGCGACCCATTGAGAGGACTCAGAAGGTTCGATAATTTTATCCTTACACAAATCCTCTAGCATCTTTTTTAGCTCAGATCTGACACTCAAAGGAACAGGACGTACCTTTTGAGACACTGGAGTTGCCCCAGGAATTAATCTAATCCTGTGTTCAGCGCCTTTCACCAAACCAATCTTATCGCTGAAAACATTCTTAAACTCATTTAAAAGATCCAAGCGATCTATTTTCGCACCCTCCACAAAACAAACAGGAAACTCACGTACTTTAATAGGATTCTCATCGCCTGGAACAAGGTACAAGCCCATCTTCGCTAGGTCCTTTCACCCCACAATATCTTTCCCTTTTATCGCTACATAGATTTTCGTAACAATTGCCCTTTTTAGAACTTGTAAATTTCCCATAAAAAAACAACATATCGATATCTTTCTCCCCGAACGCTTTTGGATTTACATCAGTTTGTGTCAATTTTACATTTCCTCCCCACTTCTCATAAAAAGTAGTATCCTGTAGGATAGTGATAGGCGATCCAGAATCCGCCATTACATGAATATCAATGTCATCAATAGAAGCAGCACATAAAGGACCCTTGATAAAAATTGTTCCTTCATCTGCCTCCACCATCAATAAAAGATTGTCAAAGGACTCACAACAATCATCCATATCAACATAGTTAACCTTAACTGGTTTTTTTTTTAAACCTACAAACCTTCTGAAAATGCCCAATCTTCTTGCAAATGGTGCAGCGTTTATTTACAGCCGGACAACCTTTAAAATTCCCCATGTGAAATTTAGATCCACACCTAAAGCAGTAGTTCTGTTTGGCTTGGTTTTGGTTTGGCTTGCTCACCCATTTTTCCTTCCCACCGACAGCATACAGACCCTCCTCCCCCATTTCTTCAGAGACCATATTCACTTTAGGAAAGGGATCCACCATCATCGCCTTTGTAGAAATTATAGATCTTTCAATACTGAGACTTAAATCTACAACTTCAGATCAGGAAGGATTTTTACAACTGAGAATCCTCTCCTTAACTTTAGGAGAAGCACAATTAAAAACAAATTGATCTCGTATTTAGTTGTCAAGTAGAGGACCAAAATCACAAGTAATTGCCAAGACTCTCAGCGCAGAAATATATTCATCAATCTTCTCATCTTCTTTCTGCTTTCTTTTATAAAATGTGTGCCTCTCTAACATAATGTTAGGTGACTCCTCAAACTGTTTTTTAAGTCTTGCAATGGCTTCCACATACACATTCCATTGTCTATCCCCTGATTGACCTGAAGGAGGAGGAATAGGAACTAAACTGTTAAAAATACGTTGAGCAGCCAAACCTAAACTGCCAAACAACAAAGCAAATTTACGAGGGGGAGAATAATCAGTAGTATCAATAGCCACAATATGGTTTTCAAATAAACTAAACCATTCAGACCATAACAATACTGGTTTTCCGGGTTTTTCTAAAAAAAGGAGGGGGCTGAGTGACCTCCCTCACTGCAGACATTTCAAATTAAAATAAAATAATAACAAAAATCAGCAAGTAATCAAAATAAACCCACTCCTCCTGAAATAAGAATGAAAATAAATTGACTTAAACAATTGTGCTGAATAATTAATTTCCCATACAGAACTGTATAATTTACTAGAAATGCTGTGGTGTGCAAATCACCGTTTCACAACTCGCACAATTTACACTCTATATTTCCTTTAAATTGAAAATCCTCTGTCTGAACTACAGCAATTTATTCGAAGAAAAAGGCGCGCGAATCGCCGCTAAACGAATCGCAGAAAAGGCTCCTCAACTGTAGAAATGCTTCAGCGCCTCACCAAAATGGCCGCCGAAGTACGTAACAGCGTCTAACATCATACGCCGTACGTTCCCACCATGCAATGCGGGACCCAACAGAAGACAATGCTCAAGAGAACTTCGGCCGACGCTGTGTAGAAGGTTCCAAGGTCGAATCTCCCTGGAAATGTTTACCTACAAAATGCAGGTACGTGCTGGCTGGGGCTAACGATATTACAGTGCATCGATAACACCGCATCATGGATCATCTGTGCGAGCCTGCAAAACAAACCCCGATTTCAGCAAAGTCACAACAAACCCCAATTTCAGCCAAGTCACTTCCAAGTTGTAATCCAATCTAGACCACGAGCAGCTTTAAAGTTGACACTCAGCTCTGAAGATGATCAGATCAGATCCATGAATTAAATCCGAATGAGCGAAGTTTTCAGAGCGATCAATTCCAGTCTACGGTAACCTTATTGTAGGTAGACACCGCCAAAACGTGCTGCTCACCGCACTCACAGAAATTTCTATAAATTAACCAGTTTGTGTGGGTCGGTGGTTGAAACAAATCCCGATCGTCGCCAATATGTAGAAGACTTTCGGTCGTAATAATCCAAGGAAACCAATGAAGATAAAAACGAGTATGTTTATTCTCGGTTCCAACCACAGGAGGAGCGCCTCATCAGCCCGGAGTCCGACAAGCAACTGAAGAAGCCTATTGAACCCCAGACATCAGAAGGCTCCCTACAATCAAAGAAATACATTCTACAAAGGAATACATTCTACAAGAACAACCATTTCTTACATGACGTGTGTATATATTCTAAATCACAATTACATAACCACTACAAGTAACGCAAAGTACGAATGAAGGTGAGCAGCATGGACACTGACTCGAGAGAATACCGGTTTTACGTCTTAATATTCAATTAGGCGCTAGAGTTACCCCGACAACAACGGCGTCCCCACGTCCGTGACATAGAGTTAGCAACTTGAAGGGAGGCTTTCATATTACTTGCTTACTCCAATAGGTCGAATGCTAAAACCAGAGTGAGATGGGTGCAAGAAAAACAGCTACAGTATAATCACCAGACTACAGTAGTAAGGTAGGTGAGACGAGTTAAACTGGGCTAAAAAGATCAGTTGAGACTGACCCAGAATAGGCCTAATTAAATCGTTTGTCCATAGGGTGCACACCGTTTGTGCCTTGAGTTGTGAGCTGGGAGGTCTTTCAGGATTGGCTGTAAGATGAAAAATAGCTGGTACGACAAAACAAAAGGGCAATGGAGGCAGCATTGATTTTGAAGGGTTGAAGATGAAAGAGTGATTATGTATATATCTATTTTTATTTGTGTAGATATGTCCAATGTGTTGTCATTAAGGAGCCCTGAGGAAAGCCTGTAGAGAAAACCGCGAGGCTAGAAAAGCGTCGGCAACTTCAATCTATGACGTTAAATAGTTTGTTTGCAATGTTGGGCAATTTGTATTGACTAATTCAGGCAAAGTGAATCACCAAAGAAAAGAATTGTGGTGTATTTTCACATTTAGAGGTGTGAAATTGGTTTGAGGATCAAGTAAGCCCTGGAGTATGTTTTGTGACATATCAGTTTATGTTGATGATGTTAAAATGATTTAAATGTTGTATGTTTTCAAATAATGTCTGTTAAATAATGTGAACGTTTTGATTGATAAATGTTGTATAAATTGTGTATGATATATGTGTTTTTCTAGAAAGATACAAGTTTCCTTATAAAAAACATGAAAAATAAGTATTGAAATAATTGGGTAAATAAATGACCCTACCACTGAAAGTATATAGTGTGGTATCTGTTGTTAATTAAATAGGTTTTCAGGTACCCTTATGTTCATACAAACGCAGCTTTGGCAGGACAAAGCTAATTACGACAAGGATGGCTGCATCTTCAGGTTTGTTCCATCAACAGCAAGTTACATCTCTCAAGGCCTCAGATAAGGTAGGTTGTGGAGTGGCAGCAGTTTCAAACATTACAGAAAAAATAATATAGAAAGCTCACAACAGAGAGTTTTCGTTTCCACCATTTATTTGACCTAAAATTCACCTCCCATTCTCAATATTGGAAACATCTCCAAGGGGATTTACAGAATTTCGGACAATCAAGGGGAGAGTCTATAATGTTGGAGGCTTCACTCACCCACAGAAGACAGGATGCCAGGATGTGAGGGGGGAACTAATATTTATTAATATACACTCGCAGGAGAGCGCCGGGACGTCCGGTGCTCTCGGGGGTATTGTGCCGACTCGCGCTGTTCAGCGCGATCCAAGATGGCCGCCTCACGCGCTACGTCATTACCTAGCGCACAACCACTAGAGCGCGACTCTACATATCTCCCCCTTTTTGTACCACAACATAAAACACATATTCTCTACATGAATCGGGCTATTTGTCTTCTCCCAGTTCATAGTCTCGAAATCTTGTAGGTCTCACTATTGCTCTGCCCCCTCGTGTTCGCCTTACCGGGGTGGAGGTCACTTCCCTGGGACTGTTCTCTGCTGGGCTCACCGCTTTATCCTCCTGAGTACCCGGTCTTTCTCTCCGTGGGGTCTCTCTCTCTTCTCCTAGTTGTTCTTCTGCTATTAGGACCTCACTGTCCCCTTGCTCTTCACTCTGTCCTTCTGCTACCATGCTTCTTTCTCCTTCCAGGCTGACAATTTCATTCTCCGGTTTCCTCAGGTCCATCGTTGTTCTCTCTTTTTCTTCGGGGGACCATTGTAGGATCTTACTACATCGGGACATGCGATCTTGGAACCACACGTTCCCGTCGCTGAGCAATGCTTCCCTGTCATACACTTCCTTTACTTGTAGGGGTCGACTGTATTTGCTGTCAACTTTTTACTAGCTAGTTTGACTCTGGCCCATTCCTCTTTCTCCAGGGATGTTTCCTTCACATTCCTTCTCCTATTATAATGTTCAGTATAGATCATTTGGGCTTTTTCCAGATTGTGCTGCACCACCGCATGGGACCATTTGCTTGTCACAGTCTTTTCCTTCCACGCCAGGTTGTCTCTGGTGAAAGGATCCCTGCCCCTTAAAATCTGGAAAGGGCTGTACCCCGTGCTCGTGGGGGTGATGCGGTAGGCACATATCATATTTTAGACTTCTTTTTTCCCAGTCCTTGCCCATAATGATGGCTGCTTGGATGGAACCCATTAGGACCCTGTTGAAACGTTCCACTTGTCCATTTCTGGCAGGTTGATATATGGAGGTGTGCTTGGTTTTGATGCCGTTCCTCTCCATATACTTGTACCATTTCCTCGAGGTAAACTGGGGACCATTGTCACTTAGGATCAATCTCGGTATGCTTTCTCTGAGGAAGATTGAAGTGAGGAATCGAAGTACTGTATCGGTGTCCATTTCTTCTTGCACGTGAACTTCTGGCCACTTCGAGTATCTGTCCACAATGACACATAGGTATTTCGGGGTGCCCAGGGCTTCTAGTATGGGCCCCAGGATGTCTATGGATAACTCCTCCCAGGGATTTCTCGGAGTGGTGAACTTCCCTAAGGCTGGTCTCAGAGGTGTCATAGTCTTGTCAGCTCGCTGGCACTGGTCACACTCTCTCACGTGTCTCTCTGTATGTATGTCCATTCCAGGCCACCGGTACATCTGCTTGATCCTCATTTTGGTTTTCACAATCCCTAGGTGTCCTTCATGTAGTATCGCTAACAGGTGCTGTACCAACAATGTCGGGGGAACGACTTTGTCTCCTCGGTACATGAAGGTGCCTTTGTCATCCAGGGACAATTCTTCTCGCACTTCATAAAACTTCTTAAGTGGTGTCCGCAAAAGTCTCTTTTCTGGCCATCCTCAGATGCAATTTTCACCCCGAGTGGGCTGGGTATGCTCAGACGTGAGTCCCAGGCTCTCCACACCACTAGAGTCAAGCTATCCAGGATGATGAAGGCTGATAGCCAGAAACCGGTCCTTGGATGCTTGATTCCGGTCTGGGAAAGACATGGCTTGGTAGATCGAACTGGACTGTTCCCATGAGGCACAGAGTCAGAGCTGATTTGCATATAGCCAGTGTCTAACCCAGGGTGGTGTGGAGTGCAAAAAAACGATGGATTTAGGCCCAGATCCTGGTACTGGGGTGAATGTATGACATTGTTCTACATTCTGTCCATCAACTGTGTTTTTGCCATCCTCAGATGATACATTCCTTTACTTCTTGGATGTCTAGGTCTTCTCCGTATGCCTCGTTCCACTCTTGGTTGCTAATCACCTTCTCAGGGTCTTCCATCAAGGCCACCATTTCGTCACTCTCTTCTGCTCCATCCAGTGCTCTTTCCATAGCAGCAGCCGCCCTACTAAGGTAATCTGCTACCTTGTTTTTATTTCCCGGGATGTATTCCACATCATATCTGTATTGGAGTAGTTTCAGTGTCATCTGGTTGATTCTAGGGGTAGCACTTGCATGTCCACTAGAGGTGAACACTTTGACAAGGGGTTTATGGTCAGTCTTAAGTTAGAACCTCGTGCCCCATAGGAACTGGCGGAATTTCCCCATGGCCCATACCACTGCCAGCATCTCTTTCTCTATGACGCAGAATTTTTGTTCTGTGGTTGATAGAGCTCATGAGGCGAAGCTGAGAGTTTCCGTAGTTCCATTCCTCCTTTCCTGCATGAGGACAGCTCCCAGTCCCTTATCGCTGGCATCCGTCGTCAGCACTGATTGCCCTGCAGGGGTATGGCTTGGCTGATGTAGTTCTTCAGGCCATCGAATTCTCTCTGCGTCTCTTCTATCCATGCGAACACTGTTTTGTCCCTTATGAGCTGTCTTAGGTTGTGCGTCTTGGTGGCAAAATGTTGTACAAATTTACTATAATATTTAGCCATCCCTAAGAAGGATCTCACTTCTTCCTTGCTGGATGGAGGCGGTGCGTCACAAATGGCCTTTACATTTGCCCTTTTTGGTGTGATGCCGTGTTCTCCTATTTCGTGTCCTAGGTAGGTGACTGAGGCCATTCCGAGACGGCACTTCTCCCACTCCGCAGTTAGGCCCTTTTCTTCTAGAACTCGTAGTACCAGGTCCAATTTCTTGTCATGGTCTTTCAGGTCTTTCCCCATCACCAATATGTCGTCCTGGAAATACTGGACTCCTTCTATGTCCCTGAAGAGACAGTGAATTAGTTTCTGAAAGACAGCCGCTGCCGATGCAAGTCCAAACGGCATCCTGCGGAATTGGTAACACCCAAAAGGTGTTATGAACTACGTTAGTTTCCGGCTCTCCGGGTGCAAGGCTATTTGGTGATAGGCTGACGTGAGATCAATGGTGGAGAACCATTTTACTCCCTTGGTCCTTGCCAACATTTCTTCGATGCGGGGTAGCGGGAATTTCTCCACAATAATGCACTTGTTTAGCTCTCTCAAGTCTACATAGAGCCGGACTTTACAGTTGGAATTCATCGCTACCACTAGGGACGCCAACCTCTCCGCACAGTTTATAGGTTCGATGAGTCCATTTTCCTCCAATCTGCGTAGCTCCTGTTGTACCGCCTCTTGCACCACAATGGGAACATTCCTCACCTTGTGAGAAACCAGCTTGGAGTTCTCTTTGAGTTCTATCCTGTGTGTGAATTTCTCCAATTTGCAGACCTTTCCTCCAAACACCTTGGGCAAGTCTCTCTTCATTTTTTCTAAGTCCAGCCAGCGCTCGGGTGCTGTCATCAGTACTTGCGTGTCTCCACCTGGGTCCAGCTGTATGCCTAGGTCTCCTTGGTCCATCCATCCTAGGACCGACGGCCCCTTCTCTGTCACATACAACTTGCACTCCACACTCCATCCGTTGAATTAGAAGGTTAGTGCTCTGTAGCCCACCATGGGGATCGGTTCTCCCGTGTACGTGACTGGTCTTATGTCAGGAGGCTCTAACCGAGGACCTAGGTTGGGCTTAAACTTCTCATTCCACACTGCTCTTTGGACGATGGTGTACGGAGAGCCAGAGTCGGCTACTATTCTGATCTGTACTCCTCCGATCGTCATGTCGCATTGCGGTTTGCGGGACTGTTGGCCGTCTATGCCTAGTACTTGGTCTTCCACGCACAGTACTGTGTCCTCTCCTTCTTGCTCTCTACCATCTGCTTCTTCAGGATCTTGTTCCACATATTTCACGGTGTTGCGGCCTGCCTTCCGGCGACATACTTTTTCGTAGTGTCCTATTATGCCACAGAACATGCACTTCGCCCGGAATGCCGGGCATCTTTTGTCGTGGGCCTGGCTGCCGCATCGGTAGCATGTGTTCCTGCCTCCTCTGTTCTGCTTTCCTTGCTGCGCCGGTTTTCCAGACCATCTGTTGGGTCATCTACTGCTTGCCATCGAAACTTTGCTCCTTCCCGCTGGTTCTTCGTCGTCTACCTTATTCACCATGGGCCTCGGGACTGTTTCCCTCTTTGCTGCGTCAGTGCACCGTTTCGTCAATTCGGCCTTTTTCACCATGGCGATCCCCTCCTTTAGCGTGGCTTCTCCACTAGCCCACAATTTGTCTTGCACGGTTTTGTTGGTGATGTGCATGACTATCTGGTCCTTTATGAACTCATCATGTAGTGTGCCGAACTTGCACGTCGTCGCCAACTTCTTCAACGCGGCTACATATTCGTCGATTGACTCGCACATTTCTTGCTTCCTCTGCTGGAAATTGTATTGGTCAATAGACGTGCACACCGCCGGCCGGTAGTGATGATTCAGCTCTTCTATGGCATGTCCGAACACGTCATCGTCTGCGGCTTGTCTGGGCATGGGTACCAGGTTCTGAAATACTCTAATCCCTTCAGAGCCTAAGTTGTGTAAAAGTATTCTCTTCTTTCTTTTACTAGGAAAAGCTTCTCCATGCTCATCTTCGAGAGCTTCAATATAGTTCATGATGTACTCTCTCCAGTCCTCCCACTTCATCAGGGGCTCTCCCGGTTTAGGTACGAACGGAATCGTCGTCGTCAGTGATGATGCCTGCGCACTCATTTCTGCGCGTCTTGCTGGTTCTACCTCCTGGCCTCTCGGGCTGCCTGGCGCACTTGTTTCCTCGCCCTGCGCTGGTTGCACTTGGGGACCCTCTGCGCCCCTTGCTCCGTCTCTAGCTGACTCCACCAGGGCCACTACCTGGTTTGGTGTATTCCCCGCCTTCGTGTTGCCGGGGTCAAAGTGGGGCCTGTTCTCGTCTCCCTATCCTGTGTCTCTGTCTCCTGTAGTAGGGATCACTGTGGTGCCTGTCCCTGTCTCCCTTTTCCTGTGTCTCTGCCCCCTTGAACCTGGTTTATTTGAGCATAAGCAGCTGTAATATGTCCTCCTGTGCCTCGGCCACGCCCTCCTGCATTGCCTGTATGCTGTTCCCTTGTGTCTCTGTCTGTACTTCCTAGGCAGTGTCTGGCCTCGTGGTGGTGGGTTCTTCGATCTTCCTCGTTTTTTTTTTTAATCCCATCCTCGTCGCCACTATAATGTTGGAGGCTTCACTAACCCACAGAAGTCAGGATACCAGGATGTGAGGGGGGAACTATTATTTATTAATTTACACTCGCAGGAGAGGGCCAGGACGTCCGGTGCTCTCGGGGGTATTGTGCCGACTCGCGCTGTTCAGCGCGATCTAAGATGGCCGCCTCGTGCGCTACATCATTACGTAGCGCGCAACTACTAGAGCGCGAGTCTACATAGTTGGCATTTTTGTAATTCGTTTCTCATGGAAATTTGTTATATCGGAACATCGAAATGCAGCGTCAAAGGCAGATTCCGAGAAAATGTTAACACATGAATGGCATCCATTTGAGTTCAGCGAGGACTGCAAAGAACATAGTGAAATAGATAACTGAGTGGGTACAGGTGACAGCGGTTGCTCTCAGCAGTGTGAACAGGTGATGTACCAAGTCTGGGGTCGCTCGTGACATGGCGCGTGCACATTCAAACCCTGCTCTATGAAGCTGTCAGGTCTGTGCCTGACGTGTCCGTAGCTGTTTAAAAGCTGGCGAGGTGACTTCAAGTGACACCGTCCTCATACGTCTGCAGCTGTGTAAGTAACATGAAAGGTGGCACAATAATCACCACAGAGTTCAGCAGCTATTAAATGACCTTTAACCCTTTGCTTCTTTTCCACAAATTTAATGTCCATGAAATCATTACATCCCATTATAAAATCGTCCATGTATTAACTAGGTTTACTGTCCTGCACCGCATTTGACGCATACATATCATCTGTTCTTACATGGTGTTATATTTTCTAAACTACTCAGGGCACAATACCTCTAGACCAGATAATGATTATGGGCCTAATTACGACTTTGGCGGTGCAGCGGCGGCTCTATGCCAACACAGCACCGCCAAAGCCATGCAAGGATCGCTCACCTGATTACGAGTTTTTCTTCGTAATATGCTGAGCGAGACTGCGCCAGTCACGCTCAGCATATTACATTGAGCCTTTGCTGTGCCACCACTAGGGAACGCTGTTCCCTGGTGCAGCGGGTGGTCCTCCACCGCCCATGACTACATGTAGTCGGAATACAGCAGATGAACCACTGCCACCACGAGTGTGGCGATCTCACGACCGCCACCCTTGTAATCAGGCCCTTAATATTGTGAGCAACACTGCTTAGGGGCATGTTTACAAGGGAAGTGGCAGAGTGAGGTGTTAGCCTTCCTGGCTTAACGCCAAACTCTGCCACTTCAGAAATTATTTTAACAAGCTTTCCAGTCATGGCGAAGACAGGTGCAATGTAGTTGCTAGTGATATATGGATAACCCATGTAACTACATTATATTGTTACGCATCAGCACACAACCAAGAGCTCTTTACCAGCACTGTTCTAACCGAAACCTCACTAGTAGCCACAGAAGACATACCTGGATCGGCAGTGGTAACGAACCCATTAAACATGGAGATACCTCCAGAAGCCCCTGTCAAAGGGAAACGCGTGACAACAATTTAAAAAAACATTAGAAAGGATGGGGCACCAGGCCCTAATGGGTTACCAGGACAATTGATTAAAGAAGACCGCGATTTCTGGAGTAGCATACTCACCCGCTCTACCAGCATTGTCTGGCAAATTCAACAATTCCAGAGACTTGGAAAGGATCTTTACTTCACTTTCGAAATACAGGGCTGCACCATATTTACAAGAATAAGGTGCAGCCCTGTGTTTCCCCGTGCCCTGGCAGTACACTTAGCTGCCCAGCGCCAGCGCAGGCTCCCTTGCACTATAGTGCAAGGGTGTCTGTGTGCCGGAGAAGATTGCCCCCTTCCTGCACATAAACAATCTTTAAACGCCGTTTGTAACTTCTATGTGTGCTGCTTAATGCAGCACACACAGATGTTGCAAAACGGCATTTAAAAATAATTATTGTTTATGTGCAGGAAGGGTGTCCTTCCTGCACATGAACAATCATTGGCCTTTTGCTGTTTTCTTGTATACTGCACAACGCAGCACTCATGAAAACAGCAAAAACGTGGTAAATTCACTGACACTTTATGCTCAGTAGTGAACGTGCTCTTGACCTAACTACTTACATAGGCAGTGAATTTCAAAACATGTTGCGGGCGGCCATGCCTTGAGGCAAGCAAATCTATGAGTAACTGCATATTCTTCAAATGCAAGTGACTGGAGCGCTGGACTCGGCTGGTCACCCAGACTCATTGTTTTGCAGAATCCATTGTGTATAAATGTGTGTCCCTATCCGAGTACCCCCTGGAATGCAGGAATGCTAAGTCCATCCACATCAGAAGGGTCTCATGTCCATATTGCTATATTTGTTTTCACCAGTGCAAGTATAGACAAAAAAGAACATCAGTACAAAAAAATTAATTATTTTTTTGAACTGATGGTCTTTTTTGTCTATGTTAATTATTTTTTTGAACTGATGGTCTTTTTTGTCTATGTTTGATAATACAATGAGGCCGTTAGGCCGTCTTTTATGTCACTATCCTTCACCTACACCTTCCTTCACGATACCACCTCCCTCCCTCCCTCCCAGGGGCACGTGTAAATATTTTGAAATTATCCATAAATGCATTTTTGTGCTATTCAAGATATACCTACATTGTGATTAAATAACGATGTATGTGAACTAATTGTTACTTTATTGTATTTCACTTTGTATATATTATGTTTTCTTTTGCTGGGACCCCCTTTCTCAGTACTATTACTACCCAGGTCCCAGTGACTTATAGTGGGTGAACCCTTTTTTGCATACCCCATGAGAGAAGAGAAGGCAGTAGAGAATAGCAAGGCGCAGAGAAAAAGAAGAGGTAGTGAAAGGGTTAACAACAGGAAAGGATGGAGAAAGAGCATCGAGCCAAGGGTTGGAACAAGAAGGAGAGTGAAAGCAGCGCTTGTTGGGTGGGAATGTAAGAGAGGAAGGTATGTGACTTAGAGAAAAGGGTGCAGATTGGTATGGGGGGTGCGCAGCAGGGTTGTTGCATAAGGAAGGACAGCGAGTGCTGGGAAACGGTTCAAGAGAGAGGAGAGTGAGGAAGGTGGTGTGTAGAGAAAGCTGTATCAATAACTACAGAGAGCTCAGGATCGGCCGTGATGATAGTTTTGACTGAACTTCCACAAAGTAGAACAATCTAGTGCCTAGAAAGTAAAAGCAGACCTCTGTGAAAAGTGCTGTGCTTACGCTCTGTAATTTCGCACAAGCAACAGACTTGTCGCAGAGGAAATTGCATGTAAAGCATTTTGAAAGCACCAAAGTAGTGTATAGTGATACCGTCACATCAACTTAAGCTGGTCGCAAAAGTGACAGCTCTGGCAGGAAAATCCTAGTCTTAATTTTGACAGGTTAGTCTTAAAAATTTGACAGGCCTAGTCTTAAACTCCTGGCCGGAAATTTGACTGCTCTGGCTGCAAACCCAGGCCTTAAGCAGTCCCTGGCCTTAAACAGGCCTGGTTTTAAAAAGGGGGTGACATGTAGGGATATTCCCAAGAAGTAACAAGCTGCAAAACATGAGGTAATTGCGTACATGTTTAAAAGTGCATAGGAAAGTGTGTGCATGTAGGCTGGAAATGTCTGTGCATGTTTAAAACTGGGGGTTGCAGACAGCTGTAGGCTGAACAGCTTCTGAGCAGGCCTGAGTCCCCATCCCAGTGTGTGGGAGGTGTTTTTTATGTTTTTAAAAAAAAAGGGGGAGCTTTTAAAATGTAATTGGTTGGAAACCCATAGTGTGTTTTAAAAAGCACAAGCCATGTTCACTTTCCCAGGAAGGCTTGGGCCTTTTATAAAATAATAAACCACAGCAACCCCTGAGATGTTGAAAAAGACAGATGTCGTGTAGAGGCAAGGCTTCCCATGAGAACCTGAAACAGGATGCCAACTGTTAGGATGGAATTCACACACCCCAAAGCCCCTGGTCCCAAACTGGACAGCTCTGGCTGGAAAGATGACAACCTAGGCCCAAACTTGACATGCTGGCAGGAATTTTGACAGGTTAGTCCCAAACTTGATATCCCTGGCAGGAAAGATGACGGGTGATGGGTTTAGTGCTGGGACAAGAGCCGGTTCCCGGGGGTCCCTACTGCCCAGGAGAAGGACCAAACAGCTTTAACATATGAGGCCCATTATAAAAGTGTCCAGAAGATTTAGATATGTTTGCGATGGCCCCAAGCACCCTACTCTTCCCTAGATAAGCCATGAGTGTAAGTAACAGATGTATACAGCATAAACTGTACAAGGATAGAAAAAAAGTTCCCGTCCAAAGACCCCCATGACATTGTTCTAAACCCCTCAAGTCATAAAGGGTGTGGGGGCTTCTAATTAGCATGCTTGGACAGGTATAAAAAGGCCCCTTAAGGAACACTGTCAAACACCCATTCAAAAAACCTCTGGGAGTGACTGGCGTGGATTGCTTTTGCTGTACCTTGTGGACTCCTGCACCAGCAACCAAGTCAAGAAAACTTTGGGAGTGCCTGGACTGCTTTTGCTGTACCTTGTGGATTTCTGCACCAGAGACAACCCTTGGAACTTAAGGCAAGAATGGACCTGAGCAACTTCTCCCAAATTGAAGCCGCCTGTGACAGTTTAAGGAAGGTAAATAAAGCATGGCGCAAGGTGTATGTTTATGTGGTGTTAAAAGTATACAAAACTGCAGTTTTGAAAATGCTAAAGAGTACTTTGTAAACTGTTAATGTTTAAGGCGATGTGTTGTGTTTAATGTGAATAATGACGCCAATGAAGTTTTTTTACAAGACGTGAAATGTAATGTAAATGTATTTAAAATGAATAAAAGGTTTTGTTGAGGCATAGAGTTTAAAGCTATGTGTGTAGACAACTAATGTTAATAGGGGTGGTGTTGTGGGGGCTGGCGCAGAGTTTTGCAGGGTTTGTATTTAAGGGGCATAATGTTGTAGGCCTTAGGAGGGTACATGCAGAGGGGGAACGTGTATTTTTACAAAGCATACAAACATTTTACCAGGATGTTGTACATTTAATGCTAATAAATGTTAGAGGCTACTACTGCTTTAGGGGTCCCAGAGCCAGCAAAATAAAATACAATGCATACAATTTAAAATGAATAATGCATTATTGTACTCACCAAGCCATTGTTGAGAGTTGGAGGGGTCCATGGGGGGGGGGGGCTCTGGGTCCTTGCTGCTCCTTGGGGGGTCCTGAGGGCCATGTATTTCTTTTTTTTTTTAAATAAGCCCTGTGTACAGTTGTCGAGGGGAGGCTCCTGGTGGGGCGTCATAGTCCTTTGGGGGTGTTCTGGTGCTGTGTTCCTGGTGTCCTCGTGGCTCCTGGGGTCTTTGGGCTGCTTCCTTTTTTATAATCAAATGCCCCCGAGCCCGCTTCTCCATGGCGCTGCTCAGGGGTGTTGTGGGGTAGGGGCTCTGTTGTCCGGTGGGGGCTCCGTGCCCCGAATGCTGATGATGTCCTGTTTTTTTTTTAAAAATGCCCCCGAGCCCGCTTTACCATGGCGCTGCTCGGGGGTGTTGTGGGGTAGGGGCTCCGATGTCCTGTGGGGCTCCGGGGCCACTGAGTGGCGAGTTTGCCGCCTTTTTTTAAAAAAATGCCCCGAGCCCGCTTCTCCATGGCGCTGCTCGGGGGTGTTGTGGGGTAGGGGCTCTGTTGTCTGGGGGGAGGGGGGGGGGGGCTCCGTGCCCCGAATGCTGCTGATGTCCTGTTTTTTTTTTTTAAATGCCCCCGAGCCCGCTTTACCATGGCGCTGCTCGGGGGTGATGTGGGGTTGGGGCTCTGTTGTCCGGTGGGGGCTCCGTGCCCCGAATGCTGCTG
The DNA here is from genome assembly GCF_964261635.1 of Lissotriton helveticus. Classification (NCBI taxonomy): domain Eukaryota; kingdom Metazoa; phylum Chordata; class Amphibia; order Caudata; family Salamandridae; genus Lissotriton; species Lissotriton helveticus. The sequence continues at coordinate 1,541,505,101 of NC_136068.1, read as the reverse complement.
ATGTCCTGTTTTTTTTTTTTAAATGCCCCCGAGCCCGCTTTACCATGGCGCTGCTCGGGGGTGTTCTGGGGTAGGGGCTCTGTTGTCCGGTGGGGGCTACGTGACCCGAATGCTGCTGATGTCCTGTTTTTTTTTTTAAATGCCCCCGAGCCCGCTTTACCATGGCGCTGCTTGGGGGTGTCGAGTTTGCCGCTTTTTTAAAAAACAAATGCCCCTGAGCCCGCTTCTCCATGGCGCTGCTCGGGGGAGTCGAGTTTGCCGCTTTTTAAAAAAAAAAATGCCCCCGAGCCCGCTTCTCCATGGCGCTGCTCAGGGGGTGTCGAGTTTGCCGCTTTTTTTTCTTCAAAAATGCCCCCAGAGCCCGCTTGCCTTAGGGCGCTGCTCGGGGGCTGCTGTGGTGTCTTGGGCTAGGCTCCGGTGCAGGTATTCTAGGCCGTAGCGTCCAGGGGCATTTCCATGGAGCCCACGTGGATCCCTACGGCCTCGGGGCATGGCGGCTGGTAGGCTTCTTCTTCGGGGCTGCCTAACAAAGCCCGCCCCTTCAATGATGTCACTAGTGCATCACTGAAGGGGCGGACCTTCCCCTGCAGCTCCGGTGTGTGTTTTTTTTATTTATTGAGTAGCGCAAACTTTACCCTAAAGTGTCAGAGGCTTCACAAAAGGAACAGAAAATTACAGGGCGCAAATTACAAAAAGCAAACGTTAAGTTACATGTGGTAAAAGTGACATTTGTGAACAAACAAAATACATGTGGTAGCAAGTGGTGCATTACATGAGGCAAAAAATGACAATTGTGAGCAAAACAAAATACATGAGATAGCAAACGGTGCATTAATTGAGGAAAAAAGTGCCAAGTGTGTGTAGGTTACAGGTAGAGGCAGAATACCGCAATATAAGGCAGACACTCAAGCATAAGAATAAGAGCTATGTAGGCAATTGTGGCGTTGGCCCAAGTATCAAAAGCCTGCAAAATGTGAGAGGTATTAAATAAGGTGTTACAAGAGAAAAGTGGCGAGTACATGTTACAAAAGAGTGCCAAACACATATGCGCAATGGTTGCAAGGTAGGATGTTGGTGGTACATTAAGTCATTTACCCAGAAGCATAGGATATGGTGTAGGGTGCTTCTATTTATTTTAAAATGTCTGCTAACGCTATCCCCAAGGGTGCATAACTATTACAATACATGCTTTTGCGCTGTACAGTCACCCCTTTTTTTTTTTTTTTTTAAATGGTCGCCTAGCGTGTCACAGATAGAGGTTTTTAAAAAAATGTGTGTTGTTGCACCCACCCTTGTAAATGTATACCTGAATTGTTTTAAGTTGTGATACTTGTGTTTAAGAAAGGCGCTTTTAAAACCGCTGCTTTTTTTTTTGTTTTTTTGTTGTTGTTGGTTTAATACAGATGCAAGACTCTGCAAAAGCAGCCTTTACCAATGTACCCCCGACGCTGGACACCCCTGTAATAACTAGCAACGCCGTAGACTTGACAACACCGTAGCCAGGTATATATATTTTAAGTTGTGTAGTTCTACGTAGTTGTGTACAACAATCTCTCAGAAGTTCTCTTTTTTTCTAATGTGGGTCTCATGTATGTATACTTTTACAGCTTATGATCCCGACCTACAGCAAGTTTTTGAAGATCTTATGGTGTTCCTCGAGGCTCAAGGAGCTCTGAACAGTGTGCAAAACACTTCAGTTCCTACATGTAATTAAAAAGGCCCCTGTTATTTTAAACTGTCTAAGACGCTGGGGAGTTGGCGGGGTAGGCCACAGTCCTGACCCTGAGGGTGTATATTGGGACTCCTCAGAAAGATGACTAAGGCTGGGTATTATTTTTTCTTTACAGACACCCCCACGTTATGCCCGAACGGCGTCGAGGTACAAGAGGCGGCGAGATGTTCAAAAGAAAGCCCTATGAAGAGGAAAGCTTTACCTTCTAAAGTGGGACCCCCGTCAAAGAAAGGAGTTGCAAAAAGACCTCTATCAGGTGTGTTTGTTACAAAGGGTGTGAAAAGTACTAGCGGTGTTACAGACTCTCAAGCAGAAGGGTACAACGACTTGTAGCAACGCCTATAAAAAAGGTGGCTGTGTAGAACTTAGGATTGTGGTGATTGTATGTGTTCTTTTTTAATATATATATATTTTCTGTTTATATTTAGAAGCGGCTCAGAAACATGCTGCTGAAGAGAGGTCGGCGAAGCCCTTTAGGGACATAACAGCAGCCATCCAGAACAGCAGAAGCGCTGCAAACGGCGTGAGTAGGCGTGTACGCCATGAGAAACCCTCAACATCCTACACACCAAACATGATGAACAATCCTCTACAACAATCTATTCTGCACAGGGGTGGGGTCAGCACCGGCGGAGTGTTTACAAGCACAGATAACACAGGGCAGGGTCTGTGTAAAACAGCTACAGAGGGTCTGAGCCCTCTCAGGGTATCAAAAGGGAAAGGTATCTCAAACACTGCCTCCCTTAAGAAGAAACATAGGGACTCAGAGAACCTTCCCAACCCTTTAAAACGTGTGAAGTCCTCCAAGGTATTCACAGAACCCCAAACAGAACCCTTAAACCCAAAGAAGATGGCCCCGGTGCTCCCAGAGGTCCAGGCAAAGCCCTTAAGCCCTGAGAAGAAGAAGAAACCTAGGACCCCTGAGCCCCAAGCTAAACCCTTAGACTTATCTGTAAAAAGGGATGCTAAGCCCTTGAATGAGGCCTATACACCCATGAGCCCCAAGGAGGGGGTAGTTGTACCTGTGGGTGTAGAAGAGATGGCGCCGCCACAGCCCCCTAAAACATCGCGCCTCTCAAGAAAACATCTGAAGCTGAAACCGGGGGTCCCTAAGCTACAGATAGCAGCGTCCCTCAGCAACCATAATGCAACGCTGGATCCACCCAGCATCCTGAAACCCCAGACAGTACCAAATAAAATAACTGTACATGTAGAGGTGCACGCCCCTGAGCAGCCCCCAAAGCCGGTTGTAAGTGTTCAGGCACAGCCTAGGGTCTCAACAGGTAATAATACGCAACCCCTAGAAGGGCCTTCTATCGTGAACAGCCACGCTCTTGAGGTGATGAGGGGGATGGTAGACAGCATAGGGAGAACCCCTGAAGCGGTGTACCAGGGGTCTTTGAGCACAGAGGGTTTACAGAACCCAGCTAACCAGTCACCACACCCTGACACGGGCGTTTCAGCTAGAACCCATGATTACATCGACAGCTCCTCACAATCCTCATACCCATTGTCCCCTAGGACCCCTCCGGGGGCATACGTCCCCACCAGCCCTGCTGCCAACCCCGTGTACAGCCCCGTGTCCAGCCCCGCTGCCAAACCCGTGTACAGTCCCGCATCCAGCCCCGATGCCAACCCCGTGTACAGTCCCGCGTCCAGCCCCGCTGCCAACCCCGTGTACAGTCCCGCGTCCAGCCCAGCAGCCAACCACGTGTACAGTCCCGCGTCCAGCCCAGCGGCCAGCCCCGTGTACAGTCCCGTGTCCAGCCCAGCTGCAAGCCCCGTGTACAGCCCCGTGTCCAGCCCCGCAGCCGTCGTAAGCCCCAAACCGCCCTCAGCAACAAGTGTGGATGACAATACCACGGGGGCCCAGGGGGTAAAACCGCTTTTTCCATACAAAGTTTGCAATGTTCCGCTCCTGTCCGCACCAGGGCGTTCGCAGGGGGTCCCTATTTCTAGAACACTAGCGGAACAGACTTTACAGAATGGTGCTATGTCTGTTAGCAGTATAGAGGGTCCTAAGGCGTTGCAGCCATTTATAAGACCTCGCAAGGTGGTCCACCCTAAACAGGGACAAGATGGGTATCTAAACACACTTGATGTAGTGGGGGCTCATGTAAAAGAGATACAGATGGCGGTTCGAAAATTAAAACGTCAGGCGAACCGCGCAAACATGAGAATGGATCTGGGGGTTACCAATTACCATTACAGGAGGGAGGCCCAACATCTGGTCATGGAAAGGGTGGCATTGTGTAAAAAAGTGATCATCCAGGAGTGTCAGGCGGCTGTGGCCGACATACACGTTATACAGGCGTGACTATGGCCGCACCATCCCCTAAAGACCCCCACAGCCACTGGTGCTCATAAGAGGCCCCCAAAATATACCCGTAAGGTCCAGAGTTTAGTGACAAAGTCTGTACGCTTTTTAAGACTGCTCAAGCAGAGCCCATCTGCTGCCCCAGAACGCCGCAGACAAGACAACACTCTTTCCCTAGACCCCTTCAAACAAGACACATCTGTTTCCCTAGACCCCTTCAGACAAGGTCCCGTAGCTTCAAGACCAAGGCCTGAAACATATAAACAAGCACTTCACCACCGCCAATACATAGGTGCAGGGTCAAACATACCGAGGGTCGGCCATTTGAAGGGGGTAGGGGGGCGGACTTTAAAACTCCAAACACAACAACATTCAGAAGGACCTAGGGGTGGAACTGTAGCGGCGGCCTCCATGAACAAGGCGTACAATGACACCAACCAACCTGTTCAGATAGGCTGGGGCATGGTATCTCGAAAAAAAAACCTGGGTTCGTAAAAGAAAAAAAAAGTGGCTTAATAGTACAAAGCAACGCCGGCATTTAATAAATAAGCTGAAGAAGGCGAGAATATGCGCTACCCGCAGGTTTACAAGGACTCCTGAGACATGTCCCACCATGACCCCCCAAAATGACACAGCAGAGAACACCTCTTCAACTCACACTCCTACTGATGAGGGCCCAGAGCCCTTGTTTTTAGAGAGTGTTAGAAGTTACACTCGCAATGTAGAGAGGTTTAGGGACGTAGAACACTATGAGGAGTTTAGATTTATTAACCTGCACCAAATAACATCATCCGATCAGGGTGTTCTAGCTATACATCAGGCTGTGCAGGAGCTCATAGAAAGGTTGTTACACAATGTGGGGCCTAATGATATTTTCCAACTCCGCTTCCAGGTGCAGGGATTTGACACTCCGTTGTTCACCAGGCGGAAGACCCGAGATGTTTTTGACGCTGTGCAATTTTTAGAAAACCTCTCAAGGCTTTTACAGAGTAAGGCTGAACTAGTCGCCTATGGCACTTTTAGAGTCATAGCCCTCATTGTACGGGGGCGTGAGGGGGGTGTTTCCAGACCTTTAAAGAGCATACTCTACAGTCAAATAATTGGCAAGAAACAGCGGTGGCTGCTCAACTTTAACAACGCCCATGCCAATACATGTCTGGCGGCCAGCATCGTGGGGCTGCTGATGGATCGCAAGACCCCTGACGCTGTCATCATGTCTAGAGCTGCTGAAGCCCATGAGGTTCTTGAAATACCTCCTGACCGAATGGTCGGCTTTGGCGATATAGGTCTTTTTGAGAACTATTTCGCCGTGACGGTGAAAGTTCTTTATCACAACGGTTCCTGGAAGTACTTTACAACTGGGGGACCTGTGAGAAACAAGACCGTATATGTCCTCCACGCCGAAAATCATTTTTACGGCATCTTGAACATTAAAGGTTTTCTGGGGGTCAGGTATGTGTGCGTCCACTGTGACCATATATACAGCAATAAAACATATCACCAGTGTGAAATGCATTGTAAGATGTGTCAGAGGGACGGGTGTATAGAAGACGATACCCTGAAGGTGAGGTGCGGCACGTGTAGGATGTTTTGTCGCTCGCAAAACTGCTTGAGCATACACGAGAAATCTTTTAACTGCGTCCCTAAAAAGGACTGCAGCGAGTGTGGGCGGTATGTGGCAACGGCTCACAAGTGCAAAGGTATGATATGTCCCCGTTGTCATGTGTCTTACAAGGCCGACACCAACCACCAGTGTTATATGGTTAAAGGTCTACCGAAGACCAAGACCGAAGACTATATAGTGTTTGATATAGAGTGCACACAAGAGACGGGGGTACACCAGCCTAACTATATTTACGCACACCATCTAACTTCCGACGACAGCTGGGAGTTTGAGGGACGAGCGTGCGTTGGTGATTTCCTAAACACTTTCATTCAAACCAAATTCCAAGGGTATACCATGCTCACCCACAACTCGAAAGGCTATGACTCCTTCTATATACTGCAAAACATGATTCGTGAAAAGATACAGGTGGAACTCATAACCCAGGGGTCTAATCTGATGCTGATGACGGTATGCCCTTTTAAAATACGGTTCATGGACACCCTGAATTTCCTACCCATGAAATTGAGCAAGCTGCCAAAGGCCTTTGGGTTCCCGGGGTGTAAAGGTTATTTTCCACACTTTTTTAACACCTGGGCTAACCAGAATTATGTGGGGCCCATGCCTCCTCCTGACAGCTACGGGGTTGAATACATGATGCCTGACGAGAAAGTGAGCTTTCTACAATGGTACTCTGAAAACCGTGAAAAGGAGTTTCACTTTCAAACAGAGTTGAAAGCTTATTGTCAGGCAGATGTAATGATCCTGCGGCAAGCTTGTAACCTCTTCAGAGATGCTGTGGTGTCTATGACTAAAGAAGTCACGGTCTTGAAATCCAAAACCCATGAAATGCTGCAAGCGGTCGTATACATAGACCCATTTCAAAACGTCACTCTGGCATCCATGTGTATGTCCATCTACAAACACATGTTTTTAATGCCCGAAACTATAGCTCTAGTACCGCCAGACCTCTATAACGGTAAACAGAAACGTTATTCCACCCCCTCTATCCAATGGCTCATGCACGTCTCTGAGAAGGAAGATATACAAATTCAGCATGCCTTACAGGGTGGTGAATACCACCTGGGCCCCTATTACCTGGACGGGTTCTCTGTAATTAAGGGTGTGCCGACGGCCTTTGAATTCAACGGTTGTTTTTACCACGGCTGCCCCAAGTGTTACAAACCCCACGAGTATAACAAAATGCTGGGTGACAGATTTGAACACTTATACAGACGTACTCTGATAAAGGCCCAGTATGTTGAAAACCAGGGCTTTGCTATGAGAGTTCTTTGGGAGCACGAGTGGTTAGACATGTTAAAAACCGACACAGACCTCTGCTCTTTTCTTAAGACTCCTGATTTACCCACACCTCTGGAACCCCGCGACGCCTTATTTGGGGGGCGTACAAATGCCATACAACTGTACAAGGCCGTTGGTGAGGGTGAGAAAATACACTACTATGATTTCACCAGTCTGTACCCTTTTGTTAACAAGATGAAGTTGTACCCGCTGGGTCACCCCACCATCATCTATAGAGATTTTAAGCCGCTATCCGAATACTTTGGGCTTATCAAATGTGAAATCTATCCTCCTAAGCAGCTTTACTTCCCGGTGTTACCATGCAGAGTCGATGGCAAGCTATTGTTCCCCCTCTGTCGAACATGTGCGTTGCTTAAAGAAGTTGACGGCTGCAGACACACCGATGAACAAAGGATGCTCCCAGGGACCTGGTGTAGCATCGAGGTACAAGCTGCCTTAGAGAAAGGGTACAGGCTAGGTAGAGTACACGAAGTGTGGCATTTTAAGAGCACTACAACACAACTCTTTGCCCCCTACATTAGTTTGTTTCTCAGAGACAAACAGGAGGCCTCAGGGTATCCTGAATGGTGTACTAGTCAGGATGCAAAACAGAAATACATCGACGACTACTACGCTCACGAGGGTATCCGTGTACGCCCCCATCTGATAGAGGTCAATCCTGCACGCCGCCAGTTAGCCAAACTCTGTCTCAACTCCTTATGGGGAAAATTTGCACAGCGCACAAACCTTTCAAATACTACCTTAATATCAGATCCTGATGAACTGTTCAAGTACCTGTTTGCCCCATGCTACGAGGTGTCCCGCTGCGACTTTATCGATAACGATACCGCGGCTTTGTGTTGGAAATACACCCAAGAGTACCCCACATCGAGTAACAACATAAACATTTTCATAGCCTGCTTCACGACAGCCCACGCTCGTCTAGAGCTTTACGGGGTTATGGATAAGCTCCAGGATCGCTGCTTGTATCACGATACAGATTCTGTGATTTTTCTGAGCAAGCCGGGGGATGAAGACCCTCCTCTGGGAGATTATCTGGGTAATCTAACCAGTGAGCTAGATAAGGATGAGTTTATAAAAGAATTCATTTCCTCCGGGCCTAAAACATACAGTTACCGTACCAACAAGAACAAGGTGTGTATGAAGGTCAAAGGGATAACATTAAATGTCAGCAACACCCTAAAAATCAATTTTGATAGTTTGAAGAATCTGGTGCATGAATACGCTACAGCAGACGATTCTGAGAATGCTAAAACCATAGTCGTGAACCAGCCCTGCATAGTCAGATCCAAAAAGAAGTGGGAAATCACAACCCAGCCTCTACATAAAACATTGCGAGTTGTTTTTGATAAAAGGGTCCTGACCACCGACTATAAAACACTGCCTTATGGTTATCAGACTCACTAGAGAGACAGCCGCCACAGCATGGACACCAGGTTACAGCATCCGTTCTCCTGCGTGCTAGCAGGACCCTCAAACTGCGGCAAAAGCTACTTTATAAAAAAGCTCTTAGAAAATGCCGGCTCTGCTTTATCACAAACCCCTAACAACATTGTGTGGCTTTATTCATGCTGGCAGCCTCTTTATACAGACTTGGGCCGCCGGTTCCCACATATCAAATTTATAGAGGGTATACCGGATAACCTCAACGATGATGAGCTACTACCCCCAACCCTTGTAAATATGATAATTGTTGATGATCTGATGCGTGAAGGTGGTGATCATCCCGAGTTAGAGAGAGCTTTTACCCAATATTCCCTTCATCGTAATCTAAGCATCTGCTACATTGTGCAGAACTTGTTTTACAAAGGCAAGAACAGTAGGTCTATAGCTCTCAACGCTTCATACCTTGTTTTATTTAAAAACCCTCGTGACAAACAACAAATATCCGTCATAGCTAAACAGATGTACCCCGGAAACACACACTTCTTCATGGAGGCCTTTAATGACGCTACAGCAAAACCCCACGGGTACCTGTTGGTAGACTTAGAAAATGAAACTCTAGAAGACTATAGACTAAGGGCTGATATTTTTCCCCCAGAGCTACCTGTAGTTTACACCCCAAAGCCCAAGACCAGGACCTATAAAAAGCAACACTGATGTCTTTTAGAACCATTTACAGCCCCACCCTTATAACGCACAGTGGTGACCATGTCTGCACACCTACGCCGCAATTTAGCCCTCCTGAAAATGCTTGTTAAAGCCAGTCCCCAACATCGAAAGGCCATCCTGGGAACCGCTTCTGACAATTTAGTGGCGGCCCTTTCAGAAATAGCCCTAAACACCCTAAAAGGCAACGTCCCTATATCAAAGCGTCAGTTACAGGTTCTGAAGAAGAAGAAGGGGCTTATCAAGAAGCTCAGTAATAAAAGGGGCTCACTCATAACAAAGAAGAAACTGGTGAAACAGTCTGGAGGTTTTATAGGTAACTTGCTGGGGATAGCTATACCTGTAATTACAAGCCTCCTCTCGGGTCAGTGATGGATCATGCCACAAAAATGTATCTGGTTCCTAGGCAGCAAATGGAGCAGCTGGGGTCCACCTCGGACAACGCCTGGGATATCCGTAGAAATGAGACTCTACGCCTGGATACTGAAATTAAAGACATTTTGAGCAGGACTGATCTAAACCTCTACGACAAGGCTAACCTTTACAACAGCACTCTCAAAAAATTCTTAAATTACTACACCCAGTGGAATACCGAGAAGAACAAGTTGACTCTATATACCCCAGACTCTGAACAACCAACTGCTCAGGCCCCCGACCCTCAACCCCTACAACCGCCTCCCGATGGTGCGACAGCCTCAGATACCTTTGTTGGAGACCTCCTAAAAAATATAGGTCAAAGGCACAGAGGGGCTGCGCAGATGCTGATGAGTAAACTAGCCGCTTCTAAAGACCAACAGCCTGATTCATGTACGGGCCGTTTTGCGTGGCCCTAATAGCGAATCATAGCGACTCGCTATTGAGGACACGCAAAACGGTATTCATGTAGGAATTGCTAAATAAATAGCGATTCCTACATGTTCTCTATTTGCGAGTAGAAATTTGCTACTCGCAAAAAAAGGAATAACTCCCCATTCATTCCTATGGGCCAAAAGGCCCATAGGAATGAATGGGGAGTATCCCTTATTTGCGAGTAGCAATTTACTACTCGCAAATAAGATAGCGATTTTAAGGGTGCCAGGGGTGTCCAAAGGACACCCTGTAGCACCCCTAAAATGCACATTTGAACAGGTGTTGCGCACACACATGTCCAAAGGACATGTGTGTGTGCAACATGCAACTTAGAAAAATGCTTTTAAAAGCATTTTTCTAAGTTTTTGCTATTTACCGAGAGGTCTGACCTCTCGGTAAATAGCGGCCCAAATTTGCAAAATCGCAATTTTTGAAAGTGTCATGAATAGCATTTAAGGAATCTCTAATAGAGATTCCTTAAATGCTAATCCTCGCATATTAGCTAATTCTTCATTAGCGATTTTTGCATTTGGGATTGTGAATCCCAAATGCCAAAATTGCACTCGCAAAAGGCAAGATTCTGAGAATCGTGCCCTTTGCGAGTGCAATTTAGCTTCATGAATCAGGCTGCTAGCCTCCTGGAATGACCGCGGCGAGTTTCTCTACAAGGGCCAACCGGTTGCAGGGTCGCATATGTACGATCTAGTCAAAGGTCTGACACACCCCAAAATCCTAACGCCTCAAAATGCCCCGAGAGGCTGGGAGCAGTTTCTGAAGGCCGCTGCTGAACTCAATATACCCTCCATGCTTGTTGCTAATAATGAACACCGTCGCCTGCTAGACAATTTGAAGAGTCCCCTACTGCCATCGCCTACAGGTTCTGAAGGCCACAGACTATCCCCTAAATGGTCTACACAGCCGACGACATCTCGAAAAAAAAAGACATTGCCCCAGCCACCCTTCGCATGGATTTTTGATTAAGTGTGTGTGTGAATTTTTATTCCTAGGTTTCTACAATAAAGTTTTGTCAACTAAATATTTTGTAATAAACACCTTGTTATAACTTTACAAACCGTCTCAGTCGTCTTTCAAAAAACATTTTATGGTGCATGTATATTGAAATAACGAGTCTGAATGCATGTTTTAAAAAAAATATAATGTCTTTTATTTGATACGTTCAACATTAAGCATACAACTGTTATAAACTCTTACAGTTTTGATAAGGTACATATTCTGTTTTCACAGGTCTGACCGACACCCTGGTGTTTTCTTTTACATATTTCGCAACTATACGGTCATTGTTAACAAGATCCCCCGGAAATAGATTTAAGAAATTTCTAAACGAAAGACCCTGTGACATTTTACTGATAAAATAAATACAATGTTCCCCGCATGTGATGGCATGGAATCCTGCACCCTTAGTTTGTTATACTCCACCACAGCTGCAGCTTTTTTCACAAACTTGAATATAGGTGTTGAATAGAGTTTGTGCTCAGGGAACTCTGCTCTACTGTCAAACACTGTAACCTTGTCAACATCTATAAACATGGCCGCCCAATGTGTCCCAGCCTGGTCATGCGGGTCTGTGTTAAAGACTAGGGTGCATGGTCTTTCTTCCCCTATTTCGCCTGGCAGCCCATCGCTGGGGAAAACACCCAAAAAGTATTTCCTAGCGTATTTATGTCTGCTTAAGAAGTCACGTATCTGCACCGTATCCATTTCACAAATGTTTTTAAAGATAGTCAAACAAAATCTGTCTTGCGTGGTTGATCTGAATGATGCTGTCGAATACAGAGAATACGACCATGTTCACATTAGTCGCCAGTGGAGCTGCGAATCGTATTTCAGCTTTTAGATTCCCATTTTTGACCAGGTTGTAGTGATCGCCATCTTCCATGTCCGGTGTCAGGTCGAATGCGAACAGCGTGTATCCATGGCCATAGCCTTCTCTTGACACCGCTACACCGCAGTCCCTTTGATGCTTGCCTGTTATCGAAACCAGTCCCTGATATTCCCTGATGTAATGCCCTGTTGCAAAACTGGGTGTGTAGGGTTTTGCAGGAATCACATTGCCCTCATGGACCAGCGCCGCGTAGTTGATGTTGTAGTGTTTAAAATTGAAGGGGTTTGAGGCATAGGTGCCACTAAAAGCTGTATTGTCCACAAACCCTATGATGATGAGTTTTGGTAGCTGTCCCAGAAATAAATTCTGCTGTTGTGTTAAGCGGGTACCTGCAGGGATGCTGAATACCTTCAGAGCTACTCGTTCCACAGCGTACTTGGCGTTGGATATTTGCAAAGCTTCGGCGTGCGCTGACCTGACACTCGGGGACACTTTCACTCTCTTTACAAACAGGCTCGCAGACAGTATGTTCAGCTTGTACTGTTCCGCATCCCCGTTGATGAGGCAGAATGAGTCCTTGTTGCGATTGAGCTTGATCTTACGATCAATTCCGTTGATGAGCAGTTTATCTTGGAAGAAGAGGTCCGAATGTATGCGCCCCAGGAGGTCAAAGGTGCGGCTGGCTGCAGCATGCCCCGCTCTTTTTATAAAACCCTTATTATCACCATCCAGAGCTGTGATTTCAAACTGTCCGTGTGTATCCCTGTGAAAGAGACCAGCTGAAAGTTGTGTGTCAAGGGCGTCGCTACTGTAATTTAGAATGCTTTCTATGTAGGCTCTGTAGGCGTACATGTTATCGTTCTGGGTGATGAGTCGGTCGCCCAGGGTGATGTCCACTTGATTAAACATGGTAGCTAGAGGGTAAGCGATCGGTGCCACTTTAGCGTCGTTGGCAATGTCGGACCCATCCGCTTTTACGATTTTACACATAAGATGCAGCAGAGTGTTGTTGAGATCCAAATACATATCCGTGGCCCCTGACACATAAAACTCTATAGGTGCCACCGGTGTCAATGCTGCTAAAGGTGACACCTCCATGAAGAAGCTGTTTTCGATGCTTGTCTGCGTAGGTTTTAGACTAAACAAGTCTAACTCTGATTTGGCGCACTCTCCAGATCCACAATGTACGAAGGCCATGGCTGTGTTTACAAGGCTTTAAAAAATATTTACTTTAGAGCCGGTTCGCTTCTTCGCAGCTCTCTTCCGTCTTGGAGCTCTTCTTTTCTGAGGGAGTTTTGAAGCGGTCCTCCTTTTTTTATAGGGGGCTGGGGGACCCCGGCGTCTGGAAACACCCCGTTTCCTTTTGACACTAGCGCGTGGCTTATACATTAAACCAGCTCCTTCTTGAGGCTGCTTGTTCATGCGCTCTGCAACCGCCGATGTAACAGACCCCACCACCTCCTGGGCAATGTTCGTGGCAGCAGCCTTAACATGAGGTTTTGCAATTTCATAGCCTCTTCTCAGGAAAGGCATAGCTCTTCTAAACAGACTCCTAAAGAATCCTCCTAATCCAGCCCCGTACATAACGGGTGAACCTTGAAAGTACGGTGGTCCTCCATAACCGGCTTGACTTCTGTAATAGTCTCTGTACATAGACGGATCTCCGTAGGTTTTCATAACCACCATGATGGCTGCTTAATACCCTCTGTCGTGTCTAGGCCTTAAATGAAGCTTGACAATAACTTTCCTGTATTTAAAGGCCACCGGCTCAGACTGATCATCGTAGATCATAATTGAAATAGTGTCAAAATGGTTTTTAGAAACTGCGACATAGTCAGGTTTGTTAAATTGTATGTTGACCATGGTATTATTATCACCCTGTACATGCACCCACCTTAACAACGGCGAGTAACTATCACCTATCCTCTGAGACTCTACAATATCGCTGTACACGTAAGCGTGTAGAACCCCCCATTAATATCGGGGCACGTGTGTTCTTGTTTCACGGGGCTTTTCACATGTTGTACTGTCCCTAAAATCCTTTTTAATTTACCTGAGCAGTTAAACAGGGTGTTTCGATTTATGGATTTAAGAAACACCTTCCTTCTCACATTATCTAGCACCAGATGAATATTCGGATGTGGTTCTATACCGGCTATGGATTTGTTGATGGCTTCAATAATGCTTGAAACGTGTGGGTAGTAGCCGTGCGGGAAGGATGTGTGTATGCCCATGGGGTCCTGTTCCCTCTTGATGTGAAACTTGGTTTCGGCCGCTGTAAATGTATTCCATGTTCTAGGGTATTGTATTTCTGTTAGGGCAACCTCCCAGTCACCCTTCAGGTCCAGAGCCTTAGCCAATTTGACGGGGATAGCAGCAGTTTGTTTGTTTTTCACGGAGGCATTACCGGGAAGGAGTAAAGTCCAGCAGTGTCCTTCACATTCAGGAAGCCCACACCCCGCCGCACCCGCTTCGCGGGTGCCGCATCGTCCTGCAGTGAGTGGGGCAGCATCAGCAAAGGCGAGAAGAGGAAAGGCGGTTCTGGGCAGGAGGCTCAGCGGGGCTGCGAGCGTAGCGGGGACTCCAACAACCAGGAGTCCCTGCGAGACCGAGTGCCAGCTTCCGGTCCGCTCTCCCTGCTGGCCCGCCCCCGCCCCCCCGCCCACCTGAGGATTAAAACAACGTCCCTCGCCTTCCCTCGCTGGGATAGCAGCAGTTTGTTTGTTTTTCACGGAGGCATTACCGGGAAGGAGTAAAGTCCAGCAGTGTCCTTCACATTCAGGAAGCCCACACCTCGCCGCACCCGCTTCGCGGGTGCCGCATCGTCCTCCAGTGAGTGGGGCAGCATCAGCAAAGGCGAGAAGAGGAAAGGCGGTTCTGGGCAGGAGGCTCAGCAGGGCTGCGAGCGTAGCGGGGACTCCAAGAACCAGGAGTCCCTGCGAGACCGAGTGCCAGCTTCCGGTCCGCTCTCCCTGCTGGCCCGCACCCGCCCCCCCGCCCATATCAGAGTCTCATACTCCCGCAGCACGGGGCGAAGACCGGGCAAAGAGCGGGCCGTTTGAGGCCGTTAGAGCTCGGTAGAGAGCGGACTGGGCCACCTCCCTTATCTTCTGTTGTTATTATTACTAGTACTCAGCCTATAGGACCTTATACATGTCCATTATGCCTGGTAGAACCAGAAGTAAATCCAAAACTGCACTGGCTGCAGCCCAAATCACCGGGCCCATAGATCAATTTATTTCCAGGGTTAACAAGACAATTGACCATAGTATTTCTCTATTGGAAAAAAGAGTATCCTTGGACCTTATGAACGCCAAACGATCGTCCCTGGGCCCTCTAGCATCTGTAAGCTCACCTCCGCAGCAACACTTAATTAATTGCTCTCTTCCTTTATCTCCGACTGTTGCTGATATACACACAGTACCAGGCTCAGTTGACTTATCAGTAACTCAATCGGAGTCTGACCCATCATTAGCTGATCTAGAGGTCACTCCCCACCTAGAAGCCTGCCAAACACTCGATAGGCCAGAGTCTATCATAGTCAATCATCCTTGTGAATTAAGGGATGGATTCATTCCTGTATTGCCAGAACAAGGGAATACAGGTTCTACTAAGAATGCGCCCAAGAATGAGAAAAAGCCTAAAACCAATACCAGGAACCATAACCTTGTGTCATCTGCCCCAAACTCTGCATCAGGCATACCCTGTTGGGTCGAAAAAATGGTAGTAGATTTAAAATCGGACCTTGAAGCTATGATAACGGCTCAAATTAAGCCTTTAATGTCCAAAATTGATAGACTGACATCATTAATCAACTCAAAATGGACTAATAAGGCAAGTGGGAATGTGCCTACACAGATGCATGGGAAAACAAAAGAAGTGCCTTTAGAAAATACAAATAGTAGCAAATCTTCAAAAGATCCTTCTATTAACACCAAACTTTACCAAACAATTCAGGACCAGCAATACATCATCTGACTCAATTGGGGGGAAAATCTGCTGTACCTCCCCGAACCTCTAGTGTTATTGACCCTACCTCGGCGACGCAAACAACTTCTGGCCCAAAAAAAGTGAGTAACCAAGCAGTAAAGGGTTGTAAAGGTTCGGACACTATCTTAACATCAACTTCTCCAAACAAGACCCAAGAACCAAAAAAAAGGGCGGCTCGTTTCAAAACAATCAACTTGCCGCCGGAAGTTTCTCCCTTTGTGGTTGTATTGACGGGTGTTCCACCACTGAAGGAGGGTAGAAGAGAAACTTATGTTGAATTGAGAAATAAGTGTGCACAATGGCTTCAGCTGCATAAACCACTACCCATTCACATGAGTGGTGAAATACTTGCAGTCAGAAGAGGAGAGTGGGTGGGCAGGAATACCAAGACTATAGCAGGAGACGTTATAACTGTTAATTTCAGGGATACGGGGGCAGTGAATTATATATGTAATGCACCTAGTAGTGGACCAGCTACTCAAATCCATCCACTCCCCTTGTCTTATTTCTTACCTATGCCACCTAGACAATATCCCCCTAGATTTAGCCATCCAATTAATAGAGGATATACTCATGCTCCACAACATACTATTCAACAGTGGCAGCAATCTTGGCAAGGCCCACCTCCTCCTCTTGACCCCTTTATATCACAGTTTGCCCATTGGAATAGATTTTGTGCACTCGATGAGGTAGATTGACTTATTCCTGATGAAACTTCTAGTTTACATCTTGATTTTAATAGGGGTACAGAGGAGGACTCCCAACTTATGTTGTACTCGCCATGCACTAAACCTCTAACTATGATGGCTAGCAGTCAGACTCAGTTAACATCTCCCGACCTAGAGAGGGAATGCTTAGAACCCCAAAGTCAAAGTGACACTACTGGTACCAGTGGAGAAATTGCTAAGGAGAAAATAAAAATCCTTAGCTGGAATCTCGCGGGCATCCACAGGAAACTGGGCCTGCCTGAGTGGAGTGACTTGGTTGAAGCACATAAGATCTGCATGTTCCAGGAGACCTGGAGTACTGAACCACTCCACCGGGTAGGGTTCGTAACCTATTTTGTCCCGGCCGAGAAACCCAGGCAGGGAAAGGGGCGTCCTTCGGGGGGCCTCATTATTTGGATAAGCATTTCCCTTAACTGCCGAATAACTTCTGAGCCGATAAATAACCCAGATATCCTAGGTATTCTGTTGTCTAACCCTTGTAGAGGCTTATCTCTAGCTTTATACAACGTTTATGCTAGAGGCACAAAAAACGGGAGCTCCTCATCTGTAATATCTGATCTCGAGGTGCAGCTTAGATCCCAAAAGGAAGCTGATTATACCTTGATAGCAGGCGACTTCAACTGCACTTATGAGCCACTTCCTTTGGATGGTATCCCTGACCTGGGTGAGGAAGATAGCAGATGGGGAATTCCCACACTTACCATCCCCCCGATCAAACGTTGGACCCGTAGTGCAGTGCAGTTAAATGCACTGACTCTAGAGTTTGGGTTAAGAGCCACTAATGGCCGCACATCTTCGGATCGTATGGGAGCCCCTACGTTCAACAGAATTGGTCATACCTCGAGGATTGACTACATTCTGCTGAGCTTAAAACTTTGGAGTCTGGTTAAAGATATGGTAGTTATATCGACCGTGGAGAGCGACCATAATTCGCTTTCCCTATCCATTATGAATCCTTGGTCTAACGGTGCACTGTTGGCACCATCTAAAAGCATACACAAGGTTACTGTCTCTTCTTGTGGAAGACGCTTGAAATGGAATAAAGTTGCCAGTGATGCAGCTAAACTTTCCAACATTGATATGGTTCTTATGGCCTCACAGGCAGAGTTTGATAATATTAACTCAGACATGCTAGTGGATAGGGCAACACCCATTTTCGAAGCAGCTGTAAAAAATATAGGCGAAGCTTTCTGGGCAAAGGGCTCCGAAGGGAGCCACATGACCCAGCACAAAACCAGGGGAATGCACGACTGGTACAATGCAGCATGTAGGAAAGCCAAGACTTGTTTAATCAAGGCCATTAAAGGTAATTCACAACCCCTGATACAGTTAGCAAGGAAAAAACACAAGAGAACACTGATACAAGCAAAAAGTGAGTGGGAAGAGGCCTATTGGTATATCCTTAAAGAAGCTAGCTCCAAGAAAGATTCTAAATGTTTTTGGGACACCACAAGAGCTAGAAACAGGCCAGATAGCGACTTGATAACTTGTAACATATCAAGTCAGGCTTGGGTTAAACATTTCTCAAAGCTTTACTCCAGCCAAGATGATCATCCTACCCCCATTGCTTCCAGTGATCCTGAAGGGAGGGCTGTGGTTCAAATATCGTCCCCCCAAATTTGGGTTACCCACTCTGAAGATTTTGACTTCACACTCAAAGAAGTGGAATACGCAATAGGCACTATCATTCCTCAAAAAGCTGCTGGCCTGGATAATATTCCGGGCGACCTATTGAGATTTGATATCTCGAAGTGGGGGAAACTGATCTATTCCCTACTTGTTGCCATCTGTAGGGGCGCCCCTATCCCATCCTCGTAGAAAGGGGCGGAGGTGGTCCCTATTTTTAAAAAAGGTATCAGAGAGGACCCATCAAACTATAGGCCCATTAGCCTGTTAGATATTAGCCAAAAGGTAGTTGGCAAGGTCTTACTAGTCAGAATACTAGATTGGATAGAAGAAAATAATATCCTTTCTGACTATCAGGCGGGCTTCAGAGTGGGCACCGGGACAATTGAACAGGCCTTTAGATTAATGATGGTGTATTGAAAAGTCGTGGTTATAGGCAAGGGCAGTCTTTATCTCGCGTTTATCGATTTAAAGACTGCCTTTGACCTTGTACTTAGGGAGACCCTATGGAATGTATTGGCTGATATGGGGTTGCCTCACTATTTATTATCTCTCCTCGTTAGGCGGCATGAAAATAGTTTTGCCCAGATTAGGTGGGGCTCAGGGGGGGAAAAAACAAGCAGTATCCCGGTCAAGAGAGGGGTCCGCCAGGGATGTGTGTTAGCTCCCACCCTTTTTTCTCTTTACATCAATGGGGTGGTAGAGCATCTCCGGGAACATCCTTCAGATGAACCATACCTGGCTGGCGAACGTATACCTACCCTCCTCTTCGCGGATGATACGCTTTTAATATCAAAAACCCCAATTGGCCTGCAAAGACTTTTAAATAACTTCCAATCTTTTTGCTCCAAACGAGGCCTGGTAATCAACACAAGTAAGACAAAATACCTTGTGCTGAATCCCCCCAAAAAACCAGTTCGTCCACCCACCCTGAACGCCGAACCTCTGGAGAGGGTAGACGTTTTTGACTATCTTGGTATCCGGCTATCAGACAAAATGGATTGGACCCCACATATGGATAAAATGCTTTTAACTCACAAGAGGATAACAGGAGCTCTCTTGAAAGAACAACGCTCCTGTACAATAAGACCAATAGCTGTTGTTCTCGAAATCTACTCGGCCAAAGGGGTCAGCTCTGCTCTCTATGGGGCAGAACTTTGGGGTTCATCCGTTTCTAGTGATTTACCTAAATCAGAGAAGAAATTTTGTAGAGCGATTATGTCACTCCCTCAGGGCACTCCCACGGTCCCACTGATGCTGGACCTAGGCTGTCGCCCGATTGACGACCTTGCAAAACTCCGTCCACTTTTGCTATGGGCTCGACTATGGCGAGTGGAGGAACTTGGTAAATATGCGCAAGGCCTAGCAGAAATCATGTCATTATCTGGGTGGCACAAAATCAAATGGTTGAGAGACATGAAATCACTACTACTAAATTTGGGCCTAAATGAATCGTGGTCAAATAGATCTTCACCCCCAAAGTCAACTCTCAAGAAACTTTATTGGGACTGGACTCTGCTCCAAAGGAACACTAGTACCACTATGGGCAGACTAACGGAGGATTTCTTGAGGTTTAAGGACCAACCGAAACGGGAAGTGTATCTTGATACTATCGAAAAACCCTTTGATAGAGCTCTGTATTTCAAATTCAGAGTAGGAACTCTCCCTTTGCATTCTCTCACCTCCCGATGGAAATCCCCCGCACAGACTTCAGAGTTTTGCCCACTTTGCCTGGACAAACCAGAGACAGTGGCACACTTCATGTTCGAATGTGGAGAGTATGCCCTTCCTAGGAGGGTTTGGCTTAAAAATGTATGTCGTCAGCTGGGCACTAGGAGTCACATGGACGCAATTCGGATATTAATGTCTGACAGTCGTGCCATCTATGCTTGCGCTCTAGCTAAATTTCTTTCATGGGCCTGGACCATTAGATCCAAAAGGCTAAAATTACCTGTTTAATTCTATTTTTAAATTGACTGCTAAATGAATTTCTTTTTAAAAGATTTTTAAACCTTTTAAACTAATTCTCTTTTCCGAAGGAAAATTTGTTGTAAGTTTATGTTTATTTTTATTTCTTTTTTTCCCTGAAAAATCTGATGTATTTGTGATTTATTTGCAGCTTTTATGATAAGTTTTATCGAAATAAAGCCTTTTTGACTTTAATTTGACGGTGTAATTAGAAATCTGATTGTTGGGGAACATGTCCTTAGAAGCGTTGGATGGTAAGGTTATATAAAAGGGTGTAGTCTCCATCGTGGCAGCGGCTTTTAGCTTACACACCCTTCAGGGAGCTGGCCAACACCCAACTGTTAAATTTCTCAGGCCAGCCGCGCCATTTGACATATGCCTGTCTCTTAGTACCTGTACCTTTTCTTTTCAGAACCTTTTCAACCCTATACACGCGGTTTAGATCATAGGGCACCTTTTGTAACTCTTCCTTGTAAAAGGATCCCGACACCGTTTCCCCATCGTAGTCCTTTAACCTGTAAATATACAGCCCTTCCTTAAGCTCCACACTTTCCACTATAAATATTTCATCACTAAAGGTCTGCTGGTAACCCTTCGTGAAGACTCCTTTCAGTTTTGAAATCCTTACGTGATCACCATTTTTAAAAACAGACTTCTTCACCTTTGTCCCGAAGTTAGGACCATACACATTTCTCCAAACAGTTAACGAATTACTAGGTGTTACCTCTTCAGGTGCCATTTTGATGGTCCTATGATAACTGGCATTATATACAGCTAAACAAGCCTGTAGAACATCCACGTATCTGTATGTGTTGTTGGCCGTAAAATACCGCCACTTCTTAGACTTTAAAGTTCTGTTAAACCTTTCTACAACCGCTGCTTTTACCTCCGTGTGTGTTACAAAATGTTGAACATTGTGCTGCTTTAATAATTTCTGAAATGACTTGTTTAAGAATTCTTTTCCTGCGTCTGTTTGTAGTTTTTGAGGAATACGCCCCTTATCGAAGATGGCTTTAAAAGCGTCCGTGACGCTAGCTCCACTTTTATCACGCAGCGCCTCTGCGTAAGCGTACTTGGACAACACATCTATGACTGTTAATATATAAGAGGCGCCGTCATTATGTTTTGTTATATCTTGAAGGCTGATTATGTCCGCTTGCCACTGATAATCTATACACGCATTAACGATTGTAGGACGCCTCTTAAAGCGTCTTCTGGCTGGTTTATGTAGTGAATACGCCTCCTCTCCTGATAACCATGTCTTCACAGCATCTCTGCTCACCGACTCCTTTTCAGCCACAGCCCTTCTATATAGAGCTGCGCCGCTTCCAAAGCTGCCAACCCCTCTTGTATCATAATAAAGTTTTCTTAACAGGCCCTCCGACATGTTAGCAGTCATTACAGTACAGGAAATGAAAGACGCTTGTTTTGTGTAAGAACATTTTATTAAAAATAATGAGTATTACCAAATCACAAACAAAAGGGGTTTCATATCTTTTCACAGTATGCGTAGTAAGTACGGTTTAACACATATACGTTTTTTTGGGTGTAACATTCTACTACTTTACTTTAAATGCACGCTAGCACTTAGCAATGCCTCAGGACTTATCTATTATAAAATAGCCTTTGTGGTGCCAGGGCCACTACTTTTCTGCTTTTTAGATACACATTACACATGCGCCTTTCTATAAGTCTTTCTATCATTTTTCTGTCACAGCACGCACAGGCGTTTGGCATGCCTCTTAGTTTTGCGCAGGGGTCATTGGCATATCGTATCTCCTTTACTGTCGCCGTCAAGATCTTCAACATGTTAGGGTGGACAAAATTATTTTCATCACTGAGGCCGTGCACCACCCTTAGCAGCTTATACATCTTGTACGGATCAAGCAAACTACATATGTGCCGTATCATTCGGTCTCTGTATGATTCGGCTAGACACTCGTGCGCCTCCTGTTGAGGGTCCCTAATACGATGGCCGAAACACATGTTGTAATAGTCCCGTTTGACACATGCTCGTACAACTATCGCTGCGAAACCTTTAACACCAGCTATAGTGTCTCTGGGGAACCACGCCGTTGCTTTTACAAACTCGTCATTCTTAGAACCATCTTCACATTCCATGGGCAGAGGTGAACTCGGCTTTGTGGAACTTCCAGTCTGGTTTGCACAGCATATACAGGACAGATTCAAGCTGCGCCCTTTTGCAGTCTGCCCCTGGGCCTTAGTTCTTTTCGGTGTTTCATCCTAGGTTCAAAAGACAAATATTGACACCCCGTTAGCGGTAGAAAGACAATAAACTTTCATGTCAAGGGTCTACGTCTAACATTTTTTTTACTTACCCACACACTTTCACCACCCTCTGCAGCGGCTCTGAAATCTTGAGAGTCGGTAATATCCATCGGTGATCCCTCATCTTCAACGCTTGTATCAGGCTGTTGCACAACTACCTTCGTAGGACTCATAGCCTTCTGAACATCCATGGTTTCATAGATGTGCGTATTAGGAGGGGGCATAGTTTGATTTTCTTTGTGCATTATGAAGTAAGTGCACCCCCCTGGTGCTGCTCTCTAGAGGGCCACAAACAAAAAAACCGAATTATTAGCGTTTGCTAGTTGTAGAAATAAAAAATACATCCTTACGTAAATGGCTGCTCATTACATTTTGACTTACCACCACATTTTCACCACCCTCGGCGGCGGCTCTGCCGTTTTGAGAGTTGTTAATATCCTGCGAGGCCCCATCGGCCGCTGTTCTGACATCTTGAGAGTCGCTAATAACAGCCGATGCTCCCTCACCTTCCACGCTTGTATCAGGCTTTTAAACAGGGACATTCTCAGGAAAAAGACTCTCGTGAAAACCCACGTCTTCATAGATGGGTGTATTAGGCGGAACTATGGTGTCTTCCGTATCCTCCGCCTCCAAGAGCATGCTTTGCTCAAGCGTCAAGTCACCACTCGAACCCTCGCTAGAGCCGCTGCTGCTGTCGCTCTTAATCGGGGACAGCGGGCACCGCCAATCCTTGAGACCAGGGGCGCCAAAGCGCTTAGCAAACCCACAGCCAAAAGCAGTAACGTCGCAACCCATATACCTAGGTTCTTCTGATTGAGCATTCTCGTCCATGACCAAAGGGCTTATGGTTCTGTAATAGCTACTGATGGGGGGCTGTGAGCCACCAAACCAGTGTTTTCTCGCAAATGGGGTGTAGCTCTTCTTTTCTGCCATGGCGACCCTTCGCGTAGTCCAGCGGCTGCTTGCTATACCAGGCTCCTGACACAGGCTTATATGTGTTCTAAGAAACCACAACCCCTAAAAGAGGCGTACACCTCTACACCATAACAGGGACACATGGCCTCAGGGCTGTTCCGCCACGCCTACGTCTCCAAAAAACAACCTGCCCCTATGACTCATTCGCCCCCTTCCGGGACAGCTGCGCACCCTTGTCAACACTCGTGCCACCTGTCACTTGTTGTTGCCAACAGTTTAAGGCCAGGACTGTTTAAGGCCAGGGACTGCTTAAGGCCTGGGTTTGCAGCCAGAGCTGTCAAATTTCCAGACAGAAGTTTAAGACTAGGCCTGTCAAATTTTAAGACCAGGCCTGTCAAATTTAAGACTAGGGTTTTGCTGCCAGACTTGTCAAAATTTTTAAGACTAACCTGGCAAATTTAAGACTAGGATTTTCCTGCCAGAGCTGTCACTTTTGCGGCCAGCTTAAGTTGATGTGAAGGTATCACTATACACTACTCACCAAAATAACATCAAAGTTAAGTAATTAAAAAGATACAAAAATTGTTTAAACAAGTGATTAAGATTTATGATTTGTTAAAGAAAAGATATGAAGGATCCAGAGATAACACTGGTGATCTCAGAAGTCAGGTGCAGTCTACGTGGCATGGGGGGCAGGAGCCTAGGCACCATTTCCGCCTGACTGCGCTAGAGTAATGTGTAGCAGTTCATCCCATTCAACAGATGTACCTATTCCTCAAACTGGAAGAATCGCTGCCTCAGCTGCACTCGATGTCCCCGTGCCTCACTCAGGGGTGAGTGAACCCTCGGGTTTGTGACTGTGGAGTCTCAGCCGGCTGCACTGAAGGAAACCCTTGGCACAGTGCCCGCCCACCCCAGGACTGCATTCTCAGGGTTTGTCCTTGTTTTATTGTACTAATGATGGGATTATCACTGACATAATTGCTTGCCATTTTTGTTATACTAGGGGTGTGAATAATAATGGTTTGTAGGTACCATCTTGACTTATTCATTGATTTCTCAAAATCAAAGTGAAGGCATTGGAGGTACCAATAATAATTTTGCTCGGTTCTCTAGCAGGTATGCTAGTCTCCACAGTGGGTTTAGTAGGAGCCCTGTCCGTTCCCTCTACTCCACAGACACAAAGACTGTCTGTAAGTGTTTGGGGTTCATGGCCATTGACTTGCATCAATGCCCTGCTGCGCCTTTTCAGTTTCAGCTTTGAGTTAGCACTGCAGACAGGACCTTCTGTTTGTAAATGTGTGGCAAAGCCTCAGTCAGCTTCAAGTGAGCCTAGCAAAGGTGCACACTGTTGAAAACAGAGGTCAGGCTCTCCATTAGTAACTAGCCCTCAGGTGAGTTGAAAATCAATACACATTCAATAAGAACACATTGATTTTATGTCTAGTCCAGAGGTTATTATTGCAAGCCTCTTTATTGCCACTGCTCACAGTAGCCTCTTTAAAGAATTTAGAACACTACAAATTTCCAATCCCAACAAAAGGCCAGAATCCCCAGTTATCTGGCTTCTTTTTTTGCTGCTGCTTGCAGAGAAAAGTACCTTTCTTTTCTTGTGCTGATTGAAAGGGAAGAGATTTGCATTGTTTTGTTCAGAATAAATGATTTGATGTTAAATGTGGTTAAAAAGGACTTGCTTTTGGGGGATAGTGTTGAGAAAATTTGTGCGCGACGATCATGTGAGGTTTGTTGGCATGGGAAAGTCGATGTGATGTGAATACTTATACCGCTCTTTTGTAAATTAAATATATAATTTTATTACAGTTTTGTGAAGTACTAGGAGAGAAATTTTCTTTACCACGTCATTGCTTTCCATTGGTGGCACATTGATCGGTTAGACCTGGCACGAGCAGGAAGTTTCTTCACCGACCCTTCTGTCTTATCTGTGTTGAGAGTGGTGAGCACGAGCGCTGTTACTCAGCCTGAAAAGGGTTGGCAGTCAGCAACTCGTTTTTTATGTGCATTTTCGCCACATGGTTGTGGTTAAGTGGGCCAAATGTGGGGATCACTGTTCCGCAGGTCCCGAAGGCCTATCTCCCATCCACACACAAGTTTAAGGATTCCCTCAGAAAAACAGAAGAGGGACATTGGGGTCTTGGTGCGTACATGGTGGCCATTTTTGGCCACTGGGATTTGCCTATTTTGTTAATATGGAATTGTGATGACAGATTGGGCTGAAGAGGCCGTTATTTGTTAACTGCTGTAACAGTGTTTTACTTCACACACAGGAGGCAGATAGCGGTCGAGAGTCAAAGGGGTTGTGAACTTTGGTAAAAGTATATATTTCAGGAGGATTAGGGTGTGGCTGGAGTTGGCTGAGGTTTAGTCAATCTATTGAGTGATTGCATTTATCAAGTTTAATTAGATTTTCTAATTTAGGTGGAGAAAAGTACAGATTGGAGAAATTTTTAGATAAGCAGTAGATGAGGATTACTGAGAGTTTATCATTGTAGGACAAAGTCCCGTCGCATAGGTGAGATGGATAATTCATTGGAGGACACAATTGCCAATCTGTTGATTAAGTTCCATGCAGATTTGGATTTAAAAATAGAGAAAAAGACTGATGATTTGTGGCAAGCTAGAGGCATTGTGCTGAATATATATTCTTTATTGTTCGATTAATATAAATCATTACAATAAAACAACACAGTTCATAAAACAAGGTGGGGAAGCTGGGATTTTAATCTAGATTTTCTTACCCATCTCTAGAATCCCAAACCCGGTCGACTGAACTTTTTCCCTGTTCTAGAAGTATAAAGAAAGATCTTGCATTGATAACTTTAAACCACTTCCAAATAAATCCAAATGAACACAAAGGACCACTGAAAATGTTAAAGATTTATTACAAAGCCAAAAATAGTAGAACATACAAACATCTCAACAAAAGGTTCAGAAAATAAACTGGCACTAATACAAACATAATCCTACGCAAGATCCTTAAAAGACTCAAGATAAAAGGCAAAGTTAATTCAAGTAACATCAAGCAACCAAGAACAGGCCCAGCTTGAAGTCTGGACTGCATTTACAAAAGGAAAAGAAAATGATTAGTCTGTCCCTACACTATTTTAAGGTGACATCCCTACATAACATTCCCATCAAACAAAAGTAAGGTGTCAGCAGTGAAGACTTCCAAAGAAGTATCTTCACTTTAGCGAAGCAGATAATCTACCATTGAGCTCGTTCTAAGATGTTCCTTTTACACCTCACTCTACCTAAATTCCCAAGAAACTCTCTCTACAGCTTACTACATCCTGCTCTGTCCATCCCCTCTCAAAATATGCTCTAAACCCTCAGGTGCTGTCCCTAATACAAAATCCCAAAATCAGTCGACATGCCTAGAGGTACGCCCCTCTGGCAGGTGAAGATCTTCGGAGTTTTCCAGCATGGCACCTTTCCATCCAGCATTCATTGATGTGCCCTTGGGTCCCAGGCACCTTCTCGCTAAATGTTGCACTCCCAAATTCCTTGGCAGCTTTTCCTCCATCCGCGCCTACTATCCTAACTCCTAAACAATGGACTCTTCTACCTAACGAGCCTTGTGGCCTTGCACCTGCAAGCTGAAATTCATGGGAACATCTCTGCAACCATTCGAAGTTACCATTTCATATTTTACTGAGGACAGCTTTTCCCAAGGAGAAAATCATTTCTTCTCGACTAAGGCTAACAAAAAGAAAATATAGTTAGGCCTCTACGCTTCAGCATGTTTCAGGCCTCTGCACTTTTTAGCACCACATTGCATTCTACTATTATACCACGTTAATTCTGCTTTCAATGTGAGCGCTAGCTTCCATTTTAAAAGCCTGTATTAATTCATTCAGTATTAAACACATATTTCAATGCATTTCATTAGCAATACGACATTTCTCATGTGGTTACAATTCTGCATTAGGCAACACTGCATCTCGATTAAAGCCCCATTGGTCTCTGAATAATAAACACATATATATCATGCTGTTTCTCAGCCTAACGTTACATATCTATACTACATTAGTAGGTCCTCTAAATATGCAGGTGCTGACTACTTGGAACTATAGTGCACCCCTACAAATTTCAAAATAACATGGTGCTCCCTCAAAGGCAATTTCTTACATTCCTTAAAGATAATGAGAAAGACTTAACATATCTTTATAACAGTTATAAATACTAGAGGCATAGTGAAAAAAGACGAAAGATTCTGGTTGGCTGGACAGGATCCAGTAGTTTAGAAAGGAGCAAAGGTCAGCAGGAAACAAAAACACCTGGAGATGGATCAGGAGGTAGAAAAGAAAAGTAAATCTGCTGTGGCAGACGTGGGGCTTTGTAGCTGCTCAAAACAAGGTTGTGTTGAGGACAAGGACGGAGCCAGATGAAGGGTCCAGAAAAGACTTTCAACAAATCTAAAAGAGTACGCAGGCAAAGTACTGTCCTTTGATATGATTCTTCTGGTAGTGCAGAGGTAGAATTGAGCTGCTCGTCAGGTTTTGACTCTGATGAGGGAGATGTTGACACTGTGCAGTGGTCAGGGCAGGTTGAAAGGGATAAAGGTGGTGATGCTGGGTCTCTTACTGATCCACTGGGAGATTAAATGTTTGATCCATTGCTGTTAAAGCATCCAAAATCCCCTGGGTGGACTCTGGCATGCATGGGGCGGAATATGCGGAAACATGGCTGCGGAAGCAGATTCCAAAAGACGTACGGTTGAATTTGCAGTCAGAGTGCCCTAGAACAAATTTAGGCAATAAAATTGCTATGCCTCCTGACCTGGATGCAAAGATATGGGCTTTTATTGGCAAAGGGGGTCGAGACCCAAAGAAGGGTTTAGACATGGGCGAATGAGAGGTTGTTTCCCCGGCCATGGGCAGGGCATCAGTAGGTCTTTGTTTACAGATCCTACCACTACCAGACCTCCTATCAGCCAAGACATTTCTTTCCCCAGAGACAGAAATCAAGGTCCACAGGTTGCCGCAGAGACCATCAAACCCGGAGATCAGGTAAATCAAGACCCTTTAGTTATTCAGTTACAATTGTGTGGCAGACTTGCTCAATTTTTCCCACAATTGGACACAGCTAACAAAAGACACATGAGTTCTAATGGTGGTGTTAGGCTGTCACATAGATTTTGTGGAGGACCTAGTTCAGGACAAGCTTCCAAAAATGATAAGATTTATTCCAGATGTATCAGAGTTGGTAAGCAAGTAGGCTCAAGAGTTGAAGCAAAAGCGTTGAAGCAAAAGGAAGCGATTTTGGAGCTGAAAAATAACCTAGAAAGTTTTGTAAGCAATATTTTTCTAGTGGAAAAGAAAGACAAAGGCATGAGCCCTGTAATAAATCTGAGGTACCTGAATGATAGGCAGAGTACCACCATTTCAAGATGGAAGGGATGCATATGTTGAGAGATGTTTTACAGACAGACTCATTTTGACTTGAAGGATGCTTACCTGACAGTTCCAATATAGGAACCTCATCAAAGATTTCTTCAGTTCAGGTGGGCTGGAAAGATGTGGAAGTGTGTCTGTCTTCCATTCGGACTATCGTCCGGCCCTTGGTGTTTTACGAAGGTACTTTGTCCTGTGGCGGCGTTTCTAAGGGAATGAGTAGTGCGTCTGATAATTTATATGGGGAGACATTCTGATAATGGATCAGGACAGGTTAAAGGTCTACGAGCATACAGGGATGGCTGTGTTGTTACTGGAGGATCTGTGTTTTGTAGTAAACAGACAGAAGTCATGTCTGATTTCAAAACAGGAAACTCAGTTTTTAGGGTTTTCTAGAGGACAAGGTGCAAGGTCAATTGAGGTTGCCCAAGGAGAAGTTAAAGAGGATAAGGAAGGATATCCGAAAGGTGCTGAATATGGAGATGATATCTTTGAGAATGGTGACATGACTAGATCAATGTCTTCCATGATTCAGGCTATCCCCCTAGGTCCTTTAAACTATCTGGTGCTTCAAAGGTTGAAGGCCAGACATTTGAGAAGTGGTTTGTAGTATTCAGAGTAGACTGTGCTTCCAGGGAAAGCAAAAGGGGAGTTTTTTATGGTGGTTAAGGAATATGGAGACTTGGAATGTGAGATCTATCTTTGGAAAGCATCCGGAGATGATTGTTGAGTCAGATGCAAGTTTGGCATGCTGGGGTGCACGTTGTGGTGCAATTTCGACTGATGGCATTTGGACAGAGGAGGCGAAAAAGTTTCATATAAATTGCCTGAAGCTCTTGGCAGGGGCTTTTGCTATAAGCAGTTTCATGAAGGACAGGGCTCGGTACTCAGTGCTCCTGAGGATGGATAATGTATCATCGGTAATATATATAAACAAGATGGGTGGGTCCGCAGTCAAATGATTTGGCAGATCTAGCAAAGAATTCTGGTATTATTGCTTGAGCCCAAATGTTATAGAGCAGGTCGAACATAATCTGGTGTTGAAGAATGTGGAAGCATTTTGGTATTAACGGAATTACAGGGATTACTATGACTGGATTCTGAACAGGTCCGATTTTATGAGGTTGATGGAGATCTGGTGGCCATGTCAGGTGGATCTGTTTTCAAATAAGTTGAATGCCCAATTAGAGAGATTCTTAAGCTGGCGTCAAACCCGGAGTCAGCGGGAATAGATGCATTCAGGCAGGATTGGAGGGGTCTCAGGTCAAATGCATTTCCATCATTCTTGATGGTCACTCGTGGGCCTTTGGTGGTGTGCAGGTGGAGGTACAGTGCTGTTGGGGATGCCTCTTTGGAAGTCACAGGTGTGGTACCCGATTCTTCTGGAGATGTCAGTGGATTTGCCTATTCATCGGTCAGTTCTTCAGGAACTATTGGGTTCATTAGGAGAGATTTGTGTCCTAGTAATGTTAGATCAATTGAGACAGGTGGCGTGGAGAATTTCAGGAGTGTTTGGGAGGTGCCAGCACTTTTGCATGAGGCTTCAAATCTTATCAGACAATCGTGGGCACCAGGCACCAGGAAAAAGTATAGATTGGCGTGGCAGAAATGGGTTTGCTGGTGTGTGGAGAGGGATTTTGATCCTGTTTCAGTGAATGATGTAAAGGTGGTTAATTATTTGTTGCATGTGTTTAGGTCAGACCTGTCTTATTGGACTTTTGATGTTCATAGTTCAGCAATTTCGGCAGTACATGTATTATTGGGTGGTGTTATTGTGGGGCGAGATGTTTTGGTGAAGCGTTTGATGCGAAGTATAAGGGTTTCACAACCCCCAGTTTTTGGATACAATTCTGTTTGGGATGTTATTAAGGTGTTTCATTATCGGGAGGGATTAGGAACCAATATGGATTTGAGTTTGAGGGATTTGTCTCAGAAATTGATTATTTTGCAATGTTTACTCTCTTTTAAGAGGGATTTGGATGTTGGTAGTATGATTTTTAGTTCAGAGTCCTAGTTTTAGGACACCCCCGCGCCGCACGGCCACCAGCTGCTGCGTGTGCCCCCCGCCTGCCTCGCTGACCCTGCCTGCTGCCGGCTGACCACACCTCCTGCCTTCGAGCGGCGTGGTCTCCTGCGGTCTGGGCATATGTAACTGTGTTTTCTGTTTCTGATTTCTGTTGCCTTTTTAGGCTTTGTGCCCCGCTATTCTCCTTCTGTGTGCCCCATTGTGTTAATTGTTTTGTTTCTCGCCTGTCCCCCGGTACTGTACTCCCCTCTGTTGCCTCGGTGCCCTCCCGCCCCGCTCCCCGCTTCCCGCCTCCGTTTGGTTGGCCACGCCCCCTTTTCTTTCTGTGCCCTCCCCGCTCCCGCCTCCCAGCTGCTCCTCCCTCCCTCGCACTTCGCCATAAATGGCGACCGTGCAGTGCAGGTGAGTGTGACCTAGTTTTAGGACACCCCCGCGCCGCACGGCCACCAGCTGCTGCGGGTGCCCCCCGCCTGCCTCGCTGACCCTGCCTGCTGCCGGCTGACCACGCCCCCTGCCTTCGAGCGG
This sequence comes from Lissotriton helveticus, assembly GCF_964261635.1. Lineage (NCBI taxonomy): Eukaryota > Metazoa > Chordata > Amphibia > Caudata > Salamandridae > Lissotriton > Lissotriton helveticus. The sequence goes on along the minus strand of NC_136068.1, from coordinate 1,541,473,847 downwards.
CGTGGTCTCCTGCGGTCTGGGCATATGTAACTGTGTTTTCTGTTTCTGATTTCTGTTGCCTTTTTAGGCTTTGTGCCCCGCTATTCTCCTTCTGTGTGCCCCATTGTGTTAACTGTTTTGTTTCTCGCCTGTCCCCCGGTACTGTACTCCCCTCTGTTGCCTCGGTGCCCTCCCGCCCCGCTCCCCGCTTCCCGCCTCCGTTTGGTTGGCCACGCCCCCTTTTCTTTCTGTGCCCTCCCCGCTCCCGCCTCCCAGCTGCTCCTCCCTCCCTCGCACTTGGCCATAAATGGCGACCGTGCAGCGCAGGTGAGTGTGACCTAGTTTTAGGACACCCCCGCGCCGCACGGCCACCAGCTGCTGCGTGTGCCCCCCGCCTGCCTCGCTGACCCTGCCTGCTGCCGGCTGACCACGCCCCCTGCCTTCGAGTGGCGTGGTCTCCTGCGGTCTGGGCATATGTAACTGTGTTTTCTGTTTCTGATTTCTGTTGCCTTTTTAGGCTTTGTGCCCCGCTATTCTCCTTCTGTGTGCCCCATTGTGTTAATTGTTTTGTTTCTCGCCTGTCCCCCGGTACTGTACTCCCCTCTGTTGCCTCGGTGCCCTCCCGCCCCGCTCCCCGCTTCCCGCCTCCGTTTGGTTGGCCACGCCCCCTTTTCTTTCTGTGCCCTCCCCGCTCCTGCCTCCCAGCTGCTCCTCCCTCCCTCGCACTTCGCCATAAATGGCGACCGTGCGAACGCGCAGCGGGCGCGCCAAAGGTAAGCCCGTCTGCGCCTGGACCGCGCCCAGCGCCAGGACCCCTGGCTCCCGCCGACACCAGCCCACCCGCCGAACCTACAACGCCACCGAACTCTACGCACTCAACGCCGGCCGAATCTCGGGCTGCTATCAAGCCACCCCGAGACGCACCCACGGACCCTTCTGCTGCCACTCCTGCAAGTTCACCTGCTCCCGGACCTCCACCACACCAGCACAAACCAAGCCGAACTCCAGCAGCAGCCATCTCAAGTGCATCCTGCTCAACACCCGCTCCGTCCACAGACACACCGTCGAGCTCTGGAACCTGCTCGACACCACAGCCCCAGACGTCGCCTTCCTCACGGAAACCTGGATGAACGCCTCCTCAGCACCCGACATCGCCATCGCCATCCCAGACGGCTACAAGATCATCCGGAGAGACCGCGTCAACCAGACTGGAGGAGGCATCGCCATCGTCAACAGGAACTCCATACGCATCACGACCAACACCGATGACACCCTCGCACCCGCCGAACACCTGCACTTCCAGATCCACATCAACCCCAAGACCACCCTCAGAGGCACCCTCATCTACAGACCCCCGGGACCACGTACACAATTCAGCGAAGACATCGCCGACTTCGTCAGCCCGAACGCCCTCCCCTCCGCTGACTACATCCTCCTCGGGGACCTCAACTTCCACCCGGAGAACAACAACGGCCGCAACACCACCACCCTGCTGGACAACCTCGCCAACCTCGGTCTCAAGCAGCTGGTGACCACCCACTAAGCCGGACACACACTCAACCCCGTGTTCTCATCCAGCAAGGACATCACCTTCAGCCACGCCACCGTACTCCACTGGACGGACCACAGCTGCGTCCACTTCAGCTTTAAAAGGACCATGATTCACCACCACCAGCAACAGCTCGCACGCAGAACTTGGAACAAGATCACAGCCGACCAGCTCGTGGCCTCCCTGAACCTGAACCCCCCCACCAGCGTATTGAACCCTAGCCAGGCGGCCGCCAACCTCGCAAAGTGGATCAGCAACTGCGCAGACGACCTCGCCCCCCTGAGGACCCCGCCCAGCAGACCCGGCAGCAAGAAAGCCCCATGGTTCACCGACGAACTCAAGATCTCCAAGAAGAACTGCCGAGCCCTCGAGAAAGCCTGGCGCAGAGACCCTACACCGAACAACATGACTGCCCTCAAGCTCGCCACCTGAAAACACCTCTAACTGATCCGCGACACCAAGAAAACTGCGTTCAAGGAACGACTGGACAACAACGCCCACAACAGCAAGGAGCTCTTCAACATCGTCAAAGAGCTCTCCAACCCCAACGCTGGAAACAACGACATCACCCCTTCGCAAGACCTCTGCAACTCCCTCGCCTCCTACTTCCACAACAAGATCGCGGACATACACAACAGCTTCAGCCCCCAACCGGCACACGCCACGACTGAACCACCGCCCCCCACCACCACCCTCCGCGCCTGGACCCCGATCAGCACCGATGACACCATCTGCACGATGAACTCCATCCACTCCGGATCTCCGACCGACCCATGCCCTCACCACGTCTTCAACAAAGCCGACGCAGTCATCGCACCCCACCTGCGAGACATCATCAACACCTCCTTCGACACCGCTACCTTCCCGGAGAGCTGGAAGCACGCCGAACTCTGCGCTCTACTTAAGAAACCGTCAGCCGACCCCACCGACCTCAAGAACTACCGCCCCATCTCGCTACTCCCGTTCCCTGCAAAAGTCATCGAGAAGACCGTCAACAAGCAGCTGGCTGCCTTCCTCGAGACGAACGGATCCCTCGACCCCTCACAGTCTGGCTTCCGGGCCAACCACAGCACCGAGACCGCCCTGATCGCAGCTACCGATGACATCCGAGCCCTGCTCGACAACGGAGAGACAGCGGCACTCATCCTCCTAGACCTCTCCGCAGCCTTCGACACTGTCTGCCACCGCACCCTAGTGCAGCGCCTCAGCAACGTCGGAATCCAGGAGAAGGCACTAGAATGGACCACCTCGTTCCTCGCCGGAAGGACACAGAGAGTCCGCCTCCCCCCGTTCAAATCAGAAGCCACCGAAGTCATCTGCGGCGTCCCTCAAGGCTCCTCGCTCAGCCCAACCCTCTTTAACGCCTACATGAGCCCCCTCGCGGCCATCGCACGCCATCACAAACTCAACATCATCTCCTACACCGACGACACCCAGCTGATCCTCTCCCTCACCAACGACCCCGCCACCGCCAGAGCCAACCTACACGAAGGGATGACAGACGTAGCCAAGTGGATGATGAGCAGCCGCCTGAAACTGAACTCGGACAAGACGGAAGTCCTCATCCTGGGATCTTCACCCTCCGCCTGGGACGACTCCTGGTGGCCCCCCGCCCTGGGCAGCGCACCCAAACCGACAGACCACGCACGCAACCTGGGCTTCATCCTGGACTCCTCCCTCTCCATGACCAGACAAGTCAACGCCGTTTCCTCGTCATGCTTCAACATCCTGCGCATGCTACGTAAGATCTTCCGGTGGATCCCCACCGAGACCAGGAAGACGGTCACACAGGCCCTCGTCACCAGCCGTCTAGACTACGGCAACGCCCTCTACGCCGGAACCACTGCCAAACTCCAGAAGAGACTCCAGCGGATCCAGAACGCCTCAGCACGACTCATCCTGGACATCCCCCGTCGCAGCCACATCTCCGAACACCTGGGAGATCTGCACTGGCTCCCGGTCAACAAGAGAATCACCTTCCGTCTCCTCACCCACGCACACAAGGCCCTCCACAACCAAGGCCCAGGATACCTCAACAGCCGCCTCAACTTCTACGCTCCCACACGCCAACTTCGATCGACCGGCCACGCCCTCGCCGCCGTCCCCCGCATCCGAAGAGCCACCACAGGAGGAAGATCCTTCTCCTACCTGGCCGCCAAGACCTGGAACTCCCTCCCGACCCACCTCCGCCTGACCCAGGACCACCTCGCCTTCAGGAAGCAGCTCAAGACCTGGCTGTTCGAGCAGTAGCGGACCCCCCCACCCCCAGCGCCTTGAGACCCTCCGGGTGAGTAGTGCGCTATATAAATGTTATGATTGATTGATTGATAGATTGATTGATATGGTATGTTTTTATTTGGGTAAAAGAACCAAGACAAATTCAGAAATGATCTTCTATCCTTAGTTTGATGAGCATGAGGGATTGTGTGTGGCTCATTGTGTTAAGGAGTATGAGAGGAGAACTTACTTCACCATTAAGATTATTGTCTGACAGGCAGTTTTTAATATCTTTTAGACGTCTGCATAGAGCTGTGACTGCTCCTTCTCTTGTACGTTGGGTGAAAGAGGTGATGAAAAATGTGGGTGTGTATCTGAGTTTCTATCTGTAAGGGATGCATTTGCATCTAAAGCATTTATGCTGAGAGGTGCGCTTCAGGATATTTTTAGGTTTGCTGACTGGCGAAGATGGGATTTTCAGGAAGTTTTATTACAAATATGTTGTGAATGCAGCTTCTTGTTTATTGGAGAAGCTTTAAACTTGTAGTGATGTTAGCTTCTGGTCTTGACATAAAATGCATTGACGGATGGACGGAGATCTGGATTTTGCTAAAGACATGGAGACTAATATTCCTCAATTTAGCCTATCCATTTGCTTATTATTGTATTTTAATTATGGCTTGCGTGCAACAGCGAGAAGCAGATTGAAGAAGTTGGGATCTGCTGGAAGTGAGCCATTTTGCATTACAAGAGAATTATTGTTTGGTCTTTCATCTCATGAGCTTTAAGAACTAATTGGAAAGTTTACTTGATGTTAAATCCAGCAGCTTGCTATAAAAGAAGGAAGATGGCTGGGGATTCCGGCCTTTTGTTGGGACTGGAAATGTGTAGTGTTCTTAGTTCTTGAAAGAGATTGCTGCGAGTAGTGGCAATAAAGAGGATCCAATAATATTAGCCTCTGTGTCGTTAATAAAATCTAGATTTTTTTGTCCATCACAGCTGGGAAAAATCTACATTATTCTCTACTATATTCTCATTTTTAAAGTCAAAACTGATTATAAATGATTTGCTATAACCTGAGTAGAACTATGCACAACCCATATAGCCATAGCAAACATCCTATGTGACAACCTAAGCAGAGTGGAACCTATGTTTTATGGAACATACAAAAAGGTAGAATTTCAAGTAGCAAAATTGTTAGCGTAAAACATAAAAAACGTTATAATTTGGAAAACATTATTTGATACACCCTATTCTTTAAGAACATACTCCGGGTTTTGAGCCTTGATTTATCTATTGCTGCATTAAACAGTCCTAGATATTTTCAGACATTTACTAATGTTTTGTCTTCATAGTTAATTCCTATCAATTGACTCAATCAATACACCTTAATAGATTTCCAACCTTTGGACTCAACTAAACACTTTCATTTGATGCTGTTGTAAAGACTGCCAACCAAGATTTAAGAAAAACCTCAATGTCTAATTAAAACAAATCTTATCAGAAAATGTGGAGCATGTAAAGATACAGATGAACAGTACTAGCCTATAATATGCATGTAGCAGTGGTAAATTTCACTCTCTCACTAGTCCAGGACTGACAGCTGTTACTTTGATTTTGCCTGTGAACATTCGATTTTGACCAAACCCTGTGATCACCAGGATGGGGTGGGAGTAAAAAATGCTTAAATAAATTAAACTCAATACATAAAGATGTAGGGAGTAAGTAGCTTCTTGAATTATGTTTGATCAATACATTTGATCACAAGTGCCTTACATAGGAGATGTCATCCCTGTGGAAGGATCTTATGACTAAAACTGTTTTATAGATTATAAATTGATTTAATCAGTTGGAGAGTCATAAACTTTATTGGCGTGCATTACAAAGCCTTCCAATTCGGCTTCTTAGAACTGTTTCTATCTGTAATTTTGGATAGTTTCCTGATTTAGTTTCCATAAAAAACTGTAGCAGACCCATAGAAATTGTGACAAGTGACGTAGCTATTCTTTGTGTGCTCTCAACAGGAAGATCAGTCAATGGAGGGGGTATCCATGGTATGCAGCTAACTGAAGCTAAATTAAAAGAAAATTTACCGATCTTTAGACTGATGAAAGCTTATTGTTACACTTTTTATCATTCTATTGGTTCTATCAACTAGACCTTTAGCACGGGGTCAATGCAACGCTGTTTTAAGGAGAAAGATGCGTAAGGAATTGTTTCATGGCATAGGAGGTGAATAGAACCCCATTGTCAGTGATAAGTGTTGACGGAATGCATTCTGTGAAAAACGCATACCTCAAGAAATTAATAAGTAATTCAGTGGTGATTTGGTTCACCATTATTGTGATCTTCCAGTGTGAGTGGTAATCTATTAAAACAAACATGAAACAGCTTACCACAAATTTGCTGTTAATGAGGCCAATGATGTCATGTGCTGATTTTTCCCATCACTTGTCTGGAATTGACACAGGAGCGAATTTAGATTTGTCACTATTGGCACTATAAAAAATATAAATAATAGTAAAATTATAATTAATTAAATAAAAGTTTGACCATTGAATCTATATTGGGAACCAATAAACTAATCCTGGATTTCGTAAGCTTCTTCCTAAATGGCCTTCGTGTGCCAAATTGAAGATCTTGTTTCTTACCTCCAGGAGAGGTATACTTTTGCCATTTCTAAAGATTAAGTTTCCATTGATTTTGATTTCAAGCCTGACTTACCTATACCCCCTTCAGATATTCATCTATATCTTTAAATGTTTTAGGGCAACCTTGTAAAACATATAATCTGAGTTGGTGCAAAACCTTGTTTTTTGCAAATCTATTCACTCCACTCCTCCAAAGACATGACAGAAGTAGAGATTTCAAAGAAGGGATATTCTGAAGTCTCAAATGCTTCATCTATGTCTAATGGAGCTCTGGACAAATAATCAGGAGCTTTGTTTAGATTACCTGGTACATATTCCACTTTGTAATAAAAACCCTCCAGACCAAAAAACGATTTAGCTGTACGTGGGTGTGCTGTTAGCTGCTCCTTTGGATGTGAACATGTAAATGAGAGGTTATGATTTGTACGAATGCTAAACTGTAATTCCCATAGAAAACATGTAAAATGTTTCACAGTCCAAAAACATGCTAGAGTTTCCTTTCCCACAACTGAATCAGTTTGTTCAGATTTACTGAGGGTATAAGAAGCAAAAGAAATAAGTCTTTCTTTACCGGCAACGATCTGGGATAATGTGGACCCAGACCCTTAATGCTGACATCTGAGGTTAAAATAAGTTTTCTGTTGTGTTCAAAATTACATGAATATTAAGTGTGAGAATGACTTATTTTAGTTTTTCAAAGGGTGTTTGTTATTCTTCCTTCCATTTGAACTTAGTGCTATTGCTTTTTCCATTTCTGAGATTACTTGCTACATCTGCAAAGTTTTTGACATATGTGGACACATATTCTACCTGTCTTAAGAATGATTTCAATTTTTCCTTCTTCTTTGGCGAAGGTGCCTTCCTGAGAGCATCTAAAAGACATATTTTGGGCTTAAACCATCTTTAGAGATAGTATGTCCTAAGTAATCCACAGCACTGATTACAATTTGACACATATCTTTTTTAAAATGAGACGGATCATTTTGCAACATTGTTAATATTTTTCTTAAATTAGCATTGTGTTCATCCACCTTGGCTCAATAAACAAGAACATCGTCTTGGAAACAAAGTGTTTTGGGTACATCCTTAAGAATTTGCTGCATGATTTTTTTGAAGACACTGCCTTAGATGCTAGACCAAACAGCTTCCTGTGGAGCATGAATGTACCCAAAGGTGTGGTAAAAGCAGTGACCAGCCTAGAATCAGTGTGTAGTTTGACTTGGTAGTATGCAATGGATAGATCAATAACACTGAAAATTGTGACTTCACCCATTGTGCTTAAAATCTCTTTGATGCATGGTAATGTGTGTCTTTCTATCCAGATATTGTTGTTGGAGTCATCTAAATCCACACGCAATCTTATTCCATCACCTTGGGCCTTCTTGGCTATAACAATGGGGGCTACCCATTCTAAGCACTCTATTGGTTGTATGATACCAAGATCACTTACCCTTGTGAGTTCTTTTTCAAAAGGTTCTTTCATTCAGTGAGGTATTGGGTGAGTTCTATGTACAACAGGTTTGGGATTGGGTTTCAATTCTATCCTATGCTGAAAATCTTGTAACAAGCCTAATTGATGGGATAATACTTCAGGAAATTCATCAGATATTTGATCTCCTGAATGGATCTATTTATAACCAAGAATTACTAAGGGTATTGTAATCTAATGTAATGCCAGATTCCTTCTAGTGCAGCTATCCAAGAAGGTTTAAACTTTCTTCCACACTTTATATTTTGCCTACAGTGGAATGATCTTTAAAAAATGTGGGCTTTGATCCTTTTCTTAAGGGGAATGGGGTCTTTAGTATAGCCACTAGATGAAATTTCAAGAGACTGAAGAATAGAATTTTCATTGTTTGAGAGTAAATTGAAATTTCTACTATTTACTTATGTAAAAGGAGAAAAGGACTCACCAACATATTGATAGGGTTACCATCTACGTGTTTCTTGTACTCTGGATACTTGATTTAGTTGTTCTTATCCTTGTCATTTACTTGAAAAACTATCTTTGTTATTTCTTGAGAATTGTCTTCTACTATTTTTCCTTCATTTTCTCTTCAAACTCCAGGGAAATGGCCTTACTTATTACATTTCCTGCAGGTGGCACTTCTGGCCTGACAGTTAAGATTGTCACTTAGATGGTTGCTGCTACCACTTCAATAGCATTTCAACTTATTGGATTCAGGCATATTTGTAAGTGGTGTATAGCTAGGTTTTTAATCTAATATAATTTTTCCACTGCCTTTTCTTCCTTTATTTCTGCAACTGGTTCTGTAGGAGATCTGATTTCTTTCATGCAAATGTCAAATGGGTCTTAGTCCTACTTTTTAAAAAAAGGAAACCACAGGGGAATTTCGCTCATTTGCACTAACTCACGCTTTTTGCACCAACTTGCTTATTTGCACTAACCTCCAGATTGGAACGCTGCTGTCTTGGAAAGGCAGCGCTCCTTCTCTTCCATTGATATCTCCCCGGTCCACCACAGCCATTAGTCGGCTGTGGAGTGGAGGGAGGTCTCGGTGAATCAAAGTGACTCACTTCCGCTGGACTGCGCTCCACCTGCCATCTTGGGAGAAGGGACGTTCTAGTCTTCCCTACCCAGATAGGCTTGGCACTACAAAAAGAGGCTATGGTGCTGACGTGCAGCAGACGCGCCAAAGGCCAGCCCATCTGCGCCCGTCCGTGCCTGGACTGCACCCAGTGTCAGTCCCTGTGGTCCTTTCACCCAAACAAGGGCAGGCACCATCAGCTACTATCGAGACACACTATTGGCACTAAGACCAAACACCCCCCCCTATAACTCCATGCCTCCCCCACCGCTATAATCAAACTGGGCGCCTTAAACTCCACTTAGGAAGTTATCAGGATCGTATAGGAACAACTGGTCAGCAGCAAAGGAAGGGCTCTGGCCCCAACAACCCTAATATCTGCTGCCTACTGCTAAATACAAGATCTCTGGTGAAACACCAGCTAGATTTTCATGATCCTGTTCTAACCCAGAACACTGATGTGACATTTGTGACAGAAACCTGGGCAGACACTAGCTCCGGCCCGGATATCGTTGCTGCCGCCTAACCTGAATTTGCCATATATGGATTGGATAGACAGCGGAAAAAAAGGAGGGGGACTGGCGGTACTCTATTGCAGTCACTTCTAAACAAGATTCGAACCACTATAGGTTTTGAGGCTTTAGCCTTCTCTGTACAGCCACCAGACTCATCAGCAATAAAGGGGATGTTAGTATATCATCCACCAGGAGCAGCTTTATTGATAAACACAGTATGGTGATAGAATCTCTAATTATCAATGTGAACTTCACTGTACTGAGAGACTTAAATTTTCATGTGGAAAAAAAACTGACCCTGACTCCCTAAAATGTATCGATGCCATGAACGCCTTTGGACTCTCTCTAATCACCAAAGGTCCTACACACAGGGCTGGTCACATGCTGCATGGCATCTTCTCTTATAATGAGCCCATCAATTTACTGCCCTCTTTTCCATTGACTTGGTCTGACCACTGGGTGGTTAAATGGTTAATAAAAATCAAGAAAAACATCAAACATAGGCCCTATCCAACAATCCAGGGGCAGAGCCTGGCATAAAATACGATCAGCTGAACTAAGAGATGCAACTACCTCCAACCCCTGTCAATTAGGGCATAATCTGGAGCAAAATGTTAAAAACTTTATGCACTGGTTAAACACTGCATTGGACACGGTAGCACCGATTACACATAAAAGCACAATAAAAACCGTCCCAGCCCTGGTACAATGAGAATCTCAGACTATCAAGGCAGGACTGTCGCAGACAAGAACAAAAATGGAGGAAAAGCTATGAGGCAGAGGAAAAGATCATTTATAAAATTAAATTAGCAAAGCACACAGAGGGCATCCTAGGGGCAAAGACCACCTATTACTCAGAAGATATCAAAGCCACCTGCAATGCAAATAAAACTCCCTTCTCTGTAATAAAAAAGCTGGTGACACCAACTAGCGCATGTCACGCAGGAACAAATCAAGACGTTTGTGACACACTAGCTAGCTTTCTCCAGAGAAGGTTGTTAACATTTACAATAAATTTGTGGCAAATAAAGTAGTTCATCACCAGGATGAGCAAGCTCCAACTGACCTAGAGAGCAGAATCAGCTTCTCCACCTTTAAGACCCCCTCGGAGGAACAACTCATAGACCTAATTCCTCTAATTAAATCTGGTGCACCACAAGATCTATGTCCGCCCGGCAAAATGCACATGATACCTGCCCAAGTGGCACAATACTGGGACAAATCCTTAACAATATGTTTATCAGAGGGATATTCCCCTCCCAGTGGAAACTTGTCTCAATCCTCCCACTTCTAAAAAACAGACAATCTGGACACTGAAGACCCTAGCAATTATTGCCTTATATCGAGATTCCCTTTCGCTTCTAAACTGGCAGAGAAAATTATGAACCAACCTATCTCAGAATACATAGAGGTTAATTCCTTATTGGACGACACACAACATGGATTTAGAAAAAATCATAGTACTGAATCTGCACTAATCGGAGCAATGGAAGAAATACGAGAAGTTCTTGACAGGGGGGGACGTCGGCGCTGATTCTGCTTGATTTCTCTGCGGCCTTTGACACGGTCAACCATGAGATCTTAGTAGACCGGCTCCAGGGCTTGGGGTTAAAAGACACAGTAATAGATCTCCTGAAATCATTTCTGACAAATCGACAACAAAATGTGGCAATGATCAATTTTGTGTCTAGGCAGTTTTCCCTGCCGTGCGGAGTTCCACAGGGATCAGCATTGAGCCCAACACTTTTTAACCTTTATGTTACACCACTTGCGTCAATCATAAAACAGGCCGGTTTTACCTTGGCATTGTGTGCAGATGACACCCAAATTGTAGTGTCACTGACTAACGGCAATAACAACCCAGGTGAGGCATTCAGCTTATGTATGAGAAAGATAAGCAGCTGGATGGATTGCAATTGCCTGAAGCTGAATGCCTCCAAGACCGAGGTCATCATCTTCGGCAATAAACCCTCTCTCTGGACACCAGACTGGTGGCCGCCTTAGCTCTATTCACTACCCTCAACCAAGGTAAAGAACTTAGGAGTAGTGTTAGACAGTGAACTGAAATTTAAAGAGCAAGTTAATAAAATTACATCTGCATTCTTTTACTCCATAAGGTTGATAAAAAAATGGAAAAATACCTGCTCCCAGAACTTTTAAAAACTGTGACCATGGCTATTGTCCTTACAAGGACTGACTACTGTAATAGCCTCTACCTCAATCTAACATCCGGCCTTGTGATTAGACTCCAGATATTGCAGAATGCTGCAGCCTGTTTCATCTTTAAAATTCCCAAATACGTATCAGCGAGAGAAGCTATCAGAAAACTGCATTGGCTGCCAGTTAAACAGCGATTCAAGAACAAGGCCCTCTGCCTGGCATTTAAATCTCTGCATGGACTCGGGCCTGACCAGTATAAGAGAAACCTTGAATGGTGCATACTGGCAAGAGCACTACACTCAGGCTCCACCAGGACATGGTGGTCTCCCCTTTTAAAAAGGCCACCTGGAGGGGAGGAGTTTTTACAGGACCACTGCAATGCTCTGGAATAATTTGCCATTGACTCTAAAAAAAGGTTGTTCCCTACTCAGTTTCAGAAAAGTCTTAACAACCTGGCTTTTCACACAGGATGATTAAAAGCACCTTTACCACCTGCGTTACCTGTAGTGGTTGCTTCTGTTGCCCTAGATCAGACCCTATAGCGACAAGACGCCCCCGAGCATGAGCTGCGCTTTATAAATTATATTTACATTACATTACAATATGTTCAATGGATTTGGCAATTTCAATGACTTCTTGTAGATTGGGTTGTTTTTCAAATACCTTTTCCTGTATATCTTGGGTATTTGTGCAGCATACTAATTGGTCTCTAATAAGGGAGTTATTTAAGGTGCCAAAGTCCCATAGTTTATTTAACGTTCTGAGTACTACAATGTAATTTTTAACACTTTTTTGCTGCTCTTGGATTGTGCAAAAATATTTATGCCATTCCCGTACAATATTGACTTTATCTCCAAATTGATTTTCTAACTTCAAAGATGTTATCTTGTATTCACCCAAATGTTCCTTGTCTTGTGGAACGATAGGTTCTGATAGAGTTTCATATAATTTCCTTCCATCTTTGTGTTCCTAAATTATGAAGGATAATATGTTGTTTCCTAACAGTACTCTTTAGCTATTAAGTGAACTTCAAAAACGTTACCTACTCCTTCCATGGTATGTTTGGCTCACCTAGTTCTTTCAGGAAAGGTAGGGGTTGTGACATTGTAAGCATTGTGGCATGCTTGCAACAGCCCTAATGAAGCTGTGTATTAGGTCAAAATTATCACAAAATCAGGAGTTAAAAGTGTAATGTTCATCTAGACCACTAGTGTAGAGAATGTGAGTAAGGATAATAAAAGAATATATATATATATATATATATATATATATTACCTACTGGCGGTCGCCAGTAGGTATATATAGTTAGGATTTTTTCTCTATGGGTTTTTTGAAAATTCTATGTCTAATAACTTTGGCGTTTGTGGACGGAATTGGCTGAAATTTTCAGGAAAATGGCACATTTTGTTTCTGAGCAGCCCCTGAAAATTTTGGGGGGGTTCGTCAAGGGGGGGCCGAGAAAAAAGGGGGGTCCCAAAACGCGTTTTTCCCATGTTAATTTCCATAGGGCGGTTGGCCTCACTTTTAGCCCGAACGGCTGAATGGATTTGCACGAAACTTGGCAAAATTGTAGGGACTGGTAGCCCGATCTGCCTTTTGTAGGTCTCAATATATGTGCTTCAGTGGATTTGGAGAAATTAATGTTCAAAAAAAGATATATATCTGTAACAGCGGACTGGGCAGCGCTCCGCTACGCGTACTTTTCGCGCAACGGAGCTTTGTGAAGCGAAGCTGATTGGTTCTCTGGCGTCTGTCAACATTCCAAACAGTCCGTAGCGGCCGCCATCTTGTCTCTCGGTAGGATCGAGAGACAAGAGGAGGCCAAAGCGAAGGGGCAAATGACCATAAGGGGGCATAGTACATTGTCGCTCACCCCCTAGGTTTGATGTGGAGGTTTTAAAAGGGCCCCGCGGGGCAAAAAAAAATTAAAATAATAATAATCGAACAGCTGAATGGATTTGCACGAAACTTGGCAAAATTGTAGGGACTGGTAGCCCGATGTGCCTTTGCTAGATCTCAATATATGTGCTCCAGTGGATTTTGAGAAATTAACGTTCAAAAAAAGGTATATATCTGTAACAGCGCACCGCTTCGCGTACTTTTCGCGTTACGGAGCTTTGCGAAGCGAAGCTGATTGGCTCTCCGGTGTCTGTAAACATTCCAAACAGTCCGTAGCGGCCGCCATCTTGTCTCTCGGTAGGATCGAACAGCTGAATGGATTTGCACGAAACTTGGCAAAATTGTAGGGACTGGTAGCCCGATGTGCCTTTGCTAGGTCTCAATATATGTGCTTCAGTGCATTTTGAGAAATTAACGTTCAGAAACAAGATATATATCTGTAACAGCGCTCCGCTTCGCGGAGATAAAATTATATGTGTATTACCTAGCTGTTGCTAACACCAGTTAGCGACGGCTAGTAGAAGATAGCGACCATCTTGGGCCCCACTTTGCATGTGAGTGATATTTATCACTAATGACATGCAAAGTGGGCATGCCAAGATGTTAGCGACTGGAAACAGTCGCTAACATCGCTATCTCCTATTATCAACTTTTGGAAATATTCGAGATAAGGGCGAATATCTCCAAAAGCTACCACCTGCCCTGAGCAGTTCTTAGCCATGTTATCCAATGGGAGGTGGATAACATGGCTAAGAGCATTAGCTCGGTAATGCATGAATATCGCTGAGTTTTCAGCGATATTAATGCATTGCGGTCGTTTTTTATCGTATTTCCGATAAACCTTGATAATAGCAAGGTTTATCTGCGATAATTTCTGACGGTAAAAAAATCGTTGCTAAGCATCGTTAGGGATAAATATCGCTTAACTTTGGTAATATGCCCCAACGTCTGTTAACGTTCGATTCGAAGGAAATCAGGAAGTGTTGAAAAACATTGTCTGCGCCATCTTGTCTTTTTTCAAATGCCACACTTTTGTCGTGCACGGCAGCCATTTTAGATGCCTTGACCAGACCCACTCTGTGCACGCTGTCGATCCTTAGCATGGCTCCCCACCCTCGCAAGCATCTCCCCCAGGCAGTGGTCACCCCCGCTCTCTGTCTTATGCATGGGTAATAAACCTCCCCCATCTGCGCTGCTGTTCCCTGAGAATCACACCCTGTGCCCGCCCGACACCTCCCTTTCGCCCTATTCACTACCGCACCCTCTGACACTCCTTTTCCTCTGTGTCCGATTGTCCAGGCTGGTCCTAGGGTATCAGCTAGCCCTGCAGATGTAGTTTATGGCCACAGCTGTAAAGAATCACCCCTCTTCAAAGGAGTTATAGTAGATCAAGGCCCACACTCGATGAGATCCGTCACAGCAGAAGCGTTGCTATTATCTGAAAACCATCCTGTATTGTGATTGGGGAGGGGACCGAGCCTGAAGCGGAAGATTCCAGGGATGACTGTTTGTACATCAAAGTTTTTACAATTATGTGTCACATTAAAAATATATAGCACTCCGACAAAGTAGTAAGATTATAAAACTTTAATAATTTATAAATATATACAAGAAAACAAAAATAGTAATAACATATAAACATTTTTAGGGAAAAACAACGAAGTAGCGGTCGGCTGTGCGAATAGTCCCAACGCAGCACAACGTCCAGATTTCCGGCGTGGGGCGTCGCGGGGGGTGGGTCATCAGTAGCAAACTGTTGTGCGAATAGTTCCAAGGCAGCAGAACGCGCCGAAATCTAGATGACACGAAAGTGATGTCTAGTAAGTTGCCACCCAGCAAATAACGGCATGGGGCGTCGCGGGGGGTGGGTCATCAGTAGCAAACTGTTGCGCGAATAGTTCCAAGGCAGCAGAACGATGGCACCAAGGTGATGTCCAGTAAGTTGCCGCACTGGTTTTGGTATCCTACAATGCTGCTCCGAATAACGGCGTGGAGCGCCCCGGGGGAGGCGGCGTGAACGGGCCTCTCCAGGTGGAGTGTCATCTGTTGTAGTGGGGCGCCCCTTTACCGTTTCAGTTGCCATTCCGTCCGTTTTTGGTCCACTGTGTCAAAAGCCGCAATTCAGCTGAGTTGCGCCCACTCTTGCGGTGCAGCGATAGGCGGCTGTCACAGGACTCTCAAAATGGCGGCAGGCTGTTTCCTTTTTGGGCCTGGTCCACTGAAATGGCCCTGGGACACCTTGGAAATCGGACGCTTGTCTGCTAGGTCTTGGACCCCATTCTCGAAAGCGTCCCCTCCGCCTTGAGAATTCATCAAAAGTTTTGGGGGCTCCGACTCCTGCAGGCTTCTGGTGGGGAGCGGCTGCCATGATTGCTCGCGGAATGACCACGACTGAGCTACGAGATGGTGGTGCTTTCATGCTGACGCCAGCTTCAGTCTGAAACATCCAGAAACAAGGTGGGGCTTTCATCGTTTGGGAAAAAAAAAAAGTTTTCATCCTATGAAAAGTGTTGTTTTTAGGTCACATGATCATGCCTTCCATCATTAGGAAACCAAAAGTAAAATGAACCAATGAAAAGTTTTATAAACAAGTCACATGACCTGTTATGCGGCATAGGGTGTAAAATGCGGAGAAAATACGTTGGCACGTGAGGCGGCGTCAGTAGCGGACCGATGTGCGAATAGGCCGAAGGCAACACAACGCGCCAAGATCCGGATGGCACCGAGGTGGTGTCCAGCAAGTTGCAGCACTGGTGTGGCCATCCTACAATGCTGAAAGTCGGCGTGGGGCGCCCCGTTGGCCTGTGAGTTTGCGTCAGTAGCGGACCGATGTGCGAATAGGCCGAAGGCAGCACAACGCGCCAAGATCCGGATGGCACCGAGGTGGTGTCTAGTAAGTTGCCGCACTGGTGTGGCTATCCAACAATGCTGAAAGTCGGCGTGGGGCGCCCCGTTGGCCTGTGAGTTTGCGTCAGTAGCGGACCGATGTGCGAATAGGCCGAAGGCAGCACAACGCGCCAAGATCCGGATGGCACCGAGGTGGTGTCTAGTAAGTTGCCGCACTGGTGTGGCCATCCAACAATGCTGAAAGTCGGCGTGGGGCGCCCCGTTGGCCTGTGAGTTTGCGTCAGTAGCGGACCGATGTGCGAATAGGCCGAAGGCAGCACAACGCGCCAAGATCCGGATGGCACCGAGGTGGTGTCTAGTAAGTTGCCGCACTGGTGTGGCCATCCTACAATGCTGAAAGTCGGCGTGGGGCGCCCCGTTGGCCTGTGAGTTTGCGTCAGTAGCGGACCGATGTGCGAATAGGCCGAAGGCAGCACAACGCGCCAAGATCCGGATGGCACCGAGGTGGTGTCTAGTAAGTTGCCGCACTGGTGTGGCCATCCTACAATGCTGAAAGTCGGCGTGGGGCGCCCCGTTGGCCTGTGAGATGGCGTCAGTAGCGGACCGATGTGCGAATGGGGCCAAAGGCAGCGCAACAATATTTTCTGATTTGAAGACACCACAAGGCGCTGAGATGCCAAGATCCGGATGGCACCGAGGTGGTGTCTAGCAAGTTGTGGCACTGGTGTGGCCATCGTACAATGGTAAAAGTCGGCGTGGGGCGCCCTGTTGGCCTGTGAGATGGTGTCAGTAGCGGACTGATGTGTGAATGGGGCCAAAGGCAGCGCAACAATATTTTCTACTATATTTTCGGAGTAGAAGACACCACAAGGCGCTGAGATGCCAAGATCCGGATGGCACCGAGGTGATGTGTAAGTTGCGGACCGATGTGCGAATGGGGCCAAAGGCAGCTCAACAATATTTTCTGAAGAGAATACACCACAAGGCGCTGAGATGCCAAGATCCGGATGGCACCGAGGTGATGTCTAAGTTGCGGACCGATGTGCGAATGGGGCCAAAGGTAGCGTAACAAGATTTTCTGTATGGAAGATACCACTAGGCGTTGAGATGCCAAGATTCGGATGGCACCGAGGTGATGTCTAGCAAGTTGTGCCACTGGTGTGGCCATCGTACAATGGTAAAAGTCGGCGTGGGGCGCCCTATTGGCCTGTGAGATGGTGTCAGTAGCGGACTGATGTGCGAATGGGGCCAAAGGCAGCGCAACAATATTTTCTGACTGACACCACAAGGCGCTGAGATGCCAAGATCCGGATGGCATCGAGGTGATGTCTAAGTTGCGGACTGATGTGCGAATGGGGCCAAAGGCAGCGTAACAATATTTTCTGTATGGAAGATACCACTAGGCGTTGAGATGCCAAGATTCGGATGGCACCGAGGTGATGTCTAGCAAGTTGGTGTGGTCATCCTACAATGCTGAAACTCGGCGTGGGTCACCCCATTAGCCTGTGAGATGGCGTCAGTAGCGGACCGATGTGCGAATAGGCCGAAGGCAGCACAACGCGCCAAGATCCGGATGTCACCGTGGTGGTTTCATAGTTGAGAGGCACTTCATCTGCAGTGGGGCGCCGAGATCCGGATGGCACCGAGGTGATGTCTAGCAAGTTGCTGTACTTGTGTGGTCATCCTACAATGCTGAAACTCGGCGTGGGTCGCCCCATTAGCCTGTGAGATGGCTGTTCTTTGGATTTGGGCCTGGTCCACTAAAATGGCCCTGGGACACCTTAGAACTCGGACGCTCGATTTTTTTTTCCTTTCCTGTACATGCAAAAAAAGGTAAATGCCCGGTATGTTACACGCTTCATCTGCCACGATGAACTCTCCAGAGGAACCGAAAAAAAATATAGTTGTGGTAAGTATACCATGCATCGTCATATGGAGAGGTGGCACCAATTAATTATAGTGCTGCATAAAAGAGAGATTTGGAGGAGAACCCCTGACCTGCTAGTACATTCATCAAAGAAGTGGCACTGAGAGCTTCAGAGGCAAGGGAAACGGTCCCAAATATTTAGAAGAACTTTGGAAAGATTAAAATGACATGTTTAGATTGTGGTAAATTAATTTCATGTGGGCAGATGAGTGTTACTCTAATAAATACAGCATATGAACATCATCATAGTCGATGGTTGGTAGAGACATTTTGACTATATCCTGGACCTGCCCGTCCTCGCCCAAAATGGCGCCGGAATAAATGGGACTCGTAACTCCTTGTTGTGTACTGGTTGCAGAACCTTGAAATCACGAGATACGTATGCAGTTTTGAAGCACATGGCGGGCGGGGACGAGAATTGATTGAATATTTCGACATCCCTATTGATATTAAGTTCTGATGTGTTATTGATTACTGTACTGTTGAAAATTCGAATTAACGTCACCCATGGTACTTGCCCGCAAATGTATATCTAGATAATTTTATTGTAACTGGCCCTGTCGTATTTTAATTATAAAATGTACGTCCACCGATTCCGTAACTGTTAGACACCTTAGTTTTTGCAACCTAATGGCCCGCCCGTTACGTTCCTCTACAGTGTAAATGTCTATTCATCATATACGATTACAGTTTGCTCCGTGGCAGGCCCACGTGGTTATAGGCTCGTATTTGTATAATGAAATTTTCACAATAAAGGTTTTTAAAAGAAAACATGGTAGTAGTGTATACATTGGTAAAGTTTTTAATAATAGTCACTGTTTTAGAATCATTAAAAGGCAAGTGAAATAAAGCAGACCAATTACATGAAGGGTAAAAGGTATAATACGAAGGAACGCAGTAAAGATAAATGGTCAAGGGCTGTTGTGTTTTCTATTCCTGCAACATAAAGTGATCGATAAGAATCTCATATTCAGGCGTATCGGCGACTAAGACAGCAGGTCGACCCTCTTTTGCTCAACGGCTCCGTCATGGGACGAAGAAACGCTCTTTTTCTCGAAAAAAGAATATATTTTACTTGCAGGACAGTTGTAAAATTTCCGGGAAAGTACATTAGCCTGGAACATTATAACATATATTTAAGAGAAAATAATGTTCGGAAGTAATTAAAAGCGTAATTTTTAGGTGATATGACCAAGGCTTTCATCATTAGAATAAGAAAAGTAAAATGAACCAATGAAAAGTTTTATTAACAAGTCACATGACTTGTTATGCTTACGTTACGCGCTGCGCGCCCCGGATGACTTCCGGATGCGCTAACGCGGCGCGTCATATGACGCATTACGCGACAACGCAGGTCCAGAATATAGTCAAAATGTCTCCACCAACCAGCGGTCGAAACACAACCCCTTTCAGCAGGCTAAATAGTTCTGTTAAATGACAACAGAAGGGACAGGCAACAAGAACCATCAGTCAAAGAGGGGAGGGCTAGTTCTTCTCTACCGGG
This sequence comes from Lissotriton helveticus, assembly GCF_964261635.1. Taxonomy (NCBI): domain Eukaryota; kingdom Metazoa; phylum Chordata; class Amphibia; order Caudata; family Salamandridae; genus Lissotriton; species Lissotriton helveticus. The sequence goes on along the minus strand of NC_136068.1, from coordinate 1,541,454,050 downwards.
TTACATTGGGGCGCTACCGGAACTGATCGAATTGGTAGTCTACAGTGTTTCTGGATGTTTCAGACCGAAGCTGGGGTTAGCATGAGAGCAGCACCATTTCGTAGCTCCGTTGTGGCCATTCCGCAACCAATCATGGCAGCCGCTCTTTATCGTTATTTTGGGCGGGGTGGGTGGCGGAGCCGAGCTGTTTTGCAGCCATCATTGTGTGGAGTTCAGTTCATCTCACTAGTTTTGTATTTGTCATGAGGGGTTGTTCCTAATGTTTCTATTTTAGCGAGGTCAAAAAGAGATCCCATTAGTGGCCTACTGATTTTGCTCGATTCCTTTTCTTTTTTTTTACACGATTTTTCGTTATCTGCAAAGACTAAACAGAGTATTGCGACTCTGTGTTTGTTTGTAAATAGAGAATGAACCAAAGAGAACTAATTCTAAAACAGTAAATACTTGGATAACAATCAATCAAATGGAGAGAGAAGCAGGCACGACGGATTACAACGGGGGCAAAGGCCTGCGTTAACTACCTTTCACTATCTGCAAAGAGAGAGTACTCCTAATAGAAATGAGGGGGGGGGGGCACCATTCAAAGCAGATCAGTGTGCATAAACACGAAAATGTTTTCACTTACCACGTACTTGACATTCGACAGCTTATGATATTTGCTATTAAAAAACCATTGAAATTCACTGAAAAAACCATAGGTTATAGACCATATATAGTTAGGAATTAGCATTTACAAAACCTTGAAAATTCACTGAAAAAACCATAGGTTATAGACCATATATAGTTAGGAATTAGCATTTAAAAAACCTTATTTTACTCACACAAAACCATTGAAATTCCATATATAGTTAGTTGCACTAACTATATATCGCGCACCCGCAATCCACTGCTGATCATGTCACATATTACATCATTCATGACATGGTCAGTGACATCACTGATGACATCACTGATGACATCTCAAATGACATCACTGATGACATCACTGATGACATCTCATTTGACATCAATGACCACATCACTGATGATATCATTCATGTGACAATACAATGCATCTCCTCACATTTTAATATAACCTCTGTTTCACCCAGTGTTAAATACAGAGTATAATTTTTGAAACCATTGACACACCAATACTAGTTACTACATACGTACTCACTGATTCCTACGTCTACACACACATTCACTCATTCACCCATACAATCATTCATACATACAATCACTCATCTTTACAACACTATCATATGCACTCATACACCTATACAGACACTCACACTCTGCCACTCATCCATGGAGTTACTCACACACCTAGTCAGTCCTGTAAAGAATCAATCACACTTCCATTTTCTTGTCTATACAGTTAAACATAGAGCACCTTACATTTTCAAACATATAGTAACACATACTTACTTTCTTATACAATCATTGATACAAGTACACATTGATCTGCACAGAGTCACACACCTCCCAGCCAGCCACACACACACTCAGTCTCCCATACAAATACAATCAATCAATAACCCATATAGTTAATCATATAGCTACTGATCAACACATGCAGTAGTTTACAGAACAACAGACATAATGATTCACAAATTAAGACAGTTTAGTCACTAACCCATGCACTCAGTGAGACACATTTAATCACTCACTCATACATTCAGTCATGCACCTACTAAATCCTTCGTCCAGACAGTTATACATCTACTCATTCTTCAATATCTAAAACATATTTAAACTTTACAGAAACACACAGTCACTGGATGATGTCATCAGTGATGTCATCAGTGATGTCATTTGAGATGTCATCAGTGATGTCATCAGTGATGTCACTGACCATGTCATGAATGATGTAATATGTGACATGATCAGCAGTGGATTGCGGGTGCGCGATATATAGTTAGTGCAACTAACTATATATGGAATTTCAATGGTTTTGTGTGAGTAAAATAAGGTTTTTTAAATGCTAATTCCTAACTATATATGGTCTATAACCTATGGTTTTTTCAGTGAATTTTCAAGGTTTTGTAAATGCTAATTCCTAACTATATATGGTCTATAACCTATGGTTTTTTCAGTGAATATATATATATATATATATATATATATATATATATTACCTACTGGCGGTCGCCAGTAGGTAGTTATAGTTAGGATTGATTTCCATAGGGAAATCGCAACATTCTATTGGGAATAACTTTGGCGCCGGTTGAGGAATCTGCCTGAAATTTTCCTCAACTTTGCCTCGCGACGCTCCGGTCCTTCCCTGAAAGTTTGGGGGGGGGATTCGTCAAGCAGGGGCCGAGATAAAAGGGGGGTCCCAAAACGTGTTTTCCCCATGTTAATTTCCATAGGGCGGTCGGTCGCACTTTTAGCTCGAACGGCTGAATGGATTTTCACCAAACTTGGCAAAATTGTAGGGACTGGTAGCCCGATGTGCCTTTGCTATGTCTCAAGATATGTGCTCCAGAGGATTTTGAGTAATTTAGGTTAAAAAAATGTATATATCTATAGCCGCCCCCGGTACGCGCACCGGGGAGCGCTCCGGGCACGCCACGCGACTTGCGCACGGAAAGCTGATTGGCTCTCGGGTGTCTGTAAACATTCCAAACAGTCCGGAGTGGCCGCCATCTTGTGTCTCGGTAGGATCGAGACACAAGAGGTGGCAAAAAACAAAGGGGGAAATGACCAAAGGGGGGCAGGGTAGACCCCACCTGACCCCCTAGGTTTGATGTGGGGGCCATAAAAGGCTCCGCGGGGCAAAGAGAAATTATTTTATTTTTTTCGATTTTCAGAGGGGGGAGCGCCCGGTACGCGCACCGGGGAGCGTACCGGGGAGCGTAGCATGGGGAAAACCCCGTTCATTCACTGCGTCACCTCTACGACCCTTTCTTGCGTCAATATACCCCTTTTGCATACATTACACCTGACGTAGGTATAATGTGGCGCAGGGGTTTACAAAGTGATGCATCTATCTAGATGCGTCACTTTGTAAATATGACTCAATAAGGTGCATTTTTAACAGCACTGGTGCGTCACAAAAAGTGACGCACCGGTGGCGTAAAAGTGACGCATGGCCTCATAAATGAGGCCTTCAGTCTTCTAGGCATGCGTCATATTAAATATATGACGTATTATGTCGCAAGTACTTTTAGATACGTCAGTATTTCAGATGTATCTGTAAGCGCAAAAGTGATGCATTGCTGGAGTCTGTCACAAAAATGATATAACTCCAGGAATGCATCCTTTCACATGGGGCCAGGCCCCATGTGAAAGGGCCTGCATCAGTCTTACGCCTGCTGTGAAACAGGCGCAAGATTTGGACGCAACAGCGTCATAAAAGTGACGTAGTGATATCTCATAGATTTTACTGCGTCACCTCTACGACCCTTTCTTGCGTCAATACGTCCCTTTTGCACACATTACACCTGACGTAGGTATTATGTGGCGCAGGGGTTTACAAAGTGATGCATCTACCTAGATGTGTCACTTTGTAAATATGACTGAATAAGGTGCATTTTTAACAGCACTGGTGCGTCACAAAAAGTGACGCACCGGTGGCGTAAAAGTGACGCATGGCCTCATAAATGAGGCCTTCAGTTTTCTACTCATGCGTCATATTAAATATATGACGTATTATTTCGCAAGTACTTTTAGATATGTCAGTATTTCAGACGTATCTGTAAGCGCAAAAGTGATGCATTGCTGGAGTGTGTCACAAAAATAATGCAACTCCAGCAATGCATCCTTTCACATGGGGCCAGGCCCCATGTGAAAGGGCCTGCACCAGTCTTACGCCTGCTGTGAAACAGGCGCAAGATTTGGAAGCAACAGTGTCATAAAAGTGACGTAGTGATATCTCATAGATTTTACTGCGTCACCTCTACAACCCTTTCTTGCGTCAATATGTCCCTTTTGCATACATTACACCTGACGTAGGTAGAATGTGGCGCAGGGGTTTACAAAGTGATGCATGTACCTAGATGTGTCACTTTGTAAATATGACTGAATAAGGTGCATTTTTAACAGCACTGGTGCGTCACAAAAAGTGACGCACCGGTGGCGTAAAAGTGCCGCATGGCCTCATAAATGAGGCCTTCATTCTTCTACTCATGCGTCATATTAAATATATGACGTATTATGTCGCAAGTACTTTTAGATACGTCAGTATTTCAGACGTATCTGTAAGCGCAAAAGTGATGCATTGCTGGAGTGTGTCACAAAAATGATGCAACTCCAGCAATGCATCCTTTCACATGGGGCCAGGCCCCATGTGAAAGGGCCTGCACCAGTCTTACGCCTGCTGTGAAACAGGCGCAAGATTTGGACGCAACAGCGTCATAAAAGTGACGTAGTGATATCTCATAGATTTTACTGCGTCACCTCTACGACCCTTTCTTGCGTCAATACGTCCCTTTTGCATACATTACACCTGACGTAGGTATAATGTGGCGCAGGGGTTTGCAAAGTGATGCATCTACCTAGATGTGTCACTTTGTAAATATGACTGAATAAGGTGCATTTTTAACAGCACTGGTGCGTCACAAAAAATGACGCACCGGTGGCGTAAAAGTGACGCATGGCCTCATAAATGAGGCCTTCAGTCTTCTAGTCATACGTCATATTAAATATATGACGTATTATGTCGCAAGTACTTACAGATACGTCAGTATTTCAGACGTATCTGTAAGCGCAAAAGTGATGCATTGCTGGAGTGTGTCACAAAAATGATGCAACTCCAGCAATGCATCTTTTCTTACCCTTCCACACCCCCGTTCCTTTTCTACATTTTGTTTGAATAACCACATTCCCCATGTTCACTCTCCTTCTCCTAACTTTTGTTCCCAAAACTCACCTTCTTT